>NC_091261.1:74500000-75750000 GCF_042477335.2 Ovis canadensis | reverse complement strand
TTGGTTATCACACCCCTTTCCACAGTTCAGTTCAGTTCAGTTGCTTAGTCGTGTCTGACTCTTTGCCACCCCATGGACTGCAGCACGCCAGGCCTCCCCGTCCATCACCAACTCCTGGAGTTCACCCAAACTCATGTCCATTGAGTCGGTGATGCCATCCAACCATCTCATCCTCTGTTGTCCCCTTCTCCTCCCACCTTCAGTCTTTCCCAGCATCAGGGTCTTTTCAAATGAGTCAGCTCTTCGCATCAGGTGGCCAAAGTATTGGAGTTTCAGCTTCAACATCAGTCCTTCCAATGAACAATCAGGACTGATTTCCTTTAGAAGATCCTTTAGGTTCCCCTTTCCACAGGAGCCACTGAAATACCACATGTTTGGATCGGTTAGTGAAAGAGAGCAAGATGTTCTTGGGGAACAAGAAATTACGACTGGGGTGAAGGAGTCACGATGTCCCCCAGGAGATTTATCCCCAAGCACCGAGCCTGCTATCCTGGGCTAAGTGCCCCTAAGTCGCACCCCAAGATCTGAAGACTCTCCGTGAGGATAACAAAAGGCTGGAAGAAGGCGAAGAAAAGGCCTCCCTTTCCCTGCTCCTACTCTCCCTCCCCCACGCCTTCCGACTTCAACGATCATCTGAGCGGGGACCTACTAGGTGCAGGCTGTGTCCGGTGAGGGAGGCCCCGGCCCCGGCCCCTGGAGGATAAGGAACCTTGGTGGTGCTCAATTGCCAAGGGCCTGCCGTCACCTCCCTGACTCGAGGAAGCCAGAAGCGCTGCAACTAACGCTGTGCAGACGAGGAAACCGAAACGCCAAACAAGGGGGACCGGAGCCCGAGTCACGTGGGAGCCATGCACAGAGCAAGGCTCGGGCCCGGGGCTGGCCGTGCAGAGCCGGGGCTCCTAACCACCAGACTACGCTGCCACTGGGAGTGCCCCGGTTCATGGCAGAATGGGGCTGGCTTGTGGGGTGCAGAAGAGGTGGTCTCAGGAGCAGGGTCCCGACAACCCCTGTTCTTTCTTCCTCAGACTCGGGTGGCCCCAAGTGAACCCCAAGTGAACCCCATGACAGCACAGGGTCTCCTGAGACGGCCTCAGAGACCCCCTCTCGGCCTCAGCCGCCACAGCAGCGCCAGGGACCCCTGACCCAGGCAGCCTTGGAGGGGACTCTGCAGCCTCCTGCCCCGGCTGAAGGGAGGCGAGGAGGTGGGTCCTGGGCCCGCTGACCCAGGCTTAAGACCCACCAGGCTCTGCCCCCAAACCACTGAGGGTCCCGGGGCGGTGCTCCCCCACCTCTGGGAAGCGAGGGAGCCCAACTCAAACCCCAGCTGCCTCGCCCCTAAGGCCCCCTGTCCCTGCCGGGCTCAGACACCACGCGGCCGTGCACACTCACGTGGCCTCCTCCCCCCGAGGTGCTTCATGTCACAAAAGGAAATCAGGACACCTGCCTCCCAGGTCAAGGTGCACAAAGCGGGCCCTGGCAAAGGTAGGCGGCAGGCCTCGGACTCCGACAGGGATGTCCACGGCTGGAGTGTTCACTTTTCCGAGAACAAACTTAGGAAGGAAAAGTGAAAGGAAGAAAAAGTGAAGTCGCTCAGTTGTGTCTGACTCTTTGCGACCCCATGGACTGTAGTCTACCAGGCTCCTCCATCCATGGGATTTTCCGGGCAAGAGTACTGGAGTGGGTTACCATTTCCTTCTCCAGGGGATCTTCCCGACCCAGGGATTGAACCTGGCTCTCCCGCATTGTAGGCAGACGCTTTACCATCTGAGCCACCAGGGAACACACTCCCAAACGCCAAACCCACATCTATTCAAACGCTGCTAGGACGCGGTGGACGCTTTTCTCAGCACCAACGACATGCCAGGAGCTACGTCATCTCATGTCACCCCCCCACACATGAGTAAAAGCAGGCCTCCAAGGACTGACTGTGCGCTGTGTGACCCAGGGCAAGTGACTCACCCTCTCTGAGCCCCTCCTTCCTTGTCTTTAAAAAGGGGTAAAAATGGTGCTCCCCTTCCCAGGTGGTGCCGAAGGCTACATGGTGTGTGTTCTATCCTGCAAGAGCAGAATCACCCCCATTATACAGATGAGGACACTGAGACAGAGAGAGCAGAGGCTGAAGGCTGCACAATCAGCCACTTAGGGGTAAAGGCTTGCCGGGAGGCCGGTGCTCTCTCAGCAGCTGTGGCTCAGCAGGCCTCTGGGCGTCGGGGAGCCCCCAGGCCCACCCCCACTGTTCCCATCACCCAGTTCGCCCTCCTCTCATCTCAGAGCTGCTGTGAGTAACGGTCCCCACTCGGTCCCGCTTGCTGCACGCTTTCTCCCGGCCGGCTAGAGGTCTATTATCTGGTGCCTTGCTCCTCAGATCACAGGCAGGGGCCCTCCTCTGTGCCACCCACGCTGTTCCAGGAGGCAGGCTGTGCCCGGCGGGGAGGGAGGGATGGCAGGAAGGGGGCGGCCAGGCGGCCTTGGCATCTTGACAAAAGTGTGTCTCCCCACAGGCCCCCACAACAGCCCACCCAGGAGGCACGAGGCTGTATTCTGGTAGCCTCGGAGTTTGGGACCTCGAGCCAGCCTGGGCTCAAAGCCCTCCAGAGCCCCCCACCTCGCCCCCACCCCCAGCTCCCTCCACCTGGCTGCTTCCTGCCTCGGAAAGGTACCTCCCAGCAGCCACCAACAGTCTGCGGCCCCCACACCAGGCAGCCTTCGTATTTCTGAGTCTTCCCCACCAGTCCCTGCCCCGATCACCCAACACAAAGCAGCTGCCGGCCGGTCTTAGCACTCTTTCCTTTCAGTTCGGTTGCTCAGTCATGTCTGACTTTGTGACCCCATGAACCACAGCACGCCAGGCTTCCCTGTCCATCACCAACTCCCAGAGCCTGCTCAGACTCACATCCGTCGAGTCGGTGATGCCACCCCAACCATCTCATCCTCTGCTGTCCCCTTCTCCTCTTGCCCTCAATCTTTCCTTTACATGTTTCTTTTCACTACCTGGTATTGATTTAACGTGATCTCTCTGAGCAAGGCTCATGAGAGCATAAACCTGGAGTCTTACTCTCTGCTGTTGCCCCCTGCCTGGCACACTGGACACTCTCAGTAAGTGTCCGTTGAATGAATGGGTAAATGAACCAGGGAAGAAGGGGAGGAAGGGGTGAGGCAGGAAGGAGAAATAGGGTAGGCGAGAGAAGGCGGGGAGAAAAGGGCAGATGCACAATAACCTTTAAAAATTATTCATTTATTTACTTTTTCGCCATGTGGCATGTGGGATCAAACCTGTGCCCCCTGAACTTAACCACTAGACCACTAGGAAGTCCAAGCATGATAACATTTGTCCTGCAGTCTCATCCTCTCCTCTTTCCCTGGCCGATTCCTACTCACCCTTAAAGACTTCACAATGATGCCCCCACCTCCAGGAAGCCTTCCCTGCTACTCTTTCCCACTCAGTTCAATGCCCCCTCTGGGTTCCCCAACCCCTGGGCTTCCCCACCACATCATAAATATAAGGGCGATGGGACTTCCCTGGTGGTGCAGTGGATGAGAATCCACCTGCCAGTGCAGGAGATGCGGGTTCGGTCCCTGGTCAGGGAACTAAGATCCCACATGCCGTGGAGCAGCTAAGCCTGCGTGCCCCTGGCACTGAGCCCAAGCTCTAAGCGCCTCGAGCCACAGCTACTAAAGCCCTTGCACCTAGGGCCTGTGCCCTGCAACGAGAGAAGCCACCGCAGTGAGAAGCCCGCTCGCCTCAGCTAGAGAGTGGCCCCTGCTCGCCTCAGCTAGAGGAAGCCGACACAGCAACAGAGACGCAGCGCAGCCAAAAACAAATGACAGATAAAAAACATCAGGCCAATATCCACACCCCTCTGCCCACCGGCTGCAGGCACTGGAAGGTCAGGGCTGTTTTCAGTTCCCTTTTGCATTTCCAGAGCCCATCCTGAGGCCTAGCACTCAGCTAACGCTTCTCAAGGTCTAACCAGACACCAGGCCCAGGCTGATGCTCTGAAATCAGAGAATTCACAGACTCTTCAGCATCACCTTGTGAGCAGGGAGACAATCTTATACCCATTTTACAAACAAGAGAAGTCAGGCTGAGAAAAGTCAAGCTCCTCGGCCAAGGTCCCACAGCAAGGACCCTGGGACGCCATCACACTGCCCTATCCTCCAGAAGTATGCGCAATGCATTGGGCACTTTATACAAACCTCATCAGTTCTCATCGGCCCTTAAAGGAGACGTCACTCTCCCAAACCTCAGATGAAGGGACCAAGGCCTGGGACACACGGGGTCCTCACACTCAGCTCAAACTCACGCAAGACAATAGGGCACCAGGAAAGTAATCAAAGAATTCGCACAGAAGAATGTAGCTGTGAGCAACGTTCTTCCTTCCTGGGCAAGTCTTGAAAACGGTGACTACTCACTTCCCACCCTCTCTTGCAGCAGAAACGTGTGGATGGGACCAAAATCCTGGCCAATGCGATCTGGGGTGGGGCGGGGGGAGTCTGCTGGCTGGGCTCAGGGAGCAGTCTTCCTTCCAATGCACCCTGTCTCCCTTAGCTGGATGTTGTCAAGTCTCCCAGAAATGGCTGGAACTGTGGCAGCGATTTTGGGACCATGAGTGGACAAGACCCTGAAGGGCTGGTAGGTAGATGGAAAGAACCGGGGTTAATCCACTAATTCAGGATGGGGTAAGCTTTTAAAATTATTTAATTATTGGCTGTGCCACGCAGCATGCAGAACTTCCTTGACCAGGGATCAAACCTACGGCCCTAGCTTTGAGAGTGGGACTCTTAGCCGCCAGGCCACCAGGGAAGTCCTGCAGCAAACCTTTGAAAAGGGCCAGAGAGTAAACATTTTAGGTCTTGCTAGCTACATCTGGTTTCTGTGACATGCTGTTTGGTTTGGGGGGGTTTCGGTTTCTTTTTAAATCTTTTGAACATGTAGAGCCCTTCCTGAGCTCACAGGCCACGGTTTAATGGGCCCCACCCTGCATCCCTTGTGCCTCCAGGTGGGCCATGTGAAGTATCCCACACCTTTTTGGTTCGGCCCATCTTCATGAGGGGTCCCCCGTCTTCATGAGGGGTCCCCCGTCTTCATGAGGGGTCCCCCGTCTTCATGAGGGGTCTCCCGTCTTCATGAGGGGTCTCCCGTCTTCATGAGAGGTCTTTCGCTACTTTCAGCATCTTCACAACCATCGTCCCCGACAAAATTGCCGTGCTGGACCAAGTAGTGATGGTGAGGATTTGGGCAAGTGAAACTCACAGGGGATGAGACGCAAAATGGGACCAAAATGGTACTGGAAGACAGTATGGCAGCTTGTAAAAAAGTCTAACATACGCCTACCGTACGATCCGGCCACGCCACTTCTAGGTCTTTACCCAAGAAGAACGAAATCACGCATCCATACCAAAACTGGAACAAGAACGTTCGCAGCAGCTGTATTCATAAGAGCTGGAAGGCGGAATCACCCCAAATGTCTGTCAACAGATGAAGGGGTACACACACTGATAGCTCCATGCAGCAGAACAGTTCTGAGCGATAAAAAGGAATGGGCCGCTGATACCCACTAGGCAGTGGATGAACCTCACATGATTAAGCAGAGTGAAAGAAACCAGACGCAGAAGAAAGAGTACGGGGTGTCCCATTCCATTCATAGAAAAGTCTAGAAAACGCAGACTAATCTACAGTGACAGAGAGCGGGGCAGTGGCTGCTTGAGGGCAGGGAGGGAGGGGTGGACTGCAGAGGGCAGGAGGGAACTGACGTGGGTGAGCGACACGTTCAGTATTTTCATCGTCGTGGTGCATTCTCGGGAACGTGTGAAAACTCATCAAGATACGTATGTGGTACGTCAGTTATCTCTCCACAAAGCCTCCACATGCAAAATGACAGTGGTGGCTCTTACGATAAGCCAAGCCCTGAGGGTACTAAGGGGCAGGGTGCGGGTGAGTCTCGGCTGAATGCGTGCTACGTCGCTTCAGTCGTGTCCGACTCTTTGCGACCCTATGGATTGTAGCCCGCCACGATCTGCTGTCCATGGGGTTCTCCAAGAGTGGGTTGCCATGCCCTCCTCCAGGGGATCTTTCCGACCCAGGGAACAAACCCACGTCTCCTTCATCTCCTGCATTGGCAGGTGGGTTCTTTACCACCAGCGCTCCCTGGGAAGCCCAAATGGGGCCAGCAGAAATGCAGGGGAAGAGGGGACTTGGGAGCCCGAGAAGCCAGAGGCCCCCACCAGACCTCACGTGCCCTGGGTCAAGGCTGACGTTCAGCTCTGCCTGCTCCATAATTCAACTGAGACAAGTGAACCTGAGATGTTTCTGATTTGGCAAATGAGGCGCCCCAGTAGCAGCCCTTGGGGACAGCTCGTGGACCCTATGGGCCATGCTGAGTGCCCTCAGTTCTTTCTGGAATTCCCAGGTGCCAGGGCTAGTGTATGGGCTCCGGGTCTCTTCCCATCTGATGAGACCCAGGGCACATAGCAGGCGGAATTCCCTGAAAGCCCCAGACTTTGTTTTTTCACTCATTCCAGAAAGAACAGGAAGAACTCCCAGCTCAGCCCTCCAACCGCCATCTGCAGCAGACCGGGAACAAGTCTGGCTTGGCAGCTTCAGAGACTCCGCCTGCACCTGATCGGATCCCAGGGACAGGCTGGTCGCCAGCAGGGCTGGCAGAAACCTTGCCTTCCTCCCTCAGGCCCTGCGCCCTCCGGAAAGCTCAGGTCTCTGCACAAAATCGCCTGCCCCTGGATCTCATCAGTGGGCACTCAGGCTCCTGTTTAACCATCCTTAGCCCCATTAGATCAGAGAAGGCAACGGCACCCAACTCCAGTACTCTCGCCTGGAAAATCCCATGGACAGAGAAGCCTGGTAGGCTGCAGTCCATGGGGTTACTAAGGGTCGGGCACGACCGAGCGACTTCGCTTTCACTTTTCACTTTCATGCATTGGAGAAGGAAATGGCAACCCACTCCAGTATTCTTGCCTGGAGAATCCCAGGGACAGAGAAGCCTAATGGGCTGCCGTCTATGGGGTCGCACAGAGTCGGACACGACTGAAGCAACTTAGCAGCAGCAGCAGCAGCAGCCCCATTAGACAGCATGTTAAAAAGCAGAGGCATCACTTTGCCAAAAAAGGTCCATATAAACTAGAGTCAAAGCTCTGGCTTTTCTGGTAGTCATGTACGGATGTGAGAGCTGGACTGTAACGAAGGCTGAGCACCGAAGAATTGATGCTCTAGAACCGTGGTGCTGCAGAAGACTCTTTAGAGTCCCTTAGACAGCAAGGAGATCAAACCAGTCCATCCTAAAGGAAACCAGTCCTGAATATTCACTTGAAGGACTGATGCTGAAGCTTCAATACTTTGGCCACCTGATGTGAAGAGCTGACTCACTGGAAAAGACCCTGATGCTGGGAAAGGTTGAAGGCAGGAGGAGAAGGGGACGACAGAGGATGAGATGGCTAGATGGCATCACTGACTTGATGGACATGAGTCTGAGTGAGCTCCGGGAGCTGGTGATAGACAGGGAGGCCTGGCATGCTGCAGCCCATGGGGTCCCAGAGAGTCGGACACGACTGAGCGACTGAACAGCAAAGCAGCCGAGCGCCGGGGCACCACACACCTCCTGGCTGTTGTGAGAGCACAAGCCCCTGCTTAGAAGGTCTGAGTTGACAGCTTGCTTCCCTGAAAATAGGACCGAGGTGGCAACGTGTTTGGATGCAAAAGCCCCCAAGGGGGTCCTCAAGGTGGTTCCATGTGAGAACTTCTGGGGGTAGGGCAGAGGGGGAGTGAGGGGCCTGCCAGCAAGCGTCTCTGTCCAAAGTGGAAAGATGTGAGGACAGTGAGTGTGTGTGTCGGGGCGGGGGGGTGGGGGGCAGGGAGCGTGGAGGGCGGGCAGGCAGGGTGGAGAGCTGGGTGGCAGGCCAGATCCCGGTGCCTCTGCATTCTCACCAGACAAGTTATTTCAGATTTGAAAAATAACTATGAGAACTACCTTCCCTTCCTCCTGCCAAATGTTCTCATTGCAAAATGGACTTAATGAGATCCCCTGGCAGAAGGACTTCTGGAAGCAATGAAAACGCTGTGCAGCCTCAAGATGGCAGGAGCAAGTGGCACTTACCGGGGACCCAGGGAACAGAAATGGGGCAGGGCTGGGCGGCCATCACTTATGCACCTGCGGGGGAGCTGAGCATGGTGTTTAGGACACAGCAGGTGCCGCTGTGTCTCTTATGTCCCTGATGCTCTGCTAACAGGCCCGGGTGGTCTCATCTCCTCTTGAAAGATGAGAAGTCTGGGCCTCAGGCTTGGTTCCCAGGCTGCCCAGCATCAAAACCTGACCATACCAACGAGCTGTACGACTCTGGGCAAAGCTGCTGCACCTCTCTGAGCCTCTGTCACCCTATCCATCTGTAAATGGGGATCATGACCGTGACCGCTCTGGAGGGAGCACTTGGCCTGGGGGAAGTGCTCGGTGGATGTCTGAGCTGAGCAGCTTGCTGGGGGTCGAATGGATGGAGGCGAACCCAGGAACCTGCCTGCTTTCAGAGCATAATCAATTCTCTCTTTCCACTAGTTGCCAAGTCCCTCTCACTTCGCTGAAAGAAACCGAGAGAATCAGAGCAGAGTGAGCTGACCCGCTCCTGGCCCTGGCATCCGGGAGCCCGCCCTGCCTCCCTCAGGCTGCTGCACAAGAGGGGGCCTCGCTTGCAGCTCAGGCCACCCCCACTTCCCATCCTCTCTCACCAACTCCAGGGCATCAGCCTGCAGCTCCCCATCCTCCTGTTCCCTGCAGCACCGGCGTGCCCCCTCCGATGGGCCAGCCCCATTGTGAAAGCTTCAACATCCCTCATGTTTAAAAGCCAAACAGCAGACTTCCCTTGTGGTCCAGGGGTTAAGATTGCTTGCTTCCAGGGTAAGGGGAGTTGGTTCCAACCCCGGTAGGGGAGCTAAGATCTCACACGCCATGCGGCATAGCCAAAAAAAAAATTTTTTTTTTTTTTAAAGAAAAGCCAAAGGGAAACCTCCTTCAATTCCATCTCCCTCTCTGCTTAGAAATCTGATGGTGCCTCAAATGAAACATCCCAGGACAGAACTCTTGGCCCCTGGTCTCAAGTCTGCTTCCTCCACCCCGCTGGCCTGGAAACTGGAAACCTGCCTCAGTCCCTCTCCCCAAAATATAACCTAAACCAGATCACGTCTCCCCCCACCCACCCCCGACATCCCTCCTCAGCAGCCGATCTCAGCCCCCATTTCCATCCTATCACACCAGCCTCCACTGAAAATGCACCCTCAGCTCTCTGCTACGACCAGAGGGAACCCCAAATGCCGAAGACTCTGCCCTGGGACTTTCCTGGTGGGCCGCCGGCTAGGACTTCGCCTTCCAATGCGGAGGGGTACGGGTTCAACCCCTGCTCAAGGAGCTGGGATCCCACATGCCTCAGGGCCAAAATACCAAAACATAAAAACCGAAGCAATATTATTAACAAATTCAATAAAGACTTTAAATATGGTCCACATTAAAAAAAAAAAAAAACTCTTTAAAAATAAATAAGTAAATTGGATTGCTCTGCCCTGGACCTCAAGGTCCCCATCTACCTCCCCCCACCCCCTGCTCGATACCAGGCAGAACCATATTGACCCGACTATCGGTCTCAGCCTCTCCAAGCTGGTGCTAGCCTCGGGGCCCTTGCGTGTGCTGTTCCCACCGCCTGAAACCCTCTTTCCCCGGACACCCAGGGGTGGGCTCCTGCCTCTCGGATCTCTGCTCAAAAGCCACGTGCCCTTAGGGGCCTTCCCGCCACACAGTCTCCCAGCCTCTCTCTCCCACGTCATCCTGTCTTTTGGCCTTCACACGTGGGTCGGTGTTTCCTGTTCACCCTACTGTCCGCCTCTCCCGCTGAACACACCCTCTGTCTCTTATCCCGCTCGGATGCCCGGTGCCTAGAGCAGTGTCTGAGGCAGCGAAGGGGCTCAGTAAATAGTTACCGAGTGAATAAACAGTGAATAAAGGAGACAACAAATAAAGAGTGAGTGGACATGCACGCACACCAGACAGAGCTCTCTGGGGCTCAGTGAGCTCGGCTCTGAAGCGGAGGAGGCAGTCCCTGCACCCACGGGATAGTGGTGATGGCGAGCCCTGGTGGACAGGGGCCCGGGAGAGGCTCACCCCGTGGCAGGAGTCTCCTCTCAAAGCCTCGCTGTATTAAACTCACTTTAAAGCCAAAATTCTGTAACTGGGACACGGTGGTTGAAGGTCTAGTGGAGACCATGTGTAAGGGAGCGATTCGCTGGATTACCCAGTAACCATGGCAACTGAATCTTCAAGTACGGTTCCCTCTCGCTTTAACTTTTTACGCAGAAATTTCTAAAAGGAAATGTTCAGATTCCTTCCTCTGGTGACATTCTACAAAACAGACATCCTCGTTTCACTCCCAGAGTGGGGGGCGGGGGGGGGGGGGAAGCAAAATGTCAGATTCCTAGGAGATAAACTGGTTTGCAAAGAAAAATGTTTCATTTATTTTTTTAATATGAGTCTATTTCTATAAGCAAATAAAAGTTCTGCTGTAATGGAATAGACCAGTACTTTAACCTTCACTTGGCCATTCAACAAACACCCACTGAATGCCAGCTGCATGCCAGGCCCTGCGCTGGACTCTGGGGAGACAGCAGGGGACGAGACAGATGACGATCCCTGCCCCCAAGGGGCCTGTGGTCCAATAGGATAGATAGCCAATGAAAGAGCATCCCCAGCAAGGAATTTCCAGCAAAGAGCAGGGAGTTATATGGTAGAGGTCAAAGGACTGACCTGTGGGATGATGTAGGTTCCATCGTTCACTGGTGGTGTGACCTGGGCAAGTCACTGGATCTCTGTGAGCCCGTGATAAAACAGTGATAACAACACGGCTTGATGGAAGTGCCACAAGAACCCAAAGAGAAGACAGAGAAAGTGTCCTGCATGGTGTCAGACCCCTCGTAAGGAGCCGCATGCCCCCTCGGACTCTCAGAGCTGGAGCGGCACCCTGGCAGATGATGCGGCTTTTGAACATCAGGCAGGACCCCAGGCCTTGTCTGTGTCAGAGGCAGGCCACCCTCGGCTGCCAGCTCCCGTATGTCCTGATGCTGTTCTCTGTGCAGGAACACCTCCCCTTCCCCTACTCTCCCACCCCTGCCAGCCCCAGCCCCCCAGGAAAACCCTATTCAACCTTCACACGACCTGGAAAGTCCGAGGCCAGGCATTTCCCCTGCAGATGCAACACACAAGGGCACCAAGAGCTTTGCACAAGATGTTCCCTGCGGGGTTGTTTATGGCGCACAAAGCTGGAGATCAGCTACATGTCCGTTGGGAGGGGACTGGTTCAACAAACACAGTGTTGGGGGCGGGGGGCAGAAATAAAGCCGCCGGAAAGAATGAGGCAGACCTACTGTGCTGATAGGGAAAGGTCTCAGCACTATGAGAAAAAGGAAAATCAGGACACAGAACACGACGAACAGCAAGGTCAGACTGGTGTTAAGACAGACATGTGTACAGATACAGGAAATACAGATACAGGCACAGATAGTCTTATATATGCTGAGCATATTTCCGAAAGGAGACGTGTGAAACTGTCAGCGATTTCTGGGCAGGGGACTACGGACTGGAGGTGGCAGGGGACGCGGTTTTCTTTAGAACACTATTTCATACTCCCAGAAATGTTCACCGTGACTGTACTACTATTTCAAAGCCAAGAAAAACAAACTATGTTCTGATGTTTGGACATCCCCTGTGTTAAATTTCCTCCCCTAGAGATGGACCTCCAGTGTGTGGAGACATCCCAGGCTCAGCTCCATTTATGTGGGTGTCACCCCTCCTGTGGTGGCTCAGCAGTAAAGAATCTGCCTGCAACACAGGGAACCCGGGTTTGATCCCTGGGTCAGGAAGATTCCCTGCAGGAGGAAATGGCAGCCCACTCCAGTATTCTTGCCTGGGAAATCCCGTGGACAGAGGAGCCTGGCAGGCTACAGTCCACAGGGTTGCAAAGGAGTCAGACACGACTTAGTGACGAAACTACCTACAAAAGCCATCCTCCTGGGAGGCACTGGGAGTGGGGTCCAGCCTCTCCCCCCCCCGGGAGCCTGGCCCTTGTGCTCACTCAGGACGCCTTAGAGGAACAAGCAACGTCATAGTATCCCTGTGCCCGCTTCCATCTTCTTCACAGCTTTTTATGTTTACCAAGTCGCTGTATCGAGCACTGACTCCTCCACGGCAGCCAATCCACTCCACATGCCCGCAGCTCACTGCTCTGGGCCCCTGACTCCCCAGGGTGCCCGACAGCAGCACATGCTGTTAGAACCCCACCCAGACCCCTGGCACTGGCTGGGGGCCCGTCCTCCAGGTTCCAGGGTGCTGGCTGCCACTGCTCACAGCCCCGTCTTCTCCAACAGTGGGCCCCAGCCGGTGGAGGAAGAGCTGCCTTGCTTCTCCACGGGGACTGATTTTGTGGTGCTGTGGACTCTCTAGAACTCCCCCAGGGATACGGCCGACTGGAGTTCTCCGTCACTAAATCGTGGACACGTGGATCCCCACTCAAGCTCTGTTTCTGGGGGACCCAGCCTGAGACACTGCCTCTCAGAATCAACTAGAGCAGACGGTTCTTTACACACAGTTGCTATGCATGGATGTGAGAGCTGGAGAATTGATGCTATCAAACTGCGGTGCTATAGAAGACTGTTGAGAGTCCCTTGGACTGCAAGGAGATCAAACCACTCAATCCAAAAGGAAGTCAACCCTAAATGTTCATTGGAAGGACTGATGTTGAAGCTGAAGCTTCAATACTTTGGCCACCTGATGCGAAGAGCCGACTCACTGGAAAAGACCTTGACACTAGAAAAGACCTTGATGCTGGGAAAGCATTAGGGCAGGAGGAAAAGGGGGCAACAGAGATGAGATGGTTGGATGGCATCACCGACTCAATGGACATGAGTTTGAGCAAACTCCAGGAGACAGTGAAGGACAGGGAAGCCTGGGGTGCCGCAGTTCATGGGGTCACAAAAAGTTGGGACAGGACTGAACAACAAAAGCAATCTACTGAATGTATAACTCTGGGGGCACGCAGCCTCAGCACAGGGAGTTTAAAAGAGCCACAGACATGTGGTCAAGACTGGAAAACAGGAAAGGGGGGTGAGGGGTATTTATAATGCCCATTTCAGAGATACAAAAACTGAGGCTCAACTGAAATCCACAGAGGGAGGTCTGAGCCCTGCCGTCTCAGACCCCAAAGCCCTGACCCTCTGCTCTGCTCGCACTGCTCAGATGTGACAGAGTTAACAGGTCTGGCCTGCACGAGGACAAGGTGATTTTAGGGGCTGGCTCCGAGTGGAACATTCTCCCAGGCATCACTTGCTTTGTGCAAAAATCTGCTCAGCAGGCTCTAAAACAGAACTGCTAACACGGTCAGGAAGTGGGGTCCCTGGAGGGCACTGTTCCTCGGCCAGCCGGCTATGGGGCCCAGTGCGGCGCCTGGGTCTCCCCGAGGGCAGCCGGCA
Source organism: Ovis canadensis (assembly GCF_042477335.2). Taxonomy (NCBI): domain Eukaryota; kingdom Metazoa; phylum Chordata; class Mammalia; order Artiodactyla; family Bovidae; genus Ovis; species Ovis canadensis. Next base: position 75,736,490 of record NC_091261.1, on the reverse strand, counting down.
TGAAGAAAATATGGGAAGCAGGTCTCAGGCAGGCCCCTGGGGACTTCCTGTCCACCTGTGTGTGGATGGGAACAACAGGAAGTCTCGGCTGCGGGGCCCAGCGAGCGGGGTGGGGGCCAATAGAGACGGGCGAGGCCCCCCTGGGCTGGCCTTCCCCTCTCAGCCCATTCTCAGGGGCGGATGGACACTCCCCGCCAAGGTTGGGGCAGCAGGGAAGCATTTGCTAAGCACCTGCTGTATGCCTGGCCCTACATTAGGACCTGAAGAAAGAAATGAACAAGGTATAGTCCTGAGCCTCCAGAAGTCTGACCTGCGTACCCATTGCTTCATTCCTCCACACGCTCAGTTCAGCAGACATTTATCAAGTGCTATTCTAGACACAAATAAGACATGTCCCTATCCTCAAGCACTTTCACTTTTCACTCATTCATTCAGGACTGAACGAGCACCTACTGTAAGCAAGACTCTGTGCTGGGAACTGAACACGGCCGGGCCCCTGAGGATGGGAAGCTTCCCTTAGCCCTCCTTTTCATCCCCTCTTTTATTCACTCAACACCAGACAGTGCTGAGCACCTGCCGGGCGCCCAGCTGTGCAACAGACACCTCCCCTCCTGGAGGAGGGCTCACCGGAGTTGCTCATTCACTCATCCACCGCGCCACGTGATGAGGACACAGACATAGGGCCCAGTCGCTGCTCGTGGTCTCACCCACACCTTCCTCCATTCATTTGGTAAAACCAACATTTACTGAGGGTCCACTGGGTGCCAGGACGCAGGGGTGCACAGCAGAGAGCCTCCTTGCTTGAAGAGTCAGCCACTCTTTCTTCCTTCCCTCATCATTCATGGGCTCAGTCCAGCAAACATGCCTTGGGCGTCTGTCGTGTGTCAGACCCTCAGGAGGTAGAGGAATGAGCCCCAGCTCTGGCCCCAGAGGAACCGCAAAGGTGGCGCCCACGCAGGGCTGGGTGGTGATGGCTCATTTCCTCTGTCAGGGCCACATGGCCCCACCTGCTGGTTCCTCAAAAGCCTGAGGAGAGGTGGGCAGTGGGGAAGTTTGCAACCAGCCCTTCCCACGAGCAGTAGAGCAGAGACGGGGTGACGGCAGGGGCAGGGCGGGGGGAGGGCTCTGGGCACACAGGCAGAGGGAAACTGCTCAAAATAAACACCAAAGGGAAGAACCTGTGAGTGAGGAGATGAATCAGACAGCTAAGTGAGATTTTTCAAGAACTCAAGGAATATTCTAAGTTTAGAGGAGGAAGGGGGAAAAAAAAAAAACAAAAACTGGCCCACGACTTCCCAGTGTGACACGTTCAATGCCAAACTTAGGGCAGCCCTGCCCATCTCCCTGGGTTCCTCCACCGTCTCTGATGCGAAAACACCAAGCTCTGAATACCCCATCCCCTGGGACTGTGGGGAAGCTTGTGCGGGTTCATCCACGGGAAGCCCTCGGCACAGCGCCTGGCACAGTTAGTGCTCGATAAACGGTACTCAGTAACTTTACTGTTACTTCCTGCTGTGGCAGCTTTGAAACACAGGTGCACGCTCTCTGACACTCCTCCCATTGAGAGGTAGGGGGTCTGTGTCCTCTCCCCCCTGAGTCTTGGGGGGCTTGTGACCGCTTTGATCAACAGAGAACAAAGGGATGCTACGTGACTTCTGAGGCTGCATCCGTCATAAAGGGCGATGCGGTGTCTGCCCACTTGGCTGCAGCATGTGCTTTGGGAGCCCTGAGCAGGAGCCCAAGCTGCAGCAGGTGACTGGACAACAGTCCTGGGAAGCCCGGCCTTCGTTACTGCTGGCACAAGACAGCTGGGTGAAGACCCTGGGCGATTCCAGCCCCCAGTTGCTAGGGACTCTCAAATATCACGGAGCTGCCGTCCCCCACTGACGGAGCTGCGCCTGATTTCCTGACCCACCGAGTCATGTGAGCACAATCAACAGTGGCTGGGGGGCTTCTCTGGTGGTCCAGCGGTTAGGAAGCCACTTGCCAGTGCAGGAGACACAGGTTCAATCCCTCGTCCAGGAGGATTCCACATGCCATAGAGCAGCTAAGCCCGGGTGTCACAACTACTGAAGCCTGAGCACCCTAGAGCCCGTGCTCTGCCACAGAAGCCACCACAGGGAGAAGCCAGCACACGGAAACTGGAGCGTAGGCCCTGCCTGCAACTGGGGAAAGCCCAAGAAAAGCAGCAAAGACCCAGCGCACCCCAAAATAAACAAATAAAACTGGCTTATTAAAAAAAAAAGGCAAAACACCCTGAGGTTGCACCCTGACGTTCTGCGAGCTTGTTTGGAGGTTCTAGCAGGAGACACAGCTACTAGTATATTCTTGACCAAAGGCCGGTCCTCCTCCGTCTGGGGACGGCTGTCTTCTTCAACAGAGGGGGCAGTCTGGGGAGGGACACACATGAAGCAGGAAGGAAGGAAGGGGACACCCGCCCAGCCAGCCAGGTCAGCCGATTCAACCCAGGTGATCAGCGGGGTGACCGATGTCACAACCAGACTGCCCTCGCATCCCACACCGGACGTTTTGAAGTGGTTCCTTGTGACAACTGCTACCTGCCTCTCCCAGTCCCTGCCCTGTGTGATGCGTATGGAGAGTCTGGGGGGCTCCACCAACCTGGAAAAGCATGGAGCAGTTCTATAAACTGTAAAGTCCCGTGTACTCAGGAGACCCTGGCATCACCGCTCAGGACTGGGGAGGGCTCTGCTGCCTTCCGGATCCCACCAAACTCTGCAGCCCCGTAGCCTAGGCCACCACGTCCCCTGCCCCTCACTGGGCTGAGGCTGGGAGGCTCTGCGGGTTAGTGGGGCTGACCTGAACTCACACGGCAGGTCGCTGCTTTGTTCCCGGGCTGGGACTTAGGTCAGCCCTCCGGGAGGGAGAGACCGGAGGACAAAGGCTGCTTTCACTGGGTTCAGGCTGCTCCAGGCAAACACGGGCGGCGGGGAGCCGAGAAGGGGGCAGGCGGCCCTAGGCACACCCCTCCTGGGAAGGCGGCCAGCAACCCGGCGGCGAGGGCCCGGGCGAGCTGGGGCAGCACTGGGGTCTAGCAAGGGCCTTCCCTCCCCCTCGGGGTCTTTCCCAATCACACCTAAAACAAGGACAGGGCAGAGTACAGGGAGGCAAGGAGAAATGTTGGGTACATTCAATAGAATGAGACAGGCTTAAAAACAAAACAAAACAAAAAGGCCTTCCTAAGATTCAAGTCAAATCATAAACAAAAACTAAAAAAATGTGGGCTCCAAGGCAAGATATGATGGGATCAAATTCCAGTTTCACTGCCGACCAGCTGCGTGATTGAGCTAAGTGACACAACCTCGGTTTCATCATCTGTAAAATGGGAATGGTGATACTATCTCCCTCCCAGGACTGCTGTGACAGATAAAACGAAGTAACATAAAATGCTTTGCTGAGAGCCTGGCTGCTATGGGCTGAATTGTGCTTCCCCCAGATTTATACGTTGAAACCCAGGACCTCATCCTAGGACCTCAGAATGAGACTGCATATGGGAGATGGGGCCTTAAAGAGATAATTAAGTAAAAATGAGACTGCTGTCCTTATAGGGAGGGAATGCACACACAGATGCCACCGGTACCATGGGGGCAAGGCCGCGTGAAGACAAGGAGAGCAGCCTCCTGAGAAACCAAACCTGCTGACAGCCCTGGCCATCCAGCCTCCAGACGGACACAGATTTCTGTTGTTAAGCTGCACAGTGGTATTCTGATAGGTTATCCCTACAAATACACACACTGACACACAGGGAGGCTCACAGGAAGATCTGTTCCTAGGTCATCACATTTATATTGTGGCTCAGTGGTGAAGAATCTGCCTGCCAACTCAGGAAGTCCAGGTTCCATCCCTGGGTCCGGAAAATGCCCTGGAGAAGGGCATGGCAACCCACTCCAGTATTCCTGCCTGGAGAATCCCATGGACAGAGGAGCCTGGCGGGCTACAGTCCATGGGGTTGCAAAAAGAATCAAACACAACTGAGTGACTAATTCCATTCCACATATTGTAACTATGAAATAATGTGATGTTAACATGAATGAGCTTATATTTTAATACAAGTACGTTTACACAAAATATCAATATGGCAACAAGCAGGATACAGCTGGAAACAGTTGTGCCTTCCTACCCCAGAATTTCTACACCAAACAACAAGTTTTCTTACAGAGAAAGAGAAGAGTTTTCTTAATTTGGACCAAATTCCTTGACAATCTTCTCATCCGGGTCCTACTTCACCCTTGAGGAGATATTTACATTGTGTTCTTCTAGCTTCAATCAAAGACACCTCAAACCTTTTCTTTTCTTTTTAAGACTTTTTTTTTCTATGGATCACTTTTAAAGGCTTTATTGAATTTGTCACAATATTGCTTCTGTTTTATGCTTTGGTTTTTCATCCCAGAGGCATGTGGGATCTTAGTTCCCTGATCAGGGGTCGAACCCACATCCCCCCAGCACTGAAAGTTGGAAGTCTTAACCACTGGACCATGAGGCAAGTCCTCTCCCACCTCTTCCAGAACTTCCAGGCCTCTATATATGTTGCTCCCACCACCTGAATGCCCTTCCCTTCTTCTCCTACTCAGGCTTTAAGACCCAGCTCAGGGCCCAGGCCAGAGAAGGCACCCAACATCCGTGCATGGCACAGCAAGTCAGCTCTGAGGTCAGCCGATGACTGCATCTCACAAAGACACCGGACCCAGAAAGTGCAGGGACCAGCGACGGGTCTCAGCCGGGACCAGACTCCGGCGTCCTGGCTCCAACTCAGTGCTGCTCCCCTGCTGGGTCAGGCTGCCTTCCCACTCACCCGTCCTGCCCTGGACGCGGGAACCATGTGCTCATTCAGTTTGCAACTCCCAAATCCAAGTGCCTTTTTAGCTCAGGAAAATCCCTTTGCCCACCAGGGACAAAAGTGGGTGGCAGAACGGGTGCTGGCCTGCTTCTAGCTTTTCAACCCGCCATTGCTGATGGACTGGAACCAGACTTGCAACCAAAGGAAAACAAAAAGAGAGGTGCAGCTTCTAAGGCCAACATCCTAGAATTCAGCAAGACTTAGCATACTCTGCTCCACGGCCGACACTCCGTGCTATAACCCTGACTCTCGACACTGGGTTTTCCAGCTGAAATAACTGGAGGTCTGGGGCTGGCCTGGCTGATCCCACAGAGACTAACCTTGGTGGCAACACCATCTTCATGCTTCTTAGCCTCCACTGGCCTTAGAGCTCGGGTAGCATGAGGCCTGAGCGCAGAGAGAGACCATGGGCTCCAGAGTGGAAAAACCGAGCCCCAGAAAGCCAGTTCTGAGGCCTCCCTTCTATGCGACTTTGGACAAGTCAGGTTTCCTCAGTGTCCCATCTGTAAAATGGGGATAACCAGGGCACCTGCCTCTCTGGACAAGGTCACACATGCTCAGGCGTGGAAAGCGGGTAGCCCTGCGTTGGCTTTCAAAAGGCAGCCGCGTGGGATTAGCAGACGTAGGCTACTATGTATGGGATGGATAAACAACAAGGCCCTACTGTGCGGCACAGGAAGTGCATTCAATATCCTGTAATAAACCATAATGGGTAAAGGAAAAAAAAAGTGATTTGTTAGGACAGGCGCGCCCTCTAGTGTCTTAATCTGGAAATCATTCTGCTGGTGAGGCACCCAGCCATCTTATACCAAGTCAGTTTGGATAATACTCTTTGAGAAGGAATGTAAGAAGATACGGGCCTCTTTATCTACTGCATACTATGTGCCAGCTGCCCTCCTTACTGATCTCTGCAATGAGACGCTGACATAATCCCCATGTGAGAAAGGGAGATTACTCATCCCCTCAGAAAACTGAGGCTCAGAGACAGGAAGACACCTTCTGAAGGTCACACAGTGGGGAAGGCTGGATTCCAACCCAGCTCTGTCTGCCTGACTCCAGCGCTCTACTCTTTACTGGATTCCTAGAACTGGGAGGCCGTGCACAGCCAAAACCCTTAAGGAGAATCTGGCCCAATACTCCAGTTTGGTGGTTTACTTGCTAAGAGGCGTCCGACTCTTTGTGACCCTGTGGACTGTAGCCCACCAGGCTCCTCTGTCCATGGGATTCTCCAGGCAAGGACACTGGGGAATACAGTGGGCAAGAACACAGTGGGCTGCCATGCCTTCCTCCAGGCGATTTTCCCAACACGGGGGTGGGACTCGCGACTTCTTCCTTGCCTGCATTGCAGGCGATTCTTTACCAACTGAGCCAGAGTGTTGTTGGTATACCAACAGAGAAACTGAGGCACAGAGAGGGCAGGCAACTGCCCCAGGGTCACACAGAAGCCACGCCCCAGCTCCTGGCTCCCGGAAGGGTTCTGCCCACATGCCCACCCCTCCAGACATCCACCCTGCATTTATCATTCCTTCTGGCAGTCACAGGATTGCCACGTCCCTCCTGATGGCCCTAATCCCTGGAATGTCTGAGACCCGGCGGTGGCTCCTTTGGGACAGTGCGGACTGCCAGCCTGAGAGACCAGCCTTCTGAGAGCAGGGAACCCAGTTCCCTTCAGCCCTTCAGCGTGATGTTGTCAGTGGCCTGGGTCAGTGGCTGGGGCCCATGGAGGGCCAGGGAGTGGCCTTCCAAGCCTGGGGACCCACCAGCATCTGAGAGCAGGGTTCTCTTTTCACTTTCTGTCAAGGATGCTGCAGACGGGAGGGTGGAGGGGGGCTGAGGTGGTGAGCGGTCCTGCCCAGGAGGGGCGTTAACAGGTAGAGATGCACTGCAAGTTTTCACAGTGAGAAGAGGTGCCACGGGGAGCTGGCCGTGGGCCAGCTGAATTCTCATAAACCCTGCTGTGGAAGTTATTAGCAGGGCCTCCTGGAGCTTAAAAGGCTCTGAGTATGTCTCCCTGGGGGCTCAGAAGTGCTGGGAAACACCTAAGGGGCTAAAGAATTTCCCGACGTGGGCTTGGCGTGATCACCCTCCTCGGAGGCCTTTTCAAATTCCCTTCAAAGCATCTCAACAACCTTCAGACACAGGCAGGGCAGGAATTATCTTCCACTGTACGGATGGGCAAAGAGAGGTTGGGGAAAGAATGGGGAACGTCTAATAGACACTTCAAACTCAGCAAGTCCAAAGCCGAATCCTGATCTGCCCCCAAGACCCCTGCCCCTGCGGTTTTCCACCCGCTCCTGGCTGCCAGGCCCCAAATGCTCAGTGTCTGTGTGACTCTCTCGCTCTCCCCCACCCATGCCCAGTCCACCAGCAGATCCCACAGTGCGACTTTCAGAGCAGATCCAGACTCTGTCCGCTTCTCGCTACCTCCGCCACCGCCCTGGGCTGAGGCACCGTCAGCTCCCACCTGGACAGCTGCAGAGGCTCCTTGCTGGTCTCCCCGAGTCCACGGCGGCCTGTGCCCCTCCCACGCCACGTGACTCCCTCCCCCAGCTTCAGAGCACAAGGCGAAGACTTCCGAGTGGCTGCCAGGCCCTGCATGACTCTGACAGCGCCTATCACCTCCCTCGCTCTCTGCTGCAGCCTCCCTCCAGTTCCAGAGAACGGCCTGTGCACACACAGACCTCAGGGGCTTTGCTCTGGCTGCTAGCTCTCCCCTAAGCTCCCCGGACCTGCTCCTTCCCCTCTTCCGAAGTCTCAGTTCAAGAGTCGCCTTCTGAGGGTGCGCCCACCCATCCACGCCCCGAGTGTCACACCCACGCGCCCCCCGAGTGCTTCCTTCCTTCCTTCCCAGCTGCCCCACCTCCTGACTTACTATACAGGATTCCTGTGTCCCAGGCCCCACTAGAACATTAGTCCCCGAGGCAGGGATCTGCCTGACTCACTGACTGTCCCAAACACTGAGAACTGAACTGAACTGAGGACCCATCAGCTGTCCACATCGGCATCAGCTGCCAACATTGCCTCAAGCAATGCCTGAATTGCTTGGGTCTGTGGCTCAGACGATAAAGCGTCTGCCTAAAATGCAGGAGACCCGGGTTTGATCCCTGGGTTGGGAAGATCTCCTGGAGAAGGAAATGGCAACCCACTCCAGTATGCTTGCCTGGAAAATTCCATGGACGGAGGAGACTGGTAGGCTACAGTCCATGGGGTCGCAAAGAGTCGGACACGACTGAGCGACTTCAATGTCAATGTCGATGCAAGGGAGACATCATTTTCATTCCCACTCTACAGATGGCAAAACTGGCTTTCTGAGAGGTCAGGAGACTTGCTCGAAGCTCCCCCACACCCCATTAGCAAGCAGCTCGATGGGGACCAGAAGCCAGGAGGGCCTGACCCCAGCTCTCCGCCCTGCCACTGGGCCTACAGGGCACCCTTGGCTGGAGTCTCGTGACGCTGGGTCCAAGCCTCCGACTCCAGAGGCACAAAAATAGCCGGTTCTCCTATTTCAGCCACAGACGCTGCAGAGCCAGGCCAGACCCTGGGCACAGAGCGAGGCCGCCAGTGTCTGAGACACAGGGGCTGGGAGTGAAAATAACAGCTGGGGTGACCGTAACAGGACAGGCGTGTGCAGAGTCCAGGCACCCCAGTGACCCCCCACAGCCATCCAGCCCTCAGCACAGCTTCCACAAGCACTGTCTACTGAGCACCGACTCTAAGCCGGGCACCGTACTGGGGGGTGGGGGGAAGATGGGCATCCCTCCTGCCTGAGGGCAGCCGTGAGCGTAACCAAGCACGTCAGCTTTGATGCCAGACTTCCCAAGTTCAAAGCCCGGCTCCACCCACTGCCAGCTGGTCTGTATCAGGTGGGCACTCAACCATGCCCCAGACCTCCAGGCTTCTCATCGGAAACACTCGCCTCTCGAGGCTGCTTTGAGGATTAACCGCGAGGCCACACGGACGAGTGCTTGCAGGCGAGAGGGGAACTCAGGTCACTGTCTCGTGACTGGTATTATTATTCCTGGAGGTGACGACGGGCTGAGTGGGACACGGCTGAGTAATCAGGCAGCGAGGAGGCCCCAGGGAGAGAACGGCCAGGCTAACCACATTTAGACATTTGGACATTTTCCCCATCAAAATAAATTTTAAAAAAATCTGGTTGAATGTGGAGAGATGAAGCTCACCAAGCACCCTGGAAAACAAAGCGGGTTCCCCATCACTGCATGTGGATGGAGCCACTGGACCAAGACCCCGGCAAGGAGGTACCTGAAAGGGACCCACCACCAACAGCACGGGGGGCGCCCTTGGCTCACACAGCATCTTCCTGAAGAAGCTGTCAGGAATGACACCCGGCAACCCCCTCGGCTGTAGGTGATACAGAGTCGAGGAGGGTGGCAGGCCAGGAGTCAGCCCCCAGGCTCTGCAGTCAGGTGGGACAGGCAGCCTCTGGGGAGCCTGGGGAAGTCTGGTGGGGGGTGCTGTCTGCCATTCTATCAGAGCCCGCCAGCCCCCTCAAACAAGGACATCTAGACAGTGAGGGCCAGCCCCGTGCCAAGCATACTCATGTCCCTTGTTTTGGCTGATCCTCGGCACCGTCCATGTGCGGATGGGGACGCTGGCTCAGAGGCGATGTGACCCGGTGTTGGCAGAGCCTGGATTCTAAGCCAGGGCTCCAGAACCCAGCCTGACCTGGGCGACATCCTTCTACAGTCCTCCACCTGGCAAAAGTGGATCCGGATAGAGAGCTTTCCCATAGACTGGCAAGTTGCCCCAACCTGTGGGCCTCAGTTTTCCCATCTGAGAAATGGGAAGATCAGATTCGACAAAGTAGCCACAGGAGAACAGCACTCAGTTACAGGCTCTGACACCTCCTCGCTGGGAGAGCCTTCAGGAAGCTGCTTAACCTCTCTGAGCCTCGGGTTCCCCTAGCTGCAAAATGGGGATAATGAGACTGACAGCTGGGCTTCTCGGTTCTCATGAGATGCCCACGAAAGACACTTTACAAGTGCTCAGTAGGAATGGCCGTGGTGCAGGTGGCCACTATTGTTATTCCTGTTGCTGCCAATTGACAATCACAAACAACCAGCTTGGTACCAATGGCCCAGCAAGGCCACAGGCCTTGGGACCGTCTGGCTGGGTTATCTCATCAACAAAGGCGGTTAAGTAACTCAAAACAGCCAGGGCAGGGGAGCCACCAGCTATAGTTACTAATGATGTGAAGCAGAAACTCAGTCTCCCTCCCCCACTTCCCAGCTGATGCGGGGCAGTGACTGGGCTTGACGGCGGTGGAGGGGGAGAAGAAGCAGACTCTTCCCCCCAAGCCCAGAACAGAACTGCAGCCCCGTGGGGGACTCGGGCCGCCAACAGGAAACCACCGACATCCCGCTGACAAAGGACAGTCTCTGCAGAGCCTGCTGCAGCCCACGCGTGGCCCCAGTTCCAAGAAGCTGACTTAGAAAATAACCTGAAAAGCGAGTAAAGGCTTAAGGCTGAGAACGATGATCACTAAGCTGTTGCGTGCACTGCCTGCCTGGGAGCAACCCAAGTGTGTGGCCCAGGGAGACCGGCTAAAGAGTCAGGGCTGGTGATAAGTGCCGGGTATTAATCGGCATCAGACATCACGCTTACAGAGGGTGTCTCGATGTGGGCAGACGTTCCCGTTACCAGTGGGCACATAAGCTGAGATGCGCGTGGTCTACACTCATTCATTCACCGCGATGGATGGAAATTTAGAGGCAAAATATGACGTGGGACCCTGTGTCGGATCGTGGAACAGAGAAAGGACATCAGTGGACGATCTGGAGACATCAGCGGGGCTTCTCAACCTTGGTGTGATTGACGTTGGGGCCGGGTCATCCTTGGCGGTGGTGTTTGGGGTCAGGGGGGTGGGACTGTCCTGCTCACTGTAGGATCTTTATAAGCAGCCCTGACCTCCATTCCCAAGATGCCAGCAGCCCCTCACCCCGAACCTAGCTGTGACAATCAAAGAATGTCACCAGACATTGCCAAGTGTGCCCTGGAGGTCACCCCTGGATGAGAACCACTGGAATGAAGTCTGGAGTTTAGTTAATACCAATAGCACTGTGAAGTGAAAGTCAATCAGTCATGTCCGACTCTTTGCGACCCCATGGACTATAGAGTCCATGGAATTCTCCAGGCCAGAATACTGGAGATCCCTCCTCCAGGAGATTGTCCCAACCCAGGGACTGAACCCAGGTCCCCCACTTTGCAGGCGGATTCTTTACCAGCTGAGCGACCAGGGAAACCAATAGCACTGAACCTATGTTAATTTCTCTGCTGGACAAATTGTATTGCGGCTGTTACAGTAGGGTGCTAACGAGAGCAGAAGCTGGGTGAAGGGTACACAGGGACTCCCCCGACCATCTCTGCAACTTTTCTATAAATCTAAAAGTATTTACAAAAATTATGAAGAGGTGACATGGAGCAGAAAGCTGAGAGCAGTTAGGGGCCCAGGCTGATGGAGTGAGTATACATTCTGTACCATGTGAGTCTACGGCGGGGAGGGGAAAGGCCACCCCTCCCCGACATCAGGACCCTTACAATAATCGGTGCTTAGCTGATCCCTTGCCGTCTGATGTGGCTTCCTGGGAAACAGGAAGGACTCAGGCAGTTGGTTTCCCTGGCAACCAGCCCCCATCCTTAGGTGCTGGCCAAAGGTCATCTCATTAACAGAAGGTCATGTGTGAATATCTAGACTCTTTTACCACTTTATCAGTCTGGAAATTCCAAGGGTTTTAGGAGCTCTGTGGCAGAAACAGGAACAAAGGCCAAACGTGTACTTCTTACTATCAATCAGTACATCACAGCCTCCCTAACACTGGAGCCCAGTGCGTCAAAGATGCGAGGACCCCGCGGGTGGCAGGTTCCCCAAACACAAATGATTACGGGTTGCTTCTTTTCTTTCTCGGGCATTTCAAAACTTTCCAAGTTTTCTACCGTGTCCATCCGTTATTTTTGCAATAAAACAAACAAACAAACAAAAATCAACTAATGTCCTTCGACATTTACAGTTAGACAACGTACAAGAGCCAGTGATCAAGGGGGAAGTACTAGGAGGGTCTCCGGTTTCTCCACTGCTGCAGGGGACTAGGGCAGGGGGAGGCGGGGCAGCTGGAGGACAATGTTTCCTAAAGTTGTATTTTTAGGAGCTCCAGAAAATTCCCTGGGTGAGAAGGCATTTGAAGTATTTGCAAACATTCAGCACGGGGCAAGAATAATATTTCCCAAGTCTTTCTTTCTTGGGCGTTCTCAACTGGGTTGGTCAATGTTCTGAAAAACCCCGAGACCACCTGTGACGGTTCTCTGCCGAGCCCCTCTGTTCACAGAGCCCTGATGAAGGTCACACGACCCACCACCACCCGAGGCCCACCCCCTTAGGGCAGCGAGGGATGAGGGAACAGAAGCCCAGAGAGGGGGAGCAGCTTGCCAGCAGACACACAGCAGGTCAGTCTCAGAGTCAAAGCAAGATCCGAGAAGCACTTTACACCCCACAAAGCACTTCCCCACAGGTTCTCTGTTTTTGGCATTCTGCCACAAGAAGTTTTGAGGGCTTTTTTTTTCCTCCTTTATGCTTTGACAGAAAAGAGGCTGCGATGCGAGAGTTCCAACATTTTCCTCTTGCTTAGTAAGATCACCGAAGGAAAAACAAACTCTATTCTTTTCGCCTCATAAAAGACGAGACCATTTTACATGGACACAACAAAGGCAAGAAGGATGTAATTTCAGAATAAAGAACCATATCGTAAATCAAAGAAGTGGTGCTTTCTGGAAAGGTCGTTCGTTTTTCCTGTTTGTTTTTTTCCCCCGTGGACCGGAGGGGCAGCCCCTGTGCCCACCGATCACGGTGGGCAGGACCCTCTCCTCTTCGACGAGCCCTTCTGCCTCCCAAACCGAACCCCCCACCCCCTCCCTCCTTGAAACAACCACCATTTCTAAAGAACACAGAGGCGCTGCCGGCCAGGCAGAGCCAGGAAGCAAAGGTGGCAGGAGACGAGAGACTCGAGTCCGGTCGGCCAGACTCACCCAGAGGTACTGCAGGAGCTTCAGCAAGCTGGGGCAGTAGTAATACTCCATCTCTGGTGCCAGGGGCTATGCCGCCTGCATCGCACGCTTCCAGCCTCCCTCTGGAGGGGCGGCTCTTCCCGCTCGGCTTGTCACGCAGGAGTCAAGTTCAAGGCGGCATGAATCATTCAGGGGCCGGCTGGCGGCCAGGGGGCTGGCAGGATGGCCCTGTCCAGGGCCCTGGGAGCCGCTGCTCAGGTCTGGACTCAGGGCCCTCCTGGGGGTGCTCTGGACCGGGGGGTTTTTCCACTGAGGGAAGGAGCGAGGATGGAGCCCCAGACCTGAGTGTCTGCCTGCGTGTGTCATGTGAGTGTAAGTTCCTCCCCAAAACCACACACCGAGGGGAAGCCCCCCGCTCCCCCATCCCAACTCCTTCCACATTAAGGACATAAATCAGCTCAGGCTCACACAGCCCCTCCCAACTTCAGCCAAGTTCCTTCTGAACAGCCCTGGAAGCCCCCTTTTCCAGCGGGGGAAGAGGGAGGACCAGAGAGGGAAGGGGACTTGGTCCAGGTCACACAGTGAGCTGGAAACCTCAGCCAGTCCTGGGTTTTGTCTGCTCCTCCGGGTGGGCAGCCAGGGGGACAGGGGGTGGTGCGGGCTCCTAGGCCACCCCTGCTGCCGAGGAATCGGGGCAGGGGGAGCATCCCTCTTCAGAAGCTAGAACTCCCGGCTATAGCACACCCGAAGGCTGGCCCAAGGCGACCTCTCTTGGACGTTTCCTTCCCAAGAGTGTGATGGGGCCCATCACCCCGCCTCCCCGAGCCTCGGTTACCCCTCCTGTAAAGTGGGATGGAGCTTCCCTGCACTTCAGGGTTTCCTGCACAGGACAGGAAAGTCCCCTCGGGGCTTCCCCGGGGTGATCGTCATCCCCTCCACTGGCCACATGGGGAGGTGGGAGCTTGCAAAGGGTGCTGCCCAGGTTAACCGGGCTTGGGGGGTGGGCCAGAGCCCCAGCTCAGCACCACCTCCATCAGGCCAGCCCCATCACAGCCGGAACTGGACCGGCACGCACGAGCACCCCACAGCAGCGCCCTCAGCTGAGGCACCCGCCCCCACCCGCCAGGCCCTGGGGACCAGCTGTACTGCACACAGCCCCACAACCTGACCCGGGGACGCTCAGCTGACAGGAAACCCAGGAGGATACCACCCACGGCGCGAGCCTCAGAGCCCTTGAGAAGCAGGCCCGTGGCTCCTCCGACGCGACCCAGTGCCCGGCATCCAGCAGGCAGGGGCAGGCCCCAGACGATGGCGCAGGGGGAAAACCACCGGGCCCCCGCTCACTGGCTGACTGAAGGCACAGTTGGAGAGCCGGGTCCCGCTCACCGAGGGGCTAACAGGATGGTGCTGGGGTGGACGCTGCTGACCTTGACTGGCATGGGGAGGAACAGTCCACCACCCCCGGGGAGCGTGAAGGCCAACTCCTCAGCCTCCCGCTTGCCAGAGACAAAAGGGCTGGGAGGGGCAGAGAGGACAACCCAGATGGGGAGGAGGGGCCCCTGAGGGCGCCGGGAAGAGACACACAGGCAGGAAGAGATGAACCTGCAGAAAAGTCAGAGGCAGCAAGGACACAGAGAGATGGCAGAGGGGCTGCCGGGACCAGAGAGAGCGGAGCAGTGGGGCGTGAGCGGGGAAGCGGGTGGGCGTGGAGCCAGAGAGACAGGAGACACGGCGGGGTTGCTCAGGATAAAGAAGCGAAAAAGTCAGACGTGGTGAGTCCACGGTGGAGAAACTGAGCTGAGCCCCGACAAGGTGGTGGTGGGCGGTGGGGGGGGGGCAGGCACCAGTGACACAGACCTCTCCCTTGGCAAAGTCCTGCCCTCTCAGCCTGGAGGGGGCCACAGTCACCAGGTCGGGCCCCCAGAAGCACTCCCCACGCTGCGCCCCCAGCCCAAGCCGAAACTGACCCCCTACCTCACTCTGGTCCTCTGGGCTAATCACACCCTGCCCCTGGGGCCCTTCTCACCCGGCCAGGGGAACCACCCACGTGCACGATGGTGACGCGACCCCAAACACCCCGGACGCCTCCCCTGGCTCCTGATCCCTCCGCCCCAGGCCCCTTCCCACCTGTGCCATCTGACCCAACACCTGCCCCACCGCAATCGGGTGGGCCAGGTGACCTCAGGCCCTTTGCTCAGGCTGTTCCTCAGTTGGAAGAAAATCTCCCTCCCCGTAGTGGATGGGACGGTGGCCCCTCAGAACCCGTGTGCCCAGAACCTGTAAATGCCACCTTTTTTTGGAAAAGGTCTTTGCAGATATAGTTCAATTAAGCATCTTGAAGTGAGATTATTCTGGATCACCCTGTGTGCTAAGGGCTCAGTTGCGTCAGTCATGTCTGATTCTTTGTGACCCTGTGGACTGTAGCCCACCAGGCTCCTCTGTCCATGGGATTCCCCAGGCAGGAACACTAGAGTGGGTTGCTATGCTCTCCTCCAGGGGATCTTTCCGACCCAGGGATCTAACCCCCGTCTCCTGTGTCCCCTGCATTGGGAGGCGGGTTCTTTACCACCAGTGCCACCTGGGACACTAAATTAAGTGTCCACAAGCCACAACCCCAGAGAGGGATGTCCAGAGAGGACAGAGGCAGAGACTGGAGGCTGTGGCCACAAGCCGAAGAACGCCTGGGCTCCCCCAAAGCTGGAAGAGGGAGCGAAAGATCCGCCCCTAGAATCCCTGGAGGGAGGGGGGCCTGCTGACACCTGGATTTCAGACTCTGGCCTCAGGGACAGAAAGGGAATAAGGATCTATTGTTTCTGAGCCACTGGGCGTGCGGCGATCCCTTACGGCAGCACCAGGAAGCAAGCACACCCCGCTCCGCTCCACTGGGTCACTCCTGTCAGTGCGGGGCCCCTGGCCTAAGATCTAACCATTCTGTGTGCCTGCCCCCC
This sequence comes from Ovis canadensis, assembly GCF_042477335.2. Classification (NCBI taxonomy): domain Eukaryota; kingdom Metazoa; phylum Chordata; class Mammalia; order Artiodactyla; family Bovidae; genus Ovis; species Ovis canadensis. The sequence continues at coordinate 75,720,668 of NC_091261.1, read as the reverse complement.
CCATCTGCAGCCTCCAGCCCAGGCTCAGGGCGACCCCACGGCACCCCTTCTGCAAGAACATTCTGCATTTCTGTCACCTTCTTCAATCCCTCCTCAAAGGTCAGTTCCCCAAGTGCCACCACCCTGGTCGGCCTGGTTCCCCTCACCCCAACCCCACACCCGGTCACAGCAGGTCCTCGGCAATCCCCTTTCTGGTTTTGTCTTCGGCTGAGACATTTGGCTTGTGGGATCTTAGTTTTCCTACAAGAGACTGAACCCAGGCCCTCCGGGGTTCTGAAAGCAGTGAGTCCTAACCACTCTACTGCCCAGGAAATACCTGGCAATCCTGGTTAGCGTCATTCATTTTCCAAAAATGACTGAATGGTCAAGCAACCACGCCAAAAACCTACTCAGAGGGCTTAGCCATGAGCAGAAACCTCTATTAAAAAGATAAGGAGGCTGTTAAAATCAACATGAACGTTCACGAAGGAAAACAGGGATGTAAAGCTGGTAGTCCCCGAGTGTGACTCTCTGAGAGTAGGGGGTTTTTAGGGGGAAGGGGGCAGAAGGCAGGGGCACTATTTTATTTTATTTGAATGAATGGAGTGCACACGAGAAGGTGCAACCCAGGAGGGCTTCTTAGAGGAGGCTGCCTGGAGCCGAGACTTGAAATATGACCGAATGCCCCTATTCTCAAGGGACCCTGTGTTCAGATAGAAAATGCAGCATCTCTGGAAATACATCTACTTAAGTCAGAAATGCCATTTCTATATTCACAGGGCTGTCATTGTGGGCTGCCCATCTGCTAGACACATGCATTCACTCTCCACACACACACACCTCTTTTAGAAATAAGAACTTTTTTTCCGAAAAAACAAACAAACAATAATAGTTTCTTCAAAAGAGAAACACCATCAGCAAAAACCAACTGGGGTGGCGCAGTGAGGGCTGAGGGCTGCAGAAGAACGTCCCAACTTGAGCCCTGCACCTCAAAGGCCGGCAAAATAGAAACGCACCAGACACCTGGCGGGGAACCGAGCTGAGTGACACGTGCTCCGAAATCAGCGACAGGCGTTAAAGTAAAAATCTAAATGGACGCGGAAAACTTGATTTGGGGGGATACAGAATGAAGGCCCTGGCATTAAAAACTAGTGAAGCAAAATGTTGAACATAGATCGCCCCCCAACCCTGCCCTCTGGTGGTCACTCATAAGCACTGCACCAGGAAGCTCGTGTCTTTTCAATCTGGAAGGATTGGGGGGGGACGGGGGAAGGGAAGAGAAATTGCAGCAAGAACTCCCCCTGGTGGACACCCCGGGCATTTCTGATGCGCTGTGTAGGTGGAGGTTTCCAAAAAAGAGTCCAACATCCCTGGGCAGAGCCTGCAGGTGGCACCTGCCCACTGGGTGAGCCGAGGCCAAGTCACTCACTTTCCCAAGGGCTCAGCAAGATAATATGTGCGTCAAGACTGCCAGTACCCTGTGCGTTAACTGAAGGCGGCTGGGTGTGGTTAAGTTAAAAACGTTTTTTTTTTTTTCCCTCTACTGTATAAAATGGGCTTCCCTGGTGGCTCAGATGGTAAAGAATCTGCCTACAATGCGGGAGACCTGGGTTCCATCCCTGGGTTCGGAAGATCCCCTGGAGGAAGGCATGGCAAACCACTCCAGTACTCTTGCCCAGAGAATCCCCATGCACAGACGAGCCTGGCAGGCTACAGTCCATGGGGTCGCAAAGAGTCAGACATGGCTAACCACAGCACAGTGTATAAAAATGGCAAGATTTCACAGGAAGATCAAATCCCCATCATCACTTTTGCTTGAAACACTGGATCGTCCGGCCACTCTAGGCAGGACCACTCCAGGAGGCTCCCCTCCACACCCCGCCATCCTCTCTTGGTTTGTCATTACTCTCTCATCCCTACCTGACCTAACTCCTGGGGGACAGCCCCTGATACAGGATCTCAAGGGACACCACCCACGAATCTGGATTCAGAGGCCCCGAATGCAACTGTCTGAGGCTGGCACTTGAGGGGTCACCAGGTCAGGGGGCTTCTGAGGTGGAAGGAATGGGGTCCTCGGGGCGCTGCCGACCCCTGACTAAACTCCCCCCTTTCTGGCAAGCCTTCTGCTCTGCCCAGTGACAAGGCCACCCTGTGAGTACAGGGGTCCCCGCTGAGGAGGGCACCGGGGACCACAAACCTCTTCTGCAGCACAGTCAAGCCCCCAGCCACTGCTCAGCCTCAACCCTCTCTGTCCGGGGGGCCCTTCCCACCTCTCTCCACCTCCCGATTTCTATGCACCTGTCAAGACCCAGCTTCACCTGGGACCCCAAACCCTCTGCTTCCCCCACAACCAAATCGAGGGAGACTGAACCCTCTGCCTCACCAGGTTCGTTAGCTGTGCACGCGCCTCCCTGTGCCCCCTGCGGGCTGCTGACTCACCCACTCGCTGAATCACTCACTCAGTCATTCAACAAACAAACAAACATTGGCAGAGGGCCAACTCTGTCCTGACAACACAGTGTTGAACAAATGAGTCATAAGCCTAATAATTTTGCAATTCCTGTTTGCTCCAGGGAGACGGGGGATCAAAAAACAAATAAATAGTAAGTGCAGACAGAGCTTAGAATAGTGAAGGAATGAACCCAGTACCAGGGGACTGCGCAAATGAGAGGCCTGCCAAAGAGTGGAAATGGGCCAGATGTCCACTGATCAACGAGCAGATAACCCAACTGTGGTGTGCTGACGTGAGAGCACGCTCACTCAGTTCAGCTCAGTCACTCAGTCTATCTGACTCTTTGCGAACCCATGAATCCCAGCACGCCAGGCCTCCCTGTCCAAAACCATCTCCCGGACTGTCCTTAAACTCATGTCCATCGAGTTGGTGATGCCATCCAGCCATCTCATCCTCTATCAACCCCTTCTCCTCCTGCCCCCAATTCCTCCCAGCATCAGGGTATTTTCCAATGAGTCAACTCTTCGCATGAGGTGACCAAAGTATTGGAGTTTAAGCTTCAGCATCAGTCCTTCCAAAGAACACCCAGGACTGATCTCCTTTAGAATGGACTGGTTGGATCTCCTTGCAGTCCAAGGGACTCTCAAGAGTCATATCCAATACCACAGTTCAAAAACATCAATTTCTTGGTGCTCAGCTTTCTTCACAGTCCAACTCTCACATCCACACATGACCATTGGAAAAACCATAGCTTTGACTAGACAGACCTTTGTTGGCAAAGTAATGTCTTTGCTTTTGAATATGCTATCTACGTTGGTCATAACTTTCCTTCCAAGGAGTAAGCCTCTTTTAATTTCATGGCTGCAATCACCTTCTGCACTGATTCTGGAGCCCCCCAAAATAAAGTCTGACACTGTTTCCACTGTTTCCCCATCTATTTCCCATGAAGTGATGGGACCAGATGCCGTGATCTTCGTTTTCTGAATGTTGAGCCTTAAGCCAACACTTTCACTCTCCTTTTTCACTTTCATCAAGAGGCTTTTTAGCTCCTCTTCACTTTCTGCCATAAGGGTGGTGTCATCTGCATATCTGAGGTTATTGATATTTCTCCTGGCAATCTCGATTCCAGCTTGTGCTTCTTCCAGCCCAGCGTTTCTCATGATGTACTCTGCATATAAGTTAAATAAGCAGGGTGACAATATACAGCCTTACATACTCCTTTTCCTATTTGGAACCAGTCTGTTGTTCCATGTCCAGTTCTAACTGTTGCTTTCTGACCTGCATGTAGGTTTCTCAAGAGGTCGGTCAGGTGGTCTGGTATTCCCATCTCTTTCAGAATTTTCCACAGATAATTGTGATCCACACAGTCAAAGGCTTTGGTGTAGTCAATCAAGCAGAAATAGATGTTTTTCTGGAACTCTCTTGCTTTTTCCATGATCCAGTGGATGTTGGCAATTTGATCTCTGGTTCCTCTGCCTTTTCTAAAACCAGCTTGAACATCAGGGAGTTCACGGTTCACGTATTGCTGAAGCCTGGCTTGGAGAATTTTGAGCATTACTTTACTAGCATGTGAGATGAGTGCAACTGTGCGGTAGTTTGAGCATTCTCTGGCATTGCCTTTCTTTGGAACTGGAATGAAAACTGACCTTTTCCAGTCCTGTGGCCACTGCTGAGTTTTCCAAATCTGCTGGCATATTGAGTGCAGCACTTTCACAGCATCATCTTTTAGGATTTGAAATAGCTCAACTGGGATTCCATCACCTCCACTAGCTTTGTTCATAGTGATGCTTTCTAAGGCCCACTTGACTTCACATTCCAGGATGCCTGGCCCTAAGTGAGTGATCACACCATTGTGATTATCTGGGTCGTGAAGATCTTTTTTTGTACAGCTCTTCCGTGTATTCTTGCCACCTCTTCTTAATATCTTCTGCTTCTGTTAGGTCCATACCATTTCTGTCCTTTATCGAGCCCATCTTTGCATGAAATGTTCCCTTGGTATCTCTAATTTTCTTGAAGAGATCTCTAGTGTTTCCCATTCTGTTCTTTTCCTCTATTTCTTTGCACTGATCGCTGAAGAAGGCTTTCTTATCTCTTCTTGCTATTCTTTGGAACTCTGCATTCAGATGCTTATATCTTTCCTTTTCTCCTTTGCTTTTCACTTCTCTTCTTTCCACAGCTATTTGTAAGGCCTTCCCAGACAGCCATTTTGCTCTTTTGCATTTCTTTTTCTTGGGGATGGTCTTGATCCTTGTCTACTGTACAATGTCACGAACCTCAATCCATACTTCATCAGGCATTCTCTCTATCAGATCTAGTCCCTTAAATCTATTTCTCAATTCCACTGTATAATCATAAGGGATTTGATTTAGGTCATACCTGAATGGTCTAGTGGTTTTCTCTACTTTCTTCAATTTAAGTCTGAATTTGGCAATAAGGAGTTCACGATCTGAGCCACAGTCAGCTCCCGGTCTTGTTTTTGTTGACTGTATAGAGCTTCTCCATCTTTGGCTGCAAAGAATATAATCAAGCTGATTTTGGTGTTGCCCATCTGGTGATGTCCATGTGTAGAGTCTTCTCTTGTGTTGTTGGAAGAGGGTGTTTGCTATGACCAGTGCGTTCTCTTGGCAAAACTCTATTAGCCTTCGCCCTGCTTCATTCCGCATTCGAAGGCCAAATTTGAAAGTGAAAGAGGAGAGTGAAAGTGTTGGCTTAAAGCTCAACATTCAGAAAACGAAGATCATGGCATCCGGTCCCATCACTTCATGGGAAATAGATGGGGAAACAGTGTCAGACTTTATTTTTTGGGGCTCCAAAATCACTGCAGATGGTGACTGCAGCCATGAAATTAAAAGACGCTTACTCCTTGGAAGAAAAGTTATGACCCACCTAAACAGTATATTCAAAAGCAGAGACATTACTTTGCCGACTAAGGTCCATCTAGTCAAGGCTATGGTTTTTCCTGTGGTCATGTATGGATGTGAGAGTTGGACTGTGAAGAAGGCTGAGTGCCGAAGAATTGATGCTTTTGAACTGTGGTGTTGGAGAAGACTCTTGAGAGTCCCTTGGACTGCAAGGAGATCCAACCAGTTCATTCTGAAGAAGATCAACCCTGGGATTTCTTTGGAAGGAATGATGCTAAAGCTGAAGCTCCAGTACTTTGGCCACCTCATGCAAAGAGTTGACTCACTGGAAAAGACTCTGATGCTGGGAGGGATTGAGGGCAGGAGGAGAAGGGGTTGATACAGGATGAGATGGCTGGATGGCATCACTGACTCAATGAAGGTGAGTTTGAGTGAACTCCAAGAGTTGGTGATGGACAGGGAGGCCTGGTGTGCTGGGATTCATGGGGTCGCAGAGAGTCGGACATGACTGAGACACTGAGCTGAACTGAACTGAAAGCTGTTATTTTAAAGTGAGCCAAGTTCAACAAAAACATTAACTACGTATTAGTTCAAGTAGTTAACGAATAGGAGAAATTTCCAGGTTCTGTGAGAATGACTAATGCTTTGGGAAACATTAAATTCATTCCTGAGATCCTCCCAGCTGTTCCCCCTCCCGGGTGCGTGATGTGGGCAAGTGGCTTTCCCTCTCTCGCTTCATCTCTCTCTCTGCGGGCCTCGGCTTTGCCATCTGGAAAATGGGAAGGAGAATAGTTCCTGCCTCCAAGGGTCCCCGTGACAACAAACTGAGCAGGATGCCCGGCACACCCTGAGGTCTGATAAATGGCATTAAAGAGGGGCTGGGGGACTGATCGCTAGGAGGCGCTGGTCTTCCCGGAGGGGTGATGAAAATCTAAAACGGACTGCTGTGCGGATGCACACATTTGTGAGTATACCAGGAGCGAACGAAAACCCGCCCGCTGAGGGCCTGCTAGGTGCCGAGCGCCGCACTGGCTGTCCCTGCCTCTCAGAGCCTGCACTCTGCTGGGGCTGGAAGACACGAGGCGACAGATGGACGCTGCATGTGACAAGAGGTGTCTGCGTGTCCCATCAGGGGGCCCCGCCGAGGGGTGACACAGAGCTGACAGAGGCCCCGAGAGGAGGGAAGCCAGGAGGGAATCTGGAGAACAAACAGGCAGGGCCAAGGCCCCGGGGCAGGAAGACGCCCAGGTGCGTCGGGAACATTCCCGCAGCCAGCGTGGCTCGCGGGGGTGAGCGGAGGTCGTGTGGGCGGGCGGGGTCACAGCGCACTCAGTGCCTCTGGACTGGAGCCCGAGTGCTAGGCGGCTTCATGGTGCAGGAAGGGCTGTGTGAACCGGGCTTCTCCCCAGGGCACGGGAGGTGTTCCGCAGACACTTCTAGAATGAAGCCCTAAGTCTGCCTGGGACCTGGACCACTAACCCGGGCTCTGCAGTTCACCACCTCCAACGGGCACGGAGTGGGCTTCGCCCCATTTTGCAGCTGGGAGAAGTAAAGCTCAGCGAGGTGACCACGGCCGGGGGCGGCAGCTGAACGACCCGTTGGGGGTTCCCGAGGGCGCATGCGTGTGTGCATATGTGCACGCACACACACACACAGATGCCTTAGGGGGCACCCTGGAACTGAAACCGTGTGGACCCAGCAACCCTGCCCGGGCGAGGGGGCCCCCGGTGCGTCTCTGGACCCAGCAACCCTGCCCGGACGAGGGGGCCCCGGGTGCGTCTCAGTCGGCTATAGGGCTGAAGCAAGTAACTGTGACTCTTGGCAGTTGAAAGTGCATGTTCGTTAATCATTTACTGTCTCGCCAAAAATAAATGAGTCAAGATTATTCCAGTATGAGCATCATTCTCACGCAACGGCACGTCAACAACATACTTTCTCGAGGAGGTGAAGCAAAGAAATCAGATCACCCTCAGCCCTCCCAGCCTTCTGATTTCTCACCCTGTGTAAGGCGGCAGTGACACGGAATGGGGTTCACACGTGGAAAAGGCTCAGTGGTTAAAAAAAAAAGAGTGAAGTACTGACACTTGCTACACCACTGACAGAGCCTGAAGACATTACATTAAATAAAATAAGCCAGACACAGAAGGACAGTATTAATACTAAATGGCTCCATTTATAAGAAGTACTCAGAAAGGGCAAATGCATAGAGACAGAAAGTATCACAGAACAGAGGTTGCCAGGGGCTGGGGGCTAGGGGCAAAGGGAGTTAAGTGTTTAGTGGTTCACAGTTTCTGTCTGGGATGATGAGAAAATCTCTAAAGGCCGATGGTAGTGATGGTTACACACTGTGGATGTATTTAATGATACCATATAGTATGCTTAAAAATGGTTAAAATGGCAAATTTTCTGTTAAATATACTTAACCTATATATATATATGTATATATATATGTGTATATATATATATATGGACTTCCCTGGTGGCTCAGACGGTTAAGTGTCTGTCTACAATGTAGGAGACCTGGGTTTGATCCCTGGGTCAGGAAGAATCCCTGGAGAAGGAAATGGCAACCCACTCCAGTACTCTTGCCTAGAAAATCCCATGGATGGAGGAGCCTGGTGTCCATGGGGTCGCAAAGAGTTGGACACGACTGAGCAACTTCCCTTTCATATATATATATATATGTATATACATTTTTTTTTTTTAAAAAAAACGATCTTACCCAAATGGTTCAAACACCTCCTAACTGGTCTCCCAGCTTCCAGCTTACCCTCTCCAACCGCCCCCTGAAATGGCCACTAGAGGGCGCCCCAAGCTGCATCTCTGACCTACACCCCTAGTCATAACTTTGCTTGGCTGTGGAAAACACCACTGCCCCTTATTTTAACCCTGAGGGTGCTTCTCAGCTGGGTCTTGTCCACATGCTCAAGCCCATCCCTCCCCAGGTAACGCCTGGAAGCTCCTGGAAAACCCCACGCTCTCCCCACACCAGAGTATTCACATCTTGGTTCACGGCTGCACCTGAAGGAGCGAAAAGCACGTGGCACACAGTAGGTACTCAGCCCACTTCTGCCACTCAAGACATTCAGCGAGCCGCAGAACCAACAAACGACCAGTGTGCGCCATCCTGGGTTTATAGTCTGAGAGTGGGAGCGATGTGAGGACAAGATAACTTGTCCTGTAGAGCTTTGCCTGTATTAAAAACTGGACTGAGGATGGGTGGGTGGATAGAGGGTGGGTGGGTGGGAACATAGATGGGTGGGAAGGTAGGTGGGTGGGTGGATGAGAGGGTGGGTGAGTGGGTGGAGAGATAGCTGGGTAATTGGATAAACACAAAATCTCCCCAATACAAAAATCTCAGGCACAACTGGTCATTTGCATTTTAAGACCTAAGAAACAAAGGCTTTCTGGTCTGGCTGGTTTTAATCCCGAAAAGAAACTTTAATCAGCTGAGACATAAATTACTCAGTTCTTCTCCAGCCCCATCGGGCTCAGCAGTGAAAAACAAGAAGCAATTAACAAATGAAATTAGCCACCTGCCAAGAGGACTCCTGGGCTTCCTGAGAGTCCAGCTTGCCGCCAGGTCCTCACCACTCAGCTCCACATCACGCGCCAAGGGCTAGTCCATCGTCCGGACTCACCCAGGCAGAGGGGTCACTCTGCTGGGCCAGCTCCCACCCGCCCAGTCCCCTCACCTCAGCCTCCCTCCCCTTCCCTGGCACACGGTAGGCCCACAACGAGGTGAACTCATCACCAGATGAGCCAGCAAATGCAGACCGAGTTTGGGGACTGGAGAGAACATTCTTGAGGTTCCCAGGGGCCCGCCTGCCTGCCCCATCACAGGGAACCCCCAGAGCTGGTGAATCTGCCTTCATGGTCACAGGAGGGGCCTCCGGGGTGAACCGAGACTCACCGTCACGGTCCAAGGCTGAGTCACCATGTTTTATGATCCGCAAGTGCGGGCCAAAGTCTCACTTTACGAGGAAACGTGGGCGCGCCCACCCACCAGCCCCGGAGGAGGGAAGGAGGAGACGGCACGGGGCTCAGACCTGCCACATAGACCCTAGGTCCTAGGGGTGCCCCGGGGGAAGCAGGGGACCGGGGAGAACCCTGGTTGCAGAGTCAGAGCTCCAGCCCCAGCCCAGCCAGGCTGCGGGACCCTGGGTCGGACACCTTCCCCTGCCCTGCCGCGTTTCCTCAGCAGCCAAGGACTCCTGAGATTGGAGACAACTTCCTGCTCTATCAGTAGACTTTCAAGAGAATGTAGGGGAATAAAAACAGCTGGCAGCAAATCATAAGTAACAGCAGGTACATCTATCAGGCAGTTCCTTCACCACCAGGCACTGTGCTAAGCGCTTTATAAACCTTCTCGTTCCAGCCTCGTCCTTCTATCCCACGATGTCATAGAGTACTGGGAGGGTCAGCAGCTGATTAGGAGCCTGGACTCCAGACTTAGACCTTGCCAGAAGCACTTACTGGCTCTGAGCCTCAGTTTTCCCACCTGCAAAATGGGGATAAACTAGGGTCCATGCCCCACAGTAAGCACCATGGTGGGTATTGTCATTTCTGTGATTCACCACTTTACAGAGGAGGAAAAGAGAGGTTCGGAATGGTAAGTTCTCTGACGCAGCCGTCTGGGACCAGTCTGACCTCATGCTCAGGGTCTGATGAGTCAGGGGTGGGCAGGGCTCTGTAGATCAGCAGGGCACCAGCCCTGGTGTGTCCCAGGCACTCTTTGGACAGTGGCCAAACCTGTACAGGATAAATGTCACATTCTCAGCCCAGGGGCTTGGTCGGGTGTCTCGTTTCCCCGTGAGCAAGTGTCCCAAGCACTGCAGGCCCAAGAGCTGAGAGGGGCTGGCAGGCTGGCTGGGCCACAGGCACAGTGCCGGAGCAGAAAGGGTCTGGGGCCAAGGCTGGAGGTGAAGTAGGCCCAGTGTCCATTCCAGCTTCCCCCGCTTTCTGACTGTGTGGCCAGAGGCAAGTGGCTTAACCTCTCTGAGCCTCAATTTCCTCCCCTGCAAAATGGGATTCATATTCCCTAACAAGAAGGGGGGACTGGGGATTGACAAGGCTTGGGGCACAGGCTCAAAAAAGGGAGATGGACCTGAATCTCAACTGGAAACCAACAGAACAAAGTCATCGATCAAGAGTGACGGAAGTAACAGCAGATGGCGTTTATCCACTAATGAGAGGCTCTCCAAATACCCCACGGGGTGCAAAACACAGGTCTGACCATCTCTGACCTCCAGAGTGGCAGGGCAGCCATCCGGCCAAGCGGGGCTCAGGGACCCCAGGCGTCACCTGCAGGGTCGCCCTGGGCCCCCCTCTGGGGGCCTCAACTTCCCTGTTCATAATGAGAGAGTTGGCCCAGGTGAGGAAGAGAGGGAGGAGGGGAGGAGAGGGAGTGAGGAGGAGGAGGAAGAAGGGCAACGGCAGTGGAGGAGGAGAAGGAACCGCCATCCCTGCGCCAAGGCGTGAAGTGGGAGTTTACTCTTCTGAGCGCGTAGCGACTTCACTTCCTGCCCACAAAACTACTCTTGAGGCCACTTAGGACCATCCTCATTTTAACAGAAGCAAAAACAGGCTCATTGGGGTCCATCAAGTCACCTGCCCAAGGTCACAGAGTGCCAAAGCCAGAACTTGAACCCACTTCTTCCAGCCTCCAGAGCCCCAGCACCCCAGCGCTAAAGTCCCCATAGTCAGGATTTGGGAGGCATAAGAAAGCGAGAGCACCACCACTGCCCTCCTGGTGATCACTCCCCAGAACTGTAGGCGTCAGTCCCGAGAGCCGGGAACCTAGGTCCGAGGCCCCAGCTCTGTCTGGTTCAGATTCAGTACCCAGACCCAGACGCCTCCAGGGGAGAGGTGATCAAACAGACTGCAATGGGGCAGAGGCCTCTGGGACCAGAGGAAGGGAGCCAAGGCGAGCCACCCAAGGACTCCACGGAGAAAGAAGAAGGGACAGCAAGCAGAGACTGGGACAGGTATGCTGTTCCCTCCATAACCTTTGCCTTCTCTCTCTCTCTCTCACACACACATACACAAACACACACACACAATCAGATAAGTTGAGTCAGTGCCTGAGAGAGAGTGGAGACAAAGGTGAAAAAGGAATCAGCAGCAGAGATCTGGACACCTGTGAATTTTCGGGGGCTTCTCAGCCAAGGTCTGAGTCCCTTCACGGGCAAAGTCACCCCCAGCCTCACTGTCAGCTCTTGGCAAGAATTCTGCCAGGGGCAGCATCTTCACCCCATTTTACAGAGGAGGAGACAGAGGTTCAGACAAGTGAAGTTTGTTGCTGGTGGTCACAGAGCTAGAAGGAACGGACCTCAGATGTCAATACTGCCGGATCCCACGTCTCTGAGACGTGGGACCAGGCACAAAAGACCACTGAAATGCACGGAGTCCTGCAACTCAGAATGACCTTGGGTGTGGAACGGTGTTGCTCATTTAAAAAGGCTTATCTCAGATGTCCCCAGGCAGGGCTCAGGGCCTGGGAGGGACTTTAGGAGGAAGTGCAGAGCTCAGCACATCTCCAAGGATCATGGAACAAAAGTGAAAAAAAAAAAAAAAAACAGAAAAGAAAATCATGGAAAATCAGAAGTGGTGAAGCCCTGGAGCACAGCTGGGGACACTGAGGCTTGGGCAGACGGGGGTTCCCCTGGGGTCCTGCTGCCTCACTTACCCGCCTCCTTTCACAAGTGAGGAATCAGGCTGAGAGGGAGAAGTGCTGGCTAAGGGCGGAGCTCACTGACAGCCAAAAGGATACACAAAAGCAATAATCATAATAATGGTAACATAACAGTTAGTAAAGTGTTTACTGTGTAACTAGGAGCAAGCCAAACACTTCTCAAGTTATCTGAGTCCCACATCAGCCCATGAAGTAGATGCTGTTATTATACCCATTTTATAGATGAGGAAACTGAGGTCAGACCCCTAGCTCCATGCAGAGCCAGGATGTGAATGAATCCAGGCAATCCAGCTGCAGAACCAGCCCGATGCTGCTGTCCTCCCACTGTTACCACACCACCGGTTACTGTCTGAATGATGACACGCTGGGCCCCACACAATCTCACTCCATCCTCCCAACAGCACAAAACAGACAGGAATCACAGTCCCGTTTTCCTGGTGAACAAACTGAGGTGCAGAAGAATTAAGCGAGTTGCTCAAAGAAGCAGAGATGGTGCCAGCATGTGAACCCAGGGCTCTCAAGACTCCAGGGCCTGTTCTAACCTCACGGTGCCAGATACCAGGGGCTGCCCCTCCAGAGGGGGCCACAAACCCACCAGAGGGGAAGCTTCCCCGGCAGAGCCGCCAAACACCGTCTCATGTCACAACAAGAGCCACGGCCCAGCCAGGCCGCAGAAGGCTCCCGGACGATCACCGGGAGCCCACCCTCACCCTCCTCAGGCCCTGGGACCAGCCTGGGACGTCCCCAGCAGCATCCGCTCCAGCCACGCTGGCATCACTCACCACGAAGGGCCCGGTCCTCCTGTCCTTGCAGAAGCTGTGGCTCCTCCGAGGGCCCGCGGTTGTGGGGCTCACCTGCCGGAGCGGAGGCTCATTGTCCGGGAGGGCATGCTCCCTGCCCAGGTCCCTCGGTGACCCCTGAGACGCAGGAGACACAAGAAGAGATTTGACTGGGGCTTCCCCTTTGGCAGGAAGAATATGTCATGAGAGGGGCCATGCTGCACCTCAAAGGCCAAAGTGCAAGGGTGCCCGATGCCCACCTCTGCTCACCCCTGCCCACATCCATGGTGGGTGGTCCACCTCAAATGATGCGGGGGGGGGGGGGGGGGTCACATATAGGATCAGCGGGTCTAGGTTCAGCCCAGCCTCAGCCACTTCATAACCGTATGACCTCGGGTGAGTGCCTTGACCCCTCTGAGACTTGACCATGTAGGGAAAGATCCATAACACTAGTCCTCAGCTTCTGGGTTCAGGGCTGAACCAACAGAGGACCAGCGGGCAGAAAGAGTGTGAACTCGGAGCTGCCAGCAGGGGGCGGGCGTGCGTGAGACCTGGGAGCCTCCCCAGCCCCTGCCATCCCCCCACCCGGCGTGCGATGGGCCCTCTGTGAATGTCAGCCACTGGTAACTTCTGGTTGGCCTCATTACAGACATCTTTCCATGTATGTGAATGCGTGTGCACACGTGCGCAGATACAGAGAGAACCAGTACATGAATACGATGGAGTAGGTGCGCTGGAGTGAATCTTGTTATTTTCATATACAGGGGGATACAGTCACAAGCCAGTAAACATGGGACTCTGGAGGGTGCCTTTTACGGGCCTCACACTGTCCCTGCACCGACAAGAAAAGAAAGGCCCAGAGAGGGGAGAGTGAAAAGAAAGTGAAGTCGCTCTGTCGTGTCCGACTCTTTGCGACCCCATGGACTGTAGCCTACCAGGCTCCTCCGTCCATGAGATTTTCCAGGCAAGGGTACTGGGGTGGGTTGCCATTTCCTTCTCTAGGGGATCTTCCCGACTGAGGGGAGGCATCTGCTTAAGAACACACAGCATGAGTGAAGGGCAAGGCTGACCCCTTGCCTCACAGCCTCTTCTGTGACGTCTTATGAGACCCTCCGGTTTTCCTCCAACCTCAAGGGCTGTTCCTTCCCCGCCTCTGTGCATCTCAGAGCGACGTGTCAAGACGTGACCCAGGCCAGCCACACGGGCCACTCACCCACTTCTCGTCACGCCCCATGGCTTCAATAAATCCCATCTGGACTCTGTCTCTCCATGCTGGGACTCCGGACTTGTGGGTCCCACTGCCCGCTGACCATGTCTACTCACTGCCCACGCTGGTCTGAGACCTCATGTGCCAAAACAGGCCCCTAGATTCCCCGCCTCCAATCGCGTGTCTTCGCTTTTCCGGTCACCGGCTGGGCAGGCCAAGATCCTCAGGCCGTCCTCTATCTCCCCTCTCTCTATATCTGGTCGACTCTGCCTTCAAAACATGCTGCCAACCCCACATCACATACCATCAAAGTCAACTCAAAATAGATCAAAGAGCCAAATGTCAGAGCCAGAAGGAGGAAACTCTTAGAAGAAAATACACACTTGTATCTTCTTCACCTTCGTGGATTAAGCGAGGGTTTCTTAGATAGAACACCAGAAGCTCAAGATTGGACTACATCAAAATGAATAGCCCTTTGGTGCTTCAAAGGGCACTGTTAGTAAAGCGAAAAAAAAAAAATGAAATAAAGTGAAAAGACAACCCACAAAATGGGAGAACATTCCTGCAAACCGTTATGTCTGATAAGGCATCTGTATCCTGAAAGTACAAAGAATAATTACAACTCAATAATAAAATGACAAATGATCTAAAAAAGAGACAATGGGTCTGAATGGACATGACTCCGACAAGTGACACAAATGGCCAGTAAGTACGTTAAAGGGCGCTCCGACAGGAAATGCAAATCAAAACCACAGTGATCACAGCGCAATATATACAAATACTGAATCGCCATATTGTACACCTGAAGCTACTGTAACGTTACATGTCAATTATATCTCAATTAAAAAAAAAAACCCACCGTGAGATACCAGTTCATACCCACTAAGATGGCTAGAATCAAAAAGATGGATGATAACAAACGTCAGTTGGGATGGAGAAAAATTAGAACCCTCACACACAGCTGGTGTGATTGTAAAACAGTGCGGCTGCTTTGGAAAACAGTCTGGCAGCCCCTCAAAGGAAAAAACTGGAGGTATTACCATGTGACCCAGCAATGCCTCTCCCAGGGACACAGCCAAAGATATGAAAGCATATCTCCACACAAAAACTCGTACAGAAACGTTCATGGTGGCTTTCTCCATGATGGTCAAAGAGTTGGGACAACCCAGATATGCCTAATGCTGATAAATGGATAGATAAAACGGGGTGCATCTATACTGCAGAATAGTATTCAGCCATGAAAAGGAAGTACCGATATACGCTACAAAACGCATGGCCCTTGAAAACTCTAAGCCAGGTGCAAGAGGTAAGTAATAAATGACCACTCCGTTCGATTTGTCCAGAACAGGCGAATCTACAGACAGAAGGTAGGTGAATGGCTAATCGGGACTGAGAGTGTTAGTTAGGAGAGCAGGCGGCGACTGGTCAGTGCGTACAGGGCTTTCTAAGGGGTGATGAAGATACTTAAAACTGAATGTGATGATGGTTGCAGAGCTCTGGGAATATACTAGAAGCCATTAAATTAACTGTACACCTTAAATGGGTGAACAGGGACCTCCCTGGTGGTCCAGTGGCTCAGACTCTGAGCTCCTAAAGCAGGGGGCCTAGGCTTGATGCCTGGTCAGGGAACAAGATCCCACATGCCCAAACTAAGATCCAGCACAGTCAAATAAGCAAACAATACATGTTAAATAAATAAATGAGTTCTTGCATGGGCCATGAAAATTCTGTATCAGTTTCAAATCCTGAAAGATAATGCTGTGAAAGTGCTGCACTCAATATGCCAGCAAATTTGGAAAACTCAGCAGTGGTCACAGGACTGGAAAAGGTCAGTTTTCATTCCAGTTCCAAAGAAAGGCAATGCCAAAGAATGCTCAAACTACCGCACAATTGCACTCATCTCACATGCTAGTAAAGTAATGCTCAAAATTCTCCAAGCCAGGCTTCAGCAATACGTGAACCGTGAACTCCCTGATGTTCAAGCTGGTTTTAGAAAAGGCAGAGGAACCAGAGATCAAATTGCCAACATCTGCTGGATCATGGAAAAAGCAAGAGACTTCCAGAAAAACATCTACTTCTGCTTTATTGACTATGCCAAAGCCTTTGACTGTGTGGATCACAATAAACTATGGAAAATTCTGAAAGAGATGGGAATACCAGACCACCTAACCTGCCTCTTGAGAAATCTGTATACAGGTCAGGAAGCAACAGTTAGAACTGGACATGGAACAACAGACTGGTTCCAAATAGGAAAAGGAGTACGTCAAGGCTGTATATTGTCACCCTGCTTATTTAACTTCTATGCAGAGTACATCATGAGAAACGCTGGGCTGGAAGAAGCACAAGCTGGAATCAAGATTGCCAGGAGAAATATCAATAACCTCAGATATGCAGATGACACCACCCTTATGGCAGAAAGTGAAGAGGAGCTAAAAAGCCTCTTGATGAAAGTGAAAGAGGAGAGTGAAAAAGTTGGCTTAAAGCTCAACATTCAGAAAACGAAGATCATGGCATCTGGTCCCATCACTTCATGGGAAATAGATGGGGAAACAGTGGAAACAGTGTCAGACTTTATTTTTTTTGGGCTCCAAAATCACTGCAGATGGTGAATACAGCCATGAAATTAAAAGAGGCTTACTCCTTGGAAGAAAAGTTATGACCCACCTAAACAGTATATTCAAAAGCAGAGACATTACTTTGCCGACTAAGGTCTGTCTAGTCAAGGCTATGGTTTATCCTGTGGTCATGTATGGATATGAGAGTTGGACTGTGAAGAAGGTTGAGCGCCGAAGAATTGATGCTTTTGAACTGTGGTGTTGGCGAAGACTCTTGAGAGTCCCTTGGACTGCAAGGAGATCCAACCAGTCCATTCTGAAGGAGATCAACCCTGGGATTTCTTTGGAAGGAATGATGCTAAAGCTGAAGCTCCAGTACTTTGGCCACCTCATGTGAAGAGTTGACTCATTGGAAAAGACTCTGATGCTGGGAGGGATTGAAGGCAGGAGGAGAAGGGGATGACAGAGGATGAGATGGCTGGATGGCATCACGGACTCGATGGACGTTAGTCTGAGAGAACTCCGGGAGATGGTGATGAACAGGGAGGCCTGGCGTGCTGTGATTCATGGGGTCACAGAGTCGGACACGACTGAGCGACTGAACTGAACTGAACTGAACTGAACTGAAAGCAGCTACCTTGGAGAAGGAAATAGCAACCCACTCCCGTACTCTTGCCGGGAAAATCCCATGGACGGAGGAGCCTGGTAGGCTACAGTCCATGGGGCTGCAAAGAGTCGGGCAGGACTGAGCAACTAAACTTTCACTTTCAAAGCTGCTACCCACCTTCCTTGGCGGCTCAATGGTTAAAAAAAAAAAAAAAAAAAAATCCATCTACCAATGCAGGAGACCTAGGCTCAGTCCTTGGGATGGGAAGATACCCAGGAGAAGGAAATGGCAACCCACTCCAGTATTCCTGCCTGGGAAACCCCATGGACAGAGGAGCCTGGCGGGCTACAGTCCATGGGGTTACAAAGAGTCGGACAGGCCTTAGCCACTAGACAACAATAACAGAGTTGGTACCATCGCCTCAAAAAGAGCTGCTAACCCTCCACGGCCACCACCCGGTACAAGCCCTGTCACCTGTCGGAGGCCCACGGCAGCCTCCTCACGGGCCTCCCTGCCTCCACCCTCACCCCTAGAGCAGTCAGGGGGTCTCTCTGAGACACAGACGGTGGCAGCAGCGCTCAGAACCCTCTGGTGGCTCCCCTGCGCTCTGGCCCCTCCTCGCCTCTCCAGCTCAGCTCTGGCCAGCACCCCCGGGGCCCACTGGGGTGCCCCCAGCGTCCACAGGACCACTCGTCCCCACGCGGGGGTGTCTCCACTTGCTGTTTCCACCTTCTCGCTGCAGACCCTGGCCGGTCTGGGGCTCCGCCATCACTCCCACAGCATCTGCCGGGTCACTCCCTTAGAAGAAGGGGGTGCCGGGGAGGTTACTCTGTCTCCCTGGACTTACCACTCTCTGAGTGATCCCAACCCCTTGCTCGGCTTGCCCGTCTGGACGGGCGCTGTCCACTGGGAAGTTCTGTGACTGTGATGACGTTCTCCATCTGGGCTGCCCAGGGCGACGGCCGTTTCTCAGTGTGACTGAGAAACTGCATCTGGGTCTTAGTGTTAACTGACTTACACTGAAAGAATCCCGCGCGGCTAGTGGCTGCCGACGGACGGCACAGGCTGAATCGGTGGACTGGGTCCACCTGGCATCCCTGGGGCCCAGATACGACTGAGGCAACTCAGCACGCGCGAACCTGAAACTATTCTTTCTTGAAACGAAAATAAACCATCTGATGAAAGGAGATACTATAACTGGGCCTGGGACAAAGTTTGATAAACGTTAAGTGAAAAAAAGAAAGAAAGAGGGATCGAGGGAAAGAAAGGAAAGGAAGAATCACCTTAATCGCAATCACACCCCATGGTGGGGGCCCATGAGCAGAACTGGCTGTCAATCAAGAAATCCTCATCCCAGGAAGCAAACATGTGCCTCAAGATGCTCCGTGGGGGCCTAGAACTCAAACCAACCCAAATGTACATCTGCAAGAGCCTTGATTAAAAAAAGCTTGGGCTCAGTCACATAACAAACTGCTTTGCAGCCATTAAAAATAATCAGGTGGTGATGGACGCACTGTTTCTCACTGTTGAATTTTTAAAAGCACACTACCTGAGTATATATGAAAAAACACTAACTTGAAAAGATACCTGCACCCCAATATTTCTAGCAGCACCATTTCTAACTGCCAAGGTATGGAAGCAACCTAAGTGCCCATCAACAGATGGATGGGTAAAGAAGACATGGCACATATATGATGTCACTTATACGTGGAATCTAAGAAATACAACAAACTAGTGAATATAACCCCAAAGAGGGAAACTCACAGATACAGAGAAAACTGGTGGTTGCCAGTGGGGCGGCAGGGGGGAGCAGGCACCACGAGGGTAGGCGAAGGGGAGGCACAAGCTGTTGGGCACAGGACAGACTCAACTGGGTATCGGACAACACGGGGAACACAGCCAATATTTTGTTATAACTGCAAGCCGACAGCAATCTTTAAAAAATTGTACAAAGCATTTAAAAAAAAATTTAAATGCGCAGGGAAAGAACAAAGCACGTTGTGGGATTTTCTGTAGAATGCTGCCCTGTTTCCGTACGACAGGGTGCCCTGACCGATCTGTGCTGGGACCAGGGTCCCTCAGCCTGGAAACTACATCGTACACTCGGGGCGGCAGGATTCTCTGAGCTGGGAGCCGTCCTGTGCATTGTAGGAGGTGGTGGAGCTTCCCTGGTATCTACCCACTGAGATGCCCGGAGCAAACTCTCCTCTGGTTGTGACAACAAAAAATGCCTGAAACTTTGCCAAACATGCCCTGGGAGCCAAGCTGTCCAAACGGCTGGGAACCACCAACAGGGCTGGAGGGGTGGGTCCCAGAGCACCAAACTCCTCATTTGGGGGAGCTTTCCATCCCAAACCTTATGTTTCCATGACGTTTAAAATCTTGCCCAAGCATTCACTATCCTTGCAAGAAGAAAAATACAATTATAAAATCAATACATAATATTGATTTATAAGCCACTCTGGAGCGGCGGACAGTCTCCAAGGAGATCAAGAACCCTAACTGTGTCTGCATCTGGGGGAGCGGGAAAGGAAAGGGGGTTCGAGGGGGACACGCTTTTTCACACGTTATATGCTGGTGTGCTTGTGTATGCTGTGGTGTCTGACTCTTTGCGAACCCAGGGGCTGTAGTCCGCCAGGCTCCTCTCTGCCTGTCTATGGAATTTCCCAGGCAAGAACACCGGAGTAGGTTGACATTTCCTCCTCCAAGGGCCCCCTGCATTGTAGGCGGATTCTCTACCACTGAGCCACCTGGGTTTGAATCTTCAACAGCCAACACTTTGCCCTTCAGTATTGCCCTTATTTATGTTTTAAATGTCAAGAACCCAAGATCCTCGGGCAGGAGAGAAGAGAAACGGGGAGCCACTCCAAGGCTTCCCAGTCCCCGTGGTGAGAAAACGGATCCCCTGACAACAAGCGCTCCTGGGGCCCTGGCACCCCGGGCGGGCGTCCAAGGCTGGGCTGGGGGCCCCTCCGCGAGGCCCCTGAGCCGAGGCTGGCACACGGATGAAGTGTCGCGTTTCCACGGCCTCTTCCCTTTCGCGGGCTCCCCCAACAGCCTGGGGGCGGGGGAGGTGAAACCCTCAGTGCATCTGTGGGGCCCATGGCCTGCCGGCCCAGGCTGGGTGCTTTATCTCCTCCCCACCTAGCTATGGTGCCGCGAGGAAGGAGTCCCCATTGACCCCTAACTCCAGAGGGGGATACTGAGGCTGCGGGAAGCCAGCGCCTGCTCTGTACACAGCAGAGCCTGTGAGTGGCAGAGCAGAGATCCCCACACAAGCCCGGATGTGGTCCCTGGAAGAGGCGTGGGGCCAAAGCCACTCCGAACCTCAGGTGAATTCTCCTATCACTTAATTTCCACAACCTCCCTTTTCTAGGTTGGAATGGGGGGTGACCTGGAGGGGCCCTACATCAGTTTCCACACTGGCCGCAGAGCAGACTGTTTTTTTTCTCAGTGTGGACCTTTGCCCACACTGTGCTCCTACCAAGGATGCTCTCACCTCCCATGTCTGTCCGACCTCTGCGCAGAGATCGAAAGCTTCCCGAGGGCAGACTCCATGCCTCAGATTTCTTCCTCACCTCCGTGATCCCAAGGGCTCAGGTATCAGGTCAGACCTGGCTGCAAACACCAGCTGTGCTGCTCTGGTGCTGTGTGACCTGGGATAAATTACTGAACCCCTCTGAGCCTGAGTTTGTTTTTCCTCTTCTGAACAAGATGATCGCACCTGCAGCAGGCGCTATGGGCGCCCTGCCCGACACTTTGTCGTACAATCAAATATCAAATACGTGCCAATGTCACGTGTGGATTTTCCTCTCCACCACTGGGCATGGCACCAGGAATCTGAACGTTAACAGCCCCAGACGCAGCCTCAGGTGAGGACAGAGAGAAATGAAGAACTAAATGCCCCAGGTCCCCTGACTCCCGGACAGGATCGCTCAGAGGCGACCTGTGCGGTCCCCACAGGTCTCCAGCAAGAACGAGCCTCAGGTGCCCACAGCTTTATCACCTGCCTTCCCTTCCCTGCCTCACTTCTCGGCCCCCCCCCCGACCGTCCCCCGGCCCAGTTCCTCTGGGATCACCTCCTGAAACACCCCGCAGGCGGCTGCTTCTGGAGAAACCCAACCCATGACAATCCCTCTTCCGTGGATTGTCTCACCTGAGATCATTCACTCAACAACTCCGTGAATGATCACGAAACGTCAGGTGTGGTACTGGAGTCTGGGGATACCATGATGGACCTGGTGCAGCATACTGGAAAACAGCAGGCGCTCAATAAAGGATACCTAGTGTTACCATTCTAGGCCAGGGATTTCAAACTGATAAGCCCACGGGCTGTGCACAGAGCTGGCAGACAAGTTTTGTTTGAACAAAACAGCATTTCTTTTTTTCAATACGTTGTCCCCATTTCACGATGGGGGAAGGGACTACTGGCCAAAATGTGGATCTTTCAAATTCTCTTGATAAATCAGATCTGCCATCTCAGGACCCCTCTCCCCGCTTGTTGAGAACCAGCTGGGACTGTGCAAAGTTTGCCCCCTTCAGAGACGGCTTGAGGGCTCCATTTGCCACAAGCCCTACCGCTCCTTAGCGCCTCACACCCCGCCTGACTCCACTCATCCCCAGGCCCACCAGGCCCACGCAGGTCCTGAGATTGAGGCCTCTGGCCTGCATGTCCGCGTTTGAGAAAACTGCAACAGCCTTCCTACTCACCTTTTGACTGTCTCGATTCCCCGACTCCTGCCGACAGAGCCCGGCCTTGGTGTCTCTAGCCTCCGCACTCTCCCTGGGGAGACCGGGCCTTCCTTTGGGCTGCTCCTGCCTCCTCTCTCTGGCTTCCTGCATGATGGACAGGCCCTCTCGGATTTTGAGAGGCGGGCCTTTCTCCGAATAGGCCCTCTTGACATCCAGCGGTGACCTTCCCAAGTCGCGCAGGTGGTCAGCCCACGGGGCCACACCGCTCTCCTCGCCCCTCCCCGGGGATTTCCTCGGGGTTCCTTTCCTCTGGTCGGCGGGGGACGACCTGGGCTGCATGCTGGCCCCGGCGCCTGGATCCGCCCAGGCAGTGGCGGGCTTTGACTCGGCCGGGGGATGCTGGCACTTCGCGCTGTGATGTTTACTAACAAAGGTCTTCTCATCCTCAGGGATCCCCGGGCCTTTCTTCCGGGGGCCAGCGGCAGGACCCAAAGAGGCCCCTGGATTCTTTTCAGGAGGAGCCGAGTGGGGCGGGCCCCAGAGGGGAGAGCTGACCTTGTGGGTGGCTGCCCCCGGCGTCTCTGCCAGGTAATTGCTGGAGCCAGGAGTGGAACCAGGGTTGGTTTCGGCAAAACTGGCCTGTCTCTGGGGAGCCTCGGCTTCGGGGCGCTCCTTTAGGCTCCTCCGTCTCTGATCCGCCTCACCCTGCAGCCCGGGCCTCTCGGGGTCCAAGCCCCTGAGCTCTGCGGGCGGACCCGCCATCCACTCCTGAGCCTCCCGCGGGCTTCCGGCCGGCGGCCTCTGATACTCCGCCATCAGTGCATCGATATCGAGGACGCTGGACCTGTAGCCCGCCTTGGCTTTACCTGGGAACGTCTCACTGACCGCTTCCGGCTTCCTTCGGACCAGGAGCTCGCTGGCTTTCGGTGGACTTCTGAAAGCCGGGGGTGTTTGGGGAGCGCCGCCAGGGGGCGTCTTGTTCCCGCTGTCCCTCCAGCCGTTCTGAAAACCACCGCCGCCTCCCGGGCCCCGACGGACCCACACGGCATCGGCGTCGGAGATCCTCTCACCCGGGGAGCCCAGAATCCTGTCCCCGAGGGACGCCGGATGCTCTGTCGGCTTTGGAAAGCTTGCGTGCTCGCGTTCTCTGCCCGGGGCCCGGTTTTTACCGCCCACGGTCTCCAGCAGCTCTTCACGGTTCAGAGAAACCGAGGTAGGGGTGTAAAAAAGAGGGGATAGGGGAGGGGCTGCTTTTCTAGAAGGTTCTGTCCAGTTTTCAGGCCCCGGCCTAACCACGCTCTTGGCTTTCTGAGTGTCAGGGATCTGATAGGTCACAGCAAAAAAAGTCGCCTTGGGTTCCACAGGCGACCCCTGCTTTGCTGCGGGAAGAACCCGGTCCAGTGACGTATCTGGGCTCCCCTGCCGGGTCCCCTCCAGACCCGAGAGTAGCTGGGGCTTTCCTAAGGCACCCGGGCCCGTGGGGCTCAGGTGGTCCGCCCTGGACGAATGCTCTGGGGGCAGAAAGCTGAACTCATCGAACTTCACGTCGTGGGGCAGGGTCCGCCGCCTCCATCTGTCCAGCCTCTGGTCGCCAGGGCTCGCCCTCCGCCTCCTGGCTTCGGGCTCTTGGCTGCCAGCCATGGCCAGGGGCACCGTCTGCCCCGGCACGTCCGCCTGAGGCTGCACTCGAGAGTCATCGGCTTCATCCTTGGCCCTGGGAAGAGGCTCTGGGGGCGCCGCCCGGGGCGGAGCCCTCTCCCCCGGCTGGATTCCGGCCCCTTCGGTCCCCGGCTGCTGGGCCTCCAGGGTAGTCCTCGAGGAGGTGGCCTCGGGGCGAGGCTCTGAGGCTCTGCCTTCGCTGAGCCCCACGCCGGCTTTGTGCCAGCTCACGGCCACCCCGCCTGTCCATCTGGGTGACGGGCAGCTGCCTCCATGTGTGTCCTTAGGCTCTCGGTGGAACTCGGGCTTTGGCCCGCTGACCTCACGGGTCCCTCGGGCTTCCCAGATCAAACTGGCCCTTTGGACAGACCCCACCTGGCCCTCCGGCCTGCACTTGGGATCGGCAGCAGTCACGGCATGGGTGACCTCCTGGGACAGCGGGGGCCGAGAGCGGCCGCTGCGGAGCGTCAGGGCCTTCTCCTCGGGCGCTGTGGGGACGGCCTCGCTGTGCGCGCGCTCCCCGAAGGCGTGCACGACGTCGTACCTGGGCTCAACCCTCTCGGGCGCGGGGGCGCTCTCCAGGAGCTTGAGGAAGGGGTGATGGCTGCCCTTTTCGCCCCCAGGGTGCCTTCCCAGCAGGGAGGACGTGCGATGCTGTCTGGGCTCGCAGCTGGAGAAGGCGGCCCCTCCTCCTCGCTCCAGGTCAGGATCTTCCAGCCACTCTCGCTTCAGGGCTGCGGTTTGCGGGAAAGAGCTTCTGGGTCCAAGGAGCCTGGATTTGGGCTCCGAGATGTCGGCCAGGTCCCTGGGGGTGGTGGCCCAGGGACTGCGTCCCGAGGGGGCGGCCACGGTGTGCTTCTCCACGTGATTGTCGAACACCGTGGCCCATACGGTCTGGAAGCTTCCCTCATCATCCGGGGTGCCTTCGGAAGGGCTCCGGGCCCCCACCGCGCTTTCACCCCGAGCGCCGCCGGGGACGCGGTCAGAACCGTCTTTCCGCTCTGTCTGTCTGGGTTTCTCCCGGGGCGGACCAGACTTCCAGGGACTTCTTGTGACAGATGTTCCCTCGACACCATGCCTGTCCTTTGGCTGGGAAAACAAACAACAAAAAAGAAACAATCTAACTTACTTAATTTTAAAGATTGAAAAAAATTTTTGATGTTTATTTGTAAAGGTTTGCTACAACATTATAACAAATTCAATAAAGTTTTTTTTTTTTTTTAATGTGGACCATTTTTTAAGTCTTTATTGAATTTGTTAACTATGCTGCTTCTGTTTTATGGTTTAGGTTATTTGGAGTATGGGATCTTAGGCCCCCCAGCCAGGGATCAAACCAGCATCCCCTATACTGGAAGGTGAAGTCTTGCCTATTAGACTGCCAGGTATAGGTCAAAGGATTGAAATGGAAAGGAAGAGGTGAGGTGACTGAAATGGCTGCTTTTAAAATCACAGCAGTGAGAAACCATCCAGTATCACAGACGGAACACAGCCAGTGAGCAAAAACAGGCACTCTCGCCCCCGCTGGCGAGCGGACAAATGGGCTCTTGAGCCATTCAGTACATCTGCTGTGACTTTAAGACACTCATTTCCTTTCATCTGGCCAGTTTCCTCCCAGAAGCCCTGCTTTGCCCATGTGCACAAGCCCACCTGAACAGCAAAGGTCATACAGAACTGTCAGCGAAACAGAAGAGCCTAGATGCCCATCTGAAGGGCTAAATAAATTTTGATATATGCAAACAGCTGACTACCACACAGGCACTTGGACCCACAGAGAGGGGGTGGTTCCCAATGTCCTAAGATCGAAGGACACTTAAAGCGCTGTTGTGTTGATGGAAGAAAAGCAGATGGAGGAACTATGATACCATTTAAAAAAACTGTAGGGGTGTGTGCATGTATATACATATATGCATGTAGATAAGCAGCGGAGAAGAGAGATCAATCAATCTGACCGAAAACAAAAAAGAGCATTGGTTCCATTTATATAAAAATCTAGAAAATGAAGTGAATCTGTAGTGACTGAAAGCAGATCGGTAGTTGCTTTGGGGGAAGAGGGGGTTCGGTGGGGGGAATTACAAAGAAGAAACTTGCAGGCGCTGGAAATGTCCTCTGTCTTTATGGTTCGACAGATGTACACAGAAGTCAGAGTTCACCTGCTCTTACGCCTTAAATACGTCCAGTTCACTCTATGTCTGTTGTACCTCAATAAAGCTGTTCAAGAAAAAACTGAGCTCAAAACAGGGCTCTGAAAAAAAAACAAAAAAACAGGGCTCTGTGACAACCTAGAGGGCCAGGACGGGGCGGGAGGGAGGGTCAAGAGGGAGGGGACACGTGGATAAACTTAAGGCTGATTCATACTGATGGATGGCAGAAACCAACACAACCTTGTAAAGCAATTATCCTCCAATTAAAATAAGTAAATAAATAAAAGAAAAACTCAAAATTTCAGAAAGCATCAATCACACATCCATGATACCCAGCAGTTATTTTATGAGCTTTTTTAAAAAAAAATTAAACAGACTAACCGAAAATACTTTCTAAGCAATTGCTGGTGATTTTTTTCTCCTTCTCCTAGCTGACAAATGAGGGGGTGAGGAAAGGAGCTGGGGGCATAATGGGGGGGAGTTGAGGGGGTTTCTATTGACGTTTTTGATTTTTATTTATTTATTTTTGGCTGTGCTGGGTCTTCATTGCTATGCAGGCTTTTCTCTAGTTTCGGCGAGCAGGGGCTGCTCTCTGTGGTGCACGGGCTTCTCACGGGGGTGGCTTCTCTTGTCTCAGAGGATGAGCTTTAGAGCACAGACTCAATACTTGCCGTGCATGGTCTTAGTTGCTCCAAGGCATGTCGGATTTCCCCGGATCACGGATCGAATCTGTGTCTCCTGCATTGGCAGGTGGATTCTTTACCACTGAGCCACCAGTGAAACCCTCTATTAACATTTTTAAAAATTTCATTTGGCTGCACCAGGTCTTAGTTGCAGCATGTGGGATCTAGTTCCCTGACCAGGGATCAAACTTGGGCCCTCAGCATTGGAAGCTGGGAGTCTTAGCCACTGGACCACCAGGGAAGTCCCAACTTTTCAAAATTTCATTAATTTCTCAAAAAAGCAGACATTCTTACACAGGAAAAGCCATATCCTCCTCCTGTCTGCACAGACAAAAATTAATGCCTGACGATTATATTTGCAAACAGTATTCAACAGCAAGGAACAGCGAATCATGGGGCATTCCTCATGGCTCAGATGGTAAAGAACCTGCCTTCAAGGCAGCAGACTCAAGTTCGATCCCTGGGTTAAGAAGATCCCCTGGAGAAGGAAACGGCAACCCACTCCAGTATTCTTGCCTGGAGAATCCCATGGGCAGAGGAGCCTGGCGAGGCTGCAGTCCATGGGGTCACGAAGAGTTGGACACGACTGACTCTCACACACACACACACACACACACACACACACACACACAGAGCAGAGTATCACAGTCTATCATACCAGAAGGGACTTTAAAAGTCCCAACGTGAAAGGAAAAAAAAAAGTCTTATAGTCCATGAGAGGTTTCTGAGTCTTTCCTGGATCTTCAAGATTGTAAAAGCCCTTTTTCCAGTATCACTACCCACTGGGGGAAAAAAAGGACTTGCCAAGCGGCTTCTTACCTTTTCTCTTGGTTCTCTGGGGAGCTCACCGCTCAGCTCCAAACACTTTTCATATCTGACGTCGTTGCTTGAAGCTGAACTGGAAAACCTGGCACAAGAGACCCAAGTTACTTGTGCGCGGCCAGAAGCTGGGACTCCCTCCAGCCCACACCCCGTAACTGGTTCAGGAACCCAGGGGTGAACAAGCACTGAGATCATCAGAGCAACCCTGCCCCATTTCCTCCAAGATGGGACGTGTTCTTTCCAGTCGCCAAACCTCTCGGGCCGGGAGGGAGACAGCCTACCGTAAGCACAGCATCGCTGGGACGGCGGCAGCCCCAGGCTCGGGGGAAGGGGCCCGGGTGTTCGTGCCAGCTCTCCTTCCTGCCTCCCCACTGAGGGAGCTTGGCTCAGGCTCGTGACCTCACCTGAGCCTCTGTCTCCTCATCTATGAAACGGGGATAATTAACGCCTCCCTATCGTCTTTTGTAGGTCAGATAAGAGGCTACCCAAGGCCCTAATAGCTACATGAGGGTGTAGAGAGAGGAGCGAAGATGCCCCAGGAGCGATAATTAATGGCTGCACCCCCACAACAGCCAGCAGCCCCACTGCAGACCGACCGCAGGACTTGGGGGCAGTGGGCGGTCAGGGAATGCGTCGGGGAACAGGCTGGCCTCTGCCTCTCTGGGTGACCTTGGCCCAGTCTTGATCACTCTCTGGGCCTGTTTCCCAGCTGTCAAGGGGAAATGAGAGAAAGGGGAGTTGGAGCTAGACTTTTCCCCATCTCTGCCGAGTTCTCTGGAGCGGAGGCTAAAAGATTAGTTCAGGGTTGGGGGCCTGCAGAGAAGAGGGAGGTGAGACAAATCAAACATCTTGAACTTGACCCACGGGCAGCAGTCCAAGGGCTGGCTCTGGGGACGCATGAGGCTGTGCAGTTGTTTCTAAACCCAGAGCCTCAGTTTCCCTACCTGTCAGATGGGAATAACCTGAGGGACTGAGGGGCGGGGGACTCAGGGAGGGGAGGTACATGAGGTCCTGACATGGGTGCCCCTTCCTCTGTTCCCTGGTTTTATTATTTGGCCACACCATGTAGCTTGCATGATTTTAGCTCCCTGACTAGGGACTGAACCTGGCAAAAGCACTGAGTCCTAACCACTGAATGGCCAGGGAGCTCCCCTCTTTCTCTGTTTCCTGAATTCAGGGGTTCTCAAGCCTGGCTACACATGAAAATTACTTTGGAGATTTTGAAAAACCAAGATGAGAAGCCCTCCCCAGATCTGCTGAATCAGAGTCTCCAGGGGTGGGGGTCAGGCATCGATAATTTTTTTTTCCAGGTCATTCTAAATGCTGACAGCCAGTGGTCTCAGCTCTGGCCGAGCTGGTCGCCCTGGTTCCCAGGGCCAGGAGGGCAGTCTGCCCAGAGCTCCCGCCCCCAGGGAGCTCAACTGCTGACAAACTATGTCGGTGGCGTGCGTGCCATTAATGAGCTGGCGACACACCCCGGTGGCATCTCCCTATCTTAGCTGAAAAGCCACTTGCGGCAAAACAAAGGAGGAAGAGATGTCAGGGGCCAGGCCTTGCTCAGAAAATTATCATTAACCAACAGGATTCATCATATCATTTGAGACTATTAATAAATACAATGTGTCGAGGGCTCCCTTGGGCTGAGCGATCTCCAATAGTATCTGAGTCTTGGCCTTAATCCTTTAATGCAGGCCTTAACATCATTTCCCTTTACAAGATGAAGAAACCGAGGCTCAAGGTGGGGAAAGCGACCCGCTCAAGTCACTGGCCCTGCCGCTGGCATGCACAGTGAAGCAGTGCTCTCCTCCACACCTCAGCCTCCTGATCTGAGAAATGGGGGCTAATGCCACTTCCTCTCAGGGCTGGGGTACCAAAAGTGCCCAGAACAGAGCCTGGTGCCCTGCAGTCTCCTTCCACCTCGTGGGGGGTGGTCTGTGGTGAGGGGCTGGGGCTCGTGGAGCCTGGAGGAAACCCGTGGGGTGTTCCCACTTACAGTTTGGTCAAGTCTGCTGACAGTGGCCGTGTCTGGACCGCCCTCCTCCTGAGCTCCGGCTTTGCTTCTGAGCTCTCAGTGGCCCAGCCTTTGATCCGCTCCTGGACGCTCACGCCCGCTTTCTCTGGCTCCAGCGGGACGGCTGGGGACTTGGGGGTGGCTGGTGGGGACTCAGACCCCGCTGCCAAGGCTGAGGCGCCCTCCTCCCCAAACAGGCCAATGCGATTCTTCATACCACCCCTGGGGGCCTGCTCTCCCCAGACCTGGGTCTCTCCCTCAGCCCCTCTGCTCCTGACCTCAGCCATGTCTTGGCCTTTTCCAGGCCTGGGCAGAGCGGACTGGGGTTCCTTGGCTGCTGTCTCTGGCTCCCCATCCAGCGTGGCTTTCTCCTCCCCGAGACCCTGGGCACCGATGAGGGTGACCCTGGCTGGGCCCCCCTCGGTTCTGAGGCTGCCCATCCCCCCCTGCTGGCACAGCAGTCTCTCCTTCCGTTCCTGGATCTTCTGGGCCACCCGCAGGAAATTGGAATCCGGGTCTTGTGGAGGTGCTTCTGCTTTGACCAGACACTCCCTGTCCACCCTGGGTTCTGGGTCTGGCCTGTCGGGTCCCCGCTGCTGGGCGGCAGGCCCTGCCGTGGCCTCCTCTGCCGCCTTCCTCGCCAAGGCCTCTCTGCTCTCGAACCGGGCTGTGAGGTCCACGGACAGAGGCCTGGGCCTCCTCACCCACGTCTTCTCGGGAGGGGTTGGGGGCAGCTTCCCCGCTCCGGCCACCCCGCCGGGGCCTGGCTTCGGAATCTGAATGGACTCGGTGAAGATGGCCGACACGGGCCTTCTCTTCGGGCGAGGCCTAGGTGGCTCTGGGGCGGTGCCTCCTGCATCCTCCACGCTGCTGGCCTTTGACAGAGGCTCCTTCGGGCCGGTCTCCTCTGGGGTGGCCACCGGCCTGGAGTCCTGAGGCAGGGAGGCTGGCCGCGGGAGGCTCCCCACGGGCTTTCGGGCTGGCGGGGCAGGCTTGGCGGCCACCTCAGGCCGGGGGGCAGAAGCAGGGCCCTGAGACACGCCTGCGTTGGCCTCGCGAGCCCCCTTCCCCAAAGCGGGGTTGGCTTTGGTGCTTTCGAAGAAGATCACGGGGTTTGGCGTGGGCCGCGGGAAGGCGGCCTTGGGGTACAGAGACGCGCTTCTCGGGCGGTCCCTGCTCCCCACCTCCTGCCCTGCCAGGCTCAGCATCTTCTCGTTCAGATGCCCTGAGGCCACGTCCTGGGAGGGCCCCCCGGCGGGAGATGGCCTGGCCGGGCTGGGCCACAAGGGTGTCACGTCCGCAGCTGCAGCCTTCTCCTTGGAGAAGGGTTTGGGGGCGAGTCTTGGCAGAGGAAGCAGGCGAACCGGGCTCCTGAGGGGGCTTTTTCCTTCCAAGAGCAGCGCCGAGGGGGGCCCGGGGGCATCGCCAGCTTGGCCGAAGTAGGTCCGAGTCAGGGCGTCCTCCTTGGAGAGCTCGCCTAGGCCCGGCACCCCCGTCAGGGAACTTATGGAGCCGACCTCCACCCGCGTTGCCATGGTTACGGTTGTGGATCCATGGGGAAGAAGCGCGTCAGAAACAGAGAGGCAACCACTAAAAAAAAATTTATAAAGTAAATTTAAGATTCAGTCAGTGTCTGGGTTGAAACAGAGAGATTTGAGGGCGAGATGGAGATGGATGAGGATCAAGAGACTGGAGCCCCAGGTCTGGACTAGAGCTCTTCACTGACCACCAGGCAAGCCTGGGCCAGTGGCTTCCACCCCTCAGCTCTGGGCAAGGGCAGCGGACTAAAAGTCCTAACTCTGAAGTTCGTTCCAGCTCAAAGGGTGCCCAAATGGTGCCAACGTTCACTTGGACTCTCCCAACTCGCTTGATCTCAAGGCCAGCTTTCAGGGTAACAAACGATGCTCTCGGCTGTACAGATATGGAAACCAGCGGAGAGAGTAACTGACCTGAAGTCACTCAGAGAACAAAAGAGGCAAAGTTGGGATTCGAACCTGGGTCTGACTCCAGACGCACACCGCAGGCTCCCAGGGTAAGCCCTTGTGAGACTCCTGTCCCTGCCTCTGCAGTATTTTCCCATTTCAGAGCCTGCCTACGTCAGGCTGATCCTCACGCTCTTCAGGACCAAGCACAGAGAGGGCAGGTGACCAGCGCCAGCTCACACAGACACCCAAAGCCGATGTTCCCAAGGTCACAGAGTTGGCAAGTGGCCTCAGAATTCCAGCTCCCCAGACCGTCCCTTATCTCTCCCCAGTCTTTCCAGAAGCCTTAAAAAAAAAAGAAAAAAGTCATCCTCATTTTCCACTCCACCTGCTGTCATCATTATTATTATTATTATTTTTGCCTTTGGGTTCTTTTCAGCTGAACACCTATTTTAAGGTGACTGCCTTCAGAGTCTCAGTAAGAAGAGTATCATCAGCTAAAGATGAGAGTTACCACAAGTCAGGCCTCAGGGAAGCCAAGGGCTCCCTCTGTCTCACGAATCACATCCTCCTCCCTACAACCCTACGAGATGGGCATGTGATCATCGGCCCCTGTTTTGCAATGGCTCAGGCACAAGCCCCTTGCTCCTCCAGCCATGAGCTCTGCTCTCTCAGGACAGGAGACCTCTCTCGTCCATCCTCCAACGACCCTGAGAGGCAGGGCTTGTCCTTATCTCCCTTTGTAAGGATGGGACCCAGAGAGGTGGTCTGACTTGCCAACCATCAACACCGCTGAAACTGGATCTCAAGTCCTGGATCCATTCAACTCTCTCCTTTTAACAGTAACGTCCTATTCCTTTCTGGTTGTAAAAAATCCCAGACGATTTGCTGTTCTTGATGCGTCCCCTACCCTAAAAACCCCACCTTCATGCCAGTGCTGTTTCCCTACAAAACTGCCCCCAGCCCGCCCCCTCGTCTAGATGGGCTAAAAGCAGAAGGTGTTTTAGCTCCACGCAAGCCTCCCGCTTCCCTTCTGGGGGCCCCACACTGCTGCCCCCGGCTCTGACTCACACAGCAGCCTGCAGGAAAGAAAGGCGGACAGATTTTTATCTTTTCTTTTCCCTACACGCTCTCGATGGTGCTAAACTGATTCCTTCTTCCCAATGCAGAGAACACCGTCTAGACGGGGTCAGAGGCAGAAGAGAGGGATGGAAACAGAAAACCAGAAAATCGAGAGAGACTTCGGAGGAATCCGTCGGCAGTGACCTGGGGCGGAGTGCGCAGGCAGGCAGAGTCCTGCCCCAAACCGGGACTGCTCATCATTAGAGCCAGCTCCCGTGACCTCCGGGACACAGATGTGAGACATGGGACAAGAACAGGATATTCAGGGGACAGAGAGAAGATTCCCTGGCAGAACCCACAGGAGCCCCACTTACCCGAGCTGGAAGGTCCTGGCTGCAGACGTGTGACTGCCGGAGAAAGCGAGCAGTATCGTGTCTCATCTCGGATGAACGAGGCTGTCTGCACACACCCCTGGCAGCAGCCCGCAAGGGGTGGGATGGGGGGCGGGGGGCAACAGGGGTAGGCTGGTCCCAGCAGGCTGAGTTGCAGGCAGTTCTGGGGAGACACAGGGCGACAGGCTCAGTTCTGGGGTTCTGGCAAAAATATGGGCACAGACAGCGCAAAAGCTTTCGAGCTCCAATCGCATCCCGCTGGCATCTCTGCCAGCTTGTAAAACTCAACGCTCCTGTCAGCTTTTCAGTATTGTCGCCTTGTGGATACACGTGGGCATCAAGGGTGCGGAGTCCGCAGTCGGCGCTCAATAAAAACCGCCCCTGTTCCTCTGAAACGTGTTTTATTGAGCACCTACTGTGTGCAGAAGGATGAATAAGAAATATCTCCTTTGTTCAGGGAATTAAGAGTCTTATATGAGAAACACACGCAACTATGCTGGGCAATAAACATGGCTTATAAAGAGGGACATGGGAGGAGTGCTTCCCTGGTGATCCAGCGGTTAAGATCCTACGCTCCCAAAGACGGGAACACAGGTTTGATCCCTGGACAGGGAACTAAGATCCCACATGCTGCAAGGTGTGGCCAAAAATAAATAAACCAAAAAATTAAAATAAGTAAAGGGGGCTTCCCAAGAGGCTCACCAGACAATGCAGGAGCTGCAAGATACATGGGATTGATCCCCGGATAGGGAAGATCCCCTGGAGGAGGAGATGGCAACCCACTCCAGTATTCTTGCCTGGAGAATCCCAAGGACAGTGGAGCCTGGCGGGCTATGGTCCATGGGGTCACAAAGAGTCAGATATGGCTGAGACACGGAGCGACTGAGCACGCAGGCAAATGAAGCAGGTCACGGGAGCACAGAAAAAGGAAGATTAACTGCCTACAGTCGGGAGTGCTGGTCCCAGGAGACTCCCCTGGCCTAGAGGAGGTAACTCACGAGCACTCGGGAGCTGGCCAGCTCGGGAGCCAGTGCCCCTTGTTCTGCTCAGCAGCACTTCGAGGTCCTGCACATGCTGCGTCTGCTCTCTGAGACGCTCCTGTTGCTACACACACAAACTGGCCCAGCCCTAAGGTCACAGTTCAGACAGTGCTGCCCGCCTCCAATCCAGTACTCTTACATGTCCAGAGGCCCACAGACACACGGCAGGACTCATAAATACACAGTTATATTTCGTAGTGCAGGATCCCTCGCTTCATATCAGCCAGAGAGCACCCCAGCAGCTAGCACAGTGGCCTGGCAGATAAGAGCACTGAACGCATCATTATTGAGTGAATAAATAAATGAAGAGCTAGCTTCCTGGCCCTACTGCCCAGGTGCTACTAAGATTCTGAGTAAAGGCAGGAGTCCTGAGTTTCATGACACGAAGCAGTCTAGGACATAAGTTCCTCTGGCAAGCTCTGGTGGGGCCGTGGGTCAAGTGCTACTGAGTGACAGAAGCAAAGAGCTGTGAAGAGCTCCGCTGGGCAGCCCAGCCCGCCGCCCCCACCGACAGGTCCAACTGCCGGGGACAGGCCACCGTCAGACACCTGCTGTGATGGCACTAACCCCACACTGCCACACACACTCATCTACCCGAAGGTGGAATGAATGGATGCTACTCCGTACGGCTTTTCCTGGGAAGGACCACCGAGAGCATCGTTGCTGAAGCAGGATCCATGGCTCACTAATGTCGCCTGCAACTTTGGGATCCCTGAACCCATTTCAGGGGCCAGACTGCAGGGGAGGAAACAGGGGAAAACAAGATAAAAGATTCTTGGTCCACTTCCTTCTTAACCAGAAGGGTGTCTCTGTTATCCGTAATTTCCTTTCTATCTTGGGCTCCCTCTCAAGCTTCCATTTAAAATGCCAGGCAGATGCCTGATCTATAAATATGGTTGCGGGAACGAATCAATGAGTGAATCGATCAATCAGTGAACACAGTGGGGGGGGGGGCGGGGGGCGGGAAGAGCTTTTAAACCGCCGTAGTGGATGGCTAAATAATATTTTGAAGTCTTTCCCAAACCTAGAAACCCATGAGTCTCAGGTTTTCCTTTAACCTGTTGTAAAATACAAGGAAACCGACTGAAATGCACGCTTTAAAATCTTGCTTTAAATGCATCACATATGTTATGCTTAATTTAAGAGATGTTAGTCTCTTCCAAAACATTTCAGAAGCCCACTCACACAGAAGACAGATGCTGGGTTGTTTTTTTTTTTTTCCTGGGGTGGCCTGGCTCGCTCTCTTCAAATATATTAGCACGGTAGCCAGAGTCAGGTAAACAAGAGCTCCCTGGAGAAAGCAGGGACACCGGGTATGAGCTATGTCTGGTTTTATCTACAAATCAACAGGGAGGTCAGCTCGGAGAGGGACAGATGGGCAGCTCCGGGAGGTCAAGAGGCCAGGGTGGACCAGGACACCTTGGATTTGTGGGCGGCAGCAGTGGACCTCTGCTGTCCCTAAACCTGCCAAGTCCACAGGCTTGATCTCCCGGAATTGATCTGCAAGGTTTGAGATTCCCATTTCCTGCAATTTTACGCAGGGAAAAGCCATGTTCCTGGGAGCTGAGTCACCGACATCAATAGCGGCTGAAGAGACAGGCGCCCGGCAAGAGCATTCATCCCTCCACCCTCTGACCTTCCTTCTAGAAGTCGGGCTCTGCACCGGATGCTGGGGGCGCAGCCGTGGAGCGCACAGGCTCCCGGGGGGATCCGACAGAAGCTCGAAGGGACAGAGCAGGAGAAGCCCTTCCATTCAGAACCCGACTGTGTGGCAGCTTCGCTCTCAGATTCGGAGGCGTTGATTCATTCTAACAGCTGTTGTCGATCTCTCATAATTACACCCCTATATCTGATCCGAGAGCTCACAGTCATTCACTCAGCCAGCTCTGGGTGCCGTTTTCCTGGGAATGCCACCATCTGCTGAGGGCCGGGAGCCAGTCCTGACATCTCCCAGCACCTTCCGGAATGTGACCTGGCCTCCCAAATCTGCAAAGCCATCCCACGTGGCACCCTGTGCAAGGGTTGCCCCCAGGAGAGCAGGACTATGATAAACGCGGGTACTTGGTCCACCCACAGACCCAGCAGGAGAGGGACCAACATCTAATGTCAATGGAGTGCGTGCATACCCTCCTCTCCCTCCCCATGGCTGTGGCCCTAGTTCATTCATTCCAATATACAATTACTGAGCACCTACTCAGCTGGTATAAATAGCTCGCCTGCCAATGCAGGAGACGTAAAAGACGAGTTTAATCCCTGGGTTGGGAAAGATCCCCTGGAGAAGGAAATGGTAACCCACTCCATTATTCTTGCCTAGAGAATCCCATGGACAGAAGAGCCTGGCAGTTTACAGTCCACAGGGTCACAAAGAGTTGTAAGTGGCTGAAGTGACTTAGCCCACACACACACCATGTGTCAGGCTCTGTGGATACAGCAGTGAACCAAAGATATAGAAAGCCCTGTCCCCATGGAGCTGACAATGATGAAGGTGGGGACAGACCATAAATGACATAAACAAGCAAGACACATAGACAATCAGGTAAGTGACTTTCTCTGCTGGCGCCTCCTCCAATCTGTTCTCTGGCAGCAGCCAGAGGGATTCTCTAGTACACAGGGGTCATCATGCCACTCCCCTGCTCAAAGCCCACCTGGGTGGGTCTCCCCACTGCCCTCTGAAGGAAAATCAAACAGGGTCTGGATTCTCTCCAGCTTCAGTCTCATGACGGACAGCTCCTCCTTTGTCTGTCTGTCCCTCACACTCACTCACATTCCTCAGCACATGAACCCTGGGTGGGTCACGAGACCCACTATGCTTTTCCTTGCCTTCATGCTTCTACACTGCCATTTCCTGCCCGGCTAACCTCAGCACCAGCCACCTCCTCCAGGAAGCCTTCCCTGATTTCCCAGGGTGGGTTCAGGTACCGCTTCCCTGCTCTGCTGTCCAACTCTCCTAGCTCCTCCCTAGCCCAGCGCTGATCCTGCATGTGGTAACCGCCTCCAGACTGAGAGCTCCTGACCAGGAGGGTCCTGAGTCCAGTTCACAGCTGTATCCCCAGAGTCTGGCACCGTACCAGACATGAGGTCAGTGTGCAAAAAATACCTCCAGGGAGAGCATGCCTGAGAGAAGGAAATAATAGTATCCAGGGCAGGTGTGGGTGTGGGAAGCTGACGTGCTCACCTGCTCCTGGGGACAATCTAAGTGACAGAAGCAGTGTGGCAATATTCGCTTCCCGCTATTATTTTTGGAGATCCCATCAAGAGTCAAGGATTCAGTGACTCTGCACCTTCTGCCTTCTCCCCTGGATTACCACCATTCTACAGATGCAGAAAATGAGTCAGATCTCAAGCTAGTGAGGGGGAATGTTACGGCTGAAATCTTCTGACTATGAATCAAGTGTTTTCCCCACATATACCTCACCCCAAAAACATTCATTTATTTTTAGCCTGGTCGTCCCGAGTCTAAAAACGTGTGCTGTGCAAGGGACTGTCATGCTGTGCCTAGTCGCTCAGTCATATCCAACTCTCTGAGACCCCCGTGAACGGTAGCCCACCAGGCTTCTCTGGCCAGGGGATTTCCCAGGCGAGAATACTGGAGTGATTTGCCCTTTCCTCCCCCAGGGGATCTTTTCAATCCAGAGATCGAACCTGCGTCTTCTGTGGCTCCTGCATTGTGGGCAGATCCTTCACCACTGAGCCATAGCAGAAGCACTCTCCGGAAGGAATCTAAAGAAAGACAAAGTCACATACACATAGATGCCCTCTGCAGTGTTATCCATCCCGATGCAATATGCAATAATAACACATCCCAGATTTAGGGTGTTAGACCTTATTTGAAAACACTCAGGACTCCAAAGCCATTTGAAATCTCAAAGAGTTACGAAGTCACTGGGTAGACCAGATCACCGGTTTCCAGCCTGCCCACACGTGGCACAAAGATCCTTTCACGCTACATGGCCTGAGTTTGTGATCAGAAAAGATGGTTGCCATGGCAGTCATGGAAAAAACTCAGAAATAATCCACATCCTCCCCAAAAGGTGAACGCCTCTCAGCCACATGTAAGGGGCTATTCTGCATCTCTTGAAAGTGAGAGTTGGAGGGGTGGGGTGGTAGAGTCTGCGTAGGAAAGTGGGAAGAGCTTATGAGAATGCCATTAAAGAGAAGGTAACAGAGGGAACATTTTAAAAATATTTATTTTGGCCACGCCAGGTCTTGGTTGCGGCATGTGAACTCTTAGCCGCAGCATGTGGGATCTAGTTCCCTGACCAGGGATCGAATCCAGGCCCCCTGCAATGGGAATGTAGAGTCTTAGCCACTGGACCACCAGGAAGTCCTCGGATGGGGTATTTTTTTTTGTATTTTGCAAAGATTGTTTGAGCAAATAGTCAAGGTCTGGAAGAGAAAGGGGACAGATGAAAAATAAAAATGTGTCAGGGACCTGGAGAGGAATTGCTATATTTATAAACTGGCTTTCATTTTGAGATTCCTTCTTATTTCCATTCATGTTGTTTGTGCAGATTTCTTTTTAGGCTTCAATACCAAAAGTCCCCATCAGAGCTGTGTTCTCCCCATCGATTCAAGATGGAGAGGCACCAAGGCTCCCTTCCTGCCCACTTCCAGAGCTTTCAAAAGCCAAGGATAAAGACAAATATTATTTATTAAGCACCATACTGTGTGCCAGGAACTGTGCTAAGTGCTTTAGGAAGATGACCTCATGCATCTCCTTAACAACACAAAGAAGCAGGTCCTGGGACTTCCCTGGTGGTCCAGCAGTTAAGGCACTTTGCTTCCACCGCAAGGGGTGCAGGTTCCATCCCTGGCTGGGATGGAACTAGGATCCTGCCTGCAAAGCAGCCAAAAAAAACAAAAGAAGGCCCTAACAGAAGCCCATGTTATTGGTGAGGAAACTGAAGGTGGTGTACCAAACGGATCTGCCATGGGAGGTGGGAGTTACCCTGATCCAGGCTCCCTGTCTGGAGGGTTTCTTCCAAAGTCCACGTGGGCTTAACCAGAACACTGTGCTTTTTATGATGTTACAACGTAAAGGACAATTAACACCCATAAGGGCAGCTATTATCATTCTCAAAAGTGCCCATGTTGGGACAGTGAATTATTCTGTCATCCTACTTTTTAAAGAATACCATGGTAGAAACCACATAATAACATAAAATTCATCATTTCA
Source organism: Ovis canadensis (assembly GCF_042477335.2). Lineage (NCBI taxonomy): Eukaryota > Metazoa > Chordata > Mammalia > Artiodactyla > Bovidae > Ovis > Ovis canadensis. The sequence goes on along the minus strand of NC_091261.1, from coordinate 75,681,934 downwards.
AAGTGTGCAAGCAGTGACATTTAGTAAATTCATGGCATGGTGCAACCACTGCCACCATCTAATTCCAAAACGCTTTCATCACTCCGAAGGAAATCCCATACCCAAAAGCTAAGCATCACTCCCCCTTCCTCGTCACCCCCCACCCCCTGCCGCCCCCATTCTCTGGCAAGCACTACTCTGTTCTGTCTCCACAGAGTTGCCATTTCTGGATATTTCAAAGAAATGGAATCATCCAACATGTCTCTCACCCTAGTTTTGGCCTCAGTTCCTTCACCAACTCGCAATGAAGGCTTGGACAAGTCCTCGCCAGCTTCCGCGATTCTCATTTGGCTCCACCCCAGGACTTATCAGGTCTGCATTACGCAACTTTTCTCTGTCCATGGTTCATCACTCAAGCCCCACCCCCACCCCCCCACGGTGGAGCCCAGCTCTCTGGATTCTGAAATGCCTGTTCCAGCCCCTGGTCCCCCACAATTCCTTTTGAACTGGTGGAATAAAGGACCATTGGGGGACTCAATAAAACTCATTCCGTGTTGACAGAAATAGAGAGCTAAGTGTCTTATTGGAATGTGTGTGATTTTTGTTAAGAACTGCCTTCATCAGTAAGGCCTTGAATTCTGTGTCAACTTCAAGTTGTAATGAGTTAAGAGTTGGGGCATCTGAGACTGGAATCCACAGGAACAGGTTGAGGGGGTTATCCCCTAACTGGCCCCAGACCACCAGATGTGGGTGGCACGCATTCACACCCACACAGAGGATCCTGTGGTTTATAGAAAGCGCTTGGGAAATGCTGATGTGTGTAAACCCATGTCCTTCCAGCAAGACTTTTTGGAGCCTTTGGCGTGAGCTAATTGGCGTCTTATACACTCCAGAGCATAATCTAAACAGCTTCACCCCAGCACCCCTCCTCCAGGTGCAACTGCTGATTTGGAGAAAGAATGTTACAAGTGACCTTTATGCCTCTATGTAAACATCCGTCTTTTCAACTTTCATTGGCCTGTTCCTTCCTACTATTTGTGCTATTTTGGGACTGGCTATGCACTCACCCCAAACCATTAATCAACCAGCTTTTTTTGCTTTGTTTGTTTTTCTCTGGATTCCAGGATGGGCAAACTACAGTCTGCAGGCCACATCCGGGCCCACTGCTTGTTCTTGTAAATAAAGTTTTATTAGAATACAGACACATCCACTCATTTACATGTAATCAATGGCTTCCTCCAAGGTATTAGGAGAGCCCTGAGTGGTGGCCACAGAGGCCATATGGCCCACAAGGCCTTAAATCTTTACTCTCTGGCCCTTTACAGAAAGAGTTTGTGACCGCTGCTCTACACTGGGAGAACTCAGTCCCCTGAGACCGACTGCACTCCCCCAAGGACATGGCATCCCCCTCTTTAAATTACCTAAAGCTCTCACACTTCTGGCAGACACCCATGCCTGCATTAAATCTTTTCAGGCTCTCTACATGACAATTACAGAAAAACTCAAAAATATGGATGAGCAAAATGTTTTTAATAATCCTAAATCCTACCACCCAGAGCCAACAGCCATTTTTAGCAATCTTATGTCCATCAATCTGGCCATTATCAATAAAAGTGGGGACTTACTCTCAAAACTAATATGGAATCAGGGCTGGCCGTGCGCTTTGTTTAGGAGCTTGCCTTGTTTCATTTAATTTCAAAATTACGTCATAAACATCTTTTACATCAAATAGCTGCATAACCTCTACAGCAGTTTTTCATGCCTTGTAGTATTCCATTACCTGGCTATCTCATCATTATATCGAAACCATCTCCTACTATTGTATCCCTAGGCTGTTTCCAATCGCTGACTGTTAAAACCAACACTGCAATGAACACTCACATGCAATGACTTTCCCAAGATAAATGCCTAGAAGTGGGCTGGCTGGTTCCAAGGGTGTACACCATTGTTGTTTTGTTCCCCGAGCTTTAGGATATTTGCAGAATGGACCTTTACACCAAAGGAAAAAACATTCCATGATGACTCACTTCAAAGCTTAGGAGGCCAGGGTTCTTAACCTCTGCCCTGGGGCAGACCCAATAAAGATGTCTAATGAGCAATAAACCAGGGCCCTGGGGGCGCTGGCTGTGCCATCACTGAGATCTTTACTGGTTCTCATTTACGGCCGGACCATCACACACTTGACTGTAAAATTTGCGAGCGCAATTAGAACCAGCGGGTCACAGGGAGAGACGAGTCTAGGCCTGGCCGGAAAGCTCTGTGAGGCCTGAGCTCACTTAGGAGAGCGGGCAGGAAGGAAGCCCCACCCCGGAAATGACGTCCACAGCGGAGGCAATTGAACCTCGGAGCTCAGCTCTACACACGCACAGCGCAAGAATGGGAGCCTAAAGCGCGCTCTCTTTAGGGAGCCAGGGCTCCCCAGAGGTGGAAGGCAGTCCATGAGGGACACATGGTGGTCTTTGGTAACAGTTAGGGTCCTCTGAAGGGCTTTCCAGGTGGCTCAGTGGTAAAGAATCTGCCTGCCAACCCGCAGGAGCCTGGCGGGCTATAGTCCATGGGGTGGCGAAGAGTTGGACATGCCTGAGTGTACGAGCAAGCATGCACGTGCTTACACACACACACACACACACACACACACACGATGCCTTGATATCCAGGTATAGCACGAAGCTTTTGTGAATGACAACCTGTGAAAACTGTTTCCTTTCTGATTCTCAAGGGTGCCTTCCCATGAAGTCCTGAGGCCGTCTCTGCTTGGTGCCACCATGACTTTAACACCTACACTACCTGCTATCCTGTCAGTATACTGAAAGACAGTATACGTCCCAGTTTAAGAAAGATAAAACAGCCCCAAGCTTAGACCCTCAGCTGCAGCAGTGGATTTTAAAATGTAATTTTATTTTCACTATATTTAATTTTACTGTTGTTTTCCATTTAAAACAATTGTTTTATTTTAAACTATTTATTTTATCAATATAAGACAAGACACTGGTTTGCTATTTATAATAGAGATTTTCATAACGGTTCTTTTAAAATGTTACCTTTCAGAAAAGTGAAAAGTTTAAAAAGAAAATGATGGTAAGGGGGTTATATGGAAATGGCAAAAGGCCTGAGGCTAGAATTCACTGGGAAAGTGGAAAGAACATGGCATTGGACTCAAAAACAGGCAGATGCAGTTTCTGGTGCTTCCTCCCCATCTTCCTGCCTGGAATAAAGATGTGATGCCTGGAGCCGAGACAACCATTTTGGGACCATGGGCTCACAAGCGATACTTTAAGTGACTTGAAAAAGACCTTGATGACATAGCTGAGCTACTGCACTAACTGAACTATTCTCCTCTGGATTCTTGTTGTTGTTACTGTTATGTGAAAAGTAATGATGTACTGTTTAAGCCATTGTTCATTAGAGTTTCTGTTACACGAAGGCAAAAGCATTCCTAACGGACGCAGAGAATTTGGTACAAATTGGCTGAGTGGACAAATGTCTTCTAAGTAAACGTGGTGAATGCAGTTGTGCTTTTGACAAGTGATACTTACCTCAAAGGATTCTGAGGATTAAAGGAGCTGGTGCATGTAAAATGCCATCAGTATACTTGGCACATACAAAGCAGGTTTCTGCAAATGCATGGTAAATAGTGAGCAAATAAACAAACAGAACATGAAGCCTGTTGGAGGGACTGGTAGGTTGGTGGATTTTTTTTTTTTTTTTTACCTAGACTTAAAGGAATAGCTCTCTGGTGAAGGAATTTGAGAGAGACAGTGATTCAGCAAATTCCACCCTGACTCTCAAACTGTACCCCAGTTGCCCAGCTGGGGAGAGGGGAAGGAAGAGTGACTGACTAAGTGGATGCTGTTTGCAACACTGGCCTAAGATCCAATACGAACCTGTCATTTACACAAGCCTTGATTAAAATCAGAGGGCAGCGCCAAGGAACGTAGATCCCAAAGAGAAGACAGGCATAAGAAAATCCTGAAAGAATGGTCAAGACTGAACCCAGGGATGTAAAGAGCCCCACCCCGTCCCACCCCTCCCCAGCCATAACCATCAGGGCACTGCCCACGGCCATGAACCTGCGGTGCCAGCTGACACGTCCTCTCCTGACTTTCCCAGGATGATAACCACGCCTCCCATCCCCTTCAGGCAGCTGACTCCTCCTCCTCCTCTGGGACCAACTTCCCAGCACCCCTGTGGACCTGTCAGGGCCCGGCTCTGCCAGCCTTGGGGCACGACAGTCAGACCCTGCTCCTGGCACAGGAACCGAGGCCTCCATGGAGCTGAAGAAATACACCTGGCCCAGCTGCCAATGAGAGAACCCCATGAACCGTCCTAAGTTTATTCAGTTGCTTTGTCCTCAGACCTATGCAGCTGGTCCCCGGGAAAGCTCTGTGTTAATAATTATCATTGTTGGATCACTAACACGAATGGAGCATTGACTTTGTGCCAGACGACACACTAAATGAATTTCCCCACTTAATCCATCTTCTGAGCTGGGCTGCGTGATTAGGCCCACATGAGAGATGAGGACAGTGGAGGCCTCAAGGAAAGTTTTTTAGGAGTTTGCCTAAGATGCAGGTGGGATTCGAACTCTGACAGCCTCACTCCCAATCCCACCTAGCTCATCCTCACAGCAGCCAACAGCTGTTGGCTTAAATGATGCCATTCCCTGCCCCTACCCTGAACCCCTCCCACCCCTGGCAGTGCTGGGGGCTGTTAATCTCTTCAGTGACCTTCTGGACCTGATGCTATTTTTATCCCCATTCTACAGATAGGTAAACTGAGGTTTCAAAAAGCAAAGTGAGGGGCTTCCCTGGTGGTCCAGTGGCTAAGACTCTGTGCTCCCACTGCAGGGGGCCAGGGTTCAATCCCTAGTCAGGGAACTAGATCCCACATGCCTCAACTAAGACTTGATGTGGCCAAATAAATATTAAAAACAAACAAACAAAAAAGAAGAAAAAGCAAAGTGATTGGCTGAGTATCAAATCCTACAAGGTAGGTCCTAGCACTGCACTTTCCCATGTAAGTACTAAACTTTAAATGTCAACTGATTAAAATTAAATGCAATTTTTAATTCAGTGCCTCGGTCACACCAGTCCCATTTTAAGGACTCAACCAGCACAGGAGACTGAGTACCTTACTGAACAGAACAGGAAGTTCTATTGGACTGGGTTGTACATACCCGATATACAGATGTATAAAGTGAGGCTCAGAGAGAGGGAGTCACAGGGGCAGGAAGGGACAGCTGGCATTCAGTCCCTGGATCTTCTAACTTCATCTTCAGTCCCCTCAGCATGCTGAAGGAATGGGCCACCAGGCTGCCTGCCCTGACCCCAGGCCCAACCTTGTTTAACTGAACCACCAATTATTCACCCACTGTAAGGAGTCATGACCTTTAGCATTGCTGAGAATAGTTTATTTTGACCTCTTTCTCTCTCTGCCTTAAACGCAGGGTGAGAGGCGAGGGATGCAGAGGAGAGGCCTCGGTTAATGAAAGGTTCTGGTTAACAGAGGATCCAGCCACTCATTACGGTCACGGAGCACTTGTGGTTTAAAGTGAAGAGTGCCGCGTGTTCAAGGGGTCAGCCAGTGGCCTTGTGACTCCCAGATCCATCATCTTTATCAGGCAGTACTAAGAAAGCGTCTGTCTACAGGGCCAGAATGATACCATCAACACAGGAGGCCAACACGGTTCACTTTCCAAGGAAACCTTTGCCACCTACAAGGTTATAGGTGCCTCTCTGCATGATACATGAGTTATCGTGAGCACATTCAAATCTTTTACACTTTCAGGTAGAGGCAGTTACAAAGAGTTTCAGGGGTCGGGGGGCAAAAATACAGTTAAAGATAAGCTTTAAATTCATTCCCTGGGGTGGTGGGCGGGAAAAGGGGTGAACTGAGGGCCGGAGAGGGAGATTTCTCAGTGTTGTCGCTTTGGAAACTTTGCATTGTGAGCCTTGTGAATGTGTGTGAGCCTGGCCAAATGAATATGTAACAGTTAAATTTTAAAACATTTAGGTATGATATGGACCATGAAGATTCTCTTTCTCGTTTTATGTAGATGCACATGGATGGGTATACAAGTATGAACATGTGGATACCGAGAGACAGTGTTAGAAGAATACATGAGAAATACCACGTGGTCCAGGGAGATCCCGCAGGCCACGGAGCAACTAAGCGCAGGCACCACCACTACCGCCCTGCACTCTAGAGCCCGCTGGCTGCGACTACTAAAGCCCCCGTGCCCACGGAAGCCTGTGCTCCACGACAAGGGAAGCCACCACAAGGAGAAGCCTGCACACCGCAACCAAAAGTAGCCCCACAACTCGAGAAAGCCTGCATGCAGCAACAAAGCCCCAGTGCAGCCAGTAAATAAACAAACGAAGAAATGTTCAGAGGGGCTGACTCTAAGTGGAGGGAAATTAGACCACAGGGGATTTTAATCCTTTTTTTTTTTTTTTTGCTTAGCTATAATATCTAAATTTTATATCCTACTAATAACAATAAGAACAGCTACCATTTATTGAACGTGTAGCCAGTTTCCAGGAGAAACACTCCACAAGCAGAGACTCATTTTGTAGTATTTTACTCCCATTTTATAGAAACTGAGGCTCAGAGACACCAAAGACCACGAAGACCACCACCTGGGTTCCTTTGCTGCGCTGACTTCTGATCAAATGAATGTGCTCGTGACAAGGAAAAAAGAAACGTTTTGAAAATGCTAGATGTGTGGGAATTCCCTGGTGGCCCAGAGGCTGAGACTCTGCACTTCCATTGCAGGGGCACGGGTTCAATCCCTGGTCGGGGAACTAAGGTCCCACAAGCCCTGGTGTGGCCAAACATAAATAAATAAAACGGATGAGGACAAGAAAAAAAAAATGGAATGCGATTATTTTTTTTAATGCTAGATGCGTGAAAGCATGAAGTGAAACAGAATACATTTCTGAATATGAGACGCTTGTCAGAGAGCCCAAACCTTTCTCCAGAAGGGTGCAGCTGATTCCTAGAGTGCCCTGCCCTACACCCTCAGCTCTAAGATACAGAAGACTGCCTACTGAAGATGCCCGTGATTCTCTGGCTTGCTTTCTGGCCACTGGAGCACAGACTAGAAGTGCCCCAGGGGCAGCCTCCCACCTCAGACGGATAGCAACTGGTGTATCAATACCCCAGCTCCCTCCTTCTCTGGGGTAACCTCCGAGGTGCTGTCGGGGTGACACACCCTGTGTTAGCTCCTTAACTTCCCTGTCTCACCTCCACACTCGCCTGATGCTTCCTGAGGGCACTGTCTCCCCCACACTCGCTTCCACAGTAGGCCTGTTTCCAGACAGACTCCAGGCTCTCTACCCACCTGGACTCCAGGCAGACCTACTGCCTCTCACAGGTAAGCCTAAAGTGAATGCCAATGACAGACTCGGGCTGGGCCAGGAGTGCAGCTATAAGGAGAGGCAGCATCCACAGAGCGGGTGTGCATGGGTGTGTGTGTGTGTGTGTGTGTGTTGGGAGAGGGTCTACCCTATGCTCCCAAATCCTTTCATCTCTAAAAGATACGGAGAAGGACCCATCCAAACCTTCTTGCTTTCGGTCACCAGCAACAAAGCTCTGCAAAATCCCTCTGAGGGCAGCAAGGCCCCTCTCCTGAGCCATCCCACTCAGCCACCAGCTCTGAGAAGAATCACCTTGGCAGAGAGGGGTCTGTTCCCTGAAGAGGCATTTCAGACCCCTCCCCTGAAGGCAAGCTGCCCCCCATCTGGTGACAGAAAACACTACGATCTCCTAAATTCAGATGAAAAGCTACCTGCTCTCAGTTCTTCCAGACCCTAATTTTGCCCAACGTAATCAGCAGTTATTAAGAGCTCGGAGGATGATGTGCTTGGGAGACAATATGCAGGACCGGCGACCAGAAGTCCCGGTCCTCTGTGCCCTGTCTGTGTCCCTCTGTAAGACGATGCAGAAAGAGGACCTCCAGAGTCAACCAGCTGTGTGACCTCGGGCGAGTCACTCCACCTCTCTGAGCCTTGGCTTCCTCAAGTATAAAACGGAATCATGAGTAGGTATTTCACGTGCTTTTGTGAGGATTAAAAGAGATCACACGTGCAAAATGGTTAGTGTACCGCCTGTGGCTGCCATATGCATCAGTTACAGTCCTTATCAACAATATTATTATTAATCACCAACTTAATGGACATGAGTTTGAGTAAGCTCCGGGAGTTGGTGATGAACAGGGAAGCCTGGCGTGCTGCAGTCCATGGGATGGCAAAGAGTCGGACACGACTGAGCAACTGAACTGAGAGAGAGGATGAGGGATGGGGAGGAGCCTGTGGAGTTAGACCAAGGGCAGGATAGACGTAGGGAGCTGGGGGAGGGGCGGGCTTTGTCCAGCATCTCAAACCATACAAGGAACCAAAGAGGCTTAGGAAGTGTATACAGCAGGCGCTCGGTATGCAGGAAATCTGCTTATCATAAAATTCCTCCTCAGAAGGTGAACCCAAAGAAATGACCTCTGGGCTTGGAGATCCTTTTATGTCCAAAGTGGCAACTATTTTGCAAACAGCCCCAGGTTTCCGGCAGAAACAAAGACGAGTAGCCAACTTCTTCCTAGTCACAGCCTCTGGGCTCACGCTCTGGTTCACCGGAGCCCCCATCCTTGTCTGTCTGCTTGCTGGAGCTGGTAGATCCCTGACAGAGCTCGCCACACCAAGCACGCCAGCCACCGGAGGAAGAGCCTGCCCACTGTAGTAGATGCTGTCGGAGCCCCCACCCAAATCCTCCTGGCACGGGTGGACAGATTTCTACTGCTGCTGGGACAGTTTAAAGGCGTGTTACAGAGTCTCTTCAAGGTTCCCGGCACATTTTACAACCCCAGCTATCTCCAGAAGTATACTGATGGTCAGCAAACCCCAACAGTGTCCCACCACCCAAGTACATCACTTGTCCTGGCACCCTCACTTCAGGCTGTGCCCCTGAGGGAGCCCAGCCCAAGATACCCCTCTTTTCCCTAGAATCCCTGACTCACAAGAGATGGACTTGTTCAGAACACCCATTCTCAAGGGTATCGTGACATGATGGTGAGACATACCATCTGTTGTGACATACCTCTTTGCTACCCTCTGGCGACTGAGATGGTGGGAGGTGCCAATGTATGTGCTGGCTGAATTTGGAGTTGCTCCTTTACCAATTTACTCAAAAGACTTATTGCCCTACTATGTGCCAGACCCTGTGTTTGGGGATGGGGAGATATTGATGAACTCAAAACTCAAGGTCCCTGTTTATACACAGCTTAGAGCTGGAGAGTGGGAAAGATGGGGAATGGATTAAGCCAACACGCCAGGACAAAGATGGCAGCATGTGACAAGGGAGGTAAAGGGAATGAGGTCTGTTGTGTGAATCACGGTTGAATCCCATGAATTTGGGTGATCAAGGAAGGCTTCTTGGAAGAGGTGACATTTCAGCTGCATGACTAAAGGGATCAGAGGGAGCCAGCCAAGGAAGGAGTATGGGGTCTAGGGTTAGAAAAGACCTCCTAAGGTCACTGACGGAACAGAGATCTCTGCTAACCTGGCTGGGGTGGAGTGGCAAAAAGTGGCAAGAGATGAATCTGGACAGTAGGCACATCTGAGGATACCTATGGGATACAAGCGGGGCTCTCCCAGAACCATCTCCGGCACCACCCCCCACTTCTATCCCCTGCATTCTGATCTGCTTTCCTGAGTGGGAGAGGGTGGAGTTACTGCTTGCCTGCCAGGAGCCTCGCTGGGTCCCGCACTCCCAGGGGAGGGCGTCTCACGTGTCAACATCCTCCACCCTGTGTGCCCAGGTGAGAACTGCTGGCTTCAAGGCAGGGAGAGGGAGAAGCAGAGAGGGCCGCTCGGAGATCGGCACCTGGCAGGCGGGCTTCTGAGTCAGAAGAGAGGTTCGGGTTGCAGCCTCACAGCACTCAGACTGCAACCCACAACCTGCCTGCAACCTGACTGCAACCAGTGCGCTGGGGGCACCCATCTTATCTTCCTTAGCCTCAGCTTCCTCACCTGTTGAATGGGTTTATAACCCTTTCCAGTTCCAAAAGTAGCTGAAAGGTTTGCTGAGGATGTAAAAGCGCTTGGCAGTGCTAATTTATTGAAGCCATTTATACGAGTCTGTGTGCCAGGCACTGCACCACGAGCCAAGATGCAGCTGTGAACAAGACAGGGCCAGCTTGGGTGGGGCCGGGGTGGGGAAGACAGGGGAGCCATGCAGTGTTCACACAGGTTGGTAATTACAGAGACAAGATCTTACAAGCACACCACTGATGCGCCCCCTCCATCAGAGACCCTATCCTCTACTCAAAGCCAAGAGCCTACAGCCACGACATGCACACTGCAATTTAAGACTCTCGTCTCCTGGCAGAGACCCAGGCATGGGTATCCTTCAACAATCCAGCTCTTTAGGAGCCAGTCGGCTCCTGCAGGGTCCAAGCCCTGGGCCCTACCCCTGTCCCCGCCGGCAAGATCGCTAAGCCCCAGAGACAACTTCTCAGGAGGATGGTTCCGGGCGTGGTCAGTTATGCTGGGCGTGGTCAGTTATGCCAAGGGCGGTGTCTGCAGGCGCACCCGTGAATCACGTCCTGCCCGCCCTGGAGAGGAGGGGGAGGCGTCCCCAGAGGGGTCCCCAGACCCCCGCCTGCAAACGTCCGTGCCGTGTGCCCCCGCCGAGGAAGGAGGGGACTGCGAGGCAAACCCAGGTCCTGACCTCCCCGCAGTAGTGGAAACAACGCCGACCACAGAACAGGCATTCTCTCCATGCTTGCTGTGCGGGTCCCCAGCTCTAAAATAAACTCTGGATACAGACGATCCCCTTGCTTCCTCACAAATACCCGGTGACTACAGGTGTCATCGTTTCTCCCACTTAACAAAGGAGGAAACAGAAGCTTAAGGAAATTAAAAGCCTAATGCAAGGTCAAACTTCAGACCCAAAAGGCTGAACCCCTCTGCTCGGTTGGCAGGAATCAAGAGAGGAGACAACCTTAAAAATATGGAAGGGAGGGTCCCCAAAGCTGGCCCGAGTGACAGGCGCTGCCTGGGCCAGGCCCCCAGCAGGACAGAGGGGTTGAGTCGTCAAGGGGAGGCCTATGGTCGGGGCTTGTGACTTTGGCTGTGTGTCCTGGGCCTCAGTTTCCCCAACCTGGAAAAAGGGCCAGGCACACCCATCAGACCCTGGGTCCTCCCCACAGTGAGGCAGGAAGACCAGCCATCTGGGCTCTGGCAGGAGTCCAAGGCCAGCATTCTTGAGGCTGCCCACCTGCAAAGCCAGGTCACCACGGGGCCTCCGTGACTCCACCCCTCAAGGACGGGCAAGACCAAGGCATGGGCCAGTGCCTGCTGGGCCAGCCTGTTGACACGCAGGGGCGACACTGGGGCCTGGCACCCAGGGCAGCTGCTGCTGTTTGCTCACACCTGGCGCACACGCGCACACGCAGCGGGGCAGGGCTGTCGTCAAGAGCTCTGACCCTGGAACCATCCTGCCTTGGTTTATAGCCTACCTTAGCCTCTTCTAGTCTGTGTGGATCCTGGGAAAATTACAACACCTCCCCAAGCCTCAGTTTCCTCCTCTGTAATATGGGGATGTTGAGAGCCTCTCTCAGGGGCTGGCTGTAAGAAGTAAATGAATAAAACAAATTATGTGTTCAAGACAGAGCAGCTCTTACTTTCAGCGTGGTGACAAGGACGTCTGTGGATCTCCATGGTAACCACCATGGTCATGTGGGTTCACATACATAGAGGATGTCAGTGGAGGAACTCAGTGGAGTGTCATACATCTGTGTGGCTCACTTTCATCTTTGCTTCATGCTTTGGGGGGCTAAAATAAAAACGGATCCCGTTCCCTCACCACAGGCTTCCCTGGTGGCTCAGATGGTAAAGAATCTGTCTGCAATGCAGGCGACCAGGGTTCAATCCCTGAGTCGGGACAAACCCCTGGAAAAGGGAATGGCCGCCCACTCCAGTATTTTTACCTGGAGAATCCCATGGACAGAGGAACCTGGCGGGCTACAGTCCATGGGGTCGCAAAGAGTTGGATACGGCTGAGCGACTAACACATACATCCTCACCATAAAATTTATCCACCACCACCCCCACTCAACTACTTAAGACACAAAAGAAGTCGAGGCCCCATTGTTATAACTCAAGAATGAACATAAGGGACTTCCCTGGTGGCCCAGGGGTTAAGAATCCGCCTGCCCGTGCAGGGGATGTGGGTTCGATCCCTGGTCTGGGAAGACCCCACATGCCTCGGGGCCACAAAGCCCGTGTGCCCCAACTACTGAGCCAGTGCTCTGGAGCCTGCGCTGCTGCAGAGACAAGTCTGAGTGCTGCAACTAGACAGTGCCTCCACTCTGCACAATTAGAGAGCACCTACGCGTGCCAACAAAGACCCAGTGCAGCCAAAAACAGAGACTGAAAAAAAGAGAAAGAATGGACACCTAGGGGGCATGGAACTAACAATCTCCCGACTCCTCCAGAGACAGCAACACCCCTGCCCTCAGGAGGCTCACAGTCACCGGTCCAGGGAGCCGGGCAGATCTCAGAGAGAAACCCAAGAGAGGTCTCCATACAAACTGTGATGACAGTCAAGGCTACACATCAACAAAGTATAACCGAGGGGGAGGAAGCAGCGTAGCCTGTGCACAGGCCCTGAGGCAGGAGACCCTTTCAGGGAGCCCAAAGTGCAGGCACCCGGGGGCCGGAGGGAACACCAGGCACTCGAGGTGAGACATGGTCCAAGAAATGAGAAACAATTTAAATGTCTAAACAATCTAAACTGGGGATTGGTTAACCAGACCACGGTATCTGCCAATTTTACATACTTGTCCCAGATGCAGTTTATCAACATGGCAGAGGAGAGAAACTACTTAATGGCCTGGTTCAGTTCAGTTCAGTCGCTCAGTCATGTCCGACTCTTTGCGACCCCATGAATCGCAGCACGCCAGGCCTCCCTGTCCATCACCAACTCCCGGAGTTCACTCAGACTCACGTCCATCGAGTCTGTGATGCCATCCAGCAATCTCATCCTCAGTCGTCCCCTTCTTCTCCTGCACCCAATCCCTCCCAGCATCAGAGTCTTTTCCAATGAGTCAACTCTTCGCATGAGGTGGCCAGAGTACTGGAATTTCAGCTTTAGAATCATTCCTTCCAAACAAATCCCAGGGCTGATCTCCTTCAGAATGGACTGGCTGGATCTCCTTGCAGTCCAAGGGACTCTCAAGAGTCTTCTCCAACACCACAGTTCAAAAGCATCAATTCTTCAGCGCTCAGCCTTCTTCACAGTCCAACTTTCACATCCATACATGACCACAGGAAAAACCATAGCCTTGACTAGACGGACCTTAGTCAGCAAAGTAATGTCTCTGCTTTTGAATATGCTATCTAGGTTGGTCATAACTTTTCTTCCAAGGAGTAAGCGTCTTTTAATTTCATGGCTGCAATCAGCTTCTGCAGTGATTCTGGAACCCAAAAAAATAAAGTCTGACACTGTTTCCACTGTTTCCCCATCTATCTCCCATGAAGTGATGGGAACAGATGCCATGATCTTCATTTTCTGAATGTTGAGCTTTAAGCCAACTTTTTCACTCTCCTCTTTCACTTTCATCAAGAGGCTTTGTAGTTCCTCTTCACTTTCTGCCATAAGGGTGGTGTCATCTGCATATCTGAGGTTATTGATATTTCTCCTGGCAATCTTGATTCCCGCTTGTGTTTCTTCCAGTCCAGCGTTTCTCATGATGTACTCTGCATATAAGTTAAATAAGCAGGGTGACAATATACAGCCTTGATGTACTCCTTTTCCTATTTGGAGCCAGTCTGTTGTTCCATGTCCAGGTCTAACTGTTGCTTCCTGACCTGCATACAGATTTCTCAAGAGGCAGGTAAGGTGGTCTGGTATTCCCATCTCTTGAAGAATTTTCCACAGTTTATTGTGATCCACACAGTCAAAGGCTTTGGCATAGTCAATAAAGCAGAAGTAGATGTTTTTCTGGAACTCTCTTGCTTTTTCCATGATCCAGCAGATGTTGGCAATTTGATCTCTGGTTCCTCTGCCTTTTCTAAAACCAGCTTGAACATCAGGAAGTACACGGTTCACGTATTGCTAAAGCCTGGCTTGGAGAATTTTGAGCATTACTTTACTAGCATGTGAGATGAGTGCAATTGTGCGGTAGTTTGAACATTCTTTGGCATTGCCCCTCTTTGGGATTGGAATGAAAACTGACCTTTTCCAGTCCTGTGGCCCCTGCTGAGTTTTCCAAATTCGTTGGCATATTGAGTGCAGCACTTTCACAGCATCATCTTTTAGGATTTGAAATAGCTCAACTGGGATTCCATCACCTCCACTAGCTTTGTTCATAGTGATGCTTTCTAAGGCCCACTTGACTTCACATTCCAGGATGTCTGGCTCTAGATGAGTGATCATCATCGTGATTATCTGGGTTGTGAAGATCTTTTTTGTACAGTTCTTCTGTGTATTCTTGCCACCTCTTCTTAATATCTTCTGCTTCTGTTAGGTCCATACCATTTCTGTCCTTTATCGAGCCCATCTTTGCATGAAATGTTCCCTTGGTATCTCTAATTTTCTTGAAGAGATCTCTAGTCTTTCCCATTCTGTTCTTTTCCTCTATTTCTTTGCACTGATCGCTGGAGAAGGCTTTCTTATCTCTTCTTGCTATACTTTGGAACTCTGCATTCAGATGCTTATATCTTTCCTTTTCTCCTTTGCTTTTCGCTTCTCTTCTTTTCACAGCTATTTGTAAGACCTTCCCAGACAGCCATTTGCTTTTTTGCATTTCTTTTCCATGGAGATGGTCTTGATCCCTGTCTCCTGTACAATGTCACGAACCTCATTCCATAGTTCATCAGGCACTCTGTCTATCAGATCTAGACCCTTAAATCTATTTCTCACTTCCACTGTATAATCATAAGGGATTTCATTTAGGTCATACATGAATGGTCTAGCTGTTTTCCTTACTTTCTTCAATTTAAGTCTGAATTTGGTAATACGGAGTTCATGATCTGAGCCACAGTCAACTCCTGGTCTTGTTTTTGTTGACTGTATAGAGCTTCTCCATCTTTGGCTACAGAGAATATAATCAGTCTGATTTCGGTGTTGACCATCTGGTGATGTCCATGTGTAGAGTCTTCTCTTGTGTTGTTGGAAGAGGGTGTTTGCTATGACCAGTGCGTTCTCTTGGCAAAACTCTATTAGCCTTTGCCCTGCTTCATTCCGCATTCCAAGGCCAAATTTGCTTGTTACTCCAGGTGTTTCTTGACTTCCTACTTTTGCATTCCAGTCCCCTATAATGAAATGGACATCTTTTTTGGGTGTTAGTTTTAAAAGGTCTTGTAGGTCTTCATAGAACTGTTCAACTTCAGCTTCTTCAGCGTTACTGGTTGGGGCATAGACTTGGATTACCGTGATATTGAATGGTTTGCCTTGGAACAAACAGAGATTATTCTGTCATTTTTGAGATTGCATCCAAGTACTGCATTTCGGACTCTTTTGTTGACCGTGATGGCTACTCCATTTCTTCTGAGGGATTCCTGCCCGCAGTAGTAGATATAATGGTCATCTGAGTTAAATTCACCCATTCCAGTCCATTTTAGTTCGCTGATTCCTAGAATGTCGATGTTCACTCTTGCCATCTCTTGTTTGACCACTTCCAATTTGCCTGGATTCATGGACCTGACATTCCAGGTTCCTATGCAATAGTGCTCTTTACAGCATCGGACCTTGCTTCTATCACCAGTCACATCCACAACTGAGTATTGTTTTTGCTTTGGCTCCATCCCTTCATTCTTGATTTAAGGAGGAAAAAAAATGCTTTGAAGCTGTATACAGCCCTATAATCAACATGTGTGCCTGTTAAGTCACTCACTTCAGTTGAGTCTGACTCTGCGACCCCATGGACTATAGCCCACCAGGCTCCTCTGTCCATGGGGTTCTCCAGGCAAGAATACTAGAGTGGGTTGGCATTTCCTTCTCCAGGAGATCTTCCGGATAGAACCCATGTTTCCTGCAGCTCCTGCATTGCAGGCAGATTATTTGACCACTGGGCCACTGGGGAAGTCCCGTAATCAACATAATCTACAGGAAAAACAAAAGCACCCTTAAAAATACAAAAATCCCCCTGCCAAAAGTTCACGGTGATTGTCTAACAGCGGTGGGCTTCTGGATGAAATTTCTTCTTCCTGATGTTTGGCATGTGTGATATTCCATTAATTTTTTTGTTTTAATTTAACAAAGAGGGAGAAAAGCGCCTTGCTGTCTGCCCGGATCCCCCAACTCCGGCAAGGTTTCTGAAGCTGTGTTTTCAAGAGGATAGCCTTCTTTTTTGTTCAAATCTAAAATAAACAAAAGCCTGCTTGGCAGAAGTCCCTGGTGGGGTGGACGCTTGCCCCACACACCCTCCCAGCCCCAACTCGGCAGCCAAGACAACAGCCAGTGTCTTCTCGGGGGGAGGCCCTTGGGGAGGGGTCCCATGAGCTCCGGTTAAACCGGCAACTCCTCCCAAATAGTTTCTTCCCCACCCTGGGACCCTCCCTTTCCTGAGGCTCGAGGTCATCCTTCCTCCCACATCTTCCCTCAGGCCAGTGCGTCCCCCCAGAGCCCTGACCAGCCCCGAATTCCTCGGGCCTGGAGGCCCAGAACCCTTGCATCTTGGAGACCGTGCGGCCCGAGCTCCCCAGTTACACTGGCAAGGAGACCCGGAGGTGGGGAAGAGAGTTGCCCAAAGACATCCAGGAAGCCAGGGCGTCACCCAGACATTCACTCAACAAATATACATCAATCAAGCACTGATTGTGTACCAGGCCTCAGGGGTGCAGCCTCAGAGCAAACCAAGGAGGTCTCAGTAAACGAAAGGCAAGGATGAGGTGGGTTCAGAGCCGACCAGGGTTATGTGATAAGAGTTGGGGTTGCGGGGAGCAACTCAACCCTGGGGGGATGGCGAGGACTCTCCGAGGAGGTGACATCGGAGCTGAGACCCATGGGAAGGGGAGGAGCCTGCCCTGCAAACAGCCTGGGACAGAGCCTTTCAAAGGGAAGACAGGCAGGCAGGTATGAAGGGGGAGGACAGGGTCGTCTGGAGGGGCAGGCGGCCAGCCCGTGTCAGGCAGAGCCTCTGCAGGAAGGCAGGGGGACCCACCCCTATGCGGGCTTTACCAGGGCCCTGAGCCGCCTGGAAGCTCCAGGTGCCCACAGGAGGATAAATTGCCGAGGACAAGGGTGGAGGCCCCGGCCGCCTCCCAGGTGGAAGGGGGGCGGCATGGGCCAATTCAGTGATGGTGGAGTCGGAGAGAGGAGGCAGTGTGGCTTTAAACCCAGATTAAAGGGCTGGCAGAAGGACTGAACGTGAGGGTGGGAAAGAGCGTGACCTGCCCTCCGGACCGAAAAAGTGCCATTTCAGAACTCCCACCATGAGTGCAAACCGGTGCAGCCCACTGTGGAGAACAGTATGCAGGTTCCTCAAAACACTAGAGTTGCCATATGACCCGGCAATCCCACCCTAGGCATGTATCCTGACAAAACCCTAACTGGAAAAGATACATGCACCCCAGCGTTCACAGCAACTCTATTCACGATAGCCACAACATGGAAGCAACCTAAACGCCCGTGGCAGATGAATGGCTAAACAAGACGTGGTCCATATATACACTGGGATACTACTCGGCCATAAAAAGAACGAAACAATGCCACTTGTGGCTGGATGGACCTAGAGGTGATCACAGTAAACAGAGCTAAGTCGGAAAGAGAAAGACAAACATATGATAGCGCATATATGTGATATAAGTGGACTCTAAAGCAGGACACAGATAAAAAATCTGTGAAACAAGAACAGACTCACAGACATAGAGAAGGGACTCGGGGTTGCCCCAGGGTGGGGAGGGGAGGATTGAGGGTTTGGGACTAGCAGAGGCAAACTAGTATATAAAGGATGGATAAAAAACAAGTTCCTACTGTAGGGCACAGGGAACTACATTCAATATCCTGTGATAAATCATAATAGAAAAGAATATTAAATATTCTTGCATACATATTCATGTACACATATATACATACACATGTGAAACGGAGCACTCTGCTGTACAGCAGAAATAAGGAGCCCAACTTTGCAGGACTCCAGAGGATTAGCTGTCGGGGGAGGCACCTGCCGGGGCTGGAGGCTCACAAGATTCATTCTCAGGACCAAGAGCATGATGCTGAGGGAAGGGCTCCAAAAAATATCAGTCCTGAGTCTTGGATGCCTGTTCCCATATATGGAAAAAGGGTCTTTGCAGATGTACCTTAGTTCAAGGTCTTGAGAGGGGAACATCAGCCTGGATGTCCTGGGTGGGGCCTAAATGCAATCACCTGCGTCCTCATAAGAGGGAGGCAGTCCAGGGGTTAAGACTTTGCCTTCCACTGCAGGGGACAAGGGTTCAAACCCTGGTCGGGCAACTAAGACCCCACATGTCAGGGAGCAGCTAAACCCACACGCTGCAACGACACAGCCAAATAAATATTTTTTAAAAGAACCATGTAATAATTTTTTTTTTTAATTTTAAAAGAGAGAGGCAGAGGGAGATTTGCCTGAAGAAGAGAAAAGGCCACGTGACAATCTCAGCAGGGGTCGAGCATCACCCAGGTTTGCAATGAGTGGGTGACGATGGATGGATGGATGAAATAAAACACCCCAGAAGGAAGCTACAGGGGTCATCCCTTGGGTGGCCCAAAGTCCCTCCACAGAGTCCTAAACCAGAGTTTGACATCCTTAGGGTGGGCGTCCCTCCGACAACACCAGGCTGGCCTTGACATTCTGTGGGCCTCTAAACTCTAAAGAGAGGATGTGATTCATTCCACAGGCCTTTCACCAGGAGAGGAAGGAAACCAGCCCTCAGATCCCAAACCAAATTTAACTCCTCTCCGCCGCACACCACCCCCTGCACACACACATAAAACACGTGTACACACACACACACACACACACACACATGCACGCAGCATCTCTCAGCCTTGCTGGGTCAGGAGTCCACCCCAGGAGCCACACTGCGGGCGGGAGTCAGCAGCGTCTAGCTCAGCTTTCTCCCCACGGTGTACCCCACAGCTCCCTCAAAACACAGTTGGAGACAAATCCTCATCAGAGTGCGTGTGTGGTGGGGGTGGAGGGCGCATTCCAGGGACTTTCCTGGTGGTCCAGTGGTTAGGGCTCCGGGGCTTCCACTGCAGGGGGCACAGGTTCCATCTCAGGTCAGAGCACTAAGACCCCGCCAATGTAGCAAAAAAATAATAATTTTAAAAAATAAAAGCAAGAAGAGGGGAGGGGATTCCAGAGTAACCCCTACCGCTCCCTCTCCTTCACCATCCCTCTCTCTCTCTCTCTCCGTCTCACTCTCTCTCTCTCTCTCAGCATCGAAAGAAACAAGAAACCCACCGAGCAGGAAATAACAACCTTGCACCACACTGGGAATCTCAGATCAGCAAATAAGCCTGTCTCTTAGGAGGATATTAGCGTCCTCTGCACCTGGGAGACAGCTCTTAATTTATGTTTTCAATCCCCGGGCGGATTGAATGAGTATGTTCACACTTTGGAATGTTTCATCTGAATAGATAAACGTTATTTTTTACTTCTCAAGAAGAGAGGTCTTTTTCCATGTGAAAAGATGCCCCAAATGTCACAGAAACATCAGCCCAAAGGTTCTGAAACAGCCTTAACTATCCGGCCGTTTCCTTTGGGCTTCAGCCCAAGATTTTATCACAGCCCTCCCAAACGCTCTTTGGTGAGCAGGGCAGTACGTACTGCCCTTGGCCTGCTTTTTCCTCCTCTGGAGCTCTGCTCTGAAGGGGAGGAGGATCTGAGCAGCTCACAGATATAAGGGAATTAACTCCACACTAAGTTGCTGAGGCTACCTTATCCCCACCGCGTAGCTAAAGCTTCCCTGGGCTGGGCAAGTGGCACGGCACAGGCAGAAATGAGTATAGAATCAGGGCGTGATTCTGGCCCCAGAATCCCAGCTGTCTTTGAAAGTGGAACTTTAAGGTCCAAGGACCTTCACCTCCAAGGGCATTGAGCATTTGCAGGCCAGAAGACATTGGTGATTGTCCTGAGCCCCCTTCATCCTAGCTGTGTGATCCTGGGAAAACTGCTTGACCTCTCTGGGCCTTCATTTCCTCAAAGTATAGCAGCATGGCCCGCCCTCCCTTCCAGGGCTCTGAGAATTAACGCACCTGTCAGGAGTAAACGTGCTTGGGGGTAAACGTTAAAGCACATGCACTAGGGACGCCCCCCGGCGGTCCAGTGATTAGGACTTCGCCTTCCAGCCAGGGGATGCAGGTTCCACTCCTGGTGGGGGTACTAAGATCCCACAGGCCTCAGGGCCAAAGACACAGAACATAGAACAGAAGCAATGCTGGAACAAATTCCAGTAAAGACTCTAAAAATGGTCCACATCACGAAAGCTTAAACAAGAAGTACATACGCTGTTGTCACTACCATGTCACTTCCCAGGCTACAGTTCAGTTCAGTTCAGTTTAGTCGCTCAGTCGTGTCCAACTCTCTGCGACCCCATGAATCACAGCACGCCAGGCCTCCCTGTCCATCACCAACTCCCGGAGTTCACTCAAACTCGCGTCCATAGAGTCGGCCATCCAGCCATCTCATCCTCTGTCATCCCCTTCTCCTCCTGCCCCCAGTCCCTCTCAGCATCAGAGTCTTTTCCAATGAGTCATCTCTTAGCATGAGGTGGCCAAAGTACTGGAGTTTCAGCTTTAGCATCATTCCGTCCAAAGAACACCCAGGACTGATCTCCTTTAGAATGGACTTAGAACGACCTTTGTTTTTTTCTCCTTACAGGGGACTATGTTCAATGGGCTTCCCAGGTGGTGCAGTGGTAAAGAATACGCCTGCCAATGCAGGAGACGAAAGAGATACGGGTTCGATCCCTGTATTGGGGAGATCCCCTAGAGTAAGAAACGGCAACCCATTCCAGTATTCTTGCCTGGAAAATTCCATGGACAGAGGAGCCTGGTGGGCTACAGTCCACAGAGTTGCCAAGAGTCACACAACTGAACACATATTCAACATCCTGTGATAAACCGTAAATGGAAAAGAATATTTTTTGAAAAATGTATGTGTATATATAACTGAGTCCCTTTGCCATACAACAGAAATTAACACAATACTGTATATCAACTAGAATGACCTTTTCCCAAAAAGGGAATGTTACATGCCATGTAAACTCCTAGAAGGCGCTTGGGATGAACTTCATCCCTTTCTGGGGGCTCTGTGCTGCAGCCCCCATCTCTCGGCCCTCAGCTTTCATTGCTGCCCTTGCCTATCCAACCCCAGTCACACCGGCTCCAGCCGCCCTTCCACTGCAAAGCCTTCACATATGCTGTTCCCTCTGCCTGGAAGGACCCCACTACCCGCCTCCCCTCCACACCCACCCCACCCTGACCATGCACACCTCTTTAGGTCTCAGCTTTAATGGCCCTTCCTCAGCACAGTGGGTTGTGTACCCCTTCACAAATTCAAGTCCACCTGGAATCTTGGGATGTGACTTTATTTGGTCTTGGCAGACATCATGATGCCGTGACGAAGTCATCCTGGATTACGGTGGGCCCTGATCTGATGACTGCCGTGCTCATCAGAAAAGAAAATGCAGAGACACAGACATAAGCCAAGAGACACTAAAGGGGGAACTCCCTGGCAGTGGAGACTCAGCGGTTTAGACTCTCTGCTTTCACTGCTGAGGGCGGAGGGTTCAGTCCCTGGGTCCGGGAGCTAACATCCCAGAAGCCATGCCGTGCTGCCAAAAACAAAAGTAAACGAAAAACTAAGGGTTGCTGGAGGCCACCAGAAGCTGGAAGAAGAAAGGAAGCCCCCTCCCCGCAACCCTGCCCCTAGAGCTGTTGAGGGGGTGGGGCCCTGCAGATACCTTGACTTTGAATTCCAAACAATGAGAGTGCATTTCTGTTCTCAATAACACAGATGGTGCTTACTTGTTACACCAGCCTCAGGAAAGCCTGAGCCCACCCCTCAGCTATAGCCCACCCCTCCCCCAGCCTATCTTCAAAGCCCCTTGTTCCTCTTCCCCTCTCCTGTGATGTCCTGCCTCCACGCCTGCCCATAAACTCCCAGGGAGGAGGGGGTCTTGACTCCCGGGGTTCCCTATAGCAACCAGCTCAGAGCCCTGCGCCAGCAGGCATCCACAGGTGGTTTCCAAATGAATTAATTTGACAGTTGCATCAGGGGAGCTCAGAAAAGTCAAGGGACTCACCCCGGGCCACACTCCAGGGAGAGGCAGACCACCGGCCTCTACACCTGGGATCAGAGGAGCCCCGCGCGAGGCTACCGCCCGCCCCCCACCGACTCCAGCCCAGCAGGACAGGTCTCCTCTCCCTCTTGATTGCCAGCTGCCAGGCCCGTGCCCTCTGGGCTCTGCGCCCGATTAGGGGCCTGACCTCCTTGGCAGGGATCCGTCTCAACTCAATGAACCTTTTATCTCAATTACAGAGATAAAAGCCTCTGTAATCCTCCGAGGGGACCCCCGTGGGGGCAAGGGTCGCCCTGGGGTTGGGTTACTCCCATGCCCAGGGGGCAGTTCCCGTGGTGGTCACTCAAGACGGTGGGCCTCGCCCACAGGAATCACCCTCCCAGTCACCCCGGCTCCTCCCTCAAACCCTCAATGCCTGACTCCACAGCTCTCCAAGGGCCAAACGGCACTGACTCACGGCGGAAAAGTAGTTCCAGGCGGGAGAACGTGGCCACTGGGTGCTAGCCTGCCCTTAACACGTATGTATCACTTGTCTGTCACCCTTTTTAACAAAGAGAGCAAGACCGCGGGCTCAAATCCCCTGGGGGCATGCGGCCTTTAGGGTCTGCCTTCTGCATCGTGGTTTCCGCAGCTGCTCTATCTGCATCCACGGCTTCCACCAACCGCGCATCGAGTACTGTGTTCAGCACTCGCAGTTGGTTGCATCGGAGAATAAGGAAGCCCCAGTATACGGAAGGCCGACTATCCTAGATGGGACTTACGCATCCGCAGATTTGGGTACCCACCCTGAGTGGATCCCAGAACCAATTCCCCACAGATACCAAGGGATGATTCTACCTGCTGACATGGTCTGGTTTCCTTCCTACCCTCTCGATATATGTACACATATATGCACATATTATATATTATTATATACACATATATTTCATTTTATTGGCTGCTGAGGCTTGTGGAATCCTATTTCCCCAACCAGGGATGGAACCCGCGTCCCCTGCAGTGGAAGCATGAAGCCATAACCACTGGACCGCCAGAGAAGTCTCCGTTTCCTTTGTATCTTGAAAGTAAATTTCTGTTTATGGCCAGAGGTACTGGCTTTTCCAATTTACAAGAAGGACACATAGATTTGTTTGAGCACAACCAGGCGGGGTGACTTTAAAGCGCCGAGTGACTAATAAGCGAAGGTGTACAGGCGTACTTCATTTAATTGCCCTTCAAAGATACTGTGTTTTTCACCGTGGCTACCCCGTGTGGAGCAAGTCCACCTGGGCCATTTTCCAACAGCTTTTGCTGACTTCCGATCTTAGTGTTACATATTGGTAACTCTTGCAATACTTCAAACCCTCCACCAGCAAAAAGGTGATGATGATTCAGTGAAGGTTCAGATCATGAGCGGTGTTTTTGAGGATTAAAGTACTTTTTAAATTAAAGTGTGTCCACTTCCCTGTTTTTTTTTTTAGCCATCACGCTATTGCATTGTAGTCCTCAACAGACGACAGTATAGTACTTATGTTTATAACTTGTATGTGCACTGGGAATCCAAAAATTCATGTGACCTGCTTCATTGTCATTCTGGCTTTACTGCGGTGATCTAGAACCGAACTTGCAATGTTTTTGGGGTCTGCCTGGATAGATGCGGGAAAAATTATGAAGATGGTTGTGTGGATGACAGAGCTTGGGGAGCTCTGCCCTCATCCATTCATCATCTGCTCACTCACTCTTTCACTTTAGCAAAGATGCAGACACACATATGACACCTCCAGCAGTTTTGGAATAAATTCCTCAGCTCTATCCAGAATAGAGTGATATGTTACATGGCTGTGTCTCTTGGGCCCGGTGCCCATAAGAATCACTTAGGGGAGATTTCTTTTTTAATACAGGTGTTCAGGCCCCACACTAGACCTCAGATCACCCAAATGGTGGTCCCAGCACCTGTATTTTCTTTAAGCTGCCCAGGATAGGGGTGGGCATTCTTTTTTGATCTTAGTCCCCTCCCCCCACCCAGGGATCCAACTCATGCCTGCTGTACTGGAAGCATGGTCTTAACCACTGGACTGCCAGGGAAGTCCCTGGACCTGGGGGTTTCTTACGAACAGACAAGTCCCAGGTATTTAGCTGGTCCTTCTTACCTCCAGCACTCCCTACCCAGTGACCCAGGAACTGGGACTGTGGTGTCCAGAGAGCATCCTGGAAGAATTAGATCCAGGCCTTAAACATTTCTCCCCAAAATGACACATGTCCCTGGATCAGTGAAAAGCAAGTTCTCTAGTGTTTCCTCAGCATCTAACCCTGGCTTCCCAGATGGCTCAGCGGTAAAGAATCTGCCTGCAATGCATGAGTCACGGGTTCAATACCTAGGTCAGGAAGATTCCCTGGAGAAGGAAATGGCAACCCCTCCAGTATTCTTGCCTGGGAAATTCCACATACAGAAGAGCCTGGCGGGCTACAGTCCATGCGGTCGAAAAGAGTCGGACACAACTTAGTAACTGAACAACATCGACAGCATCTAACCCAGGCCAGCACCCTGTGGGAGCACTGGGGCTTGTCCTGAGGAAGCTCACAGCGGGGTGGGGGAGGTCAAAATATTTCCAGAAAACACATCCCATGATGTAACAGATATTTTCACAGGAACTCAGTCCCCACAAATACAGATCCTAAGAGTCTCCCACAAAAATTAGGTACCAGCCACACCCATTACGATGATTGGTTTTAAAAACAAACCCAGAAAACAAGGGGTGCTGGTGGGATGTGGCTAAGCATAGCTGGTAGGAATGTAATATGGTGCAGTAGCTATGAAAAACTGTGGTGGCTGCCCAAATGATTAAAAATATAATTATCATATCATCCAGCAATTCTAGCTTCTGGGGATCTACCTAAAATAATTGAAAGCAGGATTTCAAAGAGATATCCGTATACCCGTGTTCATAGCAGCATTATTCACCATAGCTAAAATGTGGAAGTCACCCAAGTGTCCAGCAACAGATGTTTATGTGCAATGGAATATTATACAGTCTTTAAAAAGAAGGAAATTCTGACACGTGCTACAACATAAACCTTGGGAATGCTATGCTCAGTGAAATAAGCCACAGAAGGACAAATATTGTACAAGTCCATACAAAGTCCCCAGAGTAGTGAAATTCATAGAGACAGAAGGTAGAATAATGATTATCAGGGGTCGCAGGGAGCTGGGAATGGGGAGCTAAGGTTTAATGGGTGCAGAGTTTCAGTTCTGCAAGATGGAAAGAATTCTAGAGATAGATGGTAGAGATCGTAGTAACACCACCGTATACTTAAAAATGGCTAAGATGCTAAATTTACATTCTGTGCATGTCATCACAATTTAAAAATAATTTTTATTTTTTAGTCTGGTGCCAGATACTGGGGCCTGGGCTCAAACCCCAATTCTACGCTGCCGGCCTTCGGCAACTTACTTTGTCTCTGCGCTGCTTCATCTGTAAAATGGGTACAGAAGTAAGAATCCCTGCCTCAGGGGTCACCGCTGGGAGCACGAAATGAGTTAATTGCTACTAAGTGCTGAGCAGAGCAGGCGGTTCATAGCAAGTGTTCAATGTGTTAACAGTTGTATGATGGTGGTGGCTATTATTACTATCCCCCGTCCACACCCTGCTGGACGGAGGGAGCTCTGAGCACCCACGTGAAAAATATGTATGTCCAGGGGGGTGTATTTTTGGCTTTGTGGTTTGGTTAATGCCAGGTGCCATTTATGAGCGAGGAATAAAGACATACCGCAGGTGAGAAAGTGGAGAAATTAAACTCATTGAGGACAGAGGCCAATCTGGCAATAAATAACATGCCCCTGCCTGGAGCCTGGGGTCAACAGCCCTCTGCCCTCGGCTTGCTGGGTGACACAGGCCGAGGCCCTGCCTTCTCTGGGCTTCAGCAACCCCAGCTCCCCCGGCCCACCCTGCTGTGACTCCAAGGGCGAGAAACCAGGCCATGGACCAACCTGGGCCCCACTGGAACCCCAAACGAGGAGGGGAAGCCAGATGCCCCCAAGTGACCACAGGGTCAGAGGGGCTCAGACACACTCGGGCCTTTCTGCTTCTGACTCATCGCAGCAGGAAGTTGGGGGGGGGTGGGGGTGGAACCCGCCTACCATCCACGTCGGCCTCACCAAGGCCAACGACCCCATTTGTCAAGGGTCCAGTCGGGCAGAACAAACATTTTACCCAGAATATCTGGAAAGGAAGTGCCCCGAGGGGTCACCTCATCCATCACGCTGCCTCCATCACCCTTTAGTCTCCCCCTTTTCAAAGAAACACGTCCAAGCTCATCCAATAAACACACTGGGATGCGTCTGATCCTGAAACTGTGGAAATACTATTATTATCATTATATTAATGATGATCTTAACAACAGCTGCCAAAGCTGTGCCCAGCAGATAAGAACTTCACAGGTAGCATCTCAGTTGATCCTCCTAACAGCACATGCAAATCGGCTCTCCTCTCATCCCCATTGTACAGACAGGGAAACTGAGGCTGAGGACTGAACTTGCCCGGAGTAACAAGCAGCAAGTGGTGAAGCCAAAGACTTGAGCCCAGGCTTTCTGGACACAAGAGCCTGCCTGCTCTGCTCCATCTGGCCCTCTCTGATTCCAAGACCATTTCTCTGAGCCCCTACTACAGGCCCCATCCTTACCAGTCCTCTGAAGTTGGCCTCACTATCACACCCATTTTGCCGATGAGGAAACGAAAGCAGAGGCAGGTGATGTGACTTGTCCGGGGCCAAGATTGGAACTGGGGTCTGTCTCTTTGTGGGACTGTGGTCGTCCTCACTGGGCTATGACTCTGGGGGTCCAGTTATCCCGCCTATGTCTCCCCGTTCCCCTCCCCACTGGCAGGGTCCCCAGGAAGCTCTGCCCTCCTAGGGCAGGGAAGACTGAGGCAGCGTTTCTCCTGCAAAGCCCGGCACACTCAGGCCCAGCCAGAGCCAGGTGGCCTGTGGGCTGAGCCGGGGCCAGGCGTGTGGAGAGATGGGTGGGGAAAGGGCCCAAACCAGTTCCTCCACCTGCTGGGGTGCGGGGTGCTGGAGCATCCTCAAGCTGAGGCCTGCCCGGTGGGCTCCGCACGTCACCTGGCGGCAGCCGGTGGGTCCTGAAGCTCCACCCAGACCGCTCGGAAGCCATGGTACCCCGAGCCAGCTCACATCTGCTGTGGGCTTGGGGGTCGGGGAAGGCAGCAAGGACGGGTGCCTCCAACTACAGAAGGGTTCAGGGCTGGGGGAGGGTACCAGGCGGAAAGAAGTAGGGATTAGGTGGCAGGAATCCTGACATTTCCTCCCAAGCAGCAGCAGCTCCTGGCTGGCTGCGTGACCTTGAGCAAAACAGCATCCTCTCAAGGCCTTTTGTTCCCTCCCCTGGAAAGAAAAGCTTCCAACGGGAAGGCACAAAACCCCAGACAGACTAGTTAGGGCCCAGATCCAACGCCTGCCTCTGGGGATGCTGCCATCCCCCTCCACAGACAGGGAGCTGCTGAATATGGACCAATCCTCCCGGGAGAGATGCACCCAGCTCAGTGTTCTGGGCTGCAGCGGGGGCCGAGAGCCCTGAGTCACTGACTCAGGATGAGGACAGGAAGGACCAGGTGGTCGGGGGCCCTGGAGACCAGAGATGGGTAAACTTGTACAAGCTCCAGCCAGTGGCCTCTGCAGGGCATGCCCATAGCCACAAGGGCAGTCACACAGCCAGCCCATTCGGAACGGAGAGGGGCAAGGCTGGTGCGGACGAAACCCATCCCTGCCACTGAAAAAATAAGCCAAAGCTCCCATCCACCGCGGGTGAGTCAGCAGTGTCATTAAGAGCCAAGGGAGGCCAGAAGAACTGAGTAGGGACTTTGGCTCCCAGTTCTGCCCGTCCTGGCTGTGTCTGCAGTCACCTCCCTCTTAGGGCTCGGTTTTCTCATCTGCAAAAAAAAGGGACCAAAGTATTGCTGACCTGGCGGGGTCATCTTCAGGTTGTACCATATGAAATTACAAATATCCACTAGTTGGCCAACAAAAATGGCACTTTCATATGTTTCAATCCAGTATGTGGATGAGAGCAGTATTCAGCACAGGAGCAATTAATGCTGAAATTTAAGTCTCGCCTCAGTTGTAGCAGAAGAATGTGTTTTTCTCATTCATGGGACATAATGGAAAATATATCTCATCACACCCGCTCTCCCCCAATATAACCACAATATGACAAAACAGCACACTTGGGGTGGGGGGGTAGGGGTGGGGATGGCCTGTTAAGAGTTTATGAGGTCAAGTCCCAAGCACATCAGAGCACAGAGTGTGTACGTACCATGGTGATAACGCAGTGGAGGGAAGGCTGACATCAAAATATTTTGATTAAAAAAAAAAAAAAAGCACTGTAAAGGCCCAGTTTGTGGCAGGCAGTTTTTTGAAATTTGTAAAGCATTTACCATATCCTAAATTTGCAGTCTTTGCAGACTTGTGCACATATATTCCAGTTTCAGGACAGTTCTTGCAAATCACACACAAACAAAAGAGACAAAAAAAAAATCGTACAAAGAAAAAGAGAGGAAGCTTTTTAATTAAGAGATTGCATTTACAAATGTTCTGCATTAGAATGTAATAAATATCCGGGTATTGTTAAGAAAAAAATTCTTTAGGGGATGTATTTTTTCTGTGCTTTAGATCAGATATAACTAGTATGATGAACACTTTTTAAAAATATTTTTAAGTTTAAAAAAAAAATGAGTCGAAACATGGTCTGGCCATACGGTAGAATATTATTTGGCCCTAAAAAGGAAAGGGGTCCTGATGTATAGGACAACATGAGTGACCCCTGAAAATACTGAGAGAAAGAAGTCAGCGCAAACACCATATATAGCACGATTCCATTTATACGAAATGTCCAAAACAGGCAAATCCACAGAAACATAAAGCAGATTAATGGTTACCAGGGCCTGGGGTAACGGGAAAGAAATGGAGAGTGACTGATAATGGGTACAAAATCCCTTTTCAGTGATCATAAAACTGCACTAAAATTGACTGTAGCGAAGGTTGCAGAGCTCTGTGAATATACTAAGAGCCACTGGACTGTATACTTTCTTAATTCATTTCATTTAATGTTTTTATTCAACTATAATTGACATACGTTATTAGTTTTAGGTGTATATTTTGCAAAATGATCACCACAGTAAATCTAATTAACATCTGTCACCATACATAGAGTTTTCTTTTTCTTATGAGGAGAACTTTTTAAGATCGACTCAGCAACTTTCAAATATGGAATATAGTGTTTTCATTAACTATGGTTACCGTAGTGTATGTTGTATCCTCAGGACTTATTTTTTAAATGGAAATTTGTACCTTTTGAACAGCCATTTCAACCCCAGCCTCCACCCCATGTTGGCAACCACCAACCTGCTCTGTGCATCTATGAACTGGAGGTGTTATTTATATTTTGGCTTTTTGTTGTTGTTGTTGTTTTAGATTACACATATAA
Organism: Ovis canadensis; assembly: GCF_042477335.2. Classification (NCBI taxonomy): domain Eukaryota; kingdom Metazoa; phylum Chordata; class Mammalia; order Artiodactyla; family Bovidae; genus Ovis; species Ovis canadensis. Next base: position 75,652,219 of record NC_091261.1, on the reverse strand, counting down.
ATGAGAACATACGGTATCTGTCCTTCGCTGACTTATTTCAGCTAGCACAATGCCCTTGATCCATCCACGTTGTCACAAATGGCAAGATCGCCCTCTTTTTCATGACTGAGTAATATTCCATTGTATTCTTCCCAGGTGGCACTGGTGGTAAAGAACCCAGCTGCCAATGCAGGAGGCGAAAAAGACACGGGTTTGACCCCAGGGTCGGGAAGGGAAGACCTGCTGGAGGAGGGCATGGCAACCCACTCCAGTATTCTTGCCTGGAGAACCACATGGACAGAGGAGCCTGGCAGGGTGCAGCCACGGGGTTGCAAAGAGTCAGAAATGACTGAAGCGACTTAGCATGCACACGTACACAATACTCCACTGTACGTATGTGTGTGTATATACGTATATATATAGACCACTTCTTTATCCACTCATTCATCAATAGACACTTAGACTGCTTCCATGACTGCAATTAGGAATAATGCTGTGATGAATATGACGGGCAGATATCTTTTCAAGGTAGTGTTTTCATTTTCTTTGGGTAAATACCCAGAGCTGGAAATTGCTGGGCCCATTTTTAATTATAATTTGAACTGTACACTTTAAATAGATGACTCATATGGTATGTGAATTATATCTCAATAAAGCTTATTTTAAAAAGTGAGTCAAGTTTAAGAAAAACATTAACTGAGAAGCAGTCCCAGGAAGTACATAAATATGAAAAATTTTCAAGGTGATATAAGAATGACTGGAGTTTGGGAAACACAGAACTGATGCATTAAATCGTCAAAACAGAGGCTCTATGTGGGTTCAAAATGCCCTCTCCAGACCTCAGTTTCCTCATCTGGAAAATGGGAATAAGAATTCCTGCCTCTCTGAGTCACCATGAGAATAAAATGGGTTAGCATAGTGTCTGGCACATCCTAGCGGGTTGATGGAAGAATCAATGAGGGACCAGATCTTTTGGGTGGTTCTGACCATAGGCTCATGAGCACTGGGTCCCAAATTCAGATCTCTCATTTTCTGAGTAGGTGAAGTGAGATAAAACATGTAAAGCATTTAGCAAGTCCTCAATAAACATTGTTATTTTCACGGTTGTTAAATCATTGTGCTATCTGCCAGGGTGGCAATATTTTGGATGGTTTTTATTTTTATTTTTCGCTTGTGTTCTACAAAGATTCTGTCTTGCTTTGGTACTGAGAGAACCACCCAAAGAATTATATTTAGTACGCAGCATCTTTCTGTAGTATGATCTTGGATTTCAGACAGAAGGGAAACCCAGCTGGGGTCCTAGCCTGTTCCAGCTGCCTACCCTACCCCCTCCACTCACACTAGACACACTCTAGAACTGCAGAGTCCCCAGGGCCATTCTGCCTTTGCAATCACTGTTACAGGAAACCTCCATCCCCAAACCAAACCAGCTGTGGATGAAGATTCCAGCCAGAGCCCAAGCCAGCAGCCCAGAGGACCAGCGATCCTCCAGACACCTTGCCTCCAGGATCCACTCCCTAAAAATATAGTTTCTGGGGGCAAATTTTGTACCATTCCCCCAACAACAATAGCCAGATTGATCACCTCCAAATTTGGGAGAGATATTTGGGATGTACCATATTGTGAGTATAGCATTCAATCTGGAGATTGAACCCCCAAGACGTGGAGGCCACCCTTCAGAGCAGCTGAAGTGCATAAACAGAGCCTGGAGGACCGCCGAAGTGGGACCAGGCATGGCACTGAAGTGGACAACGGATGAGGAAAACCTGGTTTTCAAGATCAGCCCCAGAAGAACACACTGAACAGGGCAGCCGCTCCAGATTACAGACCTTGGCAAGGGAGCAGCCTCTTGTCCAACAGCTGCGTGTAGTGCCAGCAAGACTCATCCTAATAACCACTGAGGCTGCCTATTATTGATCACTGACTGTGTGCTGGGTGTTTCATCACAGGCTCAGAGGTGTGAAGCCACGTTAAACATACTGCCAAGTGGCGTGGAATCAGACAGCAAGACAACAGCATTAATAAGAGCAATGACAGGGATTTCCCTGGTGGCCCGACGGTAAGAATCTGCCTGCCAGCGCCGGCGACATGGGTTCTGTCCCTGGTCCAGGAACTAGCATCTCAAGTGCCATGGGGCAACTAAGCCCATGCGCCACAAGCTACTGAGCCCAAGCACTCTAGACCCCACGCTCCAGAACAAGAGAAGCCCCTGCAGCTAGAAGCCCGCACACGACTAGAGAGTAACCCTCGCTCACCCCAACTAGAGAAAGCCCGCACACAGCAGCAAAGACCCAGCACAGCCAAACCAAAATCCATACAATCTAAAGAATAATGATGATCATGGCAATGGCAATTCATGACTGGGAAGTAATGCATGTATATCTATACACACACATACACACACACACACCACATCTTCTTCATCCATTTATTCATCAGTAGACACTTAGATCGCATCCACATCCTGGCGAGTATACTCAGCATAGCGTCTGGCTCAGTGTCGTCTTAAATGTACTAGCTGACGATAAAAAGGAGGAGGAGGCAGCACTGACTGTGGGCCCAGCTGTGCTTGAACCTCCACTCATCACAGAACAACCACCCTACCAGGTGAGACTACTGTCAGCCCCAGTTTACAGAGCAGGAGCGGCTTCCCAGGTGGCTCAGTGGTAAAGAATCCGCCGCGCAAGTAGGAGACCCAGGAGATGCGGGTTCGATTCCTGGCTCCGGAAGATCCCCTGGAGGAGGAAATGGCAACCCACTCCAGTATTCTTGCCTAGAGAACCCCATGGACAGAGGAGCCTGGCAGGCTATGGTCCACGGGATCGCAGAGTCTGACACGACCGAGCACACGAGCGTGCACGCACAGAGACTGCAGGCAGATGAGGCTGTTTAACTCCCCTGCGGTCACTGAGCTGCCCCCCATGGACATCACCAACCCCATACTCACCTCTGAAAGCCAGGCTCCGCTAACTGTCCTGCCTGACGGCTCTCCAAGCCCCTTCCTCTCCCGGGCCCTCAGGGTCCCCAGTGGTTTCAGGCCTGCTTAGAGGGGGCCAGCCAACCTTGTCCCTCTTCCCAGGTATGGGTGAGCCCATCCTTCTGAAATCCCTGCTGCTGCCAAGGGAAGAGGAAGAAGGGTTCTCGCTGAGCTCATTTACAGGGGCCGCCTCCAGTCTGCTGGGAATGGCCAGCGGCTTTAATCTGGAAAAACGCCCAAGCCTCAGTGGGGACAGGAAGCATCCCTGAGCGATAAAGATCAGGACCGGCTTGTGAGCGTGCCCGGGTGCTTTGTGTCGGCCAAACCAGCTGGCCCAACCCCTCTTCTCTCCAGCCCCCACCACGGGCCCTGCCTGGAGGAGGTGGTCAGGGTGTCCCCTCCCCAGCCTAAGGTCCAAATCCACCAGTTGCAGATGACAGCATTGTTAGAAAGGGCCTCAGCCCTCAAAACGAGAATAAATACGCATTCTTATAAAACAGTAGTAGCTCGGAAACATGAAGCATTTGCTGTATCCCAGGCGTCTCTCTAAGCAGTTCACAGACAGCAGCTCATTTGATCCTCACAGCCACCTTATTTCACAGAGAAGAAACTCTGGCTCAGAGAGGGAAAGTGACCTGCCCAAGGTCACAGCTAGGAGGTTCCATAGCCAAGATCTGAATCCAAGCCACCAGAGAATGAGGCCCGCCTTCTGCAGTCTACCATGCGGTACTGACGTCTCTCCATCACACAGTCAAGTGTGAGAGTCTAAAACTCACACCGAAAAAGATGAGCCCTGGTTATCTTTCGAATGTGGGATTATGTGAGTGCTTATCTCCTCTCTTTTATTTGTATTTCTAAATATTTGACAATGAGCACGTGTTATTGCTGAGTATTACTAAGCCCAGCTGAGCACTAGTACATAAGTACTACTAAACGTATTGTAGCAAAGATAAAGAGAATAAAATGATGAATTTGGAAAATGAACTGAGAGTTACCCAGTGGAGCACTGAACAGTTACCTTGCCACCACCTTAAGGCGGCACAGTTGGTAAAGAATCTGCCTGCCAACGCAGGAGGTACAAGAGACTCAGGTTTGATCCCTGTGTCAGGAAGATCCCCTGGAGGAGGAAATGGCAACCCACTCCAGTATTTCTGCCTGGAAAATTCCATGGACAGAGGAGCCTATCCTGGTAGGCTACAGTCCATGGGGTCGCAGACAGTCGGACACGACTGAACAGGCACGCGCTTACGTTAAGGCAGAAGGGCCGGCCAAGGGTAGATAGGAAAGGTAAAGAACCCCAGAGAGATGCATGCACACAGTGGGGGCTTTACCTAATATCACCACCCGCTCCAACACCGACTGGCCGTTCACCCCAAAGTCCACCCACAGGACCTCACTGGGAGCTCCTGGCCAGGCTGAAGAGCAGGCATTGGCACCCCACTCCACGGGTGTGGACACCAAGACAGAGAGGGGATGTCATGGGACAAAATAGAGGCAGGAGGTGACCCTGGGGCAGCGTGGCGCCCAACCAAGCAGTGTCATTCCGGTGGGCTGATGCCTCGGCACAGGAACTGGGCGACACCCTGAAAGCCCCCGAGGTTGCCCAGCTGCACCGACTAAAGCCAGGGCAGATGGCCCACGCTGGCTCTGCCAGGTCAGCCAGCATTCTGGGCATTCCAACGATTCCTCCAGAGCTTTTGGCTGCCCCCCCTGCCTCCACCCCATCCCCCCCTTTTAATGAAGGAAGGCAGAGGGGCTATGATGAAGGCATCCGGAGAGAGGCGACGCTTGGACGTCTTATCGCCTTCTCCCTGCGGTGAAATCTGACGATGACCAGGCACGAGGCACCTCTCCAGTAAGGAGGTGGTCTGCTGGTTGCCAAAGTTCCCATCTCATCCAAGTCTGAGGGTGTCGAGGGAAGCGGTTTTGCTTCAAGGCTGCCAGAAGGCAGGGCAGGGAGAAAACGGTCCTCACCCTGATGCCTTCATGGGCCCCACGCCTCCCATCGCAGCCCTGGGCACAAGGACCCCCCCAACCCCCGGCAATCTCTCTCCTCCAGGAGGACAGGAGCCGTGTCCCACGCTGCTCTGACACCCAAGAACCAGCCCAGGCCCTGGTACACAGTAGGTGCTTAATAACAAACATGAAAATGACCAGCTGTCTCAAGGGAGGACATGGACCTGGAAGTTCTGAAAGGAGAGACGCTATTTCCAACACGGTTCTGGGGGGAGGTGGGAAGACCACTGTGTTGAGTAAGGGGTAGTGGCTTTCCAAGAGGCAGTCCTGTGTTCAGATTCAGCCTCCGCCACCTCTTGCCTCTAGCTACGTGACCTTGAGAAAGGCTTTAGGTCTCTGGGGCTCAGTCTTCTCATCTGTACAAGGGGTTTAGCAATACCACCTCCAAGTCATTCAGAGGACTGACAGGCAGACAGACATGTAACACTTCCCTAGCAAAGGAATTATAGCACATGGTAAGTCTTTAACCAACGGTGGTTTTTCCAGGGTCCTACTGGTCCCATCACTTCATGGCAAATAGAAGGGGAAAATGTGGAAACAGTGTCAGATTTCATTTCCTTGGACTCCAAAATCAATGTGAACAGTGACTGCAGCCATGAAATTAAAAGACGCTTGCTCCTTAGAAGAACAGCTATGACAAACCTAGACAGTGTATTAAAAAGCAAAGACATCACTTTGCTAACAAAAGTCTGTATAGTCAAAGCTATGGTTTTTCCCATAAAGAAGGCTGAGTGCCGAAGAATTGATGCTCTCAGACTATGGTGCTGGAGAAGACTCTTGAGAGTCCCTTGAACAACACGGAGGTCAAGCCAGTCAATCCTAAAGGAAATCAACCCTGAGTATTCTTTGGAAGGACTGATGCTGAAGCTGAAACTCCAATACTTTGGCCACCTGATGCAAACAGCCAACTCATTGGGAAAAGACCCTGATGCTGGGAATGACTGAGGGCAGGAGGAGAAGGGGGCAACAGAGGATGAGATGGTTGGATGGCATCGCTGACTGAACGGACATGAGTCTGAGCAAACTCAGGGAGATGGTGAAGATCGGGAAAGCCTGGTGTGCTCCAGTTAAAGGTCTGGTTTTGATTCTTCCCACAAGGTGCAGCAGCAATAAGAGGCTCTGGGAATTATTCATCCAGCTCTTCCCTCCTCCTGTGAAAAAGGCCCAGAGATGGGAAGGGGCTTACCCAAGGACATACAGGAGGGAAGCAAGTGCTAGCACCTTGGGGCCCTGACCAGGGCGCAGAGCTCACTCTCATATATTCTGTGCTCTCTCCCAGGGCCCCGGACCCCTTCTCGTGCCAGACGCAGCCCCTGGCCTGCAGGTAATCCGTTCTAGAAACAAGACAGGAGCTTTCTAGGGCTGGGGCCCACAACGAAAGGGAGAGGACAAATTGAGGCCGCATCCCAAGGGCCCTGGCAGTTCCTCGACCCAGTCACTCCCCGGCCCAGTCCAGGGCACTGCGCAGGGCTCGGCAGGCACTGCGCCCACCTGGGCCAGGCTCCATGTCCGGACAGGGGGGCAGTGGAGTTCCTGGAGTGGCCTCGGTGTAGCCGACGCACCCACTGGCCTCTCCACCCCCGGGAGCCCCGCACAGCCTGCGTTTCCTTCCCCCAGCGGTGCCTCACCATGCCGTGGGTAAACAGGACGGCCCCCAGAAAGGGCTCTGGTCACTAAGGAAGCAAAATAAAAAGAAAAGAAACATCAACACAGAGCCGGCTGGGAGCTGCAGCCCTGACCTGGAGCCTTCGAAAGTACGGCTGTGGCTCGGCCAAGGAGATACACACGCGAAAGGGCTCTCACTAGCCGGGAGCTCCGGGAGAGGAGGTTCACCTCACCGGGACTGTTTCCTCATCTGTAAAACAGGGACACCAGCACCGAGAACAGACCGGATAAAACAACACACGAGGGACTAGAGGATAAGAAGCCATCCATCAGTGCTAATTATTAATTTGACTTACTGCTACTACTGCTATTTCTGCTACTAAAAACAGAGAAGGTTTATATAGCAATTCAAAAAGTCATTCCTTGGCATAACTTACACACAGTTTTTAAAAACTCTAAACTGATCTTTTTATGGGGCGGGGCTCCCATTTTTTCAAAGCACCTACTATGTGCTTTAAAACTCCACAACCACTCCACAGGGAAAATCTTAACGTCTTCCTTCTGTAGAAGAGGACTGAGGCTCAGAGAGGAAATGTCATTTGCCCAAAGTCACACAGAAACGGCATAGCAGAGGTGGGAACACTAGGATCGCCCAGCGCAGCCCTGCTTGATCTCCAGGACGGCCACAGGGGAGGGACCCAGGGCACAGGGGCTGAGACAGGCTGCGAGGACCAGCACCGCCTCATCCCAGGAGTGTCCTTGGGCATGGGACTCCCTCTCTGAGCCTCAGTGGTCCCATCTGTAATGTGGGGACATGAGAATCAAATAAAACAGTCACGAGCACCGCGCCTGGGACAGAATGAACAGTCTCTGCCTATTCTTCTTCTTTCACTCTAAGTGACATGTAATGTTCTCAAAAGCCAGGTCTCCGCAGATGGAGGAACGGCAGTCTCAGGCGTCTCCCCCAAACCTCTAGGGGTCCAGGGGCCAGGGCAGAGACCGCCAGGTACACACTGGGCAAAGACTGTCCTCTCTCACCTTCAGTGACACCGTGGCCCATCTGAGACTCGCTGCACAGATGCGGAAATGCTCAGAGAGGTGAAGCGACCTACGCAGGGCCACACAGCAATCCCACTCCAGACTTTCCCTCTGGAAATCCAGCTCCAGCATCCAGCAGACCCCATTTCCCCCACGGCCAGCACAGGATTTGCCAAGTGACAGGTACAGGATAAACGTTCACTGAACGAACACGTGACTTCTAACCCTGCGGCTAGCTCTAGTGGCCTCTGGCGGATACTCATAACCACGGGCTCCCTGAAACCTGCTAATAGCCTTCCCAATGGAGCAGTGTGAATATACCTTAAACACAGAGCATCCGAGACCACCCCCCCCCCCCCACGGCCAGAATGGGCTGGTCAAGGCTCGCCCTGGGGACAGAGAGTCCTGTAAACAGTGATCTATTAACAGACAACCCTCCAGCTAGAGAGCAGAAGGGGGAAAACACTGAAGCAGGGGTCTTGAGTCACTCCTTTCCCCAAGGCCCTGGAGCTCTAAGAACCAGAAGTAACCTCAACCAGACCAACATCATAAACAATAATGATCCTAATAATGATGACAACATTAGCTAACACACGTACATTCATTACAGGGCACTATGTATTCTGTATATATTTTTTAAACTGATGTATAGTTGATTTATAATATGCTTAGGTTCAGGTGTACAGCACAGTGATTTAGTTATGTATATATAGTTTATATATAGAGATTTAGTGATATTTCAGATTCTTTTCCCTTATAGGTTATTACAAAATATTGAGTATAGTTCCCTGTGCTGTACAGTAGGTCCTTATTAATTATCTATTTTACATATAGTCATGTGTATCTGTGAATCTCAAACTCCTAATTGATCCCTCCCCCATCCCTTTGCCCGTTGGTAACCATACGTTTGTTTTCTATGTTTGCGGGTGTATTTCTGTTTTATACATAAGTTCATTTTATTTTATTTTTTTTAGGTAGGGCGTTATGTATTAACTCATCTAATGCTCATCCATCTCAGGAGGCAGGCACCACTGTTACTCCCATTTTACAGATGAGGAAACTGAGGCACCAGGAGGTTAACTACTTTGCCCAAAGTCACACAGTGGGAGAGTAACGGAGCTGTGGTCTGAACGCAAGCAGTCTGGATCTTGATTCTCTGCAATGGAATATCGAATTATGTAACCAACTTTAAGTGTTGCAGAATTCCTCACTCTAACCCAGTCGGGAACCCCCACCCCAGGCCCACACTCACAGGATCACTTATTTGTCATCTGCTTGTTGCCAAGTGTTTCACAGTCCTTATTGCTAATGGTCACAAGCATCTTGTGTCCATTTTACAAACAGGAAAGACCGACATCCTAAATACCTCTTATTCCAACTGTTCCCCATCCTGGAATCTGTCCTCTTATCGAGTGCAACAGGTATGCAAAGACACGTGACCAGGGATGTTAACTGTGACACTGGGTGTCACAGCAAGATAACAGACCACTCAGAATGCCCAGCAGCAGGGCGTCTGCTCAGGAACCAACAGCACCTTCCTGCCTTGGCATACTGTTCAGCTTTTCAAGAGAGTACAGTAAGTCAACTGAGTCTAATATGGGTTCAGATCTACGTTTAACTTCTGTGTGAAATTCTTTGACTTATGATGGCTGTTGTTCATCTGTTTATTCCACAACTATTTACTAAGAAAATAGCAGTGAAGACAGATAGGGTTCTCTACCTTCTTGGAGGGCTGTCTAGAGGGACAAGAAGCAATGCCAACTCCACTGCAACGACCGCAAGGAACAAGAACAACGATACCAACCACCACGCACTGAGCTCTGACCGTGTGCCTTCTCTTCCCTCCTCACAGCAACCCTCAGAGGCGAGGCCCGCTGTCGTCCCCACTGCCCGATGAGCAAGGGGCTTCCCTGGTGGCTCGGCGGTTAACAAAAAAAACCCACCTGCCAATGCAAGAGACACAGGTTCAATCCCTGGGTCAGGAAGATCCCCTGGAGAAGGAAATGGCACACACTCCAGTATCCTTGCCTGGAGAATCCCACGGACGAAGGAACCTAAGCGGGCTACAGTCCATGGGGTTGCAAAGAGTAGGACATGGCTTGGTGACCAAATAATAGCAAAACCAAAGAGGAAACTGCAGCTCAGAAAGATTAAGTCACCTGCCAAGGTCACAGAGCTGATAAGTGGCAGAACCAAGATGCAACTCTTTCCATCTGGCTCCAGAATAGACCGAAAAAAAAAAAATTTTAAATAGTTAGAATGTGATAAGGGCTCGGAAGGAAGGAAACAGAGCATACGGACGTGGAAAGTTTATGGACAGTCAAGGGAAACTGCTGACTGCATTATCTCTGAGCAGTGGGACTGCGGGTCTTGGGTGGGATTTTATTTTACTTTACATAAAATCATTTTGCCATCTTTGAAGTGTTTGGTGTGTTACATGTTATTTTCACAATAACACACATATATTATTATTATTATTTTGGTTGTGTTGCACAGAACACAAGATCTTAGTTCTTGACCAAGGATCCAACCCTTGCCACCTGCAGCAGAACCATTGGACTCTATAGAGTTAGTCTTAACCAGGGAAGTCATTATATATATCATTATAGGAATAAAATGATATATGTCGTCATACAGAACATTATATATATTATTATACTGTGTTTGTGTGTGTGTATCTCTTCTGACTCAGTGATGTAAACATCCAAAGAGCTGGCTTTGGGGACATATTTTATATTCTCAGCGGAGATAAGATTCAAAGGTCACTCAACTGACCTTTATAGCAAATGCAGTAGTGATAACTACTTCCCAGAAGTCAATCCAGGATCATTTCCATATTTGTCTCACTTTGACTTCCCCCTCCCTTCCTCCCATTCGGTGGACCAGATTTTTGCAGAGTGAATTCCTAAGGGCAGGGGCTCTTTTGAATTGCCCACAGAAAATGCTCAATAAGATATACATCACACTGAAGGGAAAAAAAATGTGTATGTGTGTGTCTATCCCTCAACTCAAAGTTTTGAGGTTCCTTGTAAGTGACAGGAGTTTGGGCAGTAGGGCCTGGGCAGAAGGACTCCTTGAAGCCTCGGTCTGATAAACTGCAGAATCAAGGGTCTCAGAAGTAGCGTCGCCTGGGTTTGCTGCGAAGAATTTAGAAAAGAACAAAAGAGCTTCGCCAGCGCCCAGCGCTTGTAAAGGGTCTCGTAAAAAGTGGTTGTCCTGATATGTTATGTGCTATCTCTAAGTTCTCTCCCCAGTTCTTCCTGGCCAGCTTCCTCCTTTCTGTCCCTGCCTCTTCCTGGAAGCCTCTCTGGGTTTACCCCTGCTGCATCCTGACCCAACCTCACCAACCTTCGTGGTTTCTCTACTCAACCTCCCTGACTCCAAACATGCACAAGATGCAAGTGGGAAGTGGGTTCAAATCCCTGTTCTGCCACTGGGGGCTGGCAAAGACCTTGCTGCCACACCACTGAGTCCTGAATCTGTAAATCACGAAGAATAAGCCCTACCTCCTCCCACAGGAAGGTGGTGAGGGTTCCAGGGTGAAGTCCCGGGAGGACCTGGATGTTTCATGACCCTCCCAGGGCAAGCGGACAACTGATGCACAGGGAGGTGTGCTGAATGGAATGAAACACAGACATTAAAAATTTTTAGGCCACTTCCCTTGAGCGTTTCCTTCTCCAGACTGACTGCCCGGCCTCCAGAAAGGGTCCTCAACTGAGCAGCTCTCTAAACACAACACTGACCACTGTCTCTATCCAAGTTTAGTACCATTGTCACCGCTCACCTGGATTTTCTGAGCAGTCTCCAGCCTCCTGGCACACCCTCATCCAACCTCCCCAAGAGATGGGCAAGCTTCCCAAAACACACATCTGACACCATCCTTCTCCCCCAGAGAAACTTCCACAGTGCCCCACTGCCCTGGAATAAAGTCCAGATCCTTGGGAATAGCTGACCTGGCCCCTGCCAGCTTCTCCTGCCAACACCCCACACTCCCTCCTCTGTCTAGGCCTTTCTGTTCTCTTTACAGCGCACCATCCTCTCCCCACTGGTAGACCAGCTCTCCAAGAAAGCTTCCCTGCCTTCCATCCCTCCCCAGGCCAGAAGTCATCAGCCCCTCCTCCCAGACAATTGCCTCTTTTCACATAGACTTTGCCCCTTAAGGGTGTGACCACCAGCCTTCTCTTTGACACACTGTCTTGAAATATTTGTTGAATGAATGAATAAATACCCTTTTAAAACATTCCCCTTGGGGCTCTCTTTCTGAGTTGGTCAGAGATGTATTCTGGGGGTGCTGAGAGGGGAGAAAGGCTCAGGACAAGATAGTGGACTGTTCCATTCTCCTGCCAAGATCAGTCCTGAATAAAAACCAACCCCCAGGGCCTTCAAAGTGGGTGGGGCACCTCCAGAATCTGGGGTGAGGGCTGTACGCCCAACATCAAGAATCAGTACAGTTGTCTCTACAACTACAGGGCAAGTTGGTTGCTCATACCTAGACTGCAAGCCAGAAGGACAGACTCTATATTGCTCTGGGTCACATCATTTCTAGTGTCCTCCACATAGTAGGTGCTCAATACACACCCTAGTTGACCAAAGAGCCGCTCACGTACCTAGACACGGTACCAAACGAAACCCTGTACTTCTCTAGGATAATTGCACCCTTGTCAAGCATGCCAATCCTTTCAAAAAGATTCCCCCTAAAACCACGAGGACCTCAACGAGTGTCTGCACAGCTCCCTCTGGAACTGTCCTAGGGGTGAGATGTCAGTGTCTGGGGGTGAATGCACATTTGTCCAGGAGCTCTGATGCATTAGCAAAGGAAAAGCTGGGCCAAAGGAGAAGTCTTGTCCAAATGGTGAGGTTACTGATTAGCCAAACCCTCAGAGCTTCTCTCTGCAAGGGGGATCAGAGGGGCAATTAAACCCCTTTGGAAGAAAGACCAAGTTAAATATCTCTCTAATCCTGTAGTTTGAAAAGATAGCAAGTTGAGTTTCTTGAGCTTTCCTTCAGATACCCTAGGGGAGGCGGCAGGGGATGAGACAAGGGAGAGGAGAGGCCACAGAATGAGGGTCCACCAGTATTTACACAGCCCAAACCTGCTTCATACCTTTTATATCTATTAATCCCGCCAGTCACCCAGAAAAGGGAGGACTGCGACCCCACCCCCACTCCACTGTGCCCCGAAGGGAGATCTGGGCTCAGAGATGTTAAGCATTTTGTCCCAGGGTCACAAAGAAGCTGCAAACAAAAATCACTTTCTTTGTGCAACAGGTACAGTCCTTTCCTTTCCAAAAGGTAGTGGCAGTTCCTGGCTGGAGAAAGTTCAGTCCCGCGGGCAGGAAGCCCTGGCCACCCAGGTGGCGCGCGCAGGTCATACGCCCGCGCCACTACGGGCCCGCCACGGACCAGCGGAGAAGCAGGGTTTCGGGGCGCGGCGCCCCGGCTACGCGCTGGGTGCTTGCTAGGAGGATGTGGAAAGGTAGGGCCCGGGTCGGGGGTCAACGCGCCGCTTCCCTTCCCCAGGGCCCCGCCTGTAGCCCTAGGCGGCGCCGCCAGCGGGGTGGGGGGCCAGCCGAGCCTGCCGGGGAGCAGGGAGATTGAGCCTTAATCTCATCAGGGAGCCTCTGCCCTGGGAAGGAAAGCGGAGGGGGTGCACAGGCCCGGTGGGGAGGGCGCGTCCGGCGCCCGCGGGGCCCGGCGCGCCGCTCTCTCCACCGCCCCCGCTGCCCGCAGGATCCCTTCGCCTCCGGCTCCGCCTCGATCCGCACCCCCGCTTCCCAGTGTCCACCTCCTGGGCCTCCAACCCGCACGGTCGTCCAGATCCTAGCAGTCGCAGGCTGAGTAGCCCGGATCTCCAACGATCCCCCAGTTCCCGGCCACCAGGTCTCCTCTCGGAATCACTCCAGAGGCTCGGACCAGTGGGGGGCAGGGGAGAGGGATCAACTAGCTCCCAGTTTCCAATCACCGTCCACAGTCACCCCAGGCTGGGGACCCAATGGTACCCCGGGCCACCGGCGCCAGATCCACTCCGAATATCGACTCGCAGGTCTCCAGCCGAGTGGCGCGGGATCCACTGGTAGCCCAGTGCTGGATCTTCCCGCGGGCTCCACTCCCAAGTCTGGAGAGACAGACCTTCCGGCTCTCAAGTCGGGATGCCCCTTCCCCGGAGATCCAGAGCCCGGGGAGATCCACCAGGTCCCCACCTCTTCCCAGGCTAACTTTGTCAACTTTTCTCCGGGGGCCTCAGCGGAGCAGAAACTTGGCAGCCACCGCCGGCCACCGCCTCCTCTATCCCCTCACAGGCCGGGGACACGGGACTGATGGCCGGCCCCGATCCGCCGCGGCCACGGCGCAACCTACCCTAGAGCCGCCGCCGCCGCCGGTCCGCGCCGCGCCGCCACCTGCCCGCAGCCCGCGGCACCTGCCTGCGCTGCCCGCGGCCCCGCGCAGCCTAGCCTGCTGGGGCGGGGCCTCGGACAGGGAAGCGCCCCCCGTCGCCATGGGAACCGCGGCCGGCGGCGCCTGCGCGGAGGGCCCCGGGGCGGAGCTCAGCCCGCGGACTCGAGCTCTCGCTTGGCGCCGGGACCGGGGGGACGGTCCGGCAGGTCAGAGGTCGCGAGTTTCCCCCGAGACTCCTCCCGGAAGTGCTCTTGGCCCTAGAGCCCCGACCCTGCCTCGCCTGACTCAGAACATTTGTTCGTGATGCCTGCTTGCGTTGCCGGGGTTAGCCCCCGGCTTTGGCCGGGAGTCACCCACAACACACACCGCGAACCGCCGCCGTGTCTGCGCCCGAGAGCCTAGTGCAGCCTGGGAGCTCGGGAGAGCCTCGCCCATTGAATCGCTTGGGCTATGGGCGCGTGGAGCGAGCCCGGTCTGTGCGTAGCGCTCGCGCCTCCTCGCGGCGAGCAGGGGAATCGCACCCGGGGCGGCTCATTTCCGCCAGGGCACCTAGTGTCATCGCTGCGGCCTTATGTAGAAGTGGGGGGGATGAAGGGTGAGCCGAAAAGAGACTTTTTGGACAAGCTGAGAGAACCGTAGGAAGTCTCTCCTGAACGAGAAAATGTCTAATTTACTATCCTTTACTCATTTCATTCCATAGGTTTCTATTCAGCACCTACAGTATGCTGGATGCCAGGGACCCGTGATACTGGTGGGGACTTCACTGGTGACAGAGACAAGATACAGCTGGCAAGATACAGATTCTCATAGAGCTTACAGACACTGTAAACAATATTTAGACAAATAAGTTGAACTGCATTTGGGACTCGTGCTTCCTTCCTTAGGAAGGAATTGTATGGAGAAAATAACTAAAAGACTAAGTCAGTTGGACCTCAGTGAAGTCAAAGAGAAAAAAAGAATGTAATGCTGTTTGGCTCCAGGAGATACATCATATCCATTGTTTCTTTAAATCTCCACTTTTGGAGCAAGGATCAGCACCTCCGTATCTTATCAAGGAGCATTCTGAGGCTCCCTAGGAGACTTGTCCATGGTGATGGAACCCAGAAGTGGTGAGGTAGTGGCTCTATGACGTCTTGCAGCTTAGAATAATCTCTTGTATCAGCTGTATGTCTGGAAAACAGTCGTCAGTAGGATCCAACTCAGTAGCTTTTAAATAAGACTACCAGGTGCTTCCCTGGTTGTGAGTTGCTGGGACTCCGTGTTCCCCCTGCTCCCAGCCCTGGCTTTTCTCTTCCCAAGGACGGGGGACAGTGCCATTCAGGGACTTTCCCAGGACCCCTTCCTTCCCTTCAATCCCTGGTCTAGGATCTAGCTCCCACATACTGTAACTAAGGGTTTGCATGCTGCAACTAAAAAAAGATCCCGCATGCTGCAACTGGTAACTCTGCATGCCGCAACTAAGACCTGGTACAGCCAAATAAATATTTTTTAAAATAAGTAAAAAGTAAATATGACAACCATGCCCAGGGTGGTGACTTCGAGGTAGGGAGAATAGTTGGATTGAAAGTAAAAATGCCTCAAAATCCACCTTTAAAGTAGGGTTTTTCCATTATGTGTGTATTATATCAGCAAATCAAGTCCCTGTTTATTGTTTGCTGCCCTTTCTAGAACTTCTGGAAGCAGGAGCTTTTGTCTCTTTAGTTCCCTCCTGATTCTCAGTGCCTAGGGCAGGGCTTGCCAAATAGTATGTACTCAGAAAATACTGTGCTTAATTGGATTAAACGCATGAATAACCAACAGTTTTAATAAGAGTACTGACTGCTACCTCTCCCTGCTAACCGTATGGGAACTTCTTGTCTCTCTGGGCGAATCTCAGTTCACCAGAATGTGTGGGTTGAGGGTTCTGTTGAAACTGGATGTCTCTCAGCTGCCCACTCAGCTCAGTCCTCCATCTTGGTGTCTCCTCTCTATCCCAGAAATTAAGTGGGGGAGAGAGAAGACAGTCCTTTTTCTGCCACTCATCACAGAAACCCCAAACCCAGATGTGGCCCCAGCCCTAGCCAGCCCACTCCCAATTTTGCACCCCAGGAAATGCCCAGCCTACGCCCAGTGTCAGGGCATCTACCCACACCCGGCTTTGAGGTTGGGGGGGGGGGAGTCCCAAAAATGCCAAACTACAACTCCCAGAGTCCTCCTGGCCCCAGGAGGGGCGGGACTTCCTGGTTCAGCCCCACCTTAGCAGATTCTCCCTGCATTCCTGTGTCTTCCCTCCCAGGTGAGAGGCTGCCAGCCAGCACACACCCAGCGATTACACCCTGACCAAAAAGGTGTCAGGTTGTACATTGTTTTCAGAGCTAACACCCCACCTCTTACTCCCAGTCCTGGCTTTTCTCTTCCCAAGGAGAGAGGACAGTGCCTCACAGGGACTTTCCCAGGACTCCTTCCTTCTCTGCCATCATCTGCCCCCTCCTCTAGAAAGTCTGTCTCGATTTGGCAGCTTTGTCCAACAGAACTTTCTGCAGTGATGGGGATGTTCTAAATCTGCACTGTCCAACATAAGCCACAGATGACTATTGAACACTTAAATTTCGGCGAGTGTGACCAAGGAGCTAAATTTTTAGTTGTATTTAATTTTAATTAAATAGCCACACGTGGCGGAGAAGGCGATGGCACCCCACTCCAGTACTCTTGCCTGGAAAATCCCATGGATGGAGGAGCCTGGTAGGCTGCAGTCCATGGGGTCGCAAAGAGTCAGACACGACTGAAGCGACTTAGCAGCAGCAGCCACACATGGCTGCATCTATCTACCACATTGAACAGGATAGCTCTAGAACTCACACACTGCCTGGCAAAGACCATATCCACATATTTTCATTGGTGCATTTTCATTTTGTTTCTCGTGTAACTCGCCTGCTTCTTGAGACTGAGAGCCAGTGTGTTCTTTGAAATGTTTTCTCTCAACACCAGGCCTTTGCCCATGCCACGGCCTCTGTCTGAATACTGTGCCCTCCACTTGCCCATCATCTATAGCTACTACGTGTCCTTCAGATCTTAGCTTTAATGTCACCTCCTCCAAGAAGCCAACCCTAACTACCATCCCCAACTCCCAGGCCAAAGCCTCTGAATCTTCTAGCCCCAACTGGGCACTGATGACCCTGTTGTATAATTGCTGCATTACTTCTCTGTCTCATTTCTAGACTGTGAGCTTGGGAGCAAACACTAGCAGAATATCTGAAACAGAGCTGACCTTCAATAAATACTCATGAACTTCAGTGTTGAATAAATGTTTTCACATAATACAGTCCTGTGCCTCATTCACAGAAATTATACTAATGCAAGATGTCATTTATTGAGCTAAGTACTTTGCCTGTACTGTCTCATGAAACGTCACAACAGATCTGTAAGAGATGCTCTATTTCGTTTTCATAGGTAAGGGATCTGAAGCTCAGAGGGGTTAAGTAAATCATTCAAAGTCACACAACTAAGATCACAGCCTGAGTTCCCTAGAAAACAGAGCTTGAGGCAAGATTAACAAACTAATGCCTTATTGGGGATGTAATCCCAGCTTAACAAGAGTGAAGGAAAAGGGACTATGAGACTGAGAAGGAGGGAGGGCAAATATAAGATGTTCTTGACTGAACTGGCCACAGCTTTTCAAGAAAGTGCGACCAGGAGTTCCAGTACACAGGGCATCTCTGGGGGAAGCCGCGTGAAATGTGCAGGGATGAAGGGCAAGAACTTCATCTGCTGGCCTGGCCCATTTCCCCTCTGCCACGAGTGACCACTGGACCCAACCACTCCTCGCATCTGAGCTGTGTCACTGACGCCTCCAGGCAGCCACGAGGAAAACCAGCTCTGCACCCAGAAGTTCACCTGCGTCTAGAAGAGAAGGCGCCAGAACCCTGGCCGCAAACCCTGGTCTCAGCTCCGGCCAGGTCAGCTGGGACCACAGCTGGGGCTGTTGGCAGATCAGGCCACGACTCAGGCCTCATCGCCGCAGGCCACGCTAGCCAAGTGGCTGCAGCAGTCTGATCCAGGCCGCCTGCGGGGGGAGGCGAGTGGAGGCTGGATGGCATCCAGGGCTGCTGGGTGGCCGGGAAGGACACAGCTAAGCACACTTGAGAAGGCGTAACAATCACGCCTGACAGAAATCAGACTGGGGTTCAGATCCAGTTGAGACTAACCCCAAAGCCCTTCCACAAATATTGATTGAAAGAAAAAAGAGAATAAATATATGACTGAATGAGTAGGAGGGGGGAAAAAAACCCCTGGCAATCATCTCTCCAAAACCTTGTATTCCAGACGCCCTCATTTTACAGTGGAAAGACGAAGGCCCAGTAAAGCAGAGATGCTCTAAGGCCACACGAAGAGTGAGTGGCAGAGCTGGGACTTGAGTCTCAGCCTCAGTCCTCCTGCTTCCCGTGTGTCTCACTTGTCGTGTCAGCATTTACGGCCTCAGAGTGATGCCATGAATGCATCTCACCTGCCCAGCATCCATTTCCCCATCCTCTGCACAGCACCTGGTTTTCCTCCTAGAAACCACCCCACGGCCCACCTTTAGTTCATGTGGTTCCAGTGTGGTGGACGTCAGGACACACCTGCTCTCATCCCCAGTCTCCCACCCTCGACCCCTACCCCTTGAGCCCAGGTCCTAGGTCCAGCCCATTAGAGGATCCCATTTCCCTGGCCACAGTCTTCGGTTCATGGATGGGACCCATGTCTTCCAGTGAGAGTTAATCACAGTAATTGCAGCCACTGTGTGTGAAGAAGAGCTTTCTTTTCTCCAGGGTTGCTAAGCCTGGAGGCACCAGAAACCAGCACTGTGAGACAGAATCTCCCTGAGAGTAAACTCAACTCGGCCGGAACAGAGCCGAGAGATGGAGAGAAAGAGAGAGGGGGGCCGCTGCTTGTTCACCTGGAGCCAGCTGTGCCTGAAGCTGTCCCACAGAATTTTCAGTTATGTAAACCGATACATTTCTCATTTCTTGTTGAGCTGGTTGGAGCTGCACTTCCATCATTTACAGCAAAAGACAAGACAAGCACCTACTGGATAAAGGCTTTTCAGATCTGGAACCTACTCTCTGGAAGTTCACAGCCCGCAGGGTGGATATTCAGATCCCAGAGAAATATCCCTCAACTAGAATTACCAAGGCAGAAAGGCAGAGAGTACAATGGCAAGAATTTCAACACCTGGCGTTTAATCTCGGTTAATCCCTATTCACACCTTCTGCTGCCCTGGAAACACCACACCCTCACCCCATTCTGATTTGAGGCTGGCTTTTCTCTCTTTGCCCAGCCCAGCCAGCAGCCCAGTGACAGACAGGTTGTCGGTTTAAGAAACTGGGAAGGAAAACACACACAGGCCAGCTTATCGCACACCTGGGCTTTGTTCACCAGCCTGTTTCCTTCAAACGGGAGGACACCTGTTACCAAGTCACAGACTTACATTCAAAACTGGAGCCTGAGAAGTAGCCACATTGGAGGGTTTTGACCTGAAGTAGGTGAGTCTGGAGAGAAAAGGGAGGTGAGGTCAAGACTAGGGGGAGAGGAAAGTATTGTCCGGAAGCTATAATGAGCTTTAAGGGTCCACGAGCCCCTGAAATTACAGTAGTGTGTGTGTGTGTGTGTGTGTGTGTGTGCAAGTAAGTCTGCATAAAGAATGCAGCCATGCTTTTAAATCATATTTTCAAAGGACTCCGTCACCTCCAGAAGGTTAAGTCCCCCTGGTCTAGGATGTAGCCATCCTTCTGGGGGTGGACGTTTTAGTCTATCCAGGCTGCTATATACAAAGTGGCATAGCTTACGTGGCTTATAACCAACAGAAATTTATTTCTGTCAGTTCCAGAGGCTAGGAATTCCAACATCAGGGAGATTTTGGTGTTTAGTGAGAGCCCGCTTCCTGATATACAGATGGCTGTCTTCTTGCTAGGTTCTCACATGGCAGAAGGGACGAGGGTGGTCTCTGGGCTCTCTTTCCTAAGCCTCATGGAAGCTCCACCCTCATGACCTCATCTCCTCCTGAAGGCTCACCTTTTTCCAGCATCACCGTTGGGGGTAGAATTTCAACATATAAATTAGGAGGCACACAAACATTCAGTCCACTGCAATGGGGAAACAAAAGCTTGGAGTCATTACATTACATCACAGTTTGACCCAGTGCACACGGCCAACTTGTACTGGAGCTGGAAATGCACGAGCAGCCAGGGCTGAGCAGGCTGTGCGGCTGGGAGGATGAGACAAGGGGTGCGGCTCAGCGTCCTGCCCCAACCCCGACTCGAGTGTCTTCAGATTCCAGCCTGGATGTCCACCTGGCCCCCAGGGGCCCCTGCTCTGCGCCTGCCCCCAATGGCGTCCTGGGCTGTCCCTTGGTGTGACATTGTGTCTGTTTGCCTCCATTGATTGATGGCTTGGTGAAATACACATCTCAGACTTCACTTGGGCTACACCACGCTCAGAGAGCTTCCCTTCTCCTAACAAACCGGCCCCTCCCGCAGCTTCCCCGTCTCAGGTAAGGACAGCTCGCCTGTCCCAGGTGCCAAGGTCAAAAGCCCTGGAGGCATCTTTGCCTCCCCACTGTCCCTCACACTCCAAGTTCAGTCCATAAGCAAATCCAGTTGGCTGGACCTACCTTTGACCTTCAACGCAGATCCCAAATCTGCCCCTGCCCTCCCTGTCTCTTCTCTATCTGACCCACTGTTTCTCACCTGACCCACTGAAATTGCTTCCTGGTTCCTTCTCCCTTGCCCTCTCTTCTGCCTCTTCTCCACCCAGCAGCCAGAGCTGACCTTTTTAAAACACCGAGGCAAGTCATGTCCCACCTCTGCTCAAGACCACCCACAGACTCCCCATCTAACTCAGAAATTAAAAGCCAAAGATCTGTCATTGCCTACAAAGCCTCCCTCTCTCCCTGTTTCCATGACCCTTCCCTATTCATTCACCATCTCCCTTCCTGGCTTCATTTTTCTCTGTGGCACTTATTTACATCAGGCATCCTTTTGTTTTGGCCTTGCCCACTGCATATGACACCCTAGCTCCCTGACCAGGGATCAAACCTGTGCCCCCAGCAACGGAAGTACAGAGCCTCAAGGCACTAGACCTCTAGAGAAGTCCCTACATCAGGCATCTTACATGCTGACTTATTTCCTTATTGTTTCTCTCTCTCTTACGGGACTGTAAGCTCCATGAGGACAGTCGTTTTTGTCTGTTTTCCTCACTACTAAATCCCCAGCACTAGAATAGTTCTTAGAACATAGGAGATACTCAGTAAATTTGTTGAGTGGATGGACGGATGGACCATATTGTTCTCTCTTGTTTCCCTGTCTTGCCCTCCATTGTTCCTCGAGGGCAGGCACAATGTTTGTTCCCTGCTGTATCTATGAAGGTCACAAAAGCTGACTGAATGAATGAATGATCAACTCCTTCCAATTGACGGATGAGGACGCATGGATGCCAGAATGAGGAAGGGACTTATAAGGACATAGTAAGACACTAGTAGCCACCTCTAAACCCCCAAGTCCCAGGTTCCCTCCTGCCACGGCTGTGTATGGCTCCCCTGAGCCCATCCAGGCTCCCTGGCCCGAGCAGGGGAGAGGGTTGACCAAACTTTAACCCTGGGTAGTCCCTGAAAAACGCTGGGGTATTTGACTTTAAACGAATTCCTTAATACCACTCTGGGTTTAGGGCTCAGAGTCAGCAGCCCCATTCCCTGAGTTTGAGACCCTGGTCCACTGCTCACTTCCTGAGGCTTCATTTTGTCATCTGTAAAATGGGAACTCAGATAAAAGTAGTACCTACCCTACCATGGGGGAACCGTGAGGCTTAAACTGAATGAGACACTGAAAGGGTTTAGAATGGGCCTTGATGAGTGCTCAAGAATTGTCAACTGCCTTGAGCAGCAAAGCGCCGAGCTGGAGGAGAAAATATCCAATCCCTTTCAAGTTTCCCTTAGGTGAATTCCAGCCAATTGGAACCCGGCCGGATGTGGTTTCGGGTTATAATGCCTCATTTAAGTTTCTGGGCACCTGGATGGTTGGTGTGATTTTCCCAGGTGACACTGAGCATATTATCTGGAGAACAAAACTCCTTTCAAGGTCAGAAATGCCTGGAGAGGCACTGGGGCAGCCAGAGAGAGGCAAAATCGCGGGCCTCAGTCTGCTCTGGGCTCCCCAGCTTCCTGGCTGGAATTACACCCCTCTCGGGATCCTGCCAACCCCAAAGTTGAGGCTGATTTTAGTGTAGGGAAAAAAAAAAACAACAACACAACAAACCCACTCTCCCTCACTTCAAGGCACGGCATCTTATTTGCTGGCTGGCTGCCAGGAGGTTTTTCTAAGCTTGGGAATAATATGTGTGTGCCACCTAACCCCAACCTCCCTTCTCAGGCTTAGCTCAGCCCCCTCTCCCTGCAACCCAGCTGCATCTGACCCCCAAGAACCTTCACAACAACCCTGATGGCCCCATTTCCAGAGAGATGAGGTGACCTCCCCGAGGTCACCCCGGGGAAGCGTGGTGGTTCGTGTGTTTCTTTCTACCTCATCGCCCTGCTCAGTGATCGAACCCAACACTATCTGCCCCCTGGATTTAGAATCTGCTTTTACAGATGGAGAAACTGAGGCCCGGAGAAACTGAGGCCCAGGGCAACGGGGTAACTTGCTCCAAGTCACACAGCTGGGATATGCTAGAGGGACTGGCTGGCCTCCAAGCCCAGGACTCTGGCCAAGTGTAATGTGCTGGCTGGGCTTAGGGTCCCAAAGTGAAACCCAAGGTTGAAGAGCGTTGGTCCTGGAAGGTCCGTGTTGATGTCCTTGGTTGGCTCAGTGGCTTCTGACCCTGGGTGCCCCTGGGCTGCCTCAGCCCTTCTGGACCTTGCTTCTGACCATCAGTGACAACTTTGGCTATTAGCAAACCACCTTCCTGCCTTAGCCTCCTCCTCCAACACTCTATTATTATTTTGGTAAGACCCAACTTGAAAGCTACTCGAGTTCTCATTAACATAAATTTAAATGTCAAATAGATAACTAATAAATAGAATAAAACCATTACAACAAATAGAAGAAAAGTCCAACCTCATCCCCCAAGCCTCACTAGACTCCGTTGCCTCCTCAAGGCTCCCCGTCTTTCAACAGAGGAGACTGACAGATGACTGGGGGGTGTTTAAGACCCTGCAGCTCTTACAGAAACTTTCTCCTTGAAGGGTTGAAGAAGAATTGAAAACTAAATAACTCTTGGCATCCTATGATTTAGAGACATTTAAGGATGAGTCCAGGTGCCACCTGACCTCTGTGACAACACATAAAACAGCAATAAAGCAATGCCATTTATGCACATGGAAAATACACACAGACTGAACAGTATCCGTTTTGCAAAAATGCCTCCAAACAAAAAGATAAACATTAAATAATGGTCAGAGATTGGGAGGAGGCAGCTGATGAGCAGGGTGGTTGCTAGAAACCCAACATCTGTGTGTGATTTTGAGAAAGGCCCCCTCTCTCTGTAGAAGCAGGCCTCAGGGACAGTGCAAGGCGTGATAGGCAGAGTGAATGAATGAAGAAACAGACGAATAAATAAGCAAGACACGAGAGGGGGCTTGCATGGACCAGCGATGTTCATTTCCCAGGAGGACTGGTTGTGTGCCAAAGTCTGTGTAAGCACTAAGGTTTATTCCAAAATCTGGAGTTTCGACTTCCAGAATGTGTTAGGGAGGAGCTCCACCCCAGTTATGAAGACCTCCCAGTGCGTCCCAGGCCAAAGGGAGGCTAATGACCTGGGATCCAAAGACAGGACCAGATGGCTGGCTGGTGGGAAAAACGGGGACATCCTTTCCAGACCCCGTTTTACTCCTTCCACAAATCTTGTCTGTTGACTCCTAGGTCACTGACATGCCCTGATGGTGGGCACTGTGTGGGCAGCTCTGGGGCTTTCCCTCACCTGCATCTCGGCCGTCAGCCTCGTCTCCCCTGCCTGGTTCCAGACCACCACCTTCTCCTTCGGTGTCCTCGCCTACTGCTCCTGGCCTCAAGGTGACAGCTGGAACCAGAGCTGTGGGACCTTCCAGTCCCTGGATGATATTCCTGACTTCGCCTGGAAGGTGAGACGTGGACTTGTCAATTTACCGTAGTTTCGAGGGGTCGGGAGCAGGGCATTCTCAAATGCATCAGCGCAAAAAAAAAAAAGAAAAAAAAAAAAGGCCAAGTTCTGCCCACCTCCCTTCCAACTTCTGACTCTGTAGGTGTGGGGTGGAGTCTGGCTATGTGAATTTTAGCAAACACCTAGGGTGATTCTGAAGGCAGCTGCTGACCCATGCAGTGCTTTTATACGAATTAGGAAATGGTGCCCCTTCCTCAGGACACTGTACTGCCATCTGCTGGAGACTTACTGTAATCAATAGGCATTTCTGTGATGGCTCCCAAAGGCGTCTCCTAGAGTTGTGCAGTGCATAACCTATACACACCTACTGGTCACCCTCTAAGCACCGCTGGGTTTGAAAACCACGGCTAAGATGTCAAAAGTCTCTGTTTTGATGCGAATTACCAATTCAACAATCGGGACAATGGGTTGGGACTCCCAGTTCAGCACCTCTAAGCAAGACTGTGTGCGTGCTTAGTCCAGTCCGACTCCTTTTGACCCCAGGGACTCTTGCAGGCGGATTCTTTGCCACTATGCCACTTGGGAAGCCCATCTAAGGGAGATTACACAGCCTCCAAAACCAATACAAAGGTGCCTCTCTTGGTGACCCTGCGGTATAGCAGGTATTCAGTAAAGACAAGGTAAGGTGGTAAAGTGAAGTGAAGTCGCTCAGTCATATCCAACTCTTTGCGACCCCCATGGACTGTAGCCTACCAGGGTCCTCAGTCCATGGGATTTTCCAGGCAAGAGTACTGGAGTGGGTTGCCATTTCCTTCTCCAGGGGATCTTCCCGACCCAGGGATCGAATCTGGGTCTCCCACATTGTAGGCAGACGCTTTACTGTCTGAGCTACCAGGGAAGGTGGTAAATGCAGGTCTTAATTCTATCTCTAGGGCTTAATTTATTTTTTGGGCTCCAAAATCCCTGCAGATGGTGACGGCAGCCATGAAATTAAAAGACACTTACTCCTTGGAAGAAAAGTTATGACCAACCTAGATAGCATATTCAAAAGCAGAGACATTACTTTGCCGACTAAGGTCCGTCTAGTCAAGGTTATGGTTTTTCCTGTGGTCATGTATGGATGTGAGAGTTGGACTGTGAAGAAGGCAGAGCACCGAAGAATTGATGCTTTTGAACTGTGGTGTTGGCGAAGACTCTTGAGAGTCCCTTGGACTGCAAGGAGATCCAACCAGTCCATTCTGAAGGAGATCAACCCTAGGATTTCTTTGGAAGGAATGATGCTAAAGCTGAAGCTCCAGTACTTTGGCCACCTCATGCGAAGAGTTGACTCATTGGAAAATACTCTGATGCTGGGAGGGATTAGGGGCAGGAGGAGAAGGGGACAACTGAGGATGAGATGGCTGGATGGCATCACGGACTCGATGGACGTGAGTCTGAGTGAACTCCGGGAGATGGTGATGGACAGGGAGGCCTGGCGTGCTGCGATTCATGGGGTCGCAAAGAGTCGGACTGAGCGACTGAACTGAATTGAACTGAGGGTTTAATTAGCTGTGTGCCCTGAGGCAAATGACTCCAACTTCTTATAATCCGGTTTGTTTATATGTAAAACAAAGTACATCTTGTATACAGAGTGAAGTCACTCAGTTGTGTCTGACTCTTTGAGATCTCAGGGACTGTAGCCTTCCAGGCTCCTCAGTCCATGGAATTTTCCAGGCAAGAGTACTGGAGTGGGTTGCCATTTCCTCCTCCAGGGGATCTTCCCGACCCAGGGATTGAACGTCTCCCTCATTGCAGGCAAACACTTTACCATCTGAGCCACCAGGGAACCAAGGTTGTATGCAGAGTACATCATTCGAAATGCCAAGGCTGGATCAGTCAAAAGCTGGAATTAAGATTGCCAGGAGAATTATCAACAACCTCAGATATGCAGATGATACCACTTTAATGGCAGAAAGTGAAGAAGAGCCTCTTGATGAGGGTGAAAAAGGAGAGTGAAAAAGCTGGCTTAAAACACCATGAGAAAAACTAAGATCACGGCATCCAGTCCCATCACTTCATGGCAAATAGAAGGGGAAAAAGTGGAAGCAGTGACAGGTTTATTTTCTTGGGCTCCAAAATCACTGTGGACTGTGACCGCAGCCATGAAATTAAAAGACGCTTGCTCCTTGGAAGGAAAGCTATGACAACCTAGATAGCATATTAAAAAGCAGAGACATCACTGTGCTGCCAAAGGTCCATATAGTCAAAGCTATGGTTTTTCCAGTAGTCATGTACGGCTTTGAGAGTTGGACCATAACAAAGGCTGAGCACTGAAGAATTGATGCTTTTGAGCTGTAGTGCTGAAGACGACTCTTGCGAGTGTCTTAGGCAGCAAGGCGATTAAACCAGCCAATCCTAAAGGAAGTCAACCCTGAATATTCTTTAGAAGGACTGGTGCTGAAGCTGAAGCTCCAATACTTTGGCCACCTGATGTGAAGAGCCGACTCATTGGAAAAGACCCTGATGCTGGGAAAGACTGAGGGCAGGAGGAGAAGGGGACGACAGAGGATGAGATGGTTGGATGGTATCACTGACTCAATGGACATGAGTTTGAGCAAACTCAGGGAGATAATGAGGGACAGGGAAGCCTGGCATGCTACAGTCCATAGGGTTGCAAAGAGTCAGACACGACTTAGTGACTGAACAATAACAACCACAAAACAGGGATAATAGTAGCATAGACCTTGTGGGGTTTTGAGGACTCAGCAGCTGATCAGTTAAGCAGAGGGAGTGCATGACTGCCCCACCCCAGTCGACACTGTCCCTCCTCTCTCTTCCTGGCAGGTTTCAGCTGCAGTGCTCCTTGGAGGCTGGCTCCTATTGGCTTTCAGTACAATTCTCCTCCTGTCCTGGGCCCTTGCCCCCAAAGGACTGTGTCCACGGAGGGGCAGTGGTTCAGTGCCAGGGGTACAAGCTGCAGCAGGTAAATTTGGTGTCACATATAAGTGTTCCAGACATGTTTTTGGAATGAACGCGTGAATGAATGAGCGAGCCTGTAAGCAGAGACTTGCCTCCTGGTTGAATCTCAGAGTTAAACCGTACAACTGCAGACTATTCCTGATCCTTTAACAAGCCAGAAATTGGGGGTAGGGAATGGTATCCTTAACATCATCCTCTCTTGCCCTTATCCAACCCCAGTCCTAAAAGTTTTCCTCCTTTGTTTCTCTCCTGTGCATCCACTTTGCATCGTTTTTACCAGGACCAGCATATACAGTTGGGCAGGTTGTGCACTGCACAAGGGCATCCGGCTGAGGCTGGGAGGGCTGAGAGCTGCGTTTGCTCAGAAGAATTATTGTTATTTCTGTTGTTTAGTCGCTAAGTTTTGTCCAACGGTTCTGTGACCCCATGGGCTGTACCCCGCCAGGTACCTCTGTCCATGGAATTCTCCAGGGAAGAATACTGGAGTAGGTTGCCATTTCCTTCTCCATGGGACCTTCCCAATCCAGGGATCAAACCCATATCTCCTGCTTGGCAGGTAGATCATTTATCACTGAGCCACCTCGAAAGCCCT
This sequence comes from Ovis canadensis, assembly GCF_042477335.2. Lineage (NCBI taxonomy): Eukaryota > Metazoa > Chordata > Mammalia > Artiodactyla > Bovidae > Ovis > Ovis canadensis. The sequence goes on along the minus strand of NC_091261.1, from coordinate 75,624,572 downwards.
CAAGCCCAGAGGATTGCTTTTCTCTAATTTACACATCAGCTTTGGATGATCTAGTTCAGGTCTTGGTGGTAACCCTCATCCAATTAATTCTCCACCATTTCCCACCTGGATTAGAGGTGACCACCTCACGCATCTCTCTGCAGCCACCCTTGTCCCCTAGAGTCTGTTTGCCAAGTGAGACCTGTTAAAACTGAAATCAGATCAAGCCACCATGTCAATGACTTCCTGTTACCGATGAGGCTCCACTGAGGAGGCCCTTATTCCTTCACTGACCTCATCTCTTAACTGGCTTTGCCAGGCTCAGCACGTACTGAGCACACTGGCTTGCTTTCTGTTGCTCATAAGCACCAAGCTTGTTCCCTCTGCCTGGAATGTTCTCTTCTCAGATCTTCACAGCTTGCTCCTCCCACTTTATGAAGGGCACTGCTCAAATACCTCTCTCAGTGGGGTCTCCCATGACCTCAAGGTCAGGAGCTCCCCTCTCCTTAGAGTCTCCTTCCTCTTGCCTTGCTGTCTGTTTTCGTAGCCTGGAATATCTCATCTGCCTAGCTGAGTTCTGCATCTCTCTCCACGAGAACATCAGCTCTGTGGGGTCAAGGACACGTCTGCCTTGACATCACCAGCATCTGACGCAGTGCTCCGCACACAGAGTTCACTAGATATTTGTCGGGTCAATGAATGGAGACACAGTCCTTGTCGTCAGCTTGCACAGAGTCTAGTGGGGGTGGCAGTTATAACTCGGTGGATATTTGGCACAATAGGATGAGCACAGGATGCAAGGAAAAACTCCAAGAGGTACCTGACTCAGTGTTTGGAGGGGGTGTTAAGGAAGGCTTCCTGAAGGAGGCGTCACTGAGATGAATCTGGAAGGATGAGTGGGAAGTTAACCAAATGTGGAAGGGCGTTTCGGGTAATGGGAACATCAGGGGGCAAAGGCGTAGAGAGATGAGAGAGCAAGGCACAGTCAAGGAACTCCAAGTGGACAAGTGTGGCTGAAGAGGGGTTGGAGGTCATGTGACTCTCCTGCGCTGGGACTGCCTCCAAAGTGAGGAGGTGTCTGATTCATTTGCTTAGTATCACTAGTGCTTTCCACAGAGCCCCTTACAGTTTTGAGGAATGAATACATGGACGGATGGGTGGGTTGGTGGATGCGTGGAGTGGGGTGTGTAAGTAGGTGGATGAGCTGATGGATGGATGGATCAGTAGATGTATTACTGAATAGATGGATGAATGGCTAGATGGATGGGGAAAGTGGGTGGAGGAATGGATGGATGGGGGGATTCGTGGTGGGCAGGTGGCTAAGTGGGTGGTTGGACAGATGGATGGATGAGTGAATGGATAGGTAGACAGAGGAATGGAGAGCCTGAGTGGATTAGAATATGGCTGAAAGGATGGGTGAGTAGGTGGACAGACAGGTGGAAGGTACTTGAGTGATAGGTGGATACAAAGATAGATGAGCCAATGAGTAAGTGAATGGCTGATGGATGACAAGTGAGTGGATGGGAGGACTGGGATGGAAGGTCAGCCCAGAGCCCCATGACCGACACACCGGCTTTCCTCCCTGCTGCCTCTAGCCATCGCCACCATCGTGGGCCTGCTGGTTTTCCCCGTCAGCTTGGCCTCGCCGTTCGCCAAGGAAGCCTGCGTAGCCTCCTCCATGTACCACGGTGGTCAGTACCAGCTAGGCTGGGGCTATGTGACCGCCATCCTCAGCGCAGTCCTGGCCAGCCTCCTGCCTGTGATCAGGCGGCCCCACGTGACCGAGGTCCAGTGGAGGACCATCTTCTTCTCCAGTGACACTGGGAGCGTCATCCTTGCGCCAGAAACGACCAAATAAAAATATCTCAGGAGGAGCAAAAGGAGCCCACGCTAGAGCTGTATGAAATCACCACACACCCAGGTTCAAATCCCACCTCTGCTGCTTGCTTGTCGTGTGGCCTCAGGCAAATCGCCTCATCTCTCTGGACCTCAGTGTATAACTTCTATAAAATGGGGTGGGGCAGGGGGTTGAAATAATGCCTACCTCGGAGGGCAGTTACGAGAATTAAGATGCTGTGTATAAATAAAGCCCTTAGGATATGTTAGGCAAACTTTAGCTATTATTATTGTAATCCTGACCCCACAGGAGGATTGTGCTGAGCATAAAGCTCTTCATGAAAAGTGCCTGGGGGCAATTCTGGATCCTTGTCACTCAGATACTACACCTTTTAACGGGTATGTGGATATTCTCTCTCCCCTCCCTTTCTGTAACTCCTCCTCTTGGTGAATCTGGAAAGTATTCATTTCCCATCAATAAGAACGTCTCCTTATAAATGAGAGCTGGTCCAGTGTTGGGGTGGGGATTCGGCGGGGAGTGGGGTCAGGCGTTAAGGACCTGTCTCACCCCTTCATGCAAATAACCCCACTGATGTGAAACCTCACCGTTACTTGGGGCACACGAGGCCCCTTGAGATCCAGTCCCAACCTCTCTCTTTGGCTTCTTTCTTGTCACCCACCTGACCCCGCACCTCTCCCTCTGGCCACGCTGACTTCTGAGCCCCACAGTCGGTCTCTTCACAGCTCCACACTGCTCTCTCTGCCACGGGGTGCTGGAGTCAGCCTCTTACCTTTGCTGATCATGACCCAGTGCCCTGCTTTGGGAGCAGCACCTTAATCCTCCCTTTGGATGTGACCCTCAGTCACTTTCTGACTGCTCCAGGCTTTAAGATGGACAAATGAGAACTTTTAGCCAATCAGGAATGGTCGGAGTGACTGGTTCAGAGACGGGCCTGGGACCTGTATAAACCAGCATGGAGGAGAGCAGAGCCGTAAGTCACACAGCTGATTGGTGGCAGAGCTGGGATTTGAATCCAGGGCTGTCAGACTCTGTGATGGAGGCAGAATGATGTCTCTGCCCTGACCCAGCTCATCAAGCTCTTTTGGCTTTAAGCATTCAACTAAGACCATCGGTAAACAACAGTACTATATTATTACAGCAATTCTATAACTTTGAAAGACACATCGGCCACTGAGAATGCAGCCTGCATTCATCTCTCAGAAAATAAGGACTATAATTACTTTTAAAAAGTCACAGAATAACGGAATAAGGTAATAGAAACCCTAGGAAGCCGCCCCATGGTGTGAAGATGGACTCGAAGACCCCTGGTATGTTTCAAGTGTCATCGGAAGCACGCTGATGAAGGTCAAGCTTGAGTGGGAAGATTTCAGGAACCCTAAGCAGCATCCCCAGTGCAAAAAGCAGCAAGCAGATAGATGCCAACAAGAAGAAGCCCAAACAGCCTCAGGTCACCCACCTGCGCTTGAGATGAGCGGCCTCCTCTGTGTAATAACCTTACAACAGTCCCCTGCCATCCAAATTCCTTAATCATCTCTCTTGACCACGCAGTGTGGCTAGGAGGATCTTAGTTCCTTGACCAGGGATTCAACCTGGGCCCTCGGGCAGTGTGGCATCCTAACCACTGGACCGCAGGGGAAATTCCCTTTCATTTTCTCTCTCAACAGTTTCAGCAGTGCCAAAGGGAGCGATTCTTCAGCCTATGAGGCAGAAGCATTTTCACAGACACCATCTTTATTTGACAAGAGACAGAAGGATCTGTCTCATTTTTCTCTTCTTCATAATAAGAGGCGCTCTTTGTTTGGAGGAGCCCTGCCTCTACAGAGGCTGGAAACCACTGTGCTTGCTCCACAAGTCTGAGTAAAGGATGCCAGAAAGATACCCAAGGAGCCCTGCCTAACGCCCTGATGTAATGGAAAGTCCCCGGGGCACTGCAGGGTTCGGAGGATCATCTGAATTCTGCTAGGTTGACTCCGAGGATCTGATTGCACTCCCTCTAGAGTCTACACCTGTCCTGGGCTCAAGCTCTCAGTGATTCCAGTGGCTTCAAAGCCAGCCGCACAGAGCCCCGAGAGCCCTTCCCTGAGTCAGCAGAACCCAGCGCAATCTGCAGAGTCGGCATGGGCTTTGCTCCTGCCAGGAACTGACGGCCTCACCATACCCCTCTCAAGGGGCTCCGTCACAGCCGAGAGGGCTCAGAGCTCATTCCTTCCCCACTTCTCCTCCAGGAGCTGTATCCTCTCAGGTTTCAAAGTCTCACCTGAGAACCTGAGCAAGCGATGATGGGAACTCAGGGAAACTGAGGTCTCAACCAGGAAATCGTTCCCAGTGATGCTAGGGCCAGAGGGTCCCAGTGAAAGAAGAGGGCCAGGACTGAATCCACAGCCAAAAAAGTAAAAGTGTTAAGTCACCCAGTCGTGTCCAACTCTGTGTGACCCCACAGACCATAGCCCACCAGGCTCCTCTGTCCAGGGAATTTTCCGGGCAAGAATACTGGAGTGGGTAGTTGTTCCCCTTCTCCAGGGGATCTTCCCAACCCAGGGATCAAACCCATGGGGCTCCCGCATGGCAGACGGATTCTTTATCATCTGAGCCACCAGGGAATCCACACCCAAGGGGGTAATTCCTACCACCAGTTTGCAAAAATGAAAACCAAGGCTCAGAGAGGTAAAATCACTTGTCCAAAATCACATAGCCAGGAGCTGGCAGACTTGGGATCCTAAGTCATCACTCCCCAAACATGTGGACAAAGATACAGAATGTAATTTTAGTTGGTGCAGTGAGAAAGTCATTCCCACATCAATCCTGCTTGAAGTCCTCCAAGAAGGAAAGCTCGTCTGGTGCTAATATGCCTTTAACCTCTCAGATCCTTATTACGTCTCTTCTTAACAGCGAGAGAGCAGGCTTCAGGAAAGCCTTTGGTGGGAAACAGTACTTTTGTAAAAGAGTGGTATTCATTTCTACAACCATCTTCTGTTTATGCAAATGATCCTGACTTGCTCTTAGCTTGAAGTTTAAAAAGTGAGTTGATCTATGGCATCTCCCTGGTGGTCCAGCGGCTAGGACTCCATGCTCCCAATGCAGGGAATCCAGGTTCGATCCGTGGGTCAGGGAACTAGATCCTACATGCTGCAACTAAAGATCCCACATGCTGCAACTAAGACCAAGCATGGCCAAATGAAGAGATAGATAAATGTTTTTTGTTTTTTTTTTAAAGCTGAGTTGATTTAAAGAAAACTAGTTAAGATACAATAGCACACAGATATGGTGCAAATCATAAAGGGGGATGGCAAGTGACTTGGGTTTGGAAGAAGCTGTCATAAAACTTGGGGAGAAGACTCATTGATTGATGGATCTAATGTCTCTCAAACTTGAGTATCTGTTTGAAAAAAGAGAAGAGATCTAAACTAGTTCCTCCCCCTCCCCTTAGCAGCACCCTCACCTCCCTTCTCTGCCAGGCTGCTGGAACTTCAGGCCTGGGAGAGGAGGGGAAGATGGAACAGGATGGCACACATGGGCACTGGCCCTTCTGAAATGGGATGGTCGCAACCTCCTCAGCTCTTTGCGGAAGTGCTTCTCAACTGTCCCCATGGACTCTCCCAGATGCCAAGCGGAAAGCTTGAGGTGCAAAGAAAAGAGAGTATGGTTTAGAAGGGAAATGGTGGAGCAGCCAGAGGGGCCTAAACCCAGCATGTTGTCCTAACCGGGAACAGCATCATTCAGGTGAAGGCATGGTGACAGACAGCATCCATGTGCTCGAGGCTACAAGGAGCTCCCCGTGCAGAGGGCTCAGGTTCAGTCCCTAGTTGGGGAACCAGACCCCACGTGCTGCAACTAAGAGTTCCCCAGGCTGCAGCTAAAGAAGGGTGCAGCACCGCAACGGAAGGTCCCACGCGCTGCACATACGTGAATGAATAAATAAATGTTAAGAACGAATCATCACAAGCTAAATAAATGGCTGTCTGAAGCCACTAAGATTTGGCATGGTTTGTTACACAGTGTCACTTGTGGTAACAACTAACTGATACAGAGCATGAGACCAGTTTCACCAGCCTTGAACTTTCTGGGGACAGACCAGGCAGCTAGCGTGAGAATCTGTCCCTCTCCGGGTCTGGGTCAACTGGGGTATGAGGACGCACTCTTCAGCAGCAAACATTTCTTTCTTTCAAATCAAAGAGAAAATCCCCAAACACAGAGGCAAGAAATAACCCAGGTTCACACAATTCTGTTTATATATATTTTCTCTATATATAGACACGACTCTTCAGTAAACAGTAATAAGATATGTTGGCAACAATGAGAAAAGGTGAGCACTCCATAGATAAAACGACTCCCACGCATTTGATTCGGGGACGCAAGGACACACACACAATGTACAGAGACCCAAACAAACACAGTAAGCCAAATAAATAAGCATTGTTTCAAATCACAACCACGACGTTCTCTGGAACACCATGAGAGAAGGCAGAGAAGACATCTTGTGCTGTACTTTCAGACCGGTCTGTCAAAAAATAAATACGAATCGAAAGGTCTAGGACCTGGGTCTTGCTAAAATAACATCCTCTGTAGTGAAGAGTTGAATGGCAAAATAAAACTCTTATCTAGAGGGAAATTTCATACATGATCACCCGTCTCGGGAAGGCAGAGGGCCAGAGCGGGGAGAAGAAACTTGCACAGAGCGCTCTTCGGAAGCGAGGTCCATCTCTCATCCATCCCACCCAGGACACCCCACTCGGGAGGAAGTTCTGATGCAGCCGAAAGTGCTGGGTCCAAGGGAAGCGCCTTCGCAAGCACGCCAGGCAGGGACTGCTCCCCTTCCTGGTTTGCTCAGGATGGGAGGACTGATGCGGCCCCTCTGTCAAGGTTTCAATGTGCTTGATGAGTCTCCTCTCCTCTTCAAAATCCTACCTGCCATTCTTGGGAAGAGCATCCTTCTGGGACTCTCTCTGTTTCTCCTGACTCTGGTCCGTTCTCTGAAGCAGAGAAGGGCTGGCACGATTGCTCTCCCGGGAAGACATGTAGGCAGGGTAAACTAGCTCACCTAGGGTCTGTTTAGGGGGTTGGTGACCCTTTGTGTGAAGACATGGAGGGGACCATTTCCAGGCTGGGCTGTGACCCGGATGCCAGTTCATTGGCTCATTTTTTTTTTCCCCCCAAGGAGAATACCCGCCACACCCTACCCTGGCCAGCCTCTGTCCTCTTCTCTTCCCTTTGTCCTGAGTAAGCAAGGGCACTTAAGGAAATGCCAGCCTCCTTGAACAAGTGGCTTGCACCAACACACACCTTCCAAGCTTCTGGAACTCCGGACCCAATGTAGGAAGGAGAGGCGAGGTCCTCCCCAGGATGAGAGGAAGGGGATGTGGGCTCTGCCCTGCCTGGAGCAAGGGCTCTGAGCAGGACCATAAAGAGGCCTGTCTCAAGCTTACAGACCCTTCTCACAGCCTTTTGTTGAAAGAAGAAAAAAGTCTCTCCCAGGGCCAGGGTGAGGAGGAAAAGATGAGAAAACACAACTGAAATCCCCGCTCCCAGGAGAGATGTGCAGAGGACCCCATGTGCCTTTTCTGAATGGGGGAGTCTCAGGACACAGGTGGCTCAGATACAAAGAAAGTGGGAAGGGAGAAACACTTGCAGTCCCTCCTCCAAGCCAGTGGCTCTCAAATGGGGGGGCTACCTGGCAATGTCTGGAGAAGTTCTGGATGTCATAAGGTGGGGGGGTGGGGCCTGGGGGGCGGAGGGCGCTACTGGCATCTAGCAGGGAGAGGCCAGAGATGCTGCTCAACCCCCGACAGGGTTGAGGGCACAGGGCAGCATCCTTCATAGAAGAATTGAGCAGCAGAGCAGTGATCTGCTCCCAGCCACACTCTGGAACATCTCCAAAGGCCCCTTCAGAGCTCAGAGGCAGCCCCAGACCTCTCCTATACCCGTTTCCGAAAAGTTCCCAACCCAAGTCTCATCGGACAAGACAGCTTGGAGGGATGGGAGCGAAAGGGGAGGAGACCTTGCTGGAGACCACGAACAGAGATGCTCCTCTGCCCACCAACAACCCCCAACTCCCGCCAGGGAGAAATCCCAGGCTTGGGCGATCTTTGGTCAAACAAGAAAACGTAAGGCTGAACCGCAGGGGCAACCCCTCCACCCCACCTGCCCAGCGGCCAAAGTTGGGGTGATTTCTCTTTGCACAGAAGTCCATGCTCGGGAACAGACGTCAGGACCTCGCTCCCCGGGCGGCTGGGAGGAGAAGCAGGCGGGACAGGCGGGTGGGCGGGCGGTGACGCAGCCCTCACTTGTTCTCAATCAGGGTCTGCACCTTGTACACGAGGTCCCGGGCCAGCTTCAGGACCTGTTTTGTGTTGTGTCGCTCGGCCATCTCTGCAAGAGCGGAAGGCAGAATCACATGAGCCTTCTCTTTGTCTATCCTTGGGCCACACTTCCAGCAGAGACCCTGAGAGGTCTCTGGGGCACCCCCATCCCCATCATCAACTGGCATCAACCCCAGAGTGGCTCTGGAAGCACAGACTTTGGGGACGGCCTGTGACTCCAGACCTCAGTTTCCTCATCTGTGAAATGGGAACCATAACAGCACCTACTTCACGAGGTTACTGTGAGATCAAACGGGATGAAGTGTGTTTGTTTAAAAACTGTGTGTCTGTGTGTGTTTAAAAAATGTTCGGTCTTCTCACCATCCTCCTACAGACACAATGACTGGGCACCTTTTAAGAAAGCAATGTTGGGCACACGGTGGATGCTTCAAAGCAGAGAGGAAAGGAAGCAACAGGAGGAGATGGGAAGGGGAGGGGAGAAAGCACAAATAGCCATTTTTGTCAGGAATAACACTCAATGATCAGCTCTTTGAAAAATAAAAATCCTAAATTTAGACATTTGTCATAAAGAAATCACCCAGTAGGAGAGAAAGACACTAAGACCATGGTTCCCAAATTGGGTGCCGAGAGTACCACTGTGAACTCATGGCAGTTTGGGGGGAAATACAGCGATCCTCCACATGTGTTGAACACCGCATAAACTGCTAACGGGAGTGAGTGAGTTTGCAATTTGCGCTCCTATCAATGGCTTTATAGCTTTGCAGAAAAACCAAGTTTTCAGCAAGCAGTTGCCATGATAAAAGTTTCATGTGAAAATCACTATGGAAAAGGAAGTGAAGGCGGTGAGTTCAAACTGGTTCCAAAATCTGAGCAGTTGGGCAAAGTCCAACAGGTGAGCACACCCATTAGAAACTACTTGTTTAAATAACAGTTCAGTTCAGTTCAGTCGCTCAGTCGTGTCCGACTCTTTGCAACCCCTCGACTCTTTGCGACCCCATGAATCGCAGCACGCCAGGCCTCCCTGTCCATCACCAACTCCCAGAGTTCACTCAGACTCGCGTATAAAATATATTTTTTTCTTTTGACTTCCATGTGCTATTTTTTCAAATGGCTACTAAGTTGTTAGGATAGATATACTTACTAGGTGGTTTGGACTTAATTATCCAATAGTCACTGAATAGTCTGGGATGCCATGAAAATTTCACAGAGACACTAGAGGCGCTATGAACTAAGAAAGTTTGAGAACCTCCATGCTAAGATATGAATTACTTTGAGTTTTCAGGTACAACCTCAAACCAAAACCAATGTAGATGTTAAACTAGAAAGGATGGTTCAGTAAGTTATGAACAGGTGCTTGAGGTATATTCTGCTTTCTCAAAAATTATTATATGGAAAATGGTTTTAAAAATATCAAGTGGAAAAAAGCCTAGATGCAACTCAATTCTGTGATGGTTGTTGTTTAGTCGCTAAGTCGTGTCCAGCTCTTTGCAACCCCATGGACTGCAGCCCACCAGGCTTCTCTGTCCATGGGATTTCCCAGGCAAGAATACTGGAGTGGGTTGCCATTTCCTTCTTGAGGGGATCTTCCTGACCCAGGGATTGTCTCTGGGTGTCTCCTGCATTGGCAGGTAGATTCTCTATAGCTTAGCCACCATATACATAAGTTTGGAAAAGACTGAATGAAAAAATAAACATTTTTAAATGAACCTGTTAAGTGCAACATGGTTTTCTGGGTCGGATCCTAGAGCAGAAAAAGGACATTGGTTAAAAACCAAATGAAATCAAGTAAGTCTAGTTTAGTTGATAGTACTATATCAGCATTAATTTCTTTGTTGTGATACATGTATGAGGATCAGGTAACATATTAATATTAGCAGCTGCTGCGTTACAGGTACAGGAAACTCTCTGTACTATCTTTCAAATTTTTTCTAATAATGATTTTAATTATTATATATTATTTAAATATAAAATATATTAATAATAATAACTAACAGTGTTTCCAGTGTAAGGTCATCACTGGTGGCTTTTTTCTTTTTTTTGCTTTATCCAAAACCTTCTTTAGTTTAAGGAGATGTTTTAATAGTGATAATAGCAACAGCTTCTTTTTTTTTTTTTTTTAACAGCTTCTATTCAAAGCAACAGTTATGAGCCAAGTGCCACGTGACTGATGGCCCTGACATCCCTGTGGTCTCATTTAATCCTCCTGACATCTCTGTGATGGAGGTGTCAGTACCATTTTATTCCCAAGGAATCTGAAGCCCGGAGATGTGAAGTCACTTGCCCAAGGTCACACACCTCCCGGGTGGCAAGACTGTGCCTTTTTCATGCCACCTTCCTGTGTCTGCTTTCCCTCCACACGTCAGCCCTCTGAAGCAGACACCCTCCGTCCTGTTCCCAGGTGAGGAACAGATGTTTAGAGAAAGGGGAAGTGACATGTCTACGGCACAGCTCGCTCCCAGCAGAGACAAGATCGGCCCCTGAGCCTGATGTCAACACCTAGGCCCCTTCGGCCAGATCCCTGAGAGAAACACACGTGGAGCACTCAGCATTACAAGATGTCAACTCATCCACTGGGAAATAGCCACCGGAGGTGGGCAGAAGCCTCCTCCGTCCCCTTCATCTTGAATCAATCTCAGGGACTCTGCATCCATCCCTCTCCAGGACCCAGGAAGGGGCCCTCCAGAAGCCTGCCCCCTTCGGATGAGACCCTGATTACGTGGGTACCGTTAAAAAATTTGATGATGTCTGTGAAATCCATGTTGTTCTCCAAGATGATGTCACGGTAGACCTCCACCAGCGCCAGCGCGATGAACAGGACGTAGTGGGCGGATGAGACGTGTTTGGCTGCCCAGATGGTCTCCCAGACGGAGAAGACGTCGTCATAGATGAGTTCTGCCAAGACACCAACAGACACGCATGCCCAGGGAGAGTCCCCCACGGAGCTCACAGCGCTGCCCTCCCTCGAGAAGGGGCCCAGGCCAGCCGTGCTCTGTGCTTCTGTCCTGGGGCAGCAGACAGAGCTCAGGCCAGGACGTGGGAGACCTGGGCACCGTCATTTGACAGCAGCCTCAGTTTCCCCTTTCTGTGGAATAGGCTGGGCACACTAGGGGGGTTGCATGTTTCCAGCTCCGATACCCTGTGAGTGGAAGAGCTGCGCACGTGCAGATTTAGTTTTCCTTGACCTGTCCCTGCCCTGACCCTGGGCCGGTGTCCTGCTCTCTGCCTGCACCCTCCAGCTCCTCGAGCACCCGAGGGGTACCTCCCCTTCCCCCTGCAGCCAGGCAGAGTCGGCTGCTGCTTCTGGGTCTAGTAAAGAGAGACGACAGAGTAAGGATGAAGAGTAAGGCTTCCTGTGTCCAATAAAAATCAGTCTGAATCCTGGCTCCATCGCTTATGAGCAAGGTGACCTTGGGCCAGTTACTTCCCCTCCATGAGCCCTTCCTTTTCCACATCTGAAAGCGTGGTGATGTTCGTGGCGGAGGTTGCCAGCTCTTTCTCCAGGGGAATCTTCCCGACCCAGGAATCAGACCTGAGTCTCCAGCATCGATAGGCAGATTCTTTACCACTGAGTCACCAGGGAACTTCGCATGGTGTGATACCAGTAGTATTAAAGGACTGAAGAGACTTTCCTGGTGGTCCAGTGGTTAGGCGTCTGCTTTGCGATGCAGGGGACACAGATTCAACCCCTGTTTGGGGAACTAAGATCCCACAAGCTCTTGCACTGCAATGAGGAGCCTGCGCACTGCAACAAAAGATCCCACGTGTCGCAACTAAGACTCAAAACAGTCATATAAACAGATACAGAAATAAATATTTTTTAAAAATAAAGGGCTGAGGAAATAATACATAGAAATGGCTCAGCACAGTGCCTGGCCCTTAATAAACACTTTTATACAGGTTAGGGGATTCCCAGGTGGCTCAGTGATAAAGAATCAGTCTGCCAATGCAGGAGACTCAGGAGACCCGGGTTGGATCCCTGGGTCAGGAAAATCCCCTAGAGGAGGAAATGGCACCCCACTCCAGTATTCTTGCTGGGAAAATCCTGTGGACAGAGGAGCCTGGTGGGCTACAGTCCCTGGGGTCGCAGAGAGTTGGACACGACTGGACAATTGCGCACATATGTATGCATAGAGGTTAAATATTATTACCAGCATTATCCCAAATTGGTATGATAGCAATGCACTGTGTCAGACATCATTTCTCAGTCACATGGGAAAGATACTCCACGGGCTTCAGAGTTCTTGGCCTCTGATAAGCCGCTTAACAGAATGATAGGGAACTGGGCTTGGGTAGAGAGACGGGGGCTCAGATCCTGGCTCTATTATGGCTAGGTCTGAATTTAGTTCTTCTCAGCCTTAGTTTCCTCATCTGTAAAATGGGGATTGTGACAACACCTACTACACAGTGTCTCTGCAAGATAAGGTAGGTAAATTGTAGTCAGAACTCAACAAATAGGTGTTACTCTCATCCAGTGGCTTTGCCCCAACACTTCCCAGCCTCACTGCTGTGGTATCTTGTCCCCCTGGGATTCTGCTACAAAGAGTCTGGGAACAAGGTCCCAGTTGGAAGTGTGTACCTCGCTTGAAATCCAGCAGGAACCAGCGGTAGCAGAAGTAGAAATGAGTGTAGTCCCCATTCTGATGCATCAACTCAAAGAGCTCTGAGTCCAGGATCTGTCAGAGGAAGAAAGAAAGGCATCAAGCCTCCCCGGCAAAGGCTGGGCCAGGGGGGACAGTCGAATCAATGACGCTACGTCCCCATACCAGACACCGCACAGCCCTTAACAACCGGGTGGAGTTTAAAAATGGCCAAAGAATCTGAAGCGGAAATCAGTCTGACGCAACCTAAGCCAGTCTTTCTCTAAAGAAGATATGCAAATAACCAATATGCACAGGAACCATGCTTACCATCATTAGTAATTAGGAAAATGCCATAACGAGCTACTATTTCATGCCCACTAGGGTGGCTATAATAAAAGTGACAGACAACAAAGGGCGGGGAGGATGTCGAGAAACTGGAACCCTCGTGTGTTGCTGGTGGATGTAAAATGGTGCAGCTGCAGTTTTACTTGTAGGTATATCCCCAACAAAAATGAAAACCTACGTCCACACAGAGACTTACACATGAAAGCACACAACGGCGTTCTTCATAATAGCCAAAAGGTGTAAACACCCCAAGTATCCATCAGAGGACGAATGGGTGCATAAAATTGGTCTATCCGTGCAATGGAATATTCAGCAGTAGAAGGAATGGCGTATCGATACGTGCTGCAACAGGGACAGGCCTTGTCAACATTATGCTAAGGGGAAAAAGCCAGACACGAAAAGCCACGTATTGTGTGACTCTGTTTACGTGAAACGTCCAGAACAGGTAAATCTACAGAGACAGAAAGTAGGCTAGTGGCCACCAGGAGCAGGGGAGAGGGGTTGCTGTCAGCGGTGCTGGTGTTTGTCGTTGTTTAGCTGCTAAGTCATGTCTAACTCTTTGGCGATTGAATGGACCCGCCAGGCTTCTCCGTCTCTGGGACTTCCCAGGCAAGAATACTGGGAAGTGAAACTCGCTCAGTTGTATTCGACTCTTTGCGACCCCGTGGACTATATAGTTCATGGGATTCTCCCAGTAAGAATACTGGAGTGGGTAGCCGTTCCCTTCTCCAGGGGATCATTCCAACCCAGGGAACGAACCCAGGTCTTCCGCATTGCAGGCGGATTCTTTACCAGCTGATTTCCTTCTCCAGGGGATCTTCCCGACCCAGGGATCAATCCTGCGTCTCCTATGTTGGTAGGTGGATTCTCTACCACTGAGCCATCAGGGAAGCTCAGGGGATAGAGATTCTTTTTCAGAGTGATGAAAGTGTTCTGAAATTAGATAGTGATGATGATTTCACACCTGTGACTATTCTAAAAACCAATGAATCAAACATTTTTTAAAAGCAAATTTTACAATATATGAATTTATCTCAATAAAGCTCTGCACGTGTGTCTGTGTGTGTGACAGAAAGAGAGAGAGAGAAATATACTCAAATATTTCTTTGCAGTCTGGAGGAGGAAATAGCAACCCACTCCAGTAGTCTTGCCTGGGAAATCCCATGGATAGTGGAGCCTGGCGGGCTACAGTCCGTGGGGTCGCAAAGAGTTGGACACTACTTAGCGACAAAACCACCACCATTTCTCTGTAGAAAAGGACCAAGACCCTCAGTGTCCTGTTAAGGGCAAGGACCGTGTCTTGTTCATCATTGTAGCCACAGTGCCTGGGCCAAGTAAATGCTCAGTAAGAATGAATCCAGTGGAGCTGACTTGAGCTACTGAATAAAGGTTAAGTTGAATTGAATTTTTCAGTTTAACTCAACTGGGCTGAGTGAAGTAGGACTGAGTTACTGAGTTAATTTAAACAAGGAGTGGCTATTAAGTTGGTCTGTGGTCCATTGTGTTGAGCTGGAATAAATTATGTTATGGAGAAGCACAAGGTCACACCTGGATTAGCGACCTCATGTTGGCAAAGTGTGTGTCCATGGCGCCCCCGTGGGGGAAGTTCTGATTCATCCTCTTCATGAGCTCGGTGAAGCAGCTGAAGGCGAGGGCCTCTGGGGAAAGAGTACAGGAGAAAGAGTCAACTCTGCCACTGCCCGGGGCCCCAAAGTGATGGTCCGAGGGTCTGAGCCAGTTCATTAAGTCCACAGGCAAATAAGAAACGTAAGGAAGTGGAGCATATGGATGCGCACCATTTCAAGGGATGCTCGCCAATCTTTCATTATGTACTTCCCACCCGAGAGGTGTTGAAATAGAGCATCCTTTCTTTTAGGAAACAATGGTGACAGCAAATCCTCTGTTTTAAAGATCCCTATTTGCTCTAATAAAAAGTTGACAATATTTGGTCCCAAACGTCTTGAAAAAAATTCTGCGGGGCTCATGAAATTCTCATGTCTGAGAACCACTGCATTAAAATAACAATTGTCAATATTGGAAGGGTGTTTGCAGGTGTTATGCAAAGGAAGGGTCAGATAACTTTGGGAAATGCTACATAGAGAGTGACTATACATACGAAGGAAAAAAACAGGCTCTGAGCACTTCAGTAATTTAAAAGATCTATGCTGGGAATTGCCTGGCGGTCCAGTGGTTCGGGCTCCACGCTTTCCCCACTGAGGGCGTGGGTTCAGCCCCTGCTCCTGTGGCCGGGACTCCACACTTGCACCAATGAGGGTGTGGATTCACTCCCTGGTTGGGGAACTGCTAAGATCCTGCAAGCTGCATGGCACGGCCAAAAAAAAAAAAAAAAAAAAAAAATCCGTTTCATACTGTTCAACCCAGTGTTTAAAGAATAATTTGAAAACAGTACCTATTTTCTCTTAACGCCAAGTAGCTTTAGAGAAAGTTATGAGAAGGTTACCCAAGTCACCACAGAATCTTGTTCATTTTCTTTATTTTTCAGAACAGTTTAGATTTACAGAAAAACTGAAAAGAGTGTAGAGTTTCCATATACCTCACACCTAGTTCCCCCCATTACTGACATCTCCCATTAATAGGTACATTTGTTACAATTAATGACCTACTTATGATACATAATTAACTCAAGCCCATAGTTTTTTTTACCTTTTGGCCTTTGCCGTTCCAAGAACTCATCTAAGAACTACATTATATACAGCTGTCATCTCTCCTTCGGCTCCTCTTGGCTATAGCTGTGACTCAGACCTTCTTTGTTGTTGGTGACCCTGATGGTTATGAAGAGTGCAGACCAGGTGTTCTACAGGATGCGTCTCTATTGGAATTTGTCTGGTGTTTTTCTCATGATAAGATTGGGGTTATGGGTTATTGTGAGAAAGACCACGTGGGTAAGGTGCCGCTTGCATCATGTCACATCAAGGGGGTACAGTTTTGATGTGACTGAGGACGGCGGATGACCTTGGCCACCTGCCAGAGGAGGTGTCTTCTCCACTGCAGAGCTTCTCTTTCGCCTCCCACCCTCTTCTGCAGAGAACTTTCTGGAAAGAAGTCACTATGCTCAGCTCTAAGAGTTGGGAGTTATACTTCTCATTTTTAAACAGTTTTATTGAGGCTTGCCCACCGTGCGAATTCACTCTTAAAATTCACTCTTTTAAATGTACTGGGTTGGCCAAAAAGTTTGCTTGGGTTTTTCTGTACAATGTTCTGTATGACGTTACAGAAAAATCCGGGCAAAATTCTTGGCCAACCCAACACAATTCAGTGGTTTTAGAATAGTCAGAGTTGCAAACCATCATCTCTATCTAATCTCGAGACATTTTCATCACCCCCAAAAGGCACTACATATTGGCAGGCATCACCTATCTTCCTCTCCTCACAGTGCCTGTCAACCATGAGTCTATTTTCCGTCTCTACAGATTTGCCCTTTCTGGAAGCAACCTTACCATGATGTTGCTAATGTGCCCAGCTTCTCAAATGTTCCTGAAGCCAGTTTTCGTACCTTACTGGTTTCCTCATTAATACACTGAATAAAATCTTTGTTCACTTTATTTGTATGTGAGAGTCATGTAACCTTTTAAAAATCATATTTTATTGGTTCTGAAGGTCATCCACTGAGCTGTTTGAGGGGATTAATCCAGTGGAGACAAATTAAGTCCACTTGCCTGCACATCTTTCCTTGGTTTCTGAAGTGAGTTTTGGGTGGCATCAGAGCTTGAACTTTTCTAGCCCTCTAGTTCTTTTTTTTTTTTTTCTATTGATATTATATACTTGTTTTTATTTCCAGTTTGTATACCTTCAACAAATTAATCTGACTTGGTGATAGCAATGGTTGGGGATTTGCTTTTATAGTTAACTATCTGGTGAGTTCTGTTGGGTGTATAATGAAAGTCTTTTCTCCCTTGGGTGAGAAATAACAAAGAATCCAATTTTATGGTCTTTTTTCTTTTTTGCTTTGTTTCCTTTTGGGGGATCTGTTTGTCTATTTGCAATCTCAGATCAATTAAGAATCACATGCTCACTGGAAGAAAAATGACTCAATTTTTGTGTTTCGGGCTCACTACATTCAGCAACATTTTAAAGTTTTTGGCGTACAAATCTTGTACTTCTGTTAAATTTATTCATAAATATTTTACTCTTCTAGAGGCTACTGCAGATGGAATTGCTTTTCTGTTCTCATTTTTAGATTGTTCGTTGCAATAGTATAGAAATATAACTGACTTCTGTATAAGTCCTATATCCTACAACCTTGCTGAACTTATTAGTTCTAATACTTTTTTGACTCCTTAGGATTTTCTGTATGCAAGATCATGCCATCTGCAAATATAGATGGTTTTATTTCCTTTCCAATCTGGATGTCTTTATTCCTTTTTCTTCAGTAATTGTTCAGGATAGAGCCTTTTGTGGCAGAAGTGGACATCTTTGTCATACTGTTGATCTTAGGTGAGAGGTATTCAGAATTTTGTTGACATTACTTTGTCAACAAAGGTCCGTCTAGTCAAGGCTATGGTTTTTCCAGTGCGCATGTATGGATATGAGAGTTGGACTATAAAGAAAGCTGAGCGCCAAAGAATTGATGCTTTTGAACTGTGGTGTTGGAGAGGACTCTTGCAAGTCCCTTGGACTGCAAGGAAATCCAACCAGTCCATCCTAAAGGAGATCAGTCCTGGGTGTTCATTGGAAGGACTGATGTTGAAGCTGAAACTTCAATACTTTGGCCACCTGATGCGAAGAGCTGATTCATTTGAAAAGACCCTGACACTGGGAAAGATTGAGGGCAGGAGGAGAAGGGGACAATAGAGGATGAGATGGTTGGATGGCATCACCGACTCAATGGACATGGGTTTGGGTGGACTCCGGGATTTGGTGATAGACAGAGAGGCCTGGCGTGCTGTGGTTCATGGGGTCACAAAGAGTTGGACACAAATGAGTGACTGAACTGAACTGATTCAGAATTTCATCACTGAGTATTAGTTGTGGGTTTTTCAGAGATGTCTTTTATCATGTTGAGTAAGTTCTCTTTTGTTCTGAGCTTGCCGAATTTTTTTTTTTTTTATGAAAGGCTGAATTTTGTCTGATGACATGATCATGTGACCTTCTTCCTTTATTCCATGAATGTAGTGAATTGCACTGATTGAATTTCATATATTGAGTCGGCCTTGCCTTCCTGGGATAAATCCCATTTGATCACAATATATAATCCTTTTAATATCTTGATGGATTCAGTTTGCTAGTGTTTTCTTGAGGATTTTTACCTTGATTTCATAAAGGATATTGGTCTGTGATTTTCTTTTCTTGTGATGTCTTTGTCTGGTATTGCTATCCGGGTACCAATAGGGCCTCATATAAGGACTGCACCATAGGATGAGTTGAGAAGCGTTCCCTCCTCTTCTATGTTTTAGAAGAGTTTATGAAGTGTTGGCATTCATTTTTTATAAAGTGTTTGGTAGCATTCACCAGTGAAGCCATCTGGGCCTGAGATTTCCTTTGTTTTCATTCATGTTTATATAACCAGTGGCTAGCAAGAGCTTGGATGGGTGTCAGGCACCTGGAAATAAGTGTTGGTCAATGTAGAATAAAAGAACTTTTTATTTCACCAAGACCTTGATGTGTTCACTGGACAGGTCTTCTGAACCCTGGCACTGCCTCAGTTTATGGGGTTGGAAAGTGAGGTTATCCTTTCTTCTCTGTCATGAGAAGGAAGCCACATCCCCAGGCCGAGGGCAGGGAGGGTACACTCACCATCATCCAGGATGACCAGCAGTGGGGCCAGGAGGTCACACATGCCCTGGACATAGCCGACCTCAATGTGCTGCCAGATGTAGCTGCAAGAGACACACAGGACGGCCAGTGATAGCGCCCACAGTCTGCCTCTCCAAACCCACTCCTTCTTTCCTCTCACCCTGCTTTGGCCCCCATCTCTCACCTGGATCAACTTCCTCAACCGCCCGCCTATCCTCCCATCCTGTCTCACTCTCTCCAAGCAGCCTACGCAGTCACCAGGATGACCTTCTTAAAGCTCAGGAACCTTTACAGGCTCTTCACTGCCTCACCGGGCAATGTCCAGACTCCTTCACTGGGGGTGCCAGGCATCTATTGCTTCCTCCCAATCCCCCTTCACAGTCTCACACTTCTCAGGACTTCTTCCCTTCCCGCTGCACTGAGGTACTTACCTCTGTACAAACAGAGTACACATTCACGCGCCTGTATTTTTGCCTGAGCTGTTCCCTCTGCCTGGCATTCTCATCTGCTTCTTAATAATCATGACTACTGTTTACTGAGCATTCACTGTATGCTCTGTCCACTATATATGTATTTATCACTCAATTCTCAAACTAATCATATGGAAAAGCTACTATCATTATCGCAGTTCACGGGAATGCACAGAGAATAACGGGAATAAAGCACAGAGAATTAAGTGACATGCGCTGAGTCACACACCTCATAATGAACAGCAGAGAAAGGATTTGAATCCGGGGGGCCTCACTCCATTGTGTGTGCTCCCCAGTGCCTGCACCTGCGCCGCCCATCACCCATCTCCGACAGACAGCCCCGCCCCCCGCCCCGGCCACCTGCACATGATGTTCCGCAGCTTCTCTAGGTTGGCGGGCGTGAAGTACCAGTAGTTGCGGTCACACCTCTGCACGTCCTTCTCGATGCGGTGCAGGTTCACCGTGTACAGGTCCAGCAGCTCTGGCTGCGGGCCCCCAGGAGGGGAGGGAAAGAACAGTCACACCCAGCTCCTCACAGGGAAGGAAAGAACAGTCACACCCCAGCTCCTCAGAGGGGAGGAAGAACAGTCACACCGCAGCTCCTCAGAGGGGAGGAAGAACAGTCACACCCCAGCTCCTCAGAGGGGAGGAAGAACAGTCACACCCCAGCTCC
Source organism: Ovis canadensis (assembly GCF_042477335.2). NCBI lineage: Eukaryota > Metazoa > Chordata > Mammalia > Artiodactyla > Bovidae > Ovis > Ovis canadensis. The sequence goes on along the minus strand of NC_091261.1, from coordinate 75,604,596 downwards.
TCACAGGGAAGGAAAGAACAGTCACACCCCAGCTCCTCAGAGGGGAGGAAGAACAGTCACACCCCAGCTCCTCAGAGGGGAGGAAGAACAGTCACACCCAGCTCCTCACAGGGAAGGAAAGAACAGTCACACCCCAGCTCCTCAGAGGGGAGGAAGAACAGTCACACCCCAGCTCCTCAGAGGGGAGGAAGAACAGTCACACCCCAGCTCCTCAGAGGGGAGGAAAGAAGTCACACCCCAGCTCCTCACAGGGGAGGGAAAGAACAGTCACACCCAGCTCCTCAGAGGGGAGGAAGAACAGTCACACCCCAGCTCCTCACAGGGGAGGGAAAGAACAGTCACACCCCAGCTCCTCACAGGGGAGGGGAAGAACTTTTACCTCACAGGGGAGGGAAAGAACTTTTATACCCCAGCTCCTCACAGGAGAGGGAAAGAACAGTCACACCCCAGCTCCTCACAGGGGAGGGAAAGAACTGTTCCACCCCAGCTCCTCACAGGGAAGGAAAGAATAGTTACACCACAGCTCCTCACAGGGGAGGAAAGAAGTCACATCCAGCTCCTCAGAGGGGAGGAAGAACAGTCACACCCCTAGCTCCTCACAGGGGAGTAAAAGAACTTTTATACCACAGCTCCTCACAAGGGAGGGAAAGAACTTTTATACTCCAACTCCTCACAGGAAAGGGAAAGAACAGTCACACCCCAGCTCCTCAGAGGGGAGGAAAGAAGAGTCACACCCCAGCTCCTCACAGGGGAGGGAAAGAAGAGTCACACCCCAGCTCCTCACAGGGGAGGGAAAGAACTTTTATACCCCAGCTCCTCACAGGAGAGGGAAAGAACAGTCACACCCCAGCTCCTCACAGGGGAGGGAAAGAAGTCACACCCCAGCTCCTCCAGGGGAGGGAAAGAACAGTCACACCCCAGCTCCTCACAGGAGAGGGAAAGAACAGTCACACCTTAGCTCCTCACAGGGGAGGGAAAGAACTGTTCCACCCCAGCTCCTCACAGGGGAGGAAAGAACAGTTACACCCCAGCTCCTCAGAGGGGCACTCTTCCACAGTCTCTCTCCTCCTCCTCCTAGCCCTGTCCTGCCATCACTGAGAAAACTTCCTCTATCTGGACCAGTCAGATGTCTCACTTTATTTTTTGTTGATGCTGTTTCCTGAGAAGGCCTCTTTCATTTTGTCTGACGAAAATTCTCTTCACTTTTTTCTCACAATCCTATGAGGTTTATAGAATTATTATCCTCATTTTATATGAGAAGAAAGTAAGATCAAGATATATATATATATGTGTGTATGTGTGTGTGTGTATATATATATATATATATATATATGCTACAATATACATGTAACATGGAGAAGGCAATGGCACCCCACTCCAGTACTCTTGCCTGGAAAATCCCATGGACGAGGAACCTGGTAGCCTGCAGTCCATGGGGTCGCGAAGAGTCGGACATGACCGAGCGACTTCACTTTGACTTTTCACTTTCATGCATTGGAGAAGGAAATGGCAACCCACTCCAGTATTCTTGCCTAGAGAATCCCAGGGATGGGGGAGCCTGGTGGGCTGCCGTCTATGGGGTCGCACAGAGTTGGACACGACTGAAGCAACTTAGCAGCAGTAGCAGCAGCATAAATGTAACAAACCAATTAAAAAAACAAATGAAAACACTTTTAGGAAAAACAAAATTTTTTGCAGGAAAACATGCAATTTAATATGCATTATATTGCTATAATGATATAAACAAAGATCAATCACTTAACTAAAATTATTGTGACTATAGTGGATGGATGGGGAGTGGGATGGTTTCACTTGTGTGGTAAGGGTGTGCAGGTAGGGAAGGAAGAAGACTGAAACCTCTTCCTCCATAATGGGGAGTCAACAGGCAATATCTAAAACTGAAGAAAAGCAAAAAATATCAAGCAGTAGCAATACAAGTATATTATTTACAGACATGAGGGTAAACACCAGATAATTTGGGTGGAATAAGTCATTACTACTGCCTCGGGTGATGAAATTCCAGTTGAGCTATTTCAAATCCTGAAAGATGATGCTGTGAAAGTGCTGCACTCAATATGCCAACAAATTTGGAAAACTCAGCAGTGGCCATAGGACTGGAAAAGGTCAGTTTTCATTCCAATCCCAAAGAAAGGCAATGTCAAAGAATGGTCAAACTACCGCACAATTGCACTCATCTCACACACTAGTAAAATAATGCTTAAAATTCTCCAAGCCAGTCTTCAGTAATATGTGAACCGTGAACTTGAGATGTTCAAGCTGGTTTTAGAAAAGGCAGAGGAACCAGAGATCAAATTGCCAACATCCGCTGGATCATGGAAAAAGCAAGAGAGTTCCAGAAAAACATCTATTTCTGCTTGATTGACTATGCCAAACCTTTGACTATGTGGATCACAATAAACTGTGGAAAATTCTGAGACAGATGGGAATACCAGACCACCTGACCTGCCTCTTGAGAAACCTATATGCAGGTCAGGAAGCAACAGTTAGAACTAGACATGGAACAACAGACTGGTTCCAATAGGAAAAGGAGTACGTCAAGGCTGTATATTGTCACCCTGCTTATTTAATTATGTGCAGAGTACATCATGAGAAATGCTGGGCTGGAGGAAGCACAGGCTGGAATCAAGATTGCCGGGAGAAATATCAATAACCTCAGATATGCAGATGATACCACCTTTATGGCAGAAAGTGAAGATGAACTAAAAAGACTCTTAATGAAAGTGAAAGAGGAGAGTGAAAAAGTTGGCCTAAAGTTCAACATTCAGAAAACGAAGATCACAGCATCTGGTCCCATCACTTCATGGCAAATAGATGGGGAAACAGTGGAAACAGTAGCTGACTTTATTTTTTTGGGCTCCAAAATCACTCCAGATGGTGATTGCAGCCATGAAATTAAAAGACGCTTACTCCTTGGAAGGAAAGTTATGACCAACCTAGACAGCATATTGAAAAGCAGAGACATTACATTGCCAACAAAGGTCTGTCTAGTCAAGGCTATGGTTTTTCCAGTGGTCATGTATGGATGTGAGAGTTGGACTATACAGAAAGGTGAGCACCGAAGAATTGATGCTTTTGAACTGTGGTGTTGGAGAAGACTCTTGAGAGTCCCTTGGACTGAAAGGAGATCCAACCAGTCCATCCTAAAGGAAATCAGTCCTGAATATTCATTGGAAGGACTGATGCTGAAGCTGAAACTCCAATACTTTGGCCACCTGATGTGAAGAGCTGACTCATTTGAAAAGACCCTGATGCTGGGAAAGATTGAGGGCAGGTAGAGAAGGGGACAACAGAGGATGAAATGGGTGGATGGCACCACCAACTCAATGGACATGGGTTTGGGTAGACTCAGGGAGTTGGTGATGGACAGGGAGGCCTGGCATGCTGTGGTTCATGGGGTCGCAAAGAATCGGACATGACTGAGTAACTGAACTGAACTGAACTGCCTCGGGGGAAAGGCAGAGTTGGGCCAGACAACTTTAGGCTTTTGGATCCAGCCTAGTCTGACTGACTCTTTGCGACAGAAATGACAAATTCTTTGAAAGAAAATGGATGTAGGGACTTCCCTAGTGATTCAATGGTTATAACTCCTCACTTCCACTGCATGGGGCATGAGTTTGGTCCCTGGTCAGGGAACTAAGATCGCCAAGCCATGCTGCAAGGCCAAAAAAGTTAAAAAAGAAAGAAAGTGAAGTCACTGAGTTGTGTCCAACTCTGTGACCCCATGGACTGTAGCCCACCAGGCTCCTCTGTCCATGGGACTTTTCCAGGCAAGAATACTGAAGTGGGTAGCCATTCCCTTCTCCAGGGGATGTTCCCAATTCAGGGACTGAACCTGGGTCTCCTGCATTGCAGGCAGTCTTTACTGTCTGAGCCACCCGGGAAGCCCCCCAAACAAAACAGGTACATGATCCTTGGCTCAGAAAACCTTTTCAGTTGACATTCTTTCCTCTGGGTTTTTATGGCAAGAAAGTAAAATATTTAAGAGATACTGGACATGAGTGTAAACCAAGATGTGCCTAAGCTTGGATTTGAACCCAGCACTGTTTGTCTGCAAAGCCTGTGTTCTTTAAGTATTAAATTATCTTCTCTTCCAAATGGGTTTCTACAGTGAACCCTCCATGATGGGGAAAAGGCAATGAAACAGAAGTGGTTCTGGATAACAGAGGCTTGCCACCCTCCCGTGGCTGCAGAAAATGGAGTGGAGGAGAATCCTGGTGACTTACGGAGTAGGTGACGCCGCTGGAAGAGACGGGGGACGCCTCGCTGTTGGCCGAGGTAGTCACGGCCAGAGAAGCGAGCGCGGGGAAGAGACTCTCCATCTCAGGCTCCTCTGAGAGGTTGTCCTCACTGTCCACCTGGCTCTGCTTTTCCGCCTCGCTGCCCCTCCAGCCTTCCATCATGGGGCCCTCCTTTTCGGGCAGAGCCACGTCCAGGCTGCCAGTGATGGACATGAACTCGTCCATGCTCTCGTTGGCCAGGAGGTCGCTCTCCAGGCTGTCCTGCACGGCCAGCTCCTCACGAGTGGCCTCGTCCCGGGAGGTGGTGGCCTCACTGCTCTGCCCGTCATCCATGCTGCTGTCCCTGGGTCGAAGCACCAGGGGGGCGGCGCGCTGGGCATCCATGACGCTGTCTTCCGTGCTCAGGCTGGGTTCTGAGTGCTCCGAGAGGCCCGAGGAGAAGTTGTGGGAGGAGGGATGGCCTGAGTCTGGGGAGCAGGTGCCGTTCACCAGGTTCCCGTTGGGGATCTTGGTCGGTTTCTCTTCCAGCCTGCCTTCTGCCTCCACCTGCTCCGCCTCGTCCACAGACTCAAAGACCTGCAGACAAGGTGCACAAAGGCAGATGAGATAGGATGTCTGTCATGGTGCTGCTTCCAGCTCCAAGCTGAACAGCCATCCACAGGGGGCTGGTTCAGATATGGAACATGCATGCCGGGGACACTACACAGTCAGTAAAAAGATGGAGGCAGAACAAGGTGGGACATATTCTCCCATTTGTAGAAAATTTAAAACTACTCTGTATGCAGGAACAGGCATAGAAAAATCCAGAAAGAAACAGGGAGCATTGCAGTTGGCTCTGAGGAAGAAAATCTTTCATCACACAAAATCATGTGCACAAAAATTTCTTAAGTTAACTAATTAAAGGAACAGGCTTAAAAAATATCCATGTAATTAACCATGATGGATCAATTTTCAAGAACACTTAGATGAATATGAAATATTATGGAAAAGTCTCCAGGATATATATCCAAGATTTATTTGTGGTTATTTGTGTCTTTAGGCCATATCCCATCAATGCAGACTGTATAAGATCATGTCACAAGATCACTGAAGTATTTCTTTGGTGTGGTTATAGCACCCACTTGATTTACTATTAATTTCATGTGCTTCTGGTTTTAAAAAGATTTAATTTCAATTAAATTGCTTTCAGTCATGTTAAAACAAAACAAAACACTTTCCTAACTCCAAAGTCAAAACTAGAAAACAAAGTATATTCAGAGAAGATGGCAATGTTATTCCTAGGGAGGGCATGTGGGGATCAGGGATGGGCAAAACCAAATTTAGTTTTCTCTGCAATATTTTTTTAATAGGCAGAAGAGATTCATGAATTACTTGTGCAGGCAAAACTTCAATTTTTAATGGAAGTATAAAAAGCTAAAACAGAAATCTTAAGTGACCTGAAGATGAGGGACTTCTGATCCCATTATTCTGGGCTGGAGGGAGGCGGATGGGTAGAGAGGGGGCGGGGGCTCTGGAAGGTCACCTGTGTGCTGCTGCTGGAGTCGCTCTGCAGGCGGATGTTCTGGCGGCCGGAACTGCAGCTCTGGGAGGACTGAGAGGAAAGGGGGCAGGAAGGAGCTCAGGTGAGGCTGCATCTAGGCTCAGGGTCCCTGCGCTGAGCTCAGGATGGAGTGCTAGGCTGGGAGTCAGAAAGTGTGGTCTTGTCTCTATTCCTGACATGAGCAAGTCCCGTCTCAAGGCCTCCGCTTCCCATCTGTCAAATAAAACTGGGTGGCGGGGGGCTCATCTCTCCTGCCTAGAGCCCCTTTGGAGGCTACACAAACCACAGGACCTCCACCTCCCACCTGCAACCAGAGAATGCCACTTCTAAATGCTCTGCACGCGAGACTCTGAACTCAAAGGACTGCCTGTATTAATGGCCATTCTCTGCTCCTTTCCTGTATACATGCTTTTAGTCCTGTAGCTTCTAGTTTCTGTCCCCTCTGAAGCTAAGCTAGGCCATGGGACCTGCTGCAGCCAGTGGGATGCTGGCAAACTCAACAGGGCAGACACATAGAAAATGCTTGCGCATTTCTGCTTTTTCTTGTAAAGATCTGCTTTCACTGTGAGAAGGTGGCCAGGCTAGTCTGCTGGAGGATGGACGTGAGGGGCAGGGCTGAGTCACCCCAAACGTGTGAACCCGACAAAGAACAACAAACCTTTCAACTGAGCTTCAGCTGACCACAGACTCAGGAGTGAAAAAGAAACAGTTATTGTCGGATGTCACTGACTTTTGGGGGTTGTTTGTTACACAGTTTTAGGGTGGCAATTGATGACTGATACATCATTGGTGAAGGGAACTGATTTTCTTTTCACCTCCGGCTTTTGGCTGCTAAACTTGGGACTTCGTCAGGACAGATGTGTCTGACCTGTTCACTGGAGCATTCCTGACATTCCAGGACATTCCTGACAGTACCCGGCACATGGTAGGTACTCAACAGCATTTGCCGAATAAGTGAAGGTCTAATGCTGCATTGGATGGTTTATATACACTATCTTGTTGGAGCCTGCACGCAAATCTCCCCTATACAAATGGTCATTTCCATTTCATAGATGAGGTAACTGAAGCATAGAAGTGAAGCTGCTTTGCCAGAGCTAAGAAATGAAGGGGCTGGAGTTTGGAGTCAGGTCTGTGCTAAGACACCCAGCCCTTGTCCTTCCTTCAGCAGCCCCATGAAGCAGACCCCAGCCTTTACCCTCCACCTGGCTCCCCTAGGGGAGCAGCCCATCACCTCATTGCTGATGGTGGAGTCCCGGTGCATCATCTGGTGCAGGTGGCTGTCCAGGCTGGCCCCCGACGAGCATTTGGCCAGGGCGGCCGCGTGGGACTCCCGCTCCCTCTGTCTCACGATCGCCTCGCAGCCCAGCCACTCGGACATGGTCTGTGCGTAACAGGCGTGAATCTGCTCATCCACCTGCCGGGGTAGATGCACGGTCAGCCGGAGAGAGTAGATCAGTGGTTGCCAGGGGTCAGGGATGGGAGTGAGCGGGAGGGAGGCAGTGTGGCCATAAAAGGACACGAGTGCCACGGCAGCACCAGAAAACGTTCAGCATGTTGGCTGTGGTGGCGATACACAAACCCACTCGTGTGATAAAACCGTGGAGAACTAGATAGACACATACATGAGAGCACGAGTAGCATGGGAAGTTTGATCAAGGCTGACATATATATATTTACATTATATATATGTGTGTGTGTGTGTATGAGGAAATATTATACAGCACACAGAACATACCCAATATTTTATAATGACTGTAAATGGATTGCAATTTATAAAAACATTTTTTAATTGTTAAGTCCAGATGTCTGGACTGAGTAAAATATTTATTGAATGTCTACTATATGTCAGGCACTATGTTAATCAGTTGCTGTTGCTGCTGCTGCTGCTGCTGCTGCTCCTGCTAAGTGGCTTCAGTCGTGTTTGACTCTGTGCGATCCCATAGTCGGCAGCCCACCAGGCTCCGCTGTCCCTGGGATTCTCCAGGCAAAAACACTGGAGTGGGTTGCCATTTCCTTCTCCAATGTTAATCAGTTAGGTTAACACAATTGTTTTTTTAATCTTATTTTTCAGCTGTGTTGCGTGCCATATGGATCTTAGTTCCCAGACCAGGGATTGAACCCATGCTCCCTGCATGGGAAGCACAGAGTCTTAACCACTGCACCACCAGGGAAATCCCTAATTTATAAAAATTTTGAATTACTATGTTAAACACCTGAAACTAGCATAATGTTGTAAATAAACTATATCTCAATTAAAAATATATACATATTTAGTATAGACAACAACAAAAACAAATGCAATAAAATATGGACTTTAACTGCCAGTGTATATCCATGTTGATGTCAATATCCTGCTTATGATAAATTGTATTATAGTTTTGCAAGAAGTTACCATTGTGGGAAGTTGGGTGAAGGAGATGGCTCTGCATTATTTCTTACAAGCGCATGTGAGTCTATCATTATCTCAAAAAAGCGATTTGAAAAAATGGCATCTGTGGCTTGTGCTGCGTTTATTGGACGGCACTGCCCTCACCTTTCCTGGCTCCCCCTTATCTCCCTGTCCCCCTGGTCTACCAGGGGACTAGAGCTCCCCCAGCCCCACGTACCTGGCTCTTCCTGTTGCCAAGGACCCCACTGCCCCCTGGGGTAACCTACCTCCTTCCTCTCTGTTTCTGTCATCCCGAACTGGTAGTGGCCCAGGAGGAAGGGCCACACGGCTTTGCGGATCTCCGGCTGGATGCCCCCGTAGTAGATGAGACGCAGCAGCTCCTGCTCCTCGTAACTCTGGTAGGTGGGGGGAGGCAAAGATTTGGTCAACACGAAACTAGGGCATGGGCTCTGTGGCCCAGTGGGCCCACCTCTCAGACCCTCAGTAATCATGCTGTGAACAAGCAATGAACACAGATGTCCATCGTGGCATCATATTTGAAAAAGCAAAACCCTAGGAAACCCTCAATTGCTGTTATTAATAAACGAGTAAGAAATACACCTCTATAGGGTTAAGCAACTAAAACAGAAGGGACTACAGTGTTACTGCAGCCCGGATACAACAACGCAACAAACGACTGCAGAAGCGTTAGATGAAAAACATCCGTTTTGACTATTTATTATTTCAGCCAATTTGTCCTTAGGATAGTGCTTCCCAAACTGGGGAGATCTCTAGGAGCATTTGGGGAACTTTCTTTTCTTTCTTCTTTTTTTTTTGGCTGCAATGCATGGCTTGAGAGATCTCAGTTCCCTAACTAGGGATTGAATCTGGGACCTCAGCAATGAAAGCATGTAGTCCTAACCATTGGTCTACCAGGGAATTCTGTGGGAAATTCCCAAAATATAAATTCTTGGGGTCCACTCTTAGAAGTGCTCAATCAGTAAAGCTGGAGTGGGGCCCAGAAATTGATAAATCTTTTGCATTCCTCAAGAAACGTGCAATCATGCTCACCGACTGCCAGAGATCATGAACACTGTAACTTTTCGAGAAAGGTAAGCTGTCATATCCATTTAAATTTAAAATGGACATCAAACAGCTTTATTTCTAAGAATCTATCCTTGAAATAAGAAAACTAGTACAGAAAGGTATGTGCTTATAAAGATGTTGACTATAGCACTGCTGAAATAATTTAAAAAAAAGAAAAGAAACAGGAACAGCCTAGATGTCCATCATTAGAAGAAGATTTGATTAAATTATGGTCCACACATATATGAGGGGCTAAGGTTCTAACATGCAGTATTTCACCTAGAGATCTGAAAGATGTCCTTCATATAAAAGTAAGTTGATCACTTAAAATGCAAACATAATGTCACCTCATTAAAAAATGAATTTCAGCTCTATCTATATAGACATAGCTGTGGATGTATAAGTATAGGAAATGTATAGCAAAGTCTACACCAAACTGACATTAGTCATTAATTTAGGGGATCAGAACTGGGGGGGTGTAGCAGAGACATGATATTTTAAAACTTAAAAAATATGTACACTTGCGTTCTTCACTCTTTGCAGAATGCTAAGAGGTCCCCATAGTCTCTGTCCCCCAAAGCCTCTACCCCACAGCAGGCCGAGCCAGGCCAAGCCTTACTGTGCTGTCCTGAAGGTACTGCTCCCAGATCCTGGCTGTCAGCCCCTGTCCAGCATCACAGGGCAAGTCAGGGGACACGATCATGTGATTGACCAGGGCTGACAGGTGGGTCCTCACGGTAGACAGGTGTCTGCAGTAGGCAAGCCCTGTGGGGAGGGAGGTAGAGTGTCACTGCCCACAACGTAGCACCCCAGCCTTGTCTCACAAAGTCTCCAAAGTACTGTCCTCCTCGTAATCTGCCTGAACCCTTGTGACCAGCGAATTCTCATCATCCCCCTTTTCCAGGTTGAGGAAGGTGAGGCTCAGAGGGGCGAAATTACTTGCTGGCTCAACTGCTTCATGGCCCTGCGACCCTGGGGAAGTCACGTCACCTTTCTCAGTCTCAATTGAGGTGATGCCCGCTCCTCTCGGGCTGGAAACCAAGGCACTTAATTCACAAGCTGGAGGCAGGAAGGGGCAAGTGACTCTGCGGGCTCACTGTGCCTCGGGGTGCCTCCAATGAATACTGAGAGAGAGAGAATGGGAGAGGAGAGGACTTGTTCACATTGCAGCTGGATAAAGAAGGCCCTGAGGTGAGTAGCAGGCGAGATGCTGAAGGCACTGGTTTGCTTTCAAAGATGGCCCTGCACTCTTAGAGGATTACCCGCCAACGCACCACCCTTCATCTGCTCCACCCTGGGTGCCTGGAGGGCACAGCACCCGGCTCACATGTAGCATTCAGCAAACGCTAGCCTGTGTTTGCTTTGACCGGGCTCTTTCCTTCTGGTTATTCCCGACCCCCAATTCATCCTTAAGTCCCAGAGAAGACCCTGGGCCACCTGGAGCCTGAGGACTCAACCCACCAACAATGGGGCTAATGACGATGATTTTGATGACGACGGTGCGATGGCTGACACACAGCACACACTGTGCCCCAGGGTGCTGCTCCCAGAGCTTAGATAGCTTAGTTGATTCTCACTACAACCCTATGAAGCAGGTCCTCTTACTATGCCCAGCTTACAGATGCGAACACTGAGGCACAGTCTGCATGCGTCACTTGCCCAGATCACGGTGCTAGGTGTGGAGTTGGGATATGAACGCAGACCATCTGCTCCAGAACCTGGGCTCTCAACCACCATCAGGGAGGAGCCACATCACCTGAGGGCATCAAGCCCACCTTGACTCCCACCCCTTCTACCAGGAAGCTCCTCCACTGTGGTTTCATAAATACTTGCCCAGAGCCTCCTCCACGCCAGGCCCTGCATCAGGCACTGTGGATGGACGGTAACAGAACAGGCAAAAAGCCTGACCTTGGGGAGCTCACGCTTTCCCCATGAGCTCGTTCCAGGCTGATATGACCTGCACTATTTTTTGACAGGCCCATCCATGCAGGATGTAGTAACACATTTCTAGATTTCCTTAAAATATACACATGTTTTATCTTCCCCAACTAGGCTGTGAGGTGGGGGAAATAAAACTTGCTAAGAATCAAAATAGGAGAGTGGAAAAAACAGAGCCTTCACAGGCCTGGGTTTGAGAGTTCCAGCTCTGCTGGTTTATTTGCTGTGTGACCTTGGGTGAGTCCCTTTGCCTCAGTTTCCTCATCTGTTAACTGGAAATCATCAGAGCACTTGTGTTATTAATTTAGTTTTTAAGTTCTTGGGAAGGCATTAGGCCATCTTACTCTTCTGCTCCTGCCTATAGGAAGAGAAAACTGACATCTACTGAGCACCAGCCTCAAGCAATGTCAGGTGCTTTATGTATGTTTCCGTTTAATCCTGAAAACACACCCTCTAAGGTGGGAAATAGAGATGCAATGGTAATTAAACCTTGCTCCTTCCAGCAAGGAGCCCCATTGTTCACTGCCTTCTCTTAGAACCAAGGGAGAAATTTTATGTTCGGTCTGTAAAAGAGGAAATTGAGGCTCAGGGAGGTTAATGTAACTTAACCAACACGAGACACCTAGGAAACGGAGGCGCAGAGCCAGGCTCATTTCCCGGATACTGCTGATACGCAGTAGGCACTGAATAAATGCTCCCTGGAGACAAAAACGGCAAATAAGGCCAATACGCACATCCATAGAAGGCTCTGGAAAGGATCTGGTACTTCATATTGTCACAGAGAAGCTTCAAGGGGGCCCTGCAGATGGAGCAAAAGGAAGACACTTAGTACAGATCCATACATGGCCCGGGCTTGCTGGACAGGAGCATAACTCGTTATCTCTGGGGAGCGGATGAGAAGCAGTCAGTCAGAGAGACCAGGGGAACTGTTGTTTCCACCTGCGTAGCATCACTGCCCCTTCTTCTTGGAAGCTTCCTCTTCCTCAATTCTGTTCCTACGCTTTGGGTGGAGCTGATTCTACCCATGTACATGACTCAGCTTGGAGTCACAGTGATTGGGTCAGAGGGGAGGTCACATGATTCAACCTGGGCCAGTAAGAATCAACCCTGAGATTTTTGTTGAACTACTAGAAAAATGATACTCTTCTTTACTTGGGTTCCTAAGCCAGTGGGATACAGAGCAGCAGCTGCTAGGGTCCATTTTTCCTGCTGCATAGGAAGGGCCTGCCTGAGAATGAAACCGTCCTAGAGATAAGCAGAGCCGAGCACTCAAGAAACACATTCCTGTGTGCAGCATCTGGATCCAGCCATGCCTGAAGCCTCCATGCTGCTGGATGTCTCAGTTCCATCAGTACATTTTCTTTTTCATTTGCACCAGTTGGAAGTGGGTTTCCATCACCAGCAGAAAATGTTCTGACTTCTAAAGTCATCCAGCTGAACCCAAGAGGAGCCAGTCTGGGATTCAGAGCCTGGCTAATTGCAAAGCAGGTAATGCCTCTGAGATTATCCTTGCACGGGAATTTGAGGGCAGGGGGCTGTTTTGGGTGAAAGAGGAGAGAGGAATATGGCCTCAGAACTGATGGGGAAACGGGACTGCTGAAGGGAGTGTGGTACATTCTTGGAGAGAACAGAGTAGAAGAATGTCGCACCCATTAAAAGCCCAGGGAGACTGGGAAGGAGGCATGGCTGAAGTCCTCCAGGCATGCACGTGGAGGCATTAAGCATTCAAGTCACTCTCTTTGTGCCCTCAGGCTGGTGAGGCTCAGGCATCCTCAGGTTACAGAAGGGCAGCATCATACTGATCACTGCCCCCTAGAGTGGCCCTGGCTATCTGTAAGGCGGCGAGTTCCCCATCACTGCAGCTGTGGAAGCAGATGCTGTGAGGGGGGGTACTGGGTTAGAACAGCATTTGTCAATGGTCCGTGGACCATCAGTCACAGAATCACTTGGGGTTTCTCCAGCATGTGGATTCCTAGGCCCTGCACAGATCTACCCAATCAGGATCTCCAGGAAGTGGTCAAGGAAGCAGTCTGTGATCCCCAAGGTGATTCTGATGGATATTAAAATGTGAGGATCTCTAGTCATTTCAGTGCTTCTCAAGCTGAAAAGCACACACACCGTCTTGGGACCCTAGGTGATGTGTTAAATGCAGATTCAGCTTCAGCATTTCTGGGGTGAGGGGCAGAGAATCTGCTCAGGTGATGATGCTGCTGGTCCACAGACCACACACTGAGAGCCAGGAGTTCTGCGGCTTCACAGATTTGATGTTGGCCCCCACTTATATTCCTACGGCTCAAGAATGGGCCATGTGCTGGGACAGAGGCCCGGCAAGGAAAAAAGGATTCCACTCTCCCAGGCCAGGCCAGGCTGGGTCAGTGGGAAATATGACCAGTCTCATGAATGGGCTGAGTAGTCCTGAGAAGACAGAGGTCTGCAGACAAGGAGAGAGATCAAGGATTTAACTTTGTGCAACAAATTTAAGAAGTGTCATTTACTGAATATCACCATGTGCCTGGTACACGAGCTGGCCACTTTTAAACCATTATTTGATTTGTCCCTAAGACAGATAAATAAAGAATGCATTTCCCTTAGTCACTGGGATTTGCAATATTCAAGATGGTGGTGACTCCATCTGCCAGGGCTGTGAACATAGAAAAAGCAAAGACCCCTGCTGATGCATGGTAGACACTCAGCATGCATGATAAGTACTTTTTTGTTGTAATAAATCACTGAGATTTTAGGACTGTTTGTTACAGCGACAGCACCTTGTTGATCCTGACTGATATATATAAGGAAGCTAGGACTTCACAAGGCTAGGATTTAACCGAGATCTGAATGATTTTATGTTGTTGTTGTCATTGCTTAGTTGCTCAGTCATGTCCGACTCTGCGACCCCATAGACTGTAGCCCCGCCAGGCTCCTCTGTCCGTGGGATTTCCCAGGCAGGAATACTGGAGTGGGTTGCCATTTCCTTCTCCAGGGGATCTCACCCACCCAGGGATCGAACCCACATCTCCTGCATTGACCAGTGGGCTGTTCACCGCTGAGCCACCAGGGAAGCCCTGGATGTTTCTATAGCCTAAGTTAACCCCCCTGAATCCAGCACAGGACAAGAAGCGGGTGCCTGCACACCCCCAGTCAGTGCTTGCGTTTCTTCCGTCCACAGCCCAAGCCCCTCATACCTCTCATGGTTGCAGCCGTTGGTTGTGCCGCCATCAGCCGAGCCACTCTGCGAACAGGAGGAACAGGGCTGCCGGGGGCTGGGTTGCCACAGGGATGGCAGGTTGCTCACAGAGACATCCATTAGGTCCTGGGGAACTGTGGTGGTAGAAAGGGCAGAGGAAGAGCCCTGGTAAAGCTTCCGAGGGACACAAAAACTTCCCCCCAAAGCAAGCAGCTCACCCCCACACCAGCACAGGGACAGGGGAAAGACCCTGAATGTCCCAGCAGGAAAGAGCGACCTCAACCACTGTCTGACCCAGGTCCTTGAGCCCATCCAAGCCAATGAAAGCCACCACCACGATTTCGGGTCCCCGAGGTGATGGGAAGAGCTGATGGCAGTTGAAGAGACAGAAAGAGACCAGAGCCAAGTAGACAGGTCCGATCGCAGAGCAGCAGGCCAACCCACACCATGTTGTCATTTAGTTGTCCTCACGGGAGGCTGGCAGGAAGGAAGGGGAGCCTGCTGGGGAATCCTGGGGAGGACCCATGGCCTCAAGTCCCCAGAGGTAGGTCTCATGGGGAGCCCTGGTGGTGAGATGTGAGGGAGCCTGACTCAGCAGGGGAGGCAGGACACTCAGTAGCAAGGGGACCCAGAGGAGTCCCCACTGATGAAGATGCCTGCACTGTCCATGGTCCTGCTCCTATAGCTGCTCTACCAAGAGAGCCTCAAATAGAGGCAACTCCCCCAGAACCATGTGGGGTGCTTGTTTAAAAGCCATATGCCTGTATCCCACCCATATGCCTGACCTACTGAATTAAAGTCTCCTGGCAATACAGCCCTCGAGTCTGTCTTTCAAAAAGTTCTGAGGTAGTAGCCGTGTCTAAGAGCCAAGGGGCACAAATGGTCTCCTAACTCTTGGACACTGGTGGTTCCTGATCAGTTGCTCCCAAGGATATACCATTCATTGTTTCCCATATTGTTTTCTTTCCCGGCTCCACGGAAGCCACGGCATTTGCAACGCTGCAGAACAAACACACGGGTGCCCCAGGCATTACCGTTTCTATGGTTAATTTCCTGGCCTCTTGGTGCAAGAAAGTTATTTTCTCTAGGACAGGACTTGCTGGCTATCTCCTATAAAGGGCCAGGTAGACAATATTTGCGGGTCTGCAAGACATTGGGTCACTATCATAACCATTCTACTCTGCCGTCATAGAACAAAATTAGCCAAAAAAATTGCAAACAAATGAGCATGGGTTATGTTCTAATAAAATTTCATTCATGGACATTATACTGTGAATTTCATACCATTTTCACACGTCACAAAATATTCTTCCTTTTTTTTTCAGTTATTTAAAAACATCAACACCAATCTTAGTTCATGAGCTATACAGAGGATTCGGCTTTTGGCCTTAGTTTGCCAAGCCCTGCTTTAGGAACTTAAGAGGGGTACACATTTGCCTGATGAGCAGCGCCTTCTCAAGGATGGCTGGTAATACCTGGCCCCCTTGGGCTCTAAGGAGATGAGGAGCTGTGGACCCGGCCCCACCAGTCATCCCAGCTCCCTGCTGACAGCACCTGCTGCACCCACGGACAGAATAGAAAGCCGCTAACAGAATGAGGTTCTGGGGGCCATCAAAAGTGGCTTTGTAGCAGACTTACCAATGAACTGGCCAAGAAAGACCAGTCAGCCCCTATAAAATGTTCTTGAAAACATTTTATGAAAACATTCTTGAAAACATCAGTTCTCAGTCAACCTCCAGGAAGCACCAACCAGGAGATGTGCCCAGGTATGGCAAGCATCCCCCCAGCTCCAGCCTCTCGCACCCTGCAGACATCATCAGTGGGCCCCTCTGCTGCTGAGCCCACAACACCCCAAGCTGCATTTTGTAGCACAAAGGCAAGACAGTGCAAGGCATCAATCTTCCCTGCCTCCATCTCCCCCTGGGGACCAGGACTCAAATGACAACATGGCAGAGGTGGCCGGCGCCCAGTCCCAGGCGGGAGGGGAGCCCGGACATTACTGAGGGACTGCGGCTTCAGGCGTGACGTGGGGAGGGTCGTGTCCCGTCTGGTTTGCGCCCACCGGCTGCCCCTGGCCACCACTAACACGGACCGGCCTGCAGGAACCACCGTCCAGGCAGGACCCGCGGAGATGGGGGGAGTGCCGCCCAGGGGGCTGGAAGCAACTTAAGAGACAAAAATAAAAACACCAATGAAATGGAAGGTCTGCGGGGGGTGGAGCAGGACGCTGAAAAGGCAGAGGAACCAGTTCCCCGGGGCTTGAGCCTTTCCCCTGTCCTGCTCCACACAGTACCCTTGGCTTGTGTTTGATCAGAGGAAGAAAGAATGCTGACATCTAGAAAGTGCCTACTATGTGCTGGGTGCCATACTATTCAGGGAACTGCCTCATTCCTGATGAGCCTGTAAGGCAGTGGTCTCCAACCTTTTCAGCTCCAGAGACTGGATTTGGGGAAGACAACTTTTCCATGGACTGGGGTTGGGGTGGATGGCTTGGGCATGATTCAGGTGCATGACATTTATTGTGGATTTTATTTCTATTATTATTGCATCAGCTCCACCTCAGACCATCAGGCACTGGATCCCAGAGGGTGGGGACCCCTACTGTAAGGCATGTGTTTCATCTCCTATTTTGCACGAGAGAAAACAGAGGCTCAGAACAACAAGACAGCTTACTCACCCAAAGCCTCACCAGGTCGTCACTGGGATAACCTGTCTTTTTGGCTAAAGTCCCTTCTTCTCTTCCCACTAACAACAGCTATCAGTTTCCGAGCTCAAGTCCTACCATTATCCCTTTTACAGATTGGAAGACTGAGGCACAGTGAGTTTAAGCAGCATGCCTAAGACCACCCAGCTAATAAGTGGTGAAGCTGGGATTCCAACCCAGAGGATCAGACCCCGAGATCCTATTCATACCCTCTCAGCTGTTCTCCTGTTGGCTGTTGATTCCCTAAACCGTCCTTGCCCTAGACCAGCAGGTCTCAACTGGGGTGCTGCTGGCCTTCCAAGGGACACTTGGTGATGCGTGCAGACACTTCTGGCTGCCACAGTGTGGTGCTGGTGGTGGGGACGGATTCACTACTTGGCATCCAGTGAGTGGAGACCAGGGAAGCTACTCAGAATCCTACAGTGCAAAGGACAGCCCCCACCACAAAGAATTTTTCTTGTTGTTCCATCACCAAGTCATGTCCGACTCTGTGACCCTATGGACTGCAGCACTCCAGGCCTCCCTGACGCTCACCATCTCCCAAAGTTTGCCCAAGTTCACTTCCATTGAGTCGGTGATGCCATCCAACCATCTCATCCTCTGCTGCCCCCTTCTCCTCTTGCCTTCAATTTTTCCCAGCATCAGGGTCTTTTCCAATGTGTTGGCTCTTTGCATCAGGTGGCCAAGGTATTGGAGCTTCATCATCAGTCCTTCCAATGAGTATTAAGGGTTGACTTCCTTTAAGATTGACTGGTTTGATCTCCTTGCTGTTCAAGGGACTCTCAAGAGTCTTTTCTAGTACCACAGTTCAAAAGTATCAATTCTTTGGTGCTCAGCCTTCTTTATGGTACAGCTCTCACATTTGTACGTGACTACTGGAAAGACCATAGCCTTGACTATATAGACTTTTGTTGGCAAAGTGATGTTTGGTTTTTAATATACATCCCACAGGGCATAGGACAGCCCCCACTGCAAAGAATTATTCCATCCAAAATGTCAGTAGTGCTAAGATTGAGAAACTCTTTTTAAAACACACTGAGTTGGTGACAAGGCAGACAAGGATTTATGTGCAAGTTGGGAGGTGCTTCCAAGAAGCACAGGTAGGGAGAGATAAAGGGACCCAGGAGGAAAAGGGTGAGGAGAGTGGCGAGTTAGTCACCATGTATGTTGCCGTTACGGACAATTGGCACTTGATCTCGTGAGGGGTCTCTCAGACACGTGCAGAACACACGTTTCAGAATGGTCTCCCTCGAGGGGTGAGGGAGCTGGCGCATTTATACACAGCTCCTTCCAGTCGCTGACTGCTCCAGGGAGGCACTGATTGTAGTCCACCCCACCCACGGGCAGAAGGAACCCTGGTGGCTGGAGAAACCCTTAGGCAAGGAGACACTAAGGCTGGCAGATGGCAGTGGAGCTGCACACACAGAGGGGGTGAGTGGGCGCAGCTAGCATCTGTTCCCCTGGCACACGCAGGGCCACGACAGGCTAACGTGGATGTTCCCCAAAGAGGAGAGACATTGAGCACCCAGCCTGGCTCCCAGCAAGAGCCTACAAATCATTTGTTGGATGGGTCCCCGTAGAGCGAGCTGCCAGGGAAGGCAGCCGCAGGGCACCTGGCCCCTCGGATGAATCAGCTCTCTGGGGGAACGTGGTACCACCGAGAGGCTGGGGCAGCTCCAGACCTTCCTGGGCGGGAACAGATGTAGGGATACACGTCAGGACACTCTATGGCTCTTAATGACACAGAATGTGAGGCTTTGCTCCTAACGGGCCATAAGGAACACACATAGAGACACAGGCTAACCCAAGGCCTTACCACCAAGCCTGCCCCACACCCCAGCTCTGACAGCACTGGGTGCGAGCGAGAGCATCCAGAGGCCTGGGACGGTGAGTCCAACCTCGCCAGGGAGGACGTCTGCTTTAAAAACGTCCTCACCGCCCCGCTGTGGTGGCTTAAACAAAGGGAATCTCGGAGCCATTATCCATTAGATGGGAACAACAGGGCCACAGGGGGTTAGATAAAATGAGGCTTCCAGAAACACGCTGTAACTTATTACTCACCTGTTTAACAGACATGCATACAGGGCCTAACAAATGCCAGGCTTCCTTCTGAGAATTTCTCAAATATTAACTCATTTAATCGCCACCACAGCCCTCTGGAATTGATGATCTTTGCAGTAACCGCAGTTTCCATTCACTAAGCATCTACTTCACAGCAGGCACCATGCAAACAGCAGGACACACGTTATAACCTCGTGTGCCAGTGTCTGGGGTTGACCTTCCCCTCTGCTGTCTTTTATTTATTTTTTTGGTTGTGCTGCATGACTTGCTGGATCTTAGTTCCCCAACCAAGGATTGAGCCCGCTCCCTCGGCAGAGAAAAAGCAGAGTCCTAACCACTGGACGGCCAGGGAATCACCCCCTCTGCTGTCTTGACAACTACTTGAGGGCCTACGGTATGCGAGGCCTCATTCTATGGGCTCTACGACGACCAGCTTATTATCTCACTGAATCCTTACAATAATCTGTTGAAGTAAAAAAAAATAACAGTAACAAACACATAATAGCATTTGAGTGTTCTTTCTGTGCCAAGTACTTTATCTCATTTGATCCTCGTGAGAGTCCTGTGAAACAGGTGCTATGAACATCCACATTTTACAGACGAGGAAACCAAGGCACAGAGGGGTGATGGGATTTGCCCAAGTTCAACCAGGATTCCAGAGCCCATGTCACAGCTGCTACCCCATGCCACCTCACACCCAGGGACACCTAAGTTAGCCAAGTAGAGAGTGGTCATTCATTTGGGGGAAAATCAAGGCTGCCGATACCCCAATTTCCTGATTCCAAGTCCCCCTACTAACCCCAGAATTCACATCTCTTGGCCTCTGGTCCCACGCAGCTGAAGTCAATTTCAGGACCAGCTAAACAGATTGATTCCCCGGGCCAAGGGCCAGGGCAGCTTACCGAGTTCAGACTGCATGCCGGGATAGATGATCCTGAACACGTAATCCGTGGCCTCGTCGTCTTCCTTGTCTGAAGACGTGGACTCGGATGAACCCTGGGGGCTTCGCTTGCGCAGTTTGGGGAATACTTTGCCCTGAAAGAACACACCCCAACGTCTGGCCCTGGGACATACCCGTCCCGCAACCCACACAGCCCAGGGGTCCCTGTGGGGCGTGCCTGAGCCCACGCAGCCACACAAGGGCCCGAAGGCAAGAAGGGCCACTTCCCACAGCTGACTCCCAGCCCTGCCTCCCTGGGCCCCCACAATCACTCACCTTCCCCCGCTGAGACCACAGCGGCGGGTCCAGCTGCCCGTGGGGGAGCAGCCCGTTCTCCAGGCACGAGAGGAGCTGCAGGAGGTGCCCTCCCTTGGGGAAGCGGAAGGGCGGCCTCTGGATCCCGTCCTGGCTGACCAGCACCACCGTCCCGCCGCTGTCCACTGCCGCCGCGACCCAGCCAGAGGAGACCCGGCAGGAAGTCACGATGAGGCGTGGGGATGCCCCCTCCTCCCCAGACGTTCCCAGCTAGACCCGGGGTCCTGCTCCGAGGCTCTGGGAAAGGCCCGGGCAGAAGGTCGGGGCAGTTTTCACCTCCTCTGAGTCTCCCTCATCCTACCCGCCACGGCCATCGACTGGAGAATGAGAGGCCAAGGCCAAGACGAAGGTGGGTGGCCTCCCTGCAGCCACCCAACAAAGGAAGATGATGCCCCCCTGAAACACCCCCAACAGGTTGACCTGGCCTGTCTCTGTATGGAGGCCGTCAGATAGATCCCTCTGCAGGGCATAACTGACTCTTGCTAGCATGCGTTACATGCCTTAAGCACTTACTATACACATACACAGCACATTAAAGGCACTGTCTTATTGTAATACTCAAAACAGCCCTGTGAGGCATATCTATTATTGCCTGTTTTGCAAATGATAAAACTGAGGCCCAGAGAGGTTATGTCACTTGCCCAAGGTCACACAGCTGGTGAATAGCAGAGCCCGGATTTGAACCCAGGTGTGTTTCATTAAATAGGCTGAAACCACTGTCTTCTGTGCCTTGGTGAAGCGCAGATTCCTTGCTTTCTAAAGCAGGATGGCCTTTGGCTTATTCAGAATATACCTTCTTTGAGCTATAAACTCCAGTTATAAATCATCGATTTTCAGAACACTGATCTTGGAGGGACAAAGGCCTGGATTTGGGACCAGACTAGGGAGCTTAGAAAGGCTGTCTGTGTGCCATGCTGCTTCCTCGGCTCTAAGATGGGAACGACGGTGCCCCTAGCACTGGGCTGTAGCAACAATGAAACAGCAGGCACGTGAATAGTGAGGACCGCGCCTGACACATGGCTTTGACGCTGAGCCCTTAACAAATGTCACTTGACCCTCACAACAATCCCGTGAGCAGGTACTGTTACTACCCCCATTGGCTCAGAGAGGTGAGGCCGCTCGTCTGAGGCTGCACAGGTGAGAAGGGGGTGGGGAGAGGCCCTTGTCTGCCCGCGGGCCCTACCTTGCTGGTGGCAGTGCAGGTAGACGATCTCCTCCAGGCGGATGGTCATGGCGTAGTCCCAGTAGACGCTGCAAGGGGCGGGAGGGCCAGGCTTGCAGGATGCCTGTCCCACTCGCCACGGGGAAGCCCCACCCGCAGGCTCCTCCACCCTCCTCACCAGGACCCCCTAGCCCCCAACATCCATGTCCCCAGGCTTCCCAGGCTCTACCTCCCCTTCTTCTGGCTCCAGAATCCCAGTTTTCCAACGTTCCCCCTACACAAGGCTGACCTCTCCTACCCTCCCCCTTCAGGACTCCAGACCCTGGCTTGGCTGACCGTCATATGACACTGTTCCAGACCCTGACCCAAGCAGAACCAGTGAGACTCAATTATTAGATCTATGTGAGAACTCTCTGGGGAAGAAGGGCTTCTTTCTGCTCGGAGAGTAGTGGTAAGGCAGACAGAAGTCTGGAGATAGAGAGGGCCTGGCGCAAGAAGAGCCTGCCTGTGAATGGAGTCAACAGTCAGGGAAGTAGAGCCAAGAGACGGAAAGAGGTCAGGGACTCCTCGCTTGAGTCCCTGGATCCAGCCACGCCTGAAGCCACCACCCCTGCATTTTTCTCGTTTATTTGAGCCAACGCTTCAGGCAGCTTGAGTTTGGTTTTCTGTCACCAGCAGACGCTGGAGAGAAGATGTGAGCAAGACAGATTCCTTGCCTTCACAGAACTGAGATCCAAAGGGTGGGACAGTCAGAACACAAGTAGGGACAGATTTATTACAATTTTGTGAATGCTCTAAGAAGGAGATTCAGGGCTCCGTGCAATCTGAACTCAGCTGGGAGGTCACAGAAGGTCTGATATTGAGGTTTCAGATGAATAAGGTGAGATAAGGTTCAAGGGCAAGAGTGTTTCCTGGCTCCTAGAGGATTTCTCCATCAGAAACTCAGGTGGCTGGCTGGAGTTGAATAATCTGGCCCAGCTGAGGACTGACTGTACCTCCCAATGACCCTCTCTGAGGACAGATGGAAACCTCTGCTCAGGAAGTGATCAGCTTAGAGAATATTAATCACACCAAAGCCTGGCAGTAATCGCACTGAGGCTTAACATCAAGTAACCGTGCTGTGTTTACGGCCCTGGAAGAAAGTCCTTATTCTATATACACACACACACACACACACACACACACACACACACGCATACATACATATGTATATAAACACATATATGTATATACACATACATATATTTACATTCATGTTTACAAGTATGTCTATGAACTTCTAGATAAAATCCTATAATCCTGTGACGTCTGTTTGCTACTGCAGGACAATGCGCAGGGCAGAGGAGGGTGAGGGGCAGGTTGTTAGGGCTGTGTGATGGGTGCTTGAGTTCTTTCTACTTTTATGTTAGAAAGTGAAAAAGTGAAAAGTAGCTCAGTCGTGTCCGACTCTTTGCGACCCCATAGTCCATGGAATTCTCCAGGTCAGAATACTGGAGTGGGTAGCCTTTCCCTTCTCCAGGGGATCTTCCCAACCCAGGGATCGAACCCAGGTGTCCCGCATTGCAGGCGGATTCTTTACCGGCTGAGCTATCAGGGAAGCCCTTTTTGTTAGAAATTCCCCATAAGCGAAAGTCTTGAGGGAGTCAAGAACATGTGCGATAATAATAGAATCCTCGGCCACCAGGTGTCTCAGGAGCATGACTCCAAGGCCTTTGTTGGGCCTTATAACTCACAGGGCATCCAGGAGCCCTGGACGAGATGCTCACAACCAACACCTCCAGCTTCCTTCTGCATTGGGTGATGGGTAACGGGGCTGGAGACCGGGGAGTATTGCCATTTCTGGGCTTACAAGATCTTTGTGAGTATTTCTCTCTCCCTGCGGTGTTTGCTCAAGGCACTGCCTAATTCCCATCCCCTAAGACTCTTCCAGTTGGTTCTCAGATCCCATGAATTACCCATGAGGCCACAGCTGCAGGGAGGCTGGGCCACATGCCCATAACAACCAGACAGATCAGGGCCAGGGGCGGGGCACAAGGGACAGGGCGCAATCGTCCCTGTGTTAAGGGGAAGGGAGGGACTTACCTCTTCTCATAGTCCAGGTCCCCCACAGACCCGTTCATCAGCTGGTTGGGCGTCCACTTCAAGGTCATGACGTCAGCCGTCTGGTGCAGGGACAGGTACCCCGGCACAGCCTCCATGTCATCTCTCTGCAGAGAAAGGAGGACTCAGGCCTGGTCGTGGTGCCAGAGCCACAGTGGACACAAGCCCTGGCCTATGGGACTCGCGGGCACACAACCAGAGGCACACACACGAGGCTGGCTCATTCCCTCCAAGGCCATGTCCGCTGGGAAGACCCTGACCCTCCCTCCAGGTGGCTGTGCGAAACAAAGCCTTCTGCAACCAACCACCAGGATGGGTTTGGTTCTACAGGGTCCAGCTGTGAAAGCCACCCACTCTACCCAGGGCCCTAATGCAAAGGGGGGTGGTCTTTAGAACAAGGAACGGAGCTCTGCCCTTTCAACAATACCTTTTCCAAAACAGAAGGCATTTGTCTGCCATCACTGTGGCCAGTCTTAAGGGAGAAAGAGCGCAGCTGAGCTCCATGTCCCATCCCACAGATGTTACCCAGAAGCCCCTCCCCAGATACCCGCTCCATGCTCCCCGCCCAGCAGCTCCATCCTCCGCCTTCCCAATTCATCTGCTGAGCTTCGCACTTGCTCTGCTTTATCCCAAGTGGGGTGCGGTGGAGGGGGCTCCAAGACTCACATGTAAGCGGCAGCCCTCCTCCCTGCAGACCCACCCCCAAAACATGTGGAGACAGACAACCAACATTTACTGAGCACTAAGGGTGTGCCGAGCCTGGCTCTGCTCCATCAGTATCATCTCAACCACATTGCAACCCCAGGAGGCAGCATCCTTGCCGTATTCCATCGATTCTAAGGCGCACAATTGTTTCTTTACATTTTAATGCACCTAAAGTGGGGATGCCTCTTATAATCAGCAGTTATCTTACAACTGTGACATAGTCATTCTTGCCCAATCTCGTGCAGACTCAGTTACAGACGTTTATATTGTTGACCCCTCAGTGAGGTTCTGTGTAATGGTTTTTACTCCACACGCAGACTATGGGGGCTTTTTAAAATGTCTTCGAAAAGATGATAGACTGTGATCTGATTGGAAAAGTGACTGTGTACACAGGAAGGCTGCTTCCTTCCTACATACACACCAGTATCTGCACTCCATAAATACTGGCTGTGAAGACGTTCCCCTTGATATCCTAAGCACCCCGTGCAGAGCAGGTTCAGCACAGATGAGGGAACTGAGGGAGTGAGTGATGACAAGGGAGGATGATAGATAAGACAGCGGGGTGGACAGGCAGTGGGTAGATGGACTGGAAAACAAATGGACAGATGGACAGATGGAGGTTAAAGATGGGTGGCTGGATGATTGATGGGTGGAGTTGATGACGGGTAGGATGGATGGATTTACGCATGGACGTAATGGTGGATAGATGGATGGATGAATGGATAGGTGGCTGGGTGGATATAAATACAGGCAGATGGATAAAAAATGGTGAACGGATGCATGAACAGAGGGATGGGTGAATACAGAGGCTGGAAGAGAGCTGACCGGCTGGCTGGGCGGGATACTGACAGATGAAGGGATGGATGATTGAATAGAAGGACATACCATCCTGCGGGTGAACAGACGGAGAGATGGAGATATTGGCAGATGAATGAACAGGCAGATCAGTGAGTGGACGGATGGATAGATGGATGAGCAACCTGGGCCCCCAGGGATTCCCCTCCTCTGTAACCTGGAGCCAGACCCGCAGTGGAAGCCCTGGGCCCGAGATGGGGCCTCTCACCGGCTGGACCAGAACGTTGTTCTTGCCGTAGAGCAGGGTGGCACGGGAGTTCTGATGCAGGGACTCCACATAGTCACGGGCAGAGAGGGAGGGCCGGTCGTCCATGCTGCCGCTCGAATGCCTTTTCTGGATCTGGCAATGTGAGGGGAGGTGGCGGGTGAGGCCTGAAGTGACCTTCAAGGCCCCAGTCCGCTCCCTACCTCCATGCCCAGTCCAGAACTCAGCCGGAGTGCCCCCGCCCCGGAGCCCCACCGTCCCTCCCCACTCACGCAGAGGGCCGGACGCTTGGTGGGCGAGTCCTGCCTCAGGTGCGAGCTGTGGATGCGGTGCCTCTGGACGAGCTCATCGGCCGAGGGGTCCGTCCAGAAGTGGTCGGACGTCTTCATCTTGGTGTACTCCAGGGCGCAGGGCCCCACTGCGGAGCAGACGGGGCTGGGAGCCCATCGCCCAGGAGAGTCCTCCTTCTCTTTTCCCACCAGAAGGACCACTTATTTCCCCACCCCTTCCCTCCAGCAGCTAGGGTACCCCAGGCTCCTGCCAAACAGGGACCAGCACGAGAGCTTGAAAGCGAGAGGCAGGGAGCAGTTTTGAAGGTGGGAGGCTGGAGGGGGGCGAGACAGGCCCTGCGGAGATGCCCCCTGGAGCCGAGACCGAGATCCAGATGAGGCTCAGAGCACTGGCTAGGCCACTTACCCAGCAAAGACGCAAGGATGGGGCCGTCCACCGGGTCCATCAGGAGAGCTTCCTTCTCGTAATACTTACTAGCAAGAGAGGAAAGGACATGCAGGGTTGGATGGTGACCAGCAGAGGGCGCACAGCCAACTACAGCCTGATGGTTGAGAGCCGACAGACTGGGTTCAATGTCCCTCTGGTCACCCAGTTACTGCTGTGAGCCTCAACTGCCCCATCTGTAAAATGGGCATAATGATAATATTATGGGCTGCCTAAGGACGTTTGAGAGCGATAACAGGTGTCAGGCACTTAGCACGGCACTTGGCTGTAACTGCCTAATACAAAGGCTGTGGAAGAGCCTTAATGATAATAACAGCAACAATCATTAGAAGGCTGTTGAGGCCTGGCTGAATCTGTCTGGTTCTCTTGCATTTTCCATCTCAGACAGGAAGTCACTTAGAGGCTCAGATGACGTCTGCCCTTCTAATGTTATCGAGGCAATAAAACACATTTTAGCTGTGGTGTGTCCCTGAAAGCTGTACTAACAGGCCTTCCCATCTGGGTAACCAGTGCAGATGATGCTGGCCTGACATGCTCAGAAATGCCTCCTGGCCTCCGACTCTCCAAATAGCAACGCAATGCTGTCAGTACGGTGTTTGTGCTGAATGGTTTCCGTTTTTGTTCGTTTGAGGTAACGTGTGTGTGTCCGACTCTTTGGGACCCCATGGACTGTCAGGCTCCTCTGTCCATAGCATTCTCCAGGCAAGAATACTGGAGCGGGGAGTCATTCCCTTCTCCAGGGGATCTTTTCGAACCAGGTCTCCTGTATTGCAGATGGATTATTTACCGTCTTTGTCACCAGATCAGATCAGATCAGTCACTCAGTCGTGTCCGACTCTTTGTGATCCCATGAATTGCAGCATGCCAGGCCTCCCTGTCCATTACCATCTCCCGGAGTTCACTGAGACTCACTTGCATCGAGTCCATGATGCCATCCAGCATTGTTGTGTCCTGGCCTCAAATTCTTTGCAAATTCATACAGTCTAGAAACATAACTCCAGAATGGAAAGGCCCAGAGAAGGTAAGTGACTTGCCTGAGGCCACACAGCAGGTAGATGTAGGCTACATCCAGCCAGTTCAGCTCTTCTTCTCGTTCAACAGCAGGGGGTGAAGAGGCCAGAATCTAGAGTTGGACATACTAACTGGGAGCCCAGCCTGGCTCCTCCCTCCCTGTGTGTCCCTAGACAGGTGACTACCCTCTCTGAGCTTCAGTGTCCTTAGCTATAAAACAGGAAGAAAGACAGAACTCACCCACCCAGGGCTGCTGGGAGGAATAAATGTCCAACTACATGTATTAAGTTCCGACATCAGGAGAGGTTCTCACTAAATGCGGCAACATGATTGTAATATCACCCCAAAGAAATCTTCAGTCATCCAGAACCCTGACTGCAGCAGAATGACATGCTCTGGACATGCTCAATGTCAAGTTGATACATTTTGGTGTCAGATCTGAAGCTAATACTTAGAGACACTTTCCAGTCCACAGCTCAGCTTCTGTTTCCCAAATCAGCACAGTTATGTGACCATAACCTGGAAATAATGCCTTAAAAATCGCAGGCATAGATGGGAGCAAGATGTGACTTAGAGGGCAACCCCAGGGAGTCTCTTCAGGGTGATGGGTTCTTTGGTATAGTATTCTGTAGCCTGAGTGTGGTGTTGGGTTTTATGAAACTAGCCATGTATTAAAGTTTCATAGAATTATATAGCAAAAAAAAAAAAAAAGTGAGTTTGGTTAACATACTATGCCAATGGCAATTTCTTGGTTTTGAGACTTGTACTATGGTTATGCACGATGTTAACACTTAGGGTAGGCAAGAATTCTCTGTACTACTGTTTCAATTCTGTGTGGATCTAAAATCCAAACTGTTTAATGAAGAAACAGTGCGTTGGTATTGCTACTCTGTGTCTTAGATGCTCAGTCATGTCCAACTCTTTGTGACCCCATGGACTGGGGCCTGCCAGGCTCTCTGTCCATGGAATCCCCCAGGCAGGAATACTGGAGAGGGCAGCCATTTCTTTCTCCAGGGGATCTTCCTGATCCGGGGATTGAACTCGGGTCTCCAGCCTTGCAGGCAGATTCTTTACTATCTGAGCCACCTTGGAAACCCTAATAAACTAATAAATAAATAAATAAGCTACTCGAATAAACCACTAAATAAACATGACCAATGTTTCCAGCAGGAAAACTCAGGCTCATGTGCCAAAGGCAGTAACTACATAGACCCTCGACCCGCAGCAAGGCAGGGGGCAGAGAGGTGCTATAAATTACTAGAAGGTGAAGAGGTTAACTGGAGCTCTGGAGCCTGAATTTCTTTCAGTTCCTCTCCAGCCTCCGGGCCTTTGTGCCTGCTGTTTCCTCCGCTGGGAACACTCTTCCCCACACCCTTCTGCTGGGTAACTTCTGCTGGTTAACACGTCCTTCAAATTGAAGTTTGACTGTCCCATCTTCCAGGACACTTTCCCTGACTACCCAGAGGAAACTAATCGCCACCCATCATCCGTCCTGGCACACTCATCACAGATTAGCACGATTACCGAGGGTCTGTTCTCCCTGCTAAATGCGAGCTTCGTGAGGGGAAGCGCTTTGCTCTGCACGTTCACACATATTTTCCTAGCAAACGGGCAAAGGAAAGGAGTGCTGGCCGTGAGGACTCTCAGATCATAGATCTGCCAGGAGCTCCTCACTGCTCTCTTCATAATATCCAACTTCTTTAACATGACAGGCAAGACCAGTGTATCCTCAACATCTAGGTTGGTGCCTGGCATCGTAAATGCTCATTAATTATTTAGTGGATGAGTAAACAGATCCACAGATGAATGCATGCCAAGAGGACTCACACTATAAAACCTCTGCGGCTGCTGCTAAGTCGCTTCAGTCGTGTCCGACACTGTGCGACCCCATAAAACCTCTATACCAGGCCAATCTGAGCTAGGAGAGGAAATGTAAAAAATACCCCTAGGCCTTTCCAAAATGCTGTGTACTCACTAACTCCTTTTCTCGCCTCTTCTCCAGAGTGGCAGCGATTCCCATCCTGCCCCACTCACCAGAAGACACAGCAGGGGCACAGAGAAGCTAAATGACTCCCCTAGGGTCACACAGTGAATGGACTGTGGGCTTAACTCACGGGAAAAGAAACATCTCTTAAGACTGCAAGATCCTTACACCCCACCCCAATTCTGAAGATCCTGCATTGCTATTAAGCACCCAAGTCGTCCCAAGGTTCTAAGCTTGGCTAGTTTAGAGTCAAACAACCAGGAGGTCCTTATTAGTCACTTTCAAATCCAGTGTATATATCAAGAGGGCGAAAAGAAAGCAGCTCTGCGAGCGAGGGCGCAATTTCCAAGATCGCCAGCAGGTGGAAGCAGAGTGCACCAAGTGTGTTTCTTCCACTCACCTGCTGTTTTCCACAAGGTAATGAACAATTTTGTCCAGGACCTTCTCAAACAAGGCCGTGCGGATCCACAGGTGCTTGATGGCAAGCGGGGACAGGTTGGGGAGTTTTGGCAGCTTTCGCACATTCTCCTGGAGGCCCTGGATCTGATTTCGCCTTTGAGACCAGCAAACGAAGAGAACAGATACTCACAACAGAGGAAATCCAACAGGATCAATATGCAAATAGGAAAGTGTCCAACTCCTCTAAGAAATGAAAGAACGGCAACTAGAACAGCAGCAGGAGCCCACACTGCTCCTGGAGAATGGGAAAAGAGTTGGAAAAATAACAACACCCAGCGAGTGTGAAGACGGGGTAAAACTGACCCTTTCATACACTGGTGATGAGTGAGCCAGATTCTCATACTGAAATCTCTCTGTCTCTTACTTTCTCTCTCCCAGCTGGAAAGGAGTGCTGGCCAAGAAGAGTATTGGATTCTTCTCTCATTTTGGAGGCTCCACCATTGCTCTGGAGAAGCAAGCTTTATAACACGACAAGCAGGGTGCTCCACAACCTTGCCCCTGTCCACCTCTCCAGCCACCTCCTTTCCACTCCCTGCCTCTGACCCCAGGATCCCGCCAGAGATCTCTGCAGATCCCTGAAGCTGCCAAGCTTTCATCTGAGGACTTTCTGTGAGCTGCTGCTTCTTTCTGGCTTCCCTCCCCACTCTATTATCTGGTTGAACTCTACTCACTCTTGAGGTCTCAGGGAGGGCACCCCCTCCGACAGGAAGCCCTCATGAGCCAGCTGAAACTGGGAGGGGCCCCTCCTCTGTGTTCCCTGGATCTCTGCAGCTTAACTTCTGGCTCACTTCTCTGTCTTCCCCTCCACAATGGGGACCTCAAAGGCATGGATTATGCAATTCAACTGCTTTTTAAATAAAACACCGAGAGTCTACCACTTGGCAAGCTTTGGCCCTGTTTCACACCTGTATCTCTGGGGTCCAGCAGAGTGCCTGGTGTGTATGGGGGCTCAGTAAATAAGTCCATAAAAGACCGATTGCAAAAATGAGTGAATGGGCCCCTGGAATGGACATCTCTCATTTCTCCATTACAAAGTTGTTCCCAATGTTATGGAAGGTCCATGGAAATCCACCCCTTTAAGAAGCTATCAGCAGACACCTGGGAATTTAGCAGAGGGACTAAAGACCAGGTGGCTGAAGAGTCAGATTCCGAAGGGGAACTCGCAATGCCAAGTCCAGAGTGCTGCCCATCATGCAGTTCTGGCCAGCAGCCCTGGGCTGGCAGAGTCTGAAGGGCAAGGAAAGGGCCATTTCTCTCCCAGTGAAGTGGAGTGGCCACTCATGGCAGCGAGGGCAGACTCATGGCATGCCTGTCTGCCTCTCCCTTCTCTTGCCCGAAACACATGTGGCTAATCAGTCTATGCACTCTTTCCCACGAAGCCCACTCACAGCTTCAGAACTTTCCACAAGGCAGTTCTCTGCTGGTCTCTGGGCTCTTGTAAAAGCAATGAGCTCTGGCCTTACAGCCAGAGCTCTCCACCTCACAGCCACCAGCACCAACTAGGGATGAAACCTATTCGCCACCCCTGACCAGGCTCCAGGTTGGGGGCTTGGTTGTGCAGTTGGGACTCGGGGTGGTTCTGGTGGGAGGCACTCATTTACGCATTTTCAGGCCATGAGCCACTAAGACAATGCCCCTATAAATGGCCACTTCACCGTGAGCATCAGATCCACGCAGATGGAGGCCACGTGATTAGAGCATCAGATCCATGCCGACGGAGGCCACGTGGTTATGTTAAACTTTGATCGGCCTGCATTTGGCACAGGCCTGGCTCAGTAGGCACTTACTCATTCAACAATCGTTTCCTGGGCATTTCCCGGGTGCTGGGTGCTGTCCCAGACACTGGTGACCGAATGGGGAGCAGCATAAGTGCAGCTGCCTATCCTCAAGGAGTTCAGAGGCCAGTGGGGGAGACCGATAACAGTCAGGTTAACAGTAAATGAATGAATGAAAAATTATAGGTGGTAATAACAATTGGGAAGATAAGCAGAGTGATACAAAAGAGAAAATGGGGCGAGGGTTAGAATTTACTACTAGTTAGAGGACGTTGCCATCCCTGGGGATGACAAGGGAACCACCACGGAAGGTTAGGGGTGTGAACTGGGTGGAGGGTACAGTGTGGGCACGAAAGGCCCTGGCAGCTTTGAGGAGCAGAATGGAGAGTGGAGAGGGTGCTGGGAGGCACAGGCTCTTGCGGAGCCCAGGGAGGAGCACCGGCTGCCCACTGGGGCGCCCCAGCCCATACCCCGCGCTCAGCACTCACGCGCTCTCAATCAGTTGCTCCAGGTCCTGCACCTTGCGGCTCAGCTCCTCGGCCGGCGGGAAGCTCTTGCCCACTTTCATGAAGAGAGCTGCGATTTTGTTGCTGCGCAGGAAGCCAGCCGCCCGCCTCCGCAACCCGTGCAGGACGCAGGCCTCCACGGCCGCTGCAGGGACACCGCGGTCAGCAGGCCCCGCCCATGACCCTCCCCCCCCATGCCCAGCCTGGTTCTGGGCTTTCTCGGTCACACATAGGTGCCTTGAAGGTCTGGGGTCCCCAAAGTCACGAATTTCATGATAGCATCACTATGATCGCATCATAGTGAAAAGCTTGTATGTCTCTCCACCGTCCAGCCCCTCAAAAGGGAGCAAGAGGGCCTGGTGGTGAACCCAGGCTTGCTGCCCTGGGTCAGAGCACCTCTGTTCGCATCTTCTCCTGTCCACTAACCAGCTGTGTGATGGGGTGAGGGGAATCACTTCCCCTCCGCATGTCTCAGTTTCCTCATCTGTAAAACGGGATAGTATGAACAGTAACCTCATAAGGTTGCTGTCAGGATAAGATGGGGAAAAATGCATGGAAAGTGCTTTGCTCAGAGCCTGGCACGTGTGTGCGCTTCATGAAGGTTAGCTATTACTCCTCTCGCTGAGGGAGGCGAGCCGGGACTGTGCGACTGCCTAGCTTTATTTCAGTTAAAAGAACCACACTGATGTCATTACTGTGCCTTCAGTAACAGCTAACATTCAATCTCTGCCATGGCCAGGCAGAAAGGAAAACCATCCGTTTTCCAGATGTAGAAACTGAGGCTTCCAGAGGTGAACTGAATTGCCAGGGCCACCCAGCAAATAAGTGATGGAGCCGGGATTCATACCCACGTCTGAGCCCAAGGTGTGCTCACAACATCTATGCCTCCACCAAGGCCCTTTGAAGAGAGGTTTCAGTCATAATCTCCCAATTTCTGTGTCTCCCCTGGAGGCTCTGTCCAGCCCTCCTCAAACAAGAGACCCGGGGTGTAGCCTGGGTTCTACCACTAACTTGCTGTGTGACCTCAGGCAAATAACTTTCCCTTTCTGCCCCTCACTGTTCCCTTCTAAGAAACAGGCCCTGTGCACGCCATTCTGATGGCCTCTATCTTACATATCTGATACTTTCAGCAGCCTTAGCTTTTTTTAATTTAAAAATTAATATGTATTTATTTGGTTGTACCGGGATCTTCAGTTGCGACGTGTGGACGCTTAGCTGTGGCATGAGGGATCCAGTTCCCTGACCGGGGATCGATCCTGGGCGCCCTCCGTTGGGAGCGTGGCATCTCAGCCACTGGACCACCAGGGAAGTCCCTCAGCAGCCTTTATCTTCTGACTGTCCGTCTTACACAGCAGCCTAGGAACTCACTCTGGTATGCACTAGGAGCATAATCCATGTCTATGGGCTGGGCGTCAGACCAGTGTTAAGGTTCACCTCCCCTAATCCCTGTAGTGAAACTCATGGGGCCACTGTTCTAGTTACTATCGTTTCACAGAGGAGGATACCAGCACGTGCAGGGTTAAGAGCCTGGCAAGGCCATGCCACGCGTAAGGAGAAATGCTGAGAAGTTTTGGGGTGATTGCTTGTCCTGTTCTTGCTGCTGCTGTCAGCAATGACTTGGCTTTAAAAGACTTCACATACTGCCTAATCTGCTCATCGAATTAAAATATCCTGGGTGATGATCTTTAAAATAGCTTCGATTTTGCTTACATATCTAGGACTTTTCATTTGCTTACATTGATTAAATTCATGATCTAGTTCAGCTTGGTAGACATTGTTCCATTTTTTTCTGACAATGGTTCATAAGGAACAATGGACAAAGGAAACCTTCAGGCCTCATTTAATGCCAGCATGTTTCTCTCACCCCTGAACTTTGATCGGAGTTAGAGAATTATTATGATTTTTATCACTTGCTAAAATCTTCTAGGTCTTGATCTTCTAAGTCTTTAATTGGTAGGTATGCTAGCAAGCCCTGAAACAGACATGCATATTAAGTTTTTTGCAAATAACAATGTCCAGGAGAAAAAAGAAAGCCAGGGATCTGTATCTATATTTATATATCAGCTCAGTTCAGTTGCTCAGTCGTGTCCAACTCTTTGTGATCCCATGAGTCACAGCATGCCAGGCCTCCCTGTCCATCACCAACTCCCGGAGTCTACCCAAACTCACGTCCATCGAGTTGGTGATACCATCCAACCATCTCATCCTCTGTCATCCCCTTCTCCTCCTGCCCCCAATCCCTCCCAGCATCAGGGTCTTTTCCAATGAATCAACTCTTCATATGAGGTGGCCAAAGTACTGGAGTTTCAGCTTCAGCATCAGTTCTT
The DNA here is from genome assembly GCF_042477335.2 of Ovis canadensis. Classification (NCBI taxonomy): domain Eukaryota; kingdom Metazoa; phylum Chordata; class Mammalia; order Artiodactyla; family Bovidae; genus Ovis; species Ovis canadensis. Next base: position 75,570,377 of record NC_091261.1, on the reverse strand, counting down.
CCAATGAACACCCAGGACTGATTTCCTTTAGAATGGACTGGTTGGATCTCCTTGCAGTCCAAGGGACTCTCAAGAGTCTTCTCCAACACCACAGTTCAAAAGCATCAATTCTTCAGCACTCAGCTTTCTTCACAGTCCGACTCTCACATCCATACAAGACTACTGGAAAAACCATAGCCTTGACTAGACGGACCTTTGTTGGCAAAGTAATGTTTCTGCTTTTTAATATGCTATCTAGGTTGGTCATAACTTTCCTTCCAAGGAGTAGGCGTCTTTTAATTTCATGGCTGCAATCACCATTTGCAGCGATTTTGGAGCCCCCAAAAATAAAGTCTGACGCTGTTTCCACTGTTTCCTCATCTATTTCCCATGAAGTGATGGAGATATATATTTCCATATACTTATGTGTGTATATGGGCATGTGTATATATGTATTTTTACATACATAAAATATTTTTTGGGGAATTCCCTGGTGGTCCAGGAATCAGTGCTTTCACTGTCATGGGCCCAGGTTCAATCCTTGCTCAGGGAACTAAGATCCTACAAGAAAAGCAGTGTGGCCAAATATATAATTTATGTATGTGTACATATATATATATTTGGCGGGGGGCTTCCCTTGTGGCTCAGCCAGTAAAGAATCCATCTGCAATGTGGGAGACCTGGGTTCCATCCCTGGGTTGGGAAGACCCCCTGGGGAAGGGAAAGGCTGCCTGCTCTGATATTCTGGCCTGGAGAAAGAACTCCATGGACTGCATAGTCCATGGGGTGGCAAAGAGTCAGACACGACTGAGCAACTTCCACTTTCATTTATAGTCATGTACTTAAAGATATATCCCCTAAAAAAATAAGATCTTGCCCAAGGTCACCCAGCAAAGGAGTGGCAGAGATGGGGTTTGAGCAGAGCTGGGCAGCCAGACAGCAGAACTGACATCTGTGGTTTCCCAGGCTGTGGCGTGTGCTCAGATGGCTGTGGGCCGATGGGCAGTGTCCCCAGCCACCTGGACGGAAGCTGATGGGCCCCTCTGTGGAGCCAAGACCGTGAGAGGGGCATGATAGCTTGTCCTTCGTGGAGAGACACTCCACAATCATGAGGTTAAAAGGTCTTCGGGGAGGAAGAAACACTCCCATATATACGTACACCCTGCGTATGTGCTGAATCCTGACTTCAGGGACATGCGGGGCCCGTGGCTCTAGCCATTGTGAAGGTGCAGTGAGCACCTGGCAGCGGGGGCCTCACAGGTTCAAGGAGAGGGAGAGGGCTGAGTCACACTCCGAGCCCCGGGCCTGCCTGCTTTGCTGAGCCAGCTGGGAGCGATCCCCCGGGAAGTGTCCACGCTTCTTGATTCCTTAAAGTCCCCATCCATCCTGTCTCTCTACCTGGCTGAGGAAAGGACGCGGAGCCCATCCCTCAGAGGCAAGCCCCCCGGTCACCTGGGGTGGGGTCGCTGTGAAAGGAGCCCTCGGGAGGGGAGGCATCTCTCCGAGTCGACCGTGATTACCCCTTCCTGGGGCACAGAAGGTGAAAGGGAAAGTGAAGTCGCTCAGTCGTGTCCGACTCTTTGTGACTCCCATGGACTGTAGCCTACCAGGTTCCCCTGTTCATGGGATTTTCCAGGCAAGAATGCTGGAGTGGGTTGCCGTTTCCTTCTCCAGGGGATCTTCCCGACTCAGGGATTGAACCCGGGTCTCCCGCACTGCGGGCGGACGCTTTACCCTCTGAGCCACCAGGAAGTCCTCCCGGAGCACAGACGTCATTTCTAATCTCTTCTCTAATCTTTTCCCTATTTCCAAACTCCCTAGTGGAGTCCCTTTGGAATCTGAAAAACACTTTGCAGTTACGAAGCGGCGAAAGCATGACCTTTGGGGACCTCTGCTCAAAGAAAGCTGCCATGGCTCTGGGGCAGCCCACAGAGAGAAAGCTGCTTTTCAAGGCCGCCTGGGGCCACCGACTCACCGCAGAAGGAGATGATGTGGCTGCTGTCCTCGTGGACAAACTTGCGCGTGACGGCCTCCTCCATGATCTGCTTCACCTGGAAGGCAGAGGCACTGGAGGGTGAGACCCCACTCTACCTGGGGAGCGAGCACCGCAGGCGGCTGCGCTGTCTCCGCTCCCGAGCGGCACTCTCGGGTTGCTTGGGACGGTTCGGTAACTGTGTTCCCTCCTCGCATTCCCCGTGTTTTCTGCAGGGCTGAGGCCCGTGGCTCCTGCTGCCCCCACACTTCACCCTGAGATGAATTCTTTTTCAGGCTCTCTGCAGAGTGGGCTTCTTTTGAGATGGCACATGAAGCGTCATCTCCTTCCCCGTCTACGCAACCTAAAGCACCCCGCCTCCAACTTCTTCCATCCCGTTATAGTTCCTTCAGGGTACTTCCTGTACTATTTCTTTGCTCACTGTCTGTCTCCAACTTCTAGAATACAAGTTCCTCGAGGGCAGGACCCCGTCTGCCTTGTTCACCGTTATATCCACAGAGCCTAGAACAGGGCCTGGTACATAGTAGGTCTCCACAAATACTTTCTGAGTGGATGAATGAATGAATGAAATGAGTATATATAAAAAATTGGGGGGGCACAATATGAAATATCAGCCCTGAGATCCCGTAGATCAAATCCCTGCTCAGGGACCTGTACCAGCTGGACCTGTGGTCTTATTTTGGGAAACTGAGCTCAGCAACACGTAGAAATTCACCCAGAAAGGCAGACCTGGCCCAGAGTGGAGACAGATTTCAAGATGGGTCTGAGTCCCCAGGCTGTGTGCTCTCCACACTACATCCCTCAGTCGATCAATGCTCACTGAGTACCCGTGAGGGGCCAGGCACAGGGGACACGACACTGAAAGGGCAGTCATGCCTCTGCTCACAGAGGTGACCCTCTGGTGGCCTGGACGCCCATTCTGCTTTGCTGGATTCTTGGGTCCAGAGTCATTGTAGTACTTTAAGCAAAACGTTTCTCCCCTCTGGGTCATCAGTTTTCCCACCTTGAGGAGGTGGGAAGAGATGATATCAAAGCCTGGCCCCAGATCGAACATCAGCAGGGCTTGACGTGGGAGTCTGGAATCCACCCCCATCGATGGGCCCCCTTTCTGGCTGCCCCGAGGGCCACCCAGACTCATCCCGGCCAGCCCATCCACGCACAGATCTGGGTGCAGTGTCAGGCTCCCAGCGCCCTTCCTTTCCCTTCCTTCTGGTTGCCTCCTGGAGAAGAAGACAGAACTCAAAGCATCCTTAGCCGTGTTCTCTGGAAAATCATGTGGCAGTGCCCACCCTAGCTGGTATGCCACCTCCGCCCTTACACAACCAAGTCAGCACCTGCCTTGTGAACAGCTCCCAACCTCCCGGCCCAGCAAGCTCCAAGCCGGGCTCTGCCAGCGGCATTTCAAAGTCTGAACCCTAGCTAACCAAGCCTGAGGAACTGGTCCCGTTAACAAATGGGGAAACCAAGCTCAGGAAGATGAGCTAGGCCACCCAAGGCCACATGGCTAGGAAGGAGCAGAGCTGGAATTCCAACCTGTACCAGTGTTTCTCACCTTGGCTCCAGCCCCTCCAGCTGCTGCTGCTGCTGCTAAGTAGCTTCAGTCGTGTCCAACTCTGTGCGACCCCATAGACGGCAGCCCACCAGGCTCCCCCGTCCCTGGGATTCTCCAGGCAAGAACACTGGAGTGGGTTGCCATTTCCTTCTCCAATGCATGAAAGTGAAAAGTGAAAGTGAAGTCACTCAGTTGTGTCCGACTCTTAGTGACACCATGGACCGCAGCCCACCAGGCTCCTCTGTCCATGGGATTTTCCAGGCAAGAGTACTGGAGTGGGGTGCCATTGCCTTCTCCAGCCCCTCCAGCTGCTAACTGTATTTCCTCAGGCACTGCCCTGCCTAGAGGCTCGCCTTTGGCCTCCTTCACTGCTAATTCTGATCCTGGCGGAAACATCAGCTGTTTCGGTTAAACCTCCTTGTCTGAGGTCCTTACGGTGGCTGCTTTTGTAACACCCATCAGATTTATGCTGATTTTGTTAGCACCTGTGCCCCTTGCCAAGCTGGTGATCCCACGAGGGCAAGCACTCCATGTCTCCCTGATTTACAACCGTGTCTCCAGCACACAGCAGGTGCTCAGTAAAGTTGTGTTTGACTAATGAACAACTTGAAGGATCATGACTGACTTTCTGCTTGGGTAGAATATTTTAGTCGGGGAAAAAAAAAAAAGCTTTCTTGTTACTATGCGAAACACGCTTAGCCGTGTCTGACTGTTTGTGACCCCATGGACTCTGTCCAGGGGATTCACCAGTCACTACAGCCATGGGTACATAGAGCAACAGCGTACTGATCCCTGGAGCAAGCAAAGGCACAGAGAGGTAGAGTAACCCGCCCCGGGTCACACAGCTGGTGAGCAGTGGGTTCAGGGCTCGGATCCAGGTTTACCTCATGCCAGGGGCTGCGCTCCTTCTACAACAAGCCGTCATACAGATAAAACCAAAACAAAAAGAAAACCAAAATTAACCTCCCCGGGGAAACACGGCCACCAAGGGGAGCCTGCACGGTGTGTAAAGAAGGGTTGCAAGCAGGTGGACAGAAAGAGCCAGAATTATAGTTTCTGCGTGTATCACTGCTTCCAAAGCTCTCTCCTACCTGCCTCGCCTCTTTGGATCAGCAGAAGAATGGCATGGTAACACCCTCGCCTTGCATAGGGGAGGAAACTGAGATGGAGGAGGGAGCACACTCCTTTACAAAGGGCAGTTCAGGGTCCTCCAAAATTCATCCACTGAAACCCAAACTTGCACTATGATGGGGTTAGGAGCTGGGAACCCTGATCTACAGCCAGTCTGCCAGAAGTACAAGGAATAGCCTGAAATTTGTGATCGGTGCCTGAAATCGGGGGATGGGGGTCAGTATTATGGGACTGGGCCCTTAACCTGTAGGATCTGATGCCACCCCGGGTAGATGGTGTCAGAACTGAGTTAACTATAGGACACCCAGGTAGTGTCAGAGAATTGTTGTGTGGAAAACCCACACGTCTGGTGTCAGATTACTGTGTGGGGGACAGCTGAGAGCAAAGGAGAAACACACAAGAGGGGCGTGTTTTTGCAGCTCTCCGACTGAGCACAAGAACACTCGGCTCTGCGGGCCTGGTGTGTTTCTTTTAGCAGCAGGACAGCTCTTGTGGGGGAAGGGCAGGGTGGCGGGGAGGGTCAAAGCCTGTCTGCCCCACGCCACGGCAGGCCCCAGCTCCTTCCAGAGAGAGGGCTGGCTGCCCTCTAAGCAGGTCACAGCCCTCCTGCCGACGCCCTCCTGTTCCTCGGAGGTGGCCATCTGCCAGTCACCCTCTGGAGTGGCTCTGACGCGGGGACCCTGCTGCCCGCTGCCTCCTCCGCCACGGTGAGTGCAGAGACGACCAGGCCCATCGGCTCCCTCCACAAAAGGAAGCTCTGAGCTTCCTGAGGACACGTGAAAAATCCCTCAGCTTCGACTTCTGGTTCGGCCATCAACTAGGAGGTGCCCTGAGCCTGGCACTGCCCCTCAGGGCTGTGGTTTCCCCCTCTGACCTCAAATACCTGCTCAGGATGCCTTAAACTCTTTCCCTTCCCTTTCCTTGTCACCTTCTTTCCAATCCTCTAAACTGTCACCTCCCCTAATATTACAGGCTCAGCTGTGGCCCTCCCCGGGCCCCCACCAAATACGTATCTTGAAATCCTATCCTCAGTTCCTCAGAATGTGACGGTATTTGGAGGTGAGATCTTTACAGAGTGATTAAGTGGAAATCAGGACATTCAGAGCGAGCCTGAATCTGTTATCATCTGGGGTCCTTACACGAAGAGGAAATTTGAACACGGACGGTCACAGAGGAAGCGCACGTGAAGATACAGGGAGCAGACTGTCATCGGCAGCCGGTGGGGGACACCCGACACAGACCCTTCCCGCGAGGCCCTCGGAAGGAACCCGTCCTGCCAACACCTTGATCTTGGACTTCCAGCCGCCAGAAGTGTGAGGAAATGCATTCCTGCTGTTCAAGCTGCCAAGCGTGTGGTACCCTGCTATGTCAGCCTGAGCAGACTCACACCTCTGCCATCTTCCTCTCTCTCCAGAAGGCCTGGAGCATCCCGACCCATGGCGCTTGGCAGGGAATACCGATGAAGTGCAAGCGGGGTGGGGCCTTGGTGGGGGGTGCTTTTACTTCTTGGAGCTGCAGGAGGGCCTGGCCAAGCAAAATGAAGATTCAGAGGTCTGCTGGTGGCAAAACCGTGGGCAGGTGTTTTGCTCTGGGGGCAAAAAAACTGGGGGCGGGGGTTGCTCTGTGCACTTGAGTGCTAGCTAGAGGGCTTTCTGGTTTGGGGCTGGAGAGGAAGGAAGAGTGTGGAGTGCAGGGGCCATGGGCCTCAGGGACAGAGAGAGGAGGGCAGGGAGAGGGGTGGGCCGTGAGAAGGTTCTGATGATGTGGCAGCTGCCACAAGGCACCACTTGGATCCCATGAGGACTGGAGGCTGGGAGAGCTGCTGGCCCCTCAGAACAGGGTCACCTCAGCTGCACAGATACCCCTCCAAAGTCTCGCTCCTTCCCGAGGTCGGGGGTGGGGTGCCATACAGGGAATGATGTGGCTGTGAAGATCCAGCATCCTTGCCCTCACACGGGACAGGTCACGGGGCACTCCCAGTTCCCCACGGGGATGGTGGGGGCTGCCAGGGGCTTCCGCGGAGCCCAGCTCAGGGCCCAACTTCTCCCTCCACCCATTCCCGCTGCTCCTCCTCACCTCCCCTGGAGCTGACCCCAAGAGCGGACCCCTGTAAACCTCCTGCATCCTGACCTCCATCTTAGCGCTGACCTCCCATCAACGCGTCTGGATAGCAATCTCCAGGGACAAGTTGCAAATGATATAAACGCAGGGGAACTCATCTGGGCAGAAGGCAGGAGAATCAGCCCTTGGGTACTGAGCTCGAGGTAGGGAGAGCCGAGGAGATGTAGTCAGACAGTCCTGGGCTGGAGGGGCCCTTAGTCCTAAGAGCCACACCCTAAGAGAGGCACCAGGTACATGCAGTGGGGACTGGCAGAGCTGCTCCAGGAGGGGCCGAGAGGCACCAGTGCCAGCTGAGAACTGGTTACAGATACAAACGCTCGGCCTCACCCTGGACCTACTGAATCAGAAACCCTGGGGTGGATATCAAGACCCCCAAGCGATCTTCTTCACGCTCATACTGCACAGAGGAGCTAAGGAGATGGAGACGGAGGGTGGGAGAGAGTAGGGAAGGGTGGGGGAGGATATAAAACAGGGAACTGTCCCCAAATCCTCAAGGAGGAGATGCGGCAGTCACGGCTGTGTCCAGGGACCCTCCCCACACAGCAAGCTCCTCCTGGGAATGCCTTTCTCACACCCTGGTCAGGCTGGGGGCAGTGGTGGCTCCTGGCTCCCCAATGTTAATATCACAGAGTGCTGCACGCTTCCTGTGGTCTCTCAGCATCCTTCCCTCGTAGACAACAGCCTTTTATTAAATTCATCTTAATGTCCTCGGTTTGGGGGAGCCATCTGCTTCCTATCGGCACCCTGACTGCACACATGCCCTGTCTCAAGTTCAAAATCTGCGGAGCAGAGAAGACTGTTTGCGTGCAGCTGTGGATCCTGAAACTCAGGTCTTGAGGTCACACAGTCAGGAAGCTGGCTGCAGGGAGGAGCCCTGGGCATGGATCCAGGGCGGGGGGGCTGGAGGGGAGAACGCAGCGCCGAGGTGTTCTCAGCCTGAAGGAGGGGTTCTGGTGAGTAAAGACCCCTCCCCACTTCCGCTGGCTCCCAGCTGTGGGCTAGAGCGTCTCCCCAGAAGTTAATAGCAGGCCGACAGCCGGAGGCCAGGGAGGAAATGAAAAGGCAATGCCGTGGGAGCCTGCCCAAGAAGGCCACTGAGAATCCTGCAGAAGGGGGCATGGTCTTGCGGTGGGAAGACAGAAGCTGCTGCCCACTCCTGCATGAGTTGGCGGAGACCATCCCCAAAGACTGACCAGCACTGCGGGCGGGGAAAGAGGGCCTGGCAGCCACAGAGAGCCTCTCAAACTCTTAACCACCTTCCTCCTCTCAGGCTGCCAGACATGGTCTTGAGTGTGGTCCACTTTGGAAGGAGACAGCTCAGAAGGACCACGGGGTGGTGTGGAGACAGTGTGGGTGGCAGGGTGGCATCCTGGCATCCAGTGTGACTTCCCAAGCCCGGGCCCAGGAGTCATGCCCTGTCTTGGCGGCACGGAGGCTGTGGCTGTGGTTGGCGCTGTTCTGGAGCCGCACAAACCTGTGTTCCCACCCCGGCTCAGCCACCAGTGTCCTGTGTGGGCACGGTCAGGTCACCCCCCTGCTGCCACTTCAGCGTCCTCAACTGTGAAGTGGAACCTGTCACCCTGCAGGGCTGCGCTGAGGATTAAATGGGACATTGCTGGTGAAGGGGCAGCCTGGGCCAACACACAGTAGGAGCTTTATGGCACTAAAGCGTACTCTCACTTTTTTGGGGGGTGCTTGCTATGTTCTGGGGACTGTTTTTGTAAACACAACCTTAAGGAGGCCATTTCCCAAGTTATTCCCATTTTATATATAGATGGGGAAACTGATACACACAGAATTAGCTAATCTGACCCGGGCCATGAAGAGGTGACAGGATTCAGACCCAGGGCCTGATCATCACTACACATCTGTGGATCTGTGGATCATCACTACGTGAAACTGTTCAGTGTTCATCTCTCCCAAGGAAACCTTGAGCCCCTAGGGGAGTGCCTGGACAGACCCAGGGCCTTTGTTCTAATAATACTTTGTCCCTCTCTGCAGAAGCCAGAGGCCATTGTGAAGCAAATGCTTTTGTTATTTTCCTTTTGTTTTATTATTCTGCTTTTGTTATAAACAGAATATTTACTAACAGTACCTACTAAGTGCCAGGTGAGCTGTATAGTAAGTCTGATTTAATCTGTTCAGTTCAGTTCAGTTGCTCAGTCGTGTCCGACTCTTTGCGACACCATGAATCGCAGCACGCCAAGTCTCCCTGTCCATCACCAACTCCCGGAGTTCAATAGACCATTATTATCCCCTACTTTAAAGATGGATGAAGTGAGGCATGGAGAATTTATATGACCTGCCTGAAGGTCACACAGCCAGGACTTGAACCCAGGTCTGCCTGACAGCCTGTCCTGGAGCCCTGCCTCCAGCCTTGCCCAGTCGTGGGTCAGGTGCTGAGAAATCTGTGAGGCGGGACTCCTCGATGTCTCCCAACTTGGGGCTGGAAACAGGCGTTGAACTAGGAGTCAGAAGACCTGGCTCACCCGGATGTGACTCTGTTAACCACTGCGGGGACCCTTCAGAGGCGGGGGGGGACCTCAAAGGTCACAGTGGTCAGGAAGCTGCAATCCCTCTCCATTTCCATTCTCAGGAGTCCTCCAACGTCAGCTTGCATTCCTCCAATGATGGGGAGCTTGCTCCTTTTGGAACCAGCTTCTCAGATCTAAGGATAGGATGTCGGGAGGCAGGTGAGAGAGGCTAAGAGCTTGGGAGGTGGAGTCACTGACCTGGGGCCAAGCCCTTGGTCACTCACTGCCCGCCTGATGCTGGACAAGCTTCCCCATCTGGAAAACGGTGTGTGTGGGGGTCTTAGCACCCCCACCTCACAGGGCCAACGCGAGGCTTGAATGAGATTGTGGACACAGTGCCTAGCACATATAGGGATTCTACAAACAGTAGTGACTCTTGAGATAACAGTGACGGTCAGGTTCACTGCCTGGCCTGGGGTGGATTTTCATGAGGGTTAGTTACTCAGCGAATGTGCAGGAACTAGGAGGCCCTTTCAGCTCTATTCGGGCGAGCAACCTCAACTTGCTCTGGCTGTGGCCTGGCCCCACCCCTCCCCCACATCAGACCTGGAGCAGCTGCCCCTGCTCCTATGGCCTCACCCTGCAACCACTCAGAAAAATGCCCCGCCCTCCTTCACCCAAACCTCCCTCCACCTGCAAATATTTAAACAGCATAAAAGGAGGATTCATCTCTGAAGGGAGGCAGGGAAATCCAGGCCAGTCTGCACAGCTGGAAGGGGGGCTCCTGGGGGGCCCCCCAGGCCATCCTGTCTCTCTCCTCCTCACACCTGCCACCTGCCCACACCCAGGTACTCTCACGCTGCCCACCTGGAGCCCTGCCAGGCTTCAGAACACCTGCTCCTCCTCCCTGCCTCCCCATGCTGTGCTGTGTCCACCGCCTCCAAGCGCCTGGTGGGAATCACTTGGCCCAGTATGCGGGACTGTCATTAAGGGCTGTGGAAGATACAGGCAGGGGGCCTTTAAGTGGGACCCAGCACACAGTTGCCACGGTGTAAAGGGAGGCACTTTAGTGACGTAAGAACATGGGCTTGGAGCCACCAGGCTGCGGTCAAACGCCAGCTCTGCTGTTAGCTGGGGGAATCCTAGGCCTCAGTTTCCTCACCTGTGAAATGGGGATGATGTTTTGCACCACCTCACAGGGCTATGGGGAGACTCCAAAGACAAAACAGGCACAGCGCTCAGAACTGCCCTAAAACAGAGTGTCGTATGTGGCACCTTAGAACTCATCAGGGCCTGATCGTCACTACACATCTGTGGATTTACCTGCTCAAGTAAACCTTGAGCCCCTAGGACAGTGACTGGACAAGCAGTTCGATATATATTTGGTGATCACTCTGATTATATTAACACTAATACCAGTATCCAGTGCTTATGGAACTGGGTTCCAGGCAGTGTCCTAAGCCCTTTTGATGGATCGTGTTTGCTCTTGTGTAAGTCTGGGGGTGACAAACTTCTTCTATAATGAGTCAGACAGCAAATGTTTCAGGCTTTGGGACAAGGCTGCCACGTAAAACACAGGCTGCCCAGTGAAATGTAAGTTTCAGATAAATGTATATTTAGCATAAGTATGTCCTAAAGAGTACATGGTGCATGTTTTTACTAAAACGTTAATCTTTCCCTGAAATCCAAATTGAATTGGGCGTTCTGAATTTTCATTTGCTAAATCTGGCAAACCTCTTTTCAGCCACCTATGGTCTAAGTGAGTCTCTTGTTTTTACAGCTCTTTGTAATGTAGAAAGCCCTCTCAGCTCAAGAGCCAACAGGGACCCCCGGTTTACAGCACCCAGCGCAGTGCCTGTGGCCCATAGGAGGCCAAAATAAACACCCCTGGAGCTGCCACCTGCTCCTCGGAGGCCAGCGAGGAGCATTCCCACCCCAGCTGGGGTCTCAGGGGGTTGGTGCCTGGCCATGCAGGCGGGTGACTAATGCTGAGGCAGCATCAGCTTCTGAGATAAAGGCCCCCAAGCAGCCTGACTCTTAACTCTGCAAGAAACTCACAGTGGAGAGGACCGCTAAATTAGGATGCCTGGAGGGCCTTCAAGGTGGTTTTAAAAATAACTCTCAGCATGTGGCGAAAGTGGGGAATAGAGGGGAGTGACACAGAGTCCCCCTCAAGGATGACTGGGGTGAGGGGGTGAGTGGTGGATGGGCTGGGCCCCTCTGCAGGCACTCCGGATGCTGAGAGCAAGATGCAGACACTGTAAATCCTGCCTGGAACAACTGACTCCTGGATGTGGGTCCCCAAAGGCCACCCGATGGGCTCACCTCCACGGTTTGCCCACATGGTGCCTTCTGCCAGATGCCCCTCCATGCACACTCCAGCTTGCTAACTGCAACTTGGGCTTCAGCTCAGGTGTCCCCTCCTCCTGGGAGCCTTCCTGGACTCTCCATATCCCAAGCAGGGATAAGTGCGCCTCTTCCACATTCCGCTGACACCTGCCTTCCCCTCATGGATCACATGAACCAAAACGCACTCGTTCACTCAACATTCATAGGGCACCTCCTAGGCATCTGGCATCAGGCGGCGAGCAGATTCAGTCTCTGTCCTCATGGAGGTCACAGTCCAGCTGAGTGGAAAGACGTTAACTAAATCACACCAACCAGTGTGAAGTGAGACCAATTCTCTGCAGTGAAAAAACTTGGTTCTATGAGAACAAATAGCAAGGAAACTGGGGAGGTGGGGAGATCAGCGAGGGCTTCCTGGAGGAAGTGATGCTCAAGTTCTGAAGTACAAGTAGAAATGAACTCTGGGTTTCGGATTCACCAACTGGAAAGCAGAGGGGAAAAGCTTCCTTCTGCTACTGCCCCCACAGAGGCGCCCTGGAGCTCAAAGAAGGAACAGATGTACGGATGGTGTGGCAGGGAAAAGCACTGCACGGAAATAGCTGGCGGCTCTGCATTTTTCAACTTGTTATGGGTGAGGCACACAGGAGGTGAGAGGTGGGAGGGGCTGGAACCGGCCTGATCAGTGGGGGATGGGGAGGGGACAGGAATATTTTGGGAAGCTCCAAAGCACAGACACAGACGTGGGGGCTGGACCTGGATGGGACCGCCCTGCAAATCGTGACCGCTTCCATGTGGCCCCCACCTTCCTTTCCAGCCAAATCCTGTCCCTTCCCAGGCACACAAGCACTCCTTCCGGGTGACTCACGTGACTCCCACCAGCTGACCTTGACTTCCGTAGTCCTCTCCACCTGACACCCTTCCTCCTACCTCCATCTCCAGCTCTGGAAAACCAGCCAGATGCTCAGACTTGGAACCAGGTAACGTGAGCGTCTCACTCCCTCCTGAGATGCCCTCAAGTTGCTGTGATGCTCTGCCCACCCCCACCTGTTCCAGGTAAAGAACCCGCCTGTCAGTGCAGGAGACGCAAGAGAGGCGGGTTCGATCCCTGGGTCGGGAAGATCCCCCAGAGGAGGCAAGGGCAAGCCACTCCAGTATTCTTGCCTGGGAAACTCCATGGACAGAGGAGCCTGGTGGGCCACAGGGGTCGCCAGGAGTCAGATACGACTGAGAACTCACACACACAGAATAACACCCACGGCCCAGCCGTGAGCTCTGGAATTGAACTTCCAGGATTCAGATCCCAGCTAACACACTCGTGATCTTGGGCAAACCGTGTCCCTTCTCTGAGCCTCAGCATTCCCATCCGTACAGCGAGTTCTAGTCATATTAGTGTTACATTACTATTTGTGTTGGTATTGCCTCTCGGGCATAAGATAATACGTTCCATAGCAGTATCTCTTGGCTCTGCCTCTGAAGGCAAAAGAAATAAAAGCAAAAATAAACAAACGGGGCCTAATTAAACTTGAAAGCTTTTTGTACAGCAAGGGAAACCATCGACAGGACAAAAAAGACAATCTAAACAGAGTAGGAGAAAATATATGCAAATGATATGACTGATAAGGGGTTAACATCCAAAATACACATAAACACTTAGACAACTCAGCACAGAGCACTGAACAGAGCGGCAGCCACACAGCAGGTGCTGCACGCATCTGTTTTATGTAAGAACAACCGGCACTTACTTATAAGGGCCTCACTGCGCCTGGCACTGTTTATCTCATCCAGTCCTTGTGGTAATTCGGAAAAATGGGCACAATCACTCTCCCCATGTTACAGATGAGGAAACTGAGTCTCGTTGAGACTAAACGACTTCCCAAGAGCCCAAGGTTTTCAAATGGCAGGGCAGAGGTTCAAACCCATGACTGTCTGCCCTGTACCGAGCCTGGCACGCAGTAGACGCATCCATTGATTCAATAGACACATACAGATGCTTCCTGCACGCTGGGTAGGCGCTTTACGAAAGTGAGCCCAGAGATTCACAATAATGCAGGTATTATTGTTATTATTCTCATTTTCCTAAGGAAGCGGTGGACCTGGGAGGGACAAAGATCGCTGGGCCTGTGAAGAGGCTGGGATCTGAGTCCAAGGTCTCCTGCCCTGCAGTCCCAGGTCACGGTGGGGACCCCAGCAGCCAGCTGGACAAGGCACCTGCTCCCTCAGCCCGGTGCAGCCCAGCGTCACTGGCACAGCCGCGGTCCTGCAGCGCCTGCCAGCTCCACCTCTGCCTCAGCCGTCATCTTTCATCTTCCATCACTCACCTCTCCCAGCTTACATCCTAGTTCCCTCGCTCTGCCCCTCATCGGTTCCCCAAGGTGAATCACAGTCACGAAAAGAAACGTCCAGGCTGAAATGCTTATTAGTAAATGAAGGAAGCCAATCTGAAAAGGCAACATGCGGTATGAGTCCACCTGTAGGACGTTCTCGGAGAAGGCGATGGCGCCCCACTCCAGTGCTCTTGCCTGGAGAATCCCATGGGCGGAGGAGCCTGGTGGGCTGCAGTTCATGGGGTCGCGAAGAATCGGACGCGACTGAGCGACTTCCCTTTCGCTTTTCACTTTCATGCATTGGAGAAGGAAATGGCAACCCACTCCAGTGTTCTTGCCTGGAGAGTCCCAGGGACGGGGGAGCCTGGTGGGCTGCAGTCCATGGGGTCACACAGAGTTGGACACGACTGAAGCAACTTAGCAGCCGCAGCAGGAAAAGGCAAGACTATGGAGACAGTAAGAGGATCGGCGGTTGCCAGGGATTGAGGGGAGAGAGATGAGCAGGCAGGGCATGGACAGTTTTTACGGTCCTGAGAGTATTCTTCCCAGGTGGCTCAGTGGTGAAGAACCCATCGGCCAGTGCAAGAGACATAAGAGATGTGGGGTTTGATCCCTGGGTCGGGAAGATCCCCTGGAGGAGGGCACGGCAACCCACTCCAATAGTCTTGCCTGGAGCATCCTATAGGCAGAGAAGAGCCTGGCGGGCTGCAGTCCAAAGGGTCGCAGAGCTGGACACGATTGAAGAGACTTAGCTCGCATGCACGAGAGTATTCTGTGTGATACTCTAATGGTGGATACCTGTCCTTATGCATTGGTCCAGACCCACAGAATGTACATCACCAAGAGGGAAGCCTAATGTAACTCTGAACTCAGGGTGACAATGTTGCGTTCATGTAGGTTCACCCATTGTTAGCAAATGCCCCACTTTGGTGGTGCAGGGTCCATAATAGGGGAGACTGTCCATGTGCGGGGGTGGGGAAAGTGAAAGTTGCTCAGTCGTGTCCGACTCTTTGCCACCCCATGGACTATAGAGCCCATAGAATTTTCCAGGCCAGAATACTGGACTGGGCAGCCTATCCATTCTCCAGGGGATCTTCCCAATCCAGGGATCAAACCCAGGTCTCCCGCATTGCAGGCGGATTTTTTTACCAGCTGAGCCACAGGGGAAGCCCACAAGGGAAGTGGGGGTGGGGGATATAAGGGAAATCTCTGTACTTTCCACTTAATTTTTACAGTGAACCTAAAACTGCTTTTAAAAATAAAGTCTGTTTTTTAAAAAAATGTCTTTCCCTCAGTCTGCTGCCCATGGAGGATGTTGGCAGGGGTTCCAGCTTTTGGGCAGACATGCTAAGGCACTCCTCCACACCCTCAGTCTGCATGGGCCACAGGGGGCCATCGGGGTCTCGCAGAGCTGGGGTCTGAAGACCTCAGCTAGGACCTTGGCGACCACGGGGAACGGATCAAGGCTTCCTTTTCTGGACTCTCTCTCACCTGCAGTTCCGGGACTGACCTACCTCACCCTCCCCGCCCACATCCTCCCATCCTGCCTGCCACATCCACAGGTAAGGAAGGCAAAGCCCCAGGGGCATCCTTCTGCCAGCCCATCCGTGTGATGGGAGTGAGCAGACAAACAGATGATGAGACAGTCGAATGTGAGTCTTCAGACTCAGGGAGGGGCTCCTCTCTTAACGACCCTAAAGGTGGCTTTGGGGCTTGCAGGAGAAGCAGACACCTCTCCCGACCTGCTGCCAGCCCAGCCCCAGTTAATGGTTTACTGGTGTGCTATAAATAGTGCATATAAATAGGAAACCTGCATTCTTTCTCAAGAGTCGGAGGACTGGCCAGCCAGCTAGCCAGGAAGGAGAGGTGTTCTGGGGCCGAGAATGGGGTTCCCACCAACCGGAAGCCCTGCATGGGTGCCCCCCAGTGCCTGACAAGAAGCCTCCCCCAGTGCCTGATGCTAAGAGCACTTGCCAGGCGGCACCTTGGGGAAAATGTCCTTTCAGCCAATACTCCTATACCCAGTCAATGATGGAGATGGAGGAGCCTTAAAGACAGCTGCCCAACTGCCTCCCGTCCCCAGGGGAAAGGGCCCTAGTGTTTCACATCCTGAGCTCACACCCTGGACCCCCGCCAGCTTTCTCCCGGGTGCCCTGCCCACTTCGTGTGGCAGCTCCCCTGGCAACACTCCCTGTTTCTGCAGACCCTCGGGCCTCGTGGATGAGGAAGCTGCGCACAGACTCCAGACGGTGCTGAGATTCTCTGGAAGGCAGCCTGAAATTCGGGGGTGTAGGGGCCACAGGAAAGTAAGAAATGGAATTCCCAGATGGTTCACACACAGTGTGGACCAGAAAATGGACCAGCCACCTCCAGCAAACCTTAGGAGGAAAAGCAGTGAGATACTGTGTTTAAGGGTTGGCTTAGAATCCTGGTTTTTACCACCTCTGTGACCTTGGGCAAGTCACTTCACTTCCTCTGTGCTTTGGTTTACTCATCTGTAAAATGGGATGATAAATAGGACCTAAATAGTCAAAGCTATGGCTTTTCCAGGGGTCATGTACGGATGTAAGCCCTGGGCCATAAAGAAGGCTGAGTGCCAAAAAATCGATGCCTTCAGGCTGTGGTGCTGGAGAAGACTCTTGACAGTCCCTTGGACAGTAAGATCAAACCAGTCAATCCTAAAGGAAATCAACCCTGCATAATATCATTGGAAGGACTGATGCTGAAGCTGAAGCTCCAATACTTTATCCACCTGATGTGAAGAGTCCACTCAATGGAAAGGACCTCGATGCTGGGAAAGACTGAAAGCAAAGGGAGAAAGGGGTGGCAGAGCATGAGATGGTTAGATAGCATCACTGACTCAGTGGACATGAATTTGAGCAAACTCTGAAGACGGAGGACAGAGGAGCCTGGCATGCTGCAGTCCATGGGGTCGCAAAGAGTTGGATGTGACTTAGTGACTCGACAACAACCTCCCTGCCTCAGGGGTAGGTCCTGTTCATTAAGGATTTTTTAAAGATTACATACGTCAATGGATATAAAGCACTTAGCATGCTGTCTAGAACATGATAGAACTTTCTGGACATGCTCCATCCCTGCGTTGTCCAATACAGTATAGTTGCCATGTGGGGCTATTGAGTACGAAAGGTACCCAGTGAGGCTGAGGAACAGTATTTTAAATTTAATGTTACTTGATTTAAATGTAAATAGGCACATGGGACTAGTTGTTCACACTGGACAGTGCCAGTCCGGAATACAGTAGGTGCCCAATAAGTGCTCACTATGATTACTATTAGGGGTTGTTATTATTATTAGAAGACTCACTGGGTTAGAAATTAGGAGACACCATTTCATTTCTGAGCGTGTGGAGGGTGGGGGACTGTACTGTAGTCATCTTTGTATCCCAGCACCTTGCAGGGTGTTTCGTTTATAAACTTGGTGAAAGATTTATTTAAAACCACAGTGAAGAACACCTACCGTACTGGAGTGTTTGGGCTGTGGACCCTTTATGGGTCCTGAGGAGAAGGGAGGATACCCTCTCCATACGGCAAGTACAGAGTGTTCATACAGTTTCCGGGTTTGCACACCCCAGAGTAGAAATCTCTGACCGGACAGACACCTGCACACAGTAGGTCACCAGGCAGCGCCGGGATCACAGCCAGGCACGGAGCATCAGAGAGGCCGCTTCCACCGTGAGGGGCTGAGCTCCAAATGCGGCGCCCTCCGGCTGTCGAGGTGGACGCCTGCGGTTTCCCGGCCCGGAGATCCACCTCCCTGTCTGGACGTTTCGCCTCGACTCTCCTCTGGGCCCCCTCCTTTACTCTCACGGGGCTGACTCCACACTTTGCCTTCCCAGGCTCGACCAGTCGGAGGAATCCGTACCGCGGCCATTGGCGCAAAAAGAGCACACGACCCAGTTGGTCCCGTGAGATCTAATCCTGAGACTTCCGCTAGAACCACAGGGAAGGGGAAGCTTGGCTTCTGTTGATGCCAAGCTGGCAGATTGGGCCCTGAGAGCGGCTGAGCAACACTTGACCTCCCCATAGAGACAGACAGGGCATAAGGCTTACACAGAGAAAAAGCAGCGCAGAGAGATGGAGACATGACGTCATTGGAACCCCTGCATACAGCCGTACCTAAAGCGGGTCACTCCACAGCTTCCCAAACCCTCGCACCAATATATCCACTTCTTAGCCTCTCTTTCCCTTTCTGTTTTATATTTGTAGGTTTATTTATTTCCTGCACTAGTTTTGTTAGCAAGTTATGATCCAACTTGAAATGGGTGGGGCTGGCTGAAATGCCCAGCGGTGCTGCTTCACAGCTGTGTGCTCTTACTTAGTCTGGGTTCTTAACCTATCTGAGCTTCAGTTTCTTCATCAGTAAAGAGGAGCTGCAGTCTGTACCTACCCTAGAGGAAGACTGCTTTGTGGATTAAATGAGCCAGAGCTAAGCACTTAGTGTTTAATAAATGGTAGTGGTAAAGATGTCTTTATTTCTTTTTTTTTTAAAAAGAAAAATAATAGCTGCTCCAATTCTAATTTTCTATTTCAACCTAATGCACTAAATAATAATTAGAGGAGAATTCACTGAACACTGCAAGTATCACCAAGCCCCTTGATCTCCTGGGACTTCAGTTATCCGATTTTTGTATGGAGGTCTACTGCAAAAGGTCCTGTCACTGTCCTTTACAAACACCCAGACACTGAATTCCTTCAAGATTTTGCAAAGAAAAATCACCAAATAAACCTCCAAGCAAAAACTATTCATCTCCTATCTTCTTGCACCACTGAAAGAAAGGAAAATATGCCACCCACACCCACTCGAGTCCAGCCCTCCTAGCCGCCTCACCCAGGGGCTCACAGTGCCTAAGCAGCAGGGCCGGCAGGCTCACGAGGGTTTCTGACCTCCTGAGGCAGAGGGAATACCTCCACTGGGGACCGAGGAGCGTCCAGACACAGAGGGACGCTCCAGCTGCCCACCCCAGGATGGTGATGCCATCAGTCAAGACTCAGCTTCCCGGACTCCTACTCACGGGGCTCAGTCCCTCTGGATCCCCAAACATGCCCCTTCCCCATCCACAGCACCCCTCCTGTGGCCCTGGCCCTGCCCCTCACCCCCGTAGCCCCAGGCTGACCCAAGAAGGGCACGATCCCACGCTGAGGGCACCTGCAAGTTCAGTGTGACCAGAAAGGGCAGCAAAATGTCCTTCTCACGCTGAACTGGGTTCTATCTCACTCTTAAGTGGGTGAGTCAAGCACCGTGCCTGGTCCCTCCACAAAGAACCCTCCGGTGATAGCACAAGAGAGCGGTGGGTGATGCCCCAGCGGACTGATACACGAGGAAACTCAAGTCCGAGAGGTTCCCGCAGCCCCTAAAGGGCAGGGCTGTGACCTGAACTCAAGGCTGCCTGCTTTCAAAGCTTGGCCTTATCCCCAGCTACACACTTCCGGTGTCGCTCACAACCACATGTGGGTTTGGGCTCCGCAGTGATACAGAGCAGGATACTGGAGCCAGACCCCCAAGAAGTACCACTGACAATCTCCATGACTGCAGGCAAGGTACTTGTCATCTTTTGTGCCCCAGTATCCGTCTCTGTTAGGGAAAACATTTTATCCACTTCAGGGGGCACTGAGATCCTTAAGTGAGGTCACTCATATAAAATGCCCAGTAAATGCTGTTCTTTTTTTTTTTTCTTTCTTTTTAAAATCTTTCTTCCATTAGAATGGCTTTAGTCAGCCCTTGTTTTCCTTGAGTGAAGGCTCCCTAAAAGTCTTATCAGCTACTGAGTTTTTTTTTAATAAGTCTTAAATACAGACTTGGCAAATTCAGAGTAGAGAAAACACGGGGGAGACTTGGCTCTCGGAAAGTGATGCCGGCCAAATCAGATGGCTGGAGGTTCTTAGAATCCGCTTAGAAAGCAGAAGAACGAGACAGGGAGAAGGGGCCTGGTAGGAGGCCACAGACTGTTAGGGTCAGCGTGGGGACAAGGACTCGGGTGTCCTCACCTCCCATCCTGGGGTCTGCAGTCAACAACTGTGGGCCCAACATGGCGAGGAGGCAGAAATGCCTTTTCCTACGTGCCAACCAGCACCCTCTCCTGAGGCCCCCAGGAGGTTACTGCAGGGGGACCCAGGCAGACTACACTTAAGCAGGAAAGCCAGCATCCCTCCCAACACACCTGTCACGTTGTCCCCAAGCCCACCACTATCAAAAGCTCCAGGAAGCCGCATTGCCAGATACACGAAAACAAGCATCAAACCGGGCCACGTGCAGATATGGTTGCATCATTCATGAGCACTTCTGCCGTCTTTAGCCTGAGAACACAACACACATGAACTGATTTGAGTCAACCCTGCTAGCATCGGAGCGCCCCCAGAATATCCCACCCAGTGTTCCTGCTGTCATCCCTTCCATCGGGCCAGCGTTTTTGGAACCTGCACTTGGCCCGGCGGGGGAGTGTGGGGCTGTGATTTCCGGCCCAAGAATGGAAAGCTCAGAAAATATAAGATGGGAGTTTCCTCTCTTGCCTAACCACTTTGAATCCTCATTTGTCCCTCCATGTACTGCCCATCTGGCAGCCACGCGTAGGTGAATTCACACTCCTCTCGTGATCAACGCCTCCCCGCCCCCCACCCACACCAGCTTCCATCTCACTCAGAGTAAAAGCCCAAGCTTCTGAGGGCCACAGGCCCTGCACGACTGGCAGCCTGTTCCATCTCCTCCTCCTCTGTTCTTTTTCACTCTGCTGCAGCCTCGCTGGCCTCCTGGCGATTCGCTGATCCCCTCTCAAGGCCTTTGTGCTTGCTGTTCCCTCTGTCAGGGACACCCTTGCCACGGATGTCTGCCTGGCAGGACTCTGCTCAACATCACCCCGTCAGAGAAGCCGCCCTTGAGGGTCACCTCTGGAGCCCGCTTCCCACCAAGCTCCACCGCCTTTCCTGCTTTATCTTCCTCCCAGCTCCCGCTGCTTCTAATACCTATTTATTATGTATTTATTAAACTTCGCAATAGAGCTTCCCAGGTGGTGCTAGTGGCAAAGAACACATCCGCCAAAGCAGGAAACGCAGGTTTGACCCTTGGGTCGGGAAGATCCCCTGGAGGAGGGCATGGCCACCCACTCCAGTATTCTTGCCTGGAGAATCCCATGCACACAGGAGCCTGGTGGGCTACAGTCCATGGGGTCACAGAGTTGGCCATGACTGAGCACAGCTTCTCACGAACATGTGAGCAGGGATGTTGTTTTTGTTCGTTTCTCAACCTTCCTGCAACAGTGCCTGGCACCTAGTAGATGCTCAAGAAATGTTTGTGAAAAGGAGAGAGGAAGTTTCCTTCTAAGAACTGCCAGAAAAGGTCCGTCTCGGCCCTTGCTGCCAGTTGAAGTCTCCTGAGGTACAACTCCAAGCAAGACCCTCCCCTGCTTACAAATCTTCCAGAGCTCCCCACTCTCTGAGGGGGCAGACGCTGCAGCCAAGCATTCACAGCGCTGCACAGGCTGTGACGCATGGACCTCTCCTGACTCATCTCCTTCCCCTCCACACATCGGAACCCCCAGCTGGCTTCTAGGGACTCTGCTGAAGCTTGTGGTTCCCAACCTCTGCCCTCTGGGAATGAGGGGCCATGAGGCCGCCCTCCAGATCCTGGCAAAGCGGGATCTGAATCCTGGCTTCTCCACCCGCCAGCCGTGTGACCATCTCCGTGCCTCCAGTTCCTCTTGTATCCAGCAGAGGAGGTGGTAAGTCTCCCTGTTAGGGCTGTCTGTCATGAGGGGTGAAGGAGGTAAGCATCTAGGGACCACTCAGCCCAGCTGTGCTATTCTGACCTGGAAACTTCCTCGTGACGGGGGCTGTGCTGTGCTTTCAGGATGTTGAGCACCATTTCCGGTCTCTCCCCACTAGATGCCAGAGCATCTCCAGCTCTGACAACCGAAGACGTCTCTAGACGTTGCCAAATGTCCCAGTGGGTGGGGGGTAAGGCTGCCAGATTTAGCAATGCATATTTATTCCAAAAGACTATTCATTGTTTATCTTAAATTTGAATTTAACTGTGTGACCCATGTGCTATCTGGCAATCCTACCTGGGAGGCAAAACTGTCCTTCCTCCTTCCTCAAGAGCCCCTGGGTTAGAGGGACACCACCGCAGGGTCCTGTTGCTAACATCCCTGTTTTCCTTCTTGACTTCCTCCAACCTTCTCAGCACGTCCCACCCTCCTGCCCTGATCGCCCACTCAGGGGTGGGGAGGTTCAGCTCCCCAAACAAGCCCGGCTCAGCTGCTGTGACGATGGCCCCCCCGGAACAGCCCTCGCACCAGGTCCAGGAAGCAGAGCTAAACGTGGCTTCCCTCTCATCCCCAGACTCTTTCCCGGGGTCTCTCTGCAGACCCACAAGCCCCTGCCTTCTCCCCTCCAGTTAAGAGGCCAAGCAGGCCCAGCCAAGAGGCAGGAAAACAACGCAGTTAGTCACTTCGCTTCTGTTATCAACCCGTGTCACGTGGCTGGCTCCTTTAATGGTAGTCGTCATGGCAACGGGAAGCCAGTCCCTGCTGCTCTGGGAACCAAAACAAAATTAAAGGGGTGGAGGTGGGGAGGGGCAAGGAGGGGAGGGCTAAGGGAGCCAGGAAGGAGCCAGGAGAGAGTGGCTGGATTTGACTGGAGGAAATCATGCTGAGGCCATCCTGTTCCCAGCTGTCCCTGGGGAGGGAGACAGTTCAAAAAAAAAAAAAGAGATTCCTGTCCTGGAGAAGCTCAGGCTAACATGGTGGGTGTTTTCACATGGTTTATACTGACAGGTGAGTAATTTTCATCCCCATTACGAATAAACTAGAATCCAGACACGTGTGAAGGTAAAGACAGATGCTTGTCCAAGATTGCACAACTGACGAGCAATCAGTTTCAGCTCCTCCCTCTTCTTTCCATATTCCTCATGTCCTCCCCACTCCTTTCCTCTTGCTTTTAGGATAGGACCACATGGTCTGCCCCCTCTTCGTGCAGCCCTCTGCACTCCAGCCATTTCCGAGTCCCCTCTCCCACCTCCCCGCGCCCATTCCTCCAAGTTTGTGGTTCTCCCTCCAGCTACAAAGTCTTGGTGTGTGCAGTTCCCTCTGCCAGGAATCGTTTTTCCACTATCTCTCACCACCTCATACCTTCACCTAAAAAGCCTACTTATCCTTCACACAGCTTCTTAAACACCACTTCCTCCAGGAAGCCTTCCTGAGCCACCTGCATGCAATTACATCTGGATACATGCTCTTGTAATGCCAAGTGATGCTTGCTTCTCCTCTAGACCTTGGTGCGCAGCCTGCAATTACCCCTTTAATTACATTACCCCCCAGGATGTCTGTCAGGGTCTGTCCACCATACTAGAGTGTCAGCCCCGAGAGGACTCAGCCGATCTAGTTCACCGTGGGATCCGCAGAGCCCGGCCGAGTCAGCATTCGACAGAGCTTCCAGCCCCACAGCCTCTGCCAGCCTTTGTGGCTTCAGTGGCTCACACAAAAGCTTGCAGACCCGCCTGGCTTATCTACAGAAACTTGCTGTTAAGTTGCCCCGTTCCAGAAAGAAGGATGGGAGGCACCTCTGCGACAGGCTGCGACAGGCAGGGATGTGGCTTTGAACCCAGAGGGTGCAGGGAAGGAAGACTTGACTCCTAGTTTTCTAAGCAAAGAGCTCCCCTTTGCCCTCCCATTGGAGATGCTCCCCGAGGAGGTGGTCAGAGGAAGGAGAGAGGAGGTCTACTTTGGAGGGGCGTGTGTGTGGCTGGATTTGTCTCCATACCCTTGGCGGGGGGTACCCATGCTGAACAGGGGGCTCAGGGACAGAAAACTGTTCCCCTTTACTGGTTCTGTGCCCCTCCCTCTCTTGCTCCCTCTCTCTGGCCCAGTTTTCTCATCTACAAAATGGAAATTATAGCACCCACACACACTGAGATTGTGGTGCCGTGTAGACGTGAATGGGCATGTTTGTGATTTAGGGGGTAAGAACCTGGCTCTGATGCCAGGCCAGGCTTGGGAGGGTCTGTCCCTTCTGGGCTATGCGTTCGTGAGGAACTCACTCCTCCTCTGTGAGCCTCAGTTTCTGTGTCTGTAAAATGGGGAAAACCTCACTGACTTCATAAAATTACTGTGCACACAGGATACAGCTTAGAGTAGCCTCCAGGAAGTGGAAGCACTAATTACCATAATGATGAGCCTGGAGAAATGCAAAATTTAGAATCAGCCATCAGCTCGCGAAGTCCTGCCCTCTGATTGCACTTCAGGGTCAATGGATACTTGAGTTCTTGACCAAACTTGGCAAGGTCTGCCTCTGCACCCCCACCCACCCCTGCCCAGGCAGCGAGCGGGATGCCAAGAGGTCCCTTAGACCAGATGGCCTTGGCCTCCAGTCAGGCAGAAAGCTCATCCCAATCGCCAAACTCAGCGGCTCAGAAGAGAAAATGCAGCCTTTGATCACCAGGGGGAAAGTGTCCCCCCCGCAACCTGGCCAATAGCCCAAAGCAGACTGACATGGATGGGACCTCCAAGGACACCGGACCAATGCTTCCTCCTCCAGACGTGGAGAAACTGAGTCCTCGAGAGGGGAAGGAACTCGCAAGGGCATTGAGGGAGCTGGTGGCAGAGCTGGGTTTAGGGCTCAGCTGGAGGCCTGCCCAGAGCAGAAATCACTCCCTCCAACGTGCTCACAATCTCTTCTGCTTGTAGCCGTGCCCCCACGCCCCCCACCCCAGCCCCCAACCCTCAGCGGAACCATGTCCTTACAAACACAGCCATTCTGGGTGAAAATACATGGAGAGCACACAGAACATCTGGGTTTAATGAAACAACGAACACAAAAATTGCAGGGTTTTACTCTGAAGGCTTTTGGAGGGGGCGGTCTATATCCATTCTCGCCTGAAACAGTCATCCGAACGTGTAGCTTTCGATGGAAAGCGGGTCTAGACAGAGCTCTCTTCAGGTCCCCGCAGGGGTCTCTGTGAGCGTAAAGTTCTGGGCCTTTCTGAGGGATTTCATGTGTATGTCTCCTTATTCAGAGACACTAGAATGTGCAATCAGCCTGGAGTGGATTCTTTCAGCAACAGGGGGACGTGCCACACAGGGAGACACACACAGACACACGCCCACGCTCTCCGGGGGGGGGGGGGGGAGGGGCAGCAACAGGTCCCAGCGCTGAGACTGCCCTTGGTGGCTGGCTGGCTGCCACCGTGCAGGGAGGGCCTTTTTGGTGGTCAGCACTGCCCCCAGATACCAACACCCTCAACACACCCGGAGGCACAGGACCAGGCCAGCCCCCTCCACCGAGAGCTGAGTGCTCAGAACGCAGAGGTGAGGCATGCTCGGCAGTGACGGGGTCCCAGGTGGTGGGATGCAGGGTGACGTGGGGGCATGCACACACACACGGCCGCAGCCTCACTCATCCACACACAGATTCATGCCATCCCATGTCACACGCACAGACACAGCCACTGGCTCACTCATTCACAGATTCCTGCATCACACAGATACACATCATAATCAGAAAAACAGATAAACACGCAGATGCACGGACACACAGAGATACACTTAGATATCTCTAGGGAGATGCGTGGATGTGCTCAGATACACATACAGCTACACATCCTCACTCACACAGGCATGTGCGTGTACACACACAGACACACATACACAGAGTCCACACAGGCATGTTTGTGTACACACACACACACACAGAGTCCAGGTGTCTAAATGCTTCCCTAGGCACCCATCACTATAGATTCTCTTGCTCTGTGAGAAGTCATGAACTATTAACTCTGAAGGCTAGGCTGGGCTAACCCCAGGGAGAGTGAAGGGTCAGAGGAGCAGCTGAACCCTGACTAATTCTCACCTTCCTGCCAGAGTCGGCTGGGTGGGGGTCCGGGGACCCTGCCTGTCAGGAGAGCAGGCACACATGCCTACCAGTGGACTTAACCCACTGGCCTGGGACTCTCAGGGAGGGGGTCCCCTGGCTCCTCGGGGTGGCTCCAAGGACTGAATTTAGGGGAGGGGTGTGTGTAGGGAGCTTTATTTTCCCAAAGTGAATCCCCCCGCTTCCGGAAGTCTGGTCCACTGCCTGCAGCCCCATCCAGGCCTCCCCGACTCAACAAGCCTCGACAGCAGCAACCTCCCCCCCCCCCCCCCGCCCCAGGTGCGTTTCTCACCTTGATGAGACCCACCCACCTGCTCTTCCACAAGAGGGGGTCCTACCGAGACACATCCAGGTATGCCCCCCCCCCCACCTGGAGGGCCCTCACGCAGCAGTTGCTCCTGTACACAGCATAAAAACACCCAGGGCCCCCTACCCCCTACTCCCATCCCCAAACTCACCTGCTTCTAGCCCTGCGCGAGGTTAGCCCCCCCCCCCAGGTGGGCCCCCCACCCCAGCTGGCCACGCGGCCTTTGGGGACGCTTTCCTGGGGGTGGCTGCGGCGGCCCCCTCCCCGGGGGTCGCGCCGCCCGCCTCCGCCCGGCACTCACCTCCTTCTTGACCGTGCGCAGCAGCCTCTGCCGGGTCTCCGCCTCTGTGGGGTGAGACGGGAGGGCGGCCGCTCAGCCCAGGGCTGGGCGCCGCGCTGCGGAGCTGCCTTCCCCCCGCCCCGCACCCTGCGCCCCCTTACCCGCCAGCCCCGAAGCCATGGCTGCGCGCGCGGCGATCCGAGTCCGGGTGGCGGCGGCGGCTCCCGGGCGCTCCACTCGCCTGCTGCAGCCGCGGCGGGGCGGGGCGAGCGCCGAGTGACGGTCCGGGCGCCAGACGTCAGGCCCCGCCGCGCCCGCCCCACCCTCCCGGGAGCCACGCCGGGCCGCCCAGGTCCTCTCGGAGGCTCCTCCCCGCCCGACACACACCCTCGGTCCCGCGCGTCCCGAGGAGCCGGCGCCGGCACCTCCCCCCCAAGGGGAAACCCACCACCACGACCACTTCCATGCCCACCCTTCTTCTATGGGGCCGGGAAAGACATCATCACTTGTTCACTCTCTGCGGTGTGCCAGGTTCGGATGCGGCGGTGGGGGGCGGGCTTGAGGGGGGGCGGTGCTACTACCGACAGTCTCCTAGCCTGTTTTCTCCTCTTTAAAATGGATATAGTTTGATCACCTCATAGGAATGATATGAGGCTTAAAGGAAGTCCTGAATGTAAAGCACTTAACACACATCTAGGGATAAAGGGCCGGCAGCCACAAAGATAGCTGGGCTGCATACTATTACTACTACGACTACTGTAGGCATACCTCTTTTTATAGTGCTTTGCTTTACTGCACTTTACCATTGCGGGTTTTGCTTTTTATAAATGGAAAGTTTGTGGCACGTCGGTCTGTGCCATTTCCCCAGGGGCACCGACTCGATCGCTTTGTGTTTCTGTCACATTTTGGTAGTGCTCATAATAAATATTTCACACCCTCCACCAGCAAAAAGACTGAATCCTCCATGAAGTCGCCGATGACGGGCTTCCCGGGTGGCGCTAGTGGTAAAGAACCCGCCTGCCAATGCAGGAGACATAAGAGACACAGGTTCCAACCAGAGGTTGGGAAGATCCCCTGGAGAAGGGAATGGCAGCCCACTCTGGTATTCCAGTATTCCAGCTCCACTCCAGTATATCCAGCCGTGGATCCAGAGTCCCTTCTTTTCCATTTGTCAGTGTCAGGGGGGCCTTTGGCCATAAGCCACAGGTGCTGACTTTGGCTAACTTTGCAAAACGGAATAGACTCGAAGGATGACAGGCATTCCCAGAGTCCAAGGGAGGCTGGAGTACTCAGAAACAGGGTGAAACCAAGGCAGTGCTGGAAGGCCAGCAAGAGAGACTTGAACAATCATCTGACAGAGACAGGGTGTTTAGGGCACCACCACTCAGGTGATAGGAACTCCATCTATTTGAGGTCCTGTTGCAGAAAGGGAGCGTCTGATTGGTCTGGCCTGGGTCACACGCCTGCCCCCTGCTGGGGGAGGGCAGCCTCATTCACAGTCCTACTGCCCCACCATCTCCAGGCAGGTGTGGTGGGTCCCCTTGGAGCCCAGAGAATAGGGAACAGTTGCTTGTTGGCAAAAATACCTAACAACCAAGTGAACAGCAGTCAGAATCCTGAGCTCAGGGCCCAAGAGACTGATCCAGGGGTTCTGTTCTTGACTGTGCCCCTAAGATGATGGAGTTACTTTAGAAAAGTAGGGCACCCAAGCCCCACGTTGGTGTGTGTTTCCTAAAACCCGTGTTTTTCCTTCTGTCTCGCGCATGTGTGTGTGTTAACATGCTTCAGTCGTGTCCAGCTCTTGGCAACCCCATGGGCTGTAGCCCGCTAGGCTCCTCTGTCCGTGGGATGCTCCAGGCAAGAATACTGGAGTGGGCTGTTGTGCCCTCCTCCAGGGGATCTTCCCAATCCAGGGATGGGACCCCTTAGGTCTCCTGCACTGGCAGGCAGGTTCTTTACCACCAGCACCACTTGGCAAGTTTTCCTTTTCCTACCAAGCTCAAAGCATGGGAAGGTGACTTGTACTGATCCTTCCTTGAAAACCTGGAGCTTTTCTTCCAAAAGGAAGGATTTGATGAAGCTTGCTTTAGTGGCAACAGGAAGATGGGCATCTATGGGACCTGGATTTGCTCAGGTTTTTGGACCCGGACTCAGTTTTTTATTTTGGGGGGCTCCAAAATCACTGCAGATGGTGATTGCAGCCATGAAATTAATTAATTAATTGACGCTTACTCCTTGGAAGGAAAGTTATGATCAACCTAGATAGCATATTCAAAAGCAGAGACATTACTTTGCCAACAAAGGTCCGTCTAGTCAAGGCTATGGTTTTTCCAGTAGTCATGTATGGATGTGAGAGTTGGACTGTGAAGAAAGCTGAGTGCCAAAGAATTGATGCTTTTGAACTGTGATGTTGGAGAAGACTCTTGAGAGTTCCTTGGACTGCAAGGAGATCCAACCACCCCATTCTAAAGGAGATCAGTCCTGGGTGTTCTTTGGAAGGACTGATGCTGAAGCTGAAACTCCAGTACTTTGGCCACCTCATGTAAAGAGTTGATTCACTGGAAAAGACCTTGATGCTGGGAGGGATTGGGGGGCAGGAGGAGAAGGGGACGACAGAGGATGAGATGGCTGGATGGCATCACCGACTCGATGGACGTGAGTTTGAGTGAACCCCGGGAGCTGATGATGGACAGGGAGGCCTGGCATGCTGCAATTCATGGGGTCGGAAAGAGTCTGACACGACTGAGCGACTGAACTGACTGAACTTGGACCCTGAGCTTGGCTCTTTCTGCTGCAGTTAGACCAGTCACCACTAGGGGCGCTGGCACCGAAGGTCAGCTTGTTGAGTCGCAATCTCTCTGAGATAGAGCAGGAAATCTTTCCTGGGTCCCAAAGCCCAAAAGCAGGGTCTGAGAATCCCACCATCTGACTCACTGCTACCTAGGCTTTGTCTCATACCTGTGCAGCTGACCCCTTGTTCAAATGCCAGAACCAGTGAGGAAGGCCTGTTCCTCCTGCAGTGTCCCTTTAGCGCCCTCTACGGAGAAAACTCAGCATTGTGCTTAGTATAAATGAGACAACGTTAACGCAGTCCTGACTATTACCGAGAAGCCCCCGTTGGACTCTGGGAAAACCCATTTTTCCTCCAGTTTATTGCCTTTTGCTTAAGTTAGCCAAAGGCAGCTTCTGTGGCTTATGGCCAGAGATCCCTAAACAGTTCCATTTATTATGGAAGAATGAATTTGGAATTGAAAAGCAGTACACTGATTACTGGTACAATGGCATGGCCTCATTGTGAAGCCACTGACCCAGAGTTTTCTATTACTTGCAGTTGAAAACATTGTGCTCATAAAATTATTCCGTGGAATGTGTTCATCTGTTTCTATGAACATGAATAGAAAAAAAGCTGACCTACTTTTCCACTTAGAAAATGAACATCTCTCTCTGTCAATAAATGCAGATCGCAATCATTCCAGGCACGTGGGAGAGCAGGTGCAAAGGCCCTGGGGTGGGAATGAGCATGCCTAGACAAAGAAGAGAATGGGTTTGGTGGAGACCGTCACACAGTCAGTGCTTAAGGCTCCTCCAGTCCATAAAGCCTTAAAAAAGCCCAAGAGAACCTTGATTTTCTTCTTACTTTCTCATCCCACATTCTCTCCACCAGCAAGCCTTTTAAACCTACTGTGGTAATATTCACATAACATTCACCACTGTGACTAGTTTAAACTGGACAGTCCAGTGGCATTTCCTCCCAATGTGCTGAGGCCATCACCACCGTCTAGTTCCAGAACACTTCTTCACGTCAAAAGGAAACCCTGTACCCATTAAGCAGCCTCTCCCCATCTCCCCTTTCCCCACAACTTTTAGCAACCACTCATCTGCTTTTTGTACCGATGAGTCTGCCTGTTCTGGAGATTTCATTAAATTAAACGAGCCGATGTGTAGCCCTTATATCCAGCTTCCTTGACATACCGCAGTATTTTTGAGGTTCATCCATGTTACAGCACATAGTACTTCTTTCCTTTTTATGACTTAAGAATATTCCGTTGTGTGGACATACCCACACAGTGGGTGGGTATGTTTCTCCATTCATTAATTGCTGGACGTCTGGATGGTTTCTACCTCTTGGCTGTTATAAATAGAGTGCTTCTGTGAATAGAGCTGTACACACTGGTGTAGAAGATTTTATGTGGACAAATGTTTTTAACTTGCATATTTGATACCTAGGAGTATAATTTCTGGGTGCTACAGGTTAAGAGTTTATGTTCTCTTCAGATTTACATGTTGATACCTAATCCCCAATGTGACAGTATTTGGAGGTGGGGCCTTTTGGAGGTGATTAGGTCAGGGGGATGGATCCCTCGTGAATGGGATTAGTGCCCTTATAAGAGATCCTGAAGAGCTTTCTGGTCTCTTCCACCATATGAAAATACAGCAAGAAGATAGCCATCTAGAAATCAGGAAGTAGCTCTCGTCAGACACTGGATTTGTCAGTGTCTTGATTGTGGACTTTCTAGCCTTCAGAACTGTGAGAAATAAATCTCTGTTGTTTATAAGCCAACCAGTCTATGGTATTTTAACAGTCCAGGCTGACAAAGACATTGGTCATATGGCCATTCTATGCTTAATGTTTTGAGAAGCCTCCATATTCTTTTCCATAGCGACTGTACCAATTCATATTACTACCAGCAGTGTGCGAGGATTTCAGTTCTTTTCACATCCTTGCCAAAACTATTTTCCTTTTTAAAACTTAAAGTCATCTCAATGGGTGTGAAGTGATATCTGATTGTGATTTTGATTTGCATTTTCTTAATGACTAATGATGTTGTACATCTTTTCATATGCCTGTGAGCCATTTGTAAAACTTTTCTGGAGAAATTTTATTCTAGTCTTTTGCTCATTTTAAACTGAATTGTCTTTTTGTTGGTGAGATGCATGAATTCTTTCTGTATTCTGGATACTAGACTCTTATAACACATATAATTTGCAAATATTTTCTCCCATTATGTAGGCTTTTTTCTTTCTTGACAGTGGCCTAGTAAGATAGTGCAAAAATGTGTGTTTTTTTTTAAAGTTTTAAATTTTTATGAAGTCCAATTTAGGTATTTTTTATTACTTGTGATTTTGATGCCATATCTAAGAAACCATATCCAAAACTAGGATTATGCCTATTTGCCCCTATGTCTTCTCCTAAGAGTTTTATCGGTACAGCTTTTATCTTTAAGTCTTCAGTCAGAGCACGTGCCTATGAGTGGGGCCTGGAGAGGATGGGAGGGAGTGGAGAGTGTTCCCGGCGGTTCCAGGATGCCTGGCTCCTGCTTCACAGTCCTGGTCTTCTGCACATCCTTCCTGATTCTCCAAGTCTGTCTTCTCATCTATAAAATGGGACAGGTGTGAATTTTACTTGTCTATTCATCGCCCAGTGCACCTGTGAGGATGAGAATCAAATGACATCGTGTTTATGGAGATTCTTGGTGTACACAGGATCGTTAATTTAGCGAAGTGATACAATTATGGTATCGAGCTGCTAAAGCAGATCTCAGTCAAGGCTCTTGGGAGAGAAATGACACTCGCTCTGAGTCACTTAAGCTGATGGAAAGATACAGGGGTGGGGGGTGGGGGGGTGGATTTGATAGAAAAAAAAGGACAAGCCAAACAGCAGTATCTCTGGCTGTGTGAGGCTGATGGATTTTCTCTTGCTGTGTGTGGCTCCGTTCTCTCTGCTGATGGGTCCTGTTCCCTTCACTGACGTAAGGGAAGGGAGACTTACTCGGAATTGTGGACTCTTTCCAGCAGCGTGCTTTTAAAAAAGTTATTATAAACATATGTTACCTTTTCACAAAATATAAAGTAATAAGGATAATAATAAAAAATGATGGGGTAAGATCTCAGCAGGAATTGGAAGTACTGGCCTGTTTTGTGAATCTTGCCTCCTTGTGAATCAGTTGCTTCTCCAGGAAGGCCTGGTTTCTTTGTTTGGAGTGTGGCTTTTAAAACCAAGATCTGGGCATTAGGTGTCTTCTGCTCCGCCTTATTCTGCCTCCCTCCTTCTCTTCACACACTCTTTGAGATCTTGGGATTCCAGTTTCCTGGAGGGAGATAAGTTTGTGTTAGACAGACCAGAGGCAAGGTCCAGGATGCAGGAGGCTGAGCTCTGGCTGCCTCTTGAGCAAGCTGTTCTTTAGGTCAGCTTTTGCTGCTTAGACCCTGGGAGTGTGGATCCCGAACCAGAGGAAAGTGAGCTGGGTGATGACCCGACAGTTCTGTGTCCAACAAAGCCTGGGCAGGTGACGAGGGGACCCTAGAGACAGGGCTGCTTCTCACTGTGCCTTTGGCAGAATCAGGGTCACCAGCAGTAAAGGCCAGAGCCTACATCTCAGCGCAGCCTTGCCTTGGTGTCACTGGGCTGTGTGCTGGCAACAAGGGGGCTCTGCTTGGATGCGCCCCTGGGTCCTGACTTAAGGGAGGGGCAATCGTGCCTGCAAACACAGGGTCACTGTTGGTCCCTAGGTCACTATGGGGGTGTTCTGGCGGGGGAGGGGGTGTTCCAGGTGTCCAGGCCCCTCTTTCCCCACAGCAGCTTGTGGTTCTCGGGGACCCACTCGCTTCTGCTGTAGTGTGGAGTGCTGCGAAGGGGCAGGTCGGCAAAACAAACACACAAAACACAAAAGAACCACTTACCGGGGGGCTCACATCACCGACACCTGGATACCCTCTTTCATGGCTTACTTTTCAGTGAGTCCACCTCCCATTATCTCATAGGAACTAGGGAGTTCTTAAGAATTTTTGGGCTGGAAGCATTCTCTCAAGAACTAAATTTTGAATTACAAGAGACAGTTTGGGGAAGCTACATGGGCCTTAAAAGATCCACTTAATGTGATTTTGGGAGGCTTAAAGAAGTGACTCTGACCCTATGAAATCAGGAAAGCAAAATGTATGGAAATTAAACTCAGACTGCACAATTATTCCCGGGAAGATGGTCTTACATTTGTACATATGGGTGGTGTTGTACAAAAGCAATTTTACTTGTATTTAGAAGAGGAATCCTATAGTGATATTGTGGAGGCCACAAATATCTACCTACAGGATTAATTAATTTAAGTAAGTAATTAATTTAGGCTGTGCACAGTCCATGTGGTATACTAGTTCCCTGACCAGGAATTGAACCTGTGCCCCCCACAGTGGAAGCACAGAACCCCAACCACTGGCACATATTTTAATTTTTTCAAATGTCCTAATACCATGCAAGCACCTTGCTGCGGTTCGTCACAAACTCCTGATTCAAAAAGGCCTATTTTCTTTCCACATAGATGGAAAAGAATCTGAAAAAAAAAAAAAAAACAAACAGATTGCATATGTATGTGTAACTCAATCACCATGCTATACACTTGAAACTAACATATTGTAAATAACCTATAATTTAAAAATTTAAAAATAAATATCTAAAGTAAATGCTAATAACCTATAATGAAAAAGGATCTGAAAAAGAATATGTGTGTATATCCATATATTAAATCCCTTTACCCCTGTGCTGCACTTTTACTGTACCACTGGACCTCTAGGGAATTTCCAGGAATTTTTAATTTTGGTTACTAAGGACACAAAAAGCCACCACGAATCTACTGTCTCCATATTTCATAGAAGAAAAACCATCTTTTAACACCTAAAGGGTAGGAAGCGTCTAATTTCAGGAAAAAAGGAAAAAAAAAAAAAAAAGCCTTTCCCCAGGCAGGGACAGCTGGTGTTGGTATACTAACAATGTCACTGCAGAGATCTTCTGCCTCTGGCTTATGGAATCGAATCTTGTCTCTGATACTTCCTAGCTCTGTGACTTTGGCTAAGCAACTTCGCCTCTCTGTGACCTACCACCTCCTTCTGCGGGTCATTGAGAGGACCAAGTGATGCAAAGGCCTACGGAAAGGCCTTGTGTGTGCTTATCATTCAGTCTCAGTCATTGTCTGACTTTTTACGGCCCCATGAACTGTAGCTCGCCAGGCTCCTCTGTCCATGGAATTCTCCAGGCAAGAATACTGGAGTAGGTAGCCATTCCTTTCTCCAGGGGATCTTCCTGACCCAAGGATCGAACTTGGGTCTCCTGCATCGCAGCACATTCTATAATTGTAAGTGAAAGTCGCTCTGTCATGTCTGACTCTTTGCGACCCCATGGACTATACAGTTCATGGAATTCTCCAGGCCAGAACACTGGAGTGGGTAGTCTCTCCCTTCTCCAGGGGATCGTCCCAATCCAGGTATCAAACCCAAGTCTCCCGCATTGCTGGCAGATTCTTTATCAGCTGAGCCACAAGGGAACCCCAAGAATACTGGAGTGGGTAGCCTATCCTTTCTCCAGCGGATCTTCCCGAGCCAGAAATAGAACTGGGATCTCCTGCATTGCAGGCAGATTCTTTACCAACTGAGCTATCAGGGAAGCCCAGTCCATAATTATGCTGATATAGAGTTATCGTCACCAATATTCGCAGGAGACAACAGCGCCACCGCGTGGCTCTGTATTCCAGGTGAAGACAGCTGCTTCGGCGGAGGCATCCACATGGACACTGAGTGGAAAGCTTGTGTAATGGCCACGGTGCGGGAGAAAGAGGAAGAAATGCCATAAATATTCATAGAATTATAAAGTTGGATCCTCACTTTATGCCATATACAAAAATTAATTAAAAACTGATCAAATATGTAAACATACGAGCGAAATCTATAAAACTTGAACAAAACAGGGCAAAAGCTACATGACATTCGGTTTGGCAATGCTTTCTCTTTTTTTCCCCTTTTAATATATTTATTTATTTTTATTGAAATTTTTACTCGTACTGGGGTATAGCTGATTTACAAACAATGTTGTGATAGTTTCAGGTGAACAGCAAAGGGACTCCGTCATACATGTACCTGGATCCATTCTCCCCCAACTCCCTCCCACCCAGACTGCCACACAACATTAAGCAGAGTCTCCTGTGCTATAAAGTAGGTCCTCAAAGGTCAGCAGCGATTTCCTGGGTGTGACACCAGAAGCACAGGCAACAAAATAAAAATATATAAGTGGACGACATCAAAATTAAAAGTGCATCAAAGGACACAATACACAGAGTTTAAAAAAGACAGGCAACTGAGAGGATGAGAGAATATATTTGAAAATTATTCATAAGGGGTTGGGCTTCCCGGGTGGCTCAGTGGTAAAGAATCTGGGTGCCAATGCATGAGACTCGAGTTCGACGTTTGGGTTGGGAAGAGTTCCTGGAGAAGGAAATGGCAACTCGCTTCAGTTATTCTTGCCTGGAGAATCCTTTGGACTGAGGAGCCTGGAGAATTACTGTCCTCAGGGTTGCGAAGAGTTGGACACGACTTAGCGAGTAAACAACAACATGAGGAGTTAATATTCAGGATATACAGGAGCAATGGAAGGATCTATAAGGAACTCAGAATTCAACAACAGAAAACTAACGTTACAATTAAAAACGTGCAAAGGAGTTGAATAGACTTGATTTCCAAAGTATATACAGGTGGCCAACAAACGTGAAGAGATGCTCAGCGTTACTAATCATTAGCAAACACAAACAGAAGACTACAATGAGGTGCCACCTCACATCCATCACAAGGGTTGCTATCAAAGAGACAAAAGACAAGTGTTGGTGAGGATGTGGAAGAATTGTTAACTTTGTACACAGTTGGTGGGAATTTAAAATGCTGCAGCCACTAAGGAACACTGTGGTGGTTACCAAAAAACTTAGAATTACCAGCAACTTCACTTCTGGGTGTATACCTAAAGGAATTGAAAGCAAGATCTCAAAGATATTTGTACACCCATTTTCATAGCAGCATCAATTACTACAGCTAATCCATGGAAGCAATTTATGTCTCCATTGGCAGACGAATGAATAAAGAAAATGCTTACATATGTATGTTAGTTTTTCCAACATTCTCGGTTATAGCTTCTTTAAACTCATTTTTTTACTTTAGTATAGCTGACTTACAATGCGTTAATTTGTGCTGTACAGCAAAGTGATTCAGTTATACATACATATTCTTTTTGCTCTTCTTTTCCATTACGGTTACAGGATATTGAATATAGCTCCCGGTGCTGTACAGTAGGACCCTGTTGTTTCCACTCTGTATATAATAGTTTGCATCTGCTAATCCCAAACTCCCCGTCTGTCCTTCCCCCGCCTCCTCACCCCCTGGCCACCACGAGCCTGTTCTCTCTGCCTGTGTCTGTTTCTGTTCCGTATAGATGGCTCAGTGGTAAGGAATCCACCTGCCAGTGCAGGAGAGGCAGGAGACGTGGGTTTGATCCCTGGGTCAGGGAGATCCGCTGGAGAAGGAAATGGCAACCCGCTCCAGTATTCTTGCCTGGGAAATCCCATGGACGGAGGAGCCTAGCGAGCTGCAGTCCATGGGGTCGCAAAAGAGTGGGACACAACTGAGCGACTAACACTTTCACTTTCTTCCGTGTCGTATTTTAGATTTAACATATAAGTGATACCATGTCGTATTTGTCTTTCTCTTTCTCATTTACTTCACATAGTATGGTAATCTCTACGGCTGCCGTCTATGGGGTCCCACAGAGTCGGACACGACTGAAGCGACTTAGCAGCAGCAGGGCCATCCATGTAGCTGTAAATGGCAGTCTTCGTTCTTTTTTGTGGCTGAGTAGTATTTCAGTGTATATCAGTTCAGTTCAGTTCAGTCACTCAGTCGTGTCCGACTCTTTGCAACCCCACGAATCACAGCACACCAGGCCTCCCTGTCCATCACCAGCTCCCGGAGTTCATTCAGATTCATATCCATGGAGTTGGTGATGCCATCCAGCCATCTCATCCTCTGTCGTCCCCTTCTCCTCCTGCCCCCAATCCCTCCCAGCATCAGGGTCTTTTCCAATGAGTCAACTCTTCTCATGAGGTGGCCAAAGTACTGGAGTTTCAGCTTCAGCATCAGTCCTTCCAATGAACACCCAGGACTGATCTCCTTTAGGATGACCTGGTTGGATCTCCTTGCAGTCCAAGCGACTCTCAAGAGTCTTCTCCGAAACCACAGTTCAAAAGCATCAATTCTTTGGCGTTCAGCTTTCTTCACAGTCCAACTCTCACATCCATACATGATGTGAGAAACCTGGAAAAACCATAGCCTTAACTAGATGGACCTTTGTTGGCAAAGTAATATCTCTGATTTTCAATATGCTATTTAGGTCTGTCATAACTTTCCTTCGAAGGAGTAAGTGTCTTTTAATTTCATGGCTGCAGTCACCATCTGCAGTGACCTCAGTGTATATATGTATATCCATTTTCTTTATCCATTTAGCTGTCAGTGGGCGTTTGGGCTGTTTCCATGTCATGGCTCTTGTGAACAGTGCTGTTATGAACATAGGGTGTACGCATCTGTTTGAGTTATACTTTTGTTGGGTCAGGCTTCATCTTGATGTCCAACTCCAGTTGGTTGGTTCTGGAATTCTGGAGCTCTGTTTAAGAAAATCTGAGGCCACATCCGGGTCTGGCTGGGAAGAGCACAGTAATCAATTAGTAACGACTGTCCTGGCTTTCTCATCCCACTCCTCCAACAAAAGTCCATCCCATTGGGTTAGGAGGCTTAGGGGCTGCTTCCAGCTCTGTCCCACTTGTTTCAGGAACTGGCAGATCTAGTGTGGATCTAATTTGTATCTCAAGTCCTACACTCCTTGGTATCTGTTTCTGATTGATCTTCAGTCTTCATGAATCTAAACTCTGGGAGTTGGTGATGGACAGGGAGGCCTGGTGTGCTGCAGTCCATGGGGTCGAACTGAACTGAACTGAACATTCTAGTTAAGGCTAAGTGATTTCTTGGGACTTCCCCAGGAGTGCAGTGGTTAAGGCTCCGCACTTCCACTGCTGTGTTAATCTCAGCTTTGGTCTCCTTACTTCCCTTGTGGATGAAAATCCTTTACTGCCGTATCAGTAAACAAAAGATGTTGCTACCATCAGTCACGGCAGCTGCCCTCCTGCCATGAGCCACGAGGGGACTCAGGATGGAAACAGATGGCTCATTGCCAAGCCCTCAGCCACTGCAGGCACCCCCATCTGTGCACCCAGATGGGGACTCAGGATGGGAAAGAACAGGATACCAGCCCTAGACAGCAAAGTGAAGTGAAGTGAAGTTGCTCAGTCGTGTCCGACTCTTTGCCACCCCGTGGACTGTAGCCTACCAGACTCCTCCCTCCATGGGATTCTCCAGGCAAGAGTACTGGAGTGGGGTGTCATTTCCTTCTCCAGGGGATCTTCCCGACCCAGGGATCGAACCCAGGTCTCCCGAATTCCAGGCAGACGCTTTAAGCTCTGAGCCACCAGGGAAGCCCAGGTGCTTATCAAAGGAGTGATGTCAAGGAGCCCAGACTCTTGCATCTTCCTTAGAAAAGAGCTAAATTCATTAACGTGAGGTGCCTGAAAACAGTGGAAGTGACAGTTGCTCAGGCGTGTCCGACTCTTTTACGACCCCTTGGGCTACAGCTCGCCAGGGTCCTCTGTCCATGGCATTTCCCAGGCAAGAATTCTGGAGTGAGTTGCTATTTCCTTCTCCAGGGGATCTTCCCGACCCAGGGATCAAACCCGCGTCTCCTGCATCCCCTACATTGGCAAGCTGATTCTTTACCACTGAGCCACCTGGGAAGCCTGGACACACGGATATTCCAGGGAAATCTTAGTGAGGACTCTGCAACTTGGGAGAACTAAAT
This sequence comes from Ovis canadensis, assembly GCF_042477335.2. NCBI lineage: Eukaryota > Metazoa > Chordata > Mammalia > Artiodactyla > Bovidae > Ovis > Ovis canadensis. Next base: position 75,531,291 of record NC_091261.1, on the reverse strand, counting down.
CAACATCTAATTTCAATACAACCTCAAAATAACAGGATGACAGAGTTTGTTACAGTCTAGAACTCATTGCAAGGATTCTAAAGTTCATTTGAAAAAATACGTTTCAAGGAACAGCCAGAAATTTTTGAGCACTTTGAGGCTTTTTTAATCTTTAGGATCATTTCAAGATACAGCAAACAAAATATTGTTACGGGAGCCCCCTGGACAGTGCAGAATTGAGTTTAGATTTAGAGCTGAGCGTGCACATAGGTTTCTGTTGGATAACAATGGAATTTCAAAGCAGTGAGTAAGGTGAGGGTTATTCAGGTGTCAGTAACCTTCTCGTAATTAAAATGGGTATTCAGTGTGTACATCAAGGAATTAAACGCAGAACAATGCAACTATGAAAATATTAAAATTAAAAAAATTCATGATTTAAAAAAATTTGTTCCCTTGTGGCTTAGCTGGTAAAGAATCTGCCTGCAATGCGGGACACCTGGGTTCGATCCCTGGGTCAGGAAGATCCCCTGGAGAAGGGAAAGGCTACCCACTCCAGTATTCTGGCCTGGAGAATTCCATGAACTGTATAGTCCATGGGGTCGCAAAGAGTCAGACACGACTGAGCGACTTTCACTTCACTTTTCCTATTTTACTTTAAGTGGCAAAGCCAGAGAACGACAAAACCTGGAAACAATGAACACATGTGCTCAGTCGTGTCCGACTCTGTGACCCCATGGGCTGTAGCCTGCCAGGCCGTCTATGGGATTTCCTAGGCAAGAATAGGAGTGGGTTGCTGTTTCCTCCTCTGGGGGGATCTTCCCAACCCAGCGATAGAACCTGCGTCTCCTGCATTGCAGGCAGAATACGACAAATATCATCTGCAAAAACGACCTCCAATACTTGGCTTACAAATCACTTCAAATCCTCTTGTAGGGACGTGTGTGCCAAGGAGATGATTAGGGAGGAGCCAACATTAAGAGTCCAAAGAAGGTCACAGCAGCTACAACTTGGCTACATTGGCAACAGCAGGGATTTAGTTCAAGTATTAAGTGCTAAGGGCTTCCCAGGTGGCTGAGTGGTAAAGAATCCGCCTGCCAAGCAGGAGATGTGGGTTCAATCCCTGGATTGGGGATATTCCCTGAAGAAGGAAAGGGCACCCCACTCTGGTATTCTTGCTTGGGAATCCCATGGACAGAGGGTTGGGCTGTAACTGGCCAGGCTGCAGTCCATGGGATTGTCACAGAACAGTCAGACATGACTTAGTAGCTTAAGGACAAAAACAATTAAGTGCCAAGGACCTCAGTTTCTGGAGTTTCAAGTGCACCTCATTTGGTAAAGTCACCTGGCAGGTTAATTGGTGAATGGCTGAGAGGCAGAATCAGGTGGGCCCGAGGGCAGGCAGAGCAGCCCCTCAACCCCTCCCACCGACACTCAGAGCATCGCTCAGCTTCGACTCAGAGTCAGCTGCACTTGGGCCCCGATGGAGGCGGCTCCGGAAGGGGCGGGGCAGCAGGGTTGAAATTGAAATCAGGGTGGGCCCTGCTGGTGGGGGCAGTGAGGCGCATCCTGCAAGGCGGCCAGGCCTGTCCTCTCTCTGGTCCCACCTTTGCTTGGTGACTGCTTTCGGGGCGCAGGGCTGTGTCCTGGGAAGGGATAACTCTTTTGGAAAGGAGGTCTGCACCTCTAACCCCGCAGAAATCGGTGTTCGGACACCGTGGGGCTGGAGGAGAGGGACCCGAGGGCGCAGAACTGTGGGAGCATCACACATAGATCTTCCTAATCCCAGAGGAGGAGAGACAGGAGGTGAGCCGTGCGGGCCGAGTCCAGAGGGCTGAGACCAGAGAGGTGGAGTCGCAGTTTAAGGGCGTGTGTGTGTGTGTGGTAAGGGTACGTATGAGTGTGTTAAAAGTCTAGGGGACATTTGGGTTCCTCACTGTGCTGTGGGGATGCCTCGTAGGTAAGAACTCAGGACACAGCTAGCTAAGGCCAGCAAGCACTTTGACCATAATGTCTTGTGAATCCATGTGAAGAAAAGACTCACAATGAACAATCTTCTTAAACTGCCATGAGTATCTTCCCAGGTCCCCTGTCTTTTATTACGGGACACTCCTCTGACTAATTTAGCGGCAGTCCGTTTTGTTGGTGTGGTTGGCAATCATGTAATTAGTAACCAGACGCTTACCGTTAAAAAAAAAAAAATTCCCAGGCAACAGTGCAGAGATGTCTAACATAATTGCATTCTTTAAGGGCCTCTCCCCTTCAGGTCCATCGGATTCAGGACAGCAATGACCGGCAGGGCCAGAGTTCACGCCCGAGGAAGACGGCGGGACACCCCACCCTCAGAGCCCGCTCAGCCCGAGGCGGTGAGGGGTCGCCCAATGCCTCCAGTGCCCAGGACCGACCCACCACTGAGCTTCGCTGACTTAGTGAGACGCGGCACGGCGGCGGTGAGCTCCCTCGCATTGTTCCCTTTATGTAAAAATGCTGCCTTTCCAGAAAAGAGGGAGATTGGTTGCTCAGCCGGTATAGCTCCTCTCCTGCTATGGAGTTCAGTTCTGCCGAGAGAGAGGGAGGGAGAGGGAGGGAGAGGGAGGGGGAGGGAGGGGGAGGGAGGGGGAGGGAGGGGGAGGGAGGGGGAGGGAGGGGGAGGGAGAGGGAGGGAGAGGGAGGGAGGGAGAGAGGGAGGGAGGGAGAGGGAGAGGGAGGGAGGGAGGGAGAGGGAGGGGGAGGGAGGGAGGGGGAGGGAGGGAGAGGGAGGGGGAGGGAGGGAGAGGGAGGGGGAGAGGGGGAGAGGGGGAGAGGGGGAGGGAGGGGGAGAGAGGGAGAGAGGGAGGGAGGGGGAGAGGGAGGGAGGGGGAGAGAGGGGGAGAGAGGGAGAGAGAGGGAGAGAGAGGGAGAGAGAGGGAGAGAGAGGGAGAGAGAGGGAGAGAGAGGGAGAGAGAGAGGGAGGGAGGGAGAGAGAGAGGGAGGGAGGGAGGGGGAGAGGGGGAGAGGGGGAGAGGGGGAGAGGGGGAGAGGGGGAGAGGGGGAGAGAGGGGGAGGGAGAGAGGGGGAGGGAGGGAGAGGGAGGGAGAGGGAGGGAGGGAGAGGGAGGGAGGGAGGGAGAGAGAGGGAGAGAGAGGGAGAGAGAGGGAGAGAGAGGGAGAGGGAGGGGGAGAGGGAGGGGGAGAGGGAGGGAGAGGGGGAGGGAGAGAGGGGGAGGGAGAGAGAGGGGGGGAGAGAGAGGGGGGGGGAGGGAGGGAGGGAGAGAGAGGGAGAGAGAGGGAGAGGGAGGGGGAGAGGGAGGGGGAGAGGGAGGGGGAGAGGGGGAGGGAGAGAGAGGGGGGGAGAGAGAGGGAGAGGGAGAGAGAGGGAGAGGGAGGGGGAGAGGGAGGGGGAGAGGGAGGGGGAGAGGGAGGGGGAGAGAGAGGGGGGGAGAGAGAGGGAGAGGGAGAGGGAGAGGGAGAGGGAGAGGGAGAGGGGGAGAGAGAGGGGGAGAGAGAGGGGGAGAGAGAGGGGGAGAGAGAGGGGGAGAGAGAGGGGGAGAGAGGGGGAGGGGGAGGGGGAGAGAGGGGGAGGGGGAGGGGGAGGGGGAGGGAGGGGGGGAGGGAGAGGGGGAGAGAGAGGGGGAGAGAGAGGGGGAGAGAGAGAGAGAGAGCAGGCAGAAGCTCACGAGAAGAGTCAGACTCCACGGCTGGGCTGCCCATGTGGGCAGGCTTTGTCTCCACTGCTTGCTTCCCTTTCTCACGTGTGTCTTCACAGGTGCACACAGGCTTTCTTCCAACCCTGAGTGGATGGAAGGGCACTCATCCCTTGGCCTCAGCCGGTGACTCCTCTTTGGGGAGTGACCTCAAAGCGGAAGATTTTATTCAAGCGTGTGAACAGATTGAGCTAGACAGAATTTTCTGTTTTGTTTAAAACTCAGTATCCCTGCTGTCTCAAGGCATTTCGGTCTTCTCTTATCCCCTATCCTCTTTGTGTGCTGAGGAGAGGTGGGGTGGGTCTGGCTTTTACAACCTCTGATTGATCCTGGTGCTGGCCCGGCAGTCCCGTGACCCCAGCGGTCCCATTCTTTCTCCTCCAGGACTGTTGATCTCGTATCCTCTCCCCCTGCTGCCTGCTCCATCCCTCCTCTGGCTCCTCCTCTGTCTTCATTTTCAGCCTCCAACATCAGCTTCTATGTCCCTGAGACAAATACGGCACCCAAGCAGAACTTCAGTTCTGTCTTCACTGAATCTCCACATCCTGGCCTTGGCCCCTCACCCGAGACCCCAGGGCACTGGCTCTGCTCCTGCCTGAGGCCCCTTAGCCAACTCTCCATCCCCTGAATATTTCTTGCGGTTCTCCTTTCTTATCTCCTGAGTCATAGGTCATTCCCATCTGCCTACAGCTGGCTGAGCTGACTCCCACCAACAACAATCCTCTCCCGGATTCCGCTTTCCCCATAGTTAACTTTCTTTCTCTTTGCTTCTCATCAAAGAAGGCTGGTGTCTACTCTGAATGCCAGCCCTTATTTCCGCGTCTTGTCTCTTCACTCCGGTCAGGGGTCTCCCCCATCCCTCTGCTGAAAAGGCTCTGGTCAGGCTTTCCTAGCATCCTCTACTCTGTCTGTTCTCCGGGTCAGTCCTCCACGGTCTTGCCTATCGCTTATACTTGGAACCGTCAAGCCCTCTTCTCTCCTTGGTCATCTCCTTCTTGTGTGGTGGTCCTGTCACCACACACCCTTGGCTTTCTGCTGACTTCACTAGCCACTGCTGCAAGCTTCCCTTGGTTGGATTCTCCTCCTGTGCTGTTGAAATGCCCAGGACCTAATCCTTGGGCCTCTTCTCTGTGGTCTGTGCGCTCACACCCTTGGTCATCTTATCCGTATCATGGCTGTAAGTGGACAAGTTCCCATGTTTATATCTCCAGCCAGACCCTTCTCCTGCACAAAGGAACATCCCCGTGGATGTCCTACATTCTTGATTTGCCCTCCCAGACAATTCCTGACTACTTCACTTGATGAAATCCCCTTCTTCTAGTTGTTGAGGCTGAAACCTTCAGATGTATCCTCTCTTGACCTCAAACCCTTCACAGAAACCACCAGGAAGTACTGCTGTCCCCCCGACTTAAAAAAAATCCAGTCTTTGATCATTTTCACCCTCTCTATTACTACCCTCTGGGCCAAACCACCAGCATCCCTGGCTGGACCCCATGAACAGCCTCCTAACTCCTCTTGCTTTTGCCCTGGTCTCGCCCTCAGTCTTTTCCCAGCATCGAACCAAGTATCTTGGGTTCACGTTCAGCCCACACCCTGTAAGGGCTCCTGTTTGAGTCGGAGGCGAATGCCTTTAGTTGGCCACCCTTCCACTGCCCCTCTGAGTCCTCCTGCGTCTCCTTTCCTTGTTCGTCTCACTCTTCCTTGAGCTTTTCTTCCTTAGGAGCTTTGCTTTTTCTTCCACCTGAGGTTTGTGTGGTTTGTTAACTCGCTGCCTCCAAGTCTTTGTTGCAGGGTCAACTTCTCGCTGAGGCTCTGTCCCCCATGAGTCAAGGCAACCAGCCTTCTTCACACCCCACCTTTCCAGGATTTTTCATACTTGGCTTCCTCCTACTTTTTTTCATTTCCCCAGCAATTATCATATTCATGCTTTGTAAGTTAATTGTTGATTTATTTCCTGTCACTGGAATATGAGCTTTTCAAGGCAGTTCCTTTGCTTTATGCCCTGATACATGCATTATGGCACATGGCAGGCACATGATGACTTTTGGATGATGGTTGAACATATGGATAACATTACTCTATCTCCCCAAAACATGCAGGCTCAGCAACCTCGTCAAATCCAGCCTAGACTCCAGTCATTGACAGGTGTTAGACACGTGGCTGAGGCTGGACCACCAGCAGGAGCAGAAGCGACGTCCCGGCCTTCAGGTAAAAAGAGGGAGGAAGAAAGATTCGGTGAAGGGCAGAGAATGTTTAGTACATGACAGTGTTAGTTGCTTAGTCGTGTCCAGCTCTTTGTAATCACATGGACTATAACCCACCAGGCTCCTCTCTCCATGGGATTCTCCAGGCAAGAATATTAGAGCAGTTGCCATTTCCTTCTCCAGGGAATCTTCCTGACCCCGGGATTGAACCTGGGTCTCCTGCATTGGCAGGTGAATTCTGTGCCACTGCACCACCAGGGAAGCCCTCTTTTCTGATGACCCATTGCTAAGTAATGTTTGGTTCCTTTGCTATCTTTTCTACCTCAAAAAAATCTTAATAGCTGGGGTGTAATATTGCCCTTTCTAGTTCCATTTCCCTTTTTGTGTAAATTAACAACTGTTATGCTTGTTTGTACATAGAAGAACTTCAACAGGCATCTGGATCACAGGGATCCTTGCTGAGGAAGAGGAGGGATGTTGGTAGAGATTTTCAAGACTTTGTGGTAAATACTCGGCAGAATTTGGTCCACGTTAGAGAGTCGACAAAAGGTATGCTGGCCATTAACAATACAATTTTATGGAGTTGTTTAAGTGTCTCTGATGCTTTATACCATCACTTTAAGTGGAGGTACCCTCTCACCTTCTTACAATTTTATAATAACATTCACTTTTGCAGAAATTAAGACTTACTTAAGAGTCCTGGAGGTACTCATTTTCCTCTCTTCCTTTTATAGACACTAAGATAGAATGACCCAGTTCTTTGGTTGTGCTGAGACATACTGGTCAATAAACTGCACCCCTCCCCCCCGAAAAAACATTATTATGTACAGCGGCTCCCCTCCCCCAAACCCCAGCTTTTGGGACATTTGTGCTGCAGAGGTTTTCTTTTGATATTTCTGTTAAATATAGAAATATATCTGTTAAGTACCTGTATTTAAATACCTCTGTTAAATACCTCTCTCCTTGAACTTCCTAAGTGTGGGCTTGGATAAGGGCTCACCTAAACTCACGTGAGGGCTTCTGGATGCTGGGCGTATGTAACTGCTTATGTCGTTTGCGGACCACCTCCCTTGTTGGATCTAACTCTGGCTCTCAGTATCGTGGTGTCCAGATCGTCTGTCTGGGGTCTGATCAGCCGGATTGTCTCATGACTGCCACGTGATTCCATTTTCCCAGGCACAGAAGGTAGCCCGGTAATGCTGTTATCGAATCATGTCCGGCTCAAGTCTCACTCTCAGAGGCATTTATACAAGTACAACGTCATCTACACACCAGACATAGAGGATGGAAGCAAACGGGAAGCTTTACTCTCTGAACTGGAAAAGTTACTGGGAAATCGTTGTATATACGACGGAAACTCTTTGCTGTTACCTCACTCGCTAGGGGAAACGGTTAAGTAGTATTCTGCGTCTTCCTACTTTTCTCCGCTACATCTGTAGTAGTATTCTGCCTTGTTCTTCTCTCCCATTTTTCACTCGAGAGTAGCCAAACTCTCACCATTCCTGCGCAACAGTTTGTGGAGAAAATCCTGTACACTCCTTGCCCATAGGACTTGTAACTAACCCACAAACCATGTTTAATTTTCACTGACACTCTCTAGGGTCTCATCTTTACTGCCAAAACTGACTTTATTTGACATAAAGGTAAAATATAACTTTTACCTTTTTTGATGGCACAATATGTTTCAAATGCTGATACTGAAGCTGAATAACGGCAGCCCACTCCAGTATTCTTTGCTGGGAAACCCCATCGACAGAGGAGCCCTGGAGGGCTGGAGTCCATAGGGTTGCATAAGAGTCAGATAAAACTGGGCAATTTAACAGCAGCAACAACAATTTTTAAAATCCCCTCTCCCCCCGCCCTTTTTTAAGCAGGAAAAAAAAAAAAAAGAAAAAAAAACCATTAGGAGAGGGACTTACTGTTTTATTCTAGAAACTTCTCCAGTAAAGGGTCACATAGGAACTTGCTTAAATGAAAGTTTTGACTTGCACATTTAATTCTGACCCTTCTCTTTGGTCTTGTCCATCCCATTTTTTGCCTGCGTCTGCCTCTCTGTGGGAGAGACTGCTCCTTGCCCTTGTGCTATGCTGGGCAGCCAAGTGACAATTTGATCTATCACATGGTGGAGCTTAGTTTCCTTAGAAGAACTAAGGGAATTTTTTTTTTTTCCCTTCCTCTCAGAAAAAGGAAGTGGTCAGCAAGCTGAAAAATGAACCTGTGAAGATAACCTTCGAGCTCTCCAGAGAACTCCAGACCACTTCTCCAGACTGCCTCCGCTATTACAACATTCTCTTTAGAAGGTATCTGAGAGGGTTTCCTTCGGATTCAGTTGACACACACTACTCTGTGTCAGTGATGCTGAACACAGCCATGTGCTTCTAGCGTTGTGTTCTTGACAAGTCCCACATTCTGAGAGGGTGAGGGATCTTCTGAGATGAAATGACACTGGAGCTTTAGCGAGGCATGTGCATATTCCATGGGTTTCTTCAGTATTCCACTTCCTGCCCACCTCTACTTTCCCTGTCGGGGACCTGTCTAGAAGAAGTAATAGACATCAGCTATGTATATCCATGCTTATTTCTTTCTAGAGAAAATATACTTGTTTTCTGTTCTAGACTCATTATAATGAATAAATAGTCAAAATTAAAACTTGGAACACATAGACTGCAAAAGATGTTTTGATCCATTTCTAGGAATGAAGGACATACTGATGGCCTTTCCGTGTTATACTGTTTTATATTATGAAAGAGAAAATTTGACATTAAATTAACTTCAGTATTCACCTCAGCAATGTATTAATAATTTACTTGTCATTAATAGTCATTATCAGGTATTTTATGTTGTTAGTATAAAGAAAACCACTGACAGATCATTTCCCTCTCTAATGCATCCTTATGTGTTAACAAATGCTTACTAATACTTCACTTTCAACAAAAGCTACGCTTCCAGTTCTTATGTGTGTTAACAAATGCTTACTAACATTCACTGCACTTTCAACAAAACCTATTCTTACATTTCTAGAATGTTGCAGAAGATGGATTTGGACCAAATTGGTCGCAACTATTACAATAAAAATAAGAAGACTGAGTTCAACGAGTATAGGTATGTATGAAGTGGTCTATGAAGTGCAAAGTTTCACATTCTGTAGACATAATCACAGAAACGTTTGAGAAAGTTGCTCATCTGAACTGGTGTATGATTTACAAGTGATCTTTTAAATACTATCCAATGACTGTGAACAATTAAGTTACAACTGAATTTATAATTTAAACTTAAAAATTTATTTACCCTAAAAATTCCTAGCATGATAAGCATCAACTTTTCAGATGGTCAGTTATTGTATAAACCTTAGGAAACCAATCATCTGAAACTCGGATAATTTCTCTGAAATTATAGTCAGTCCAACACTTGCCTCTATGTGCGTCTATTACTTATTGGTATCAGTTCAGTTCAGTCGCTCAGTTGTGTCCGACTCTTTGTGACCCCATGAATTGCAGCACGCCAGGCCTCGCTGTCCATCACCATCTCCCAGAGTTCACTCAAACTCATGTCCATCGAGTCGGTGATGCCATCCAGCCATCTCATCCTCTGTTGTCCCCTTCTCCTCCTGCCCCCCAATCTCTCCCAGCATCAGGGTCTTTTCCAGTGAGTCAACTCTTCGCATGAGGTGGTCAAAGTACTGGAGTTTCTTTTCAGCATCAGTCCTTCCAAAGAACACCCAGGACTAATCTCCTTTAGAATGGACTGGTTGGATCTCCTTGCAGTCCAAGGGACTCTCAAGAGTCTTCTCCAGCACCACAGTTCAAAAGCATCAATTCCTCATTGGTATATGTGTATATAATTTACATATTATATATCATATATTCTCATATGAGTATATATAATAGTTTAAGGCTGCAAGTGGTAATGAAAATGATTTAACGAAGATGTATTACTTCTAACTAGCACATCCGGTAAAAGTCTCTATTTGAAGGTCCTTCAAAGGATCAGTGATTATTAAAAATAAGAGACTAAAACTGACACCATCAATATGCGTTTTAGGCAGTAAGTTTAGGTCCCCTACCACTTGGCTTTATGTCCAGAGCTGGGATCTTGACACCCACACCTAACTTGTTTGCAGGTTGGAAATATGGCCTGGCTATGTTACTTCTATTCTCCCATATGAAGCTGGTCTTACTCTCTGTGCTGATGTGAGCCATAAACTGCTCCGAATGGAAACTGCTTATGATTTAATATCACACACTCGTGAAAAAGCCAGAGGAGAAGACGCCAAAGAGAAAATTCTTAGAAAATTAGTTGGGTCGTCTGTTCTTACAAAGTAAGTCTGCTTTTTGAAAACCTATGCAATCACTTTTACTTTTTTTCATTAGAGAAGTTCCTAGGATTTTAAAATGATTAAATGTTGACCTTCAGAAGCAGAAATAGCATGAAAATGGTAAGAATCATTAGATACTTTTTCTCACCGAGTTATACAGCATAGAAGTATGTGAGAAGTCAATTGTAAACTCTGCAGTCCTTGTATGTCCTACTGCTAATTCGGTCATTGGCTCTGAACCCTTATTGCACATGAGGGTATGTATGCTTCTTCCAAATTTATTTTCCGTTCTCTTTGCCTATAGCTATTTTTTAAAATTTGTGCTCAATTATAATCTAGCAAATTCCCATTTGAAGGAAGTTTTTATTTTTAATCTCCCTCTACACCAGAAATCTTAAATTGATAAGAGGACATTTTGACTAAGTAAGTGTAAAACCAATCTTAAGAAGACCAGAGTTGGAAGACTCACACCTCCTAATTTCAAACCTTATTATGAATCTGCAGTAATCAAGACAGTGTGATGCTGGTGTAAGGATAGACATAAAAGTCAGTGAAACAGAATAAGGAATCCGTGCGTTTAACTCTCACTATTAAAGTCAGTTGACTTTTTGACAAGGGTATGAGGACAATTCAGTCAAGAAAAGAATAGTCTTCAACAACTACTGCTGGGATAGCTGTATATTTACCTGCCTCTTCATCATAGGATATACAAAATTAATTCAAATTTACTAAAAAATTAACTCAAAATAGACCTAAGTAAAAAGTTTTAAAAGAAAACATGAGTAAATTATTTGACTTTGAGTTATGCAAAAACCTCATCAGAAAAGTCACCAAAAGCACAAGTGATGCCAAAAAAACAAATTGGACTTAACCAAACACAAAATGTTCTTTAAGAACACTGTCATAAAGGTGAACAGACAACTGGCGAATGGGGGAAATATTTGCAAATCTCATGTAGTAAATAATTTGTGTCTAGATGCATAAAGAATATTTACAACTCAATAATTGAAAGAAACTTGACTTTAAAAAGTGAGCAGAGTCTGAATAGACATTTCTCCACCTAGAATATACAAATGGCCAATAATCACATGAAAAGATGCTCAACATTTGCTATCAGGGAAATGCAAATTCAAACCACAATGAAATGCTACTTCCTATCTAACTAGGTTAGCTAAAGTTGAAAAAGGAAGATGTTAGCAAGTGTTGGCAAGGATGTGGAAGAACTGGAACCAACCATCATATGTTTGGTATGGCCTCGCTGAAGAGCCTGTCATTTCCTCAGTGTGTTAAATACAGCATTACCATATGACCCAGCAATTCTACTCCTAGAGTAGAAATAAAACCATGTCCACCAAAGTTGGTATATGAATATCTACAACACCACTATTCACAATAGATTGAGTGTGAACAACCCAGATGTTCATCACCTGGGAAATGGATAAACACAAATGTGGTATGTCTATACAATGGCATATTTGTCAGTAAAAACAAGGAGGTAGCAATACATGCTACGGTGTGACTGAACCCTGAAGAAACCCAGTCAGGGAAGGTCTCATATTATATAGTTCAACTTATATGAAATGTGATGAGTAGGCAAATACGTAGGGGCAGGAGGTAAACTAGTAGTGGTTTAAGGTCTGGGTGGAAAAAGGGGGTGACTTATAGTTAAGTAGAGTTAAGCTTAACTACACTTGACTATGAGCTTATAGTCAAGTGTAGTTAAGCTCCTAGTTAAGGTGTTTCTTCTTTGGTTGATGAAAATATTCTAAAATTGCATTAATGGATGCATGACTGTGAATATGCTAAAAATCACTAGATTTCACACTTACATGGGTGAATTGCATGTTATATGAATTAATCTTAACAAAGCTGATACATCCTACAATTGGAGTAGGATTTTAAACCACTTCTTTTTTACATGGTTCCATGCGCTAAAGTCAGGAATAATACCATATATTCCATGATTATTCTGCAGGTATAATAACAGAACCTACAGAGTGGATGATATTATTTGGGAGATGTCTCCCAGCTCTACATTTACCAAATCAGATGGCAGTGAGATCTCCTTTGTAGACTACTATAAGGAGGTATGAAATTAGCTTTAAACACATTCGTCCTAAAAAATTTCCTTATATAGTTAAGTATATGTCTCAAGTCTTATTTGGATATACATATGTATATATTTGTATATATTCTACCTTTGGGGCATTGTAGCTTGGCTTATGTCGATTATGCGTGTATTCCAGTGCCTTGTGTATTGGGTAAAGTCACATAATTAGAATGGCTCCTAGATGGCCCTCCCTGTCAGTTTTAGATGTGGCTATGGTAGTTTTAAATACGTAGATGAGCTGTTAGGTAGAAAATATAAAATATGGTAGAACTTCAGAAATGAGAATGTTACAGAGGAGCTTCAGCCCTACACAACTTGGTTCAAAAAGAATGACCAGCTGCAATCTGAAACGATGCCTGTTATGTGTTAAATCTCTTAATTCACGGATTCCTCTATTTTTAATTTGAGTGCTCACAAAGACAAACTGAGGCCAGTTGGTGAGGTTGGTTTTCTAGTTTTGGCTCATAAAAGAAAGATAATGAAAGGAATGGTAGATATATGTGACAAATGGAAAGAACTTATAAATGGATAAATTTTTAAAAGTTATGCATTGACACTTAAAAAGCCTGTATTATATTGGGACCCAAAGCTACTTGCAATTTATAGGTACATAGACCTCTGACCTCCCTTCAAGGGGTGGTTATTATGACATCTTCATTTGTGTTTCACTTATTGGTTGTTCATTTCAATCCCTAAAGCATTTAGTGGATGCCTATTGTATATCTTGGGTATACATTAGTAAAACAATTGAGTTCTCAGCTCTCAAAGGACTTGCATTCTCATTGTGGACAGAGAGGTGATGAAAGAAGAAAGCTATTCTAACAGTTACAAGGGATATGGAGACAACTAAAATTGGGTGGCATTATGGAGAGAGTCCTGTGGCTACTTGGTTTGCATATTCTTCAAAAGCTCCTCGGAGAAGCTGATACCCAGTGTCAGCAAGGAGCAAGCTGGGTGTGGATGAAGGAAAAGAGATGGTATAAAGACACTATTTTCAGGATGGGCATGGCGTATCCAGAGCCCAAACAAGGGTGGAGTGTTCTTGAGAGAAATTGGATGTTATCGTCCAGTCAACTTACGCAGATATTTGTAAGATGTCTCATCTAAGGTACAGAGAATGGGCTGCATGGGGGTAAAAATGGAGGAAGGGAAACCCGTGAGAAGGTTATTAAGTCAGTCGACTTAAATGGTGGTTGGTCTGGAGTAGGGTGGGAGAAGTATGGAGAGGACATAGCGAAGGCTTGGATGTGATAAGTGGTGGAAAGGGACGACTGAAATGTAACCCTTTGGGCTTTATCTGAGGAAGTGAGTGGAGGGTGGTTTTATTTACTGAAATAGGGGAGTCTGTGGGAGGAGCTGGTTTGGGGACTGTTCTGGGATGAGACAGGCACTCAGTTCAGTTCAGTCACTCAGATGTGTCCGACTCTTTGCGACCCCATGAATCACAGCACGCCAGGCCTCCCTGTCCATCACCAACTCCCAGAGTTCACTCAGATTCACGTCCATCAAGTCAGTGATGCTATCAAGCCATCTCATCCTCTGTCGTCCTCTTCTCCTCCTGCCCCCAATCCCTCCCAGCCAGAGTTGCAAACTGAAATATCAGTGAGTTCATTTTAAAAGGTTTACGTCTGGCTCGAATACTTCTGGCTCTTGAAGGCTCGGAGATCCCATCTGTTACCATTTTGTGGCTCTACCATCCTAACAAGTGGGCTCCAAGGTTGTGATATTAGAAGAGAGGTAGAAGCAGCTTACTGGCCTTAGGTCCCTTAGGCTGAAAGTTGTAGGCTGACGAACCTAACTTAGGGAACAGTTCTCTTCCATGTACAGACGTAGTGAGCTCAATATCATTTCTTTGCCAAAGTGGGTAAGTTAAAGCATGCTCTCTGGGCCTGTACAGCCTGGAGTTTTCATTTTGGGAACAAGCTCCTTTTGAATTTCCCAGAAGCTTAAATGCCAGTGAGTGAAAGTGAAAGTCTCTTGGTTGTGTCCGACTCTTTGCAACCCCATGGAGTATACAGTCTATGGAATTCTCCAGGCCAGAATACTGGAGTGGGTAGTCTTTCCCTTCTCCAGGGGATCTTCCCAACCCAGGAATCGAACCAGGGTCTCCTGCATTGCAGGTGGATTCTTTACCTACTGAGCTATCAGGGAAGCCTTTAAATGCCAGATGATGCCACAATTCATGTGGCTAACTTATTACTGATAAGGACCTTGCTAACAAGCAGCTTAAGAACAAAATCTATGAAGAATCTCCACTTTGGGTTTAGAGTACAGGCACCCTGTTGTACAAGAATTTGCTGCCTTAGGGATAGGAACTTCTGTATGTGATGTCTTAGAAGATGCCTTTCCTTACTGGCCATGAAATTAAAAGACGCTTACTCCTTGGAAGAAAAGTTATGACCAACTTAAATAGCATATTCAAAAGCAGAGACATTACTTTGCCAACAAAGTCCATCTAGTCAAGGCTATGGTTTTTCCTGTGGTCATGTGTGGATGTGAGAGTTGGACTGTGAAGAAAGCTGAGCTCTGAAGAATTGATGCTTTTGAACTGTGTTGTTGGAGAAGACTCTTGAGAGTCCCTTGGACTGCAAGGAGATCCAACCAATCCATCCTAAAGGAGATCAGTCCTGGGTGTTCATTGGAAAGGACTGATGCTCAGGCTGAAACTCCAATACTTTGGCCACCTCATGTGAAGAGTTGACTCACTGGAAAAGACCCTGATGCTGGGAGGGATTAGGGGCAGGAGGAGAAGGGGACGACCGAGGATGAGATGGCTGGATGGCATCACTGACTCGATGGACATGAGTTTGAGTGAACTCCGGGAGTTGGTGGTGGACAGGAAGGCCTGGCGTGCTGTGATTCATGGGGTCGCAAAGAGTCGGACACGACTGAGCAACCGAACTGAACTGAACTTCCTTACTGGAAGCAGGGCTAAGGATTTAGGGCAAATAAACAAGGAGGAATGCTGGGCATAGATGTATAACTGCCACTCTAAAAAGTGGCCAGGGCTTTTTTGTTTCCTATTGCTTTACTAATGGGAATCCTCTTGAAAGTTCTCAATGTGTGTTAGAAAGTTTCAAGGCATTACTGTGGTGAGAAATACATGTTCCGAGAGTCTCTCACCTATCTACGTCTGTATTAAAAAGAGTAGCACGATAATTCCATTATGTTTGGTGGGTGTCCTACTCTTCTTGGCCATCAGTGATCCCTGGGACATCAAATCAAGAGAACATTTAGAATATTTTTGGTGCTTTCTTGAACTTGGGGAAACTGTATCACTACACCTCTGGGCCTCCAATTGTGATCTGAAAATATACCTTTGCACCTATTTATGTGACGTTACTAAGGTTTTGCTAATAGTCATGCCAGCGTTTGTTCTTCTGTCCAACAGCGGTACGGTACAGTGGTCACTACCTTAAATCAACCACTTTTGATCACCAAAGGCAAATGGAAAAAGAGCCGACAGGACACACCTCATCAGCCTATCATGCTGGTTCCTGAGCTGTGCCACCTGACAGGTGCTGTGGATTTATCCCATCTTCATAAAAGACACCCCTTCTTTAAAGTCACCAATATTACTTTACAGGCTTTTTCATAAGATTCCACATGACCCAGACCTGTGTGCTCTCTGATTTCCTCCTCCTTCCGGACACAATAGTTAAGTCTCCTTTAATACAAATCTATCCTTGCTTGTTGAGCATGTTATCTTTCAGATTTTTTTTTTTTAAAAGGCTTAACGGATGACATGCGTAAAGACTCCAGAATGATGGGAGACTTGTCCACCCACACGAGGATGGATCCTGATAGAAGGCAGCATAAACTGCTGACATTTATGGACTCTTTAAGAAAGTAAGTGTTTGGGAATTCCATGCTGATCCAGTGGTTAGGACTCTGCTTTCACTGCTGAGGACACAGGTTCGACCCCTGGTTGGAGAGCTAAGATCCCACAAGCCAAGTGGAGTAAGTGCTACTTTTCTGTGTGGAGTATGAAGTAAAGACCTGAGTGGATCACTTGGCATCTCAGATTTCTTCAATTAAAAAGTGATGATTGGAAAGAAAATTATATTTGGGAGGAGACGGGGGAGGGAAGGGCAATTCTTCTGTCATTGCGAGGGTAAGACTGAAATAGATTCTGAGTGCCCACACGAATGTGAGAACAAAGACAAGACTGTTGCTGAGTTTAGGGAATTTATTGGTAGCATCTTGACACAAAGGACAAGCAATGAGGATCTTTAGATGAGAGAAATACTGACTTGTGTTTTGCAAATGGATAATTGTCTTTGCTTATTTTCTTGGGTTTGGTCACGTGGAAATGTCTTTTCTTTCAGAAATAATGCTGTGCAGAAGGAGCTTCGAGACTGGAATTTGGAACTCGAGGAGGGGTTTTTGTCCCTTTCTGGAAGAACTCTGCAAGATGTCAGAATTCGCCAAGGAAGAAGGGTGGTAAGAGATTCAGAATTGTCATGTCAGAGTTGGGTCAAATTACTAACAACCCAAAGAGGGACTAACTTGGGCATGTCAATAACTCTTTCCAGACTACCTGTCCTTTCTCTATGAGAGGACAAGTCAACATTCAATAAAAATGCATGTAACATGCTTGGCATATAGTAAACTCATGTGTTACATATTATATCTTTGTTATTAATAGTGTTGTATACATTCTATCGTGGCAAAATAATCTACCAAATGTATCCTTAAAGAGTCACGATATCCTTAAATATCTAAAATCAAAATAACCCAGAATTACCGATGGTAGAACTCCAGTGTTACTAACCTATGTCTTGAGGAAAAATAGCTAATACTTTAGATCAGCTGCTGAAGTCTACAGTGGACAAAGATTTCCTTGAGACTGCTTTTTTAAGTCACTGTTTAATACTCCCAGTATTCTCATCTCAATTGTTTGTGATTTCATAGATCCATATACTTAAACAATTTTTATTTGACTGTACTGGATCTTAGTTGCAGCATGAAAAATCTAGTTCCCTGACCTGGAATCGAACCTGAGCCCCTGGCATTGGGAGCACAGAGTCCTAACCACTGGACCACCAGGGAAGTCCCAGCCTGTGCAGTTGGAATATTTGTCTCATGCAGTCTGGCATTACCTGTCCTTATCCCTCAGTATTTTGAATAAGCGTCATAATGACAGCAGAAAGCAAGTGGCTTGTTGATTTCTTGATTTTAATGGACGTTTGTTTAGAATATAATGTTTTGGAGCTTTCAAGGATCAACTAATGAATGAGAATTTCAGGTTTAAAACTTGAACTCTGTCTAAGTTCTTATAACTCTGTCTTATGGGGATGGGGGAAGCGGGGCGGTGGGGGAGTGGCGGTTACTTTTTTAGCAAACATGTTTGAAAACATGTCAGATTTTACATTAGTTATAATAAACTTATCCTATCATGGCTGAAGTTTAAAATGAAAATGTTCCAGTAGGAAATATCACAGCTTTTACAATGGAAAGGATCTTAGATAATGTCAGTTTTTCTTTTTTAATGAATTTTATACCATGGCTTGGAATTCTCTTCCAGTTTGACAACCATAAAGCCGACTGGTCAAGAAACACAAGGGAGGTGCCGTTACTTAGAGCGGTGTCACTGGATCATTGGCTGATAGTCTATACTAAGGGAAATTATGAAACAGCCCTGACCTTGCAGCAGAATCTACAGAGAGTGACACCCAGAATGGGCATAACTGTCAGAAATGCAAAACTGTAAGAGCAGAAATTATCTGTGATTTCAAAACTGGTTGCTGGCAATCTGAAAGGGGAAAGACTTCTGAAACTGTAGGACTCTGACATGTTGTCTAAACTCTAAAATGTGTGTGAGCGAAAAAGTAAAGTCTGCTCCAGCCTGCATGTATTAATATCAGACCCTTGGGATCTGTAGATTTCTGGCTATTGGGCTTCATCTTGAAGACACGAGAATTAGCAAGTGGAGGTGGGGGGAGATGGTAAAAACTAGTTTCCAGTCTTATTTCCAAAAACTGAACTTGGTTTTGCCTTAAAAACTTTCAGCTGAAATGCTTAGCTTGTTTTATATCATGTGTCATTGGCTGTATAAAATGTTACATGTTTCACTGTTCATTATTTTTGAAATATGAAATACTTATTTTCTAGGCTTGAAGCAGCTGATACAGTCCAATCTTACATAAGAACCTTAGAAAAACATGCTTCACAAAAAACACAGATGGTAAGTGTCTCTGTGATGTGTGCCCCCTCCTTAGTGAGTGAGCTGCCTTTGTATGTATTAATATCTTTGAATTGAGATGTTGCCATTGGTTTCCCAAATCAGCCAAAAAATAGAAATTTACCCCTGTAATGTAGCTCAATACAGACTTTGGGGTTTTAACTACTACCTAATATCACTGTGTTATGCTCATTCTTTCAGGCTTGAGGACTTAGAGTTAATTTTTAAGTCTCAAACTGAAAAACACCATAAAAATATTAAGTAATATGGATTATGGTAGTCACGTGTACTATTTCTCTCTCCAGCTATAACCTGCAAAGTCTATGATCTGGTCTCTTCCAGTAAGTGTTCTTTCTTTTGTCTGGTATTTCTCTTGGGATCTTTCCTTTTCCCCATCCAGTGTCTTAGACCAAACTGTGAACAAGCGTTGTGCCTAAATTACTAAAGTTACTTCTTTTTCCTTCCTTCCTTTGGGTGCTTTGTTCAAACTCATCTCACATTGTTCCTTTGTCATCCAAAATGCTCTTAAAAGGGATCTTTTGTTTCTTGATCACAAAACCAGGCTATTCTTATTGTCTTATCCACAGAGCCTAGACTTCTCTCTCCTTTCAGCTTCTACCAGGGAACCTTTTAGGCTACACTGAATGCTACCTTCTGTGAGTCACCATGCTAGTGGTAAAGAACGTGCCTGCTAATGCAGGAGATAGAAGGGGCTCAGGTTCGATCCCTGGGGTGGGAAGATCCCCATGAGTAGGAAATAGGAACCCACTTCAGTATTCTTGCTGGAGAATCCCATGGACAGAGTTACATTCCATAGAGTCACAAGGAGTTGGACACAACTGAAGAGACTTAGCACACATGCACGGTGGCTGCTTTCTGTGAGCCATTATCACACTCAAATGAAATGTCTTACTTTTGAAATCCTGTTCTTAAGTCTTGTGTGCTTGCTTCCTGTCACTGTGATTGAATACCATGCTTAATTCTTCTCCGGTAGGGCAGGGAAGCCTCTGGTGGGACTCAGCAAAGACTCACATGTTAGAATGGGCATTGAAGAGCCATGGTGGTGGGTCTGCATCCCAATTCATGACATGACTTTGTCCACTGAGCATCTGCCTGGAAAGTGAGAGACTGCCTTTCTAATTGTGGGGATGTCTTTTAAGAAAGCTTATCTGTATCTTCAATGGGAACGTGTCCCACTTTTACCCATTTATCCTGGCTTTGCTTTTTGGAACAATATCTCTTATTCAAGGTGCCCCTTAAATATTTTAAGGTATTTTTTTGTTTCAGATGGTGGGGAGAGCATGCCTATAATCCTACACTCCAAACAACTGGAATGACTGATGAAACAGCAACTGGAAATTATGTGCAAAATATCTTTAGGCATAAACAGAAGTCTCCCTAGACTCAAAACAGAGGGGAATTCATGTGTATAAGCAGGGGTGAAGCCACGTGGCTCACAAATTTCAAAGTCTGTGTGGCATTGGGTGGGTGGGGGGCCAGAACCAGCCTGTGTAAAGTAATCCACTGAATGTGATGGGAAGACATCAAACCACATATTTATATCTAAAAGTACATGTTAACTTCCCAAATGTTGAAGTGAATTGGTGGTGATACTAGAAGAGTTCATAAGTGCTCACATAGTTCAGGAATATTTTCCTTATGGCATGTGTAGACAAAAGATTATAGATCACTGTTTTAACAGGTCATGATGAGGAAGCATAAGTATTTGAATAATAAATAATTTAATTCCTATAAACGTGTGAGTTGGAGGAGTAAGGCAGATATACAGGAAATAAAAGCACATTTAAACTATAGATTTTTTAAACTAGGAAGGAAAAGAAATCTACTACTGAGTTAATAATTTAAGGCAAAAAGAATAAAGTAATCAGCTTATATTAATACATAATACCACCTAGTCCTCAAAATCCAATATTGGCAGTAAAAATGCCAACTGTGAACACAGTGCCCATTGTTTTAAATAGAGGATCTTTTATCATTTTTGTTTTAAAAATGAGTGCACATCAATCCAGTGTAAAACCTCCACTATTTTCGTGAGGTTTTACAACCTTTTTGCTTTTCATATTTTCAGACTTACAGGAAAGTACAGCTCTCTTTACAACCGTCATTCAGGTTTCCCACTCAGTAAATTTTATCACATTTCTATGAACATTCTTTTCCCCTCTCTATACCTACCTGTGTTGCGCTGTGCTAAGTCTCTTCAGTCGTGTCCGACTCTTTGTGACCCGATGGACTGTAGCCCACCAGGCCCCTCTGTCCATGAGGATTCTCCTGGCAAGAAGACAGGAGTGGATTGCCGTGCCTTCCTGCAGGGGATCTTCCCTACCTGGGGATTCAAGCTGCATGTCTAAAGCCTCCTGCATTGGCAGGCAGGCTCTTTACCAGTAGTGCCACCTGGGAAGCCCTCTGTATCTACCTACATATAACCATTCTTTCCTTTTCATCATACATGGAATGTTCGTGTATACATACACATGGGTCACTATTCACAGCAGCTACAGGTATGTACATGGGTTTCCCAGGTGGCTCAGTGGTAAAGAATCCACCTGCCAATGCAGGAGATGAAGAAGACATGGGTTCGATCCCTGGGTTGGGAAGATGCCCTGGAGGAGGAAATGGCAACCCACTCCAGTATTCTTGTCTGGGAAATCCCATGGACAAAGGAGCCTGGTGGGCTATAGTCCATGGGGTTGCCAAGAGTCGGACACGGCCGAATGGATAAGCACAGAGGCACACAAACGTGGGTGGATATGTGTTTTTCCTCAGCCATTTATCTGATCTACACACCTAATTCAAATTCTACCTTCGTCCCCTTTTATGGCAAAATAAATTCTTTTGTTCATCCAGGGTCTCCTGAAGCATCTGACAGGCTTTTTCAGTCTTCTTTTAATCTGGGAATTATCTTTAATCTGTCTTTGGGTTTTACAACCTTGACATTTTATATCGTTCCTAAAAATGAACTGGTTAGTGTGGAGAATTACAGTATGGTGAATATTTCTCTTGATTAAATGCATTATGCAGGTAATGCATTTAATAAAATCCCATACCCTTTCATGGGCCCTGTGGCTCAGCTGGTAAACAATCTGCTTGCAGTGTGGGAGACCTGGGTTCAATCCCTGGGTTGGGAAGATCCCCTGGAGAAGGGAAAGGCTACCCACTCCAGTATTCTGGCCTGGAGAACTGAGCTGTACAGTCCATGGGGTTGCAAAGAGTCAGACAGGACTGAGCCACTTTCACGTCACCCTTTCATGTAAAAAGAAAAACTTGCTAAATCTACAATGAGAAAAGAATTGCCCTAATCTGATAATGTCTGCCAAAAACTTCTGTAAGTATCATTATGTTGAAAGGAATATATTGATGATTTTTTCCCATTAGTCAGAAACAAGTCAAGCAGGAACCTCCCTTCCTAACTGCTTAGTATCCTATCAGAGGTCCTGGTGAGAGTTTGGAAGCTTGTAAATCAGGCAATTTCCATAACAACTCCCCAGATTTGTTTGCTGGTGTTGGGGGGAGGGTAAAATGGGGATAATAGTATTTCTAAGTAGACTGTTGAGATAATTAACCAAATCAAGTAAAATGCTTGGTGAGTGCCCCACACATAGTGATCATCTGTCGATGGTGACTGTCCTGATGATGGTATAGTACAGTCCATGTTCTTAACCCACTATGTCAGCTTCATGATAAACTCCTGGAAATCAAATGACCAGCATAAAAGCGTTTAAGCAGGTTTAAGGGACTGATGCGTATTTCCAAATAATACCTCACAGCCTGTCTCTTCCGTATGTTCACACTAACAGTTGTTGGATGAAGTGTGACTCTAGACCCTTCGCGCTCATACACTCAGGTATCTGCTTAAACAGGCTCTACTTTGTCAGTGATCCGCCTACGTAGCTTCCTCAACACAGCATCCGTTTCTGGCGTCATCGTGTCCTTGCATCTTGGGGAGTTTCACGTTTGCTTCCTTTCAAGGTCCTTTGCCTGCTGCCCACTGACAACAAGGAAATTTACGATGGCATAAAAAGATACCTGTGCATCAATTACCCAATTCCAAGCCAGTGCGTGTTGAAACGGACCTTGGACAGACCTAAGACGCCGGTGACCATCGCTACCAAAATTGCTCTGCAGATGAACTGCAAGCTGGGAGGTGCCCTCTGGAAGGTGGACATAGGAGTACGAGGGGATTCTGTTGGCTTCTCTTCCTTTCATCCCTCTTTGGCAGAATTTGTTAAGGTCCTCTTTAAATTGTAAATTTGCTTTGTGTTCTGTTCTAACTCAATCTTCTACCCTGTTTAAAACTTAAGTTGCAGAATGCAATGTTCATTGGTATCGATTGTTTCCACGATATTGAACGTCGGCGGAAGTCGGTCGCAGGATTTGTGGCAAGCATCGATCCAGACCTGACGCGGTGAGTTAAATCTCTGGGAGTGCTTAGTGGGGAGGCCAGATGAGAGAGGTGGCCCTCATGCACACTGCTGGCAAGATCCACAGACAGGTTAGTGATGGGCTTTCCTGACCTTCTGGCCAAGTTAGGCTCCCAGAACATTCTGTGTGGAAGCTTCTGGCCATTCTCTTTTGCTGCGTAACAACGGTGGCAAATGTGGCCGCTTAAGACAATGCCCGCGTGAGCACGGGCAGTCCTGCGGGTCAGATAGTGGTCTTGGCAGGGCTCTCGGGGCCTTATAAGCATTTGCTACGTGCAAATCCTGAGAAGGCAGTGAAAATGTAGAGCCGGAATGCCTCACCCCATCCGCTGAGTGCACATTCAGATGATGAGGCAAACACACATCATGACCGTTTACCAGGCCATCCCAAGACTCTGAAGTGAACAAAAGTGTAGTAAGGGGATAGACACGCGAGGCAAAGAGGTGATTGTCCTTGATACGCTGAACACTGGTCACGGTATCTATTGCTGTTTTGAAGAAAACTGTTCCCTCCAAGCAGATTCATATGGATGAACTGCTGTTTAATCGATTCATGAGGATGACTCCTGACCTATGAAATATGAGGAGGAGCCTCCAGGAAAACCCAGGGTTTATGCCTAGTGGAATTTCCCAGGAGCTGCAGCAGTAGGAACCCTATGTATTCAAAGCATGTATAACTTGTAGTTAATGTTAATGGCTGTTTCCATTCTCTCTTACTATTTGTATGCATTCAAAATGCCTACAATATGGGAGAGACCAATACTTGGATCACTGCAGGGGCACGAACACATGGATCTTCAGTTGGATCCTCAGCTACTGACAGTGAATTTGGAGGGGCAGGGGGCGGCGTACGTAGATTAACTTCATCATGTTGATTCTGAGTTAATCTTGTTTTCCAAGCTAATGGTTTATTTTTCTCCAAACAGGTGGTTCTCTGAGTGTATCATCCAGCAATCGGGGCAGGAGCTTGTCAAGGGGCTGACAACCTGCTTGTATAGTCAGTGTCTGGTGGAGGTTGGAGGGCCTGAGTCTATACTGGGTGGAGATTTTGTGCCCAGCCCCTCCCCCTGCACCGCCCCCAGCCCCCCTCCCCACCAACTCCCAGCTCAGGGACATCTGGCAATGAGTGAAGATGCTTTTGGTTTTCACAGGGGTACAGAGGTGCTATTGGCATCTAGTCTAGTGGATAGAGGTTTGGGGAGGCTGTCAAATGTCTTACCATGCATGGGACAGCAATACTTTCTGCCTCTGACCTTCACAAAGAACGATCTGGCTCAAAATGTCCGTACTCTTGTTGAGTCTGGACTAGACGGAGGACTTTAGCAGTGTCCTGAAAGCCGCCGTATTGACAGAAGAATCCAGACGTTGTCAGAAATAGTGGCCACTTTGTTCTAAAAGTCATGGTTCATTTATATGTGTTTCTGACTTCCTTTCAGCTGCCCTGAAGCTCTGGCGTGAGCAAAATTCATCTCTGCCACATTCTGTCATTGTGTATCGAGATGGAGTGGGAGACGGACAGCTTCAAGCACTCATAGACCAAGAAGTAAAACAGATGGAGACCTACTTAGAGAACACTTACAGAGGACAAAAGTAGGTATACACATCCTGAAGGGCAGACTTCATAAGTCTTGCATTTTAGTTTGGGAGGGGCAAGGGGCGGGGAGGAGTATCTGTAACCATTGTGGTGTGCAAATTGGAAAGCTGGACACAGCAGCCTTCAGTGGGTGGTTGGGGAGAGAACATACCTTTCCCCTAGAAGCCCTGAATAGCAGGTGGTTTCCCCACATGGGAACCCATGAATCTTTCTCATCTAATCTCCTGCCAAACCTCGATGGAGGAGGGCTTGTTAGCCTCTGATGTTTTTAGCACCCATGAATACAGCCTGTCAGTAGTTTGTACTCATCCAGCTTCTCGATCCTGGAGTTCTGCACATCCCAGGGCTGTGGCTCTCTCACAGTTCTCTTCTCTGACCTCATCTGCTTGTCCGTGACGCCTGGTGCCCAGCATAGACAGTACAAATAATTCTGACCTTGGGAGCTAAGGACCCTTCCCCTAGGATCTGAATGGCTATGAGTCGAACCTCCTCCTATACTGCCTGCATAAGGCTAGTGGAGCTAAGACAGTCAAACGGGTGGGCAGAAAGCTGCCTGCCGTCTCCCTTTATTGGCTCCAAAGTGTGGGCTGTCTTTGACATTCTGAATGCTTCTGAGATAACACAGAGCAAGTAGTGACAAGTGATCGTAATTTTTTTAAGGGTCAGACTAACTTTCATCGTGGTCAAGAAAAGAATAAATACCAGATTTTTTATTGAAAAGGATGGAGGGAGACTTAACAATCCGTCTCCAGGAACAGTCATTGACCTAAAGGTGACCAGGACAGAATGGTAAGCCCCCTTTCTTTATTTCAAAGGTTCCCTTTTATTTAAATAGTAAGAATTTTTCAAGGTTTGAATGATTTGGATGAGAAAGGAAGAATTGGCCTAAAGAGGGTTAAAAATGATTTGTGTGTTAGATGGTTAAGTTTTTTTTGGTCTTCATTTTGTTTCTCAGAATTTAAAAACCAGACAGATAGACTGATCATTCTAAGATGACTCAGGTGTTAGGTAGAAATGCTAGAGCTTCCGGTTCACTTTGAATGTCTCAAGAAATTATGCAAGTAAGAAAGTTATGCAAAACGCACAGCGAGAAATAAACAGGACGTTCATACCAGTAGAGAGGGAGAAATGAACACAATTTGAAGAAAGGCAGAAACATGGATCCTTCTGGTAGAAGGAAGGCAAGGACTGAAGAAAACACACCCAGTGGAGAATAGGATAAACGTGACGCACAGCATAAGATGATATGAACATTCAGCACTGACAGGAAACCCGTCAACCTTACCACTTACGTAATTTAGGGCGTTTGAATCTATTCTGGTGGCTTGAAAGACAGGTAACTTCTATTTTCCCCTGAATCACATTCCCCATGACCACGTCTAATGTGCTATTTTGAAGTGTGCTGCCTCTAGGCATCAGCACATATGCTTTTGAGTGTGGATCCCGTGAGTGTTATTAATCACGTCGATGATTTCCCTGTCTTTTGCACGTGTGCTTTAGCAAGTCCCCACTCAGCAGTTAGCCAGGCTTCTAAATACACAGGAAGCTCGGTAGAATGGGCTTCTATAAATTAATGTTACTCCAGAGACTAGCTTTGCTGCATCATTTTTCTTCTAAAATAAGCGTGAGACCGACACGTTCTATAATTCTAGGTATGATTTTTTCATTGTGAGTCAGTCTGTGCGAGAAGGTACTGGTACTGTCACCCCCACTCATTATAACGTCATCCACGACACACTTTACTTGAGCCCGGATGCAGTACAGGGTCTCACTTACAGACTCTGCCACATGTACTACAATTTTTCGGTAAGTTTTTTTTTTTTTTTTTTCTTCTTCAGTTTGGTAGTGTGTATCTGTTAATCTCAGACTCCTAATTTAACCCTCTCCCCTGCCCTTTCTCCTTTGGTAACCATGGATTTGTTTTCTGTCCATTTCTGCTAGGTAAATAAGTTAATTTGTACCCTGCTTTTTTAGATTTTACATATAAGTGATACAGCGTAATCTTTGTTTCTGGCTTACTTCAGGTAGCATGATAGTCTCTAGGTTCATCCCCGTGGCCACAAATGGCCTCATTTCACTCTTTACGGCTGAGTGAGTGTTCTATCGGAGAAACATACCGCGGCTTTGTCCATTCATCTGACACACACACACAGGTTGCTTCTGTTTCTTGGCTGTTATAAACAGTGCTGCTGGGGTTCATGCATGTTTCTGAGTTAAAGCTTTCTTCTTTCCTGGATATGCACCCAGGGGTGGGATTGCTGGATCGTATGCTAACTTTGCTTTTAAGGAACCTCCATACTATTTTCCACAGTGGCTGTGGTATTTTTTGACACTGATTTTCCTTCACATTTGTGAAACTGTACAAAATTGAATCTACTTTTTGAAACTTGGATATCTATAAAAAAAAATTGAAACTTAGGGGAAGTAAACATAAAGGTTAAAAAAAAAATGTTTTTTTTCTTTCTCCTAAAGGGTATCATCCGAGTTCCTGCTCCTTGCCATTATGCCCATAAACTGGCTTACTTGGTGGGCCAGAGTCTTCATCAACAACCACACGGATCTCTGTCAAAATCTCTCTTTTACCTTTAACCTACAGAAGAAAGCACAGTGGGATGCTGAAAAACATAATTTATACATTTATCTTCTCATTTTGTATCTGTGCATCTGAAATATTTTTTCCAGATGCATGATCAGAATTTAAAACCATTCTTGACATGGATGAGATTCAGAGATGTTAAGCTATTTTCAACAGGATCACTAACTTAAACATGAGGCTTCTCTTCTCCAGGTGGGAGAACTGACAATGAAGGTTTTGACTCACAACTTACCACTCAAATGTGTTACAAAGACTTTATGATTCAATGTGTCTGAATCCTCTACTCCAAGTAAAGTTGCTATAATTGTAAAGGTTGGGAACTAGTCACATGGAGAATATGTCTATGAACAAGTAAATTCTACTTGGAAAAACCATACCTACTTTATTTTTGAAACCTTTTCCTTAAGGACAGAAGATTTAACAGTGGCAAAATTAAATGGGAATTTGTGTTTAATATTCTGTAAGGAAGAAATAACCTATATGTGAAACAGTTTATTTTTTGTACCCATGTAAGAATCAATTTTTTTTATTTTTGGTGGAGCTGTAGTATGGATTTAAAAGTTGGAAGCTCAGGAACATAACATTTTGTCATTTTTAAGGTCAATTAAGGGCTTTGTTAGCATTTGTTTAATTCATTCTCTTCTGCATGTTCTAAATGTGATGTTATTATGATAGCTGTACCATCATCAGAAGATAAGCTGTTTAAAGTTGCCATGTTTTTCCTGAAAGCAGACATTTTTTCTCTCTCCACTCAAATCTACCTTTAAATACACTTAAGAGACAGTATGTGAAGCTTTTATTTTCCTATACTCCTAAATGGAGTGGTATTTTTTTTTTTTTTTGAGGTGGGGTGGTTAGGGAGAATACACTGGCTTTTAATATATCCAAAAGGATATGCTTAAAAATAATATAATTGCTTTGATTATAGGTTATTCATTTAGGTTTGAAACAGTCTTATAAGAAAATGAAAACAAGTTATTTAAATATACTGCAGTCCAGGTAATGTCCTACCTAGCTATATTGCCAATAATGATAAATATAGGATATGGTCTCCATGATTAAAGATAACATATTCTCTTCTAAAACTAGAATTTGATTTATGAGAATACATTTATGGTAGCAGGTTTCTAGAGATCTATAGAAATCACTTGGAAGGAACAAATTCAAAGTAATAACTTTCTGAATGTTTCCTATAAATGCAATACAAATATCATTTATTTGTAACACTATAATTTCTAGACTTAAAATTTAAAATGTGACTCAATAAAGGTATTCATGTTAAAATCATTGAATTCAGTCTTGTTATTAAAAATATATGCTGGTTTTAGGCCTCTTAATCTGCTGATTAGAAAAAAATTATTGCTTTTCTAAGATTAATAGAAATATTGTGACCAGGACACCATCTGATTTTATTAGCCTACTGCTGCTGCTGCTAAGTCACTTCAGTCATGTCCAACTCTGTGTGACCCCATAGACGGCAGCCCACCAGGCTCCCCCGTCCCTGGGATTCTCCAGGCAAGAACACTGGAGTGGGTTGCCATTTCCTTCTCCAATGCATGAAAGTGAAAAGTGAAAGGGAAGTCGCTCAGTCATGTCCGACTCTTCGTGACTCCATGGACTGCAGCCCACCAGGCTCCTCCGTCCATGGGATTTTCCAGGCAAGAGTACTGGAGTGGGGTGCCATTGCCTTCTCCAGCCTACTAGTCCTTTATAAAATCAGATGAAAGAAACTGGGTATCAAATATTTCTAGGGGAAAGCTGTATTATTCCAAAGGCCTAACAGATAAACTTTCTCCAATATATTACAGTACTACCTAAGTTTCATGTTACTGAGCAGGTGTTCAGTTCAGTTCAGTTCATTTCCATCGCTCAATTGTGTCCGACTCTTTGCGACCCCGTGAATCGCAGCACGCCAGGCCTCCCTGTCCATCACCATCTCCCGGAGTTCACTCAGACTCACGTCCATGGAGTCGGTGATGCCATCCAGCCATCTCATCCTGGGTTGTCCCCTTCTCCTCCTGCCCCCAATCCCTCCCAGCATCAGAGTCTTTTCCAATGAGTCAACTCTTCGCATGAGGTGCCAAAGTACTGGAGCTTCAGCTTTAGCATCATTCCTTCCAAAGAAATCCCAGGGTTGATCTCCTTCAGAATGGACTGGTTGGATCTCCTTGCAGTCCAAGGGACTCTCAAGAGTCTTCTCGAACACCGCAGTTCAAACACATCAATTCTTCAGCGCTCAGCCTTCTTTACAGTCCAACTCTCACATCCATACATGAGCACAGGAAAAGCCATAGCCTTGACTAGACGGACCTTAGTCGGCAAAGTAATGTCTCTGCTTTGGCAGACCAATTAAAGGTCTTTTAGGAATGAATTTGGCTTAAGTATCAGTGTGTGTGTGTGTGTGTGTGTGTGTGCTTAACTGTGTTCAACTCTTTGAGATCCATGGACTGTAGCCCAACAGGCTCCTCTGTTCATAGGATTCTCCAGGCAAAAGTACTGGAGTGGGTTGCCATTTCCTCCTCCAGGGGAATCTTCCCAACCCAGGGATTGAACCTGTGTTTCTTGCACCTCCTGCAGGGCAAATTCTGTACCTGGGAAGCTGTAAGTAGCAATAACAATATATAATCTCAGAATAATGAACCTCCTGACTCTGAGTGAGAGGTCTGACGCAGGCCTTACCAGGCTAAACTTAACGTGTCCGCAGGGCTGCATTCCTTTCCTGCTCCAGGAGTCTTGTTTCCTCCACTCCATTTCCTATAGGTTGTCTGCACTCCTTACCTCCTGGCCCCACCTCCAGCTTCAAAGCCTGCAGTGTTCAGTGGAGTGATTCTCATATCGCACTGACCCTGGCTCTTCGGCCTCCCACTTCCACTTTTAATGACCCTTGTGATGATGCTGGGACTACTTGGATAATCCAGGATATTCTCCCTATTTTCATGTTAGCTGATTACCGGCCTAGCTTTGTCTGCAACCTTGATTCTCTTTCCCAAACATATAAGGCAACATGTGGGTAGAATTTAAAGATTAGAATATGGACATCTTTAGACGGGCCATTGTCCTGCCAGAAACATTGTCCAGGGCTGAGACTGTCGGGAACAAGGGACATATGTGAATGTAGGGACTCCTTCCCCCATGGGTGCCTCAGAATAAGAGAGGCTTGGGGGAGCCCCCTGCTGGAGTCTCCAGGGGCACACCTCTTAAGCACCTGCTCCACGGCCTGCACCCCGCTCTCCTCATCCTCCTCCCTCTCGGTATACGTGGGGGCTGACCTGCTCTGGGTGCAAGATTTCTGGGAGACCCCCTTCTGTTCTGCTCTGTACCCTCACATCTCTGGTTGTTTCCGTGTCTTGTCTATTGTAAATACTGCTGCTATGGATGTAACTTAAGTACGTTCAAAGAATCAAAAGAAATGATACTTTAAAAAGTGAACGGTAGTATGAAAATGATATTCTTTGAAGTACAGAATAGCAATAAAGGAGATAAACTTACACAAGAGAACCAAATGGAATATCTGGAGTTGAAAAGGGTAGAAGCAACTGCAAATTTCACCGGAGGGGCTTCCATTACTTTCTCAGAGCTGCTGTAACAAATCACGACAAACCACATGGCTTAAAACAACAGAAATTTACTGTTTCACACTTCTGGAGGCTGGAAATCTGGAGTCAAGCTGTAGGCTGGGCTCAGCTCCCTATGAAAAACTAGAAAATGAGTTCCTTGCTTTTTCGCATTTGGCATCTTCTGGAACTCCACGGTTTCCTTTGCCTTCCAGTTGCATAGTTCTAAGCTCTGCCTTCAATATCATGCGGCCTTCTCTGTGTCTGTGTTTCCAAACTTGAGACCTTCTTTCCAAATAAGGAACTAATACCTAACTGGGGGTGGGGACACAAACCCACAATAGGGCTGAACAGATTTCAATAGGAGGAAGACCGAATCAGCAAATTTGAAGACGTCGGGATACCTGAGTTCCAGTCTGATGAACACTTTTTTTTTTTTTTTTAATGAAAAAGGCAGGGGGATAGGGAAGATAAATGAACAGAGCCTAATTAGACCTGCATGCTACCACATGCATAAAGAGAGTTCCTAAAAGACACAAGAGAGAGAAAGGGAGGCCATGTGAAGTACTAGCCAAAATCTCACCAAATTTAATGGAAAACACAATCTCAATATTCAGGAAGTCTGATAAACATCGAGTTGAACAAGCTTGGTGGTTTAGTCACTAACTTGTACCCAACTCTTGGGACCTCATGGACTGTAGCCCGCCAGGCTCCTCTTCCTCGGTCCGTAGGATTTTCCGAGCAAGAATACTGGTATGGGTGGCCATTTCCTTCTCCTTCTCCAGGGGATCTTCCCAACCCAGGGATTGAACCTGGGTCTCCTGTACTCCAGGCAAATTCTTTACCCACTGAGCTATCAGGGAAGCCCAAAGTGAAAGTGAGACTTGCTTTCTTTGTGACGCCATGGACTGTATATCCATGGAATTCTCCAGGCCTGAATACTGGAGTGGGTAGGCTTTCCCTTCTCCAGGGAATCAAAATCTTCCCAACACAAGAATCGTACCCAGGTCTCGTGCATTGCAAGCAGATTCTTTACCAGCTGAGCCACAAGGGAAGCCCAAGAGTACTGGAGTGCGTAGCCTATCCCTTCTCCAGCGGATGTTCCCGACCCAGGAATTGAACTGGGGTCTTCTGCATGGCAGCTGGATTCTTTACCAACTGAGCTATGAGGGAAGTCCTCATACGATGAATAAGCTTGCATCATAATAAAATAATTCAAGGCCAAAGACAAAGAATCATGAAAGCAACAACAAAGAAGGGGCAGATTGCGTGCAAAGCCTCCCACTAAGTGTAAGGGCCGCTTTTTATTAGCGTCAGTGGGATGGTGTATTAAAAGCATCGGAAGAAGGAATTCTCTGGCAGTCCAATGGTTAGGACTCGCACTTTCACTGGCCGAGGGCCTGGGGTTCAATCCCTGGTTGGGAAACCGAGATCCAGCAAGTCACATGCCGCACAGTCAAAAAAACAAAACAGACAACTGCTAAAAGTCACTGGATGTCAACCGAGAACTCTCTAGTAGAGACGCCCTTCAGTGATGGAGACATTAGACATTACCGATGAATAAAACCTGCGAGAATCCATTGCTACCTATAAGAAATGTGGAGTCCTTTATGCTGAAAAGGCAATAGTGTAAATGTAAGTACATAAGACGCATATAGGATAAACATAGAAAGTGAAAGTGAAAGTCACTCAGTCGTTTCCGACTCTTTGTGACCCCATGGGCTATACATAAACAGTCCGAGGAATTCTTCAGGGAAGAATACTGGAGTGGGTAGCCTATCCCTTCTCCAGGGGATCCTCCTGACCTGGGAATCGAACTGGGGTCTCCTACATTGCAGGTAGATTCTTTACCAACTGAGCTATGAGGAAAGTCCATATAAACCATGTACTATTTTATTCTATCTGGTTAAAAAGGACACTATAAGAATATTATAAATCTATGTTCCTGAACACAGAAGGTATAAAGTGGATAATGACTACAACAATAACAGCATACAGGAGGGTAATGGAACAGATCCACAGATGAGCCAAGTCTCCGTGAATCGCTGAAATTAATTTGGTGTTAATCCAAATAAGGATTTTATAAATTAAGATGTTAATTGTCCCCAGAGAAACCACTAAGACTATAATCCAGAATCTATAGTAAAAGAAACAACATGGGGATTAAATTGGTCCACTAGAAAATAACCACAAAAGAAAGCAGTACCAGAGGAATGGGAGAACAAAAAGATGTAACTCCTACAGAAAACAGATGGCGAAGTAACAGATTTCAGTGCTATGTGATTAGAGATTAAACAAAATGTATATGGTTTACATAGTTCAATTAGAAGGCAGACACTGGCAGAATGGATAAAAAGTTCTGATCTTACTATGTGCTATGTAGAGCTGAACTTTAAATTCAAGATACAAAGGGACTGAGAACAACAAAAGGATGAGAAAACGTATACCAAGCAAATATTAACCAAGAGAGAATCTGACTGGCTTTATTATGTAAAACAAAGTTTGTGACAATTTTTTCTAGAGACAAATAAGGACATTTTATAGTGACAAAGTGTCCATTTTTCAAGGAGGAAACAGTTACCTTTTTTGCACTGAACAAGATAGCTCCAAAATATATGAAGCAAACTGACAAGAAACTCTTTAATGATAATAGTTGGAAATTTCAATACTCAGCTGTCAGTAGTGGTGAGAATCTGTTATTTCTTGGAATCAACACTGTGGGGCGGGCAGAGTAGGGGCTGTGACCCATATTTTACAGTTCAGGAGACTGAAATTTAGAGAGACTGACTAACTTGCCCAGAGTCACAACACTCATGAGTGATGGGTCTGAAGCAAGACAGGGAGAGGATTCCCTGGGGATGGAGATTCCTGAACCCTTGGACATGAGATCGTGCCCTGGATACACAAACCAAGAGCTCTCCTCACTCCCTTCCCACATCCTCCTGCCTAAGGATGCTGCAGGGAGACAGCTAGTACCCAGAGGAGATGCCTGGCCCAGGAGAATGGCTCAAATCTAAGCCCAACTCCTGACTCAATCCCTGAGCCCAAATACACTGCCTTTCCCCCAAATGAAGACCCCCTGATGGACCGGGAGATCAGAACATGCATCTTGCCCCCGCCCCCCTCAGCACATGATTCTGTCCGCTGCTGCTTTGCAGTGAGACTTCCTGGTGGTCAGGTGACCACCCTGAATGACCAGTAGCCTGCTTGACTCAAACTGGCTCAGAACCCAGGACATTCTAAACCGACTGCCCACACGACAGTTGCACAGAGAATTCGCATCATCTTCAACTGACCAAACCTGGACGAGGAGCAGTGGCTCCTCACTAGCTGGGAACGGGATCTCCCGGGCTGGTGGTGTTTGGGGGGCTTAATGAATGAAGTCTGTGGGCCCCAGCGCCTCACTGACTAAAGCCTGGACTAAGGCCTGGTTGAGGGCGGGCAGTGGCTGAACTGGTTCTGAGTGGGCACCATCTCTGCCCAGTCCTCGCTCACCCAGATCCAGGCTCTGCTGTATCCACTACAGCCTTTACTCTTGAATCTACTCATTGGTGTTACGCCCACAGTACCTTCAATGGAGTGGTTAGTGGGGGTGGCACATGTCTGCCCCTACCTGTGGTTTGGCCAGAAGTGAATTCTGATGTGTCTGAACCACGGCTGGGAATGGTGAACAGACCATCTTGACCGCACATGATATTCTTGTGCGTCCAGTGTCTGAATCCCTTGTGGTCCTTTTCTTTGGGTTAACCGGGCCACAATCCTGGAAAATACGTTCAAAGCAGAACTGTTGACATAGTCCTGGGAGAAGACCATGGGGAAATATCAATTCATTCCCAGGTCCCACTTCTGTTCCCCTTGATCGCCAGCTGCCTAGGGGAGTCAGCTGAATCAAAGTTGCGGCTGGGGAGAGGAATGTTACAATGTGGTGTGCAGTTAATACACTCCAGACTATTCAGCGCTGATCGCACTGGAACATGACTTTATTCCGATGAGATAATATAGAAAGGGCGCACAGCACAGTGACTGAGGGTGTGGGGGCTGGTGCCTGATGGTCTGGGTTCAAATACCAGGCGTCACGTGAACCTGGGAAGGTTATGTGGACCCTCTTGTTCTCATTTCTTGTTCTGATAGGAAAGTGTTAGTAGGGTCTGCTGCTGCTGCTGCTAAGTCACTTCAGTCATGTGCGACTCTGTGTGACCCCATAGATGGCAGCCCACCAGGCTCCCCCATCCCTGGGATTCTCCAGGCAAGAACACTGGAGTGGGTTACCATTTCCTTCTCCAATGCATGAAAGTGAAAAGTGAAAGGGAAGCCGCTCAGTTGTGTCCAACTCTTTGCGACCCCATGGACTGCAGCCTACCAGGCTCTTCCGTCCATGGGGTGTGCCAGGCAAGAGCACTGGAGTGGGGTGCCATCGCCTTCTCTGTAGTAGGGCCTACTTACTGCTATTATGAGACTAATTTTAAGTGAATACAGATAAAGCCTGAAGAAAAATTATCAGTACTTCCTAAGCACTACAGAAGTATTCAAAATATTCCT
Source organism: Ovis canadensis (assembly GCF_042477335.2). Classification (NCBI taxonomy): domain Eukaryota; kingdom Metazoa; phylum Chordata; class Mammalia; order Artiodactyla; family Bovidae; genus Ovis; species Ovis canadensis. The sequence goes on along the minus strand of NC_091261.1, from coordinate 75,496,098 downwards.
AGCCCGAAAGAATAAGAAATACAGCAGTGGTTCCTCCAGAGAGGAATGACTGTGAGTCAGGAGAGAAGGTTAGTTATCAGCCTTCACATGGTGAGACTCTATAGTTCATGGGCAAAGCCTGTTATCTCCTGTGAACTCTACATCGCACTGTGGGGTGGGCAGTGAAGGAGCTGTTACCCACATTTTATGATGCAGGGCACAGAAATTGAGGGATTAAGTGACTTGACATAACACTGATGAGTAATGAATCCTACACAGGAATGTAGCTGGCCACCTTGGGACACAGATCCCTGAACACCTGAGACCACCAGCTCGTGCCCTGGACCACTGACCCAAGAGTTCCTGACTCCTCTCCCACACCCTCCTGCACCTGCTCCAAGGTTGCTGCAGGGAGACAGTTGACGACTTGGAAGAGGTGCCTGAGACAGGAAAATGGTACATGTCTGACCCAGTCTCCTGACTCTACATTTAAATCCCTGACCCCCAAATTACACACTTTGTCCCAATAAAAGGGCCCCTCTGACCATCAGGGGTGTTCAATCTGTTTCTCTTTTCCCCCAGCATCTTCATCCTATAAACGCTTTCCTGGTGCTCTATCAAATACTCTGAGTAGTCAGTAATCAGCATAACTCCCTAATAGCTTAGAACCCAGTACATTTCAAACCAAACATCCATATGACAGATTAGCAAAGAATTAGCTTCACTTTAACTGACAGTTCTTAATGAGGAATGAATATTCATTAGCTGGGAAAAGGGTCTCCTGAGCTGGTGCCTTGGTGGCTTTAACAGATGAGGTCTAACAGGCCTCCAGGGGCACACTGACTAGAATCTGACCAGTCATTTGAGCAGCCTGGACTAAGGCCTGGTTGAGGGCAGGCAGTGGTTGAACTGGTTCTGAGTGGGCACCAACCTCAGTGGTACCCAATCCTCCCTCCACCTGGTTCCAGGCTCTGCTGTATAAACGGCCGCTGGTGTTATTTCCACAGTACCTGCAATGGAGTGGTTAGTGGGGGTGGTACACTTGTGCCCCTACCCTCTTTCTTGTGTGGCCAGAAATGGATTCTAAGGTGTCTGAACCACTGCTGGGAGTGGCCAACAGATCATCTTGACCACACATGGTATTCATCTGCTTTCTGCGTTTGAATCCCTTATACTCCTCCTTTTCTTGTTGCCGGAGCCGTGCTCATGGACAACAGAACAAACCTTGAGACAAACTATTGCTGCGTTGCTGGGAGAAGACGATGGAGGAGTGTCAGTCCATCCCCAGGTCCCACTTCTCTTTTCTTTGATCACCAGTTGTGCAGGGAGGTCAACCGAATCAAAGCTGGGCTTGGGGAGAGCGGTGCAGCAGCGTGGTGTGCACTTAAGACAGCCAGCGGGCTGACTGCATGGGGACATGGCTTTATTCAGTGAGATAATACATTAATAGAAAGGGCGCCCAGCACAGTGACTGAGAGCATTGGGGCTGGTGCCTGAGGGTCTGGGCTCAAATCATACCAGAAGCCGCATGAACCTGAGAAAGTTACTTAACCTCTCTGTCCTCAGTCCCCTGTTCTCTGATACAGAAATGTTAATAGGACCCACTTATTAGTACTATTACATGATGAAGCTTGATATAAAATGTCAGGTAGACCCTGAAGAAGAATGACTGGTCCTTCACAGGTGCGCACGGCAGGTGCTGTGATCCATACATTATGGCACATGGCATTAAAATGTCCGGATTTTAAGTGACTTCCCTGGAGTCTCATCTCAAAGCTGATGACAGATGGGTGTGGGACAATGAATGGAGTTGGTTCCCCGGGGACAGAAATCTCTGAACCCCTAAATCCTCTAGATGGTGCCCTGGATCCCTGAGCGCAGGACTCCATTCCTTCCAGCCCTTCCCAGTCCTCCTGCCCCATGGTTGCTCCAAGGACAAGAGGGGTCTTAGCAAACAAGAGGGTATATGCTCAGTCATGTCCAACTCTTTGCGACCCTACGGACTATACAGTCCATGGAATTCTCCAGGCCAGAATACTGGAGTGGGTAGCTGTTCCCTTCTCCAGAAGTTTTCAAAGGTTAAACGCCTGGGACATAAGCAAGAAATGTAGAAGTACAGCCTCTTGGGTGCCACAGGGCAGGGGATGGGGGGAAGTTATGGGTGTGATGCTTTTCAACTTGTGAATGTCTGTTATCATCTCCTGTGATCCCCACATCAGCCGTGGGGGCGAGGGGGAAACTCTCAGGGCAGGTACTGGGATCCATATATACATGGCACTAAAATGTCCAGATTTTTAGTGACTTTGAGTCTCAAAGCTGATGACAGATGGATGTGGGACACGAATGTAGCTGGTTCCCTGGGGACAGAAATCTCCGAACCCCTAAATCCTCTAGATGGTGCCCTGGACCCCAAAGCCCAGGACTCCACTCCCCCTCCAGCCCTCCAATCCTCCTGCCCCACGGTTGCTCCAAGGACAAGAGGGGTCTTAGCCAACAGGACGGCACATGTCTGACCCAGCTTGACCCTCCTTGATGTGTTGATCCCTGACCCCAAAGCCGTCCAATAGTCTGGAAAGAAGTTCCTTGAAGGATCGGGGGTCCCATCCCATGTGGCCCTCTTCCCCCAGCATTTTCACACATCAGCCACCTCAAAGGGAGCCCCTCCTGGTGATCTGCCTAGCGGTTGGCTTGCCTCAGAGCCCAACCTCTCCAAGCCAAGTGCCCCATATGGCACGTCTCTAATGAAGCAGCTTGGCCTCCATTCAGCCCTGGATGCGCAGCTGGTGCTGACTCATGAGCCAAGCGGCCTGCTGCACTGTGCTTGGTGGTTTAGTGGGTGAAGATGGTATGCCCCACTGTCTCACGACTACCGATGCGAGCACTTGTCTGAGCATCCTGGGTTTACGGCCTGGCCAGGGAGGGTCCGTGGCTGCACCGGGTGTGAGGGCTCACCCTCCCTGCTCATCCTTCCTCATCACAATCCAGCCCGTGCAAGCTCCTCATCCATCCTTCGACCCTGCAGTGACACGGGAGACCGTGTGCTCCCAGAGGGACCTTCCATAGCCATAGCCTGGAGACTCCACCCCAAGACTGTCTCTGAGGATGACCCAGGCCCTCCTCACCCCTGTCACTGAAGGCTCATTCCTCTAACCCGATGGCATTGTCCTTTCACTCCCCCAGGCAGCATCCAAACACCCAGCGGTCCTGTCCACATCAACTGACAGAAATCCTGCCAGAAAGTCCCAGCTTCCTTCCTTTCTAAATGCCTCCAGATTCAGATGGCTAATATTTAACTTTGGATTTTGACATCAACATTCAGGACAGTTTGGCCTGTAATTTCCTTGTTCTCTAATGTCTATTTCTGGGGTGAGAGAGTATTCTCCTGGTCGGATAAAGCGAATGTCAGATGTGTTCTCTCTATATCTGTTCTCTGGAAGAGTGTGTTAGGAGATGGGCATCAATTGCTACCTTAAATGTTTGGTAGAAATCAGAGGTAGCCACCTGGGCCTTAAGTCTGTTTTGTGGAAAAACTTTTTTTTTGCGTTTCAGTTGTTTTTCAATTGATGACAATTTATATAAGGTACCCAAATATTTTTTTAAGCATTTATTCTCTTTAACTGAAATGTGACTCACTAGCTTTTGGGTGTATCACATAATCATTCACTATTTGTATACACATTGTGAAATGCTCACCACAATGACGAGTTAACACCCATCATATGACATGCTTACGAGGAAAAAACTTTCTCTGATGACAGCTTTTAAGATCTGTTCTCCTAGGCAACTTTCAAATACACAATACAGTATTATTAGCTGCAGTCACTATGATGTACTTTCTATGCCCATGATTTACTTAGTTTATAACTGGAAAAGTTCGTGCTTTCTGATCCCCTTCACCCGTATTTATTCAACTCTTCTCACTGCCCACCTCTGGCAACCACTAATCTGTTCTCTGTACCAACAAGCCTGTTGTTTTGTTTGCTTAGATTCCACATGTAAACGAGACTGTTACCATATTTCTCTGTCATACTTATTTCACTTAGCATAATGCCTTCGAGGTATATCCATGTTGTCACAAATGGCAAGATTTCATTTATTCTTTTTTTTTTTTTAACGGCTGAATTATATGTGTATATCACGTGTCTTTGTCACCCATCAATAGACCCTTAGGTTGCTTCCATATCTTGTCAGTGATGCTACAATGAACATGAGGGTGTATATATCTTTTCCAGTTAGTATATCCAGAAATAGCATTGCCGGGTCATATGGTAACTCTATTTTTTTATCTTTTGAGGAAACTCCATACTGTTTCAATAGTGGCTGCACCAATTTATAATCCTACCAACAGTGTACATGAGTTCCCTTTCCTCCGCATCCTTGTCAATGCTTATTGTTTCTTGTCTCCTTGATAATGGCCATTCTAACAGGTGTGAGGTGTGGTATCTCGTTGTGGTTTTGCCAAGGTACCCAAACCGTAAGTGCAGAACTTTATGGTTTCTTGGAAATATAAGCCCATCTGTCCAACACCGCGTTCAGTATACAGGATATCCCCAGAATCCTGGCAGCCCTCTGAAGAAGGGAAGAAGAGGAGTCGCTAACTTATCAGGTTATAAGAATGAAAATCAGTTATCCGTGCATACTGCAAGCACAATGATTTACACACAGCTCAAAATTAGTGTGGCAGCACACCTGGAAAGTAGTGGAGGGAGCTGGAGGGTTGGGAGAATCCAACGCCTTTGGGACTTCTGCTGTGGATGTCTGAGGTCAGGGTTAGGAAGCTGTGAGAGGAGCTTGTCAGAAGCACCTGGGCTTTTACAGAGGAAAACACGACTACTTCCCAGAGTGGGAAGCTTCCCTGGTGGCTCAGACAATAAAGTGCCTGCCTACAATGCGGGAGACCTGTGTTCGATCCCTGGGTCGGTGAGATCCACTGGAGAAGGAAATGGCAACCCACTCCAGTACTCTTGCCTGGAAAAGGTAGGCTACAGTCCATGGTGTTGCAAAGAGTCCGACAGTGACTTCAGTCCCCAGAGTGGAGTGCTCATCTCAGTCTACTGAGCCCTCCCTTTGTTGAGGGTGCTTTTTCTATACTTGTGTGTTATTTTACATACAAATGTTTGCCAAATAAACCCAGCAGGGGCTCTATTTTGCTTGATATTAAAAGGGTTAAATATAAAACATATATAGGAAACTAATGCTGAACCCATACGGATCATATCAGGGAAGAAAACGGGCATGAAACAGCTGACTCAGGAGGCGTAGGGAGGCGGCCCTCCTTCCTTCACTTCACATGTCTCATTTAAGCTTCCAGACACTGGAAGCTCCATCCCCTCTGAGTTTCAGGATGAGTCCTCTGGGTCATGGACCTTCCTTCGCAGGTGTCGCCTCAGAACCTGCCCCACACAGGCAGGTGCTGGACTCAGTGGAGAGGTGGGTGGGCGCTCTGGTCAGTGTGCGGGACCCAGGGGGCTAGTCAGACCTGGGCCCTGGCTCCTCCAGGGTTCACATCCCCAGGGCACTGGGGCCTGTTTGTTGCTCTTTACTAAACGTGTTGTCTAGTAGCGGAGAGATGTTCTCTGAGCAGTGATTTAACCTGGGCGTTTGTCCAGGCAGTGTTCAAGTGACTGGTCCTATGAAACAGAGTAAGTGATGCAGAGGAAAGGGGAGGCTGTGGGGCTCCAGGATGAAAAGAAAGGCTGGGTCCCTCCGTCTGGGGGCTCTGAGGAGCGGGAGGTCTGATGACATAGGTGGGCGTGGTAAATAACCCCGTCCCTCCAGCCCTACTCACCCGGCTCATCGGGAGACCCACACGGTGGAAAGTTAATTCTTAACTTACGTTTTCCTCCCCAATAATCTTTTGCTTAACATTCCCCATCAGTCTTGCTTGCCTCTGTTTTGCAGTTTTTAAAAAAGATTATGCAGTGGTTAAAAAAAAAAACAACACAAAAAACCAATAAGGTTTATGGCCTAAATACTCCAATGCAAAAAGGTAACAGAAAACACTGCTATTTAACATAGAATGAAATATGGGTTTCTTTACTTATGAATTTGGAAATTAAAGAAACATAAGCAATTTGTATTCTGCCCCCTTGCCCTATCTCAAATGAGAATGGCATTGAGTTTGCTTCAATTTCTTGTTTTGTTTTTACATACATGTGACAAATTGGTCGAAGCTCAGCCTGAAAAATGGTGCTTTGAGGGGACTTGGGCCCCTCACAGGGCTCTGCAAAGGCTGGGTGGGGGTGGGGGGTGCCCAGGGCTTGGCTCCCTCCAAGCTGTGTGTGGATCCTGGGGGCAGTCTTGATGCCAGGACTACTAAGCATGGGCAGGGTTCAAAACTGGCCCAGATTAGCTGCCCTGCTTGCATGAGAAGGGACCCCAGGTGGCTCTGTCTCTGTCTTCATCATTTTCCCAGGAGGCCTGAAGGAGGGGGAGGGTCAGGGTCATCCCAAGCTATCTCATCATAGCCAGTTTCAGTGGATCTAGCATTCAACTGCCGAGTGGGGGATGCGCCCCCTGTTGGCATTAGAGGGGTTTGGAGTAGGAGAGTTGGGTCCCATACTACCAAGATGGCCAGCAAACCCTGGGAGACTCTTCCAAACATGTATGATGTGAACAACGCAGCCTGGAGTTGGGCACGGGCAGCTTTGCAGGAACCTACAGCCCTCCAAACACAGGAGCCCCTGGAGGGTGTGGCCCAGCAACCTTAAAAGTTTATGCGGAGTGGGTTGTCGTGTCCAGGAAGATGTTCTCAGGGCACCCTTCGTTTGTCTGCATGGACTTCGACCATCCTCTTGTGTCTCCTTTGTGTGAAATACTGGCTACCCAGGGCGCTCCTTGGTTTTGCTGGTTCTTCTAAAAGTGCCAGGAAGAAAGGAGGCAGCAGAGCCCAGGTGCCTTATCTGCCTTTCCCTCTGTAGTTTGCTTGCTTCCCACTCCCATTTCCTCTTCCACTTTATCTCTTTCCTTCATCCTAGCAGACTAGGAGAGAGCTTCTTGACAGCTGGAGAGAAGACAATGGCACACGTCAGAGGCACCCGGGGCAGAACTATATACCCATGGGTGGGTGGTGGTGGGAGGGGCAGGGCAAAGCCAGACTCCGCTGGGGTGGAAGGTGGGAGTGGGGTAGCTCCAGCTGGGTGGGCCCAGTCTTTCTGACTCCCAGCCCTGCCTCCTGCCCTAGGAGCAGGGGGCACTCTGGGTTGCTCAGCATGATTGAGTTGATGCAGACAGGGTGGTGGGCGGTGGGGCAGAATCAAGAGCCAGGGTAATGCTAAGGAAGTGGAGGAGGGGGACTGCAGGGGAGACTGTTCAGATTTTATAGACGACCCCATGACCTCAGGTACCTGGATGAGACCAGGTCCTCCTGGATGAGAATCAATAAAAAGAGGGAAGGGGGAGGGGACAGGGAAGAGCTAGAAAAGCTTTATGGATTCGAAAAAGAGAGAAAAGGAAAAGGTGAAAAGAGTAATAAGCAAATGACATGCAGACTGTTGCCCTCTCATTCAGTCTTCGCTGTCAGCAAAGTAGTGTTCTAGAGCCCAAGGGCAGCAGTGGTGTCAGGGGCGCGGGGTGGGCACAGGAAAGGAGAGCTGAAAGTCCGCCGTCAGGTTCAGCAATCGGGGCCCTGAGGCTCCCGGGATTATGTAGCCCCACTTCCGGGCCCCTTTCTGTCCCCATCTATCCCAGGACTTTGATGGCTTCACCTCTGCAATGAGGGAGAGGGGTCTAGAATCTCTAGGGCCCCCTTTTCAGCCCTCAAACTCTGTAACTATGACCAGGTGCACTCTCTGTGTCACCAGCGCCACCAACAGGCAGCCACATCTCCACGGGGTTTCTGGTCATGACGCTGCCTTCCTCCTGGCTCCCTCCATGCCTTCTCTTCCTCCTCTGCCTCAAGGTCCTTTTCCACAACAACCTCCACCAGCCATACTGTTCTCCACCGTATGGGAACGTTGGAGGCATGATCGTGAGTATCCTGCCACCCTCCCCAGTCAATCAATGGACTGATGAACCAATCCGCCCAAACACAGGGAGCACCTGTCACAGATTAGGGAGTGTGTGACGGATGGGCCCCCTCGAAGAGAACAGAGGCCAGTTCCATGGATGACTCACACATCCTGTGCCTGGGGCGACAACCCTAGTTACTTGGGACATACTTAGTCCTCACAACAACCCTGTAAGTTTTCTAGTCCCTTACAGGGGATGAACACAAAATTACAGGTAAACTAACTTGTCCAAATTCTCTTGGTCTGCAAGCGATGCAACAGGGTTGTCCTCCAGCAGGTGTTTGTCACATAAATATCCCCAGTCCTGGCCAGGGTTAGTCCCAGAGCCTTGGAAGGACTGGGGACGGGGAGGCGGGGACCGGGGCCGGCCTGGGGGAAGGTGGCAGGGCCGGCCGGGCTGGGGTGTAGCGGGGCAGGAGCAGGCACTGTCTGGCTGGAGCAGGGGCTTCTGAGAAGAGCCGTGACCCTCAGCCCCGCTGCCCAGAGGCGCTGTCCTGGGGCAGGTCACTCCCAGGGGACCGGGTCAGCAGGACTGTGAGGACAGGGGTGTGCAGCAGACCCCGCAGTCATTCACACCGTCCTGGAGAATTCCTGCTGGCTGTGGAGGGGCTTGAGGGGCGGCTGGCCCCAGGATTCGGGATGTGGGTGAGGAGTGGAGGCGAGAAAGGTGCTCCAGAGTGTGCTCCCCCTCAGCTCTGTGGGAGGACCTGGGAGCCTGTGGAGGGAGCGGGGGGGACATCATCTCTAACTTCCCCACCCCTGGGGGCAGCCCCCTCAAACTGGGAGGAAACCTGAGGACAGGAAACCCGAGCCCCACAGTGGAGGGGCTGCCGCGACCTGCACGTGCAGAGGAGGGGCGTCTGCTTCTCCCCCAGCACCTGGAGCGCACACGAGGGACTGTGTCTCTAGGTTCCAGTGTCCGCGAGGGAGTCGCGTCCCACCAGAAGGCCTCATCCCAGCTCAACCCCCAAAGCCCGACCAGTAATGCTTGTGCTTTATTCCCAAGAGATGCCAAGCAAACGTAAGCAAAGGCTTTGGTGTCTGGCAGTGGCAAAGGCAGCAAGAATTGGTCTCTTGGAAATGATTATCTTCAAGAACAAAGCAGGAAAAGGTGATTACAAACACCCTCGAGGTCCGTAGACATAATCAGTTCAGTCAGTCAGTTCAGTCGCTCAGTCGTGTCCGACTCTTTGCGACCACATGAATCACAGCACACCAGGCCTCCCTGTCCATCACCAACTCCCGGAGTTCACTCAGATTCACGTCCATCGAGTCAGTGATGCCATCCAGCCATCTCATCCTCGGTCATCCCCTTCTCCTCCTGCCCCCATCCTTCCCAGCATCAAAGTCTTTTCCAATGAATCAACTCTTCACATGAGGTGGCCAAAGTACTGGAGTTTCAGCTTTAGCATCATTCCTTCCAAAGAAATCCCAGGGCTGATCTCCTTCAGAATGGACTGATTGGATCTCCTTGCAGTCCAAGGGACTCTCAGGAGTCTTCTCCAACATCACAGTTCAAAAGCATCAATTCTTCGGTGCTCAGCTTTCTTCACAGTCCAACTCTCACATCCATACATGACTACTGGAAAAACCATAGCCTTGACTAGATGGACCTTAGTAGGCAAAGTAATGTCTCTGCTTTTGAATATGCTATCTAGGTTGGTCATAACTTTTCTTCCAAGGAGTAAGCGTCTTTTAATTTCAACCTCTTCCTATTAAGTTGCTGAAATAGGGAAAACACCAAACAAGCCCCTCCGTGGTTTACTTTTCTTTCTGATTTTACACTCTTCTTCCTCAGTTGAGACTCATTCCCTACATGGAGCCTCAGCCTCCACCTTTGCTCCTGGAGGCATACCTGTGCTCCACAAGCCATTCTTTATAGAGACCAACTGAAGCGATCGAGTTATATTAGAGAGAGTGGCTCACTCATTCCTCCTACTCCACCTGGGGCCAAGCTGGCTCACTCAGCATCACTTGCCTCTTTTTTTCTGGATTCTCAGCCTTCCCTGGGCTTCCAAGAGCCAGAGCCCTTCTCCAAGATCACAGTTGCAAGTCTTCAGATAAGAGAGAGAGAGAGAGAGGATCCCTCCTCAACTTCTCATGCCCCCCATTCCCACCAGATAAGCACCACACTCACCTGCAAATTATCAACCTGAAATTCCACCTGTGATGGATATGCTTTGAATTAGATGAGTTCAACCAGCAGACCCTGGGCCCAGATCAGAGCCGCTGCGGAAGACACAGTGTTCCTTGAGGATGGAAATATTCTCTCTGCCTTGTTGAATACAGCGGCTGCTAGCACATAACTTCTAAGGCACCTGAGACGTGGCTGGTGTGATAGATGGACTGAATGTTCATTTTATTTATAATTAGCTAGTTATAAATAGACAAATCTGGCTAGGGAGCACCCACATTGGATGATGGCGCAGCTCTAGAACCCAAAGATGAAGACACGGTCTCCCCTCCTCTGGGGGTTCCCTGAAAGTGTAGTTTGCTGGTCTGATCTGACCATGTGTTTGTAAGTTCTTCCGAGACTCACACACACGTGCCAGGCACTAAAAGAGGCTCTGGGGGCAGAGACAGGAAGAAGGTCAATCCCCAGCTCCCAGTTAGGGGTCTCACCTGTCAGCAGAGGTGAAGAGTGAGGTGTGGGGCACACCTGTGCTAAACAATTTCAGAGAAACAGTTGACGCCTTCTCGGTCACAAGAGGATATTGAGGACCACCTGGACTCTGGGGTCATGCTGCATGTCTCTGTTCAGGTTGCCCAGCACTTTGGGCCTGCTCCCCACTGCCCCCTCCACTTCCACTGCACCTGGAATGTTCTACAGATGTGGGGCCGCACGCTGTGAGCCCTCTTCTGTTTAAGTGCTTTTCTGGGTCAGACAATCCTTGGCTGATATTGTCTAGAAGAGGAGTAGCGGACAGGCAACCTCTGGAAGCTGATGAAAAGTAAACACTAATCCCTGTCTCAGCATGAGAGAGAAGAGGTCTCCAAGCCTCCTCTCTGTGCCGGGACCCTGCAGTCCACTCCTGCTGATCCACGTCAGACCTGACTCCTCGTCTCTGCCTCTCACCAGCTGCTCTGGTGATGTGTTTGGTCACATGTCAACTGATGGAGAATACCACAAAACCTGCAAAAGAGGCAGGAAGTTCCTGTTCCTCTCTGCAGACACTGAGGCAGGTGCCCCTGCCGTTCTCACTGCAGCCTTATGCCAACATCTTCCCCCCTCCCCACCTGGAAGGAGCACAGACTGGAGACTTTGGAACCCATCACCCTCCTCTTTTTTCCCATGGCCTGGCTACTCTTTGTGTCTTCCTTCTGTCCCTCTATGTCTTTTCCCTCTTGAGGTGCTGCCTAAGGTTCTTGGATGCCTCCTATGGAACCTACTGGGCAACTGCTCTTGGAATCTCGGTGGAGCCTTTATGATAGCACACGGCCAGGGTCTCACCAAGCACCACTGGGAATCTGTGATCTAGAGATGAAGGGTTTCTTGCATCTAGGCAGGGGGGAAAGTGATCTTCGTAATATAGCAGTCTCTCTTTTTATTTTGTGGGTAAAACTTTCAACACCCCTGCAGGACAATTAAATTCTATTAAGATGTCACACATCTCACACAGGAGCCATGAAACAAAAGGATCCTCAAGTCAGGCTTTTCCTCATTTTATATTTGCATGGGCTTTAAACCACTCCCTTGACTTGTCACTTGCTAAAGCTTCCAAAGGAGCCGCAGACCCTATCTCCCTTGGCAGGTGTGACAGGGACATGCGTGAATGGCAAGGCTCCTGTCCAGCTGCTGAGTTCCCCTTCCTCCTCCCAGGGAAAGGAGTCCAGTGCCCACCCTGATGCTCTCAGTCCCTGAAGGAGATCTGTGAACCATGTTTTGCACCCAGCACACAGAAACCAGGGGTGGCATGAGTGACGGGAGACTTGATTTTCCATACCAGAATGGCATTTCCTATTCTTGGCAACATTTTCTGAAGGAAAATACTAGACCTTAGTTGGTGAAAGTTGGAGTTAAAAGTCCCCCCCCCCCCATTTAGCCCTGGAGGGTCCTCCTTTCTCAGATTCCTCCAGAACTGGGTATGATGCATGGGTTGGAAGGCTGCCCAAGCGCCCTGGCTGAGATGGGAGAGATCAGTTCTGAGGCTTCATATATATATATATATGTTAAAAAACAAACAAAACAAAACACTTCGGAAATGGGGAGAGAGACAGGAAGGATGCACCCTTCAGAAGGCATCCCTTTAATGTTAGAGTATCTGGGGGAACAAGGGCTGGGGTTACCAGAGTCTCAGGCCTGTTGAGAGGACGAACAAGGAGGATTGGGACCAAGGATTAAAGTCATAATTTATATGCCAGGTTCACAGCAGAAGTTCAGAGTCTGTCCCAAGGAAGCAGAAGCCCCAGAGAAGTATACAGGACTGGGAACTGAAGGGTTAATCTATAGGACCTGGGTTCCTGTTTGCTGGCTGAACAACTCAGCAGAACTCCCTATCGCCGCCCCTCTTTTTCTCTAAAGCCAAATGCAGTTATAGATTCTTGTGTCTGATCAACCAAAATACCAAGAGAGGAACATAAAGGCCAGCTCAGAGTGGAGATTTGTCCTTGAAACAAAGTGCTTATTGTCCCAGTTACGGGGATTGTGAGATGCAGTTCTGCCCATTTAGAATTCGGTGAACGTTTTCCGGGATGGCAGTGGTCGTTTTCCTGGTTTACTAAGGTGTGCTTAGCATACAGTATACTGCACATACTGAAGGTTTTACAACGTAATAAATCTGGACATACATACCCTAGTATAATACAGATGGTGTCTGGCCTCTGTCCCTGATTACTGGTACAAAGGTTCAAAATTCCCTGGAACTTCCTGTGTGCTAAGATAGCCTTTGTTATGCCAAAGAGGTGGCTCACTGTGGATCCCTGAATGGCTGGAAGATGGGAGTGAAAGGCCAGCTGCAGGATTAGATAGTTTTAACTTCAAGCCAAACTGACCTCCAGGCAGAGGGAAGTGGGCTGGAGTTTGACTTCACTTGGCCAATGACTTGATTAATCGTGCCCACATAATCTGGCACATTCAGTCGTGTCCGACTCTTTGAGAATCCACGGACTGTAGCCCTCCAGGCTTCTCTGTCTGTCCATGGGATTCTTCAGACAAGAATACTGGAGTGGGTTGCCATTCCCTTCTCCAGGGGATCTTGTCGATCCAGGGATTGAACCCGGATCTCCTGCATTGCAGGTAGATTGTTTACCGTTTGAGCTACACGGAAGTCCCTGTCCATAAGCCTACATAATAAAACATCCTAATAAAACACCAATCAAATCTCTGGACACCTGGGATCAGTGGAACTTCGAAGATGGTGAACACATAGACATGGCAGGAGGTGGATGTGTTAGGACTCCACAGGAAGGGGCATAAACGCTCTGCATCTAGAACCCTCTTAGACCTCACCTGTGTGTATCCTTTATAATAAAACTCTAAGTGTAAAGAGAGTGCTTCTCTTAACTGTAGGAATTATTTCACAGGAATTATTGTACCCCAGGGGTTGTGGGAACCCCTAAATATATAGCTAGTCCATCAGAAGTGTGGGTGGCTATGTTGCAGGAAGGGGGACCCCTTCCAGGGCCTGAAACTGGGCTCTTGTCTAACACTCAGAAATGAATTGTCTGAGGAGACACATCTGCTGACAAAGCAAGAGATTTTATTGGGAAAGGTCACCCGGGTGGAGAGCACTAGCTAAGGGAACCCAGCAGAACTGCTCTGCTGCGTGGCTTGCAGTCTTGGGTTTTATGGTGATGGGATTAGTTTCCAGGTGGTCTTTGGTCAATTACTCTAATTCAGAGTCTTCCCTGGTGGTGCACGCATCGCTCAGCCAAGATGGATGCTAGCGAGAGGGATGCTGGGAAGTGGATAGACACGTGGTGTCTCCTTTCGACCTTTCCTGAACTCTTCCGGTTGGTGGTGGCTTATTAGTTGCGTATTCCTTATCAGGATCTCCTGTCATAAAACAACTTATGCAAATAGTTACTATGGTGCCTGGCCACGGTGGGCGGTTTGAATCAGTGTGCTTCCCCTAACAGCTAGGAATCCCCAAATTGCATATGGTTTCTGATGAAAGGACCGTCTTGTCGGGGACTCTGTCCCCCACTGTGGGATCTGATGCTAACTCCAAGTAGTGTGGTGAACATCAGATTCGTATTACTGTATGCCCAGAAAAGGGAGGAAACAGCATTTTGTGTCAAAAATGAGGGATCTACTACAAGGCCCTGACTCACTGAGACATGCGGTTTGGAAAGAGAAAGGATGAGAGGGTGGGTGAGGCAGTGAGGATCGTTTGATCCTTGGGCGGCCACTAGGTCTTTCACAGTATGAAGTAGCAGCTGTGCTGCCGTCTCCTACTCAAAAGTAAAGAACAGAGTTTAGAGATGATATACCCAGCTCCTGGGGTTTGGGCCTCAGTGGATGTATAGGAATTGTAGAATAATAAGAAAACAGTTAAGTATGCAGTCCCTGGGGTTACTGTTACCTGTGATAGCTAAAACTGAATTGAAAGAAAGTGCTGGGGTCAGGTCTTGGTGCTGACGAAGCTCAGCTGTGGGATGGGAGAGGCGACCTCTGGTCATCAAAAAGGTCAGCCTGGTGAGGAAGATGGCAACACCAAGAACCCACTGACACCAGGGGGTGGAGTCTGAAGCGGTTTCCTTCTTGGGTTTTCATCGGCTTCCTGAAAAACCTGTGCTGAAATGGAACGTGCGAGGGCTAATGCGGGGGATGCATCTTTGGTTTTGAAGGCTGCAGAGTGGAAGAGTGTGTCTGGTCTGACACAGGACATACACATCACTAAAGAACAATCACAGAAGGCAATGCGTGACTCAGACACACCAAAGGTTATTCCCGATGGAACAGTCAGCCTTGTGGGCTGGATTAAAGGCCCTGCAAAGTTTGTTTCCCCTGAGGACAAAGGCTGTCTGACTCCCCCTATAAACGCCAAGTGGTGCACCTCAGATGAAGCAGCTGAAGTGCTCTGCACACACGCCGTGCTGCCCTGGCTTTATGGCAATCGCAACTTTAACCCTTACTCAGGGCATGGTAAGTGCTGTGATTAAAGCGCCCCTTTTGCATTAGCATGCCGTGTAACCTAACTGCTGTCAAATCAAACAACAGCCCAAAATGACTTGTTAGATGTTTCTGTCTGTTTCCCCTTATAAGTCTTACAGATGCTAATTAAGAAATAGACTAAAAAAGTGGCAAGAAGCAGAAAGGAAAATCAAGGCACAAATCCCTGCAGAAAGGAAATCTCTGCATGGTGTTTGAGAATGGGATGAATAAAGCAGGCATTAAAGGGATTTAAACGAAAGTCTTAATGGAACACCATCAAAGGATGAGTGGACCAAGGGGACATGGGTTCTCAAACATGTCTTTCCACTCTATTTAACCCAGTGCAGAGTAATTTTAAAAGCCAGGAGGCAAAGATTACAATGAGAAACCCACCGGGGGGGTCAGCTGGGATGACAGTGGAGCAGACTTACCTAGTTACCTAGATAAAGACTGACAAAGTGGCCAGTGTATCTTGGCTCAAGCCTCCGCTCAGGGACCCAAAGCCTTATGCACGTCAGTGGGTGGAATGACTGGGAGGGAGGAAGGGAAGTTTCTCGGGCTCCTTGACAAACGAACTTCCTGTGCTATGCAGCACCCAAACCTGTGAGTGACACGGGACCTCACGAAGCCTATAATGAAACTGAGACAATAATAGAACTGCATGAATTAATAGGGTTAAGATAGAAAACTGGATGAAAACTGGAATGTTTTATGCAGGCTGTGTATGAAGTGGCCACATCTGTTTTACCTGAATATATTATGGTGATGGACACTGGGTCTCACTAGAGAGTGTTTCCCCTGCGTGGCATTATAAAAAAGGGCACAAGCAATCCTAACTGCTAAATGGGAAGCAGTAAGACATCAGAGGCTACAGAGTATAAAATAGAAGTTGACGTGTTGGTACAGATGGAATAGACCCATGTAGAGTACAGACACTGGGGTTTACAGCAAAACCCTGTGATTCCCTCCCAGTGATCACTGCTGGGATCACTGACCAGAAAATTTGTACATGAGGAACAATTATTCTTTTGTTCTCAGACATTAATCGACTCTGTCCTACAACTGAAGGACATTAAATAACCTCGAAACCTAAAATACCATAGTATTTCGGGTGATGGAAAAGGGACCCTCTAACAGAAGGAACCGCCCAGATGAGTTTCCTAATAAAATAGCAATGGCTTGCACAGGAATATGCTGTCAGGGAGCCGCACAGACTTGTGCATTGTGTCTGTGGGCAAGCGCACTCATTGTCCCCAGACAGACTCTGGGATCACGTGAGGAGCCACTGAGTCTACTGCCACTCGGGACAGTGCCCTATAAGTAGCTCTTGATCAACCAACAAAGATCAGATTAACTTTCGGATGACAGTTCCAAGGTGAACAGTGTCCTATTTGAAAAACCATCACTCTGATCAAAGAAGTTAAAAATAAATTAGCTCCATGGGGCTATAATTTGCATCTGTTTGCCCCTATGTTTGGGTTTTTCACTGAGGCCTGGGTGGTGACCAATAGCTTGGCCATGTGGTCAGGCCAGAAGGCAATGGAAAACTGGCCTCCTGGAAGGATGTCCAGACGGGGCACGGCCCTATGTAAATCAGGGTGGAAATCTGAAGATTGACTTAAAGTAGGATATGTCAATGCCCTTCAGAAAAACCATTCTTCAGATTTGTAAGATGGCTGGAACTGCTGAGTGGCTATGCTACTGTGTTGGTTTGAGGGGGCCTCCTTGGTCCATGGACTGTAAGCAATGGGCTCAATCTGCACACACTCCTTTTGTACCCTCAGACACAAAATGCCAAGAACTGTTCTGTCTGTCGACAGGGGAGACACAAACTGCTGATGACCATGGGGCAGATTCCCCAGGAGGAAAACTGGAAAGTGGATTAGACTGGACTAATGTTGGGGCCCCAGGGGGCTTATAGCTAAGTCCTGGCAGGAACAGACACTGACTGTGGATTGAAACGTATGCACCAGGTGGTAGATACCAATCCCCAGATGGGGTGGTTAGCCTCAGAATGACGTCGCAGTATACCCAATGCAAATACCCGAGAAGCAATGGTGATAGGACATTTTACAGAAAGATGACACTTGCAATTTTGCTCTGTAAAAGGAATACAGGGGAAAGACACACAAATACACATGCACAATCGCACCGCACAAACTCACACACAGACACACCCCACTCCCAGGACACAAATCTGTGCCGTATAAAAGGACTACAACAGCTTATAGAAACACGGTCAAATTTCTTTACCTTGAAAACTCACCTATGTTCTCCTGTCTAGTTAGATACCCCAGGGATCAGAAAAGGCCAGGCAGAGTGTTAAAGGAAACAACTGGAACTGCTAGAAGTGAAAAATACAGAAGTTAAAATTTAAAACTCCTTTAATGAGCTATAGCAGAAGATTAGAGATAGGTCAAGAAAGAAACATAGAAATGAAAATTAGGTCTGGCATATTTTTCCCAATTCAGTATACAAAGAAATGGAATGTTCAAATAAAGAGGTTAAACAATATGAAACACAGGAGGGGGGAAGCTTTGCTCATCTTCCAATTTTATTCCAAGGAGAAAATGGAGACAATGGGAGAAAGGAAACATTGGAAGTAATTACAGCTGAGCACTTCCTGGATTTGACAAAAAATATCAGCCTCAGACAGGCAGATGAAAACCCTAGCATGTGAATAAAAATTTTTATTCACTTTAAAAATCCATGTAGAGCTACATCCAGGTGTGTCTCAAGAAAAACACAGGGAGTGATGAGAAAGAGCTGTTCTTACTCCATAAAAACAACCAGCGAAAGTAGACCCAAAAGGAACTGAAACACCTTCATGTGCTAAGATTCAAAAGGTCTGTGTAGAACTATAGGCCTGAATGTGTTATTCAAATAACAGTGAAAAGAGTAAAGATGATTCTTCAAGACAAAACTGAGGTAGTTAAAGGGGCAATGATCTCAGAATAAAAGTCTGAGATGTTGGGATGTTCAGTGAAGACTGGTGAACAGAAATGAAGTGCTCACCAAGTGAAATAACGCTATTTTCCAAATTTGGAGTTAAAAAAAATAGTTAGAAGTGAACTACCAGACAGAAGTAATGCATGGGGTAGAAAGACAGCAATCAGATTTGAAGACTTCTCCTTTTGTTCAGAGTGACATAAGCACAAATAGAAAAAACCAGTAGAAATAAATACAAGTATATAAAAATATAGTAGAAATAAATGAATATAAAAATACTCACTTATACTAAACTTAAATGGGCTTGCTATGAGAGTTTAAAAACTTTTATCCAGATTAGATAAATCACGTAAGACACGTCTAAATATAAGTACACGTATGTATTTTTTATTAAAAAATTTGAAAGTTATACTAAGCAAACACTAGTGAGAGAGAAAGATTAATGAGGCCACATTAATAAATAGAAAACTAAATATGTTTGGAGACCAAAAGGATTGTTTTGTCTTTAAAAGGTCAATACCTGATAATAAATTGTATAATTCAAAGGAAAGAATTGTAATTCTCTACTTCCACATAGACTAGCTGTGTGACCTTGGACAAATCATTTTCCTTCTCTGGGCTTCATTTTCCAGACACATTCCTTGGGGGTGATAACAGGACCCGTAGCTCCATGGTGGTGAGAGTGAAGGGACACAGTGAGCGTCCTATGTAAGTGATGCTTTGGAGGGCTTGTGTGACGGAGAGTGAGCTCTCTGGGGCAGGGATGGCTCCTAACTCTCCCACCCACCCTCTGGCCCTGCTCAGTGCCAGGCACACAGTAGGTCCTCACACGCTCAAAGGAATGGAATCTTGTTTCAGCTCTTTGTGCTGCAGCCCCAGAGAGCCAGCGCCAGCTCCTGAGCACCCTCCCCTCCCAGGCCAGCTCTCCTGTGTTTTTCCATCTCATTTCTGCCCCTGCTTTGTGCTGAGCCTGGTGGAGGCAGGGCGGCAGCTGCTTCTCCAGGGTGCACCTCCCAGTGGGCACTGGGAAGGAGGGCAAGACGAAGCCCCTCCAGAGTTAACCCTGCTTTCCCAGGGGCCCAAGCTCCTCAGACAGGAAAGTGTGGGGCTTCAAGCCCAGAACCCCTACTCCTGGCTGTGTGACCGTGGACACATCGCCCCACCTCTCTGAGCCTCTCTTCCTGTACAATGCGGCGGCTGCTGCTGCTGGGAAGCCCCCTAGGGTTGCTGGGTGCAGGTGGCATGTGGGGCACACAGTTGGCCCTTCACAGATGCACCGGGTACAGCTGCCTCTCTTTTTATAGGACAGCTCTTGTCTTCCACAGATGGAGAAACTGAGACCCAGAGAGGGCCAGTGCCTTGTCCAAGGTCGCAGAGACTATATCTTGCTGGTTTCAGCTGTGGCTTTAGCTATTTTCCCTGCACAACCCCACATACCCGCAGAGCTGGGCCTCTGGGTAGACAGACAGGGGGTCTCCTGGGCTGAGGGGATGGAGAGGGGGTGGAGTGGAGGAGAGCATCAACAGGAATAAGAGGGCCTTACTTGTTTACTCAATAAATTCTGGAAGAGCTATGAAAGCGGTATTATTGTCATCCTCATTTTACAGATGAGGAAACTGAGGCTCAGCGAGGTGAGGTCACACAATGGTGAGATAAAGAGTCTTGACCGCAGGCTAAGATGTATTGACTGAACAAAGAGGCAGTGGACAACCCAGGGACACACTGTGAATTATGTGGTTTGGGGGGAGTTTCAGCCTGCCTCCCCAACCCATTTGGGGAGGTGGTGGGCTACAATGCCAGCATCTTCTGAGCTTCTGGTTCTTTAGAAACTCTCAGAGCTCCAGAATAGGAAAGCCCTCACCTCATCCCACTGCCCCCCGCCCACCCCTGGTTAGCAGAAGCCTCGCCTGCACAAGTTCAGCTCCAAGAGGCAGCCTCAGGGTGGCCTTTAGAACTGCAGGGGGTCACCCCCACAGGACACCTGCCCAAACACCCTCCTCCTCCCTGGGACTGCATCCGCTCCAGCCAGGGGCCTGGTCTCATTCCCTGTGTATGTTGTCTCCTCCAAGCCTGGCACCCCCACCCACACCCTCCAGCCTCTAATAGTCCCTCAGTCTTCAGGAGGAGGGCTCTGGCTGTGGACCCTGTGTGTCTGCTGGCCTCCAGGGACACTGTTTCCAGTGCACCCCCAAGGAGACAGGGGAAGGTGTCTTAGTTTCTGAGTCCACAAGGAGGAAGGCCAGTACCAAAGTCTCACTGGCAGAATCCCCATCTGAAAAGACTCTCACAGTAATATAATCCTGCTAGGAGGTGCCGTGACCCCATTTTATTGATAGGAAAACCGAGTCATTAGTGAGTGGGCTGGAGTTTCACAAATGGAACCTGCCCTTTGTATTATCAATAACTGGCCCTGCTTCATGGGGCTGGGGATGTCCGAAGGGGCTGCGCCCTGATGGTGTAGCGGAAAGAGACTGAATTCTGGCTCCATAATGTCAGGAAAATCCCATTTTGTTCAGTCTGTAATATGGGAGGATAAAAACCGTATCCTCCCACTGCTATGTAACAAACCATCCCAAAGTGTAATGATGGGGTCCTAAGTAACAAAAATAGCAGCAGACAGCTATTTGTTCATACTTGGAAACCAAAACATGTTACATTAACAATTCTCCTTTTATAGATGAGGTTCAGAGAAGTTAAATAACTTACCCAGGGTCACACAGCTAATTAGTGGAAGAGCTAGAATTTGCACCCAGGGCTATCTGATTCCAAAGCTCATGTTCACAGCTGCTATCCTCGGCAGGGTTTGCCAGCACGTATTGTTTATTCAGTTCTAAGTTCACATGCTTAAAGAGGACCAGCAGTGGGACAACCAGGATGCCAGGCGTGTTGTCTGGCTATGTGGAGCAGCTGAAGGGCATGTCCCTGCTAGTCAGGGCCTGACAAAATGTGGTCCACTAGAGAAAGTGAATGGCAAAACCACTTCAGTATTCTTGCCTTGAGAATCCCATGAACAAAATGAAAAGGCAAAAAGATGTTATGACACTGTAAGGTGAGCTCCCAGGTCGGTAGGTGTTCAATAGGCTACTGAGGGAGAGCGGAGAAGCAGCTCCATAAAGAATGAAGAGGCTGGGCTAAAGTGGAAACGTCGCTCAGCTGTGGATGTGTGGAAGTCCAGTGCTTGTAAAGAACAATATTGCATAGGAACCTGGAATGCTAGGTTCATGAATCAAGGTCAACTGGACGTGGTCAAGCAGGAGGTGGCAAGAGTGCACGTCAACATTTTAGGAATCAGTGAACATTAACAGGGATTAGCAATTTATAGTGCTTACTGTGGGTTGCAAGCCCTGTTTCTTCCTTCTGACCCTTCCCCTTCATTGTTCTCAGACAGCGAAAATGTCTGGCCGCATTTCAAAGAAGCCAGTTGACTGGTCTGCTTCTCATCTGTATCTCAGGGTCAAGGGCAGTGATCCAGGCACAAAGTAGAAACCAGAGATAAATTAGTCTGAATAAGCCACCCACACATGCCTGCAAAGACCAACTCAATAATCTCAACTTCCACTCTCTCCAGGCGGTAATGAAGTGCCCCAACTCCCCTCTGGCAGGGCAAGGGCCTGGGGGTGTCCTGAGCAGGGAGTCAGGACTTTCATCCCTGCTGGGTGATGAGGAAGCCCTCTACTCCTCAGTGCTGGTGGAGTCTGGAAAGAGCCTGGACTTCCAACCCCACCCAGCTGTCAAGAGGTGGCTACCCTCTCCCTGCTGGGGTGATGTCAGAGGAGGCTCTGACCACCGCTCAGTGTTACTGAGGCCACTCTCCCTACCTGTGATGTCAGTGAGGTCAAATGGGGAGCACTAATGAGGCATTCATACCCCTCCCTCCCAAGGTAGCACTGGAGTCCTGGTGGGGAGCTGGAACTTTACGTTCCTGTCCCATCCTGACCAGCAGTGAGGGGAACCTCAGCCCTTCAGGGTTAATGGAGGCCAACTAGGAGACCTAGATTTCACACTCACCTGGCAGTCATGAGGCAAGACCCTCTCCTCCTTGAGCAGGGTCATAAAATCCAGCTTAAACAGAACATTTAAATAAGATCCCGAGTCTCACAATACTCAAAATGTCCAGGTTTCAATAGATAATGACTCATCATATCAAGAACTAGGATGATCTCAAATGGACTGAACAATGACAATCAGCAGATGCCAACATGGATGTGACAGAGATGTTGAATTATTTGACAACAATTTCAAGGCAGCCATCATATATACTTGAAATCAATGAAAAAAAAAAAGAAAATTTTGGCAAAGAAAGAGAAGATATAATGAAGAACCAAATGAAAAGTTTAGAACTGAAAAATACAATAATGAAATATTAAAAGGAGTTAATGGCCAGGTTTAAGACTAGCATATAGGAGACACAGGGAAGTATCAATGACTCTGAAGACAGAACAATTACCCCCTGTCTACAGTCGAATGCTCTACCACCGAGCTATACCACCAGAAATCATCTCATCTGAACAACAGAAAGACAGCAGACTGAACAAAAACAAAACACAGTCTCATTACCAGAGTCCCAGAAGAAAAAAAAAAAAAAAAAAGGCAGGGATGAAATACTTGAAAAAATAATGGCCCAAAAGTTCTCAAATTTGACAAAAGTCACAGGCCTATAGATCTAAGAAGTGGAGTGAACTTCAAGCTGAACAAACCTAAGAACTACACACTAAGACACAGTGTGGTCAGATTTCTAAGAACCAATGACAGAGAAAAGAATTTGGAAAGCAGTGGAAGAGAAATGACATGCTATTAGTGAAAAACAATCTAAGCGTAACAGAATTTCTCAGCAAAAATCATTCAAGCCAGAAGAAAGTGGCACATCATTTCTTGAGTACTCAGTTCAGTTCAGTCACTCAGTCGTGTCCGACTCTTTGAGACCCCATGAACTGCAGCACGCCAGGCCTCCCTGTCCATCACCAACTCCCAGAGTTCACTCAGACTCCTGTCCATCGAGTTGGTGATGGCATCCAACCATCTTATCCTCTGTCGTCCCCTTCTCCTCCTGCCTTCAAGATTTCCCAACATCAGGGTCTTTTCAAATGAGTCAGCTCTTCATTTCAGGTGGCCAAAATATTGCAATTTCAGCTTCAACATCAGTCCTTCCAATGAACACCCAGGACTGATTTCCTTTAGGATGGACTGGTTGGATGTCCTTGCAGTCCAAGGGACTCTCAAGAATCTTCTCCAACACCACAGTTCAAAAGCATCAGTTCTTCAAAGATAAGACCTGTCAACCCAGAATCCTCCATCTTGTGAAAATATCCCTTAGGAATAGATGGGAAATAGGATGGAAAATAGAAACATTCTCAGATGACAGAAAAGAATAAAAGTGCTTTATTCACCAAACACTTGTCTATAGAGGAAAATCCCAAGGAATCAAAATAAAAAACCCCACAAAACAAACAAAACCCCAACAACCCAGAAAATAAAACTCTAGAATAAATGATTTTAGCAGTTTGCAAGATATGGCAAAAACTTAAAGGAATCAATTATATTTCAATATACTATTAAAAATCCGGAAATAACAAATAAAAATCACTATATCAATAAAGCAGTAATTAGGAGGCAGAGATCAGTTTATCTGGCACATAAGAACAGCTTGTGAGTTGACAGCGGACTCACAGTGGAATGAAGCTGAGTTACACTTTTACAATTGCTTATACAGTGAAAATACAGAAGCTGTTTATTCCTTACAAAGGCTGGTTACAGCATTGGGGTTTTTCCTAATGACAGGGGATTAGAAAGTTGTTATCTTATTACAATTTTGAAAAACAGTTTGTTTTACGATTTTCAGAGGCATTTACAAGAAACAATCCAAGTTGAGTTTTGGTGCATTTACAAGAAACAATCCAAGCTGAGTTTTGGTTACACAGCAGGATAAGCTAAGTTTCAGTTAAGTGGCTTAATAGGTTTTGTCTACTCAAGAGAATTTTCAAGTTCGGTCTCCACTTGGTATTTAATTTTAACAACAGCAATGAACATACGGACAAAATTAAAAATAACACAACAGCTGAAAAGAAGAGAAATTCTTAGGTGTATTTCTAATAAAATATACTCAGGACTTGCATGTGAAAACCCACATAACACAGAAAGAAATCAAAGATGTAGACAAATGAAGTGGTATTACTGTGGTCATGAATTCAAACACCACTTCAAGAGTCAACCTCGTAAAACATCAATTTCTTGTGGTTGATTTATAGGTCTAATGTAATTCCTATCAAAACCCAGAAAGATTTTTATAGTTACAAATTAGATCATTACAATATTTATATGGAAAAGCAAAGGAACTGGAATTGCTAAAACAAAATTTTTTTACAGAAGAAAATTGGAGGAATCAGTCACCTGACTTCACAACTTATTTTATAGGTATAGTAATCAAGATTTTGTGGAATTGACAGAACAGATGCAGAGATTAATGGAAAATGACAGATAACTCAGAAATAGATCTATACCAATATTCCCAGCTGATTTTTGATGAAGGGCCAAAAACAATTAATAGATGAAAGATGTTCCTTTTCTAGAAATGCTGCTGGAGCAATTGGACATCAAAAGACAAATAAATAAATAAATAAATAACCTAAGTGTCACATGTTATACAAAAAGTAATAAAAAATGTATTATAGGGACTTCCCTGTGCAGGGGGCCTGGGTTCAATCCTTGGTCAGGGAACTAGATCCCATATGCCACAATGAAGACATGGCACAGATTAAAAAAAATGGATCACAGATTTAAATATAAAACTATGAAACTTTTGGGGAAAAAATCACAGAAGAAAATCATCAAGATCTGAGGATAGGCAGAGGCATAATCCTTAAAAGGAAAAACTGATAAACTGAACTTCATCAAAATTAAAATATATTGATCTGTGAATGACCTTGTTAAGAGGAAGAAATAAACTGTAGATTGAGAGAAAACTTAGCAACAAACATGCAACAAAGCAACACTATCTCAATATATAAAGAATTCTCTAGGCATAGCAAACGTTACATTGCAGAACAGACAAGTACAGATTCTTTTAAAGCATAGATGTTTCTAATTTAAAAATCTTACATGTTTTAGGTCATAAAGTCTCAGGAGATTTCAAAGACTCAGCATCATACAAACACATTATCTGTGTATAAAGTAACTCAGAAATCAACAATAAAAAACCAATTTTAAAGATGGTAGATGACATGAAGAGTCATTTCATCAATGAGGAATTTACAGAGAAGAAAAAAAGTTTTCCACATTCATTGGCCATCAGGGATGAAAACCACAATGAGATACCATTATTTATCAGAATGGCTAAAAAAGTAGTGAGAACACCAACTTTTTGTGAGGTGGAAGAGAATGCGAATCATTCAAGGTTGCTGGCAGAATATAAGATGGTGTATTTTATTTCCAATCCAGGAAGCAGTCTGGCAACTTCTTACTGGTAAAATAAGCCCTGGCAATTGAGCATCTCTTCCCCACCGCCCCCAGAGACATGAAGACTTGTGCTTACACAGAAACCTTGTGCATGGATGTTTATAGCAGCTTTACTCATAACAGCTAAAACTAGAAAGAACTGAGATGTCCTTCAGGGGGTGAAAGGCTAAACTAACTGGAGAACATCCATACTATGGAACAGTAGTCAGCCATAAAAGACTATTTATATACCTGACATCCTGGATGAATCTTCAGAGAATTATGTGAGTGAAAAGCACACATCTCAAAAGGACTGTATGGTATATTTACACAACATTCTTTTTCTTTGGCAATGCACTTGAAAAACTTTTATTCAGCAACCGTAGAATTATACACAGATTCTGAACAGAGAAAAACAGAGGAGCCTGGTGGGCTACAGTCTATGGAGTCACAAAAGAGTCAGACATTACTTAGCAACTTAAACAAAACCCATCACTTAATAGTTAAATCTAGAAGTAAAGTGTACACAACATTCTTGCAACTAGAGATGGAAAATAAACGAGTGTAACCCAGGGGTTAAGGAAAAGCTGCATGGAGAAAGGAAATGATGTGGGAATAAAATGGATATGATGGACCCTTGTGGTCATGGATCAATTCTTTATCTTGACTGGATCAATGTCAATATCCAGGTTGTGACATTGTAAATAAACTACTGTTTCTCAAGATGTTAACATTAAGGGAAATTGGATCAAGGATGCATGGGATCCCTTTCTATTAATTCTCACAACCGTGTGGGAATTGACAATCATCTCAAAATAAAGTTTATTCATTAAAAAAAATGAGGCACCTCATTCGCAGTGGGATCATTAGGTACTTTTCCAGCCCCATATTTTCCAGAAAGAAGCACCCCCTTCGTGGTAAAGGGCTTCCCAAGTGGCGCTAATGGTAGAGAACCCACCTGCCAATGCAGGAGACATAAGAGGCGAGGGTTCGATCCCTGGGTCGGGAATAGTCCCTGGAGGGCTTGGCAACCCACTCAGTAGTCTTGCCTGGGGAATCAATCCCATGGACAGAGGAGCCTGGTGGGCTACAGTCCATGGGGTCACAACTGAAGCAATGCAGCATGCACCGCCGTAAAGACTCCAGGTTTACGCAGGTAGGATTAATTTTAATATTCTCCAAGCTCTGTCCACTTCTATTACTCAACGAGGGGTCCTGCCTACTCAGATTACTCTACTGGGGTGTAGTCTCTCATTCATTTCATATTATTATTTGTTAATGCATCCAAAGGACTAACTGACTCACCTTGCAGGTTCCACGACGGCTGAGGAGATTTCAGGCGATTATGCACAGAAAGTACTCAGCATAGTGCCCAGCACAAATAAGTAGTGCTTAATGTTACTTTTAGATGGCACAGTCTGGCTGGGGAAAGCATGCTGTGCCCCGCTCCAGGCCCGCCTTCCCACTTGACACACCTGCGTGCCTCAGCGTGACAATGGGAAGCTCAAAATGGCACCGGCGGTAGCTGAGGCATTGGACTTCTCTCCGGGGTGTGGGTGGGGCTTGCCCCAGCCAGGAGCCCTGGTTGGACACAGCGCCAGTTGGGGGCGGGCCTTGATGGGGGCGTGGTCCTCGTTGCCCGCGCTTTTTGGTCTGGGTGCTCAGGCCGGAGGAAGGTGAGTTCAGCACAGACGCTCAGTCGTGTCGGACTCTTTGTGACCCCATGGACTGCCGCACGCCAGGCCTCCCTGTCCATTACCAACTCCCGGAGTTTACTCAAACTCATGTCCATAGTTGGTGATGCAGTCCAATCATTTCGTCCTCTGTCGTCCCCTTCTCCTCCCACCTTCAATCTTTCCCAGCATCAAGGTCTTTTCCAATGAGTTGGTTCTTCGCATCAGGTAGCCAAAGTATTGGAGCTTCAGCTTCAGCATCAGTCTTTCCTATGAATATCCAGGACTGATTTCCTTTCAGATTAACCGGTTGGATTTCCTTGCAGTCCAAGGGACTCTCAAGAGTCTTCTCCAACAGTGCAGTTGAAAAGCATCAATTCTTCAGTGCTCAGCCTTCTTTATTGTCTAACTCTCACATCCATACATGACCACTGGAAAAACCATAGCTTTGATTAGACGGACCTTTGTTGGCAAAGTAATGTCTCTGCTTTTTAATGTGCTATCTGCTACTGCTGCTAAGTCTCTTCAGTCGTGTCCGACTCTGTGCGACCCCATAGACGGCAGCCCACCAGGCTCCCCTGTCCCTGGGATTCTCCAGGCAAGAACACTAGAGTGGGTTGCCATTTCCTTCTCCAATGCATGAAAGTGAAAAGTGAAAGTGAAGTCTCTCAGTGATGTGCAACTCTTTGCGACCCCATGGACTGCAGCCTACCAGGCTCCTCCGTCCATGGGATTTTCCAGGCGAGAGTACTGGAGTGGGGTGCCCTTGCCTTCTCCGAATATGCTGTCTAGGTTCAGTTCAGTTCAGTTCAGTTCAATCGCTCAGTCGTGTCCAACTCTTTGCAACCCCATGAATCGCAGCACGCCAGGCCTCCCTGTCCATCACCATCTCCCGGAGTTCACTCAGACTCATGTCCATCGAGTCCGTGATGCCATCCAGCCATCTCATCCTCTGTCGTCCCCTTCTCCTCCTGCCCCCAATCTCTCCCAGCATCAGAGTCTTTTCCAATGAGTCAACTCCTCGCATGAGGTGTCCAAAGTACTGGAGCTTCAGCTTTAACATCATTCCTTCCAAAGAAATCCCAGGGTTGATCTCCTTCAGAATGGACTGGTTGGACCTTCTTGCAGTCCAAGGGACCCTCAAGAGTCTTCTCCAACACCACAGTTCAAACGCATCAATTCTTCGGTGCTCAGCCTTCTTCACAGTCCAATTCTCACATCCATACATGACCACAGGAAAAATCATAGCCTTGACTAGACGGACCTTAGTCGGCAAAGTAATGTCTCTGCTTTTGAATATACTATCTAGGTTGGTCATAACTTTTCTCCCAAGGAGCAAGCGTCTTTAAGTTCATGGCTGCAGTCACCAACTGTGGTGATTTTGAAGCCCCCCCCAAATAAAGTCTGTCACTGTTTCCACTGTTTCTCCATCTATTTGCCATGAAGTGATGGGACCAGATGCCATGATCTTAGTTTTCTGAATGTTGAGTTTTAAGCCAGTTTAAGCCTCTACTCCTTCACACTTTAAGTAGCCGCATTTTGGCTGAGGACACCTCGGGCACCTTAAAAGCACGATGCCTCAGGCACCTTGGAAGTGCTGAGGAGAGTGTTTTGTGGTAAGTGGTAGTCCTGTGAACTGAGGGTTGAAATAAATGGGTGTAAAGGACAGTTAGACACCTTTTTGACAAATGCAGAATGTCTTTGTTTTGGG
The DNA here is from genome assembly GCF_042477335.2 of Ovis canadensis. NCBI lineage: Eukaryota > Metazoa > Chordata > Mammalia > Artiodactyla > Bovidae > Ovis > Ovis canadensis. The sequence continues at coordinate 75,467,250 of NC_091261.1, read as the reverse complement.
TTTCGAATGCCTATGGAAAGTTTTGTATTAAAAGCCTGATGGATTTTATTTTTCTAACTTTCCAAAAACCTTTTTCTTGACATATAGTTGATGTACAATATTATATAAGTGACAAGTGTCCAGTGTAGTAATTTGCAACTTTTTTACAAGGTTTTTACTCCATCTATAGTTACTCTAGAATATTGGCTATATTTCCTATCTTGCGCAGTATATCCTTGTAGCTTATTTTTATACATAATAGCTTGTACCTATTCCCTACCCCTATCTTGTCCCTCTCCCCTTCTCTCTCCCCACTGGTAACCACCAATTTGTTTTCTATATCTATGATTCTCCTTTTTTTGTTGCTATATTCATTAGTTTGTTGTATTTTTAAAATTTCAAAATTTAAGTGATATCATATTCAATTCAGTTCAGTTGCTAATTGTGTCCAACTGTTTGCTGTGTATGTTTGTCTTTCTCTGCCTGACGGATTTCACCCGGCACAATACCCTCCCAGTCCATCCATGTTGCTGCAAATGGCAAAATGTCCTTCTTTTTGTGGCTTAGTAGTATTCCACTGCACATGCATACCACATTTTTATCCATTCATCTGTTGATGGACACTTGGGCTGCACGCATATCCTGGCAATGATAAACGATGCTGCTACAAACAGTGCAGTGCATGCATCTTTCCAAGCCTTATAAATTTTAGGTACACACCAGTGAAATATCATTGCACAGAGTACTGAATTTTTCATGATTATTGGTCACTTTGCCTGCTGGTTGTGCTGATTTGAATTTGTCTGTTATATATGGTTCAGAAATATATTCAGGGTCAACAAGGACAGTAGCCTTTTAAAAATACTTTTGGATTCGTATGAGTTTTATCCTTACGCATCTGTCACTTCCTGGAATCCACTCCTGCCAGGAGGAGGAGAGGCATTCCAATGCCTATGACATGGAATCTGAGTTTTTCATTTTCAGTCTAGAAATTGGGATGATTCATGACTGCAAAACATTTATTTCTTGTTATTTTGTTTTTTTTTCAAAAATTGGTGCTTTCCAAAGAGGTGTTGTTAACTGAGCTGTTTTAATTTGATGTTATTTTGGACATGAATAATAAATGTGGGTCTAATTTCATATTCATGGTGTAGATTCATGTAATCAAAACGTTTACATTTATTTTCAATTTGGTAACCTCCCTGTGTTACCTTCTCCCTGAGTTATGATTTTTTTCTGACACTTTTGAATGTTTTATTAAACTTTAGGTGACTTTTTAAAAAAAATAAACATGGAAATCTTCATGAATATCTCAATATGTCATAGTATGTTAAACATTAACTCATAGGATTCCTCTGGAGTTTCATTGCCCTAGTTTTGGTCCTTTAAAGTGAGTGAACAAGATTCTGCACAACTATGGGGACTTACTTTGTATTTTGGTGATACATAATGCAGTCTTTATGTCACTGTAACAGCTTTATTGAAATATAGTTCACTTACAAGTCACACTTTATGGTGTGAAATTTGGCGTCTTTTAGAATATTTACAGAAGGCGGCAACAGCAACACAATTTTAGAAGCTTTACATCATTCCCCCCAAATAAATACCTTACTCATTAGCAGACAATCCCTATTTACCGTAACCCCTAAGGCCTAGGCAAATGCTAGTTTCTTTATTTCTGTGGATTTACTTATTTTGAACATTTAATTTAGATGGAATAATGCAGTGTGTGATTTTTTTGTGTCAGGCTTCTCAGTGTAATGTTTTCAGGGTCCATCCACGGTATAGCATGAATCAGCCCCTGATGTTTTATTGCTGAATAATATTCCATTGTATAGACCATTCCTCAGTTGATAGACTTTTGTGTTGTGTCCACTTTTCTGCTATTATGGGGAACGTCGCTGTGAACATTCATGTGTAGGGTGTTGTGTGAATATACCCTTTTATATCTTTTGAGTGTATACCTAGAAGTGAAATTGTTGGGCCATATGGTAAACTCTCTGTTTCACTGAATACCTGCAAGAATTTTTTCCAAAGTGACTGCCCCTTTTTACATTCCTGCCAGCAGTATGTGAATGTTCCAATTTCTCCACACCCTCACAAATACTTATCATCTGTCTTTTTTATAATAACTATCCTATGAAATGTGAAATGCTATCTCATTGTGGTACTGATTTGCATTTCTCTGATGGCTAATGCTGTGTATCCTTTCATGTGCTTAATGTTTCTTTGGAGAAACATTTGCCCGTTAAAAAAAAATGGGGCCATGTGTCTTTTATAAGTGAGTTGTAATAGTTCTTAAATATTCTAGATTTTCAAAATCACACATATGAGTTGCATTTAAAAAGTTTATTTTTGGCTGTGCTGGATCTTCTTTGCTGTGAGGGCTTTATTAATTCTGGAGAGCGAGGGGCTACTCTCTGGTTGCGGTGCTTGGGCTTCTCATTGTGGTAACTCCTCTTCTTGTGGAACACCGGCTCTAGGCTCTGCTGCAGCAGGGACTCCATGGCTCTCCGGCTTCAGTAGCTGTGGCCCGGGGGCTCAGTAGTTGCAGCTCCCTGGCTCTAGGGCACAAGCTCAATAGTTATGGCGCATGGGCTTAGTTACTCTGCGGCATGTGGAATCTTCCTGCATCAGGTATCAAACCCGTGTCTCCTGCATTGGCAGGAGGATTCTTTACCACTGAGTCACCAGGGAAGCCCTTGCTATTTTTTATTTGTATTGGTGGTTGTTTTTTAACTTTCTTAATGGTGTCCTTTGAATTACAACAGCTTTACATTTTAGCGATGCATTTGTTTATGCATAAGGGAATCTTACTGGCTGGGAACTATTTAGTCATTAAATCACATCCTCAGCAGCGTTTTGGTTATATAAGTTGAAAGCTGAATGTGAAAGGGTTTGGGAAATATTTGAATTAGTTCATTTCAAAATTTGGTATATATGCAAAATAATTCATTAGTGAACATGTCATTCTCTCTGTTCAAATATGTCGTTTTTCTTATTTACAATGTTGTGCTTAATTTCTGCTGTACAGCAAAGTGGCTCTGTTATTTCTATATATTCTTTTTCATAGTGTTTTCCATTATGGTCTTTCACAGGATATTGAATATAGTTCCCTGTGCTACAAAATAGGACCTTGTTGTTTATCCATCCCATATATAATAATTTGCACCTGTTAATCCCAGACTCCTAATCCTTCCCTCCCTCATCCTCCCTTTGGCAACTGTGAGTCTGTTCTTTGTTTTTGTTTCATAGATATATTTATTTGCGTTGTATTTTAAATTCCACATAAAAGTGATATCATATGGTTCAAATAGTTCTTGATTATCCTTTCAATGTCCATGTGATAAGTAATAATAGTCCCTCACTCACTTCTGATATTAGTAATTTGTGCCTTTTCTCACTTTTTTTTAGAGGTTGCTTAGTTAGAGGTTTATCAATTTGTTTCTTTTCGATGAACTAGTTTTGGTTTTATTGATTTCCTGCTTTTTCAATTTCATTAATTTCTGCTGTAGTTTGGATTATTTCTTTTCTTTTATGCTGTGGGTTTAATGTTGTTCTTTCTCTAAGTGATTGTTTTCAGAACTTTCTAATGTATGCATTTAATGCTATAAATGTCCCTCTAAATGCTGCTTTTACTGCATTTCATACATCTTAATAAGCTATATGTTTCTATTCATTTTCATTTAGTGATAAGTATGTAAAATTTCTCTGGAGAATTCTTTTTGATCCCTGTGTTACCTAAATATTGGGGGATTTTTTGCTATCTTTTAAAATTTTTTTACTTTAGTGTTTTATTTTTTTGATTTGAGAATCTATTTTGTATAATTTATATTGTTTTAAGTTTTTTGAGGTGTGAGTTTTTTTTTTTTAATCCAGAATGTAGACTATCTGGTGAACATTTCATATCAGCTTGAGAAGACAGTATTATTCTACATTGTTGGATATAGTATTTCATAAAATTAATTACATCTAGTGGATTGATGATACTGTTCAATTCATCCTGACTCATTTTCTGCCTCCTGCATCTATCAGTTACTGAAAGAGCTGTGTTTAGTTTTACAATAGTGGATTTGTATCTTTCTCCTTGCAACTTTATCAGTTTCTGCCTTACATATTTTAATGTTTAGCTGTTAGATGCATGGATGCTAAAGATTGTCTTTTTGAGGAATTGACTTCTTTTAACATGATGTAACACCTTTTCTTTATCTCTTGATAACTTTCCTTGTTCTGAAGTCTATTTTGTATGGCATTAGCATAGCTATTCTAGCTTTTTTTTTGCTTTGTGTCAGCATAATTTATCATTTTTTGTCTCTATTAATTAATGTATCTTTGTAATTACAATGAGTTTCTTATAGACAATATGTGGTGGTGGTTTAGCTGCTAAGTTGTGTCTGACTCTTGCAACCCTATGGACTGTAGCCCGCCAGGTTCCCCTGTCCATGGGATTTTTCCAGGCAAGAACACTGGAGTGGGTTGCCATTTCCTTCTCCAAGGGATCTTCTGGACCCAGAAATCAAACCTGGGTCTCCTAGAGACAATATCGTTGGGGCTTATTTTTTTAATCTATCCTGAGAGTCTCTTTAATTGCTGCATTTCGACCATTCATATTTAAAGTGATTATTGATATATTTGAATTAATTGCTACTATATTTGTAACTTTTCCATTCATTGCCCTCATTCTTTCCCTCTCTCTTTTTTTGTTTGTAATCTACTCTTTTAAATGATTTTTTTTCACCTTTTCTGGTTTTGAGTATTTTGTATAGTTCCATTTTTTTCTTCTTTTAGCATGACAATTATATGTACTTCTTTAAAAAAAGATTTTAAGTGGTTCCTTCAGAGTTTACAGGATACACTGACAACTAACCTAAGTTCATAAACAGATAGTGCTGTATTTCTTCATGCTTGGTGCATGTACGTTATTAGAGAGTATTTCCAGTTCCTCCCTTCTATCTCATAAAGAACTGCTCTCATACCAGTTCATTTACCCATAAAACTATTATCACCGGTTGTATTTTTGCAATATATTTTGAACTAAATGAATCAGTTAGATCACTAAAGGATAAAAAAAACAACTAAAATATTCTATTTTACCTTACCTTTATATTTATTCCTTCTCTTAACACTCTTGCTTTATGAAGATCTAAGTTTCCATCCTATATCACTTTCCTTTTCCTTCTGGGAAGAACTTCTTGTAACATTTCTTGTAAAGCAGGTCTATTGGAGACAAATCCAACCTTTCTCTTAGAAAGTCTTTATTTTTCCTTCAGTTTTGAAGCAGAAATTTGATGGATACAAAATCTAAGTTCCTCCCCGCCCACCACTGCCCCACCCCGCACCTTGCACTTCGCCGTTTCGCTGCACTCTCTTCTTGCTTGCTTGATTTCTGCAGAGAAATCCATTATCACTGTCACACTAATTTCCCTTTAGGTAAGATTTTTCCCCTCTGTCTACTTTAAAGCTTCTCTCTGGCTCTGATTTTCTAAAGTTTGCCTATGATATCCAAGGGTGTTAATTCTCCTGGTATTTATCCAAGGGTATTTATCCTGCCTGGTGTTCTCTGAGATTCTGGATCTTTGGTTTGATGCATGTAGAATAAAAATCTTCAGCCCTTACTACTTTAAATATATTTCCTCGTTCTCTTTCTCCTTTTGGTCCCTTTACACAAACGTTACACCTTTTATAACTGTCCCACAGTTCCTTGATATTTTCTATTTTCTTGTCTTTTTTTTTTTCCTCTTAGTTTGAGAAGTTTCTGTTGGCCTATCTTCAAGCTCACTGATTCTTCCCTCAGTCAATATCCAGTACTCAGGAACTCGTAAAAAGCCTTCCCCATTTCTGTTACAATGCTTTCCGACTTCTACCATTTCCTTTCTTTCTTAGAATTCCTCTCTCTGCTTCCACTCCCCATCAGTTCTTGTACACTGTCCACTTCTTCCCTTATTGTATTAATTTTACTTATTTTAAATTCCCATTCTGTTGTTGTCGTTCAGCGGTTAAGTCTTGTCCGACTCTTTTCAAGTCAAAGTCCATGGAATTCTCCAGCCCGGAATACTGGAGTGGGTAGCTTTTCCCTTCTCCAGGGGATCTTCCCAACCCAAAGATCGAGCCCAGCTCTCCCGCATTGCAGGCAGATTCTTAACCAGCTCAGACACCAGGGAAGCCCAAGAATACTGGAGTGGGTAGCCTACCCCTGCTCCAGTGGATCTTCCTGACCCAGGAATTGCACCAGGGTCTCCTGCATTGCAGGTGGATTCTTTACCAACCGAACTATCAGGGAAGCCCCAGAGTTTGCTCAAATTCATGTCCATTGAATCAGTGATGCTTTCTAACGATCTCATCCTCTGCTGTCCCCTTCTCACTTGCCTTTAGTCTTTCCCATCATCAAGTTCTTTTCCAGTGAGTCAGCTCTTCACATTGGGTCAACAAAGTTCCCAGTCTAACAATTCCAAAATCTGTGTCCTATCCTGGTCTGTTTCTGATGCTTGTCTCTTCAAACTTTTTTTTTCTTTATACCTTTGAGAATGCCTTGTAATTTTTGATTGAACACTAAACAATGTATTGGGTAAAAAACAACTGAGGTAAATAGGTCTTATGAGTTTTTTGTTGTTTTTTTCAGTCACTCAGTTGTGTTCAGCTCTTTGCAACCCTACGGACTGCAGCACACCAGGCTTCCCTGTCCATCACCAACTCCTGGAGCCTGCTCAAACTGATGTCCATTGAGTCAGTGATGCCATCCAACCATCTCGTCCTCTAATCCCCTTCTCCTCCTGCCCTCAGTCTTTCTCAGCATCAGGGTCTTTTCTAATGAGTCGACTCATCATATCAGGTAGCCAAAGTATTGAAGCTTTAGCTTCAGCACTAGTCCTTCCAATGAATATTCAGGACTGACTTCCTTTAGGATTGACTGGATTGATCTCCTTGCAGTCCAAGGGACTCTCAAGAGTCTTCTCCAACACTACAGTTCAAAAGCATCGATTCTTTGGTGCTCAGCCTTCTTTATGGTCCAACTCTCACATCCATACATGACTACTGGAAAAACCATACCTTTGACTAGACAGACATTTGTTGGCAAAGTAATGTTTCTGCTTTTTAGTATGCTGTCTACATTTGCCATAACTTTTCTTTTAAGGAGCAAGCATCTTTTAATTTAATGGCTGCAGTCACCATCTGAAGTGATTTTGGAGCCCAAGAAAATAGTCTTGTCAATGTTTTCATTGTTTCCCCATCTATTTGCCATTAAGTGATGAGACTGGATGCCATGATCTTCGTTTTAATGTTGTCCAGCTTTTTCACTCTCCTCTTTCACCTTCATAAAAAGGCTGTTAATTCCTCTTCACTTTCTGCCATGAGGGTGGTGTCATCTGCGTATCTGAAGTTATTGATATTTCTCTCAGTAATCTTGATTCCGTCTTGTGCTTCATCCAGCCTGGCATTTTGCATGATGTACTCTGCATATAAGTTAAATAAGCAAGGTGACAATATACAGCCTTGATGTACTCCTTTCCTGATTTAGAACCATGTTACTAGATTTGGGGACTTCCTTTCTCCAGGCCAGAAAGTGGCCATCTTATAGAAATTAAGGTGATGTTCTGGTAAAATTTCCCTTGAGGGAAACCATTCTTAAGGAGAATAGAACTGCTTTGGGCATGTTTCAAAATGCTATTCTTCTCCCATGCCAGAAGTATGGAGGACTTTTCTTTGATCTTCACCCTGAGAATGTGGGTGGTGGCATAATCCATGAAATGGTGGTGGTTCCCATAAGACTGCTCCCTCCTCTGGAGTTTTTAAGTGTGTCTACCATGAGCAGAAATTCATCAATTGCAGTTTAAGTTTTGCACCCAGATCTGGGCTCCAGCAGAGTCCTGTGCTTGGTGAAGCTATAATTCTCTGTAGTCACTTATCTAGGTCTTGTGGTGGTGGCTCACCACATGGCATCAGTTCTCTGACAGATTTCAGGAGTGCTGATGTTCAGTTTGTTCAGCTTTTCTCCTATTGTGATGACAGGAATGATGATCTCTAAGCTCCAAGCAGGCTGGACCACAAACTGGAAGTCTTTTAATCTCTTATAGTTAATGTTTCTTTCCTTTACAAACAGTTGCCTTTCATTTGTTAGAAAAGTGAAGAGCTGTACGCAGGGAATCCTCCTGCTTGTTTAAAACCAGAATGCCACAGATTGCTCAGGGAGCTGTCACATCCTAATTAAAGGTTTCCTTGTTTGCCCCTTTCCCGAAGCTTCGGTGCCAATCCCATACTCTTTAAGGGAAGTGTATGAAAGTGGCTCAGTTGTGTCCAACTCTTTGTGACCCCAAGGACTATACAGTCCATGGAATCCTCCAGGCCAGAATATGGGAGTGGGTAGCCATTCCCTTCTCCAGGGGATCTTCCCACCCCAAGGACGGAACCCAGGTCTCCCACATTGCAGGCAGATTCTTTACCAGCTGAGCTACCAGGAACACCCAGGGGAGATGTATATGTAGGTTTGTCATTTGCCTGAGATCCTAAGAGCAAAAAAGAAAGAAAAAAGAGATTTGCTGCATTAGAAAAGACTAGGGTGAGGACTTATCTAGCGGTCCAGAGGTTAAGACTCCACATTGCCAGTGTAGGGTGCAAGGATCTGATCTCTGGTTGGGGAACTAAGATCCCGCATGCCGTGAGTTGCAGCTAAAATAAAGACAAAAACCAGTGCATAGCCTGTGGGCTCGTGGTGTACATTCAGGATGATCCAGACTCCTTCAAGTCAGAGAGGTGGGTGAGAAGCAACAATTCCAACAGACAGGGATGATCCAGTTTATCCTGACTTATCTTGGCCTCATATTATCCTGGGCTTCGTCACTTAAACTTTTAATATTTGGTCCTTGTAGCCATCATGTTGTACTGCTCTACATACCCCATGAACAGGACTACCGAAAAGTCTAATTAAAACACTTAGGTCTGGCTTTCCGTGTCACCACTCATACAAGCCAATGCTATTCCACACTTGGAATGAGAACAAAACTTTCATAAGTTACAAAGCTAACACAAAGGTTCTGAAAGGAAAACAGGGAGAAGGCAGGAGTCAGCTGTATAGGCAACGAGGGGCCTCCCCCTGCTCCGGGAGTGGAGGGGACAGGACTGTGGGACAACAGCCTCGAACCACCCACCTTTGAGAGGGGAAGGTGGAAAGCGGGGGAACTGAATGGAGTGCTGTATCTCCAGGCGCCCAGTTTGCTCTGGAGTTAGAGGGGTTAGGGCTAGACTCGGGTTTCACATGGAAACAGGGCCCTACGAGGCCCAGCCTGGGGGGAAGGTAGACACTATCTGTCCCCAAAGTTCTCGGCTCACGTCTTCATCTGCCTCTTAGACCCCAAGGGAGTGGATCTCGCCCTGGGGGAGGACGACTTGTTTGATGGCCCAATGGTCTCGTGTCCAGCCAAGTCCTGAGCAGGTGATGGGTCCCTAACAGCATGGCATTTCCTGACTGTGACTCCCCTGGAGCTGGGGCTGCTGGGGGTAGAGGGTGGGGTGGGCCTCTAAAGGCAACCTTGGCTGGGGGTGGGCTGTCTCTGGGCTGGAAGTATGGGGGCTCTGCCTGGGTGCACCCACAGGCATATGACTGAAGATAGGGGCAGTAAAGCCTCCAAAGCAGGGCTTATTCTTAGCACTGGGCTTATTCTTAGCCCTGGGCCCCACGGTCACCATGGGGGGGCTCTGGCCAGGAAGGCCCCAGTGTGGCGGGCCACTCTTCCCACTCTGCTGTGTGTGGCTCTCCGGGCTCCCCTTCTTTCCGTTGAAATACTGAGAGCTGCAAAGGGGCAGCTGAGATAGAGGACAGATGCTCTGCACCCAACGCCCTGAGGTTCTGCCAAGACACCCGGCCTGCAGGGGGCTGTGCTCGATCCACCAACAGTGGAGCAGCGAGGCCGGCTGTTGGCCCCAGCACTGGGCACGGCCTGGGGCACGCAGGTGTCAGCTGCAGAGCCAGGGGCAGGGGCTGGGCCAGATGGGAATGCAGCTGAGGTGGCAGCCAAGGCCGGCTGGGTGTGGGTATGGGTGCCCATGGGGAAGTTGGTGGGTGGAGCTGGGGGGCCTGGAGCAGAGGTTGGGTCCCCGGTTAGGGCTGGAGCTGCCGGAATTCCATAGTGTGGAGAGTGGTCCCAGGCGGGGGCTCCGAGCTGCTGTACATCAGGGGGCCCGGCGATGGGCTGGGCAGGGGCTCCGGTGTGAGAGGAGCCACTGAACCCGAGTCCAGGCAAGCTGGTGCTGACTCTGACAGGGGCTGCGCTGTCCCTGGGGGGTGTCTGCAGGGCCTGGGAAGATGGGAAGAGGCTCCCGCTGGAGCCAGGGGGAGACCGGAAGAGGGGAGACTGGGCGGGTGGAATGGTGTCCATGGGGGTGACCTCAGTGTCAGAAGAGGGGTGGGGAGCTGGGTCTCCAGTTGTGCAGGGTGAAGGTCTGGTTTGGTGAGCAGACGGGATGAGTTGGTTGGTGGGGGTCAGGGATCGAGAGTCAGATATGGGAGGGCGGCTCTGGGGGGTGAAGACAGGAGAGTCCAGGCACATGGGTGTGGAGGACCCCATGCCCGAGGAGCCGGGCGCTGCAGGGAAGGCCGGTCTGGCATCCTCCGCAGCCGGGCCCCACGCCGGGGGCTGGGAAGGGCCTCCTCCTCCTGCCGCGTTCGTAAGAGGCCCCCAGACGGGCTTCTGCTGGAAGCCGGGAAGCCAAGCCGCACCCGGGGCCGGAGCCAGGCTTCCCGTCGCACCCGCCGCGCCTGGCGCGGGGGCCGAAGCAGGGGCGGAGGGGCCTGGAGGCCGAGCAGACAGGCCCGCGCTGCCCGATCCTGGGGAAAAAGCGCAGGTGGGCAAGGTGAACCGGGCGGGGGCCCGTGAGTGGGAAGGAGGGCCCGGGAGAGGCTGGGACCGGGGGGAGAGGGGCCCCGGGGAGCCGTGCCGCCCCCCTGACCAGGGATGCGCAGAGGAGGCCCCTCCAGCAGACGCCCGGGTGTCCACTGGCGCTGGGGAGGCCGACTCCCTCTGGTCTCTCTCGGGCCGAGGAGCCCTGCCGGGGGCCGGAGGGTCGGCGGGCGCGGGGAAGGGACGGCAGGGCTGCGGGGCCGGGGTCTCAGCCCGCAGCGCGCTGTTGATGCGCCGGAACGCCGCTGCTTTCTCCGCGTCCAGGTCTTCGGCGGTGACTCGGAAACCCAGCTCAGGGGGTGGGGGCAGCCTCAGCGGCTCCCCTTGCCTGCGCGGCAGCAGAGGAAACCTGCGTCTTCCCGGCCTGGGACTGTCCGACGTAGGGGCGCCGTTCTCCCAGGTTCGTTTCTGCCCCCTGGTTGCCTCCGCGGCCTCGTCAGGCCGGCTGTTGCTCTGGGAAGCCACCCGGGCGGCACAGGGCGGCGGCGGGCCCCCCTCGCTCGCTTTCCTCGAGGACCTCCGGGGCAGCCCTCGCGGGATGCCGGGGCCCGTCCTTCTCCGCCCTGGCGGGAAACCTCGGGTGGAGCTGTAGGAGCTCGCGATGGCGTTTCTTTGGGGGCAGGAGCTCACACAAGAGGTCTGGAGTTTCTTGGTGGATCTGTCTACTGAGCTCTTGGCGTGGCGGTTTCTCCGCAGAGGCCTGGGCCTGGGCACGAAGGCAGAGAGGCCTCCCTGGACCCCCAGGGGCTTAAATGTTGATCGTGCACCCCGAGAGCCATCGGGGCCCCGTTTCTGATGGTCCTTCCCTGTGGATGCGGGGTCTTCCTCCTGCTGGGCCATGCCCTTCCCGCTCTCTCCCTGGGCCCTCCTCACCATCTCCTCTGTGCAGGAGCCCGGGGCGCAGCTCAGTGTGGCGGGCGGCACGGGGGTGACCTGCTGCTGGCGCCCGCCACACACCGTGACTGTGCCCCCTGCGGACGCCGAGCCGCGGCGCCTCGTGGAGCTGCGAGCGCCCAGCACCGCCTTCCTCTGATGGCGTTGCCTGCAGAAGGAGGTGAGGGCTCCCAGGAAGGAGCGCAGGGTGTGCGGGATAATAGAACACCGCCTCAGGGACGCTGTGACAAAGCGCAGATGCAGAGTCACCGGGTACCTGTGGGCTGGCCTGCGGGCGGACAGCGGGGCCACAGCTGGGTGACCTGGGCCGGCCACGGAATATCGGCGGGTGCGGGGATCGGGCTGCGGGCGGCCGAGCCCTCCCGGCAGGTGCTGGCCCCCCACAGCCTGGGGTGGGGGTGAGGGCCAGGGCCTGCCCAGGTAACTGCCCATAGGGCACGTGGGTGGGTGGTAGGCGCTTGGATAGAGAACTGGGCTCAGAGTGGCTACCAACTCGGCCGGAGGCGAAGCAAGCACTGCTTGGCACGTTGCTGGGACGCCGCTCTAGAACCTGTGAGCAAAGAATGTGGCGCGCGCGCTGGGTGCAAAAGGTGCTGGAAGGATGGCGCATGCGCGGAGGACAAGTGAGGCCGGGTGGTGCGCAGGTGACGATGCGCTCCCAGACAGTCTGGCGCTTCCGAAACTCCTGGGGTCTGAGGGTTGGAAGTGTTTGCCTTGAGGGCGATGAGCTCCTTGGCAGGACAGCTGGCCCTTCTCTCCTGCCTGGGCCCCTAGACCTGTCGGGGGTCTCCACGCAACTAAGGGGAGCAGGGTTCCTGGCTATGGGCCCTCACTCCCAGGGTGGCAGCTTTGGCATCAGCGCCTGTCCATCCCCCTGCCTTTAATTCTAGCAGCAATGGAGGGGGAGAGCCGCTAAAAGCAGAAGTGACCGCCTCACCCAGATCCTGCTGGGGTGACCCCCTGAGGCAGCCGCCAGGGCAGGCAGAGAGGGCCATACTTACTCCACTACCCGTAAACCCACTCCTAGGCAATTAACTCGGGGAAAAACTTGTAATGAAAGTATGGGAATGTTTTAGCTAACTTATCCACAACTCCTAAACACAGGACTATTAAGATTGTCCACTTTTTCTTGAATTTGTCATTTTTCAGTTGTTCTCAGAACAATACTGTGTATACACATTGTCTTACAGTCAAGAGTTAATATTTTACCAATTAAATAAAATGCATAAGACTTACGTTCATATCGATTAGTTTACTTGGCACTCTTTTTTTATAGTTGTCATATGTGTCACCTTTATAAGATTTGAATGCCACCTTCTGAGACTGTGATATCCTTTTTTCATTCAAAAGTCATACAGGGAATTTCCCTGGTGATCCAGTGGTTAGGACTCACTGCATTCACTGCCTGGGGCCGGAAGTCTATCTCTGGTAAAGAAACTTAATCCCTCAAGCTGAGTGGTGAGACCAAAAGAAAAAAGAAAAGTCATACATATATTATTAAATAAGAGGATAATTTATCCAGATACTTATTTCAGTTGCCCTTTCTTTGTTCTTGAAGTTTCAGACTTTCTTGTGTTATTTGACTTCAGCCTGAAAATGTTCCTTTCATGCATTTTTATAGCAAATTGGTAAAGAATTCTCTTAGTTTTCTATTGTCTCCGTCAGCCATCATTTTGAGTTTTGTTTGGCTTTCAATCTGCAAGGGTATCGTTGCTTTAAGGATATAATATCCTGATGGTATCTTTTCGACACTTTAAAGAAGATGTTATTCCATTCTTTTTTGGCCTCTATGTTCTCTGATGAAAAGTCACAGTCCTTCAAGTTGGTATTCTCTGATGTGTAACAGGTCATTTTCCTTGACTGTGTTCAAGATTACTCTTCACATTTGCTTCTTTCTTATCAGATTGATTGTGTCAGGGTGAGGTTTTCTGCACTTAGATCTGTGTCTCTAAATCAGTGACGTTTTCATCCATTCTTTTCCTCATATATTTTATTCTGTACCTTTCCTTTAGACCCTCCAATGGCACAAAATTAGAACTTCCAGTATTGTTTCACACATCTCTGAGACAATGTTCGTTCACTCCTTTTGCCTCTTTGTTTTTCAGATTGTGCCGTTTCCATCGATTCATAGGTTTTCTGAATCTTTCCACTGTTTTCTCCGTTCCATTATTCAGTCCATCCAGTGAATGTTTGATTTTTGCATGTTAAGTTCTAAAATTTCCATTTGCTTTTTTTCTTTTTTGGTAGTTTTTACTTCTCTGTGAAGAACTTGTTCCTTTCCATTAATTTCAAGAGGATTTAACCTCACTGAGTGTGGTTATAACCCACGAAGCAGATGCTTCAATCTGCTAATTCCTTCTCAGGGCTGAGTCTGTTGATTGCCTTTTCCCCTTGAGAACTGGTCAGCTTTTCCTAGTTCTTTGGATGCTCTGTTGTGGGATTTTGGTTGGTACCCTGGACAGTTTGCTTATTATAAGACTCTGGTTCCTATTAACATCCTCTGTAGATCATTACTTTCTCTGCTGTTTCTATGAAGAAGCCTATGAATCTGTGTTCCAGCAGATATTGTGCCTCGTCCTCTGTGTTGTTCCAGCCTGGGTGCCGTTTCTAGGATGTTGTGTCCACGTGGCACATGTACCATCAGGTGTTGTTGACCTGGGAGCTGAGTGGCAGTTCATAGTATAGTTCACTTCTCCAAGCCTCCGCTCTGCCTCGTTGGGAGAGGCATAAGGCTTTGTCTGTACATAAGGCTCGGGGAGGCCTAGGACCTGTGCTGGTTCATACATAGGCCCTCTCTAACCCTCTCCTCTTCAGGATTCTACCCACATTGTCAGGCTTCAAGGGCTCCTCTTACAAGTTCCTCAAAGTGTTTTCAGCCTCCAAGCTGTCTTGCAGTTCCACGTGGCCAGGTTGACCTTTAAGGTGAAACAGCAAGAGAAAAGAAAGGAAAATAACAAGCATTTCCCACCCTCACCCCACCACTCTTCAGAAAACAGGAGCCTCTTTAACCTGTTCCTTTGCCCAGAGATGCAGGTCATCTCTCAGGGTTTAGGTGCCTCTGTCATCACTGAAGTTGCAGGGGAGATGTGATAACCAGGGAGGAAAAAAAATTGATGGGGATGACCTCCCTCACTCCTCGTTATGTAAGTCTCACACTTTTTCACTCTTCTGGCTGAAAAGAAGGGGTGGATCCCAGAGTTTTAACTTTCAAGCTGCTATTGGACATCACCTGCTTTGGGTAAGCTAGGAGACAAGAGACAGGAAAAAAACACCATAATCCCCTAACAGGCTGGTATTCAGCTTTGGACTTCCAGGCCGCATCTGCCTGTTAGTGTTTACTTCATAATGTTGCAAGTGAATGTTTCTTTGTCCTCTTGTCTTGAATTTCACCTGTAATCTGCATAAGAGAGGTTGTTGTATGAGGCTTCCTCTGTCTTGGCCCAACCAGAAGTCTGCTGTTACTTTTAAAATAAATGTATTTAAGTTGTCGCATATGGCAAGGTATCCTCTTCTTTTGGGGCTGAATAATAATTCCATTCTGTATGTATGCCACATTTTCTTTATCCATCCATTCTTTATCCATTCGTATCCATGTCCATTCAATGGACATTAAGTCGTTTCCACACCTTGGCTCTTGTGGCTAACGCTGCCATAAAAATGGGAATGCAGATATCTCTCTGAGATCCTGGTTTCGATTCTTTTGGATACAGGCCCAGAAGTGAGATGGCTCCATTGTGCCAAGTGGAGCAAGCCAATCACAGAAGGATACAAGTTGCAAGATTCCACTTTCATGAAGTATCTGAAATAGTCAAACTCAACTCCAGTTGATAACACTGAATCGGATCATTGGCATTTGCTGAGTGAGAAGAACTTAAATGTTTTCACCCCCTCTCCCACCCAAAAGGTAAATATGTGAGGTGCCAGGTGTGTTATCTTGGTGGGGGAAGTCCTTTCACAGTGCATCAAACAATCGTGTCGCTGAACAAGGGCTGGCTGCCCGATGCACAAAGAAGCAAATACTATAGTATTGGGTTTTGAGGAAAGAGAGAGCTTTATTGTGAGGTTGATCCGAGTGAGACAGGAGGCAAGGCTCTGGAATCTGTCTCCTTGATCCAGGGTTTGGGGCAAAATTTAAGGACTTAAGGGAGTTTCAAACTTGGAAGCTGATTGGCTAGCCTTGAATCACTCCATAGAACCAACTCCTGCACCTGGAAGGCAGCTCTTCCTTCCTGAAGTGCTCCTTCCTCTGTAAAGGACTGCGGTGACAAGCTTTCTTTAGGTTCTAAAAGCCTAAGAATCTGATTTGTTCCAGAGACATGGATTCCTGTCTTGCATGTGCACAGGGCTGTCTCTATAAAATGTCTCAAGGTTTGATTAGTCAACCTATGCCGTGCTAAGTCACTTCAGTCATGTCTGACTCCATGAAACCCCATGCACTGTAGCCATCCAGGCTTCTCTGTCCATGGGATTCTTCAGGCAAGAATACTGAAATGGGTTGCCGTGCCCTCATCCAGGGGATCTTCCTGACCCACACACAGATCAAACCTGCATCTCTTAAATTTCCTGCATTGGCAGGCAGGTTCTTTACTACTAGAGTTACCTGGGAAGCCCAAATCAACCTATATAAAGAGGCACAACCAGTTTAAGTTGGTCAATATTTTTTCAATCATATTGTAAATAACTCACAATTTTGTTGATCAGTGATATCCAATAAAGCTGAAGAAAGATTCGCCCCCCAAAAAAACCCCAGAAAAAAAGTCAAATTTATACACACACAGAGTAGAATGATGATTGGCAGAAGCTAGGGGTAGAGGAAATAGGCATAAATTCCCAGTTCAGCAAATGAATACGTTCTAGAGATCTGCTGTACAACATGTAACAATACTGTATTGTGCATTTAAAAGTTTAAGAGGTGAGATTTCATGTTAAGTGTTTTTAACACAATAAAAAATTTAGGCAATTTCTAGCTTGGAATTCTTAGGAATCACAGAACGCTTAGGAATGTAATGTACTATGCTAAATACTCAACTTGATAATGAGGTAATTTCCAAGAAATAAAAATTAGGATTGTTTGACAATAGAATATTACATATTCACTCCATGTGCACTCTGATAAAAAATGTATTTATAAATGCATGTGAAAGAAAATGTTTCATAGTAATTTTTAAATATGATCATGGTACATTAAAATATATTAGTGCTTACCTGTGAACACTAAGGTCACTTGATTTGTAATTTTCTATATTAAATTCTATACTTTTGTGACTAAAAGCATTACTTGGGTAATTAAAAGGATGAAGTGATTTTGGCTGTTGATCCGCTACTAATTCCTGCTTAACCTTAACTCAGGAGCTGGATTCTGTGACCCAAGGAAACAGAATAATATAAAAAAGAATGTGCCCGATGGTGGAAGTGATTAAAGTACAGCAGGAGTGTCTTTGCAAAAGCTGCTGTTGGTCCCAGAAGACTCTCACCTAGCTATGTGACACAGGGCAAATCAGTTCACCTACATCTCTGAGTTACAGGGATGTGGTGATAATTAAAAGGTGACTGGGCACAGTGAAAACTTGGAAATCGTGGGTCCTCGGTAAAGTCATTGCCCTGCTCCTTTATCCTTTGGAATTACTGTATTAGTAAAATTTATACTTGACAGTATTTTTCAGTTCAGTTCAGTCGCTCAGTAGTGTCTGACTCTTTATGATCCCATGGACTGCAGCACACCAGGCTTCCCTGTCCATCACCAACTCCCAGAACTTGCTCAAACTCATGTCCATCAAGTTGGTGATGCCATCCAACCATCTCATCCTCTGTCGTCCCCTTCTCCTCCTGCCTTTAATCTTTCCCAGCATCAGGGTCTTTTCCAATGAGTCAGTTCTTCGCATCAGCTGGTCAAAGTACTTGAGCTTCAGCTTCAGCATCAGTCCTTCCAATGAATATTCAGGACTGATTTCCTTTAGGATTGACTGCTTTGATCTCCTTGCAGTCCAAGGGACTCTCAAGAGTCTTCTCCAACAGTGCAGTTGAAAAGCATCAGTTCTTCATTGCTCAGCTTTCTTTATGGTCCATCTCTCACATCCATACATGACTACTGGAAAAACCATAGCTTTCAGTAGATGGACCTTTGTTGGCAAAGTAATGTCTCTGCTTTTTAATATGCTGTCTAAATTGGTCATAGCTTTTCTTCCAAGGAGTAAGCATCTTTTAATTTCATGGCTGCAATCACCATCTGCAGAGATTTTGGAGCCCAAGAAAATACATTCTGTCTGTGTTTCCACTGTTTCCTCATCTATTTTCCATGAAGTGATGGGACTGGTTGCCATGATCTTTCTTTTTTGAATGTTGTGTTTTAAGCCAGCTTTTTCACTTTCATCAAGAGTCTCTTCAGTTCCTCTTCATCTGCATATCTGAGGTTATTGGTATTTCTCAATAACCTCAGGTTCCAGTAATTTTGGTTCCAGCTTGTGCTTCATCCAGCCTGGCATTTTGAGTAATGTACTCTGCATGTAAGTTAAGTGAACAGAGTGATGACAATATACAGCCTTGACGTCCTCCTTTCCCAGTTTAGAACCAGTCTGTCATTCCATGCCCAGGTCTAACTGTTGCTTCCTGACCTGCATACAGATTTCTCAGGAGGCAGGTCAGGTGGCCTGGTATTCCCATCTCTTTCAGAATTTTCCAGTTTTTTTGTGATCCACACAAAGGTTTTAGCATAATCAGTGAAGCAGAAGTAGATGTTTTTCTGGAATCCTCTTGCTTTTTCTATGATCCAGCAGATGTTGGCAATTTGATCTCTGGTTCCTCTGCCTTTTCTAAATCAAGCTTGAACATCTGAAAGTTCCCAGTTCACATACTGTTGAAGCCTAGCTTGGAGAATTTTGAGCATTACTTTGCTAACGTGTGAGATGAGTGCAGTTGTGTGGTAGTTTAAACATTCTTTGGCATTGCCTTTGTTTGGGATTGGAATGAAAACTGACCTTTTCTAGTCCTGTGGCCACTGCTGAGTTTTCCAGATTTGCTGGCATATTGAGTGCAGCACTTTCACAGCATCATCTTTCAGGATTTGAAAGAGCTCAACTGGAATTCCATCACCTCCACTAGCTTTGTTCGTAGTGGTGCTTCACAGTAACTGTAGTTTAGATACTCTTTTCCTTTGATCTTTATAATTTGATTAATGCATCTTCCTATGGCAACCCACTCCAGTGTTCTTGCCTGGAGAATCCCAGGGATGGGGGAGCCTGGTGGGCTGCCGTCTCTGGGGTCGCACAGAGTCGGACACAACTGAAGCGACTTAGCAGTAGCAGCAGCAGCATTACAGATTTAGAGTTTTCGAAGTCTGATTGTATATTTACCTTTACCCCAGTATGTTATATACTTTCATACTTTTTCATGTTGCTGATTAACTGTCTTTTCATTTCAGCTTGAAGAACCCAACGTTTCTTTCAAGACAGATCTAATGGTGATGAACTCCCTCAGCTTTTGTCTGCCTAGAAAAATATTTCTCCTTCATATCTGAAGGATTACTTTGATGATAGAGTATTTTTGGTTGGCATATTTTTTCTTTCAACATGTGGAATATGTCATTTTACTCTCCCCTGGCCTATAGGGTTTCTGTTGAGAAATCTGATAGTCTAATGAGGGTTCCTTTGTAGGTTAAAATCTTTTCTCACCTGCCTTAGAATTCTTTATCCTTTGATTTTCTACAGTTTCATTATAATGTGTCTTAGAGAAGGTCTCTTTTGCATTGAGATGGTGGGATGATCTTTTAGCTTCATGAACTTGGATGTTATTGAGATTAACCTGGTCTAGAGTCAACTTAAGTGCTTTGGAACTTCCCTATTAGTCTAGTAGTTAAGACTTAAGACTCCTCACTCCCAGTGCAAGGGGGGTTTGATCCCTGGTTGGGAAACTGGATCGCACATGCTGCAACTGAGAGTCTGAACACCAAAACTAAAGATCCTGCATGCTGTAACTAAGTCCCAGAATGGGCAAAATAAATAATTATTAAAAAATAAATTCAAGTTAGAGTGTTTCATTTTAGGATGTTAGAGGTAATCCCCATGGTAAACACAAAATAGCTGTGAAATATACACAAAAGGAAGTGAGAAAGTAATTTAAATATTTAACTGTAAGGAATCAGCTAAACACAAAAAGGATAGGAATGCAGGAAATGAGAGGTAAAAATGCTTTGGGCATATAGAAAGCAAATAGCACAATAGCAGAAATACTAAGCCTTTTCTTAGTAATTGTGAATGGATTAAACTCTCCAATCAAAATACAGAAATTGGCAGAATAGGGAAGAACATATAATCCAACTATATGCTGTCTATAAGAGACTCACTTAAGATTCAAAGACATAGACAGTTTGAAAGTTAAAGGATGGAAAAATGAATTAAAAAAAAAAAAACTCAATGAGAAAACCCAGATAGTAACCCAAAGAGAGCAAGAGCATCTATGCCAATATCAGACAGAATAGACTTTGAGTTACAAATGGATCAAAGACTTAAATGTAAGGGCTAAACTGTACCAATTTCTGAAGAAAAAGGGAGATAAATCTTCATTCTTGGATTTGGCTATGAACTCTTAAATATGATAGCAAAAGCACAAACAACAAAAGGAAAAATAAATAGGACTTTATAAAAATTAAAATCCTTTGTGTTTCAAAGAACACCATCAAGGAAGATAGAATACAGCCTTTAGAATGAAAGAAAATATTTGCAAATCATGTCTGTTAAAGTTTAGCACTCATAGTATGTAAAGAACACTGGCTAGTCAGCAATAAAATGCCAAGCTTCCCTGGTGGCTCAATGGTAAAGAATCCGCCTGCCAATGCAGGGCACATGGGTTCGATCCCTGATCCAGGAAGACCCCACATGCTGTGGGGCCACTAAGCCTACGCACCGCAACTATTAAGCCTGTGCTTTAGAGCCAGGGAATCACAACTACTGAGCCCACGTGCCACAGCCTCTGAAGCCCGAGCCCCCTGTGCTGGGCAACAAGAGAAGCCACCACAATGAAAAGCCCACCCACCACAACCAGAGAGTAGCCCCTGCTTGCTCTGCAACTCGTGAAAGCCCACATGCAACAAAAACAAAAACTGCCAACCAAGTGTGAAAAATGAAAGAAGTTGCACAGATACTCCTCGAAAGAAGAGACACAAATTGTCAATAATCACAGGAAAACAGCTCAAAGTTATTAGTCAAAATTACACAAACTGGAACTACAGTGAGATACCACTTCATACCCATTAGTATGGATACAGTTTGTTTTTTTTTTAAGTGTTGGAAATAATGTGGGTAAATGGGTACCTTCAAACATTGCCGGTACAAATATAAAAAAGAAAATAGTTCGGCAGTTCCTCAAAAAGTTAAACACAGAGATACCAAATGCCCCAGAAATTCCACTCCTAGGTATATGTCCAGGAGAAATAAAAGCATATGTTCATGCAAAAGCTTGTACATGAGTGTTATAGTATCCCTATTTGTAATAGTCAAAAAGTGGAAACAATCCAACTATCCATCACCTGATACATGGAAAAACAAAATGTGTTATATCCATACAATATTATTCAGCCACACCCATAGAGACAGGACCAGAGCTGAGGTGAAAGGGGTAGAGACAGCGAGAATGACTGATACCACAGGGTTTCTTTTGGGGATGATGAGAATGTACTGGAATTAGGGGTGTTGGTTGGAAAACCTCAAGATAAAAAGCCACCAGATAGTACAGTTTTAAAAAGTGTGAATTTATGGAATGTTAATTATATCTCAATAAAGAAACTATAACAACATTTTTATAGTTTGTCTCTCAACATGGTACATGAGTAAGATACAGTCTTTATTCTTGATCAGTTTCACAATGAAATTCCCACAGTGACTTCAATGGAGTGGCTTGTATGAGGTGATGGATATTTGAGACTCAACCCTTTGGAACTAAATGCTCATTTAGGGCTGTTGAATGCCAGTATATATTCTTCATACCCATGATATTTATTCAATCCAGGTATGTATCCTTGCTTTGAATCCTCTGTCTTTTTCTCTTCATTTGCTTGAAACAGGGTCCTGGGAAATTCATTCACAATGGTGAGAGTTTGTTGACGTCTTCCTGGCAAAAGTCTTAACTTGTTTCCAGGACACACTTTAGATCTTATCATTAACTGTCCCAGGGAGCCCCCTAAATCAAAGTAGGGCTTACGAAGATGGACCTTATATTTTAGTGTGCACTTAAAATACCCAACAGGCTGATTGCACGGGAAAAATCACTTTAGATGAGACAATACAAAGTCAGCACAACATACTGAGAGTATAGGTGCTGGTGCCTGAAGGCCTGAAGTCATATCCCATTTGAAAGTCCCAGGTACCTAGGAAGGTTGACTACTTACACTGTCTGTTTCTCAGTTCCCTGGTCTGTGATGTGGAAATATTAGTAGGACCTGCTTATTTGCGTTATGTTCTAAAATTAGTAATTGCTGAGCCTGAAGAAAAAATGATAAGATACTTCCTAAAGTGCTACCCACATAAGTGATCAAGTATTAAGTGTCTGGAAGTAAAAGCAGAATGTCTCCAGAAAGGGCACCTAGGAGGCTACAAATAGGACAGAACATACTTATTTACATTGATTGTAGAGCTTGTGAAAAGAATATTATTTCTCAGAGTGCACTGTGGGGTGCACAGAGTAGGGGACTGTGACCCATATTTTATGGTTCAGGAGACTGAAATTTAGAGAGACTGAGTAACTTGCCCAGAGTCACAACACTCATGAGTGATGGGTCTGAAGCAAGACAGGGAGATGATTCCCTGGGGATGGAGATTCCTGAACCCCTGGACACGAGATCGTGCCCTGGATACACAAACCAAGATCTCTCCTCACTCCCTTCCCACGTCCTCCTGCCTAAGGATGCTGCAGGAAGACAGCTAGTACCCAGAGGAGATGCCTGGCCCAGGAGAATGGCTCAAATCTCAGCCCAACTCCTGACTCAATCCCTGAGCCCAAATACACTGCCTTTCCCCCAAATGAAGATCCCCTGATGGACCGGGAGATCAGAACATGCATCTTGCCCCCGCCCCCCTCAGCACATGATTCTGTCCGCTGCTGCAGTGAGACTTCCTGGTGGTCAGGTGACCACCCTGAATGACCAGTAGCCTGCTTGACTCGAACTGGCTCAGAACCCAGGACATTCTAAACCGACTGCCCACACGACAGTTGCACAGAGAATTCGCATCATCTTCAACTGATCAAACCTGGACGAGGAGCAGTGGCTCCTCACTAGCTGGGAACGGGATCTCCCGGGCTGGTGGTGTTTGGGGGGCTTAATGAATGAAGTCTGTGGGCCCCAGCGCCTCACTGACTAAAGCCTGGACTAAGGCCTGGCTGAGGGCGAGCAGTGGCTGAACTGGTTCTGAGTGGGCACCATCTCTGCCCAGTCCTCGCTCACCCAGATCCAGGCTCTGCTGTATCCACTACAGCCTTTACTCTTGAATCTACTCATTGGTGTTACGCCCACAGTACCTTCAATGGAGTGGTTAGTGGGGGTGGCACATGTCTGCCCCTACCTGTGGTTTGGCCAGAAGTGAATTCTGATGTGTCTGAACCACGGCTGGGAATGGTGAACAGACCATCTTGACCGCACATGATATTCTTGTGCGTCCAGTGTCTGAATCCCTTGTGGTCCTTTTCTTTGGGTTAACCGGGCCACAATCCTGGAAAATACATTCAAAGCAGAACTGTTGACATAGTCCTGGGAGAAGACCATGGGGAAATATCAATTCATTCCCAGGTCCCACTTCTGTTCCCCTTGATCGCCAGCTGCCTAGGGGAGTCAGCTGAATCAAAGTTGCGGCTGGGGAGAGGAATGTTACAATGTGGTGTGCAGTTAATACACTCCAGACTATTCAGCGCTGATCGCACTGGAACATGACTTTATTCCGATGAGATAATATAGAAAGGGCGCACAGCACAATGACTGAGGGTGTGGGGGCTGGTGCCTGATGGTCTGGGTTCAAATACCAGGCGTCACGTGAACCTGGGAAGGTTACTTAACCTCTCTGTCCTCAGTTCCCTGTTCTGTGATATGGAAATGTTAATGGGCCCACTTATTGGTATTACATGATGCTTAATATAAAAAGTAAGGTAGACTCTGAAGAAAAATGACTGGTCCTTCATAGGTGCTACCTAAGTGTTCAGAAATTAAATGTCTGGAAGAATAAACAAGAAACATAGAAGTGCTGCCTCCTGGATGCCACGGGGCAGAGGATGAGGGGAGGTTATGGGTGTGATGCTTTGCAGCTTGTGAAGAGTTTATCTGTTATCTCCTGTGATCCCCACATCAGCTGTGGGGTCAGGGAGGAAACACTCAGGGCAGGTGCTGTGATCCATATATACATGGCACTAAAATGTCTAGATTTTCAGTGACTTTCCCAGAGTCTCAAAGCTGATGACAGATGGGTGTGGGACATGAATGTAGCTGGTTCCCTGGGGACAGAATCTCTGAACCCCTAAATCCTCTAGATGGTGCCCTGGACCCTGGAGCCCAGGACTCTGCTCCCTTCGGCCCCTCAATCCTCCTGCCCCATGGTTGCTCCGAGGACAAGAGGGGTCTTAGCCAACAGGAGGGCACCTGCCTGACCCAGCTTGACCCTCCTTGACATGTTGATCCCTGACCCCAAAGCCGTCTAATATTCTGGAAAGAATTTCCTTGAAAGATCAGGCCCTCCACACCTCTGTCACTAAATGCTCATTCCTGTAACCTGATGGCATTGTCCCTTCATGCTGGGCTCCCCCACCTGTTCGGGCACCACTCGCCGGGGTCCAGCCCCGGTGGATCTAAGGAATTCGAAGCGGGGATGGAGTTGGAGTCTGGGAAAAGACTATTTAATTAGAAATATAAAGAGATTAGGAAAGAATAGTGTAGTAGGAAAATTAGTGGAGAAAAGAGGCTGAATAACTTGGTTTACGTGGAAAACTAATAAAACCTTCAGACAAGATGTTTGCACCATCTACATTAGGCCACTGGCGCCCACTTGAATAGTGGAGGGTGCCCTGCCTTGGGATCCCTCTCGCATGGATCTTAGAAGCCAGGGCAAGTAAGTAGATTTGGCGAGCCTCCACGCTCCAGATGGGAATTCAGCCGGAAAAGGGGAGAAAAGAACCACATGGGAGAGCCCAGCATCGGAGTAAGACTCACAACTTTATTTTCAAAAGCAGCTTATATACCCCAAGTTGTACATAAAGAAATAATGGAATATGCAGAGTTATGCAGGGGCAGCAGTCCTGACCCTCATTGAGACCAGGCTTTCTTTTTGCATACCTTCCCGTATACAAAAGATCTCAGGTGGTTTACATTATCTTCTGGCCAAGAGGCCTGTTAACATTTTTATGGCTCTCTTCCTAGATAAATGTCTATCAACCAGAAAAACTCTTTTTTTCCCTAGAAGAGTTTTTTCTTTACTCTGCATCACCCTCAAAGTACTAAATAAAGTTACATTCCTGTAGAACAAAGGTGCAGTGGGTTATAACAAATAAAGTACTTAACTCAAAGATCTAATGTTGCTAATACCAGGGCTACCTGTTTTTTCTATATACCAACTATATCTACAAATAAAAGATATGAAAATTTGGCAACAAGTATTGGCTCAACAAATGAAACCTTTAATCAGTCCTATTCTAATGATTTTGACTCCTCGGAAGCCCTTACATGCCTAGAATGTTTTAAGCTTCCTGTGCCTCTTGCGGTTGGGAGGCTGCAAACAATCACATGTGCAGCTGTAAGAGTCCGGCAGGCAGGCTAGAAAGCCATCAGAGGGGTTTTTGGATTGAAATACTCTTATTATGCCCAGGAGATTTATTATCTAAAAGCTCTAAATTAACTTTTTCCAGAAAAAGGTGGTGGTGGGACAGCCCCCTGTTAATGTCAGAAGAGTAGGTGGAAAGCATAACACAGTAAAGCAGGCAGACTCTGGTTTTGGGGGGTGGATGCTCAGGAAATTCCAGGGGGAACTCCTGAAGCCTGATCACGCCCTTGTGTTTTGTCAGGCTTCCTTCCTCATGACCTTTGCCATGGGTGGGATTCCTCACGCCGGCTCCTGGCACCGTCGTTCTCCCAGGCAGCACCCAAACACCCAGCAGTCCTGTCCACATCAACCAATGGAAATCCTGCCAGGAAGTCCCAGCTTCCTTCCTTTCTGAAGACCTCTGGATTCAGACTGCTAATATTTGGCTTTGGATTTTGACATCAACATTCAGGACCATTTGGCCTGTGATTTTCTTTGTCTGATGCTGTTGTCTTTGTCTACTAATGTCTATTGCTGGGGTTGAGACAGTATTCTCCTGGTTCGATAAAGGCAGTGTTAGGTGTATTCTCTCTATATCTGTTCTCTGGAAGAGTGTGTTAGGAGATGGGCATCAACTTCCATTTAAATGTTTGGTAGAAATCAGAGCTAGCCATCTGGGCCTGAAGTCTGTTTTGTGGAATTTTTTTTTCTTTTTTGCATTTCTTTCAACAGAAGCTTATTTGGTATATTGTACAGGGCACAGATCTTAAGTATAGAGCTTTATGGTTTCTTGGAAATATAAGCACATCTGTCCAACACCCAGTTCAGTACACAGGATATCCCCAGCATGCTGGCAGCCCTCTGAAGAAGGGAAGTAGAGGAGTTGCTAACTTAACAGGTTATAAGAATGAAAATCAGTTATCCGTGCATACTGCAAGCACAATGATTTACACACAGTTAGCTCAAAATTAGTGTGGCAGCACACCTGGAAAGTAGTGGAGGGAGCTGGAGGGCTGGGAGAATCCAATGCCTTTGGGACTTCTGCTGTGGATGTCTGAGGTCAGGGTTAGGAAGCTGTGGGAGGAGCTTGTCAGAAGCACCTGGGCTTTTACAGAGGAAAACACGACTACTTCCCAGAGTGGGGTGCTCATTGCAGTCCACTGAGCCCTCCCTTTGGTGATGGTGCTTTTTCTATACTTGTGTGTCATTTTACATACAAATGTTTGCCAAATCCAGCAGGGGCTCGATTTTGCTTGATACTAAAAGGGTTAAATATAAAACATATATAAACTAATGCTGAACCCATACGGATCATATCAGGGAAGAAAACGGGCACGAACAGCTGACTCAGGAGGCATAGGGAGGCGGCCCTCCTTCCTTCACCTCACGTGTCTCATTTAAGCTTCCAGACATTGGAAGCTCCATCCCCTCTGAGTTTCAGGATGAGTCCTCTGGGTCATGGACCTTCCTTCGCAGGTGTCGCCTCAGAACCTGCCCCACACAGGCAGGTGCTGGACTCAGTGGAGAGGTGGGTGGGAGCTCTGGTCAGTGTGCGGGACCCAGGGGGCTAGTCAGACCTGGGCCCTGGCTCCTCCAGGGTTCACATCCCCAGGGCACTGGGGCCTGTTTGTTGCTCTTTACTAAACGTGTTGTCTAGTAGCGGAGAGATGTTCTCTGAGCAGTGATTTAACCTGGGCGTTTGGCCAGGCAGTGTTCAAGTGACTGGTCCTATGAAACAGAGTGAGTGATGCGGAGGAAAGGGGAGGCTGTGGGGCTCCAGGATGAAAAGAAAGGCTGGGTCCCTCCGTCTGGGGGCTCTGAGGAGCGGGAGGTCTGATGACACAGGTGGGCGTGGTAAATAACCCCGTCCCTCCAGCCCTACTCACCCGGCTCATTGGGAGACCCACACGGTGGAAATGGTCGGTTCAGTCCAGTCGCTCAGTCGTGTCTGACTCTTTGAGACCCCATGGACTGCAGCACGCCAGGTTTCCCTGTCCATCACCAACTTCCGGAGCTTGCTCAAACTCATGTCCATTGAGTCAGTGGAAATGGTCAGAGAACCACAATGTTCTCTTTTCCCCTAAGAACCATTTTTCTTTAACATCCCAGCCAAACTTGCCTGTGTTTCTTCTGCTATGACAGGATCATAATTTTCACCACTTTACCCCATCCCAACATGAAAAGTTTACAGAAGACACCGCTTTTCAGAGTGCCATGAAACCAGATCCACTCGATATTTAATTTTAAGATTATTAGTTTGGAAGACTGGCTCTTTAATGCAAGCTAAATTAGCATTGCTTTGAATTGGCCTTCATTTGTGTGTGTGTGTTGTATTCAATTTTCACACATCTATTAAAAATCAATAGAACCTGAAGTTGAGAAATGGTGCCATGAGGTGACCCAGGCTGTTCCATGGGGCTCCACAGAGGCTGAGGCGGGTAGTTGGGTAAATCCCAGCCAGGTGTGGATTCTGCAGGGTCCCCTGCTTGACGTCAGGGTGGCTGCGCGCCCACAAGGGAGCTGTCTGCTCACGAGATAGACGAGAGCTGTCTGCTCACGAGACGGTGTGTCTGTCCTTCTCACCCTTTCCCAGGAAGCCTGCACTCAAGGTTACCCGGGCCATCCTCAGTATTCACCACGTCTCGTGATTAACTGGGGATGTGGCCATGTGGCCTGCTGACCGTGGCTGGCTGGGAGGGGCAAGGCTGGGTCCTACAGAGGGAGACGTTGAACCCGTGCCAGGGACACCTTTTACAGAGAACACGATGTGAACAATACCTCCAGGGATGACGTGCATGGCTTGTCCCACTGGCCACCCCTGCCCCCGCCCCCGCCCCGAATGGAGGAGCCTGACATCCTCGGGTTCTGTGGAACGGGGACCGTTCCCTGACGAGTTGCGCTCAGGCCATCCACCAGTTGTATGTGTTGATGACCGCCATACTCTTGTCTCTGCTGTTGTGCTCACACACAGAGATGGCCACCTCCATGCTCTTCTCTGGTTTTGGGTTTTCCTGAAGCGCCAAGAAAAAAAAAAAGCCAGGGGTGGCAGGGGAGGTGCGCGCCCTTATTTGCCTTCTGCTCTTCCTCCTGCCCGCTCTGCGCTCGCATTTCCTCTTCTTGTTCTTCCTCATCCCCTTTTACTTCATCCTTTCTCTTGAATCCAGGACTAGAGAATTGGACGGTTGGAGGGCAAGGAAAACAACTATGTGTGTCCACAGCTGCCCAGGGCGGGACACCCACTGATGCCTGAAGCAGCAGTGGTGTGGGGGAGGTCCAGGGCGGAGCCAGATGTCCTGGGGGTCCCTCCAGCAGGGTGGGGCCAGCCCTTCTGACACTCAAGCCCCTCCTCTTGCCTGGGCCTGGGGCTGTGGGGTGTAGGATGGGGGCTGGAAGTTGGACGGGTTGGGTAGGGATGGGAGGTGGTAGGGTGGGCATGGGGTGGGGTGGGGTGGGCTTGGAGGGGTACTTGGGGTTATCCTCTCCATAGAATTCACTGATACAGACAGGGGTTGAGGGTGGAGTGGTCAGGAGCCAGGGTAACGGGGGAGGAGGGCTGCAGGCAGATTATTGTATAGATTTTATAGCCGATCCCAGGGCCTCAAGCGCCTGGATGAGACCAAGTCTTTCTGAATGAGAAGCAGAAAAAGAGGGAAGGAGAGGACAGGAAAGAGCTAGAAAGAGGAGCTTATGAATAAGAGAATGAGGATTTTAAAAAGAGGAGTAAATCACATGCAGATTGTTGCTCTCTCTTTAAGAGGCTTCAAAATCCACCAAGTAATGCCCCACATGGAGAATTGCAAGAATGGGGGTTGGGAGGCCTTGGGAATCTGGCTGAGAACTCAGGGTCCTGCTGCTCCTGGCAGGGGTAAAGCCTGACCTTTGGATCTTTTCTGCCCCCTCCCCCTACCATGCATTCTCCTCTAGGGCCTGGATCTTGTCACTTTTGCAGTGTGGGGGGGCGTCGGTGGGCTTACGATCTCCAACGTCGTTTCCCAGCCCGCAAACTGTGTGTGGCCGAGAATGAATGCCTGTGTCGTCCTGTTCCTCCAAGAAGGCAGTCACTACTGTCCCCATGTCACTGCATACATTGCCTTCTGTTCCACCCCCTCCCTTCACGACTTAACCTCCCTGTTTTTCTCTCTTGCGTAAAAGCCCGTTTCCTGTCTCCTTGTCAACCTCCATCCATCAGTGTTCTCTAACATGGGAGCATGGAAAGAGAAGTAATCACGGGTGTTCCACCCCCCATCCCTACCCTGGGAACCCCTACCATGGTTGATTTCCTGGCTGTGATGGGCTCTGTGGCAGAGACTGACAGCTAACTCCATGTAGCGAGTGACTGTCCCATCCTGGGGCAACTTTAGGTTCCTGGGAGACATTTGAGACTCACAGCAAATCTGTTACGTTCTGAAGATGAACACAAGCTTAGAGGTAAAGTAACTTGTCCAAATTCTCTTGCTCTGCAAGTGATGCAACAGGGTCGTCCTCCAGCAGGTGTTGGTCACATAAATATCCCCAGTCCTGGCCAGGGTTAGTCCCAGAGCCTTGGAAGGACTGGGGACGGGGAGGCGGGGACCGGGGCCGGCCTGGGGGAAGGTGGCAGGGCCGGCCGGGCTGGGGTGTAGCAGGGCAGGAGCAGATACTGTCTGGCGGGGGCAGGGGCTTCTGAGAAGAGCCATGACCCCTGGCCCCGCTACCCAGAGGCGCTGTCCTGGGGCAGGTCACTCCCAGGGGACCAGGTCAGCAGGACTGTGAGGACAGGGGTGTGCAGCCGACCCCGCAGTCATTCACACCGTCCTGGAGAATTCCTTCTGGCTGTGGAGGGGCTCGAGGGGCGGCTGGCCCCAGGATTCGGGATGTGGGTGAGGAGTGGAGGCGAGAAAGGTGCTCCAGAGTGTGCTCCCCCTCAGCTCTGTGGGAGGACCTGGGAGCCTGTGGAGGGAGCGGGGGGGACGTCATCTCTAACTTCCCCACCCCTGGGGGCAGCCCCCTCAAACTGGGAGGAAACCTGAGGACAGGAAACCCGAGCCCCCCAGTGGAGGGGCTGCCGCGAGACCTGCACGTGCAGAGGAGGGGCGTCTGCTTCTCCCCCAGCACCTGGAGCGCACACGAGGGACTGTGTCTCTAGGTTCCAGTGTCCGCGAGGGAGTCGCGTCCCACCAGAAGGCCTCATCCCAGCTCAACCCCCAAAGCCCGACCAGTAACGCTTGTGCTTTATTCCCAAGAGATGCCAAGCAAACGTAAGCAAAGGCTTTGCTTTGGTAAAGTCAGGAAAGAGCTCATGGGAGCTCTTTAATACATGGGAAAGATAAATCTTAAATCTTGAAGCCCATACATAGGCTTAGTGTCCCCCACTGTTACATCATTAATATAAGAAAAGAGCAACACAAGCCCTCACACATACTTCCTTCTTTCTTATTTCATGTCCCTCTTCATCAGTCTCCAAAGAGGCGTGGGTAACCTGATTGCTCCTGGGGACCCTGACCTATTGGACCCTGCCTGAGCGTCAGTCCCTCCCTGGAGAGCCTTCACCCTCACTGAGCTACAAATGCTCTCCAGGATGCATTCCTTAGCGACTCAAACGTGAGCAATAGAGTTAATAGAGAGAGTGGCCCATTTTTTCTTCCTGTGCCCACAGAGGCTGGGCTGGCTGTCACTCAGCATCACCGAGCTCCTTCCTCTGGGTTACTGTATAGACCTTTCCCAGGGTTCCCTGGAGCCAGAGCCCTCCACCCAGAGGTTGATGGCACTTGCAAAGCCTTCACTGAGAGAGAAGATCCCTCCCTTCAACTTCTCATGTCCCCCTCCATTGGTTCCTTCCCACTCTGGCCTCCAACTTTATTAGCCTGCAAATCCACTTGTGAGGCGTGCACAGGCTTTGTGGGTTAGGTGACTTGAAGGGAGCAGAGCCCGTGGCAGGCACAGGGCAGCTTCGTGGGAGAATGTTCTGTGAGGATGAAAATGTTCTCTTGTTGATGGGGCCCTTAAAACAGGGCTCGGGCGATGGGTGGTGGGCGGGGCGGGGGAGGGGACTTGAGTGTTTCTTTTGATTTGCTTTCATTGGTTTCAGTGGGAGCAGGCAGCTCTGGCTTGGGGCCACTGGGGCAGTGCACTACAACGAGGTCAGAAGCGGCTCCTTGCTTTGGAGGAGTTAGACGGCCTGATGGTGACCATGCCTTTGCAGATTCTTCCTGGGCTCAGGCACACGTGCCAGGACCCTACGTGAGGCCCTGGGGAGCACAGTAAGGTCAACACCCAGGGGGCCTCGAGGATTCCCAGCAGGGCGAAGGGCGAGGCCAGGCACACCTGTGCTAGACGTGATCTGTAATCCGAACCGCAGGGTTGGGAGGGGTGGCGGGTGATGGTGGGGAGGGAGTGATGCTTCAAGAGCCCGCCTTTCTCGCCCCGATGGAGATTAGAGCTTGTGGACGGGTCCCTTGCTTGACGTGGGCCCAGCAGGCCTGGACAGGCTGAGCAGAGGGAAGCTTGCCACCCCTGAACTAGATCCCAGCCCAGGGGGTACACTTTAGACACTGATGGTGGTGGGGGGTGCTGAGATGGGTTGTCCAAGGGCTGAGCTGTCCAGTTCTCACTTGGATGAGAATTGATGCGGGAGACACACACAAGTGGTGCCCTTGCAGAGACCCACCGATGCAATGCCCAGGGTTGCTGTACTCACGAGTGGGTGGACATGGAGTTTGGGCCTGAGAATTGCAAGACCTGTCAGAGGAGCTCTCCAACTGATGACCACTGGGCCAGAAAAGGAGAGCAGCAGGGACCACCTCCACCCTGGGGTCAGCCCCCATCTCTTTCCCTTGCGTCCCCTCCCCCTGGCCAGCCCTGGGGCCCAAGCCCCTCCTGCCTCCTCTGCAATGAGAATGGTCCACAGCTGCCCTGGCCACGTGGTATGAAAGCGCTGTCGTTTAAATATGTTTCTGAGCCAGACAACCCTTGGCCAACAGTGTGTAGATAAGGACTGGTTGTCGGGCAACTTCCAGAAACAGGAGTGAAGCAGAAACTTGTCTCTCCTGGGCCCCCAGGTGGGAGAGGCCTGGGGACCTCCATGTCTTCAGCCCTGACTGTCTGTCCCACGACCCTCGTCCCCGTGGGCACGTCTCCTGGCCAGTCCCAGATGCAACCTGGATCAGGTGGGCTCTGCCCATGAAAGCCAGCATGTTTTTATTTTTTTTCACTCAGCGAGTGACTCCAGACTACATCCCGTGTTTCCTGATGCCACCTGCCAGTACACAGAAAATGTGGGCTCTTCCTGAAGGTCGTGACTCTCAAGTTTATTGGTCGGCTATACCAAAATTCAAGAGGGAACTATTGCTGCCAAGCAGAAGGTCTGCCCTACCCCCGCCCCGTTCCCCTCCACCCCACTCCGCCACCACGAAATTTACCACTGATGCTGTCATTTGTAAATGCCCTCTTGGATCAGGTGTCAGTCAGTCAAAGACTCTCACGCAATAGTCCCCTCTCCTCTCCCACCATGGAAATGGTGCCTATCACCCCTCACGTACCCTGGTCAGCTTTAATAATTTGATTGAAAAGGAAAGAAACCAAGAAAGCAGCATTTCTACCCCAGACGAAGAAAGGCTAGCTTACCTTGGCTCTGGATGGGGCTTCTTCCTCTGCTCTGTCACTGGGTAGATCCTCTAATAGGTCCTGCGGGGGGGTCAGGGTGGGGTCCTAAAAAAACCCACAGTGACTGTGGGGACATTGGTGGTGCCACTCAGAAATGACTTGGTGTGTGTTTGGGGGTTTTGCTTGATGTATGGACCCTGGGGTGGGGGTGTGTGGATGTGGCTGGTTAACAGGCATGGACCAGAGGGGAGGGGGAAGGTGAAGGAGAGAGTGTGAAAGAGAAACAGGGCCCTTGGTTTGGCTTCGTCTCTCAAGGTGACCCAAATGTGAAAGAAACCAGAAAGCAGAGCCCTTTGTTTGGTTTTGTTGCTCATGGTGACCTAAACTGACCAACGCGAATGTGTCAGTCTATGAGTGGTCCTGGCTTGCAGGCTGTGTGTGATTCAGCGGCGTGGTCCCCATTGCCCCTCCTGCCCATTCTGAAGCTCATTTTGATTGCCATTTTCTTCCTGACCTCTTCCAAGACCATTTCAGTCTCCACGAGGCAGTGATGCTGCACTGGTGCTCTGGTGTCAGCCATCTGTGGCGTGGGATCTCACACAGGATGAGAAGACTTTTGGTGGAAGAGATTTAGTTGAGGTGGTGCCTTCTACCGTGCTTTGACGATCCTCTGCTGTGGAGATGCGAGAACACTGAAATACTGCCGTTTCAAAATAACCCCCTGTAGCCATGTGCTAGTTTTACCTCCAGTCTTTATCACACGTGTGTATTCATTGAGAGAAGTGGCTGTCCTCACCTGGGTAGCAGTCTAGAGGTGGGCTAGTCCACTCCGGAGGCAGGGAGATGGGTTGTGTGTGTGAGCACCAATGCTTTTGAATGTGGGCAGTGCAAGAGAGTAGCAAAGAGGGTGGGCACCAGGCACCCTGAGTTCTTAACCTGTCACTATCCCCAGGGTGTGTAGCTCAAGGATTTCAGAATTTCTAGGACTCCTGGCGATAATGTAGCCAACACTCAGCTTTACCTGTCTGAGGCTGGCTCCTAAGGAGTCATGACCCAGAAGTGGCAGAAGGCGACCCAGTCGTCCTCGACTCTGCCTTCCGTGCTTAGCATCTATGAGCTGGCCGAGGAGCCTGTGGACTCTGCGTACGCTTCACGCTACCCACAGTGCCCAAGTCTCCACAAGGAGGACACACCCATAAGGACTGCTGGGGATGCCCCACGGGCAGGATTGCAACATTGGTACGCTGGGACTGGAACCAGGAGTTCCCCCTGTGTCCTATGGCCCCGGATTCTTCTTATTAGGAGAACTTCTGCCCTGGTCTGCCCGTGACCTGAGTCAAATCGTGTGTTGAACTGGGTGGTTGTATGCCCCCTGGCCAACCCCACCTGCAGATATGCGGTCCACAGCTTCGAGACAGCTGTGGGCAGGGGCCTGCTGGTCGTGGGGGAGCCAGGGCACACTGCAGGCACTGACTGCGCTATGTGGCTTCTCCGTTCTTGCCTAAAGCTTATCCCGACCCAACTGGTGTGATCACCCCAGGAGACTTGAACCCCAGCCCCAGATGGCCGTGGGCAGGGGGTCTGCAGGCTCCTACTTTGGGGGGTCAGTATCGTGAGGATCTGCACCTTCTGGGAACCCTCTCTGGTCAGCTGGTCCTCCCTGCCTGACCGCTCTCTTGGTTTATGGGACCCCTGGGGCCACCTTCTAGGGGTGGCAGGGCTGGGGGGCCTGGGCGCCTGAGGGTGCAAGCACAGATGCTGGTGACTGACGTTTCCACTGATGGGTGTTCAGGGGGTCCAAGCGATGCCACCCACACCACATGCCTGGTCACATGTTGTCCCTTCCACTCAAGCGCTGGAGGCTGGGGCACATGCATACCTGGCCCCCAGTTTCTCCACCTGAGGAGTGGGGTTGCTGGGCAGACCTCCAGCTGTGCAAGTTAGATGCATCTACTGGGGGAGGTACGCACACACAGCCTCTGCACACATATTCACAATCACCCCACTTAGACTTACACATAGACCACCCCACCCCCAATAATCACATGCACACCCCCACCCCACTGAAAAGGACTGCAGCCAGCCATTGCCGGGGACTTATAGGACATGGCCATAGGTCTTTCCCTGAAGTATAAATTTACTTCACCACACCCCCAAGTCCTCTCTCCCATAAGAAGCTTGCAATCTGAATGGTCCTCCAGGCCAAAAGCCAGCAAAAAAGCTCCGCCTCTAGCTTTTTTTCCTTAGCAGTAGACTCATTCCTGAATATGCAGAGTTTTCTTTGCTTTTGAGGCCACCCACAAGAGCAGAGAACATAATACCCTCGCTCATACCCATGGCACTAGGGAACGTCCACTATCTCTTGAGTTCTGAGTGAAGAGGATAGGATGGGGTCTTTCCTTGGAACGTCAGCATCCTTGGATTCACTGGGAGACTATCTCTCAGCGGGGGCTCCAGGTCCCTCCTCTTGGAAATCAGCTTTCGAGTTGGGTCTGAAGTTATCCTTCTGAGAGTTCACAGAGCAGTGGCCCTCCCCACAGGGGTTCTCCTGCAGTAAACGGATGCAGTGGAGATATGTCCACATTTACACGAGTATCTCGGTGAAGGCCAGGTGCCCAGGCCATGTGCTTGCTTCTTCAAAGTGGTCAAGCCATGGTGGCTGCCAGGAGGAGTGTCCTGGGATGTCCTGAACAGGACCATTTTGCTTTGTCTCCGAATCTGACTGGATACTTCATGTGAGTGGAATCATACGGTATATGCCCTCTTATGACTGGCTTCTTTCACTTAGCATAATGTCCTCAAGGTTCATCCATATCGATGAAAGTGAAAGTCTCGGTCGTGTCTGACTCTTTGCGACCCCATGGACTATACATACAGTCCATGGCATTCTCCAGGCCAGAACACTGGAGTGGGTAGCCTTTCCCTTCTCCAGGGGATCTCCCCAATGCAGGGATCACACCCAGGTCTCCTGCGTTGTGGGTAGATTCTTTATCAGCTGAACCACAAGGGAAGCCCATCGGTAGCATGTGGCAGAATGTCCTTCTTTTTAAGGCTGAGTCATGCCTTTGTAGGGATAGACCTGTTTTGCCTGTCCATTCTCTTGTCAGTGGACACATAGCTTGCTTCCACCTTTCAGCTATGGAAAACAATGCTGCTGTGAATATGGGTGTACAAAAATCTCCTCAAGACTCTACTTTGAGATTCTTTGGGGTCGATAGCCAGACATGGAATTGTTGGCTCGTGTGATATTTTTTCATCCTTTGAGAGACTGCCTTTCTGTTTTCTGTAATGGCCGCCTCATTTTACATTACCTCCCGCAGTGCCCAAGGGTTCTGATTTCTTCCCAACCTGGCCAACACTTATTTTCTGTTTTTTTTTTTTTTTTTAGTATTTGATATCCTAATACATGTGAGATGGTATCTTGTGGTTTTGATTTGTATCTCTCCCCTTGATCAGTGATGGTGAGTTTTTTTTTTTTCCTGTGCTTATTAGCCATTTGTGTATCTTCTTTGGAAAATTGAATATTCTAGTCTTTTACCCATTTTTAAAGTCGGGTTGTTTGTAGTTGAGTTGTAGGAGTTCTCTGTATATTCTGGATATTAACCCCTTTTCAGATATATGATTTGCATTTTATTTTCCCATTCGTGGGTTGTCCATCACTAGGCTGAGGTGGAAGAAATATCCAGACTCACCTCCAGCTCTCCTGCAAGTTCTCTTTGGCTGGGACATTGACCCAGAGCAGGGCTGAGAAGTTTATGGAAGTGAGGGGACTGTGCACATCCTCTAGATCAGAGTTTTTGCACACATTTTGAATCACCTAAAAAAAAAAAAAAATATATATATATATATATATATATATATATGTATAGGAAAGGGACTTTCCTGGCAGCCCAGTGGTTAAGACTCTGTGCTTCCACTTCAGAGGGCCCAGGTTTGATCCCTCGTCAGGGAACTAAAAGATCCTGCATGCTGTATGGCACAACCAAGAAGAAAAAAAGAAAAACTTTGGAAAAAAGAAAAGAAAAATGACAAAGTAAATGTAAATCATCTATTTTTTCAACTCAATATGTCCAAAATGTTAGAATTTTCACACGTGGCATATAAAATGTGGCCAGATTTGTAGGGCTCAATAGTTACACTGAGCCCGTTGCTACCATGGGCTTCCCTAGCAGCTCAGTGAAAAAGAATCTGCCTGCCGATGGTGGAGACTTGAGTTTGATCCCTGGGTTGGGAAGATCCCCTGGAGAAGGAAATGACAACTCACTCCAGTATTTTTGCCTGGGAAATCCCATGGACAGCGGAGCCTGGCGGGCTATACAGTCCGTGGGGTCACAAAGAGTCAGGCAACAGTAACAAAAGTCGCTACCACGTTGGGTGGATGACCCAGTTGCATACTTATTGCCGGGCATAGAGTTGGTGCTCAATACTGGCTTGGTTATCTGTGTCTAAATCCCAGCCATCCTTTTCACAACTTGAGAAAAGCGTTTAAAAAGTTTCTGGAAGGCCTACCTTCCTGGGCTTGCAGAAGTTTCCTGGGCGTCATCCCGCGGTCGTTTCCGGGCTGGCGCACATTTGGTTCCTCTTCGTACATTCCCGTCTCCTCTCCCTGTGAGGACAACAGTCAGGTTGAATAAGGCTCAGGTGATGGCCTCATTTGAACTGAACCCCCTCTTTAAAGGCCTTCTCTCTAAATATAGTTTCATCCTGAGATACTGGGTTTTAGGGCTTCAACATCAGAATTTGGTTTTGCAGGGGACCCCATTCAGCCCATAACAGAATTTAAACAGCTTGTAAGTTTTCATAGTCTTGTGAGGGCAAGGTAGTCATCATAGCCTAGTTACCAAGAGGCAGAGATATGTGCAAAGCTGAGGCGTCACAGCATCAGATGGGCGCTTGCCTTCTGGTGGGTATTTCAGAAAGTAGAAGGGAGACCGGAAGCGTGAATCGGAACAGGGAAGAGCAAGGTCCTTTCATAGACTTTGACAGAGCGCCACCTAGCGGGTAGCTGTAAGATGGCTAGAGGCTTTTATGATTATCATGAATCAAATGTTAACCGTGTCTGCAACTGTCACTCAAGAACTAAAACCTGTCCCGAGTTTAACACCCAAAGAAAAAAGGTCACATTATGTGGGGAGGTGTTTAGAAACAACAGGCTCTCAAATTTCATCGAGTGTTCGGTGATATGGATAGTTAAAATATGTACAATTTATAAACTGCCATTATGACCTCATATTTTGAATCTCAAGAATATTTAAAATCAGCTTCATGATTTTTTGCTTTGACTTTGCTTTTTCAGTTTAATGTGTAGTAAAACAAAATAGCAATTTTCAGCCTCTTGCAAGAAAGTCAAAATGAAGAATTTATCATAGGATGGGAGTTATTACCAACTCCCATCTTGCCTTCTGCATTCACTATGGAATAGCCTATCATGCAATTCCTTAGCGAATAGGCTATGTGTGTGTGTGTGTGTGTATGCGTGTGCGTGCGTGTGCGTACACACACACTTGGTCACTCAGGCGTATCCATCTCTTTGTGGCCCAGTGGACTGCAATCTGGAGAAGGCAATGGCACCCCACTCCAGTACTCTTGCCTGGAGAAGCCCATGGACGGAGGAGCCTGGTAGGCTGCTGAGGGTCGGGCATGACTGAGCGACTTCACTTTCACTTTCCACTTTCCTGCATTGGAGAAGGAAATGGCAACCCACTCCAGTGTTCTTGCCTGGAGGATCCCCAGGGATCCCCAGGGGAAGGCCTGGGGGCCTTCCGTCTATGGGGCCACACAGAGTCGGACACGACGGAAGTGACTCAGCAGCAGCAGGACTGCTAGGCTCTTCTGCCCAAGGGATTTTCCAGGTAAGAGTACTGCAAAGGGTTGCCATTTCCTGCTCCAGGGGATCTTCCCCACACGTCTCCTGTATTGGCAGGCGAATTCTTTACCACTAGCACCACCTGAGAAGCCTGTCATCGAGTAGATTGTTTGCCTGTCAAATTGGACCTACATATTCCAAATAGTTTAGCTGAAGTGAGAATTTATATTAGATATCAGTGAAGGGTAAATATTAGCAAAACTCATCTTTAAAATATGAGTCAGAATGAGAATTTTACCTAGCATTTTGTGGTTTACAGATTAATAAGCATAACATATTTACAAATCTATATGAAATAATTAGTGAATTGTAATTAATGCAAATCATTTTGAAATTTTGTTTCAGTACTAAGTAAAAATGCTTGTTGTACTTCAATAAAAAAAAGTTTGTGGTAATTTCTCTGTCTTTAGTGAGAATCTCATTTTTGCCAGAATGAAATCAAAATACAGTCGGGTTAAAGACACCTGGTTTGAAGGGCAGGAAGAGATCCTCCAACATGAAAAGCTAACTGTCGAAGATGTGGTATGTACATGCCATGGAATGTTACTTTTAGCCATAAAGAATGAGATTCTGTCATTTGCAATAATTTGCAATATTTATTATGCTCAGTGAAGTAAGCCAGAGAAAGAGAAATACATATGATATCACATACGTGGAATCTAAGAAATAATACAAATGAATGTATATAGCAAGTGAAAAACAGGCTCAAAATACAGAAACTAGTGGTTGCCAGTGAGGGTAGGGTATGGGATTAACGGATTAAGAAATACAAACTCCTAAGCAGTTAGACTTCAGGGAGATCCAACCAGTCCATTCTGAAGGAGATCAACCCTGGGATTTCTTTGGAAGGAATGATGCTAAAGCTGAAATTCCAGTACTTTGGCCACCTCATGTGAAGAGTTGACTCCTTGGAAAAGACTCTGATGCTGGGAGGGATTGGGGGCAGGAGGAGAAGGGGACGACAGAGGATAAGATGGTTGGACGGCATCACTGACTTGATGGACATGAGTCTGAGTGAACTCTGGGAGTTGGTGATGGACAGGGAGGCCTGGCGTGCTGCGATTCATGTGGTCGCAAAGGGTCGGACACGACTGAGCGACTGAACTGAACTGAACTGAACTGAAGCAGTTGATAAGCAGCAGGGATATATTGTATCAAGGGGAATTGTAGCCATTAATCTTATAAGTAACTTGTAACATTATAATTGGTAAAAATACTGAATCACTTTGCTGTGCACCTAAAACTAATATAATATTGTAAATCAACTATACTTCAGTAAAAATAGCAATTTTTATATCCTTCAGCAAAATTTGCAGGTTTTACCATATACAGTTCTCCTATAACAAGTCTCATTAAATGTATAGCTAAGAGGGCTTCCCTGGTGGCTCAGTGGTAAGGAATCCACCTTCCAGTGCAGGAGACACGGGTTGGATCCCTGATCTGGGAGGATCCCAGATCCTCTGGATCCCCCGGATGCTGTGGAACAACTAAGCCCGTGTGCCACAGCTGTTGAGCCCCGGGGCTCCAGGGCCCAGGAGCCACAACCACTGAGCCCACAGGCTGAAGCTACCAAACCCTGAGTGCCCGAGAGCCTGTGCTCCACAACAGGAGAAGCCGGAGCAACGGGAAGCCAGCACTCTGCAGCTAGAGAGCGGCAGCAACCGAGACCCGGCACGAGACCAAAAATAAACACATGAGTTACGTTTAAAAAATCAGAGCTGAGCAGCTTCTACAAAACGGAGGTGAATGTGAAAGCCCCTTGCAGGCGGATTTCACTCCTGAGCCTGAACCCTCCTCAGAAGGAGTAGGAGGCCAGAGGAGGTCCTAGGAGAAACGTGAGGCCCGTCTTAATCTCTTTCTTGCGTTTCAGTTTTCTACAAAAGGCAAAGAGGACAGAACAAAGCTTGGGGGAGTAGAGTAATTCTTTAAATACAGAAAGTGTTGCTAAGGCCAACTCAAAGCCCTCACCCAAGGTATACGCTTAGGGACTCTTGGGCCCTCTGCTCCAGAAGCTGTAGGCAGGACTAGATAATTCAGCCCTGAAGCGGAAGAGACAATGCTTTCTCTCCTCAGTCAGATCTTGGCTTGGACTCCCCCATAAGATGCTGAAATGAGTTCCCCGCACTGACTAGTTCAGCCTCGCAGCTGCTGCTGTGGGTCTGAGCCACGACCAGACAGTGGGACCCACTGGCAGAGGTTGGAGGGTCTCTGAGTCTCTACCAGGATATCCAGTGGAATGTAACCCACACATCTAATGATAAATTTTTCTAGTAGCCACCTTCATCTAAAGCGAAAGGAACCAAGTCAAAATCATTTTATTTGGCAAAATGTTATTTCAACCAGTCATCAACAATTAAAATATGTCAAAATAGTTGAAATTGCTTAAAAAAAAAAAACAAACACAACATCTTCAAACTGTGGTTCTGAAGCATTCTGCACTCAGCACATCTCAGTTCAGATAAGCCACATTCCCAGTGCTGAGTGGCCATGTGGGGCTGGTGGCTATAATACTGGGCAGCCCAGGTCTATAGTGGCCTTCAGGGATTTCCTGGAGGTGGATATTGGAATCCTTTCCCTTTGTAACATATTAGCGGTAGATCTCTAAGTACTTCGTAGGCTTCAGAGGATGTAGAGACCCAAAGCAGGATGCCCAGATGTGACAGTGAGTCTCCTGGGGTTCCAGCCCCAGTTTCTCTCTCTCTCTCTTCTTTTTTTTAAAAAAGGTTTTAAAAATATTTTTGAGCTTTTCTTGTAGCATAGCTGATTTACAGTGTTGTGTTAGTTTCTGCTGTTCTG
The DNA here is from genome assembly GCF_042477335.2 of Ovis canadensis. Taxonomy (NCBI): domain Eukaryota; kingdom Metazoa; phylum Chordata; class Mammalia; order Artiodactyla; family Bovidae; genus Ovis; species Ovis canadensis. The sequence continues at coordinate 75,425,476 of NC_091261.1, read as the reverse complement.
CAGAGAGATTCACTTACGCCTCTACTTGCACACGAACCTTCAAGTTGTGAACTTGCAAAGAGGAGACCGTGTGTTCGCATGTCCTGTCATGTAAAGTAGTTCACGTGTCTGGCATGCACTGTCACATGCCTGCATCTTCTGTGCAGTGCTGTACACAGTACAATGGCACAGCGTCTTTATTTCAAGCGCAGGAGGTCCGGAAGCTTGTGTAGGAGCAGCAGTGGTGTAGGTGGTACAGTTGTCAGGGAGCATTTAACAGGAGGATTCCTGCATGCTGCTTTCTATTTCTCAAGGATTCTCTGTTCTTATCAGTTCCTATTCCGAGAACGAGTAGAGCTGCACGCAGTTCTCAGGACTGAGGTCATAGGACGAGACATGCAGTGACTCTTTTTAGTGTCAACGACCTTGTATGTATTAGACTATCCATATTGTGGCTATTGATAACATTTCATTCTGTGTAATAGCTGAGTAATCATTCTTACTAAAGATATATAAGCCTGCATTTCTGCTAATAAAATACCCTTGCTCCATCAGAGCTTGGGTCCCCGTTTCTTTATCTCTTTCACTTTTGTACCATTGACTCTGGACCGCCAGGTTCCAGTCCATTAAAGGACCTCAACAGTACAGTAATAACTCAGGCATTACTGGATCATTTTTTCAAGAGGGTAGACAGAATTGAACCCAGCAAGGAATCAGAATCTGTGCCATTAACATCAGCTGTGAGTGAGACTTCAGCCTGCCCTCTGTCTCTTATTGCTGACATCCTTCAGCTCTACCATCTCCCACCTCCTCTCCCAGCTCTAGTCAGTAACTGTTCTTGCCTGTGGAAGGCTGCTGCTACAGAGCCGTGAACAACACCGGGATGAGTGGCTTATGGAGAGGAATTTGATCTGGGGCCAGAGACAAGGCTTGATCACTCAGAGCCTTTTTGTGTAACAAAGCTTTATTAAAGTATAAAAAGAGACAGAGAAAGCTCCCGACATAGGCCTCAGAAGGGGACAGAAAGAGTGCCCCACCCTTTGCTAGTTTTTAGCAAGGTGTTTTGTGTCTGTTAGCAAACTGCTAATTGGATAAGGGAAACATCTCAATGGTGAGGGAGTTCCACCAGGCCCCTCTCCTACAATACTCATTTTTGAGATAGAATGGCAATGGTGTGTCATCCCCCACAGCCATAAAACATTTGACATTAATACTGGTTTGTAGAGCCATTATCAGCCCAAAGTTTGAGAAAAGAAAAAAAAAATTAGTCCTTGGTGGAACTAATTTGAAGAAAGGTAGATTCCAAAGCAAATACATGTTTCATTAACATAGCTTAAGAAAAATATTTCCATAAGAATTCATGTTGATGTATGGCAAAACCTATACAATATTTAAAGTAGCCTCCAATTAAATAAATTTAAATTAAAAAAGAAAAATATTTCCATAAGAAAATTGCATTGGTTAGCTCAAGGTTTGAAAAAAGTTAAGTTCAGGTGGAACTAAGTGTCTTCAACAGAGAAGAGAAAAAGAAGTCTCCACTTGCAGGTTATTTCCTCCTGCTGCTTGGGGACCTCTGGCCTCCTACCTATTCACCCTCTCAGCCTGTTCATTTGATGCCAGCTCCTGTATGCCAGCTGTTGTACTACTGTATTTTTCAAGGTACTATATAGTAAGATTAAAGATGTTTTCTGCATTTTTGTCTTTTATATATTATTTGTATGAAAAGTACAAACCTATTACGCTACAGTACTATATAGCTGATGGTGTTAATTGGGTACCTTGGCTAACTTTGTTGGACTTACAAACAAATCAAATTTACAAATGCAGTTTCGGAATGGAACTCGTTCATATGTAGGGAATTTAACTGTACATACGTTCTTTGCAAAATCCTTTTCCATTATGGTTTATCACAGAATAATGAATATATTAATAGTTCCCTGTGGTATACAGTAGGACCTTGTTATTTATCCATCCTATATATAATAGTTTATATCTGCTAATTGCAAACTCCCAATCCATCCCTCCCCTACCTTCTCTGCCTTAGCAGCCACAAGCCTGTGCTTAATGTCTGTGAGTTTGCTTCTGTTTCATAGGTAAGTTTATTTGTGTCATATTTTAAAAATTTATATTTTTATTGAAGGATAATTGCTTTACAGAATTTTGTTTTCTGTCAGACCTCAACATGAGTCAGCCATAGGTGCCGGGGTCCAGCCCCAGTGGATCCAGGGTAATTCGAAGCAGGGACAGTGTGGGTGAGGTAAAACTTATTTAGTTAGAAATATAAAGAGAGATCAGGAAGAAATAGTGTAGTAGGAAAACTTAGTGGAGAAAAGAGGCTGAATAACTTGGTTTATGTGGAAAGCCAATAAAACTTCAGGACAAGAAGTTTGCACCATCTACGTTAGGCCACCAGCGTCTGTTTGAATATTGGAGGGTGCCCCGCCTTGGGCTCCCTCTCTCACGGATCTTAGAAGCCAGGGCAAGTAAGTAGACATGGCGAGCCTCCACAGCCCAGATGAGAATTCAGCCAGAAAATAGAGTAAAGAGGAGACACGGGGGAAACCAATCCAGCGACTGGCCCATCCCCTATTGTCCAGAAAGGCCTTTTATACCTTTTTTTGTACATAGAAATCAGTGGATAATATAAAATTATGCAGCATCAGCAGCCCTGACTCTTATCAAAACCAGGCTTTCTTTCTGCATACGTAGTTGTATACACAAGTCTTAGGTGATTTACATCATCTTCTGGCCAGAGGGCCAATTAACATTTTACAGCCCTTTTCTGATAAGGATTTGTCAACCAGAAGACTTATTTGTGTTGTTCTTCTCAAAGTCTGGTGCCACTCTCAGAAAGCACTAAATAAAGATACATTCTTACATAGCAAGGACACAAGAGGAGTGCAGTGATATATAACAAAGAAAAGTAATTAACTCAAAAGTCTAGTGTTGCTAACATCAAAACTACTATATTCCTATTTCTATAATCCCAATTACATTGATTAAAATCCTTCAGGTGCCTAAAAGATAAAGAATATGGAGACCTGGCAACAAACAGTCATTGACTCAACAGTGAAAACCCATCACCAATATGATTTTTAGCTCTTTAGAAAAGGCTCTGTATCTTTAAGATGCTTTAAGCTTTGTGTCTCTCGAGGTTGGGGGGCTGTAAACAATTCACAAGCTGCAAAAACCTGTCAAGCAAGTTAGAGAGCCATCAAAGGGGGTTCAGACCGAGACACTCTTTTTATATGCAATAAGGCAGGCAGACTCTGGTTTTGGGGGGTAGATGTTCAGGAAAACTCGGGGGGAACTTCTGAAGCTAGATCACACCTTTGCATTTTGTCTGGCTCCCTCCCTCATGACCATTACCATGGGCGGGATTCCTCACGCTGGCTCCCGGCACATAGGTACATTATATTCCCTCGCTTTTGAGCCTCCCTCCCATCTCCATCCCGATCCCACCCCTCTAGGTTGATACAGAGCCCTTGAGTTTCCTGAAAGTGAAGTCACTCAGTCGTGTCTGACTCTTTGCAACCCTGTGGACTGTAGCCTACCAGGCTTCTCCGTCCATGGGATTCTCCAGGTAAGTATAGTGGAGTGGGTTACCATTTCCTTCTCCAGGGCATCTTCCCAACCCAGGGATTGAACCTGCAGGGTCTCCTGCATTGGAGGCAGATGCTTTAACCTCTGAGCCACCAGGGAAGCCTCAAGTTTCCTGAGCCATACAGCAAATTCCCGTTGGCTATTTTAAATATGGCAATGTAAGTGTTCATGTTCCTCTTTCCATACATCTCACCCTCTCCTCTCCTCTCCCCATGTCCACAAATTATTCTCTGTTTCTCCATTGCTGCCCTGTAAATAAGTTCTTCAGAATCATTTTTCTAGATTCTATATATGTGTGTTAGAATACGATGCTTATCTTTCTCTTCCTGACTCACTTCACTCTGTATAATAGGTTCTAGGTTCATCCACCTCATCAGAACTGACTCAAATGTGTTCCTTTAATATTCCATTGTGTACACATACCACAGCTTCTTTATCCATTCATCTGTCAATGGGCATCTAGGTTGCTTCCATGTTCTAGCTATTGTAAATAGTGCTGCAGTGAACAATGGGATACATGTGTCTTTCTCAACCCTGGTTTCCTCAGGGTATACGCCTAGGAGTGGGATTGCTGGGTCATATGGTGGTTTTATTCCTAGTTGTTTTAGGGAATCTCCTTACCGTCTTCCATAGTGACTGTATCAGTTTATATTCCCACCAACAGTGCAAGAGTGTTCCCTTTTCTCCACATCCTCTCCAGCATTTATTGTTTGTAAACTTTTTGATGATAGCCATTCTGAGTGGTGTGAGGTGATATCTCATTGGTGTCTTGATTTGCTTTTCTCTAATAATGAGCAATGTTGAGCATCTTTTCATGTATTTGTTAGCCATCTGTATGTCTTCTTTGAAGAAATGTCTGTTTAAGTCTTTTTCCCACATTTTGATTGAGTTGTAGGAGCTGCTTGTATATTTTGGAAATTAATCCTTTGTCAGTTTCATGTGTTACTATTTTCTCCCATTACAAGGGCTGTCTTTTCACCTTGATTATAGTTTCCTTTGCTGTGCAAAACCTTTTAAGTTTAATCAGGTCCTGCTTGTTTACTTTTATTCTTATTTCTGTTACTCTAGGAGGTGGGTCATAGAGGATCTTGTCATCGAGTGTTCTGCCTATGTTTCCCTCTAAGAGTTTTGTAGCTTCTGCTCTTACATTTAGGCCTTTAATCCATTTTGAGTGTATCTTTTTGTATGGTGTTAGGAAGTGTTCTAATTTCATTTTTTTACATGTAGCTGCCCAGTTTTCCCAGCACCATTTATTGAAGAGGCTGTCTTTGCCCCACTGTATATTCTTGCCTCCTCTGTCAAAAATAAGGTACCCATAGGTGCGTGGGTTTATTTCTAGGATTTCTATCTTGTTCCATTGGTCTATATTTCTGTTTTTGTGCCAGTACCATACTGTCTTGATGACTGTAGCTTTGTAGTCTAATCTGAAGTCAGGAAGGTTGATTCCTCCAGCTGCATTCTTCTTTCTCAAGACGGCTTTGGCTATCTGGAGTCTGTGCTTCCATGTGAATTGTGAAATTTTCTGTTTTAGTTTTGTGAAAAATGCCATTGGTAATTTGATAGGGATCACATTGAATTTGTAGATTGCCTTTTGTAGTATAGTCATTTTCACAATATTGATTCTTCCTACCCGGGAACATGGAATATCTCTCCATCTGTTTGTGTTGTCTTTGATTTCTTTCATCAGTGTCTTATAATTTTCCGTGTACAGTTCTTTTGTCTCCATAGGTAAGTTTATTCCTAGATATTTAATTCTTTTTGTTGCAGTGGTGAATGGGACTGATCCCTTAATTTCTCTGATTTTTCATTGTTAGTATATAGAAATGCAAGTGATTTCTGTGTATTGATTTTGTATCCTGCAACTTGGCTAAATTCACTGATTAGCTCTAGTAATTTCCTGATACTATCTTTAGGGTTTTCTATGGACAGTGTCATGTCAGTTGCAAACAGTGAGAGCTTTACTTCTTCTTTTCTGATCTGAATTCATTTTCTTTTTCTCCTCTGATTGCTGTAGCTAGGACTCCCAGAACTGTGTTGAATAATAGTGGTTAATTATACAATTACAAGATAATCCTTGTCATGCTCCTGATCTTAGGGGGAATGCTTTCAGTTTCTCACCATTGAGAATAATGTTTGCTATAGGCCTATCATATATGGCCTTTTCTATGTTGAGGTTCAGTTCAGTTCAGTTCAGTTGCTTAGTTGTGTCCGACTCTTTGCGACCCCATGAATCGCTGCATGCCAGGCCTCCCTGTCCATCACCAACTCCCAGAGTTCACTCAAACTCACGTCCATCGAGCCGGTGGTGCCATCCAGCCATCTCATCCTCTGTCGTCCCCTTCTCCTCCTGCCCCCAATCCTTCCCAGCATCTGAGTCTTTTCCAATGAGTTAACTCTTCACATGAGGTAGCCAAAGTACTGGAGTTTCAGCTTCAGCATCATTCCCTCCAAAGAAATCCCAGGGCTGATCTCCTTTAGAATGGACTGGTTGGATCTCCTTGCAGTCCAAGGGACTCTCAGGAGTCTTCTCCAAAACCACAGTTCAAAAGCATCAATTCCTTGGAGCTCAGCTTTTTTCACAATCCAACTCTCACATTCATACATGACCACTGGAAAAACCATAGCCTTGACTAGACAGACCTTTGTTGGCAAAGTAGTGTCTCTACTTTTCAATGTGCTATCTAGGTTGGTCATAACTTTTCTTCCAAGGGGTAAGTGTCTTTTAATTTCATGGCTGCAGTCACAATCTGCAGTGATTTTGGAGCCCCCCAAAATAAAGTCTGACACTGTTTCCACTGTTTCCCCATCTATTTCCCATGAAGTGACGTCCTTAATATGCAAAATTTAAAATGTCCTATCCAATGGGCGTAGATATTATTATACTAAGTGAAATAAAATGGAAAAAGACAGGTATCTTATGATATTGCTTATATATGGCTTCTGAAAAAAAAGATACAAATTAACTTACAGGCAAAATAGAAACAGACCCACAGACATAGAAAATAAACTGATTACCAAAGGGGAAGGAGGGAGAAGGGATAAATTAGGAGTTTCAGTTCAGTTCAGTCGCTCAGTCGTGTCCGACTCTTTGCGACCACATGAATTGCAGCATGCCAAGCCTCCCTGTCCATCACCAACTCCTGGAGTTCACTCAGATTCATATCCATCGAGTCAGTGATGCCATCCAGCCATCTCATCCTCTGTCATCCCCTTCTCCTCCTGCCCCCAATCCCTCCCAGCATCAGAGTCTTTTCCAATGAGTCAACTCTTCGCATGAGGTAGCCAAAGTTCTGGAGTTTCAGCTTTAGCATCATTCCTTCCAAAGAAATCCCAGGGCTGACCTCCTTCAGAATGGACTGGTTGGATCTCCTTGCCATCCAAGGGACTCTCAAGAGTCTTCTGCAACACCACAGTTCAAAAGCATCAATTCTTTGGTGCTCAGCCTTCTTCACAGTCCAACTCTCACATCCATACATGACCACAGGAAAAACCATAGCCTTGACTAGACGGACCTTAGTCGGCAAAGTAATGTCTCTGCTTTTGAATATACTATCTAGGTTGCTCATAACTTTTCTTCCAAAGGGTAAGCATCTTTTAATTTCATGGCTGCAATCACCATCTGTAGTGATTTTGGAGCCCCCCAAAATAAAGTCTGACCCTGTTTCCACTGTTTCCCCATCTATTTCCCATGAAGTGATGGGACCAGATGCCACAATCTTCGTTTTCTGAATGTTGAGCTCTAAGCCAACATTTTCACTATCCTCTTTCACTTTCATCAAGAGGCTTTTTAGTTCCTCTTCACTTTCTGCCATAAGGGTGGTGTCATCTGCATATCTGAGGTTATTGATATTTCTCCCGGCAATCTTGATTCCAGCTTGTGCTTCCTCCAGCCCAGTGTTTCTCACGATGCACTCTGCATATAAGTTAAATAAGCAGGGTGACAATATACAGCCTTGATGTACTCCTTTTCCTATTTGGAACCAGTCTGTTGTTCCATGTCCAGTTCTAACGGTTGCTTCCTGACCTGCATATAGGTTACTCAAGAGGCAGGTCAGATGGTCTGGTATTCCCATCTCTTTCAGAATTTTCCACAGTTTATTGTGATCCACACAGTCAAAGGCTTTGGCATAGTCAATCAAGCAGAAATAGATGTTTTACTGGAACTCTCTTGCTTTTTCCATGATCCAGTGGATGTTGGCAATTTGACCTCTGGTTCCTCTACCTTTCCTAAAACCAGCTTGAACATCAGGAAGTTCAAGGTTCATGTATTGCTGAAGCCTGGCTTGGAGAATTTTGAGCATTACTTTACTAGCATGTGAGATGAGTGCAATTGTGTGGTAGTTTGAGCATTCTTTGGCATTGCCTTTCTTTGGGATTGGAATGAAAACTGATCTTTTCCAGTCCTGTGGCCACTGCTGAGTTTTCCAAATTTGCTGGCATATTGAATGCAGCACTTTCACAGCATCATCTTTCAGGATTTGAAATAGCTCAACTGGAATTCCATCACCTCCACTAGCTTTGTTCGTAGTGATGCTTTCTAAGGTCCACTTGACTTCACATTCCAGGATGTCTGGCTCTAAGTGAGTGATCACACCATCGTGATTATCTTGGTCATGAAGATTTTTTTGTACAGTTCTTCTGTGTATTCTTGCCACCTCTTAATATCTTCTGCTTTTGTTGAGGTAGGTTCCTTCTATGCCTATTTTTCAAAGTGTTTTAATCATAAATAGGTGCTGAATTTTGTCAAAGGCTTTTTCTGCATCTATTGAGATTATCATATGGTTTTTACCTTTCAACTTGTTAATATTTGTTCACATTGATTTGTGTATATTGAAGAATCCTTGCATTTCTGGAATAAATCCAACTTGATCATGGTGTATGAGCTTTTTGATGTGTTGCTGAATTCTGTTTGCTAAAATTTTGTTGAGGATTTTTGCATCTTTGTTCATCAGTGATATTGGCCTGTAGTTTTCTTTTTCTGTGTTGTCTTTGTCTGGTTTTGGTATCAGGGTGATAATGGCCTTGTAGAATGAGTTTGGAAGTGTTCCTTCCTCTGCAATTTTTTGAAAGAGTTTTAGAAGGATAGGCATTAGCTCTTCTCTAAACGTTTGATAGAATTCTCCTGTGAAGCCATCTGGTCCTGGGCTTTTGTTTTTTTGGGAGATTTTTGATCACAGCTTCAATTTCAGTGCTTGTAATTGGGTTGTTCATAATTTCTATTTCTTCTGGGTTCAGTCTTGGAAGATTTTTCTAGGACTCTGTCCATTTCTTCCAGGTTATCCATTTTATTGCCACATAGTTGTTCATAATAGTCTCTTATAATCCTTTGTATTTCTGCTTTGTCTGTTGTAGGCTCTCCTTTTTCATTTCTAATTTTGTTGATTTGATTCTTCCCTCTTTTCTTTCTTGATGAGTCTGGCTAAACATTTGTCAGTTTTGTTTACCTTCTCAAAGAACCAGCTTTTAGCTTTATTAATCTTTACTATTGTTTCTTTTGCTTCTTTTTCATTTATTTCTGCTTGGATGTTTATGATTTCTTCTTCTAATTTTGGGTTTGTTTTCTTTGTTGTTGTTTTTCCAGCTTTAGACGTAGAGTTAGGCTGTCTATTGTATGTTTTTCTTGTTTCTTGAGGTAGGATTGTGTTGCTATAAACTTCCCTCTTAAGACTGCTTTTGCTGCAACCCATAGGTTTTGAGTTGTCATGTTTTCATTGTCATTTGTTTCTAAAAAATTTTTGATTTCTGTTTGGATTTCTCCAGCAACCTGATGGTTATTTAGAAACATGCTGTTTAACCTCCATGTGTTTGTGTTTATTAGTTTTTTCCTTGTGCTTGACATCTAGCCTCATAGCATTCTGGTTGGAGAAGATGTTTGATATGATTCCAATTTTCTTAAATTCACTGATGTTTGTGACACAAGGTGGTGTCTACCCTGGAGAATGTTTCGTGTGCACTTGAGAAAAAGGTGTATTCTTCTGCATTTGGATGTAATGTCCTGAAGATATCAATGAGGTCCATCTCATCTAATGTATCCTTTAAGACTTGTGTTTCTTTATTGATTTTCTGTTTTGATGATCTGTCCATCTGTGTGAGTGGGGTGTTAAAGTCTCCAATTGTGTTTCTGTCAATTTCTCCTTTTATGTCTGTTAGTGTTTGTCTTATGTATTGAGGTGCTCCTATGTTGGGTACATAGATATTTACAATTGCTGTGTCTTCCTCTCAGATTGATCCCTTGATCATTATGTAGTGTCCTTCCTTATGTCTTATAATCTTCATTTTAAGATCTATTTTGTCTAAGGATTGCTACTCTAGCTTTCTTTTGCTTCCCATTTGCATGGAATATATTTTTACATCCTCTCACTTTCAGTCTCTATATGTCTTGAGATCTAAAGTGGGTTTCTTGTAGATAGCATATATATGGGTTGTGTTTTTGTATCCATTCAGCCAGTCTGTGTCTTTTGGTTGGAGCATTTACTCCATTTACATTTAAAGTAATTATTGATATATATATGTTTCTATTGCCATTTTCTTAATTGTTTGGGGTTGCTTTTGTAGATATTTTTTCCTCTGTTGTATTTCTTGACTATATAAATCCTTTTAACATTTTTTGTAAAGCTGGTTTGGTGGTGCCAAATTCTCTTGGCTTTTGCTTGTCTGAAAAGCTTTTATTTCTCCATCAGTTTTGAATGAGATCCTTGCCAGGTACAGTAATCTTGGTTGTAGATTTTTCCCTTTCAGTACTTTAAATATATCCTGCCACTCCCTTCTGGCCTGCAGAGTTTCCGCTGAAGGATCAGCTGTTAAGCGTATGGGGTTTCCTTTGTATGTTGCTTGTGGCTTCTCCCTTGCTGCTTTTAATGTTCTTTGTGTTTAGTCTTTGTTAGTTTGATTAGCATGTGTCTTGGCATGTTTCTCCTTGGTTTTATCCTGTATGGAACTCTTTGTGCCTCTTGGACTTGATTATTTCCTTTTCCATGCTGGGGAAATTTTCAACTATAACCTCTTCAAAAATTTTCTCATACCCTTTCTTTTTCTCTTCTTCTTCTGGGACCCCTATTATTCGAATGTTGGTGCATTTGATATTGTCCCAGATGTCTCTGAGGTTATCCTCAGTTCTTTTCATTCTTTTTACTTTATTCTGCTCTTCAGAAGTTATTTCCACCATTTTATCTTCCAGCTCACTGCTTCGTTCTTCTGCTTCAGACATTCTGATGCTGAACCCTTCTAGAGTATTTTTAATTTCAGTAATAATGTTGTCTCTGTATGTTTTTTCTTTAATTCTTCTAGGTCTTTGTTAATTGATTCTTACATTTTCTTCATTTTGCTTTCAAGATTTTTGATCATCTTTACTATCATTATTCTGAATTCTTTTTCAGGTAGTTTGCTTGTTTCCTCTTCATTTATTTTGAGTTCTCTGTTTGTAGTTTCTTTCTTCATTTGTCTTATCTTTTCATTTTTTTTTTAAAACTTATTGTGTTTGAGGTCTATTTTTCCATGGACTTCCCTGGTGGCTCAGATGGTTAAGTGTCTCCCTACAATGTGGGAGACCCAGGTTCAATCCTTGGGTCGGGAAGATCTCCTGGAGAAGGAAATGGCAACCCACTCCAGTATTCCTGCCTGGAGAATCCCATGGATGGAGGAGCCTGATAGGCTACAGTCCATGGGGTCTCAAAGAGTCAGACACGACTGAGTGACTTCACTTTCTTTTCCCAGGCTTCCGGGTTGAATTCTTTCTTCCTTTTGCTTTCTGCCCTCTCAGGTTGGTCTAGTGGTTTGTGTGAGCTTCTTATAGGGTGAGATTTGTGCTGAGCTTTTGCTTGTTTGCTTGTTTTTCCTCTGATGGGCAAGGCTGAGTGAGGTGGCAATCCTGTCTGCTGACGACTGGGTTTGTATTTTTGTTTTGTTTGTTGTTTAGATGAGGCGTCCTGCACAGGGTACTATTGGTGGTTGGGCGATGCAGGGTCTTGTATTAGAAAGGTTTCCTTTGTGTGAGTTCTATTTGATACCTGCTAGGGTTAGTTCTCTGGTAGTCTAGGGTCTTGGAGTCAGTGCTCCCACACCAAAGGCTCAGGCTTGATCTCTGAGGAGGTCATTTCTTCTCTTTAGGCTGATGAATTCCTTTGGAAAACTTCAAGGGGCAGAATGTGTGAGGATGCCTGGAGAGCATCACTTACGCCTCCGCAGACAGCAGTCAGGATAGACTATCTGTGTGTGCGTTTACCCTGTCTTCTAGCTCAGTTGTCCACAGTCCTTTCCAGTGTCTTTTCCGCATCTCACACTTCACTCGTACCTATCTGTGTCATTTTAATGGATTTAACTCTATTTTTGGCTGTGCCTGGGCTTTCTCTAGTCCCAGGGAGTGGGGGCTACATCCGAGTTGCGGTGCTTGGGCTTCTCATTGCCACGACTTCTCACGTTGCAGAGCACAGACTGTAGGGTATGTGGGCTTCAGCAGTTGTGAACACTCATATTGTTGGTGGGAATATAAACTGATGCAGCCGCTATGGAAGACAATCTGGAAGTTCCTCGGAAAAAAGACTAAAACAGAGCTGCCGTATTGCCCCTGCAATCCCCCTCCTGGGCATATGTTTGGCCCATGGACTTCATTGCCCCATGGCATATGGAATCTTCCTGGAGCAGGGATGGAACTCATATCCCCTACATTGGCAGGCAGATTCTTAACCACTGGACCACCAGAGCAGTCCTGTGTCACACTTTAGATTCCACACAACAGTGACAGGGTCTTCATCCTCCTCTGACTTCACTCAGCATGACAGTCTCCGGGTCCATCAGTGTTGCTACAAACAGCATTATTTCACTCTATTTAATGGGTGAGTAGTATTCCACTGTATGTATGTATCATATCTTCTTTATCCATTCATCTGGTGACGGACATTTATGTTATTTCCATGTCTTGGCTATTGCGAACAGTGCTGCAATGAACACTGGGGCACATGCACCTTTTTGAATTATAGTTTTGTCCAGACATATGCCCAGGAGGGGGATTGCAGGATCAGCATAGCAGCTCTATTTTAGTTTTTTTTCTTAGGAACCTCCAAGTTGTCTTCCATAGTGGTTGCATCAATTTACATTCCCACCAACAATATGAGTGTTCCCTTTTCTCCACGCCCTCTCCAGCGTTGATTTGTAGACTTTTTAATAGCGGCCATTCTGACCACTGTATGGTGATACCTCACTGTAGTTTTGGTCCACATTTCTCTGAAAATTATCAACACTGAGTATCTCTTCATAGGCCTGTTGGCCATATATACGTCATCTTTGGTTGGATACAACTTTGTGACTAAACAACAGCAACATTTAGGTCTTCTGCCCATTTGTAGATGGGGCTCTTTGTTTCCTTGTTATTGAGTTGCATGAGCTGTTTGTATATTTTGGAAATTAAGCCCTGGTCACGGCATCATTTGCATATATTTTCTTCCAGTCCATAGGCCGTCTTTTCATTTTGTTTATGGTTTCCTTTGCTGTATAAAAACTTGTAAGTTTGATTAGGTCACATGTGTTTGTTTTTGCTTTTATTTCTATTGCCTTGCGAGACTAACCTAGGAAAACATTGGTATGGTTTATATGATAATGAACTTCTTAAATCTTTAAAAAGTCATCAAAGTGAAGTTGAAATGAAAGTCTTTTTTTTAAGCCCAACATTGCACTGGCTAAAGATTAAGCATGAAATATTTATATACAAACACATATATGTCTAATGTTATACTTATACACACATATGTATTTATAATGTACTGATTATATATATTATATGTACTGCTTTCCCTGGTGGCTCAGCTGATAAAGAACCTGTCTGCCAGTGCAGGAGATGCAAGAGTTGAAGGTTAGATTACTGGGTTGGGAAGACCCCCTGGAGGAGGAAATGGCTACCTACTCTAGTATTCCTGCCTGAAGGATTCCATAGACAGAGGAGCCTGGTGGGCTACAATCCATGGGGTCACAGAGAGCTGGACATTACTGAGCAGCTAACACTATACACGTACATGCAGCAATGAAGTGGACTGTCTACGGTTTTAAAAGGCTGCCCTGGCTTTTTGTGGCTGCGTGTGGGCTTTCTCTAGCTGTGGCTGGCTGGGGCTACTCTAGGTCTGGTGCACGGGCTTCTGTTGCCACAGAGCAGGGGCTCTAGAGCGCACAGGCTTCAGTAGCTATGCCTGGGCTCAACTCCAGCTTGCAGGCTTTAGAGCACAGACTCAGTAGCTGCGGTACACAGGCCTAGTTGCTCTAAGCCATGTGGAACCTCCCCGGAGTAGGGACTGAACCTGTGTCCCTCACTTTGAGAGGTGGATTCTTAACCACTGGACCACCAGAACGTCCCTAAATTTCATTTTGTTGACAATATAACCCTCTTCCTCAACGTCAAAGTGACATCAACAAACACTGGCTGAAAGCAATACATGGCGAGCTTGGAAACACTCAAAAGAAGTTCCCAAAAATACAAGTTTTGAAAAGAATATTGTTTTAAAAATGTAACACGATTTGGAAATTTTCTTAACATAAAAGTAACATGTACATAAGGAATATTCTGGCTCTCCAGTGGTTAGGAGTCCATGCTTTCACTACTGAGGGCCTGGATTCAGTCCCTGGTCAGGGAACTAAGACCCCACAAGCTGTGTGGCACAGCCAAATAATGATGGGAATTTGTATATAATTTTAAAAGACTAGACAAGGTCAATTTGGGCTATTGGCAAAACAAAGTGAATTTTAAGTGATGCTGCCATCAATATTTCCATCATTCAGAAAATAAAAGTAGTAAGCAAAATTTGAAAGCTTGGCACACCTGATGCCTGAGACTGACCAGCTGCTGCACAGCCCACCCATTGCCTAGGTTGCTCCTGGTGCCCTTCGGATGGGACCTGGCAGTGCCGCCTCAACCACAGCCTCCCATCAACCCTCCACTGGGTGCTGTAGTTCAGTCACTCAGTTGTGTCCAACTCTTTGCAACCCCATGGACTGCAGCATGCCAGGCTTCCCTGTCCATCCCCAACGCTTGGAGTTTACTCAAACTCATGGCCATTGAGTCAGTGATGCCATCCAACCACCTGATCCTCTGTCGTCCCCTTCTCCTCCCACCTTCAATGTTTCCCAGCATCAGGGTCTTTTCAAATGAGTAATTTCTTCGCATCAGGTGGCCAAAGTATTGGAGTTTCAGCTTGAGCATCAGTCCTTCCAATGAATATTCAGGGCTGATTTCCTTTAGGATTGACTGGTTTGATCTCCTTTGCAGTCCAAGGGACTCTCAAGAGTCTTCTCCAACACCACAGTTCAAAAGCATCAGTTCTTCGGCACTCAGCTTTCTTCATAGCCCACTCTCACATCCATGCATGACCATTGGAAAAACCATAGCTTTGACTAGATGGACCTTTGTTGGCAAGATAATGTCTCTGCTTTTTAATATGCTGTTTAGGTTGGTCATAACTTTCCTTCCAAGGAGTAAGCGTCTTTTAATTTCATGGCTGCAGTCACCATCTACAGTGATTTGAGAGCCCTCCCCGCCAAATAGTCTGCCACTGTTTCCACTGTTTCACCATCTATTTGCCATGAAGTGATGGGACCGGATGCTGAGATCTTAGTTTTCTGAATGTTGAGCTTTAAGCCAGCTTTTTCACTCTTTCACTTTCATCAAGAGGCTCTTTAGTTCTTCTTCGCTTTCTGCCATAACGGTGGTGTCATCTGCATATCTGAGGTTATTGATATTTCTCCCCGCAATCTTGATTCCAGCTTGTGCTTCATCCAGCCCAGTGTTTCTCATGATGTACTGCCACGTGGTGGGCCTTCACCCATAGTTCCCACCTATCCTGGGCCGATTCTCTGAAGGTTCCACCATGTGCTTCCCCACCAGGGTCGGCGTATCCTTGGTCACACGGCTGCCTTTCCGCATGTCTCTGCTGGGGACTGTGCTCTCCCAGTGTCTTGCTTAGTTAGGACCATACGTGGTTTCACTGCAGGGACGGGAAAACTGTCGGGCCTAACCGGTCATCGCTCTAAGACATCAGTTCCTTGCCCTCTGTTACTTTCCCCTAAACCGTGACTGTTTTCACCCTGGCCCCAGCACCCAGCCATCCCCCGCCACACACGATGCTCAGCACAGCTGTTTGAGAGCGCTGCGAGCAAATAGGTACAGCTTCGCTTCCCTGGTGGCTCAGAGGTTAAAGTGTCTGCCTGGAATGCGGGAGACCCAGGTTAGATCCCTGGGTCGGGAAGATCCCCTGGAGAAGGAAATGGCAACCCACTCCAGTACTCTTGCCTGGAGAATCCAAAGGAGGGAGGAGCCTGGTAGGCTATAGTCCATGGGGTCGCAAAGAGTCGGACACGACTGAGTGACTTCACTTTCCCACGGTCACAGAATATTGTCCTTCGGCCACCTGGTGGACATACTGTGCATTTGCCCATTATCCCGGTTATCAAGGTCCTGGTATTCTCTGCAAGTCACACTAACAGGATTAATGAACAGCCTATGTTGTTTTCAGTCTTCCAATAGCATCAACATACCCTCCCTTCAGCCCAGAGATGAGCCTGTTTGGCTGAGAAAACTCCATGAAAACTCAAAGCCCAGCTCAATGGTTGCTTCCTACATGAACTTGTCCTTATATTGAGATAAATTATCTCCACTATCTTCTGTTTTCCCACAAGAAATTGAACCCCTGCCTCACAGAACATGGGGCACACTTTCTAGAGATGTGTCTTTTTCAACTTTTCTTAGATAATACAGGAGGGCTGGGCTCTGTCTTTACAATGACCAAAGAATCCTGCAAAAAGTGAGCAGTGATTATAGATGAAATACAGTTTAATCCAACCACTTAGAATTAACCTGACCTCTTACAGCCACGTCCCAGGTCTTTATTTCCTTTGCTAAAACATTGACTCTGTAGGAATCTTCTAATTGTATTATTTTTTTATATTTACAAAATTAAAATTTTATTGAAGTATAGTTGATTTACAATGTGTTAATTTTTACTGTACAGCAAAGAGATTCTTTTATATATATATATATACACACACACATTTTCATATACTTTTTCATTATGGTTCAATGATAGGATATTGAATATATACGGTCTATACAATAGGACCTTGTTTATCCATCCTATATATAATTGTTTGCATCTGTTAACCCCCAGTCCATCCCTCCCTCATGCTCCAACTCCTTGGCAAACACAAGTCTCTTCTCTGTGTCTGTTAATCACATGATAAATCATTATCAAATAGGACCAAAATTTGGTCTTACCAAAAAAAAAATGTATACAAAGAAAAGATACTTATGATACATTTTTTAGGTGGGGGAAAAACAGATTATGTTCAAGTCATTCGTAATTTGAAAACTGTTGTTTCACAAATTAGGCACAATTTAATCAGTCAAGTTAATCAGGCCAGTTTCTTCCCGGATATCTGTAGATTCATCACTCCTGTTCATTTTGCTTAAGGCCTCACCTCCCACATAATATGGAAAATGTGTGCTTAGTCGCTCAGTCATGTCTAACTCTTTGTGGCCCCATGGGCGGTAGCCCAGCAGGCCGCTCTGTCCATGGGATTCACCAGGCAAGAATACTGGAGCGGATTGCTGCTTCATACTCCCGGGGATCTTCCTGACCCAGGGATCGAACCCGCATATCTTGCATCTGCTGCAGCAGCACGTGGATCCTTTACCCCTAGTGCCACCTGGAAAAGAGTCTTCCATTTAGTTCCACATCTTCCTCCTGTCCACAGACACCTACAGATGTCCAGCGACGGAACCTCTGTGCCCATATTGCCATCTGCAGAGATATCCCATCTCCTGCAAACTGCATAATATGGCTGAACCAAAATACAGAAGACAGGAATAAAGGGAAAGAGCACCCATGTTCCCAGAGCGGAAGACTGTGTGAGACATTATTGAAGAAGGCTTCACTGGTCTTGCTTCTAGTACAGCTATGATCTGAACCTACAGCGGCCCTGCCTGACTCCGTCACATGAAGGTGCCGCGTACCTACTGAAATGGAGTGGGACGCTATGGTCCTTGCACCCTGCGTCCTCTGCCTGCCTTTTGTCTGTGGAAAACTTCAACCAAAGAATATGAGGTTAATCTGAGAAATGAGAACACACAGAAACAAATGAAAACTGTTAAAGAAGATCAAATAATAATAGTTTACTCATTAAGTATAGCCAAGGACCTTTAGCTCCTTCCCATGGACTATAGATAAAATTCCGAGCCACATCCTGTGGGGTGTCTGATAGATCCTGAAACCCCCACCACGTAGACTATAGCCCCGACATACGCTGCCACAATTCTGAGAACTGGCCTCAAGAAATGGAAGTAAAGCAACCACGTTACTAAAGATTAACTGTGCTTAAAACAAGATGATGCTGATCAGACTACCAATGACCGGCTCAAGATGGATGTCAGAGCTGACTGTGCTGTTTCTGCATGTAGTCGCCTCCCTCAGCCTATAAAAGATTTGCCCACTGGTTGTCAGTGTGGGGAGTTGGCCTTTGGACAGGGGTCCACCCTCCCCGCCTCCCATTCCCTGGTTGCCAGTATCCCAAATGGAGCAAACTTTCCACCAACCTGGCCTCTAGCGATGAGCAGGCAGACCCTACCTTCAGTTGGTTACACTATGACCTGTCAGGACCATGCAGAGAATTGTCTGATGTGTTTACAGACGTGGAAAACAAAAGCTTGGAGTCAGGCCCTAGATTAACTACTGCACTCTGAGTAGCAAAATGTGGAAACAGAAAGGAGTGTTTGAGTATTACTAACACAGAGTCTTAATTATCTTGAGTGCCAGGGACTTGGGATCAGCGGAGGCAGTGCCCTTAGCTGGACACGGGGAAGATGGAGCAGAACCTGAAAGATGAGCCTCTGAGCCCACAGGACCCAGAGACTCAGCACCCAGGGAAGCCAAGAGACAGGCGGGGGGATATCCCTCGTTAGAACTTTGAGGCTCAGGCAGATGCTTGGGAGGGAGTCCTCGGTGCTGCTAAGGGCGCCTTTTATACCTTCCGTCCTGAGGACACCAGCCCGTGCCCATTACCTTCCTGGCTTCTCTGCCAGCCTTGAGGACTTCCTTTTCTAAATATCCTTGTGACACTTTGTAACATTTTTCCCCCTTCTCCACTAGATGCTGCTCTATACCCACCTGATACATTTCTGATCCCTTAAGATCCTGGTGCAGACAAGGCAGAGAAGTGATGCGGTCCTGATTTTCTAGAAGGGATCAGAACATTTACCAGGGCTTGTGGACATCATGCTGACAGTATTAACTCCAAAAGTATACCTTGTCACACATTCAGGATGTGCCAGACTCTTTTCATGGACTAGCTACTTAACCCCACCCTACCCCATGCCCAAGACCCTGCGATGCAAGTTCCCATTACATACCAGGAAATTGAGTCTCAGAGAGAGGATGTGACCTGCTGAGAGTCACAGAGCAGGGACTGGGCAGGCTGTGGCTTGATGAAGTTTTCGTCCAAGTCTGGGTGCCAGAGCTGGAGTATTATCCTGTCATCCAAAGGAGTTGGAATTTATTGAGCTCTTACTGTGTGCTAGCACCATGTGGGGCTTGGAGAATACAGAAGTGAAGCAGACAGACCCATTCAGTGGGCAGTTTGTCCCGTGTCCACTCCCCACGGAAGCTGAGGGCAGTGCCCACGTGTCCACAGTGCCCAGCACAGAGCTTGGCATAAAGTATGAGCTCAGTTAATGTTGGCTGAATAAATGAACACACTGCTGCAGTCTCTACAACAGGCACTTAAAGATGATGTCGTTCAGCTGCTAAGTTGTGTCCAACTCTTTGCAACCCCATGGACTGCAGCACTCCAAGTTTCCCTGTCCTTTATTATCTCCCGGAATTTGGCTCAGATTCATGTCCCTTGAGTTGGTGATGCCATCCAACCATCTCATCCTCTGCTGCCCCCTTCTCCTCCTGCCCTCAACCTTTCCCAGCATCAGGATCTTTCCCAGTGAGTCGGCTCTTTGCATCAGGTGGCCAAAGTATTGGAGCTTCAGCATCAGTCCTTCCAATGAATATTTAGTGTTGATTTCTTTTAGGATTGACTGCTTTGATCTCCTTGCAGTCTGAGGGACTCTCAAGAGTCTTCTCCAGCACCGCAACTCAAAAGTATCGATTCTTTGGTGCTCAGCCTTCTTTCTGGTCCAACTCTCACATCTGTACACCTCATTCTTGGAAATGAAAACAAAAATAAATTTGATGATACTTTTCAATAAAGAGATACTGGCTCATTTTTCCATATGGAAATATTTAACTGGACCTCAAAATCAAACCCAAAAATCGGTTCCAGATTTATTGTGTATCTTCTTATGTGAGGTAGAATATACACTCGTCGAATAAAACCTAAGAGAACGTTTTCGTAACTTCGGGAATAGGCAAAGACTGGATAACTAGGATAAAACTGTGCCTACCATGCAGGGGAAAAACTGACTATTTTAAAATGAAGAACTTCCATTCAACACTTTTGTTTGTTTTTCATTTACAAAATTATGTCTGCCCCTGCAGCCTCACGAACTGCAGCACACCAGGCTTCCCTGTCCTTCACTATATCCCAGAGTTTGTTTCAATTCATATCCATTGAGTCGGTGATGCCAACCAACCATCTCATCCTCAGCTGCCCCCTTCTCCTCAATCTTTCCCAGCATCAGAGTCTTTTCCAATGAGTTGGTTCTTTGCATGAGGTGGCCAAAGTATTGGAGCTTCAGCTTCAACATCAGTTCTTCCAAAGACTATTTGGGGTTAATTTCCTTTCAGATTGACTGGTTTGATCTCCTTGCAGTCCAAGGGACTGTCAAGAGTCTTCTCCAGAACCATAGTTCGAAAGCATCAGTTCTTCAGCATTCAGCCTTCTTTATGGCCCCCCTCTCACATCCATACATGACTACTTGAAAAACCATAGCTTTGACTATACAGACTTTTGTCAGCAAAGTGATGTCTTTGCCTTTTAATATGCTGTCTAGGTTTGTCATAGTTTTTCGTCCAAGGAGCAAGCGTCTTTTAATTTCATGGCTGCAGTCACTGCAGTGATTTTGGAGCCCAAGAAAATAAAATCTGTCACTGTTTTCACCTCCCCCTCCATCTACTTCCCATGAAGTGATGGCATCAGATTTTTTGAATGTTGACTTTTAAGCCAACTTTTCACTCTCCTCTTTCACCCTTATCAAGAGGCTCTTCAGTTGCTATTCACTTTCTGCCATTACAGTGCTATCATCTGCGTATCTGAGGTTATTGATATTTCTCCTGGCAATCTTAATTCCAATTTGTGATGAATCCAGCCTGGCATTTCCTAGGATGTACTCTGCATAAATGCTAAATAGGCAGAGTGACAATATACAGCCTTGATGCCCTCCTTTCCCAATTTTGAACCAGTCCATTGTTCCACGTATGATTCTAACTGTTGCTTCTGGACCAGCATGCAAGTTTCTCAGGAGACAGTAAGGTGGTCTGGTATTCCCATCTCTTTAAGAATTTTCCATAGTTTGCTATGAGCCACACAGCCAAAGGCTTTAGAATAGTCAACAAAGCAGAAGCAGATGTTTTTCTGGAATACCCTTGCTTTTCCTATGATCCAGTGGATTGTGGCAATTTGATCTCTGGTTCCTCTGCCTTTTCTAAATCCACTTGGTACATCTGGAAGTTCTCGATTCATGCACTGCTGAAGCCTAGCTTGAAGAATTTTGAGCGTTATCTTGCTAGCATGTGAAATGAGGGCCAACTGTACAGTAATTTGAACATTCTTTGGCATTGGCCTTCTTTGGGATTGGAATGAAAATTGACCTTTCCCAGTCCTGTGACCACTGCTGAGTTTTCCAAATTTGCTGGCATATTGAGTACAGCATTTTAACAGCATCATCTTTTAGGATTTTAAATAGCTCAGCTAGAATTCCATCACCTCCACTGGCTCTATTCATAGTAATGCTTGCTAGGGCCCACTTGACTCCACACTCCAGGATGTCTGGGTCTAGGTGAGTGACCACACCACTGTGGTTATCTGGGTCATTAAGAACTTTTTTGTATAGTTTTTCTGTGTATTCATGCCACTTCTTAATCTCTTCTGCTTCTGTTAGGTCCTTGCTGTTGTTGTCCTCTATTGTGCCCATCTTTGCGTGAAATGATCCCTTGGATAGACACCATTAAGAGAAAGAAACAGTAAAATGGAGTGGAAAAGGTTTTCTGCAATGCACATTGCCTACAAAGAATGTGGTAATAAAAAAAAGACAGAAAAAGCGAGCAAAGGATGTGAACACGCATTCTCCCCAAATATCCGTGGCTAAAATTCAAACGAAAATGTGCTCTTTTTCAGTGTTGAGTGAAGTACAATTTGACACCCCCATGTGACAGTTTCACACATTCACCAGAACGTCTACAGTAAAAGTTGTCATATCTACTGTTGCTGAGGGTATGGAGGTCCTGGAAACTTCCCCAGGGCGGGCAGTTGAATAAGTTGACACAACTCTCCAGGAAACTACCCATCCCTGCCTTGGACTCTGAAGTCTTCCCTCTGGGCATAGTCCCAGCACAGGTGTGTACTTATGTTCACAGATACACACTTTCTGGAATGTTCACAGCACCACGATCACTGAGAGCCCCACACGTGAAACTGTCTGCATGCCCATTAACAGCAAAATGAGCAAAGGGAGGCATGTCCACACCGTGGGATGCCACACACAAAGAGGATGAGTGAACCACAACTGCAGAGATCAAGGTAGATGAATGTCACAAAGGAAGGGTATCAGACACCAGAGTATCTGCTGCTTGCCAGATAACATGATGGACGAGTTACACACACCACCTCATTCAGTCTTCAACACAAGATCATGAGTTGCTGTAATTATCCCATTTTACTAATGAGGCGACTGAGGCTCAGGGAGCTTGGGTCCCCTGTCTACATCTGCTTGTAGCAGACAATGTATTACTGCTTATATTCCAGTGGGAGTGGGTTACAGACAATTCTGTTATTCAAACTTGAATTTCCTCCTAACTGAACACCAGAGATTGTCCATTAAGGTAAATGGTCCCTGATCTTGAATATCTGGGGCTTGAAAACTGGGGGAAAAATGTTTTAGATAGGAAATTTTGCTTATTCATTAAAAATTTTAATTAAAGTATAACTGATTTACAATGCTGTGTTAGTTTCTGGTGTACAGCAAAGGGATTCACTTTTATATATATATATCAAGTATATATTTTATATATATCAATATTAATTGTATATTAATATAATATAATTTATTTATATATGATATATTATGTATTTGATATATATTATTTATATTATAATTATATAATAATACAATAATATATATTTATAAATATATTTATATTATAAATAGAATGTATTTATATAATATTATATTATTCTATTATATTTCTATATTTATGTTATATACATTTATATTTATTTATATAATTATATACATTTATATTTAATATAATATATTAATATTAATTATATAATATTTTAAATATGCAATATAGTAATATATTTTATATTATATAATTATATGAATTATAAATTATGTGAATTATATATTATTATATGAATATTATATTATATAATTATTATGTGATTATTATATAAATTATATATTGTATATACATTATTATATAATTTTTATTTTATATTCATATTATATAATATATATCATATATGTATATGATATATTATAATTATTTTATATATTATATATTAAATATTAAATATATAAATCTAAAATATGTAAATATAAATATATAAAATAATATAATATATAATATTTTTATATAATATAATATATAATTATATATACAATGATATATTTTATATATAATATATTATTATATATACTATATATGATAATATATAATATACATTATTTTATATATAATAAAATTATATTATATATAATATGTATTATACAATGTATAATATATTATATATTATATGTATTATATATTATATAATGTATTATATATTATATACTGTACTATATAATACATATAATACATACATAATAATGCATAATACTATATACTATATAATACTACATATAATATATATTATAAATATATGTATTATAATGAATTATATATTATATAATATATATGATATATAATAAGATAGAATTATATATAATATACTTTAATTAAAAATTTAATAATTTTATAATATATAATATGTATATAATTATATTTTTTAGATTATTTTCCCTTACAGGTTATTATAAGATAAACTATGATTATAAGATAAATTATAGAAAACAAGAATTGAGAATAGTTCCCTGTGCTACACAGTAGGTTCTTGTTGGTTATCTTTTTTATATATAATAGTGTGTATATGTTAATCCTCTGATGCTGGGAGGGATTGGGGACAGGAGGAAAAGAGGACGACCGAGGATGAGATGGCTGGATGGCATCACGGACTCGATGGACATGAGTTTGAGTGAACTCTGGGAGTTGGTGATGAACAGGGATGCCTGGCGTGCTGCAATTCATGGGGTCACAAAGAGTCAGACACAACTGAGCAACTGAACTAAACTGAAACTCCTAATTTATCCCTTCTCCCTCCTTCCCCTTTGGTAATGAGTTTATTTTCTATGTGTGTGGGTCTGTTTCTATTTTGCCTGTAAGTTAATTTGTATCCTTTTTTTTAGATGCCATATATAAGCAATATCATAGGATACCTGTCTTTCTCCGGTTTATTTCACTTAGTATAATAATCTCTAGGTCCATTGGATAGGACATTTAAAATTTTGCATATTAAGGACGTCACTTCATGGGAAATAGATGGGGAAACAGTGGAAACAGTGTCAGACTTTATTTTGGGGGGCTCCAAAATCACTGCAGATTGTGACTGCAGCCATGAAATTAAAAGACACTTACCCCTTGGAAGAAAAGTTACGACCAACCTAGATAGCATATTGAAAAGCAGAGACACTACTTTGCCAACATAGGTCCGTCTAGTCAAGGCTATGGTTTTTCCAGTGGTCATGTATGGATGTGAGAGTTGGACTGTGAAGAAGGCTGAGCGCCGAAGAATTGATGCTTTTGAACTGTGGTGTTGGAGAAGACTTGAGAGTCCCTTGGACTGCAAGGAGATCCAACCAGTCCATTCTAAAGGAGATCAGTCCTGGGATTTCTTTGGAGGGAATGATGCTGAAGCTGAAACTCCAGTACTTGGCCACCTCATGCGAAGAGTTGACTCATTGAAAACGACTCTGATGCTGGGAGGGATTGGGGGCAGGAGGAGAAGGGGACGACAGAGGATGAGATGGCTGGATGGCACCACCGGCTCGATGGACATGAGTTTGAGTGAACTCCGGGAGTTGGTGATGTACAGGGAGGCCTGGCATGCTGCGATTCATGGGGTCGCAAAGAGTCGGACACGACTGAGCGACTGAACTGAACTGAACTGAAGGACTTGAAAACCCGTCAGAGATCCACCGCTCTATCATTTCAAAAAAGAAAATGCATCTGAACCCGTAAGTGTAAGAAAGACGTAATTTCAGGAAAATAAACAAATAAATAACCGTAGCCTTCCCAGGCAGGGACAGCTGGTGTTTGCACGCTTGACATTTTGCGACAGAAACCTTCTGCCGCTGGCTTATAGATCTGAATGTTGTCTCCGATCCTTCGTAGCTGTGTGACCGCGGGCAAGCAGCTCGGCCTCCCTGGGCCGCTCGCGGCCTCCTCCTGGGGGTCGTCGCGAGGACTGAGTGACGTCACCCACGCAGCGCCCTCGGCCCACTCCCATCCGCTACAGAGCGGGGCGGTAGACCGACCGTCGTCGACATTCACTAGACACAGCAGCGCCACCTGGCGGCTCTGCCTCCCCCCGCGACAGAGGAGCGGCTTCGGTGGAGCGACAAGAGGCACCCGCAGGCAGTGAGCGGGAACCCTGTGCAACCGCCAAGGCTGAGGCAGACGCCGGGAGAAAAGCCATACATATTCATGGCACCCCTTAAAGCTCGGGCCTGTCCGTCTGCCTGAGAATAAAGTTTGTTCCTCGAAAACTACTGTCCAAGCTGTCAGCTCTGGAAGCGGAGAGAAGATGAAATCTCTCCTCCCGGCGCCGCCTCCTTTCCCCCGCTGCCCCCCAGGCATGGGGACCAGGAAGAGGGTCTAATTTATTTGAGGTGGGGGGGCCTTAGAGCTGTCACTGGGGTCGGAGCTGTGTGAGGGGGGTCCCCGTCAGTCACAACTCGCTCCTTGCCTCTTGCTTTCCTGGCGAGGTCTGAAGATGGGAAAAGCCTGCGTGTGGCCGTCGCGAAACAGGGACCCTGGAAGCTCTGTGTTCTCCCGGGTATGAGTCTTGCACAGAGCAAGCCATCCCACCGGAAACAGCCTCTGTCCTCAGAAGAGTCAGTGCAGGACAGGCAGCCAGACCTGGAAGCCGGCTTGGAGACTCTGGAAGCTTTACATTCCTTCCCCAGCAGGAGAGACTGATTCTTCTTTCTTGTCTCTGCCTGCAGACTTCCACTCAGCCCGCCAGCCTGGGAAGGAAGCCCTGCAAAGGACAAAGAAGGCTGAGCCTGGGGGAAGGTAGGCTTGCCTTGGAATCCTGGTCCTGACGCTCGCTGGACGGTGTGACCTTGGGCAAGTCACTGTCTCCTTGTTTCTGCCTCTGAGGATGATTTATCACGCCCTCCTTCAGGGATTCGGGGGTGCCAGTGCATACCCACAGTCTCAGGTGCCTATAGGGGCCGGGCAGGCATGGTGGAGGTGAGAAGTGAGGGCAGCAGGGAGTGGTGGGGACTGGGGTAAACCAGGAGCCCTAAGCACACAGAAGGGTGGCAGCTGCTGGTCAGCGTCATCTGCTCCAGGGCACTCAGGCATTTGATCCAGGCATTCTAGAAAACTTCAAATTTCCAGAATTTTTTTTCTTTTTTCTCACAAGAGTCTATGGGCTGACTTTGGCATTGCTGGGCTTAGCTGATGGGAGAGAACAGATTTGGTTAGCAGAAGAATATGGTGGAAAGAAAGGCAAGCCCAGTGCTGCCAGTTTTTTCCCCAGTGTTCAAGAGAAACAGAAAATCATCTCTATTTTTCGGTGTTGGTAGTTGAATATTAAAAAAAAAAAAAAAAAAAGCCCGGTGTTGGCTGTGTGACCTTGGGCAAGTCTCTTAACCTCCCTGAACTTCTCTTTCTTTAAGAGTAGTGAGAATAAGAATAAGAATACACCTAGCTCCTGATCTTAGCAATTTACATAAACCACTTTAGCGAGCCTTTCCCTCCCTGTGACAAGGAAGCTGTTACTATTATTTCTCATCTTATAGGTGAAGTAGCAGAGGTGTCGAGAAGCTAAGTAACTTGCCCAGACTCCCACAGCTAGTAAGTAACAAGGCTTTAGTGAAAACGAAATAAGGCATGGAAAGTGGTCAGTGAGTATTAGCTATTGTTGTGCCACGGTCATTATAATCACTTTTATTAATAACAGGAATAGCTCATGGTCAATTCTCAAACTTAATTCAATGCCCACAGTAAGCTGCTAAGACTCTGATTCATCAGACAAGACCAGGGCCAGCTCTGAATTAAGCAGTATGCAGTTTTGAAGATAGCCCTTGGCCATCTTAATAGTTCTTCTCACACAGACATTGAGTCTCACACTGCCAGTGGGTTTTCTGGAATGATAATTAAATTCAGACCCCTGGCACAATGGATAGACCCTCATCTCCAGGTGACCAAGCCAATCATGACCGGTAATTTACAGCTTGAGTTGTTCTGAGATCAATACGAATTTGTTCTTCATCGGGTGGGCTGTAAAACACGGGTGACAGGCAGCCCCGAAAGCTGTTGACACAGGAGCGGAGAGCTCTCAGGGCCTGGAGGGGCCCAGGCTGTTAGAGGAGAGACGAGACAGAGGGTGGAGAAGGCTGCCCTCTGTCCAGGTGGCTGTGATCAGAGCTGCCCTGAGTTCCCACTGGAACCAGCCCAGGACATCGTCTTGGTGAGAGAGTAGGTTCGATTGACAGTGAGGTGTGGCAGAAAGTAAGTTTTGGAGTGGATGGAAGTGGATGTATATTTTGATATGCCGTCTCCTACCCGTGATTCTTCTTGGGAATTGGATTCTGTTCCCTGATACTTGGTTTTCTTACCAGTCAAATGGGCGATGAACTGAACCCATTGCACAGATGAGGACAAAATGGGTCTGTGTTTGCAAAGTGTCCCTGTTTTGACTGCAATGCCAGGCTGTCAGGTGGAGTCCTTAAGAGACTGTGGAGTCAGGCAGACCTGGGGTGGAATCCTGCCTATTTCCCCTCCAAGCCACGTGACCCTGGGGAGTCACTCCACCACTCCAAGCCTCAGTTTTTATGTGTAGGGATAATAACGGAAGCCCCCGCCCAGGTCGGCTGTGATCATTAAATGAGATAATGCAGATAAAGATAAATCAGCACCGTGCACAGAATATAGTGTGAGCCCAGCAAGAAAATGGGATGATTTTTGCCCATCTGACTCATTCATCCAAGCTGGCAGCACAGTTAAGAAGGAAGGAGGGGGAATTCTCATGTGGTCCAGTGGTTAGTATTTGGCGCTTTCACTGCCAGGGTCCAGGGTTCAATCCCTAGTTGGGGGACTAAGATCCTACAAGCTCTGTGGTGGAGCCAGAAAAAAAAAGGGAGGGGCGGGGAAATGAGAGTGTGTGGAGCTCTCAGATTAACAAAACACTGTGCTAAGGACTTTGTACAAGGAACTGAATCTATATATACCTTCTTAGTCCACTTGGTTTTCTCTTGCTCTGCTGGGTGATTGGGAACGGTCTTTGGGAGCTCTCCATGGACTTAGCCAGCAGGGGCATCTTGAACAATCTTACACTTATTTCAAGAATTTTCCTCCTCCCCAGTCCATCAGCCAAACAAGAGGCATTCCCAAGATTACTATAGTTTAGAAGGAGATTTAGAGAATGTTTGAATCTGTGGCCTCCCAATGCCTTTATCAAAACCATGTGTTCCAAGAAATTGCTCACAAGAGGCCCAGCTCTATGCTGTCCTCTTTGAGTTTCTTCCTGTCCTGAGACAAGACGTTCCTCCTTCTTGGATGGGCCTGAGCTGGAACAAAAGCACAGAAGGAGAGTTTTAAAGTCAGATCAAAGTGGGTTGTGAAGCTCAGGTTGCCCTCTTAGCTGCTGGGTGGCCTTGAGCAGATGACCTCCCCTGATTCCTGAACCAGTGGAGAGAATGTATTAGCACCAGGGTCCAGGGCCACTTTGAGAGTTAAGTGGAACATATGTTAACGCCCTTGGCACAGAACTTTGCTATTGTTTGTTAAGCTGTTATTGTGACTGTGTGTGCATGCTAAGTTGCCTCAGCCGTGTCTGACTCTGAGACCCTATGGACTGTAGCCCGCCAGGCTCCTCTGTCCATGGGATTCTCCAGGCAAGAATACTGGAGTGGGTTGCCATGCCCTCCTCCAGGGGATCTTCCCCACCCAGGGATCGAACCTGGGTCTCCTGCGGCTCCTGCGTTGGCAGGCGTGTTTTTTATGGCTGAGATGCCAAGTCATTATTATGACTACACACATCCTAAGTGAGGTCAGAGTAAAGACTGAGACCCTGGAATAGGGATAGGATGTCGCAGGATGCTCCGTTCAATGCTGCAGCCCTTGGTCACCGACCCCTGGTGTTTGGAGGGCTAAGCACAGTTCTTCTGTCAGGGGGAGAGGATCCCATCTGCTCTTGGAAAAGAGCTCTTGGAAAAGATGCTCTTGGAAAATTCTTCTCTTTTCCAGGGAGGTAGGGACTGAGGCATCCCTCAGCCCTTCCAGGGCTCTGGGCTACACTGAGATTTCTCCTAGGATCTGTCTGTTGGTGGTCTGGCGTCATCCACTCATTAAACAGCCGTTCAGCGTACTCTATTCTAGAAAAACAAGAATCTGCCAGTCCCTGTGGTATCCTAGGGTTTGTGGATTTTTAAAAATCTAAATATATATTTATGGGCATGAAGCCAATGATGAACTTGGGCCAGCTTTAATCTTGTAGATGAATGATATATACACTACAAGATGATTGCAGGGGAAAGTAGGGAATGTCTAGGAAGCCACTCAGAGAGGAGAGAAGTTACCATCTGTTTCTATCCAGTTATCACATGCCCACCCCCACCCACCCACAAATTCAGCCACACGCTCATTCTTGCATCCACCACCCGCTCCATATCCAACGTAATATCCACCCCATTCTTCATCCGTCCATTCCTCTACCCACCCCATCTCCCTTCAAACTCGCTGATCATCCCTCCCATCCATCCATCCCTCCATCCAGACATCCACCAATGGCTCACCCTATCCATCCACTTATCGAACATCTATTAATTGCTCACTGTGTGCCGCAACTTGTGTTGTGGACCTAGGACACACATAACTTAAGACATGACTCCTTTCCCCAAGTACATCTCTGTCCTGTGTGCAAGAGTTATACTTATAAAACAAAAAAAGACAAAATAAAACTCAACCAAGTTTTTAAAAAATATGTATTGATTTACTTATTTGGCCGCCTTCGTTCCCGCACTGTTGTGTTGCATTGTTGCCCTTTGTTGTGTCGTGCAGGCTTCTCTTCAGTTGTGGCGAATAGGCACCAGAGCGCATGGGCTCTACAGCCTGCAGCATGCAGGCTCTCTAGTTGAAGCACGCAGGCTCAAGCAAGTTGCGGCTTGTAGGCTTAGTTGCCCCACTGCTGCTGCTAAGTCACTTCAGTCGTGTCCGACTCTGTGCGACCCCATAGATGGCAGCCTACCAGGCTCCCCCGTCCCTGGGATTCTCCAGACAAGAACACTAGAGTGGGTTGCCATTTCCTTCTCCAATGCATGAAAGTGAAAAGTGAAAGTGAAGTCGCTCAGTCGCGTCCGACCCTCAGCGACCCCATGGACTGCAGCCTTCCAGGCTCCTCCGTCCATGGGATTTTCCAGGCAAGAGTATGTGAGATCTTAGTCCCCCAACCAGGGATTGAACCCACGTCGCTTGCACTGGAAGGTGGATTCTTAACCACTGCACTACCAGGGAAGTCCCTCAACCAAGTTTTAATAAGACACAGCATGCAAGATCTTATAGTGGTTATGCACCTTTGATTGGGTTTTGGGCTCTGCTGCCACTTGCTAGTTGGATATCATTGTACCAGCCGCAGCACTTTATTAAACCCTAGTTTCCTCATCTGCTAAGCGGGAATAGTAATTGCATCTACTTCAGAGGGTCATGGTGAACACCCAACAAATTAATGCTATGGAAGTTAGCATGTTGGCAAAGGGTCACAGAGCAAAGAACTGCAGATGCCCTCTGGGAACTGAGAGCAGCCCCAGACGACAACCAGGAAGACAATGGGAACCTCAGTCTTACAACCACGAAGAACTGAATTCTGCCAGCAACCCTGCGAGCTCAGAAGTAGACACTGAGCTCTGGAAAGGAGCCCACTTGACAGCTTGATTGAAGCATCGTGGGACCCTGAGAAGACCCAGCTAAGCCATACCTGACTCATGGGAACTGAAAGGTATCGATCGTGTGCGGCTTTAAGCCGCTAAGCTTGAGGAATGTTGTGATGCAGCAATAGATAACTAAGATGGTCAGAAACTTGCCCAAGGCTACATAGCTCCTCAATGATAGAACCAGAATTGAGAGCAGGAGAGAACCACCGCACGTATTGAAAGATAACCAGCCAGAGGGCTTAAATTGCAAAAGATTTTCTGACGAGCCCTCAACTGACTGGAAAATCAAATTAACTCAGAATTTCTAATTCGCGTGTCTTATGATTAGTCAGGGATTTTCTGGATTTGTAATCAAGTTTTCCAAGCCAGTTGGGGCAGGTGCCTTGGACACCCTGATGATGTTGGAGAAATGAAGCCGCTGGAGAGTTGGGAGAAGAAAGTTCTATTTCTTTTTCTGCAGAGGTCTGATTTAGAGCGGCCAAGTGTTTTCTCATTTTGAAAATGTGATGGGGGTTGTGAGTTTCTTGAGCCACTGCCACCTGACTTTATTCCTCCCCATTGGACCCCATGAACTGAAAAATTACATCTCTGGGTACCTGATTTATTCCTTTCAAAGACAGAGAATGGTTCCCCCACCACCAAAATGGCAATAGCAGCTCTCGATCATCCAGACTTTTCCTGAACCCAGAAAGAATCCACTTGAAACCTAGGTGGAGTTCCCTAGGTCACCTACAACAGCAAGAACTGCATCACTGTGGCCCTACACAGAGCATGCAGAAGGCTCTCAGCCAGTCTTTATTTGGTGAAATAATGTTGTGTTAAAGTTAGTGGCAGTTTGAGATTTATGCTGCTGACCCTAAATGATTTTTAAACAATTAAGCAGGGTCGGCCTTTCAAACAAATGTGTTTTTGGAGCAGTAACTACAATTGGCCACGTGCCTCGCATGTACCAGGAACATTAGCGTTAAGCTAATGAAATCCAGTCACTCACTGAATCATCTCAAGAGCCATGCAGACTAGGGGTGTTCACTGCCATCTTTTGGATGGGAAACTATGGAGGCAAATGAGTCTGTAACTTGCCCGAGAAAACCTTATAATTACATGATGGAGATCACAGTTTGAGTACGTGTCCACTTGGAAGCAAAGCTCATGCACTTTTGACCAATGACTTCTAAAGACTGGCACAGCCATTCTTTCTGCAAGGATTTGGCAAACACAAGCTTCGGAGACGGAGGAGTGTATGATGTGTAATTAGCCTGAATTAGGCAGTTCCCGCCTTCTAGGGGATGAGCACTTGGAAGAAGAGACGAGATGCAGAGAGAGGCATCGATGCAGTGCTTATATGATCTGGTCTCCAGAGCTGTTGAGATCAACAGAAGACAGGCTAATGCTCCCAGGAAAAATTTCAGAATAACTCATATTCACTTATTGTAATTCTCCAACACTAGGTGAGGACTCATGATCCACAGACATATCTTTTAAACCTCTTTTTCCATCCCAGCCACACCACACCCCAAACCCCCTTCTCCAGTCTTAACTGATGCAGCTGTTTCCCTTCTTTCGTCTTTTGCATTAAAATTCCACATCCTGAAGCTCCAAACAGCAATTTGCTGGATGCACATAGACTGTCCCCCAAGGAAATACTTAGCATCCATGTGTGTGGACGCAGAAACACACACACACACACACACACACACACACACACACAGCTTTGCTAATCATTTCAGGGGATCCACAGACATTCTGAATCTTATCCCAGTTTCTGAGTAACAGCGCCCACCATCGGTAATCTGAAAACCCACTTGCCAAAGGAAAAGAGCTTCTCCTCTTAACTTGTGAGTGAGAGAACTTCAGAAATTTACGTAAACATAGGTGAGCGCCCCACCCCCCCAAACAACCAAACCCCATGCTTGCTGCTTCAGAAGCTCCTTGTTCTGCAGTTTCCAGCCTGGATGGAGAGAGACAGAGTGCTCTGGACTTAGGAGAGGAGAGGGCAAAGGCCTTAGCAGCTCTCTAGCTGTTAAAACTCCAGCAGAAAGAGCTCGAGCCAACTCTCTCCTTTTATAGTCTGAATTTGAGTTCTTGGTCCCTAAGGTGGTTTTAGTTCAACCACATGGGATGTTCTGGAGCCCAGCAGTTCTCAACTACTGCATGGCATCACCATTTCATGGCCATTAGTTATCAAGGATGTTGGAAAATAATCTGAGCCATTAGATTATTGTTATTTCAACTTTGGTGAAATAGCAAAGTTGACAGATTATTTGCTTAAAAAATAAATGTGAGAACATTTAAGTTTCTCTCTATAAGCATCCTGCTTTCAATGGTTTGCTTTCCAATGTGCTTTCCTGCAGGTGGGAAATGAGTGGGAATGGACAGTGGGAACCATCTGGGGAAATTGAAGGCAAAAGGAGAAGGGGGCGGCAGAGGATGAGATGGCTAGATAACATCGCAGACTCAGTGGGCATGAATTTGAGCAAACTCTGGGAGATAGTGGAGGACAGAGGAGCCTGGCCTGCTGCAGTCCGTGGGGTCCTCAAAGAGTCGAACGTGACTTGGCAACTTAACAACCTTCTGGGGAATTCAGAACAACACTGGATACCCACAATCTTACCCTTCATGGTTACTGATTTTTAATGTTTAAAATATAGAAATATATTTATGCTAACCCCAAGATTTGCTCTGCTAATCCTAAGATTTTTTTATGTCACCATTTTTCTCCTTCCAGAACAATGTTTCCCAAACCTCAGTTACTTTAATATCGCCTTCAAGATTTTTACCCTCTTTTCAGTTATACAATTTTATTTTTTTAAGGATTTGTTCTAACAGTCATCCCTCTGTAGCCTTGGCCCAGGCAATCATGGTCACGAAATCACGAGGCTGAGTGTTTATTAGTGCATCTTCAAAGTGCACTAATGTAAGTGCTGCTGCTGCTGCTAAGTCGCTTCAGTCGTGTCGGACTCTGTGTAACCCCATAGACGGCAGCCCTCCAGGCTCCCCCGTCCCTGGGATTCTCCAGGCAAGAACACTGGAGTGGTTGCCATTTCCTTCTCCAATGCATGAAAGTGAAAAGTGAAAGGGAAGTCACTCAGTCATGTCCGACTCTTCACGGCCCCATGGACTGCAGCCCACCAGGCTCCTCCATCCATGGGATTTTCCAGGCAAGAGTACTGGAGTGGGAATGTAAGTGCACAGCTTTAAAATTCACCATCCATGTTCCCTCAAAACTTGTTCCCTACATCCACACGTGGTGCGATCACCACATTTCTGAGGATGCACTGTTGTGATAGGTGCCATCATGAGTTGAAGAGATTAGCTTTTACCCATTTATCCTTTTGCGAATTCCAGTTCCTTTAAAGCCACCCATTAGATGGTTACTATGTGCCAGGCACTGGCCGCCCAGGTGCATTGCATTTAATCCTGGCAACAGAACTCTGAGGTTGCTATTGATATTCCCATTTTACAGATGGAGAAAAAGAGGTTCAGAGAGATCTAAGGGTCCTGCCAAGGTCATACAGCCTGTGACTACCAGGAGGACAGAGCCAGGCGTCTTATCTCAGGGTAGTGAGAAATCACCAATCATAGTGGAGGTTCTGGGGAGCCTACTTGAGTGCTCGGATATGTATGTGTCGTGTGGGTGGCCCCATGGACTGTAGCCCCCCAGGCTCCTCTGTCCATGGGATTCTCCAGACAAGAATACTGGAGTGGTGGCTATTCCCTTCTCCAGAAGATCTTCCCAACCCAGGGATCGAGCCAGGGTGTCCTTCATTGCAGGCAGATTCTTTACCATCTGAGCCACCAGGGAAGCCCAAGTACTTGGATACTGGGCTTCTTATTTTTAATTAAAATTTTTTTTTAATTTTTAACATTTAAATGATTTTTATTTTTAAATTACAAAATTTTAATTTTTAAGTTCATTTTTTATTTTTAAAATAAAAAAAATTTTTTTAGACTATTGGGTTTCTAAAGTGACTCCGGCTCCTCTAAACAGTCAAACTGCAGTGGGGACAATTTGTTTGGGAAATATGTCACTGTGTTCCAGCAGCCTAGGTTCTTTCCAAGAGTTTCTCAAAAATGCAGCAGAATAAATATCAGATTCTTTATTGCCCACCCCATAATAGGAATATAACTTATTACCATCAGAGCACCAGCCTTTCGGCAGCCTCCGTAAATCTGGCGCTCCAATTGACTCCATATGCATTTAGGCAAAACCCAGCCCACGTAGGGGAGCAGTGGATGTAATTGGAATATGGAGCGGGGCTTTTGGATTAATCATATTCTGAATATTAACTGTGTATTATGCTGATTTCCTTGTAAATATATTCAGAAGCCCCAGCGTGTGTACCTGACTTGGGCTCATACGATCAAAATAGCAAATATCCTGAATGTGGGGGTTGGAAGCCATCCCAACTGCAGTGTATGAGGCTGGGTTTCATCTCCCCTGAGAAAAAGAACATTTCAGCCCTCTCCAGGAGGCCTCACCACACAGTGCCTGGTTTTCTGACACCAGCGGAAGAAGCAATGTTTGTTTTCAGTTGCCTGGTTCGGAACAGATTTTGTCAAAGAACAAGACTCTGTTTTACACTGATTTCTTGGAGGATTTTTTTTTTCTGCTCTAGAACTTCTTTGGGAATAAGTTACTCTGTACAATTGTCTTTACTGGTTGTGGTGGGCAGGAAGGGTTGGAAGGTGTGGATGAGGAAATAGGATGGAGAACAGTGTGACCAAGACTGAAGCTTACAAGGAAAGTCCTGAATGACTCCTGGGTCAGCCAAGGGCACGGCCAGGGTGATCCTGTTCCACAAGATCAGACAGTAACTTCTGCTGAGTGTCACACAAGCAGGGCTTGAACCCGAAGAATATTCTCTAGCACTGCCAGCAACTCTGAGAGTTTAGGTTTTAAGAAACCCATTTCACAGATGTAGAAACTGAGACATGGACACTTTTTTTTTTTGCTTTGAGGAAACATGAATAAATAAGTCATGGGAGGAGGACCTGGACTCAGGCACAAAGGAAGGTTGACACCAAAAATCTCAGCAATCAAGAACAATGATATTCCAATGCCGTATTTTTCAATTACTGCAAAAAAAAAAAATAAATAAAATCCATGATGAACAAAATATCAACACTTTAAGACAGGATTCATAACAGTGCTTTGCTGAGCCATAGTGAAGCCTAGGGCAAAAGGAAATATCAGTAATACTGATTCTGTCTTTATTTATCTTGTTAGTGAACTTTTTCTGCTTCTTATTAAATTTTGTGCCTGAGGTGGGTGCCTCGCTCGCTTCACCCTAGATCTGGCCCTGTGTGGGAGCCAGAATTATCTCCCTTAATCACACGTGTGATCACACATCAGGGCTCTGATCATATCTCTCCCAGGGCTCCCTGTTACCTTCGGCAAAGAGTCCAGGTGCCCACACCGGGCTCGGAGAGAATTCTGTAATTGCGGGGGCACAGACGTCAGCAGGCCCTGGAGCAGGCTGTGTGATTTACATTCAGCAGGCTGAGGACACTGCTCCAGACTTGGGCTGGGTTTGGATCCTATTCTGTCATTTGTTGTCGTCCAGTCATTAAGTCGTGTCCGGTTCTTTGCGCCCCCATGGACTAAAGCACACCAGGCTTCCCCATCCTTCCCCATCTCCCGGAGTTTGCTCAAATTCATGTCCATTGCATTGGTGATACCATCCAGCCGTCTCATCCTCTGCCGCCCCCTCCTCCTCCTGCCCTCAATCTTTCTCAGCATCAGGGTCTTTTCCAATGAGTCGGCTCTTCGCATCAAGTGGCCACAGTATCGGAGCTTCGGCTTCAGCATCAGTTCTTCCATTGAATATTCAAGGCAGATTTCCTTTAGGATTGACTGGTTGGATTTCCTTGCAGTCCAAGGGACTCTAAAGAGTCTTCTCCAGCACCATAGTTTGAAAGCATCAATGCGCTGGCACTCAGCCTTATTTATGGTCCAACTCTCACATCCGTCCGTACATGACTGCCGGAAAAACCATAGCTTTGACTATAAAGACCTTTGTTGGCAAAGTGTATTCTGTCATTTACTAGCAGTGTGATTTTGGATGATACACTTAAAGTCCCAGGGTCTCAGTTTTCTCACCTGAAAGAGGGTGAAACAGTCATTCGGGGTCCCACAGAGTTGTTGAGAAAATTCAATAATTAAAAACAAGACAGCATCTAACACATGCTAAGTGCTCAATTAATTCATTCAATGAACATTTGTTAAGCATCTGCTGTGTGCCAGGTATACAGTGCTGGAGCTTGGGGGCTCAATACATGCTATTTATTACTATTGCTATTATTTAATCCTCACAGCAGCTCACAAGGTAGGTGCCACTATTTTCCTCCTCATTTTACAGGTGAGGAGACGGAGCCTCAGAGGGATTAAGTAACACACCGAAGCTAAGCCAATAATTAAATTGAGAAGATAGGGTAGGACTCCAGTAGATGTGGCCTCAAAGTCTGCAGGGTTCTTAGTGTGGGCTCTCAGAGCCCTGCCTGCATGCGTTTGTCTTTCCCTCAGGTTCTCTGGTGGGCAGAACCTATGGTGTCTTCAGCCTCCTGTCTGCCTCAGCTTTTTATGCAGTAAGTGCTCAACAAGTGGTCAACAAAGTAAATTGCATCTAGTCTTGCAGCTTCTTGAACACGCTTTGTGGTGTATGCCCTGTTTGTGGTTGCTTAGTTGCGAAGTCTCATCTGCCTCTTTTGTGACCCCGTGAACTGTAGCCCACCCGGCTCCTCTGTCCATGGGATTTTTCCAGGCAAGAATACTGGAATGGGTTGACACGCCCTCCTCCAGGGGATCTTCCCAACCCAGGGATAGAACCCGCATCTCCTGCACTGGCAGGCGGATTCTTGGCCACTGAGCCACCAAGAAAGCCCCTTAAACCAGTTAGTCTATAGCATTTCGTTATGCCAGCCTGAGAAGTGGTAAAGTGTTTCTGAAACAACTTCCGTGACCCATCAAGGAATGAAAGTCAGACAGGAAATTCCGGAATGCCGTGATCCTGAACATCCACGCATCCCTTCCCTCTCTTGATTCTTACAGAAATACTTGTCAAACACCTGCCAGATGTCAGACCCTGTGCCAGGCACTCGAAACTGTGGAAACTAGAGCGGAGTCCCCGCCTTGTGCAGCTGACATTTGAAAGGGCCAAGGCATCAGATCATGACAATGTCGTTAAAACAGGTAAGGGCTATGGAGGATGTGCGTGGTTCTTCTCTGAACTTCTAGTCCCTTTCAGGGATAGAGGGCCTGGCTCAGGCAGCAGAGCTGAGTCCAGAATGAAACTCCTCCCTCCCCCTCCTCCCCAGCCCACACACCTGCTCCTCCACATAGTAGAGATCCCACCTCCCAAGTCTTTTCCCCATCAGCCACTTCTCTCCACCCTCCCACCACCCTCATCCAGGCTGCCAAAAGCATCTCCTTATTGCTGTTGCTGCTTCCAGCCTGGTTCCCATCCCCATTCCATTTTCTCCTGGGCAACCAGAGCCCTCTTTTCATCCTGCAAATCTCACCCGGCCTCTCTCCTTCCTGCAAATCCTGCCAAAGCTCGACTTCCCTATAGCAGTGGTCTCTGAAACGGGGCATCGCAAACCAGGGTCAACGCAGGATGATCCTCCCGGGTGTGGGAAGAAGGGATAAGAACTTCTCTTTCTGCGTATTTTCTATCGCATCTGTTTGGGGAGTTGTATTTCTGGGATGTGTTTCTTGGTTCAGGTTCCCTGGGAGCAGAGCCTGAGGCAAGGATTTGGATCCATGTGACTTACCGAGAAGAGGACACTCGGGAGAAACCTATCCAAGAATCAGGGAAGCAGGATGAAGAGGCAAAAAGCTCATAAGCAAGGGCGGGGACTTCAGCTGGAGTCTAGCTTCCGCCTGGTCCTTCCAGGATCTCTGGCTAGTGAGTTACATCATAGGGGGTTGACCTTTTGGGTTGCTATGTCAGCCGCCTAACCTTAGGGTGGTGAGGGACGTCAGCTTCAATGCAAGGCCCCTCCTTTTGGTCAAGGGCAGCTGCTCAGATGAGAGGGTGGCTCATTTATGAATGAGTGTAACGGGCACCCAGAGTGTGGACTGTATGTACGGGAGTGTGGGAAGAAAGGATCAGACGGTCTATTTATATCTATTTTCCATTTCTTCCTTTTTACACTTTATGTATTTTCTCCCTTTCTCTCCATTTTATGTATTTTCTTCCCTTCTTCATCCTCCCCTTCTCCCTTCCCCCTCCCTTCCCTCTCCCTCTCCACTTCTCCCCGTGTTTCATAATAGACACATCGCCGCGTGTCTGTGATGTATTAGTATAGGATTATGTGTGTAATTTAACAGTAGATACATCAGTGTTGTTGGGGGTGAGGATAAAAACTCATGTCGTTTTGACTCCCTTGGGGAGTATAGATGAACTTGAATCTACATCTGAATCCCTCTTCCCATGGCTGGAATCCAGTCATGCGTAGAAGCCAGGGCTGGAATGGGCAGGGATGAAGCACAAGCAGCTGAAATCTAGACTTTAGAGGGGCCCAGCCTTGTTTACTTTGGAATCCGGCATCAGAATACTTTGACCCAGTCTCACTGGTCCCCTTGTCACTCACTGGGGGCGTGGGAAGGGGGAGCTTGCATCAAGGGGAGCCCTTGCTGCTATTTTTAGAGGGTCTGATAATTCTGAGCTCTTCCTATGCCTCAGGCAGCCCCTAATGGAGCCTCCTGATGCTGTGAAATCCACAAGCCGTGTCATCCTTGGCCAAGAACAGCAGCCAGAGAGGAAAGCCTCATGGGTCAGGGGAGCCAACAGTGTGAAGGTCACGCGCTTAGAAACAAAGGGGGTTCTCACGGTGTGCCAGGCTGGGCCCTCTGTGCAGATCACTCCCGTCTCAGCTTCTGGGCAGAGACTGGGAGATGGCAATTCAGGTCACATTTGCAGCAGACCGGCCTGAAAAAGGAGAGGCTCAAGTCAGATACAATTGGGACCCAACCTCACTCTGGCCAGATACCCAACCACAAGAGCTAAGTGACCTTGGGCAACTTTGGTAATTTCTCTGAAGTTAAGATCTTTACAACACCTAGGCCAGTTTCCCAAAGCTGAACCTAGGACAGTGTGCTGTGAGCATAGTCCTAACAACTGTTGGCAATAACTGAGCACTTTGGTGTATGCCCAGAACTGTGCGAAATGAGACGAGTGTACTTATGTGCGTATGTACACATGTCACGTGTGTACACACATACATGTGTTCCAATTCTGTAACCTCAGCAACCCAATTACCTGGGCATGTCGACCCTGGTTTTTCACCGAGGAGTCTGGGGCTCATTGAGGCCGAGTGACTCATCACTGCTGATAAGCGAGGGCCCTGGGGTTTGAACCGGGGCTGCATACGTCCTCACCACCCTCTTTGCTGCCTCACATATCTTCCCTCTGTTATCAGCTCCCCCAGTACAGACTCCGAATCCTTCTGAGACAGCGAAGCCCTTGTTTGCAGGTATTTGGAAATCATAACGAGAAAGCAGAATCACCTTCATTAAAAAGTCCACGTGGAAGCCAGTTGGGTGTAGAAAATGCACACAGCCGATGGACTGAACATCTTCTTTATCTCGGTCGCTGCCTACCCTAAATTAAAACCCCCTGAGGGTACCGCTGTCTTAATTAACAGCGTGCCTTGTTAACAGCGTAAACATCTCTTCTGCTACGTGGAGCAGATCGTGCCAACTAAAGACGGAGACGAGGCTGAGCCGGAGGTCTCCTCTTGCCCGTCTGGTCCCCACGTGTTTTCTGGGAGGTCACGGAGACGCAGGACCCTGGGGAGATGGCCACCCCTGTGCAGTGAGCTGCTGTGGGTCTGCGGGCTGCCCTTGGAGGCTGGGAGCTGGGATTTGGAGTCACTGAGACCTGGGTGTGTGTGCTGGCCCCTCTCTGTGCCTCAGTTTCCTTAGCAGTGCTCAGCTCACAGGACGATGCAGTACTTACCCATCTCCCCCCACCCCCACCCCACCTGGAGCCTAGGTGAGGCTTGAATGAAGACAGGTGCACAAAGGTACCGAGCACAGGGCCTGGCAGGTAAGGATGGCTGCCTCCTCCCCCTTCCATCTGCTCTGGTGGACATTTTTTTTTTAATGCCTTTTGGCCAGTGAGTATCAGTATAATGTCCCACCTGTGTAGGGATATTTTCCCTTGTCCAGAGTCCCATCTCTTCAAGGAAGAAGCCAAAAACTCACCTTGCCTTCTTCCTTGCAAGCTTGTGGTCCAATCTGGGGACCCAATCCTAGAAGACTTGGATTTTTTTTTTTTTTTGCGGGGGGGGGAATTTTTTATTGACGAGTAACGTATATTTGTATATAATGCTTCAGAAGTCAAGAGGGGAGATACTCTTGGGGAAGTCACTCTCCCCCAGTATCTACCCTCTTGACTTCTGAAGCATAGGCTAGTTTGGATAGTCTTTGTAATTTTCAGCAGTGAAATTTATAAAAAGATAGATGTTACATGAAGATATATGGAAATTAATAGAATTAATTGCATATATAAATTGAATTAATATACACATAAAAATATAAATTATATTGTGCATGTAGCTATACATAACTCATCCCCATTGCAGAGCACTATTCCACCATGTGATGATACCATAGTTGATTAATTAATTAATTAAAATATTTATTTATTTAGCTGCACCAGGTCTTAGCAGTGGGTGCCATGTGAAATCTTAGTTCCCTGACCAGGGACCGAACCCAGGCCCCCTGCGTTGGGAGTTTGGAGCCTTAACCACTGGACTATCAGGAAAGTCCCTGTAGTTAATTTATTAATTCAGCTGTTGATAG
Organism: Ovis canadensis; assembly: GCF_042477335.2. NCBI lineage: Eukaryota > Metazoa > Chordata > Mammalia > Artiodactyla > Bovidae > Ovis > Ovis canadensis. Next base: position 75,383,693 of record NC_091261.1, on the reverse strand, counting down.
ACATGTGGGCTGTTTCCAGTTTTCAGCTAATACAAATAGGGCTGCTATGAATATTCTTGTGCGTGTTTATTGGTGAATGTATGTATGCATTTCTTGTGAGTAGAATTGCTGAGTCAAAGATGATATACATAGTTGTCTTTAGCAGGTACTGTGAAATCCTTTAGGAAGTGTTTACACCAATTTTACATCGTCGCTGATAATATCTGAGAGTTTGCAATCGCTCCAACCTTTGGGCTTCCTAAGTGGCACAGTGGTAAAGAATCGCCCGCCAATGCAGGCCACTCAGGAGATGTGATGGAGAAAGAAATGGCAACCCACTCCAGTATTCTTGCCTAGAGAATCCTATGGACAGAGGAGCCTGGTGGGCTGCTTTCCATAGCGTCACATAGAGTCAAACACGACTGAATCAACTTAGCATGCATGCATGCACTGGAGAAGGAAATGGCAACCCACTCCAGTATTCTTACCTGGAGAATCCCAGGGACGGAGGAGCCTGGTGGGCTACACTCCATGCAGTCACAAAGAGCTGAACAGGACTGAGCATGCGCGTATATGTTGGTGTCTATGACTTTTACATTTTAGTCTATTCCGGTAAGAATGAGCAATATCACATGGTAGTTTTAATTGGCATGTTTTCTAGTATCTGATCACCTTTTCACATACTTACTGGCTAGTTGGAGATCATCTTTTGTGCACTTCTTGTTCATGTTTTTTGGCCACTATTCTCTTTGGGTTGTCTGCCTCTTTCTTACTGATTTGCAGTTCTCTTTAAGACTTTTTGAATACAAGTCCTTTTTGAATTTGCAAATATCCATTCCCACTCTCTTGGTGTGTTTTCATTCCCTCCACAGTATAGTTTGATCACTATGAACCGTTGTGCCTATCATCCAAAATATCAGTCTTCTCCTTCCGGTTGCACTTTTGTGACCTATTTGAGAAATCTTTGCTGACCCCAAGGTCATGAATACATTCTCCCAGGCTTTTGCCTAAACGTTCTATTGGTTTCCCTTTCACGTTACCTGTACAATCCATCTGGTATTAATTTTGGTGTATGACAGGGTTCAAACTGATTTTTTTTCCACCATGGATTGATCCAGCACCAGTAATTGAAAACAGCATCTTTCACCCTCTGCTTCTGGGGAATTTTGTTGTAAGTCAGGTGCCTATTTATGAAGGAGTCAACCTCTGGACCCTATTTTGTCCCATTGGTCTATACGTCTAACTTTTAGAAAACTTGCATGGGGAAAAGAGGTTTGTGAAGTTAGGAAGTACCCCCAAGGAATCCATTTTTGGTAATGGTTGTACAAGAGGCAGGAAGAAATCCATCCATCTTCTGGAAGCAGCTGTGGCTTGGTCCTAGAGCCTTGTTAGTATGGGTTATGTTGTGTGTATTCTTCCCAGGTGATGCTAGTAATCAAGAACCTGCCTGCCAGTGCAGGAGATGGCAGAGACCCGGGTTCGATCCCTGGGTTGGAAAGGTCCCCTGGAGGAGGGCATGACAACCCACTCCAGTGTCCTGCCTGGAGACTCCCCATGGACAGAGGAGCCTGGTGGGCTACAGTCCATGGAGTTATAAAGAGCTGGACACGACTGAGTGACTAAACAATGGTGTGTCTGTCCTCAGTGGATGTGGAGCCTCCCCTGGAGTGGTCCAGAGGGATGGAATCAGCATTGACCTTGGTCTTGTAGCCGCGAAGCTGAATCTCCCTTCCCTCCATAAGGCTGCACGTGAAGAATTTGCATCCCTCATGCTCACTTTCCCCCAGAACCAATTTGCCCCTGCACGCTCTTTCCCCAGTAAACTGTGAAATACAAGGTCTCCTTGTAATACTTTTATACACTGCTCACTGCAGTTTAATATATGAGACACTGCATCATAGTCTGGAGGTTCAAAATTACCTCGAAGTAATCATTTCCTAGAGGGCTGGTAGTAAACATTCTGTCACATAGCTATAGATTGTCGCCTGTCGCCATCCATCAGCCCCCAGGGAGATATTAGGGGGAATGATACGGGAGTGAACTGAGAACAGGCGCACGTGGCTGCCAGCCCTCTGCAGAGGGAAACAGGCTTGGTGGCCTTATGGCAGGCTGGCTTTGTTGGAGGTGGGCTCTGTCTGCACCACAGCCCCGGATTGTGGGTTTGAGCTGTGGGTGGCCTGTTGGTTTAACTCAGTTCCAGGGTCACTGACTCTGTCAACCCTCATCTTGGCCTTCTGACATCTTCCCTGCAGCCTTCAGATCAACACCATCACCTGCGTTTGCACAGTGATAACGGTGGTGTGTAGCGGCGCACGTGTGTGTGCTCAGCTCTGTCTGACTCTTTGCGACCCTATGGACTGTAGCCTGCCAGGCTCCTCTGCCCAGTGGATTTTCCAGGCAAGAGTACTGAAGTGGGTGCTATTTCCTCCTCCAGGGGGATCTTCCCTGCCCAGGGATCAAACCCCCGTCATCTGCTTCGTCTCCTGCATTAACGGGTGGATTCTTTACCACTGCACCAGCTGGGAAGCCACGATAATTACAGTCACCGTTGACAAGCGCTCCCTCTGCCCCGTGGAGTCTGCTGATTCTTTTCAGCGGTCATCTTATTAATCTTCAGAGCAACGCCAGGAGGGAATTAAAACTTTAGCCGTATTTCACAGCTGAGGAAACTCAGGCTCGGAGATGTGGGAGAGCTTGCAAAGTCACACAGCTGGGCAGTGGCGGAGCCAGGATGTGAACTTGAAACTTGAGCGTCTGCCTCCAGAGACCAAGCGCTGAATCCCACTTGTTGCCACGAGTTGCCTCTGTTAAACATCCAGGTCCTCACTGAGCTCATGAGCTTGTACCCTTGCTGTTTTCAGAGGCACGCTGTTCTTGTACAGGTGGAGAAACCCAAGTTCAGCATGTAGCTGGCACTGAAGGGTTCTCTGGCCGCGCACCTGAAACTTCCTCCTTGGGAAGGAATCTAGAGTACAGGTGAAATGTCGCTGCCTGCAGACTTGCAGCACCTGGGAAAGGTCACCTCATGGACCTAAGGACTCAGTGAACTTCAGCCTAAGTCCCCAGCACGATCCAATCAGGTCTGAGGAAATGAAGTTGATACAGTGTGAAAGACACTCTCGGGAAAATTAACAGTAATACAACTTGGGTACAGGCATGGCTATTTGTCAGGAGCATTCAGACAGCGGTCCTGAAACTCTCATTTCATGAATGGCAAGATCAGTCCACTCTGGCCTGAAACAAGGGGTCCCACCTTGTTTACTCTGACGATGTCTTGCCTCAGTTGGCATTTCAGGAATCTGAGATTGGAAAGAAGCACAAAGTAGACCACATTTAGAGGTTTTCAGCATGTCTTTGTCATTTTGGGGCTCCACCCAGGACTGGAACTAGGAGGGAATGGAGCCCCACTTGACTGCAGCCCAGCATCACTCAAAGTCTAGTCTCTGAGCTGTGCATCTGTGATCTTTGTCAACAGTTCTAGACAAAATCAACTGGACACTGAGAACCAGCATGTAAAAACTTTTATAGCAATCTAGTCTTGCAAGGGGGCCAGGGGCACATGCATCGTTGAACTAGCTATAGACCAGTCAGAGTGTTGTTGAAATTCAGTGGTGAGATGCTGGTGATGCAAGCAAGTACTAATCACGCAGAGTAGGGCCACATGATTGGGCTTCCCAGGTGGCGCTAGTGGTAAAGAACATGCCTGCCGATGCAAGAGATGTAAGAGATTTGGGTTTGATTCCTGGGTCAGGAAGATCCCCTGGAGAAGGTCATGGCAGCCCACTCCAGTATTCTTGCCTGGAGAATCCCGTGAACAGAGGAGCCTGGTGGGCTACAGTCCACAGGGTTGCAGAGCTGGACACCGCTGAAGCGAGTTAGCACACGTGCGTAGGGTCGGCTGATTACTGGCAGCTCCATGCACAACTAGGACCGGTCTGTGATATATTTGGGAAAAAAAAAAAACAAAGCTGGCCCTTCATTACAGACACTTTGACGTGTACTGGTATAAATTTTGTTAGGGACAATGCTGTTTTCAAAGCACGCTGTCATCACCATTTTATTCCACAAACAAGAAAACGTCGGACCAAGACAACCATAACAATAGCAACAAAAACCCAAATCTAATATAGTAATTATTTGTTTGAAGTATGGTTTCATTTCTTCCTTTTTTTCATATATATTTTGAAGTATAGTTGATATACAGTGTTGTGTTAGTTTCTGGTGTTCAGCAAAGTTATTCAGTTATATATATGTATGTGTGTATTTTTCAGATTCTTTCCCATTATATGTTATTACAAGATAATGTATAGTTCTCCATGCTAGACAGTAGGACCTTGTTAATTATTTTATATATAGTAGTGTGTGTCTTTTTGTCCCAAGCTCCTAATTTTTCCCTCTTCCCTTTCCCACTTTGGTAACCATAAATTTGTTTTTTATGTCTGTGAGTCTATTTCTGCTTTGTAAATAAGTTCATTTGTATCATTTAAGATTCCACATCTAAGTGATACCATATGATATTTGTCTTTCTCTGTGTGATTTACATTAGTTTAATAAGATAATCTCTGCTGCTAAGTCACTTCAGTCGTGTCCAACTCTGTGTGACTCCATAGATGGCAGCCCACCAGGCTCCCCCGTCCCTGGGATTCTCCAGGCAAGAACACTGGAGTGGGTTGCCGTTTCCTTCTCCAGTGCATGAAAGTGAAAAATGAAAGGGAAGTCGCTCAGTCGTGCCCGACTCTTCGCGACCCCATGGACTGCAGCCCACCAGGCTCCTCCGTCCATGGGATTTTCCAGGCAAGAGCACTGGAGTGGGCGCCGTCGCCTGGTCCGTCCATTTTGCTGCAGATGGCAACAGTTGAGTCATTTTTATGGCTGAGCGATATTCCATTGCATGTATATGCACCATATCTTCTTTATCCATTTGTCTGTCTTGAGCTGCTTCCAAGCCTTGGCTATTGTGAACAGTGCTGCCATGAAACGGGCCTGCATGTGTCTTTTTGAACTACGTTTAGTCTTTTCTGGATATATGTCCAGGAGTGGGATTACAGGATCATATGGCAACTCTATTTTTAGTTTTTTGAAGAACCTCCACACTATTCTATATAGTGGCTACACCAAGTTACATTCCCACCTACACTGTAGGAGGGTTCCCTTTTCTTCACACCCTCTCCAGCATTCATTATGTGTAGGTATTTTGATGATGGCCATTCCGACTGGTATGATGTAAAATCTCAATTTAGTTTTGATTTGTATTTCTCTAGTAATTAGTGATGTTGAGTATCTTTTCACGTGCCTATTGGCCATCGGTATCTCTTGTCTTTCTCACTTCTCTGTGTGCTGATGGACTAGTGTTCGGCTGATTTCAGCTGGGTATGACTCTAGGCTGTGTATTGTCTCATTTGGGAACCAGAAGCTCTCTTGTTATGGTGATGGCAGGAGTGCAAGAGATTGGAAACGTGATGCCTGTTGAAGCTTAGAACTGTAACACTGTGACTTCCTCTCATATTTCATTGGCCAAGACAAGTCACATGACTAAGTGCAACACCAATGAGGCAAGAGAGTAGACCCCACCCACAAGTCACATGACAAAGAGCATGGATGTATAATTCTGTGGCATTGGGAACCATAATCCAGTTGACCACAGCTGATAACCATGGATACTAGGAAAAGCACTTAGCAATGAACCTGGCCAGAGTAGGTGCTCAGTAAACAAAAGCAGGGACATCACTTTGTCTACAAAGGTCCATGTAGTCAAAGCTATGGTTTTTCCAGTGGTCATGTATGGATGTGATGTGAGAGTTGCACCGTAAAGAAAGCTGAGCACCAAAGAATTGGTGCTTTTGAACTGTGGTATTGGAGAAGACTCTTGAGAGTCCCTTGGACTGCAAGGAGATCCAACCAGTCCATCCTAAAGGAAATCAGTCCTGAATATTCATTAAAAGGACTGATGCTGAAGCTGAACCTCCAGTACTTTGGCCACCTGAGTCGAAGCGCTGACTCACTGGAAAAGACTTTGACGCTGGGAAAGATAGAAGGCAGGAGGAGAAGGGGACGACAGAGGATGAGATGTTCGATAGCATCACCGACTCAATGGACATGAATTTGAACAAACTCTGGGAGACAGTGGAGGACAGAGGAGCCTGGTATGCTCCATTACATGGGGTTCCAGAGTCAGACACAACAGCAACTGAACAACAACAACAGAAACTCTCCTGGGAAGCAGACTCCCACATCTTCCTCTGAAATGGTTGTGTGGGAGGGATTCCCCCTCCCTGAGAGGTACCAGGGACGAGTTGCCTTTCCAGCCCAGGATTAAGTCAGTATCCAGAGAGAAAAGGCTGTGACATCATGCGCCCAATGCTTTGTGTTCCCAGGAAGCAAGATCCCAAGTGGAGGCTGCCAGAACTATTATCAGCTGCTGGCATATCCATTTGCCCATCCACCACTCACAAAGTGCTCTATTTATTTGCACACACTCTGTAATATAGCAGCGGAGGGAGAATTCATTAAGGCGAATTGTGAGGGTTGCTTAAAAAAAAAATTTCATCTCTCTATTTTATGCAGTGCATAGTTCCCTGTTTAATGAGAACTCTGCAAGTCCATTTTCCTTAAGGGTTTAATAAAAGTATAATTTAAAAAATTAAGACAGATGGGGAAAGTGCCGAGGGAAGCCATTTCTTCCATTAACTCACAGAGTAGATCTTCTCAATGCTGCAAGATGGGTGGTGAGAGGAAAGACTCCAGAAGCTATCAAGAGCCCTTTCAGGTTACATAAAACTCGGGCCTGGGTTTATGTGGCTCAGGGATTCCTGCCGAACAGATAGGAATTAGATTTATCAGTTGAGTAATGGGACTGTTGCTATCTGGGAGATTAATTAGTGCTGATATTGGAGCTTTGTTTTTTCTTGGAATTTGAACTACAGAGCCCCGAGAAGTGGACATTTGCATCTTTCAAACTTTTTTCTGAATTATCTTGGTTGTTTTTGGAGGGGAGGGGAGAATGGGGTGGTTGAGGGAGGGACAGCCTCGGGGTGTTGGAGGCCTCTTTGCAGTTTCATCTCCCTCCATGCAGCATTGTGGTTATTGTTCAGTTGCTAATTCTTGTCCGACTCTTTGCAACCCCATGGACTGTAGCCCACCAGGCTCTCTGTCCATGGGATCTCCTAGGCAAGAACACTGAAGTGAGTTGCCATTTGCTTCTCCAGGGATCTTCCCAATCCAAGGATCGAACCTACACCTCTTGCATCTCTTGCACTGGCAGGCGGATTCTTCATCACTGAGCCACTTGGGAAGCCCCAGCATGTACTGTTTCAGGGGCAAGTTGTCCACTGCAGTTTGGTTGCTTTCCATCCTGCTGCTGCCCCTGGCTTCTTGGAGCAAGGTAATTCCTAAGCTATAGCCACTCAAATAATAATAATAGCACTCTTATTATTAAAGAAGCTAAGGATGAGTCTTGCTCACATTTTGAGGTGCTTATTTTGTTAATTTCACTGGGAGGCTGGTGTTGTTATCATCCCCCTCTGACAGATCACTAAACCAAAACTTAGTCACTCAGAACATACAGAGCTGGCATTGAAGCCCGTGTCCCCCGTGGGGTAAAATTCCCAAGCTTGGAGAGCCAGGGTAGATGGAATGGGAACTAGCTCTCTTATCTGGCAGCTTTCCCTGCTGCATCTCTTGGGTTTATTGACAGGATTCTTAGTTTACTCTCAGCCTGCATCATACTCGTTCAGTTCAGTTCAGTTCCTCAGTCGTGTCCGACTCTTTGCAACCCCATGGACTGCAGCATGCCAGGCTTCCCTGTCCACCACCCTCCTCTGGAAACCAATGAGCAAACTCACATTGATGGAGGTCTCATCGTGTTGCAGGCACTCTTCTGAGAGCTGGGTGTTCTCTATTTCATTTAATTTTCAAAATACCTGCTAGGAGGAAGGTACAGTCAGCCCTCTGTATCAGTGGATCCCTCGTTCCTAGGACCAAGGACCACCTGTGGGACTTGAACCCCCAGGAATTTTGGTATCTGCAGGGGGCGTGGTCCTGGAACCAGTCCTCTGCGGATGCTGACGAACAACTGTGTGTAGCACCTCTGCTTTCTCGATAAGTGATCCAAGGCTCTTAAGAGGCAAAATGACTCACCCAAGGTCATGTGACAGGAAGTGGTTCAAACAAGGTCCAGACCCACATCTATCTGAAACTCCCAAACCTTTGCACTGAACCCCAAGGTTGAGCAGACATGATGGTCAGCTTCCCTTCCGTTCAATTTACCAGTGTCCCAGGCTGCCTCCATCCCTGGTAACTGAGAGCTGACGGAGGGACACAAGGCAGCCTGTCACACCTGGGAGTTATTTTTAGCACGCTACCATATAAATCCTTCTTCTCAGAAGGTAGGAAGGAGTCTGCGTGCCTCGATGAATCCCCTGGCCAGCATGTTGTTTTACGGTTTCCTTGGTGTGCTGGGAGACCCTCAGGCCTCAGTGAGGTGGACATGGGTTCCTGAGTCAGCAGTTTGGGAAACACGCTCTTCTCTGCCTTTCTTTGGCTGGCATTCATTAAGTGATCATAGAGAGGAACTCTGATCCTTTCCAACCAAGGAAATGCCTTTGTTTTCCCTCTACATTCAATTCCAAAGTAGTGGAAAGCAATTTCCGTATCTTGACCGTGTTGCCAGAGACATTTGAACTGATGGGTAAAGGTCAATAACTAGATAATGTCCAGAGAATGGAGAGGATGACTCCTAAGTTCATGCTCACTTTTTCAAAGTTGTTAACTGGCTTCAAGTAAGTTAAGTTATTCTCTCATGGACTGTAGACCACCAGGCTGCTCTGTCGCTGGGATTTTCCAGGCAGGGATACTAGAGCTGGTTGCCATTTCCTACTCCAGGGAACCTTCCTGACCCAGGGACAGAACCTGCGTCTCTTGCATCTCCTGCATTGGCAGGCCGAATCTTTACCACTAGTGCCACCTGGGAAGCCCAAGTAACTCTCTGTGTCAAAGAAAATAAGAGGCCTGGTTTTTATTTTGTAAGGATACTTGGGTTTTCTGTTCAGGACCAACAGAAGTGACTTTGGCACCACACAGAACCTCTGCTCTCAACTTCTGCATCCGTGCCAGACATCACTATTAGATCACAGCACCATGGCCTGCTCAGACCAGCTGTGATCTTAAAACCCTTCCCAGTAGCGGGAACCAGGCACCTTCTGCCACAGATCAAAATTGGGTTAGAGGTGAAATCAGTTTGCCAACTGTGTCTGGAAGTTTTACATCCTCTTTGAGTTTTAGTTCAGTTCAGTTCAGTCACTCAGTTTTTGCGACCCCGTGGACTGCAGCATGCCAGGCTTCCCTGTCTATCACCAACTCCCAGAGCCTGCTCAAACTCATGTCCATGGAATCAGTGATGCCATACAACTGTCTCATCCTCTGCCTTGAGTCTTTCCCAGCATCAGGGTCTTTTCCAGTGAGTCAGTTCTTTGCATCAGGTGGCCCAAGTATTGGAGTTTCAGCTTCAGCATCCGTCCTTCCAATAAATATTCAGGACTAATTTCCTTTAGGATGAACTGGTTTGATCTTGCTGTCCAAGGGACTCTCAAGAGTCTTCTCCACAGTTCAAAAGCATCAATTCTTTGTCACTCAGCTTTCTTTATGGTCCAACTCTCACATCCATACATGACTACTAGAAAAACCATAGCTTTGACTAGACGGACCTTTGTTGGCAAAGTAATGTCTCTGCTTTTTAATATGCTGTCTAGGTTGGTCATAGCTTTTCTTCCAAGGAAAGTGAAAGTGAAAGTCTCTCAGTCATGTCCAACTCTTTGTGACCCCCATGGACTATATAGTCCATGGAATACTCTAGGCCAACTGAAGTGGGTAGCCTTTCCCTTCTCCAAGGGATATTTCCAACCCAGGGATTGAAACCAGGTTGCCCGCATTGCAGGCGGATTCTTTACCAGCTGAACCACAAGGGAAGCCCAAGAATACTGGAGTGGGTAGCCTATCCCTTCTCCAGTGGATCTTCCTGCTGGGAATTGAAGCAGGGTCTTCTGCATTGCAGGTGGATTCTTTACCAACTGAGCTATCAGGGAAGCCCAAAGAGCAAGTGTCTTTTAATTTTATCGCTGCAGTCACCATCTGCAGTGATTTTGGAGCCCAAGAAAATAAGTCTATTACTGTTTCCCCATCTATTTGCCATGAAGTGATGGGACTGGATGCCATGATCTTAGTTTTTTGAATATTGAGCTTTAAGCCAGCTTTTTCACTCTCCTCTTTCCCTTTCATCAAGAGGCTTTTTAGTTCCTCTTCACTCTCTGCCATAAGGGTGGTGTCATCTGCATATCTGAGGTTATTGATATTTCTCCCAGCAATCTTGGTTTCAGCTTGTGCTTCATCCAGCCCATCATTTTGCATGATGTACTCTGCATAGAAGTTAAATAAGCAAAGTGACAATATACAGCCTTGACACACTCCTTTCCCAATTTGGAACCATCCGTTGTTCCATGTCCAGTTGTAACTGTTGCTTCCTGACCTGCATACAGATTTCTCAGGAGGCACATCAGGTGGTCTGGTATTCCCATCTCTTTAAGAATTTTCCACAGTTTGTTGTGATCCACACAGTCAAAGGCTTTGGCGTAGTCAGTGAAGCAGAAGTAGATGTTTTTCTGGGATTCTCTTGCCTTTTCTATGACCCAGTGGATGTTGGCAATTTGATCTCTGGTTCCTCTGCCTTTTCTAAATCCAGCTTGAACATCTGACAGTTGTCAGTTCATGTACTGTTGAAGCCTGGCTTGAGTTTAGGCATCTGTTTTTTCCTATCAGATACATGGATTGAGTTAAGATGCTAATCAAGGCCTCTGATGGGAAAACACATAATGCTCTGATTCTTAAATAATGAGAAATGAAGGCTTAGGGAGTGATTTGTTGAAGGTCATAGTAAGTGAGGGAAAGGGTTAAGATTTTTAAGTCAGATCCAGGTCCCTGTCTCGGCTGTACCATTTCCTCGTTTAGTGATATCTGGCAAATCACGTCAAATCCCTGAGCCTGAGTTTCCTCATCTGTAAAATGGACATAGAATGTTACCTCAGTGAGCCATGATGAGGATTAAGCTGAGATCCTGAAAATGAAATGCCTAGAAGACCTGTAGGGTGAAGAAGTGCCTGATAAAAGTTAGCTAATATTTGTTCAGTTTTCTTAAAAATGTCTTACGCACAAAACTCAATATACATTGTTTTGAAACATGATGACTATGGGTGCCACTATTCCCATTTTATAGATCATGAAATGCAGACTTAGGTAGTATGGCTTTCCCAAAATCATACATAAAAAGTAAATAGAAAAGCAGCTAGAACTCAAATGCCAGATATGGCAAAGCACCAGTCCTTATCCTTCAAATCTTATCCAGATATCCCTCACTCAGGGCAACATATCATGACCACACTTTTTAAATATTCTCTACCCCCCTTGTCTGTTTCTCCTCAGTTCAGTTCAGTTCAGTTCAGTCACTCAGTCATGTCCGACTCTTTGCAGCCCCATGAATCGCAGCACGCCAGGCCTCCCTGTCCATCACCAGCTCCCGGAGTTCACTCAAACTCATGTCCATCGAGCCGGTGGTGCCATCCAGCCATCTCATCCTCTGTCGTCCCCTTCTCCTCCTGCCCCCAATCCCTCCCAGCATCAGAGTCTTTTCCAATGAGTCAACTCTTCGCATGAGGTGGCCAGAGTACTGGAGCTTCAGCTTTAGCATCATTCCTTCCAAAGAAATCCCAGGGTTGATCTCCTTCAGAATGGACTGGTTGGATCTCCTTGCAGTCCAAGGGACTCTCAAGAGTCTTCAAACACCACAGTTCAAAAGCATCAATTCTTTGGTGCTCAGCCTTCTTCACAGTCCAACTCTCACATCCATACATGACCACAGGAAAACCATAGCCTTGACTAGACGGACCTTAGTCGGCAAAGTAATGTCTCTACTTTTGAATATACTATCTAGGTTGGTCATAACTTTTCTTCCAAGGAGTAAGTGTCTTTTAATTTCATGACTGCAGTCACCATCTGCAGTGATTTTGGAGCCCCCCAAAATAAAGTCTGCCACTGTTTCCACTGTTTCCCCATCTATTTCCCATGAAGTGACAGGACCGGATGCCATGATCTTTGTTTTCTGAATGTTGAGCTTTAAGCCAACTTTTTCACTCTCCTCTTTCACTTTCATCAAGAGGCTTTTTAGTTCCTCTTCACTTTCTGCCATAAGGGTGGTGTCATCTGCATATCTGAGGTTATTGATATTTCTCCTGGCAATCTTGATTCCAGCCTGTGTTTCTTCCAGTCCAGCGTTTCTCATGATGTACTCTGCATAGAAGTTAAATAAGCAGAGTGACAATATACAGCCTTGACGTACTCCTTTTCCTATTTGGAACCAGTCTGTTGTTCCATGCCCAGTTCTAACTGCTGCTTCCTGACCTGCATACAGATTTCTCAGGAGGCAGGTCAGGTGGTCTGGTATTCCCATCTCTTTCAGAATTTTCCACAGTTTATTGTGATCCACACAGTCAAAGGCTTTGACATAGTCAACCAAGCAGAAATAGATGCTTTTCTGGAAGTCTCTTGCTTTTTCCATGATCCAGTGGATGTTGGCAATTTGATCTCTGGTTCCTCTGCCTTTTCTAAAACCAGCTTGAACGTCAGGGAGTTCACGGTTCACGTATTGCTCAAGCCTGGCTTGGAGAATTTTGAGCATTACTTTACTAGCGTGTGAGATGAGTGCAATTGTGCGGTAGTTTGAGCATTCTTTGGCATTGCCTTTCTTTGGGACTGGAATGAAAACTGACCTTTTCCAGTCCTGTGGCCACTGCTGAGTTTTCCAAATTTGCTGGCATATTGAGTGCAGCACTTTCACAGCATCATCTTTCAGGATTTGAAACAGCTCAACTGGAATTCCATCACCTCCACTAGCTTTGTTTGTAGTGATGCTTTCTAAGGCCCACTTGACTTCACATTCCAAGATGTCTGGCTCTAGATTATTCTTCTCTGCAAAGCACTTTTTGCTTTCTAAGACACACTCTCTTACTATATAATCTACTTATTTATTTTGCATATATTTTATTGCCTGTCTCACTCCTACTTGCCTATCCCCCAGGGCAGGGGGTTTAGTTTATTTTTTGAGTGCCGTATTCGCTGCTCTGAGCACAGTCTTGACACACAGTAAAGCGCTAAATATTTCCTGAGTAAACACGTGAAGTCTACCTGACTCCAAAGCTTACTCTTTGGATCACACCGTATCCTACACTGTTTGTATTCAGTTACTAGTTGTTGAAGGCCTACCATGTTCTGGGTGTCATGGAGACGTCATAAATACATTGTTGCTACATTTGACCATAACCTTTTGTGGAAGGGACGATTATCCAGGCTTTGCAGCTGAGGAAGCTGACACTCAGCAAGATTTTGAGACTTGACCATGCCCATTGGACATCTGTTAAGGGACAAAAAGGGAGTCTTATCTAGGTCAGCTGGACTCCAAGACCTGCTCTCCATCCCTGGCCCATGTCAGATGATAAGAACTGGCTTCCTTCTCAGAAGCTGTTTATGAGTACCATCCTTGGGCCAAAATTTTCACTTGAGAACTAGACTCTTGTTCAGCTAAAAAAAAAAAACTCATCAAACCTCATGAACAGAGTCTTCTGTATACATATTCCAGAACTGGCGCCTACAGAAACCTAGAAACAGAATCCCTGGGGTTAGAGGAAGTCGTAGGGAGTCCAGGAATCTAACTTTTAATAAGAACCTAGGTGATTTCTATGATCAGGCCAATCCAGAAAGCAGTAAGGAATTCGTGCATCTGCCCATTCATTTCCTCATCTTTAAAATGGGGATAAGGGACTTCTATGGTGGTCCCGTAGATAAGACGCTGTGCTTCCAATGCAGGGGGCCCGAGTTCAATCCCTGGCCGGGGAACTAGATCCCGCGTGCCACAACCAAAGGTCCTGCATGCAGCAACTTAGACCCAGTGGGGCCAAGTAAATAAAAATAGAAAATAAAATGGGGATAATACCAGTACCCAGCTTATGTGGTTACTGCAAAGATTAAGGACGATCCCATGGACTGTAGCCCGCCAGGCTCCTCTGCCCACGGGATTTTCCAGGCAAGAATACTGGAGTGGGGTGCCATCTCTTCCTCCAGGGGGCCGATCCTCCTCAGGGACTGAACTTGCCTTTCCTGCATCTCCTGCTTTACAGGTGGATTCCTTACCACTGAACCATCGGGGAAGCTCCATGCCTGTAATACCAGTACCCAGTTTATATGGTTAATGTAAGGATTAAATAAGGGTATATTAGGAAACACAGGCTTAGAACAGTGCCTACCAAGTAAGTCAGAAGAGCTGATTAAGGCCTGGGCACCTCCTATGGTTGGTTATCAGGGATATGGCAGAAACAGACAGACAAGGCCTTGCCCTCCGGGTGCTGGCCATGTGAGCACAGGTTTTGGCATCAGATAAACCTAGATTGAACTCCCGCCCTTGCCACTCACACTCAGGTGTGGGCATGAACAAACTCCTGGACTTTTCTGGCTCCAGCGTGGGGTAATAGAAGAGCAGTTTCACAGCCTCGTTGTTTGTATAAACTAGAAGAGTCTCCGAGAGGCAAAGCACCTTGCTAGGATCACATAGCTAGTGAGTGTCAGAGCTGGACTCGTATTCACATCTGTTAGACTGGGGGTCGGACATTTACCTACTACATTATACAGCTTCCTGCAGAGAGAATTGGCTATAAAACTTACAGGGAGTGGGTGGAAAGGATTACGAACCCAGTGAAGGCTTCACCCAACTTACCTGCACACTGAAGCACATTGGACCGAGGCCTCTGTGGGAACATGCCCCACCCCACCCCCCACCGTGACAAAATGATACCCAGACTTACCTAGTTCCCACCAACCTCACACAGAGCCAGCCTCCCCAAGTTTTCCTGCAGCGTAGGCATTTGGAAAGCTCCTTGGAGAGTTTCAATCTCTCTAATCTCGCCAGGCTGGCTCAAGGAGGGCTTGGGAGACATGAAAGGCAGCAGTTATTTATTTCATGAATAGATAACGGCAGGCCATTTAGAGAGAGCAGCGGCAGGAAGATGAAAAAGCTATTAATACAGTTGGAAGCTCATTTCTTTCGGAGTGGTCAGCAGCCGCCGGAGAGGACAAAAACGAGAAAATATTGCAATGGGCGCTCCTGACAACACAAATTTTTCAGGAGATATTAAAGTGCGTTGTTCACCATCATAAACATTTTTTTTTAATGTTTATGAGATCTGTTCAAAGGCATCTTGATGGATGAAACCCAATAACATTTATAGGGGTGTGTGTGCCCGTGTGTGTGTGTGTGTGTGTGTGCGTGTGTGTGTGTGTGTACTCACATTTCTTTTGTTCTCGTTGTTGTTGTTCAGTCACTAAGTCTATCTACCTCTTTGCAATGCCATGGACTGCAGCACTCCAGGCTCCTCTGTCCTCCTCTGTCTCCTGGAGTTTGGTGAAATTCATGTCCATTGAGTCAGTGATGTTATCTAACCATCTCATCCTCTGCCACCCCCTTCTCCTTTTGCCTTCCATCTTTCCCAGCATCGGGATCTTTTCCAATGAGTTGGTTCTTTACCTCAGGCGGCCAAAGTATTGGAGTTTCAGCTTCAGCATCAGTCTTTCAAATGAATATTCAGGATTGATTTCCTTGAGGATTGACTGGTTGGATCTCCTTGCTGTCCAAGGGACTCTCAAGAGTCTTCTCCAACTCCACAGTTCGAAAGCATCAATTGTTCTAGTAGCCTCTGTAAATCATGTCTATGAGCGGATGTACTTAACAGTGGCTAGGCAGGGTCTACATAGTGCAACGTGAAGTCCATGCCTCTGTTCCCTGGGTAATTATACTATTTGTGACATCTGCCACGTCTGCAGAAGGGGTTCTGGGAAGCTGGGAGTTGACCAGAGGACAGATGGGAGCTGAAGCAATGCTCCAGTTCTGAAAGGAGAAAGCCTGGAGGAGCATGGCAGCACATCCCATTGTTGGGAACATATTTCCACCCAAAGTGGGGCCTGTAGGAACAGGATTTGTGGGGATTCTTGTGTCTCTGACCCCTGTAGGAGATTCACAGCATAGAAGATCCTGTTCAAGGCTATTTGGTTCTTGAGATAAAGCAATCCCCTTAACATGGCTTAATTCTGCTTTGCCCAGACACTAACCACAGCAAAACACAGCAAGGCTCTGGTTCCTTAGAGGATGCCTTCTGGAACACAACTTTTAGGTGATAAAACTGGGCAAAAACCTGGTAATCATTGTAACTAAGCCACGATAGCATCTCTGCACACAATTGTTAGCTTACTTATTGTAAATGAAATGACTTGTCATATTTGCTTCAGGAACTAAGCAAATTAGACGATCTACTAGTTTTGATAAATGTTTTGTGTTTTTTTTCCCATTTGAATTGGTTTATTGTTTGTTTTAGGACTTAAGCACATAGCCAATTTACCTGAGAGGGATGAACTCCTGTTTACTCAGTTTTGTAGACTGATTAAGAGCATCAGCTAGGGAGTCAGGTGCCCCAGGGTTGAATTCTGGCACTTTCACTTCCCAGAGTTGTGACTTTGAGAAAGTTATGGAGCCTCTCTATTTAAGCCTCAGTTTCCACATCTGTAGAATGGAAGCAATACTGGGCCTATGCTACTGGCTGATAGAGATTAGTTGAAATAAAGCAGACAAAGGGTTTGGCACATAGTAGGGCTGGCATGTAGTGAGTTCTTAGTACGTGTTGGTCATCATCATTATCAGAAGGGGCGGGGGCTCCCAGGCGAACCTTAAATCTTTCTTCCATTCTCAGGGGCACTTGAGGAAGTTTGGGCTCTGCAACACTGATAGAAGGAATGTATCCGCTAGAAATAAATGATGGTCTCGCTGGTGTCGCTGTATGCTCTGAGCCCACTGCTCTTGGTTGTTGGATCTTTGTTAGGTGACGTCCCTGGTGGCTTAGAGGTTAAAGCGCCTGCCTCCAATGTGAGACCCAGGTTCGATCCCTGGGTTGGGAAGATCCCCTGGAGAAGGAAATGGTAACCCACTCCAGTATTCTTGCCTGGAAAATCCCACGGATGGAGAAGCCTGGTAGGCTACAGTCCATGGGGTCGCAAAGAGTTGGACACGACTGAGCGCCTCCACTTTCACTTCACTAATTTATGGAGTGCAGGTACTGAAGGAAGAGAAAGTAACATGAGCCCCTACTCAGCACGGTATTCAAGGCTCCAAGACCCTGAAGCTTCCCTGTGCTGATGTGACCCGGAGTCACCCCAGCTCCCATCCTTCAAACCACAATGGTGTTTGGGACAGTGGACATTGGCTCTGGATATCCAAGGCCTTTGTGATGCTGCTGGCGTAACATGCCGCCATGCTTCTCATTCTCTGTCCGTTCTTAGGGCGAAAGAGGTCTCATGCCCGGTGAGCCTATCCTGTGTCCTCTGAATTTCAGCAGCAATCCAAACCTGAAAGCCACTCCAGTGGTCCTGAAAGTATTAAATAGACTTGCAGTTTAAAATAGCCAGCAACTCAGTTTGACATTTATCCTCGGGAAACTTTAGGCAAATTACTTAAACTCACTGGACCTTAGGTTCCTCTTCTCTAGAATGGGGGTGAGATCATATACCTCACAGAGTAGTTATTTCTTAAATGAGATAATATATGTCAAATGCCTAGAATAGCGCCTGGCCCCAAACTGAACGATTGTGCAAAATGTCCGGTATCATGCCCTGCACTGGGTCTTGGCAAGGGGACTTTCCAGACTTCTCTCCTGCTCATCAGGGACCACCTGGCTCAGGAACTAAGTTATAAAGTTGTCCCTTGCTCAACATTTAGCTTTCTCTGAATTCTCATTAGGGGTATCTTAATCTGCAAATGGAACCCCCCCGCCCCCCCACAAATGGCTCAGCAGATAAAGAATCCACCTGCACTGCAGGAGACACAGGAGATGCAGGTTTGATCCCTGGGTTGGGAAGATCGACTGGAGGAGGAAATGGCAGCCCACTGCAGTATTCTTGCTGGGAAATCTCCTGGACAGAGAGGCTGTCAGACTACAGTCCAAAGGGTTGCAAAGAGTCGGACGCAACTGAGTGATTGACAGCAGCAGCAGAATCTACAAATAGAGCATTAGTTTCATGAAGCCAGCGAAAGTCTAATTCGTGTCTAATTCCCTTTCTTATTGTTTGGCAAAATATTGCAAATACTAAATATTATTGTTCAGTCTCTCAGTTGCGTCCGACTCTTTGCAACCCCAGGGACTGCAGCACACCAGGCTTCCCTGTCCTTCACCATCTCCAAGAGCTTGCTTAAACTCATGTCCATTGAGTTGGTGACGCCATCCAACTGTCTCATCCTCTGTTGTCCCCTTCTCCTCCTGTCTTCAATCTTTCCCAGCATCAGGGTCTTTTCTATACCTGCATGGTTGTATGGTTAAAACGTAAGATAGGTGTTAAAGAGTTGAAATTAAGCCTGGTGGGTATGATAATGTCATGTAGTGATGGCCAGGCTGAGTGTGGACTCTCTCCTGTGTGCAGTGGGGAGCCATGGGGGGCTTTTGAGGGGAGTGGTCTGATCAGCCCTCTACTGTATGATAACAGTGATGACAGGAATGGCATCCATAAGGACAGGCGCTGATAATGGGGAACTCTCAGCTCTTCCCTTGTACCAGAAACTGTGCCAAATCCCTGACACCCACCATGGCACCTAGTCCTCACAGAGGACTCTCTAGGCTTGGAATACTGGATAACTGGCTGTGTGCTGGACGGACGGAAGGGCAGAATGACTGGAGTCTTCTGAGACGTGATATAGTCTTCAGTTAAGGGAGGACAATGGAAATGGGATTGACAAGCCCCCAAACACAGAGCACGTATTTGTCAGTTTCACTGGTTGGCCAAACACCTCCTTAGTTCAGTAAATGTTCAACCACGTCAACTTTAATTCTAATCCCTTATGTCAGAACAGCCAGGGTAGTCATCACTCAACTACTCTGTAGGAAGAGCCTTACTAACTTTAAAGGGGAGGGTGTGACTCTTTTTCGCTGGGTCGTAATGTTGCCAGAGGGGACATTCTACGAGGAATCTGTGATAGGGGCTTTGCATGGTGTAGTGCATCAGTTCAGTTCAGTTCAGTTCAGTCGCTCAGTTGTGTCCGACTCTTTGCAACCCCATGAATCGCAGCACGCCAGGCCTCCCTGTCCATCACCATCTCCCAGAGTTCACTCAGACTCATGTCCATCGAGTCCATGATGCCATCCAGCCATCTCATCCTGGGTCGTCCCTTCTCCTCCTGCCCCCAGTCTCTCCCAGCGTCAGTCTTTTCCAATGAGTCAACTCTTCGCATGAGGTGGCCAAAGTACTGGAGCTTCATCTTTAGCATCATTCCTTCCAAAGAAATCCCAGGGTTGATCTCCTTCAGAATGGACTGGCTGGATCTCCTTGCAGTCCAAGGAACTCTCAAGAGTCTTCTCCAACACCACAGTTCAAACGCATCAATTCTTCAGCGCTCAGCCTTCTTCATAGTCCAACTCTCACATCCATACGTGACCACAGGAAAAACCATAGCCTTGACTAGAAGGACCTTTGTCGGCAAAGTAATGTCTCTGCTTTTGAATATGCTGTCTAGGTTGGTCATAACTTTTCTTCCAAGGAGTAAGCGTCTTTTAATTTTATGGCTGCAGTCACCATCTGCAGTGATTTTGGAGCCCAAAAAAATAAAGTCTGACACTGTCTCTACTGTTTCCACATCTATTTCCCATGAAGTGATGGGACCAGATGCCATGATCTTCATTTTCTGAATGTTGAGCTTTAAGCCAACTTGTTCACTCTCCTCTTTCACTTTCATCAAGAGCTGATTTGGGGCAATTTTCTCTTAGCTGGAGACTGTGCCCTCCTGACTTGAGATTTCCCTTTCTCTTCCATGAAAGACTCTCTGGGGACTGCTAGGAGACCTCTGGTTGGTCACTGACTATGTTGCTTTTCTTCCACAATTCTGGTCCCCCAGGTGGCCGCCACCCTCTGACTTGAGTCAGAGACTAGGTGTCCACCTACCAGTGCTCCCAGTCCACTCCCTGTCAGTCATCGAATTTGCCAAAACGAATCCCCCAGGAGTCCCGCCGTCTGCCCTCTTCTCTTCACCCCGACAGCCACCACCATCCAGGATGCCATTATTCAAGAATGGCGGTGGCATCCCAGCTGGTCTCCTTGTGCCCGGGCCTGCGTCTCCATCTTCACAATGCAGCTGGAACACTGTCTTGAAGATTCACGTCTGTGATGCCGTTCTCTTGTTTCAGAACCCAAACCGCACATCCTGGCATTCAGTGCTCCTCATAACCCGGCCCCTGCCTGACTCCCTGACCTCAAGCCACCATGCCCTGCGTGCTCCAGCCATGCCACACCTTTAGGCAGGGCTGACCCTGCCCAGAAATCCCCAGGCTCTCTAACACCCTTCCGGGGACTCAAGTCCACAGCTGGACCCTGCAAAGCCCCTGTCCGTGTGCCTATCCCTCCTGCCTCCAGATCCTTCTTTCCTGTCCCCATCAGCTTGTGGGGCTGGTAAACGAGAGTGGTTATTTCCCAGGGAGCTACCTCCGGGGCCATATCTGCAGTTCCAGCCGAGATTGATGAACTTTCAAATGATGAGGTTTCTGGGGGCATTTATTGACATATAAATCAAAATCCAATTTATGTGAAGGAAAATCCCAACTGGTTTACATGGCAGGATTATGAAACAATTTTAGCCGAGTGCACAGCCTCTCAGATGAGGTAAAATGATTTTTACCTTCCACAAAAGAAGCTTTGCTTTTTAATTTCTGGAGGCATTTTCATGGGGTCACCCTGGAAACTCCTGACACTGAATTTGCCAACTTCCTCTAAGGTTGCCAACTTACGATACTGGTCTGAGGGGAGGGAGGGAAATGCAGTCTATTGAGGGCCTACTGCGTGCCAGGCACACATATACACTCTCCTATCGCAAGCCTTGCAATGGACTTCAGGGTCCTTGACATCATACTGAAGGCCTTCTTCTCAACCATGGGGCTGTCCAGTCTCTTCCTGAGAGAAGGTATTAGTTGCCTGTTGCTGCAGAACAAATTAACACACACTCTGCAGCTTTATAACAACTCCCCTGTGTCATTTCCCTATTTCTGTGGGTCAGGAGTCTGGACACGACTTCACAGAGGTCCCTATTTGAGGTCTTCCAAGGTCGCAGTGAAGTGCTGATCAAGGCTGTCTTCTCATCTGTGGCTCAACCGGGGAAGGATCTGCTTCCAGGCTCATATGATTGTTGCAGCAGCCCTTGGCTCATGGGTCATAGAACCTGGGATCTCAATTTATTGTTGCCTTTGGGCCAGAGGACCCCCTTCCCCAACCCAGTTCCTTCCCACTTGGTTCTTCCAAGTCAGAGAGAGATAGGGACTTCAAGCAAGACAGATGTGACAGATGATGTGATCTTATATGATCACAGAAGTGACACCATCCCATCATCTCTGTCATATTCATTGGTTAGAGGCCAGACCCAGGTCCTGCCCTCACTCTTAGGGGAGTGGGTTACATAAGGCATGATTGGGAGATGGGGATCTGTCTGCCCCAGAAGGGATGAGTCACTCTTGGTCACACAGCTAGCTGTCTGTGGAGCTGAAGTCTGACTTCAGAACCCACATGATGCTGCCCGTTCAGCTGATTCCACAGTCTGTGAAATCCAAAGCAAAACTCTTCTCAGGAGACTTATCCTGACTGCCGAAGCCTGGGCCATTTCTTCATCTCAGGAGCTGCTGTAAGTTTTAGCACCCAAATCACCAAAACGATAGTGGAAGTGAAGCAGTTCTTCAAAGGACGACTTCTTAGGGTGTTAATGCCCCAAGTGGGGGTGGGATCCTGAGTGTGTTCACTCCTGCTGGACTCGGGCCTTTGCGGGCTGTTCTCTGATGGACCCCGAGGGACCATGATCCACTGCGGCCCCAGGGAGATACCCACATGGCTGCTCAGAGGTTAATGGCATGGCAGGTCTCGCTCCCTGTGGTCACCCTTCACAGAAGAGGCCCTTACCACCTGGCTTATTTAACGGTCTTGCTGCTGTGTTTTTATTTTTCTACCAATGTACACAGCCTCCCATTTGATGTTTGGAGCCCTTCCAGTTCTTTGATTCTGAACTAGACTCGTGTTAACTCCTGCGTGGCTGTCATGTACAGTTGTATGGATTGTGCACTGCGTAAGGATGCCTAGATCCTATACAAGGTCCACACACCGAGATCTCTTTTCCAGTGGCAGGGGACATACCCAACGTCTCTTCCCTTTTGTTGTAACAACACCCTGGTTGTGTCTTGCTTTGTTTTAGGAGCCTCCTTCCTTCACTCTTCAGCCTTCATACCACTCGCTAAGACTGGGAGAAGCCCTTTCTGCCTGAGGAAAGAGGCACTTATTTCCATTCACATATAGAGACCGAGCTAGGCTTGCAGCAGCCTTGATGACTATTCTTCAGCCTAGCCGACCTTCTGGTGGCCTGGGGTTGTGACATAATCTGCCCAACCTGACTCTGAGAGCAAACAACTCACAGTCTTTAAAAACCCAGCAGCTGCCCAGCCATGATAGAAATTCTCCTTTCAACATGCTGCACCTAAAACTCCCAAGTCCATATGTAGCATCATTTAGGTAAAGAATGAGAAGCTCCGCTGTCATGTCCCTTTAAATAAACCTTACAATCGACAGCCAGCGTTGGGCTCTATGCCGACGTTCAGTCATAAAGGCCGTTCTAGGGGAGAGAATATTCAAAAGCCACATTAAAAAAATATGCAATCAACACCAGCTGTGGCCCAATTAAATTCAGCAGATCACAGGTGTTTATATGGATTACAGACACACACACACACACTTTACCCAACAAGCTACTTCCTTTATAATACAGAGCTTGAAACACAAGATGAGAGCCATCAATCACTCACATCAGAAGCACCTGAAATTCATAATGAAAATGTAGGTTCTTTCTCCCCACCCTAGACCAATGCATCCAAATATTTTAAGAGGAGCACAAGAATCCAAATCCTAGCAAGGACCCAATTTCAATATTAAGTGCCGATATTAAGCTGCTGTCGCTGTTTAGTTGCTCCGTTGTGTGTGACTCTTGGCAACCTCATGAACTATAGCCCACAAGGCCCCTCTGTTCATGCGATTTCCCAAGTCGGGTTGCCATTTGGTACCGGAGTGGGTTGCCATTTCCTTTTCCAGGGGATTTTCCCAACCCAGGGATCGAACCCATGTCTCCTGCATCTCCTGCACTGGCAGGCAGATTCTTTGCTGCTGAGCCATGAGGGAAGCCCCATTACCTGTCATAAAGAGCACTCTTGGGCTTCCCAGGTGGTGCTAGTGGTAAAGAACCCATCTTTACCACGGGTTCCATCCCTGGGAAGGAAAGATCCCCTGGAGGAGGGTATGACAACCCATTCCAATATTCTCGCCTGGAGAATCCCATGGAGAGAGCAGCCTGGTGGGCTACAGTCCATGGATTCACAAGAACCAGGCACGACTGAAGTGACTTAGCACACACACATGCATGCGAATTGGGCACATTGAATGCATGTGTAATTTTCACTTCCTCACACTTAGTTTGCTTAGGTCAGAAATGGGATGCTTACGTCTTGGGAAAAAATGTGCACTGATACACACATGAACTAGCGCAACATTGTAACCCAACTATACTTCAGTTTTTTATATGGATTATACACACGTGTACACATTACAAAGTTTGTCTATCTGGCTGTGCCAGGTGTTAGTTGTGGCACACGAGGTCTTTGTCGCAGCACGTGGTGTCTTCAGTTGCATCACGTGGGATCTAGTTCCCTAACTCCAGGGATCGAACCACAGGTCCCTGCATTGGGAGCATAGATTCTTAGCCACTGGACCCCCAAGGACGTCCCTCTACTTCAATTTTTTTAAAAAAAGCGCACTAATAATCTCAGAAAGAAAAAAAAGTAAGTTTATTAATTGGGATCCTGTTTACTTTTATGTTGGCTAGATTGAATATTTAAATGTGATGCTTTATTTTTACCTGTTTCCATAACTGAGCAAAATGTGTTTAAAAAGGTGTGATGATATTAAATTTCCCACATCCTACATTTCATCGCAGACTATCAGCTAATGACTAGATTGCCCACACTCAAGCAAAATGACTTTGCTTAACCCAGTTCATTGGCTGAGTGACCCTGGGCAAGTTACTCAACCTCTCTGTGCTTCTGGAGTCTCCCTTGAAAAGGGGAGATGGTGATAAAACCCACTTTATGGCGTGACGGAGTTGAGTAAGTGAAATGAGACTCGTAAAGCTCCTAGCAGTGTGGCTGATACAAGTCACTGATAAACACCAACGCTTATTGATTTTTAGCAAATCTCACCTTCGACAGCTGAAGTCTAATGAGAGCTACCAACTCGGGAATTTGCTCCATGTTTATGCCTGATACAGACATTTGTTACTGCCCCTCCTTCCTATTTTTTTTTAAGAGTTTATCTTTGGCTGTGCTGAGTCTTCATTGCTCCATGGGCTTTTCTCTAGTTGCGGCGATTGGGGCCTACTCTGTGTTGCCATGCTCGGACTTCTCACTGCGGCAGCTTCTCGTGTTGTGGAACGCAGGTTCTGGGGTGCGCAGGCTCAGTACCTGCAGCTCCCTGGCTCGGGAGGACAAGCTCAGCAGGTGTGGAGTGCAGGCTCGGTTCCTCCAGCGCACATGGGATCTTCCCAGATCAGGGATGGAACCCTTGTCTCCTGCATTGGCAGGCGGACTCTTTACCACTGGGCTACCAAGGAAGCCCCATCTTTTCTCTTAAATCCGCTTCTCAGAAGATCATGGAACAGCCTAGAAGTAGGAACTGGTTCTTCCAGTCCTCTCTAGAAGATTCTCAAGTCTGATTCATTCTCGGGAGGGGTTGCCAAAGGTCCCTCTTATTTTAGGTTCGTTCATTCAGTCATTCAACCAACCACTTACTGTAAGTCAGGACCTTTGCTAGACAGAGAGATGAAAGAAGTAGCCCCAGCCTCTCAGAGCTCGTAGCCTGGTTGAAGGGGTGGGAAGAGAGAGACAGGCACTGGCACTTCGGTGAGATACGACAGGCAGACAGGAAGCTGGAGAACAACAGAGGAATTCCTTTCATTTACTCAGCCTGGGGGTCGGGGAAGGGAGCTATGACATCCAAGGAAAGTCCTTAAAAGAAGGGAGGAAATAGCTGGGCAGTAGGATGGGTGTGGGGAGACTTTCCCAGCCCAAGAATGTCCCAGGAGAACTGCAAATAGATAAGTATCGCAGGAAAGGCATGCATTTCGGTGGAAACAGAGGACCAAGGGGAAAGGGAGAGAGGAAAAGCAGCAGTGGGCACACACAGACTAAGAAATCCTGCTGGGGAAAACGGGGAGCCCCTGAAGTCTAGCAGGAGAGGGACGATCAGTCCGGGGCTTTGGAAAGACCATAATTGCTGCTCTCGGGGGGAGGGGTTATGTAACTAATTCAGAGGCTGATATGATCGTTCAAGTCTAAATGATGCTGGTGGCAAGAAGGGACTAGATTGAGAGGTATGTGAGAGGCGTAAGCAACAGGACTGGAGACTGCATGAAGGAGAAGGGGAGGTGGGATGTCAAGACTGACACCAGACTGAGCACTTGCCTGAAGGTCCAGTGGCTATCACTTCATGGCAAATAGATGGGGGAAAAGTGGAAACACTGTCAGATTTCATTTTCTTGGGCTCCAAAATCAATGTGGATGGTGAGTGCAGAGACAAAATTAAAAGACACTTGCTCCTTGGAAGAAAAGCTATGACAAACCTAGACAGCATATTAAAAAGCAGGGATATCACTTTACTGACAAAGGTCCATATAGTCAAAGCTATGTTTTTTTTTCCAGTAGTCATGTATGGATGTGAGAGTTCAACCATAAAGAAGGCTGAGTGCCCCAAAATTAATGCTTTTAAACTATGCTGCTAGAGAAGACTCTTGAGAGTCCCTTGAACTGCAAGGAAATTAAACCAGTCAATCCTAAAGGAAATCAGCCCTCAATATTCATTCGAGGGACTGGTGCTGAAGCTGAAGGTCCAATACTTTGGTCACCTGATGAGAAGAGCTGACTCATTGGAAAGGACCCAGATGCTGGGAAAGATTGAGGGCAAAGGAGAAGGGGGCGAAAGAAGATGAGATGGTTGGATGGCATCACTGACTCAATGGACAGGAGTTTGAGCAAACTCAGGGAGACAGTGAAGGACAGGGAAGCCTGGTGCACTGCAGTTAATGGGATCACAGAGTCAGACATGACTTAGTGAGTGAATGACAACAACAACCAGCGACTAGGACTCTGTTCCCAGAGCAGGGCCCTGGGTTCCATCCCTGGTCAGGAAAGTATATCGTGCCTGCTGCAACTAAGGCTCGACAGAGCCAAAGAAACAAAAATGTAAAGAATAAAGTGTATTACTTGGACAAAAAAAAAAAAAAAGACACCAGGCTTACATGACTAGGAAGGTAATTGATGGAGCAGAAACTATATGTATTAGAGATGTTTAACTCTTACCTGCTGCTTCTTAAACAGGGCACACAATTCTTCAGATTAAAGAAGCTCAACTGATCTTGCCAGCCATTGTTACTGAAGCTTGAACCAGGATGATAAGTACTCTAGAAGGCAAAATGGAAAAATTCTCAGGAGGGCATCTTCTTGGAAATGCCCAATTTTCTGCACAATCTTCAAACTCAGTACAATAGGATTTATTCATCACTTGCTTTTGTCACTTGCTGTGGCCATTGGATTGAACCAGGAAAGCATGGTTCCTGCCTTCATGGGACTTAATTCTAGCTTAGAGGTCTGGTATCTTCTAGTTTAAGTATCTTCTGGTTTATGTGCTAAATCCTACTGTCCCCTAAGTGTGCTTGAGTAAGCATACGAGTGTATTAGCTAGCTATTGCTGTATAACAAAATGCTCTCAAAATCCAGTGGCTTAAAATAGCAACCCATTTATTTAGCTTAAAATTCTGCCATTTGTAATTTAGGCTGGGCTCAGTTGAATGGTTCTTCTGAACTTAGCTGGATACATTCTTGCCTTGACATTCAAGCTATAGGTTGAGTAGGCAGCTTTATTGAGGCTTGCTGGTCTCTCGCGTGTTTGAGACCTCAGCTGGGATGAATGTCCTTGAATGGCTCTGGTCTCTCATCCTCCCATGAAAATGAAAGTTGCTCAGTCATGTCCAACTCTTTGAGACCCCATGGACTATACAGTCCATGGAATTCTCCAGGCCAGAATACTGGAGTGGGTAGCCTTCTCCAGGGGGTCTTCCTGACCCAGAAATTGAGCTGGAGTCTCCTGCATTGCAGGTGATTCTTTACCAACTGAGCTATCAGGGAAGCCCATAGGCTAGCCCAGATTGTTCATGTGGAGGCCAGGAATGTTTCTCAGAGAGAATGGAAGATGCACAGTCTCTAGAGACCCAGACTTAGAACGGACACAGTATCACTTCCACCATGTTGTACTGGCCAACTGTAGTCACAGGTCCAGTGCAGAGTCCAGGAGTGGGGGAAAGGCTCTGCACCTTGATAGGAGAAGCAGCAGAGTCTCATTGCAGAGAACATGGGGCACAGTAAGAAGAATTGTAACATTATGGTCTAAGGACTCACGGAGAAGGCAATGGCAACACACTTCAGTACTCTTGCCTGGAAAATCCCATGGATGGAGGAACGTAGGCTGCAGTCCATGGGGTCGCTAAGAGTCAGGCACGACTGAGCGACTTCACTTTCACTTTTCACTTTCATGCATTGGAGAAGGAAATGGCAACCCACTCCAGTATTCTTGCCTGGAGAATCCCAGGGACAGAGGAGCCTAGTGGGCTGCCGTCTATGGGGTCGCACAGAGTCAGACACTACTGAAGCGATTTAGCAGCAGCAGCAGCTAAGGACTCATGCACTCCTAATTCTTGCATGTAAAAGCAACCACAAAAGGGAGCTCGAATGAGCAGAGGATGGTAAATAGATCTCTTTTTTATCTTTCCAACCCAAACAGGAGACTCACTGAGACCTGCCCTTTCCCATGAGGGAATTCATTCCGTCCCTTTGGTCTCCTGGGTCAGTTTTTTTCCATTTAGTTTTCTGACTATGGCCATCCTCTCCTTTTCATCCCCAGGACAATAGCCTAGGATTCTCTGCACAGATGTCAAAGAAATGAAATGTCAGCAGAGTTCACTGTGACGCTGGAGCCAAAGTTCTCCCCCTTGCTCTCTCATCTCCTGACAGTCGCCTATGGCAGGGCTGGTCTGCACCATTAATAAACCTTCCCTTCAGCATTTTCTCTCAAGGGAGTGATATCAGATAGTCTCCATCTATCCCCCAGCCCCACTCCCGCCAGCCTGGAGAGAAGGTCTCTCCACATGGAGATAAGAAATCCTTGACATTACTGCCATGTAGGGGAAGCTCGGGGTTCCATCTTCCTTACGAAAGGTCAAATCACTTCTTGTGCAGTGTTTGGAAAGAAAAGAGCTGACATAATGTGCTTTTTAAATGCCAATGGTCTTGACGTCCCTGATAAGAAGTAAATGAAGGGAGAGAATGGCTGAGGAAGAGAGCTGACTTCTAAGTGCCAGTGGGAGAAATACAACATTTTTAATAACTCATGTTAAAGGTCATGTCTAATTCAATTCTGGGTTAGGGAAATGCAATTATCACTGCTTAAAAAAATTTCTGCCTTGTTGCGTTGAATACAAGAACCAATAAGAGTCCCCTCTCAAGAGGCTTAGGAGGCAGGCCAGGCCAGTCACTAACTGGCGCTACCAGGTTTTCACTCATTTATCCTTCCATCACACATCTATTGAGTGGCCACTATATCCCAGAAACTGCTGGCATAGGGAAGTCAGAAGAGGTAAATGCCATAACGTTCAGTTCTTAAGCAACTCACAGTCTAATCAGAGAGCTTGATAGATCCATAGACAGTAGCTCTAAGAGCAATGGGTGCTACCCCAGGAAGGGCTGATGGGAATATCAGCTCCTGAAGTTCTCCTGTCAACCAGTAGAGACTCCAGGAAATTACAGGTCACGAGCGGCACATTTACTACTATATCGTTGGTGCCTGGCCCTCAGTGGGGGTTCGTTCCTACTTGCTGGTGGACTAAGTGGTGTGAATCCGTCATTCTCACCCCATGGTGCCATCAGTCCCTTTCCAGACTGCCCCTGCATTCTCACACCTGTGTGCTCTGATCAATACCGTCTGGAATCTCGTTCTCACCTTTTCATCCACTGGAAAACTCTTATTCACCCATCAGTACCCAGATGCGTGCTCTCTCTTCTGCAAAACGTCTTCTGATCTGCTGAGTAGAACCTATCCTCTCCCAATAATGCCTCTAAGCACCTTGCTTAGATGTCCAGTTTGGTCCTTATCTCGAAAGACTATTTCATTGTAGTCATTTGTTTTTGACATGTTTCAGTGGCTAGAAACATGTTCTTTGGAGCAGGGTCTAGGTGTTAGAAATCTTTGAACCATCCGTGCCTGGCCCACAGTAGCAGCTCAGAAGTGTTCAGTGTCTGGATAGAAGACTGCGTGTTAGAGCTGGGACCACAGATTAGTGGATATCATCAAGATGGTTGTATTTTTTAATTCATGAAGACAACAGGATAGGATGTGGGACAGAAGGAGAACTGAGAGGAAGACCATCAGTTTAGCCTCCTCTTTGCTGTCAGGATGGCGTTTCCTGCTTTGTCTCATTTAGGGGCTTCCCAGGTGGTGCTAGAGGTAAAGAATCCACCTGCCAATGCAGGAGACGCAAGAGACACAGTTTCATCCCTGGGTCGGGAAGATTCCCCCAGGGTAGGAAGTGGCAACCCACTCCAGTATTCTTGCCTGGAAATTTCCATGGAGGGCTATAGCCCATGGGGCCTCAAAGAGTGGGTCATAAATGAGTGAATGAGTACGCACACACACGGGGAGAAAGAGGGGGCCAGAGCTGATATTAATGCCCTCGTCCACACCCAGGAACAGATGCCATGCTGCTCTCGGCAGACAGTGTGGGGATCTTTGACCAAAACCTGGGCAGCTCTCTTCCCTGGTGATCCAGTGGCTAAGACTCCAAGCTCCTAACACAGTGGACCCCAGGTTCCATCCCTGGTCAGGCGATTAGATCCCACACACCACAACTAAAGATTCCATGTGCCACGACTAAGACTTGGCACACCCAAATAAATGAGGAAATAAATATAAACAGTGTTTTAGAAAGCCTGGACAGGACCTAGGACTGCTTGGAACTGATGCTTCAATTGTGTTCAACTCCTTGGGACCCTATGGACTGGGGCCCACCAGGCTCCTCTGTCCATGGGAATCCTCCAGGCAAGAATACTGGAGTGGGTTACCATTCCCTACTCCTGGGGATCTTCCTGACCAAGGGATCGAACCCATGTCTCCTACATCTCCTGCATCACAGGCGTATTCTTTACCTGCTAAGCCACCTAGGAAGCCCAAATAAATATATGTATTTTTAAAGCCTGGACTTCGGACTACTTGCAAATGATGCTGTCGTTAGCGCAGACTCTCATCTCAGAAGTTTCACTTTAACTTCTGGTTTCTACCTGATGCTTGGTCAGGAATCCCAGGGTCAACTGAGGAGGGATGACTTGGGGGCAGACTGAGAGTGGGCTTTAATTGTCTGAAGGGCTATCATGTGGGCAAAGCCACAGAACCGCGAATAGAGGGCAACAGTTATAAGAGAGCAGATTGAGTCTGATGCAAAAAAAAAAAAAAATCAAGATTCTCATACCCCTGGGATTAGACAATATTACAAAGTGGTAAGCTCCCTGACGCTTCTGAGTGTGGCATCAGAATGGAGCAAGACTGGTAATTCTATTTGTCTTGTAACTGTGAGAAAAGAAACTTGATTGTTCATCAGTACAGAAGATAAAACAAGCTAACAACAAAACCCACGAGGGCATTGGTAGAACCTAGCCAATGGTCGCCCTCAGTTCCTGCCACCTCTAGCGGACTGTGGTCCTCCACATGCTTACTTCTAACAGGCTGTCATTTCCTTTCATTCTTCCTGTTTTCATTCTCTGTCTTCACACCTATTTCAAAATATGACCAAGATGTCCTGCGCTAGTTTGGATCCCAGTGCTAGGGAAAAAAAAGAATTGTGCTCAGTGTTGTTTAAGACCACAGACAGCAGTATATATATAAACATACACCAGTGATGAGTGGTAAAGAACCTGCCTACCAATACAGGAGACGTAAGAGATTCGGGTTTGATCCCTGGGTCAGGAAGATCCCCTGGGGGTGAGCAAGGCAACTCACTCCAGTATTCTTGCCTGGAGAGTCCCATGGACAGAGGAGCCTGGCGGGCTGCAGTCCATGGGGTCACAAAGAGTCAGACACAACAGAAGCAACTTAGCACACACTCACCACAGCAATGAGGTTAGGCGACATCCAGTTTGTCAGGGGCCATATTTAAACAGTCGTGGGGCCACTTGCCATGAGCAACGCACTTGGATTCTTATGCATCCATTTACTAAATTTAATCATTCATCCTGTCATATGGTAGGAGAGAAAAAAAGGGAGGGGGGAGGAGGAGAAGAGAGAACATTTAGTCATCTAGTGAGTTCTTATTCTCAAAATGTCCAGTGGTTTGCTCCATCACTGAGATCCACAAGATTGCCCTGTGTCCATTAAATGAACCTCCTTTCACTTGAGTCAGTCTAAGGAGGTTTCTGTTCCTTGCAACCAAGTAATTTTTTTTTTAATACATAAATTTATTTATTTTGGCTGCACTGGGTCTTAGTTGCAGCATGTAGGATCTTATCTAGTTCCCTGACCAGGGATCCAACCTGGGGCCCCTGCATTGGGAGTGCAGAGTCTTAGCCACTGGACCCCCAGAGAAGCCCCCAGATGATTCTTGATAAAGACAGCATCACTGGATTCGGAATCCTCATCCAAAAAGTGACCGGTTTTGTCTCTCAGCCTTCCATAGAGCTTTGAGCTTGGAAGGCTCCATGATCCAAACGCTGGTACGTAGATGAAGGACAGGGCCTGGGGCAGGACCACGACCAGAAATGGGCTCGCTTCCTCTGCCCATTAGGTAGATGCAGCCTCCAACACACACACACACACACACACCCCACACACACCACACACACACACACACCACACACACACACCCCCATCACTTTGGGGAGGCAGATGTCAAGCAACAGCAACAAATTAGACCCCGCTGGTGCTTGCCTTACTGAAGCACTCAGTTTAATGAGTCTTTCCATGACACACAAAATTCTGCTTGCTCCATCAGCAAATGTGGCCTGTTTGGTGTGAATAATTCAGTGTTTTGCAGGGGTTCTGACTTCCACTGAGAATGCAGTACTGTCAAAGATTGTTAACTAATCCTATAGAGCAGAGCTGAGCTCTGCTTCACGTCTGAGTCAGAAAAACACTTGGGGAAACAGTAAAAAGAGAATGAAAGAGGAAAATACTTTTCCTTAACTAACAACAGAAGCCACTGTCCCTGAACTCTCCCAACACATGCGCAGATCAGTATGCGGCTCTTCTCTTCCTCAAACCTCAAACCGAGTCTGGGGAGGTTTTGGTCCAAAAGAAATTTCTGAAGATACATTTCTATGCCGAAGCAAAGGACTCTGAAATAGAAAAGTCCAGCTCTAGATGAATGTGCTGGCTGTCTCTGCCCAGAGCAAATGAGGGGTCTAGAAAAATGAGAAAGTCCTGATCATTTACAGCTCAAAAAAGATTCCTTCCCCTTCTTTTTCTTTTCCCAGCCATGTGATTGTGGGCAAGTCACTTCCACTCTCTGGGCACATTTGTAAAACTAGAGCTTTGGATTAGAGATCAGAAGTTCTTAACCTTGAACTCTGGGTGGTCCGTGAAATCTCTGGAGTACTCTGCAAAATTCTGTTCACGTTTGGGGCAGGGGATGTGCTCTGTAGCTTCCAACAGATTCTCAAATGTGTCCACGACTACCGACCTTTCAAGCTTTGACGTCAAATCAGGAAGCTCAGTCACTGGATGCAGCGAGTTTCCGTTTGTGCATGGGTTTCTATCGGGAGGATAAGATGTCCATCCATTTATTCACTGTGAAAATATTGAGTCCTCTGGGGGTGCTAAGCCCTCTCTGCTACCCAGTGCCCTCCTGGGGCTCACACTCTAGGACGTGGACAATAGAAAAACAGTCACAAATAATTCTGATTACCGAGTGTGACAAGGGCTCTGGAGGGTCACTGAGAATTTTGGTGAGAGATAGAAGTGACCTGTTTTATTTTCACTGCCACATCCCATACATCCAGTGAGTGGTGGACTCCAAAAATAGTTCACCTCTTCCGATCCCCTCTGCCACCATCCTCATCCAAGCTCTTAATCCCTAAACTCGTTTGTACCTGAACCCCTCCCTGTAGCCCTCTTCTCTTTGCTTCCATTCTTTCCCATCGACTGAAATGTTGAGAAGAGGGTGGGGGTTTGTAGTACTTTTTTTTTTTTTTTGGTGACTGCATCTCATGGCTTGTGGGATCTTAGTTCCCTAAGCAGGGATTGAACCCAGGCCACGTGCTGCGTGCCGTGCCAAGTTGCTTCAGTCGAGTCTGACTCTGTGCAACTCTATGGACTGTAACCCACCAGGCTCCTCTGTCCATGGGGATTCTCCAGGCAAGAATATTGGAGTGGGTTGCCATGCCCTCCTCCAGGAGATCTTCCCGACCCAGGGACTGAACCTGCATCTCTTAACGTCTCCTGTGTTGGCAGGCTGGTTCTTTACCACTAGCGCCACTTGGGAAGCTACATTGGATATGACATCAAGTAACAAAATTCTTGTTCTGAAAGAACCCTCAGGCCCTAGGGAGGGGAGTGAGAGAAAGGATGCCACAGGAGTGCTCCAGGTACGAAGGACAGAGTGGTGGGGAAAGCATTTGCCTTCTCAAGGTGAGAACTGTGAAGGACAGTGCTCACTTGGATGCGTAAGGTATAGCATTGGGAAAAAAACAACAGTGTTTGTCTGGCATCACACCTGGTGTTGCACAAAACAAAACATAATAGAGTCAGAGCATTTACGGCTGAAGCTGTTGATTTTCAGCCCGCAACAGGATTCAAAACAGTCTAAATAAAGCAAGCAAGTAAATCCAAACCCACAAACCAAGGAAATTAGGGCATGATTACATCCATTTGTGTTTCAGAAGCACTCTGATTTACAAAGGACTGTCTTTAAATAGCAGCCCTTGGAATGTTTACAGATCTGTAGCTGCTCCCTGAAGATGGGGAGGGATACCTGAAACCAAAGGTGTACAATCCCTGGCCAGTTGCAGGACATCCTAACGGATATATGACTTGTTTTGAAGCTACATACAATGTATTGAGGAATCTTCCCATGTTGTAAACTGCAGCCATCAACACTGAGAGCGTGGTGGGGGTCTGGGTTCTTATCTGAGAAAATACACGTGAAACATGTGTGTTTCACATGCAGATGGCACATGAGAAGTGCTCAGTAAGCGTCAGCCATCATCATCATTGCCTAAGCCCCAATGCCAGCTGGGGGTCATCAGTTCAATTCCACCCCATTCCATTCAAATGAATGCAATTCTGACACCAGCTCCCCAGAATCAGTGCAGACACCACAGGCTGAGGGGCTTAGCTCCTTCAGACTGCCCCTGCTTCAGACACCAACCGCAAGTCCCAGATGTCCCCTAGCCTCTCACAACGCTACTGCACATTTAGGGTTTCCCATAAATCCCTTTGAGGTTTGGTAATTCACTAAAACAACTCAAGGAACTCACCGAATACACAGAACTCACAATTGCAGTTTTTATTGTAAAACATACATCTTAAGCGTAGCTAATTGGAAGAGATGCGTAAGGCAAGGGGGTGGGGAGGAGGCTCAGCTTCCACGACTCCTTCCCCACAGGATCAGGGCGTACCACTCTCCCAGCACAAAAATGTGTTCACAAACCTGAAGGTATTCCAAAGCCTTGATGTCCAAGAGTTTTTATCCAGGTTTCACTATGATTGATAGTTTCAGCGTGATTGATTAAAATTATTGATTTAATTTAAACCGTGTGATTGAACACAATCTCCATCTCCACTCTCTTCTCCAGAGAGCCCAACCCTCTAATCACATCGTTGGTGCCCTTGGCCGCTAGCTCCCACCCTGAAGCTGTCTAGCCCCCTTCCCTGCAGCCCTGTAACAGGTGTCTCCCTGTACTTGAGTAACAAGAATTTGGTTACTTGATTTCATATCCAATGTAGCTTCTCAAGTGGCACTAGTGGTAAAGAACCAGCCTGCCAATGCAGGAGAGATTAAGAGACGCAGGTTCGATTTGTTCTTTTTTTATGAACAAAAAGAGAAACACAGCAGATAGTCTTTACTGTATCACGTTCCCTCTGCCATGATCTCGCCTGCAATATAATGGTAAAGAAGTTCTTGAGAGGTCACACTGTCCATCCTCTTGCTTCCAAGTGAGCGTATATTTTAGTCATTGAAGACAACTGATTATCACTTTCAGAAAAAAACTGACAGCGAAATAACACAGTCTGGAAGAGTCTCCAGCCAGTCCAGGTGGCTGTTCCTTTCCAGCTTCCCAGGGAGACACAGCACTAGGGACTGGGCCACCTTTCTCGTCTAGGTCTCCCCATTTGCTTTGACTAGACTGCTCAAATCTCCCCCATAGCCAGAAAGAGGACTGGCCGACAGAGAGTTAACTTTGGGGAAGGATTCAAGGCAGGAGGGAAAGTAATTCCTGGTTTCCAGTGCATTAGGATGCACTGCTCAGTTCGTCGTACTTGATTTTGACTGTTCCTGATACTTCACACCTGTAAAGGTCTGTGTCTGAAAGAGTTTTTGGATTTATTACTTTTGGTGAAGGTGTCTCCTTGTACTTGAATGCACTTCATTTTCTTTCCCTGCAATTACTCTGAAGTTACACCGTCAGTAGTGCATATAATCACAGGTACGACCCATAGACTCCTCCCGATGTTTTCAAAGGCCTTACAAAGCTCACACTGCCCTCTCTTCGTAGGCATATTTTTCTTTGAAGTATCTTCTCATACTGTGTTTTTCATTCATTCAATCAATCATGCCTTCATTCACTTCTGCCTTTCCTTGTACTGCTCTCCCTACACTGTGTAATTGGCGAGCTCCTCTTCAGCCTTCAGGGGCTGGCTTGAATGTCACCTCCTCTGAGAAGCCTTCCATGATTGCATTTAAGTGTCTCTTTCATGCTTCCATATATAGCACGGTAGATCTGTGCATCTACCACAGTCTGTTATGGTTGCTTAATTAATGCCTGACCATTTCTACTGGGCTGAAAATTCACTGAGGGTAGGGAATATGTCTAGTCCCTTTCTGGTTCCATAATGCCCACCATGACACTTGGCACTAAGTGGCTGCTGCAGAAAAATTTATTGTGGGAATATATAGATGAATACCGATCTACAAGTATTGTCTATTACGTCTGTTGAATGTCCCACTTCTCTTTTGGTTTCCAAAAATTTTTTAAGTTATTTATTATTTTGGCTATCTGGGGTGTTTGTTGCTCAGACAGACTTTCTCTAGCTGCGGCGAGTGTGGGCTACTCTCCAGCGGCAGTGCGCAAGCTTCTCGTCGTGGTGGCCTCTTGCTGTGGAGCACAGGCTCTTTGCCCACAGGGTTCGGCGGTTGTGGTACACAGGCATAGCTTCCCCACAGCATATGAGATTTTCCAGGACCAGGGCTGGAACCCAGGTCCCTTACATTGGCAGGCAGATCCTTAACCACTGGACCACCAGGGAGGTCCCTTCTCTTTTCTCTCTTGCTAACAGAACTCAATTTGGACTAAATAACAGGCTTTTATGTGCCTCATGGCCCCTTTCCCAGCTCCAGGGTGGTGTACATTGGTTATTTAAGTACAATTATGATCATCTCACAATTCCAGCCAGTGACTGGTTTAGGTATGTGGGTGTGTGCAGTCCTGGCCAATGAGATGGAAGGCAAGTGTGCTTGGTGGGGGGATTCTGGGAAAAGATTCTTTTCTTCCTCTTTTAAAAATTGAAGTATAATTGATTTACAATGTTGTGCTAGTTTCTGATGTACAGCAAAGTGATTCAGTATACATACATACCTGTCTATTGCTTTTTCAGATTCCTTTCCCTTATAGCTACTGCAAAATATTGAGTTAGTTCCCTGGGCTAGTAGGTCTTTGCTGGTTATCTGTTTTATACACAGTAAGTAGTGTGTATATGTTAGTCCCAAACTCCTAATTTATCCCTCTTCCTCCCTTCCCCTTTGGGAAGCATAAGTTTGTTTTCTATGTCTATGGTTCTATTTCTCTTTTTGTACATAAGTTTGTTTTTATAAATTTTTTTTAAGATTCCACTTATAAGCAATATTATATTTGTCTTTCTCTATCTGACTTACTTCATTTAGTCTGATAACCACTAGGTCATCCATGTTTCCGCAAATTTTATTCTTTTTGATGGCTGAGTGATATTCATATATATATATATTCACCACATATTCTATATCCTTTCAACTGTTGGTGGACATATAGGTCACTTCCTTGTCTTGCCAATTGTAAACAGTGCTGTAGTGAACGTTGGTATGTGTGTTTATCTTTTACAATTATCGTTTTCTCCAGACATAGGCCCGAGAGTGGAACTGCAGGCTCACATGGTAGATCTGCTTTTAGTTTTTCAAGGAACCTCCATGCCGTTCTCCATAGTGGCTGCACCAATTGATATTCCCGCCGACAGTGTAGGAAGGTTTCCTTTTCTCCAAGCCCTCTCCAGCATTTACTGTTTATTGATTTTTTGATGATGATCATTCTGACGGGTGTAAAAGGTTCCTTTCTTGATAAAAGTTGTTTTACCAGGCGACTCTCCTCTTCCTCTCCAGATGAAATTCAGGGAGGCCAAGATGTCTCTTGTGGTTTAGTTGCTAGGTCGTGTACAACTCTTTTGCGACCCAGTGGACTGTCGCCCACCAGGCTCCTCTGACCCTGGATTGTCCAGGCAAGAATACCAGAGTGGGTTGTCACTTCCTTCTCCGGGGCGTCTTGGTGATGTCTCGAGCCTGGACCCATCATAATTTAGAGGATTGTTCTCTGACTTTGATCTCTCCTTAGGAGCAGGGCGGGGTGTGTGTGGGGGTGCAGTTTAGATATCCATGGCAGGGGGCTGAACAATAGTTTGTTTAGAGCTTCTTGAGACCTGGACATTCATCTACTTATTTTAACAAAAACCAGTGATCTGTGTGAATGGGTTCCCTGCAGAGACAACACAGAGATTTACATCTTAGACTAAGTCTAATAGGACAGTATTCCACACCCTAGGAAGTGTGTTTAAAAAAATAGTTTTTATTAAAGAGGTTGTCAGGAGTACCAGTGTCTCCTCTACCTGGCATGGTAGGCTTTCTGGTACAAATGAATATGCCTCCCAGTACCTTGCCACAAGGGCACTGGGAATTCTAACCAATGAGGTGTAAACAGAAAGGACACGCCTCTTCTGCCCTAAGGCACTCAGGGGCCCATGCGCCACCCCTATCCTGTCTCTTCTCTCCCTGCCTCAGCCTTCAGACCTGTGTAACCTAGGCAATATCGTTACAGTATCAGACTTTAGTTTGAAAAAAAAAACTTCTTGTGCTAAGCTACTGATTTAGGGGTCATTTTGTGACCCTATAGTTTATGGTGACTAATACACAGAATAGTGTGTTTGAGAACTATAAACAAGCACAAAGAATATCAACAACCTCAGATATGCAGATGATATCACTTTAATGGCAGAAAGTGAAGAGGAACTAAAGAGCCTCTTGATGAGGATGAAAAAGCCAGCTTAAAACTCA
This sequence comes from Ovis canadensis, assembly GCF_042477335.2. NCBI lineage: Eukaryota > Metazoa > Chordata > Mammalia > Artiodactyla > Bovidae > Ovis > Ovis canadensis. The sequence continues at coordinate 75,344,917 of NC_091261.1, read as the reverse complement.
ATATTTAAAAAAAAAAAAAAAACAAAAAAACTAAGATCATGGCATCTGGTCCAAAGAAGGACAGAGAAGAAAATCTCCTGTAATACAGGGATTAGAACTCAGACAGCCGTAATGCTCCGTGAGATGGTCCTGGAGAAGACTCCACATCTTCCAGTGTTGTGGTGAACTCTCAGGAGTGTTCTAGGCTCTTTTGCACCAGTGACTTTCACCTGCATTCAAGCAGCCAGGCAGCTGGGAGCTCCAGAATGGCAGAAGAGAGGAGAAGCGTGGAGGGCAATGCTTGGGGAGAACCTCCACTCCACGCAGTCACATGACTGACAGCTGTCCTCCTCACGCTGAGCTCCGGAACTGGAATCTACGCCTGTCTGTGAAGAGCTGTGTTGCTTTCTGTTCACATAATGCTCTCCAAAACGTTCCATATCCTTTCCCATTAAAGATCATTTTCATTTTTTAACTGGGCCCGTGATGTGTTTCCATCAATGACATGATGCATTACCGCTCAAAGATAATCCTGTTTGTGACTTTTGTTTCCAGTATTACACCTATTTCTTTCAGAATTGTGTTTCCACAAATAAATACTAAACCACAGTATTTATCCTACATTTATAAAAATAGAGTTATATGGCCCATGCAATAATTTTTTAAAAAGTCTTTTTTGTTGTTGTGACAATGTTATGGACATCTTTCTATGTCATTAAATGTTCTTCTGCAGCATCCATTTCGATGCCTGCCTAGAATCCCAACATCTGGAAATATCATCATTTATTTGATAAATCCCTTGCTGCTGGGCGTTTAGGATGTTTCCAATTGTTCAGCACTGAAGAAAAATCCTTGCAGCTAGTCTTTGCTCATATCCATCACTATTTCTTTAGAATAAATTCCTAAAAGTGGGTTTCTCCAAAGTGCGTGCCAAAAATAAAAAATGAAGGCTTCTGATTCATGTTGATAACTTGGCTTTTCTAGAAAGACCATATCAGCCAACACAGGAGTGAGTATCCCTTTTTTTTTTTTTCCCAGTCTCTGCATCACATTCTTAAAATCAACAAGCAGAAACTGAACAGGCAACAGTCTTCACGCAGGCTTTGTGTCCACAGTTAATGATCTTTAGCTGCTACTGACTCTATTTTCTTTCCTTTGTTTTGCTACTACTCAAATAACCTCAAAGAGAATTTTAAAGAGGCCTGGTACATTTCGTTTCCATGGTGCGAATTCCTTCATTAGTCACATCTTCTGATTCTTGCAGGGGCTTGGGTTTTTTTGTGTGCTTTATAATTTTTAACTGTGAGCTCATCTTCAGTGGGGATTTTTTCCTTTGGGCTTCCCAGGGGTCTCGACTGGGAAACCTCTTTGATATTTAAATTTCTCTCAGTGAGTCTTTTACTTGTGGTTTGGGGTGGCCACCTCAACTGAAAGCTGTGTGCTTAAGCCACAGGTAGAGTTTTTTAGTGCCCCTTTCAAGGATAGAAAGCACTTGACTGTTTGTTCTCTGCTTTGGGCTTTATCAGCTCCCTTCCTGTGGATGTAGCTCTGGTCTCGGGGCATTGATTTTATGACTCTCTAGGTATCAGCAGTTCTGATATCACATGGACCTTTGGGCTTATTTAGTTCACTGGTCCCTTCTGACACCTGGGGTTCTCTTTTCCTTTATTTTTGATCCAAGCTGTGTATGTGAAGCTTTGAATGTTACATTGCATCCAGCATTGCTCTGTTTTTGGAGTGTTAAGAGGGCTCTGATGTCAGCTCAGCTACTGCATTGGATGGAGGTCGCTGAGCTCTTCCTCTGCCCTGAGGGCTGATTTGACACTGTTTGATGGTGGCCAGAGGTGGGAGAGCAGTTGAAGCAACAATCTCTGCAATTATGGCGAAGTCAACATAGGTACATCCCTTGAGACTACATGGATTCATGAACACATGGGTTATTTACAAGTCATAGTTGTGTTATTGGGGGAAGAAAAGAAGCATGCACCATGCCAAGAAATTCTTGAAGTCCCGGTTCCGTACACCCCTTGTTATTCACACAACCCTATAAACAAAAACAATGAATATAGCAACCCACTGCAGAGTGCCAGGCACTGCTATAATAAACACATTGCATAAACTAACCCATTTAATCTTCACAAAACCCCAACGAGATAGAAATTTTTATTACCTCCCACTTTGCAAATGAAGAGACTGGCCCAGAGAAGCTGAGCAACATGCCTGAGGTCACATAGCTTCGAAATGGCAGAGATGGGATTTGAGCCTAGGCAGTTCAACTCCAGATCTCATAGTCCTCTCCACGATGACACAAGCATGATCTGCCCTTTTCTTCAGCATAGTGTATTAGTTGCTCAGTCCTGTCCGACTCTTTGCAACCCTATGGACTATAGCCCGCCAAGCTCCTCTGTCCATGGGATTCTCTAGGAGTGAATAGTGTGGAGTGGGTTGCCATCCCTTTCTCCAGGGAATCTTCCTGACCCTGGGATCGAACCCAGGTCTCCTGCATTGCAGGTGGATTCTTTACCATCTGAGCCACCAGGGAAGCCCTTCCTCTGCATAATGTCCTCCCAAACTCCACTCTGAAATCTTTCTCTTGAGATGTCCTCAGTGTTCAGTCTCTTCATTATTAAGTCTTTTCACCTAATTCTAATGATCCAGTACATTCTGTTTCTAGCAGCAAGAGTAACTCAAACAACCACATGATTATACCTCTCCTGTCCTTCTCCCTCCACCCTCTTTCTCACAGAGCTACTTAGGAGGCGCATTCACCATCCTTAATTAAGTAAATGCATTCTCCCCTCTGTAATAAATTACTTCTCCCTCCTGAGCAGTACCACCATCAACCTCTCTGCAGCAGCTGGGTGAACCCCAGCAGGCTACATTATCAATTTCCAGGTGTCCTGGCTCCTGGCTCCCCTTGCCAAGCACACCATGCTATTCAACCGTGTCTGCACAGTGCAATTGGATGGGGAGGTCTAAAAAGATACAGACTCCTTTCTCCCATTCTTAGTGACTCCAGTTTAACTGCTCTGCATGTAACCCGGGCATTAGGAATTGGAAAAGCTCTCCAGGTGATGCTAACGTGTAGCCAGTGTTGAGAACCACGAAGATGAAGCAAGTTATTTCCCTGGATTCTTTTGTGACTGCCTTCTCATTGGATTCGGGAAGATATCTCAGCCTTCTTGCCTTACCCTTAACCTTAGAACTTGAACATGCATCCAGTCATATGGAGGGCTTGTTAAAATGCCAAGTTCTGGTCTCTGCCCCCTCCATAGTTCCTGATGTAGTAGATCTGGATGGAGCCCAAGAGTTTGCATTTCTAACCAGTTCTAGGCAGTGCTGCCGCTCCAGGGACCATCCTTCAAGACCACTGTCTAGGACTTTACTTGCTCTTTGAATGTTTCCTCTAGACACTGTTCACTACCATGATTCAGAACTCCATGGCTCCTCACTCCTGTTTTCCTGACTTGTCCTTCATGTTCTCCCTTCATCTGGTTTTTGGGACTAGCCCATCTTGGTGGCATCTCTTCCTCCCATCCTGACACTTGTGAGGGCCCCTTCTCCTCTGTATCACTCTTTGTGATTGTCAGATACAGGTAATAGATTTTAGAGCTACAAAGATGCTCATGCAAAGATGGGCTCGATAAAGGACAGAAATGGTATGGACCTAACAGAAGCAGAAGATATTAAGAAGAGGTGGCAAGAATACACAGAAGAACTGTACAAAAAAGATCTTCACGACCCAGATAATCATGATGATGTGATCACTAATCTAGAGCCAGACATCTTGGAATGTGAAGTCAAGTGGGCCTTAGAAAGCATCACTACGAACAAAGCTAGTGGAGGTGATGGAATTCCAGTTGAGCTGTTTCAAATCCTGAAAGATGATGCTGTGAAAGTGCTGCATTCAATATGCCAGCAAATTTGGAAAACTCAGCAGTAGCCACAGGACTGGAAAAGGTCCGTTTTCATTCCAATCCCAAAGAAAGGCAATGCCAAAGAATGCTCAAACTATTGCACAATTGCACTCATCTCACATGCTAGTAAAGTAATGCTCAAAATTCTCCAAGCCAGGCTTCAGCAATACGTGAACCGTGAACTCCCTGATGTTCAAGCTGGTTTTAGAAAAAGCAGAGGAACCAGAGATCAAATTGCCAACATCCGCTGGATCATGGAAAAAGCAAGAGACTTCCAGAAAAACATCTATTTCTGCCTTATTGACTATGCCAAAGCCTTTGACTGTGTGGATCACAATAAACTGTGGAAAATTCTTCAAGAGATGGGAATACCAGACCACTTAACCTGCCTCTTGAGAAATCTGTATGCAGGTCAGGAAGCAACAGTTAGAACTGGACATGGAACAACAGACTGGTTCCAAATAGGAAAAGGAGTACATAAGGCTGTATATTGTCACCTTGCTTATTTAACTTCTATGCAGAGTACATCATGAGAAAGGCTGAACTGGAAGAAACACAAGCTGGAATCAAGATTTCCGGGAGAAATATCAATAACCTCAGATATGCAGATGACACCACCCTTATGGCAGAAAGTGAAGAGGAACTAAAAAGCCTCTTGATGAAAGTGAAAGAGGAGAGTGAAAAACTTGGCTTAAAGCTCAACATTCAGAAAACAAAGATCATGGCATCCGGTCCCATCACTTCATGGGAAATAGATGGGGAAACAGTGGAAACAGTGTCAGACTTTAGTTTTTTGGGCTCCAAAATCACTGCAGATGGTGACTGCAGCCATGAAATTTAAAGACGCTTACTCCTTGGAAGAAAAGTTATGACCAACCTAGATAGTATATTCAAAAGCAGAGACATTACTTTGCCAACTAAGGTCTGCCTAGTCAAGGCTATGGTTTTTCCTGTGGTCATGTATGGATGTGAGAATTGGACTGTGAAGAAGGCTGAGTGCCGAAGAATTGATGCTTTTGAACTGTGGTGTTGGAGAAGATTCTTGAGAGTCCCTTGGACTGCAAGGAGATCCAGCCAGTCCATTCTGAAGGAGATCAACCCTGGGATTTCTTTGGAAGGAATGATGCTAAAGCTGAAGCTCCAGTACTTTGGCCCCCTCATGAGAAGAGTTGACTCATTGGAAAAGACTCTGATGCTGGGAGGGATTGGGGGCAGGAGAAGAAGGGGACGACAGAGGATGAGATGGCTGGATGGCATCACTGACTTGATGGACTTGAGTCTGAATGAACTCCGGGAGATGGTGATGGACAGAGGGGCCTGGCGTGCTGCGATTCATGGGGTCACAAAAAGTTGGACACGACTGAGCAACTGAACTGAACTGAAGATGGTCAGCATCCCAACAGTTTAAAACCTCACCTTTAAATTGATGAAGTTTTTTCATTCAGATGAAATCCTATTCCAAGTGGCAATGTTTGGAATACATAGATGGGGTAGGGCGGAGAGGCCAAGAAAATCACTATCTGCACCTTTTTTTTCCCTATGTGGTCTGCCTGCTTTCTTTAGGGAGGCACTTGGGACCTGGGGAGCATGACTTGGAAACCACCCATCATCCAAGCCTTCACTTTATAGATGAGGAAACTGAGACTCAGAGGGAGTAAGTGACATGCCCATTCATCCACTCAATATTGTTGATCAGCGAGTCTGTGGCAGGCACAGTGTTGGGTGCTGGGGATGGGGAACAGGATGGACTAGTGTGCTCTCATCAGCTTTCATTCTAGCAGGGAGACAGACAGGGAATTAGTGCTCTATCACAGATTGTGATAATAGCTAAGAGGAAATCAATATATGCTAGAATCACATAGTTCAAGGAGAGTCTTTCTGAAATGAATTTTGTCCTGAGTCCTGAGGCTAGGAAAACACCAGATATGTGAAGCATCGGGAGGGTAGGGGATCTGTTGAGCCTTGTTGGTAGGTCACAGTGGGAAGTCTGGATTTTGTTCTCAGTGGGCAGGAAAACCAGTGGAAGCATTCCCTTAAGCAGGGAAATAACAAGACTTGATCTTGTTCCTCTTGTTACTTGTCTCCTTGAAGACATGGGTGGATATCAATCCTTTTATTTTTCCATAGTATCCCATGCAGAGCAAGGGCTGAAAAGATGTGTGTTGATGGCTAACTGCCTGAAGTCAACAAGGATTTATAAGCTGTTCCCTAGACCAGTATCTCTTAATCTAATTTGAGTTTAGATCCCCATATAATGTCTTATCAGAGCTATGAGGCTTTCCTTACAAAATATCTCCCTGCACACAAGCATACCATGTGGTGCATGAAAAAGCTTGTGAATGCCCTGTGGGCCATCTCAGGGCCCTGTACCAGGACCCCCTGCTGTAGAAGCTGCATCACAGCGTACCTTTAGTCTAAAGCCTCATCATTTGGCTGATATTATTGTTATCCTGGATTTAGAGGCAGATCATTTGAGTATCTTTAAGCCCCAGCTTTCCTGCCTGTGAGATTGGCTACTGTATGCATCACAGGGGACTTTAAGAATAAAACGAGATACTGTGGCTAATGTTAACACATTGGTGTTCAGTCAGTATTTATTACTTCCCCTTTCTCATTGGGCAAGAAATGAAGTCTCTCCTTGGGAGGCAGAATCAAGAGTTGTTAAGAACCTGGCTCTGGGTGGTGGGTAGATGAGAACTGAATTCTAGTTTTGTCCCTTACTCCATTTTCTCATCTATAGAATGGGGATACATATGTTAAAACACTTAGCAGAGTGCCTGGCACCCGGTAAGAATTTATTTTACATATATAGATTTATTGATTTGTTTCTGGCTGTGCTGGGTCTTGGTCGCTGCATGCGAGCTTTCTCTACCTGCAGCAAGCAGGGACTACTCTCGAGTTGAGGTGTGTGTGCTTCTCATCGAGGCGGCGTCTCTTACTGCAGAGCGTGGGCATTAGAATGCAGGCTCAGTAGCTGTGGTACACAGGCCTGTTGTCCCTCGGCATGTGGAATCCTCCTGACCAAGGACTGAACCCACGTCTCCTGCACTGGCAGACGGATTCTCAACCACTGGGCCATCAGGGAAGTCCTGACAAAAACTTTGATAGTTTCTGGGTTTTGGTGATGATGATGATATACCGTTGTATGCCCTGTGCCACTCCATGCCCACTTGGGTGAGGAACAGCAGGGCTGACAGGACAAACTGAAAACGCACCTTGATTTTAAGGAGGTTAGAGTTTGGGCAGCTCTGATAGTCTCTGAAAAACCCTTCTAGAACATTGTCCCCCGGGAACCACCTTGGCTAAAGTCAGTCTGATCCTTGGATCGCTCTGCCAGCTTTCTGAATCCAGGCAAATCAGAGTGGAGAACAAAATTCCTCAGGCGTTAAGAGATGCAACTGCTTTTCTCTGAGAACACTTGGTTGTGCGGAAAAGCTGCAACCCCAAGAGAGAGCATAAAGACCACTGAAATGAGGCCAATGCTTAATGCAGGAGCCCTGCTTTCTCCCCAGCTTAATTCTATTTTGTTAAGTAATGATGGAATAAAAATTCAAGATGATGGAAGATGAGATTTGCGACTCGATTTGATCAAATGCCTATCGCTGTTGCTTCAAGCCAGATGGGTTGCTCCATAAACAGATAAATAAATCAGACATCAGTGGAAGATGAGAAGTCATGGCCAAGGATGAAACGAGACAGAAAATAATTCCTAGCCATGATATTCATTTAGGGTATCACACCCAGGCTATCGTGGGAACCCCAAAGTGGCTGATGGGGGATTATAACGGAGTGGGAATTCAGCCCCGATAATCAAGACCTCACTAGACAGCACCATCTGCCTAAGCCATGGTCGTCCCAGGGAATCGCAAAGGGCCAGCAATTGACCCGCCACCATTAATGCTCCATTTGTGGGATTAACTGGGCTGTTTGGGGAATAATTTATGGGGAATCATTAACCTAATGATATTGGTTCTCTATAAACTGCTTAGCCTGTCTCAGAGAAAATGGATTTCATAAATCTAGGTGGAAAATTCTGGGTGACTCACGGAAGGCCCATCAATGGGGTGAGGATGGGTCACCAGACAGTGGAACTCTGCACTCTCAGCTTGCTTGAAGGGCCTTGAAGGTCACCCCATCATTTACTTTTGTCTGCCAGCCCCGCCAGCCACTTGATTGAAGGAGGAAGTACCCAGAGTTGAAAAGTACAGGCTGGAGAAACATGCATTGATTTTCTTTGCCTTGAGTTTTAAATCCCACCTGTGACTGGCTCTGAAGGTTCAGGAAAAGGCAAGAAGGTAGCCCTTCTAGTGTGGGGAATTCCTGGGCTGCAGAAATCATGTCCTTCCTCATCTAGAAAAGGATCAATGTCTTTTTAAACAAGTTGGCTTCTGCATCTGCTTTGTGCAGGCTGGAGAGGGCCAGTACTCTGGGCATGGGTATCAGGGAAGTCTTCTGAGAAGGTGACTTAAGAGACTGTATGACAAGACAGAGCCAACATGCAAGAACTGGAAGGAAAGGTATTTATGGATGGAAAGGATAGCAAGGCAAGTGCAAAGGCCCTGGGGTCAGAGCAAGCTTGGCCTGTCTGGGGATCAGAGAATTTATCACCATAATCGCAGATCAGTGGGTATATTTACTCCCACTGGAGAGATGAGAAAACTGAGGCCCAAGACTAGGTAGATAATTTCCACCTATTCTAGAAGATAAGATTTGCAGGAAGTGTTGCTGGATGCCAGTCTGTATTTGTAACCACTAGGCCATGGGTCAGCAAACTATGGCCTGTAGGTTCAATCAAGTCTTCATCAGTCTTTGTTAAAGTTCTATCAGGATGCAAGTATTCATTTACATATCGCCTGTGGCTGCTTCATGCTCCCCTGGCAGAACTGAGTGGTCATAACAGAAACCTCATGGCCTGGAAACCCTTAAGTATTTTCTTTCTGGCCCTTTACAGGTACACTTTACACAACTCTGTGTAGACAACTACGCCTCTCTTCTCTGTCTCTCCCCTTGCCCTTTGTGGGAGCAGGCAGCAGTCATAAGGCTTCTGAGAATGTACATCATCTGGTCCATTGTGTGGATCAAAGGAGGAGGAGGTGATGGATGGCGTCGGGGGAGAGGGGAGGAGAAGCAGGGGTTCTGCTGTGCTCAGTCGCTCAGTTGTGTCCGACTCTTTGCAACCCCATGTGCTGTAACCCACCAGCCTCCTCTGTCCATGGCAATTCTCCAGGCAAGAATGCTGGAGTGGGTTGCCATGCCCTCCTCCAGAGCTGGGAGGTCTGAAAATTTACTTTGTAAGTGCGCAAAGGGTGTTGTTTAAGGAAAGGTACGTCCCTTTCAAGTGAGCAGAAGGTATTGAGATCCGGGGAGAAGCATTTGATTCTTAGACCCCTGGGATTATCTCTGTTGCACATGAGGCAGGGATGGCAGCTCCAGATCATACCAGACGAGAAACAGGTCTTGGGTGGAGAAAGCCAGAGGGCGTCTCCTACAGCAGCGGCCAAGTCTGTGGGTCCCAGCATGTGCAGGACGCACATGGCCCTGTGGGATTTCCCCAGTTTTTGCCAAGGATGGTTGCACATTACAGAACTAAAGCCAGCCTACCTCTGACTTCCTGATCCTGAGTGTTAGGGAAGCTGCGATATTTTTCCCCAGGCAGGTGCCTGACTTTAAAACTGGATAGAAGTATCTTTGCCAAGATGTAACTTTGCTAAACAGAGGATTTTCCCTCCTATCTTCTTCTGGCATCCTGGCATTGTGTAAGGAAGGGGAAATCATAGAATTCAGAGTAAGCAGCCCCCTGGGTTTAAACCCTAACCCCACATTTGATTTGAGCAAGATACTTAGTTGTTCTGGGCCTCAATTTCTTCAACTGCCATGCAGAGATGATAATAGCATCTGTTTCGCTGGATGTTAAGATTAAGATGAGAGATATAAACTACATGCCACTTGGTAGTTCAAATTCTTGCTCTCAGTCTTGAAACTGGGAATGAGGACTATGTTTCCCAATCTCCCTTTCAGCTGGTCATGACCATGAGAGGAAGTTATGGTCAAGGACGGTTAAAAGGTAGTGGGTCTAAAACTTCCGGAAACCACCTGATTTTCTTTCTTCCTGGAGCCTAGAAGGTGGGCACAATGATTGGAGCTGGAGCACCTGTTTTGGGTCACAAGGGAGAAGACTTGTGTTGAGCCAGCAGAGCAACAAGCTAGAAGAGGCCTGGGTCTCTAAACTCCTTAACTGCAGTTTTTGATTCTGTGACAGAAAAAAGACAAAAAAACAAAAAAACTAGCATCTCTAAGATTGTTAAAAGCATCTTTTAAATTTTGAGTTTTCTCCTTCTCAGAGTAGAATTAATCCTGACACACTAGTTGTATGGTCTTGATCGAATTTTCTTAATCTCTTTGAGCTTCAGTAACCTCCTCAACAAAATAGATTTAGAAACCCTGCTGCTGCTGCTAAGTTGCTTCAGTTGTGTCCTACTCTGTGCGACCCCATAGACGGCAGCCCACCAGGCTCCCCCATCCCTGGGATTCTCTAGGCAAGAACACTGGAGTGGGTTGCCATTTCCTTCTCCAATGCATGAAAGTAAAGTCGCTCAGTCGTGTATGACTCTTCGCGACCCCATGGACTGCAGCCTACCAGGCTTCTCCGTCCATGGGATTTTCTAGGCAAGAGCACTGGAGTGGGGGTGCCGTTGCCTTCTCCATTAGAAACCCTAACACCTCACAAATGTTGTGACAGTTCAAGAAAGCAGTGTGATAGTTTTCTGCTGCCCCCCAAAAGTCTTACGATGATGCCCTTGAAATATAGTTCTTCAGGCCCCATCCCGAAGTGTTCTGAATCATCAGGTCTGGTGATGGGGCCAACCACTGTGCGTTCCTCTCAAGTCCCCAGGTGATGTGATCCCTAGCCAGGTTTGGGAGGCGTGGAGCTGAGAAATATCCCTGCTTTCAAAGTCAGAGTGAACACTGAGAGATGTGGTCTGCGCATATGTCCAAAGGGACCCATCTGCTTAGAGGGGACTTTGAACGGTCTCCAGCTTCCCCCAGACCACTCTGCTGCAAACATCCCTTTGAGAGAGGGATGATTTGCTGGGCAGCAGCATGGCCACCAGCTGCTCAGTCCCATCTGAACCGCTGGCTCTCCATTTCAGTTTAAAATGCAGCGACATCCGTGGATTACAGTCTGCATCCTCATGATGGATCTTTTAATCTAATTAAGGGAAGGCAAAGACTTTCCCCTAGTGCATTCAGCTGCAGAGAACTCTGGTTTTAAGCACAGGGTACTGGCTGGGCGTGCTTGTTTTAGGGGCAGGAAAACCTGGGCAGGAAAATGCTGGCTTGTGTGTCCCTGAACAATCACTTAACCTCTCCGAAGAGTCAGTTTCTACTTGAGCCAGGATTTGGGCTCAGGCTTTGGCATGTGTAGAAAATTCCCTCAACGGCCCCATGAAGCAGGTTTATCACCATCCCCATTTTACAGTTGCAGAGAGAGTAACTAGATTGCCCAGATCACACAGGGAGTGAATTTGATAGTACACTAATATCTGGATGATGGACTATGACATGGGCTTCCCAGGTGGCGCTAGTGGTAAAGAATCCACCTGCCAATGCAGGAGACAGAAGAGACTCAGGTTCGATCCCTGGGTTGGGAAGATCCCCTGGAGGAGGGCATGGCAACATACTCTAGTATTCTTCCCTGGAGAATCCCACTGACAGGGGTGCCTGGTGGGCTACAGCCCATGGGATCGCAAAGAGTTGGACACGATGGAAGCGACTCAGCCCACACAGACTATGAAATAGCTGAGTGGCTCTCGAGAGTCTAGCATGGCTGTTACCCAGCGTGTGTACCAGCTACTGCTGAAACAACCAGCTCCCACTGTTACTGTCATTAGTAAGTGGTTGTCGTCAATGGAGGTGGCATGGGACCCTAGGAGCATAGGGCCATCCATGAAAAGCATTTTTGTTTGATTGTTTTGTCCAAGTGGAGGAACACAAGAGGCAGAACACGACACGTGGGTAGATTCTCCAGACCCACAGCACTGTCTGTCCTGGTCCAGACGTGGGCTGATGCCTCAGGGAACAGACATCTCCATCAGACACTGTCTCCTGACCCTGAAAGACCTCAGTATATTCTGCCTCCCTTCAAAAGCAAGCAAAGCCTCTCCCTCGGGAGACTCTTTGATGGCAGGGAGGAGCTGGGTTCACTCGGGAAGAAGCTGCCTGTTGGCCCTTCCTCGCAGCAGCCTCTGGAGCCACTCTCTTGTTGCCAGCTTCATGCAGGTGCCAAAGCAAATATTCTCAGAAGAGTGCTTGGGCCTGGGAGGAGGGGGCGAGATGCGGTCTCCAGTTACAGCCCAGCCATCACCGAGGACTCAGAAGCATCCTCAGTTTCACTACGCTTCTCCTCCCCCTCCCACCCACCTCTGAATCTCGAGGTTCCCCCAGGGGAGCCGGCTTCTCAGTGGGGGAGGCACCGGCCTGTCCCTTGGGGTCTCTGCTCCGCAGGGCAGGGGCTAGAACAGCAGGGTCTCCTGGGAAGTTCTGAGTGGACACATGGAGAGTGAGGGGGTCAGGAATGAGCAGGCCATGATCCCAGACAGTGGGACCAGACCCCAAACCCGGAAATGCAAACAACGGGGCAGAGAACAAGTCTCTGATCTGAACTCTTTTACCCACTTAACCTGCAGAGCATAGGGAAGGTAGGAACAGAGGGCAGAAAACAAGAGACCCTTGAGAGCAAGAGAAAAGGGAATAAGAAGGTCAGGGGAATGGCTAAGAACTTGATCTGTGAAGTCCTTCCCTTCCTCCATCCGTCCATCCACCCATCCATTCATCCATCCACCCATCCATCCATCCATCCACCCACCCATCCACCCATCCACCCATCCATCCATCCATCCATCCATCCATCCACCCATCCATCCATCCATCCACCCATCCATTCATCCATCCACCCATCCATCCATCCATCCACCCACCCATCCATCCATCCATCCATCCATCCACCCATCCATCCACCCATCCACCCATCCACCCATCCATCCATCCGTCCACCCACCCATCCATCCATCCATCCATCCATCCACCCACCCACCCATCCATCCATCCATCCATCCATCCATCCATCCACCCATCCATCCACCCATCCACCCATCCATCCATCCGTCCACCCACCCATCCATCCATCCAACCACCCACCCATCCATCTGTCCACCCACCCATCCATCCATCCAACCACCCACCCATCCATCCATCCACCCACCCATCCACCCATCCATCCACCCATCCACCCATCCATCCATCCGTCCACCCACCCATCCATCCATCCAACCACCCACCCATCCATCCGTCCACCCACCCATCCATCCATCCAACCACCCACCCATCCATCCATCCACCCACCCACCCATCCATCCATCCAACCACCCACCCATCCATCCATCCACCCACCCATCCATCCATCCATCCATCCACCCATCCATCCATCCATCTGTCCATCCACCCATCCATCCACCCATCCACCCATCCATCCATCCATCCACCCACCCATCCATCCATCCATCCATCCACCTATCCATCCATCCATCTGTCCATCCACCCATCCATCCACCCACCCACCCATCCATCCATCCAACCACCCACCCATCCATCCATCCACCCACCCATCCATCCATCCATCCATCCACCCATCCATCCATCCATCTGTCCATCCACCCATCCATCCACCCATCCACCCATCCATCCATCCATCCACCCACCCATCCATCCATCCAACCACCCACCCATCCATCCATCCACCCACCCATCCATCCATCCATCCATCCACCTATCCATCCATCCATCTGTCCATCCACCCATCCATCCACCCATCCACCCACCCATCCATCCATCCACCCACCCATCCATCCACCCACCCATCCATCCATCCATCCACCCATCCATCCATCCATCCATCCACCTATCCATCCATCCATCTGTCCATCCACCCATCCATCCACCCATCCATCCACCCATCCACCCATCCACCCATCCATCCATCCACCCACCCATCCATCCATCCATCCACCCATCCACCCATCCATCCATCCACCCACCCATCCATCCATCCATCCATCCACCTATCCATCCATCCATCTGTCCATCCACCCATCCATCCACCCATCCATCCATCCATCCACCCATCCACCCATCCATCCATCCACCCACCCATCCATCCATCCATCCACCCATCCACCCATCCATCCATCCACCCACCCATCCATCCATCCATCTACCCATCCACCCATCCACCCATCCATCCACCCATCCACCCATCCATCCATCCACCCCTCTTTCCTTCTCCCTCTCTATCTCTGAGAGAGCTGTAGGAGTCAGGTCAGCAACAGAATTCTCTGCACATCCCTCTTAGACACCACAGCCCAAGGATCTTGCACACTTCCTGGCACCTGAAAGATGCTTAAGACAAATTTTTAAGACCTGTGTTGAATGACCATTTAAGAATGATTGGTGGACCTCAGTATTAATGCCACAATATCTCTCTGGGTGGTGTGTCTAGGGGTGCCCTTTTCCCAGAACCATGGGCTGGGGACCTGACCTAGAACTTGCACATTAGGCAAAGTCCTCTACCTAAGATTCAGAAACTGTTCATTTATCTAAACAAAGGGAGCAGGCGGTAGAGATGATCAAGGATGGGGGAGGTGTCTAAACCCACCGGGGAGTGTCACTCCATCCCTCTCCAGAGCTCAGAGAGCCTCTGGTCTCTCAGCCTTTCCCTTGGGACAAGTGACAGGGAGCTGGCAGGAAGCTCAGAAGTCACTGAGCCAATGCAACAGCTTCATTTTACAGAGCGGACACCAAGGCACAGAGAAGCATGGCCACGGTGATCCGTCAGGGTAGCGACAGATCTGGGCTGGGACCCATTTATCCTGTCCTTGTCCAGGTGCTCATTCCACTCTCCCCCTGCCCCAACCCCCGTCTCAGAGTTTTCATGAGATTTGAGTTAAAGATGGAGAGAAGCTGGGAGTGTGATGGGGTAAGGGTCAGCTTGAGTGGCCCTATGCCCTCTGTCAGGCTCTTCCTTCATACCTGATGAGACCTGTCTGTCCCCACCTGCATTCCCCTGCTCTTCTCCGGAGGACAGACTCTTGGTCTCACCTCTGAGTTGTCTGCGGACCCACTGGTAATTTTCTGCCCCTTCCTCCAACATTTTTCTATAACCAGTCCTGCCTCATCCAACCAGCCCCTATAACGGGACAAGAACTCAAGTTCTCACCAAGGCCCTGAACATAACAGATGTGAGAGCCAGGGACAGGACAATAGGGCATGGTGGGGACTGCGGCAGACTGTCTAAAAGTGGCAGCTGCTACTCAACTCTTACGATGCTGCCACAGGAGGAGAGGTGGGTTCACTGTGACCAGATCTTGCGCTTTCCTGGAGAGGCCAGAAATGGAGCTTTTGTGTACAATGTGGGGCTTCCCTGATGGCTCAGACAGTAAAGAATCTGCCTGCTATGCAGGAGACCCAGGTTCAATCCCTGGGTTGAGAAGATCCCTTGGAGAAGGAAATGGCAACCCACGCCAGGATTCTTGCCTGGAGAATTCCTGTTTAAAAAGACACACACCACCTGTAGGCCTTATTTTACAGCTCTCATAGTTCCACCTACCTCCTGTTGACCCAGACCTCAGCGGGTGACGATCAGGCCCATGGACAGAATGGGAAACGTGGAGCCAGTTGGGGACCTTGGTGTGGAGCCAGCAAGTGAGAGGAAGGGGCCTGGGCAAAGTTGCTGAGTTTCTGAAATCCAAGGCCTTCTCCATGGTGTGATTTTTTTTTTTTTCCCTACTTCACATAACAACCTTCTGCCAGGCTCCTGGATGCTGACAGCCCTAGATGTGGAATTTACTTTGAAATGCTAATCACAGGGAAAAGTGATATTGATGTTGCCGACTAATTAAGGTCTGGCCTGGTTTAAACGTTGGAGGGATCCTGCCTGCCTCTGGCCTTGGCAGGAGCCCGGGAGGATACTATTTTTATTAAACTGGAGAGATGAATCAGATGGCCTAAGTGGATGGGGAGGCGGAGGGTGGAATCACAGCCGCGTGGAGGCCTGTAAGTTCCTGATTAATGGAGGCAGTCAGGACACGGGTCTCAGAACATGAGCCTCAGAAACACCTTTCCAGGGTTTCTGATCATGGTGAGGGGGTGGCATCATGGGTCGGGCAACAGGGCCTGGCTTTATTGGATCTGAAAGTGGCACAAGGGGCCTGATTAAGAGTGGTCAGCTGTGATTTACAGGAGGCCTCATTTACAGAGTCTCTCTGCGGGGTCTGAGTTACACTTGGAGACGGTCCAGAATTAGTAGCTGCCAAGACAGCTGGCATCCACAGCCCCTACAGGCCTGCACCCTGGGAGGCAGGAACAGAGGGACCGAGGGCCTCTGCCAGCTGCCCTGTGCGGAATTTAGTGGTCTCTGGACCCCCCATGACAGCTGACGCTGGCTGTAAGGTAGACAGTTTTCCCATTGTTTCCATTTTACAGATGAGGAAACTGAGATCCAGAGTGGGTCATGCAACAATTGAGCTGCAGAGCTGGAATTTAGACCTACATGCTTTGACCTCAGAATTCAAGGACTTAGCCCCTCAACTCTATAGTCCCTTGATCTCTGCATCATGTCTGGCATGGAAGAGACTCTGGATCTGTTCTTTCACTCACTCACTCCCTTATTCACTTCCTCATACACACATTCATTCACCAACCTGTATTTTTTAAGAATATTTATTTATTTGGCTGTATCAGATCTTAGCTGAGGCATGCAGAATCTTCGATCTTTGTTGCGGCATGAGAGATCTTTTTTGTTGCAGCGTGTGGAATCCTTAGTTATGGCATGGAGACTCTTAGTTATGGCACATGGGATCTAATTCCCCGACCAGGAATGGGACCTGGGCCCTCCGCATTGGGAATGTGGAATCTTAGCCGCTAGACCCCCAAGGAAGTCCCCACCAACTTGTATTAAATGCTTTCCTATAAGAACCTGGCCAAGAAGCATCATTCTCCTTATGCAGATGGTGACAGGGAGGATGAAGCATTGAAGCATGTTAACTGACCAGCTGCAATTCACAGTGCCCTAGGCGTCGGAGGCGGGATTTGTGACTGATTGACACTTGCTCTGAATTTGGTGCTGGGTTGGTCCCAGTGTGGGCCAGACTAAGAGCAGGCCGAGGGCATTGACAAAATTCTATTCGACTGTCCCTTAATGATTTCTGACCCCAGCACAAATTATGTCCGAGCTGCTATGTGTAGCTTAAAAGAATGTATGAAATATGTGTTTTTAAATTGCAAAAGAGGTCTCCAATGCCACGGCAAAGAATCCTCCTACCACTGCAGGAG
Organism: Ovis canadensis; assembly: GCF_042477335.2. Classification (NCBI taxonomy): domain Eukaryota; kingdom Metazoa; phylum Chordata; class Mammalia; order Artiodactyla; family Bovidae; genus Ovis; species Ovis canadensis. The sequence goes on along the minus strand of NC_091261.1, from coordinate 75,327,635 downwards.
ACGCAGGGGATGTGGGTTCGATCCCTGGGTCAGGAAGATCCCCCGGAGGAGGAAATGGCAACCCAGTCCAGTACTCTTGCCTGGAGAATTCCATGGACAGAGGGGCCTGGTGGGTTCCAGTCCATGGGGTCACAGAGAGTCAGACACAACTTAGTGAGAAAATATTAAACTAAATGCCTTCTGATATTTACACCTTGCTGTTGTCCTCCCACTGAATCTGACTGGCCCTGGGATTGATTTTAACCAAAAGCATCTGGCAGAAGGGATGCGATGCCATTTCCCAGTGTAAATCTCGAACAGTGGAGCGTTGCTGCATTCTGGCTGGAGGCTGTTGCCTGCCTCAAGGTCTTCTCTGGGGCTTGATGACTCCTGGATATGTCAGGACAGATTAACAGGTGTTAGGTATTAGAGACTTATTATTACCAAAGATAGACTTCCTCCTTGGGTTAATCAGAAGGGTGAGAGAGAACTGAGAAGGAGTGAGTTTCTCACTGCTGTTTAAGACTCCAAACAGAGTGACTTTCTGCCAGTATTATTTACTGCCCTGTTCCTGAACCACCTAGCTGTGAGCACCACACTCTGAGAGATGCTGGCTCAGGTGACCACGGTTTCCTGTAAATTCTGTCCAATCGTGGGCTGTTGCATGCTTTCATCTGTGGTTCCCTTGACTGTCCCCGCATCCCTGAGGACCCTGAGAAGGACACAGTCTGTCCATCGTCTGGGCCCTCTGTCTGGAGCTCCATGCCTTCCCCAGGACTCCTGGTCAGGTGGCAGAGAGGAATATTTATGGCATTCTGTCCAGTCGTGGGCTGTTGCATTCTTTCATCTGTGGTTCCCTTGACTGTCCCTGCATCCCTGAGGACCCTGAGAAGGACACAGTCTGTCCATCATCTGGGCCCTCCATCTGGAGCTCCATGCTTTCCCTAGGACTCCTGGTCAGGTGGCAGAGAGGAATATTTATGGCTCAGTGACCAGATGGAGCCGGAATGTTCTGTAGCAGACTCAGCGACAAATGAAAAGTCCGTGGGCCTCTGGCTGGAGTCAGCCGAGTGTGGTTGAGATGCAGTTTTTGCTCTTGTCCCAGACGGGATATTTCAATTTTGTGCTAATCACCTTGGTTTCCTGTTAATGCACCCCCTGGGTCCTGCAGACAGGAAAATAATTGGTTGCACCAGAGAGGGGACCACTCAGGACACTTTCAGACCAGGGATGTAACTCAATCAACCACTTGCAAAGAACATGGGCATTTTGCCTTGTGTGGCCCCCTCGTTTCTCACCCCCGATTCCCCGTCTTTTACCCTTGAAATTAGATGCAGACTATTAATAACGATGCTGATTGTTCCCCTGTCTTCCTGCTGCTTGGGCCAGAGGCCATTTTAGATCTCAGCAGTTGGGAAGATGTTAACTCCAAATGGAGATCTAATCACGACACATTGAAAGCCTGACTTTCCAGCTCTACTGGGGGATGTGCTAAGGATCTAGCTTGGGCAAAAGTGTTTCTCTTTCCAGGTCAAATTCCCTAAAGTCTTCTCTCCTTGATCAGGCTTTGGACTGATTTTTGACTTCTATTCCTGCAAACAAAATTATTTCATGTGAAAGTGGGCTTTCATTTGATTGAGAAGTAGGGATCTCTGCTAGAATGCCACCTCTGCCATCACTCAAGGAGCCCCAGGGAGAGAATTCACCCCAAGAGACGTGGTCTAGCATGATGACACTGTGCTAATAGAAGAGCCCAAGTTGTCATGGAGGAATGGGGATTCTCAGTGGGAAGATTAGAATCCACCCCCAGGACTTCCCCAGTGATCAGTGGTTAAGACTCTGAGCTTCCAATGCAGGGGCCATGAGGTCAATCCCTTGTCGGGGAACTAAGATCCCACATGCTGCATGGAGTGGCCAAAAAATAAGACTAATAAGTAAAATCCATCCCCCATCCAGGCTAGCCACCTGGATACATGGGTCATAGGGAGAAGCAGAGGAGCAGATTCTCGAAGCTTGATGCCCAAGCAGCGGTACTAACGCCCCTCTGATATGGGGCATCCCAAGGGGAAGAGAGCCGCTCACACCCTACTCTTCATCCCAGTCTGATGAGCCCCATCGGCACAGGGGAACTTCTGTTCATTAGAACGGGCTCCTGGTGGGGCAGGGGGAGAGACGAAGGTGCTGGTGGAAGATGGGAAATAGTGCCTGGTCTCCACTCTGCCCCGTGGAGTGGTCCAGGGGAAGCGCCATGCCCAGTGGCAGACTTTGGGACACGCAGGCAGCCTGGATGGCCGAGAGGGGCTGTGTGAAGGCCCAACGACCTAGATATTTGAACTAAGCTCAGAGGAGGAAAAAAAAGAAAAAAAAGATAAAGATGCTCTTTGAAGGAAGCATGCATGCTTGCTGATCAGGAAATAGGGTGGTCACTCAAAGTCACGGGACCACAGGGCTAGCCAGAGAGACGCACATGAAAGGGCCTGAGAGAGGCCAAGATGACAACGCTGACCTGCAGGGAGTGGTCAGTTAAGAGAGGGCTTTTAAGGCATCAGGTCGAGGCCCACTGAGCAATGAATGTCTTTCCTGGAAGCTGTCCCAGACCACAGGCTATAGAGAAAGAGACAGGCTCACCGCAGTCATCGGCGGACAGGCTCCAGGTAGGAGAGTCTATCAGTTACAGTCGTGATTATCACCTGGCCCTCAGGTGATGACAGTGGTAAAGAATCCGCCTGCCAAAGCAGGAGACACAAGAGACACGGGTTCAATCCCTGAGTCAGGAAGATCCCTTGGAATAGGAAGGGACAACTCACTCCAGTATTCTTGCCTGGAAAATTCTCTGGGCAGAGGAGCCAGGTGGGTTACAGTCCATGGGGCCACAAAGAGTCGGACACAACTGAGCAACTGAACACAGCACACAGCTCAGGTGGCTACACCTGGTGAGCAGCATTGCTTCCTCAGGTATAAGGGCTCCTTAGTTAAGAGAGAGGGCCTTCCCATTCATGCTGGGGGGCTGGAGGTACAGAGTTCAGAGGAGAACTCAGCTTATCACTGGAGGTGACAGATCAAAGTTCATGAGCAAAAAGGAAAACTATGCTCCCATAATTTGGTTGCCCTGATCTGACTATGGTCAGGGAGACAGTTTCTGCCCTAATGACGGCCGGATGACCACCAAGTATTCAGGAAAAACAGCCCCACAAGGAGGACGTAGGATGTCAGGTCTTGATTCAGCAAATATTCACTCCCTCAAGCATCTCCGAGGAGGATCATGCCTCCCACCCCTTGACGTGGGCCACGTGACTTGCTCTGGCCAAGAAGACATTAAAGGATGTCATCCAAGGACTTGAAGTGTGTCTGTGCTGACTGGTTGGTCCCCTCAACCTCCTGCCTTTAGCCTGAGTAGGACAGGCCACTCAAGTCAGACCACTAGTCCAAGATGGATGAGGGATGCATGGAGCAGATGTGGATCCAGCCCGACCAGGGCCAAACACAGCAGCGCCCAGCCTGGACCAGCCAGATTTAGATTCAGTTGACTCAGAGATGTGTGAATGAGAAATAAACGCTTAGGTGGTGGATGGAGAACTTTGCCATCTTTGAGACACAAATGCTTGGAACACTTTGAAAACCCTCTCCTGCTGCTAAGCATACCCAGATGGCCACCCTGGACTCCAGGAGAGCCCTCTGTAGCCTCATCTCACGACCCTCCCCTGCCCTCAGGGATCTTGGGTAAGAGTCGTTTCTCCCTAGCTTCAAATCCTCATTCCAACTCTTTGTAGCCTTGCAACTTTGAGCCTCAGTGTCCTCATCTGTAAAATGGAGCTTACGATTACCTATCTACACGGGTGTGTTTTTAAATGAGGTTATGCTTACAAAGGGTTCCCCAAGGGGCACAGGGGTAAAGAATCCTCCTGCCATTGCAGGAGACATAGGAGATGCACGTTGGATCCCTGGGTGGGGAAGAACCCCTGGAGAAGGCACTGGCAACTCACTCCAGTATTCTTGCCTGAAAAATCCCATGGACAGAGCCTGGCGGGCTACAGTCCAGGGGGTCACAAAGAGTTGGACATGACCGAGCACACACACGTATGCACTGCTTGAAAATTAAAATTAAGAGCATGCTGAAAATTATCTGGCACATAACCAATACATTTTCAGTAGCCGTGGTTGATGACTATCCTTTTTGCGGTTGGAATTCATTACTCCAGACCTGTTACTCTTGGATTTTGCTCATGGTTCATTCAGACTCGGGGGTTAGGATGTCTCCCTGTGTGTCTCCTTGCTGGGGAGCCCGGACTGCACGCTCTCCCCGTTGCTGACAGCAGAAGGACATAGTTCTAAAATGCCCACACACTTGGATTTCCCATCGGAGTGGCCTCAGCAGATTCTGAGAGGTTCCATGAATCACGGCTTTCCAGGGAGGTTAAAATCCAGACCTTGGGGCAGTTGCCAGAGCTCACACAGGGTGGGGTCAGGTCCTGAGTGTCTTGTAAAGCTGGATTCTCTCCTTACTGTGACAAGTCTGCATCCCATGGAGTGAATAACAAGAGCTCAGCCAGCCAGCCACATGTGTTGTGTGTGGAGGATGATACCAGCTTGGGCTGGAGAAGGTGCATCTAACCTGCTTCTCCCTCGTCTGCCTCCATGAGTGAGGGAAGGGCAGCTCCCTCACCTCTCCAGGCCACCTTGCTCTCTCTGAAAGTAGGAAGATCGTGGAGGTTCGGTTGGGGTCTTGTCCTAAAGAGGGTATGTGAAAAAGATGAATTTTACCTTTACACTCTAGCTCATTGGTTTCAAGGCGCACACTTTCCCTACATGGTAACGTCTTTGAAATCAGGATGTTTCTGATTTCAACTGACATGAAGGCATCGTGTCATGGGGTAATTGGCACCATTTCCTCATCTCCCATGGCTCATGAAATAACGTGACTTAACATTCAATGGCATTTTAGATTTGGTGAAATATAATCTTTTTTTTTTTAATGGAAAAGGAAATGACAACCCACTCCAGTATTCTTGCCTGGAGAATTTGAACAGAGAAGCCTGGTGGGGTCCCAAGAGCTGGACATGACTGAGCGACTAAACCACCAGTCTTTTTTAACAGCTCACGCTTTTATTGATTTACTCCGTGCTAAATCCTGTGATTAGTGCTTTACATGGAGGAGCTCATCAGAAAGACTGTACAAAATCCTCATCCTTTCCGATGCGGAAACCAAGATCAAAAAGGTAAGGACACTCACCTAAGGTCACACAGCAAAGGGAAGGCCCTTCTTTCTCTGTGGTCATTCCTGAATTCACCCCTCTCTCGTCTGTTCTCTCTGAATGTTCAGTTTTTCAATAAATCAGATCAGTGTTTACTTTGAAGGCCTGTTTCTCTCTTCCTCTCTCCCTTTCGCACTCTTTCTCCACCCCAGCCTCTCTCTCTCCTTCCACAAATGCATGCACACTTCAGACATTCTTGAGTGTGTGTGCGCTCAGTCACTCAGTCATGTTGACTGAGACCCCATGGACTGTAGCCTGCCAGGCTCCTCTGTCTGTGGGATTCTCCAGGCAAGAATACTGGAGTGGGTTGCCATTTCCTGCTCCAGGGGATCTTCCTGACCCAGGGATCAAATCCAAGTCTCCCGCATCTTCTGTGTCCCTTGCATTGGCAGGCAAATTCCTTACCACTGAACCACTTGCAAAGCCCTTAAGTATCTGGTCTACAAACCTCTCTCTCGACCTATAACATTCTTGAGAAATGTCCATTCTCTCAATCAAAACGTATTTAGCAGGTTTATTTATCTACTATTATCATGGTTCTGGGCCTTCCCCGATAGCTCAGTTGTTAAAGAATCTGGCTACAATGCAAGAGACCCTGGTTCGATCCCTGGGTCGGGAAGATATGCTGGAGAAGGGATAGGCTATCCACTCCAGTATTCTTGGGCTTCCCTTGTGGCTCAACTGGTAAAGAATGCACCTGCAATGCGAGAAACCTGGGTTCGATCCCTGGGTTGGGAAGATACTCTGAAGAAGGGAAAGGCTACCCATTCCAGTACTCTGGCCTGGAGAATTCCATGGACTGTATAGCCCATGGGGTTGCAAAGAGTCAGACACGTCTGAGTGACCGTCACTTTCACTATCATGGTTCTAGGGAAATTATTCTGTGAGAATGAAGAGATGGATAATTCTATCTCTTGATTTTGTGGAGTTTACAATCTCATATTATGTAAAACTTTTGTGTTTGTTAGGCCAATTAAAACCCCATTTTAAATGCACCAGAAAAATCTTTAGATTAAAAAGTGGTGGATTGCACTATTCTACTTTCACAGATGTAATAGGGCACCCTGTCCGATTTTCACGAAGGTATAAAAATCTCCCTGGGGCTGGCAGAGGCTGGAAAACTCTCCGTTTAGAACTGGAAGCCGTCTTTGGCTTGGCAAGTGGTGGGGATTTAAATGCCTGGGGGCATACTGTTCTTTTGTTCTGGAAAAACTACCTGAACTGGGTCCCTTGGCAGTGCAAATGGATGTCAATTGTTTCAGGAAAAGCTGTGAGTTCACCTGTTACCCTGAATGCAGACAGTTAGGCTAAGCTCTTCCTCGTTCTCTGGAGAGTTTGTTTTGTTTGAGGTGGGTAGGTTCCCCCCACACACACACACACAGTGTGTGGGTTTAGCCAGCTCTGTGCAGGAGGTGCAGTTTGTACTGCTTATCTTCAGGGATTACTATGCTGTCACGATGAGCACTGTTGATGGGGAGCTGGGGCAGAAGTCTTGATGGCCACAAAAGGGATGAGAAAGCCCTATGTATAAAATAGATAACTAATGAGAACCTATTGTATAGGACAGAGAACTCTGCTTCATGCCCTGTGCTGACCTGAATGGGAAGAAAGTCCAAAAGGGAGAGGATATATGTACATGTAGGGCTGATTCGTTCTGCTGTACAGTAGAAACTGATACAACAATGTAGAGCAACTGTACTCCAATAAAAAATTAATTAAAAAAAAAAAAGGATGAGAAAGTCCAGCTTCACAAACGGCCTGGTCCAGCTTGGGGGAGCCCAACCTGGACTCGGCAGTTGAAGGTCACATAGATGGTATAGTCAAAAACACACAAATGCCACAGGGCTTTAAAAAAAAAAAATTACAAAATAAAGTCTCTTAACTTGTTAAGCCAGCGAGGAATTTCACTGAGCGGATCACACACAGAGGTGATGAAGTCAGGAGTTATAAGTGCTAGAAAGGAATTTTCACAGTGCCATGCTAATTATGGGTTGGGAGCCAGCTCTGTGGACAGGACCAATGAGTCCATGGGTCTGTACGCAGATCACAGACCCGTTGTTCAGGGGGAATCTTCAGTTACTTCCGGTGAGACCTGGCGTTCAAGGTCTCTAAGAGCTTGTGACCATTTATCAGCTTCTGCTGGTTACAACCACTTGCAATGAGACACAACATTTAGCTTGGATGTTTTCTAGGCAAGTGCTGATGTAGGGAAGACTACATTACTCAGACTTCCTGAAAGGTACTGATACTGGGTGATTTTATTCTGATGCAATCACCTTGTATTGGGCCCAAAGAAGCAGGCCGCCCCTTTATGGTTATCCAGTGGGGCATCTCATAAAGGGAGTTGACAGTTCTAAGACTGAATATACAAGTGGATAGATGATAGCCAGACCACATATAAGCACAGAACTCTGACCCATAGCCCCTGCAACGATTAGATCCAAATGGTAAGGGCTTGGTCAATAATCGCCAGGTTCTTGGGACTTGCCTGGTCATCCAGTGGTTAAGGTGTGTCATTGCAGAGGGCAAGGGTTCCATGCCTGGTCAGGGAACTAAGCTCCCACATGCAACGTGGTGTGAGCAAAAAAAGAAAAGTAACTGCCAGGTTCCCCAATTTTGTCCATGCTTCCAACTTAGTACTGACCAGGAAAAGGAAAAAAATATGGACTCCCGGCCAATACCTAGGAGACCTTCTCTTGGTGCATCCAGGATGCCTGTCTCCAGCTTCCTCAGGCTGAAAAGCAGGGCATTCCAGTACCTTCCCCCTTTCCCACTACCAAGCTCTCCCACTTCTCTGCTGGCTTTTGAGTTTCTGCCAAATGCAAGTGAGTGTGGCTTACTCCTCTGCTTTAGAGCCACCTCTGAATAAATCTGCTGTGGTTGTTCAGTCCCTGAGTTGTGTCCGACTCTCTGTGATCCCATGAACTGCAGCACGCCAGGCTCCCCTTGTCCTTCACTATCTCCCGGAGTTGACTCAAATTCATATCCATTGAGTTGGTGATGCTGTCTAACCATCTCATTCTCTGCTGTCCCTTTCTCCTTTTGTTTCAATCTTTCCCAGCATCCGGGTCTTTTCCGATGAGCTGGCACTTCGCATCAGGTGACCAAAGTACTGGGGCTTCAGCTTCACCCCCAGTCCTTCCAATGAATATTCAGGGTTGACTCCTTGCTGTCCAAGGGACTCTCAAGAGCCTTTTCCAGCCCCACAACTCAAAAGCATCTATTCTTCATCACACAGCCTTCTTTGTGATTCAACTCTCAGATCTGTACATGACTACTGGAAAAACCGTAGCTTTGACTATATGGACCTTTGTCGGCAAAGTGATGTCTTTGCTGTTTAATATGCTCTTTATGTTAGCTTGTTTTCCAAGGAGCTAGTGTCTTTTAATTTCATGTCTGCAGTCCTTCACTTATTCTCATTTTGGTGGTCTTCATTTATTTCCACATTCCCACTGCCAAAGGGCGGGCAGGAAAGGAGGACAGTGGAGGTGGCATTTGCAACATGGAGATCTGCACCCCAGGAATGCAGGAGTGCTCAAAGGCACTCTCGGTGCTGTGGGATCTGCTCCCCCTGGGTTTTGGAGGCAGGACAGCAGCCGGGCAAGGGGCAGCCAGGGAAGGCCGATGGGATGGGCTTGGAGCCTGATGACCAGAGAGGAGCCGCCTCAAAGAGCAGCAGAAATAAATCACACATTTGGTTGTAAATCCCTCCTGGACGTTCAGCAACTTCTTGGCAAACTTGATGGTCTAATCTTGGCTATGCCCTGGGAGTGAAAAATAAGGGTTTGCACCCAGATGGGGACAGATCAATAAAGGGCCAAGCAGAGGTCAGGGTGAAAACGGCACAAGACTAGAATGCCAGGAGGCAGCAGGGAAGTGGCATAAAGCCCTACATCTCCTCCCCCAGGAACAGGAGATCCACCCTCACTGGTGTTTAAAGAGAAGCACCCCCTGTCCTCTTGCAATGAGGCGTCACCCTTATGTAATAGGTCGCATTCCCTCTTCCATGATAGCCATCACCTATGGGTGGTCACCCTTGAGAAACCTCAGAAATATCTGGGGGAAAAAAATCCTATTGAAAAGACAATAATTCTTGCCAGTAGTACAATTTATAACAATTGAAGGGGGCAACTTAAATAGCCAACAAGGGGAGAAGGTTAAATCAGCTAAGTTATAGCCACCCAACAGACTATTATGCAGTTGTTAAAAATAATGGAAGTCTGCTTGAAAGACAGGAGGTGACTCTCACGAAACGTCAAGCGGAAAAATTGGACCGCAAGAGTTTGCACCATATGTGTCACTTTTGTGATGAAAAATGACTATGTGGGTAGAAGGAAAAAAAAAAGACCATGAGATTTCTGACCAAAATGCTAAGGGTAATCATCTCTGCTTAAGGGTGTGGGTAGACTGACTTTCTTCTGTTTGTTTTTTGGTTCTTTCTGAAGTTTCCATAATAAGTATACACTATAGATTTCCACTGGACAAAGTGAATGTTATTTTGCATGCTATTTTAATAATGGAAATGCTTTGGCTGTAAGCACGGGACTAAACTCTCTTCCTGACGTTCCCACGTGCCCCTCCCTAGGGTCTGCTTGGCTGGCAGAAATTCCAGGAAATAAACAAACTGCAGCTTAAGGAGATCTGTTCAGGAATAAGTGAGGGGGAGAACCAAATTCTTCATCCAGTCCCTCAGCCAGCTGCGTCTTTGAAAGAATAAAGATGCAAAGCTTTGAGAAAGGAAGGATGTAGGGCTCTGGGGAGAGAAAATTGAGCAGAGAGGCTGTGTGGGTGTGGGGACTTGCTGACACAGGCTGGAGTTGGGGGCTGGGTTTACCTTCTCAGTCAAAGCTACACCCTAAATTATAATACTGTTCTTTGATACGAGCAATTGATATTTTATTCATCTTAAGTAGGGTGCAGATTAAAGTGTCTTTAGATAGCATGGCTCTTTTAATTGATCCATAATTTAAAACTGAAGTAAGAACAGTGTGGGCTTTCCAGGGGGCTCAGGAGGGCAAAGAATCCACTTGCAGGTTCGATCCCCAGTCAGGAAGATCCCCTGGAGGAGGAAATGGCAACCCAGTCCAGTATTCTTGCCTGGAGAATCCCATGGACAGAGGAGCCCGGCGGGCTACAGTCCATGGGGTCGCAGAGTTGGACACGACTGAAGCGACTAAGCATGCACGCATGCACGCATGCGCACAAGGACGGTGTGCTTGAAGCCTCCGACTAAACCCTGATGCTGTCACTACCAACTTTGGAGTGAGTGGCCGCTCTGTTCTTGAGACACGGCTGCCGAGCTCCTGAGCACCGCCAGCCCAGTGGCTTTCAGGAATGACCCGCCTTGGCTTGTGCAGACACAGCCACTGTGAGCAGCCTGCCTCTGGCCAGCCATGGCTGAATCTCCTCCTGCTACTCCCAGGAGCACAAAATGTGCTATGAGAGCAGATAATGAAGGCGATCTGCCCGGTGTAATGAATTTCTAGTTTCTGGTTTATTACTTATTTATTTTTTATACTGCGTCTTGGTCTCCTCAAGAAGGACAATTTCAGGGTAATTCATCTAGTCATCTATCTATCCATCTATTCATCTGTCCCTCATCCATCCATCTATCTGTCCTTCCATCTATTTATCCTTCCACTCATCCACCCATTCAAAGATTTAAGGAGCATTTACAACGTGTTAGGCGTTATCCAAAATGGTTGCTGCCCCCAAGAAGCCCCAAATATAGAGAATGAAAGGCAGATGAGTTGCTAATCATCAAAGCATAATACTTTCATTCATTACATGAAGTTTAAATAGGTGCAACCCCTATGCAGGGCAGTGTGGCAGCATTAACACCCTTGACCCAGCAATTCCGCTTGTTGAAAGTTAACCTACAGATACTCATCCATGCACGGAACGACTCATGTACTGAGTTATTCATTTCAGCATTATTTGTAATGATGAAAGTTTCCAAAGTTTCATCACCCAAATGACCAGGAGTAGGAGGCCGATGAGACAAATGATAATGTATCTATGTAAGAATTTGTATATTCCTATATTCACTAATATGGAAAGATTACTAAGGTTTATTCTTAGGTTAAAGAATATACAATAATGTGCATATTATTTTGCCACATGTACTGAAGAGAAAATAACCTGTCTGTGTTTAGCATTTGTCTGCAGGCTGTTTCAATGCACACGGAGGCTCTTTCTAGAAAATAAACACCTGAAGTGACCCTCAACCAATAAGGGATTGTTGTTGTTGTTCAGTTGCTGAGTCATGTCTGACTCTTTGAGCCCCCATGGACTGTAACACACCAGTCTCGCCTGTCCTTCACTATCTCCTGGAGTTTGCTCACATTCATGTCCATTGAACCAGTGATGCTATATAACCATCTCATCTTCTGCCGCCCCCTTCCCCTTTTGCCTTCAGTCTTTCCCAGCATCAGGGTCTTTTCTGATGAGTCAGCTCTTCACATCAGGTGGTCTTAGTATTGGAGCTTCAGCTTCAGGCCCAGTCCTTCCGATGAATATTCAGGGTTGATTTCCTTTTGGATCAGCCCTCAGCCTTCTTTATGGTCCAACTCTCACATCCATACATGACTGCTGGAAAAACCATAGCTTCAACTCTATGGACCTTTGTTGGCAAAGTGATATCTCTGCTTTTTAACGGGCTGTCTAGGTTTGTCATAGCTTTCCTTCCCAGGAGCAAGAGTCTTTGAATATTATGGCTCAGTCGCCATCCTCAGCGATTTGGGAGGCCCCTTGGTGGAAACAGCTGAGAGGCGTGATCTACAGTGCCTCCCAGAAGTCCCAGAAGTGAGCCTTAATTACGCACGGTGGCAACCGGCTCACTCACAGACACTTGGATTTCCTCCCCTTTCTGTCTCACTTCCTCACTCTTTCACCATGCTGCCTAGGATAATCTCCCAAACTACTTGAGCCCAAATATTTACCTTGAGATTTGCTCTTGAGGAAACACAAACTAAGACAATGTAATTGCTTATGTAGAGGTTGAAAGTAGAACCACGGCAGCCTCTGGGGAGGGGAATTGGGCGGCTGAGGGCAAGAGTGGCCAGAGAGATTTTCATCATGGACCCTCTGACATCTTTTTAAATGCCTAACGTTTTAAATTACCTATCGAGGACTTCCCTGGTGGTCCAATGGTTAAGAATTCACCAGCAAATGCAGGGGACACGGGTTCAATCCCTGATCTAGGAAGATTCCACATGTCACAGGGCAACTAAGCCCATGTGCCACGAGTACTGAGCCTAGTTGAGAAAGCTTGCATGCAGCAACAAAGTGCAGCCAACAACAAATAAATAAAAATTAATTAGTTAAAAATAAATTACCTTAAAAAAAAATTCCCAATGACACTAACTGATAAATACTACAAATGGGGAGGCACAAAGGACTCTGGGAGTACAGATGTAAAAAAACCCAAACTCAGCCAGTGAACATCAGCAGTGAACAATAAACTCTGGCTCCTGGTTCAGCAGGCGTGAATCCTGACTCTGTGACTTGCACGCTGTGTGACAGGCCCCATTTCTTGAATTCTTTGTGCCTTAGTTTCCTCATCAGAACAAACTGGGTTGATGGTAATGGTACTTATTTCAGAGGACTATTGTGAAGGTTACACACACTGACATATGTGTCTTAGTCTGTCTGGACGGCCGTAACCAAAATACCATAGACTGGATGGGTTATGAACAGCAGAAGTGTATTTCTCATGGTTCTGGAGGCTGGAAGTCTGAGATCTGGGTACCAGCACGGTTGAGTGAGGGTTCTCTTCTGAGTTGCAGACTTCTCTCTGTGTCCTCACGTGGTAGAACTGGCTGTGGAACTCTCTGGAATCTCTTGTGCACTCATGCTATTCACTCCTATGACTTGATCATTTCCCCAAGGCCCCACCTTCTAAACCATCACCTTTGGGGACTGAGACTTCAACTTGTGATACCTGAGGGGACACTCAGACCACAGCAATATGTGAAACACAAGCATGGCTCACTGACGGCGCTCCCATGTGTCAGCTGTCTGTTGCCTTTAGCTGTGTAGCTTGATCTTGGCCAAATCCATATTCCTCCTCCGGAAATTTTCCTATTATGTATTCTTCTCCTAGCAGCCTCTCAAATTTCTTCATTCTATATGTTTTTCTACTTCCAGGAGGAGAAAGCAAAGATACCTTTGGAAACTTCCGGATGGGTTTGCACCATCATCAGAACTGCATGATGGTCAGGGAGAACCTCACAGAGCCATCAGACAGTAAAAGCCCCAGGAACCAATCAGAAGCCGAGGTAAACTGAGGAGAAGAATTCAAGTTTGGGCACAAAACTGTACCGAGCAGCAGTTTTGAAAAGGAACTAAGGATGAATAGTGGAGAGAGGAGAAACACAATCGGCTTTGGTTTATGTCTTCTTAGAATTTTTATATCTGAACTGGAATTTGCTTCCTTTTCGCCTCTCTCTCACTTGAAAAGAACTAAAGTCTGATAGTTAAGCTCGAACTGAGCTGGATGGTCCACTATGTCCCGTAAGTACACTTCTAGTTCTTGGTTCTGATATTTAAAGAGGTGCTATTATTTATCGTACACAGTAATATATTTCTTTGTTCACTGGTGTCTCCTAGACCCTAAAGCAGAAAAATGCTTTAGTAAAAATTTGTGTATTGCTTCCTTAAAGCTGGGAGACTAATCTTGGGGATTGTAGCGTGGTTGGCATTTGGGATGTTGTAATGAATTACTGCCTAATATCTCTTTTCTTGTGACACATATATGATTAGTAAATGTTGTCTGCTCACTGATTAACTTTGTTTATTTCCTAATTAAGTTTAGGATCAGCTGTCTTATGGTTATAGAAATAATTGTTTGATTAATGTGCAGGAATTTACATTTTCATTATGCTCCTGAATAACTTCTGCCCCAATTAGACGCAACACCCCATGCTGATCTGGGGCACCGGAATTGCAATTTTCACCCATTAAGGAATAACAATTATATTGATTGGTGATAATTGGGTGCAGATAGTAAATACACATTAGCAAAATTTAAATTATATACCAACTGGTTCTTTCAATTTGCTTCCAGAGTAACAGAGTTATAGAGATGGCCATCCATGGTTTGGACAGAGTAGGAGCTCACATAATGGCCAATGCTCTTTTTGATCAGTACATTCCATGAAATTTCAAGAAGAACTGTAGAAATGAGCCATCTGTTGGGATTTGATATGTGAGCTTGCAAGTATCTCCTTGAAGTTCTCCCTGGGCACCTCACCTGCCTCACTCTAGCCCCTTCCTGTTTCTCTGACAGGAACACTCAATGGCTCCTCATTGTCTGCCGCTGTAGGTTTAAAGACGCTGGCTGGTGCCCAGGGATACTCAAAATACAATTCCTTCCCATCCATCCATTTATCTTGGGGCTTCTGATGTGAATAGAGATTCACTCAAGGTATCTCAGGAAACTAGCAGACTTCCTGTAAGGACTGTGGAGCTGAAGCAGACTCAAGAAGCCTGGAGGTAAGTAACTCCACTATTTCCGCCTAGGTCCACTTCTCTCTGTCTGGCTGTCTTTTTCTTTGCCTGTCTCTCCATCTCTACGTTTGTCTTCAGTGTGCGTCTCTCTCTCCTCTTTTAGAGAGACAGTCTCCTATCTTACCACCAACCAGCTTCCCACCCTCTGTGTTTTCCCCTCTCCCTCAGAGCAGCCTGCAAGGGCTTTGGTTTTGCTGTTTCCGATTCAACTCCATCTCCATTACCTTCAGCCCCTCATCATCACCTTCAATCATCTATTTCTCTCATTTACAAACCTTGGGGAGGAGTGTGGCATTTGGGATTTGCTGTGTGTCATTCCGCTTCCACTCTCCCATTATTGACCTACCAGTGGGCTAAATTTTACTTCATATGTTTACAAACATCAATTCTTGATGAATTTTAATATTATGTATCACAAAGGAACTTATAATCAGTACCATAAATTGAAAGCCAGCATTTTCCTGACATACGTAAATAAAGCATAACAATTTAAAAAATACTTTAAATCATATACTTGCCACCAGTTTTATACATCCTGCCCCCCGGAAGCACTGGTCTAGCTCCTCATACATTTGAAACCATCTCCACAAGCTTTCCGTTGCCAGCAGCCTCAGGATTGGTCACCAGCAAGTCATGTGCCCATCTCTGTCCAATCAGCTGTAACTAGGGTGAGGGCGTGGTCACCTGATCTAGAGCAAAGGTTTGTGGGTAACCAGGCTTTGTTCAAGGACCTAGTGTGCTAGCTAAGTGAAAACTGACTCTCAGGTACTTCCTGGGGTTAGGCTTCAAGCCAAATGCTCTACGCACAGGATCACAGTTTGTCTTCACAGCAACTCCATGGGGAGCTAGTTAGTAGTTCCATTTCTCTATCCTTCAAAACCTAACAGGAATAAACCCCTAAGTTTCCCAGGGAGACGAGACTCCAGGCCCTGGCAAGATGCTGCTCCTTTTGGGACCATTCACAGACAGTTCCATCCAGAGCTGCATCGTTGCCCCAGAAGCCAAAGTCAGCCCAGTGGCCTCTGAAAATGAAACTCCTCCTCTCCAAATTTGGAACTCCAAAAGGTGGAACTATAGTCAGCCACGGTATTAGCTGTCTACCAGCAAGGTTTATGGCTGGGCCCAGAGAAAAACCTTTTGGGGAGGTGTTGAGGATGCAGCCCTGGGTGTTCATTGGAAGGACTGATGCTGAGGCTGAAACTCCAGTACTTTGGCCACCTCATGCGAAGAGTTGACTCATTGGAAAAGACCCTGATGCTGGGAGGGATTGATGCTGGGATGCAGGAGGAGAAGGGGACGACAGAGGATGAGATGGCTGGATGGCATCACCGGCTCGATGCACATGAGTTTGGGTAAACTCCGGGAGTTGGTGATGGACTGGGAGGCCTGGCGTGCTGCCATTCATGGGGTCACAAAGAGTCGGACACGACTGAGCGACTGAACTGAACTGAATTGAGGATGCTGGGAGAATTGCCTCATGCAGAGAGAGGCCTCCATTCCTGACTGCTAATGACTGCGCCACCAGATTGCAGCAGACCGGGTTGCTGCAGAGAGGTGAAGCAGGAGGACGGCTTTGGCGGCAGAACTTGCTGTGTTCCCGCCATCTGCCTCTCCGCTGACCCCACTGCCGTCCTCTGTCCATTTCAGTTACTCCACTCCCACTCTGAGCAATACACTGAAGGTATTTCTCACCCACTTCTTGCTTCTCCCCACCTCAACACAGTCCCCAAATTAAAAAGAAAAAAGTGATGCTTTGTAAAGGGAGCTGAAAATACAGCATATTGTCTACTTCGGAAGGAAGAACTGTAGCCAGGATGTTGGCTATGATGTCGCTGGTGCTCTGACACAGTGCCTGATGTGTGTTAGGTCCCCCGTTATGATCTGCAAATGGATGAATGAGACAGAGTGGAAGGTGTGGCTGGACCAAGCAAAATAGGAGTCCACAATGAAACAAGAACCTCACTGTGTGTCTTCTCTGATGGAATACAAAATATCACTTCCCCTGAAGGAAAGGCCAGTAATTTTAAATTCTAGCAGAATTTCTCTCTTGAAGATTTGGCCAAGAAATACATTGTATAATATAGTTTTCCAAGAGGAAGAAACTGCTGCCTTCCTGAGCGTAGCTCACAGTGGTCCCCAGACCACACTCCCCAAGGAGACAGTGCTCAGCCCTGCCCAGTGTGGGGTGCAGGTTGGTGGGACAGGTTTTGAAGTCAGACTGCCTAGGCTTGACATGAGCTGCTCTGTGATGCTGGACTGCATGGTCAGTGTGGACAGAGTGTTGGGCATGGAGCAGTGGAGGGGTAGGAAAGAATGTTCTTTCCGGGCTCAAATCTGGCCTTAGTCCAACACAGGTGATGCTGCTGGACAATTTCCTTTCCTGTAGAAAATTATAGGGTTGGAGTAAGTGGCAGATCTCAAGAGCAGTGCTGTCCATTAGAAATAATTTATAAGACTTTAAATTTTCTCATAGCCATATTAAAAAAGAGAGAAGGAAAAAAGAGAGGGAGGAAACCATTGAGATTAATTTTAATAATATATTTTATGTAACTCACTCTATCAAAAGTATTATAATTTCAACATGTAATCAACATAAAAGATTATTAGTGTGATATTTTATGTTCTCCCTGTTCTCCTGAGTTTTCAAAATCAGATGAGCATTTTATATCTTACAGCACATCTCAGTTTGGACAGACTGCATTCATGTTATTAGTCATTAGTCATATGTGGCCAGTCGTCACTCTTACTGGGCAGTGCAACTGCAGGGCTTCTGGGGCCATGTATTTAGATTGTGGGATTTTAAGATGGACTGTGCTTTCATCGCAGCAAGAGAGACAAAAGTCAAATACAGGAGAGATTCGTGTAGTGTGTGATGTGGGGAGGGGGTACAGATTCAGCTGCTGAGGGAGATTGTGGAATCGTTAATCCACTGGGTTCTACAGAACTGGGTTCAAATCCACGAACTGCCGCTTACTGGCTGAGAGTCGTTGGGCAAGTCACTTTATCTAAGACCAAATTTCCTCCTGTGAAAGTTAGTTCTGACCTTAGGGAAGTCATGCAGATTAAATGAGATAATTCATGTAAAACACTTAACTCAATACATGGCATATTTTACATACTTAATTATGACAGATATTATTATTATTCCATTGAGGCAGAATTAAAACCAAAATCACAGGCACTGGAGAAAAATATTCCCCCCTGCCTTTTGTTTTCCTCTGTGGGACAAGACTTGCCTAAATGTTCAAGCCTGTAGAAAAGAATGGAAAGGTCGTGGTACTAGACCCTGTGCCCCATCGGCTGTCCTGACAGACATCACTAATCAATCACAGCTTCTATCCACCTGAGCCCTGATGAAACCTCGGGAGGCTTCTCATGCAGGCAGTTGCTCAGTCTCAAGCAGCAAGCTGATGAAATGTTCGTGCCATCTGTGCCTTGGCACTGTGTGATAGAAGGCGGATGTCAGACCCCCAGGAGGCATTACTAAAAAATGACCAAAACCAGGAGACAGAAAGGGAATGAGAGCATAAGGAGAGGTTTGCAGGGGGTTAAAGTGACCAGTCAGAGATGGGACTTTTTCCTCCCTGAGTGTTTCTTGCATCTTGGAGTCAGGGTGTCTGAACCAACACATAGTTCCTCTCTGAATCCTGCATTGGTTGGAGCTTGAGTTCCAGAGGTCTCTATCGAGTGCCTTCCAGGGCCAGGCATCAGAGCTGGGGTCGAATCCTGGCTGTTTCATCCAGGGAGGCGGGTTCATTTAGAATTCCAAAGGTCTGATTTGTCTTGTGCTGAGCTGCCAGCTAGGAACAAATTGCCGACTGTTTCCCCAACAGCCCTGCTTCCCGATCATCACTCTTGCTCAGCTCCTCGGGTGCTGAGGGGCTCACGCAGGAGTGTTAGATCCAGCCCATTCATCTCCCGCCCATGGAGGGAACATCTCCCTGCACCAGCCCCAGAGCTTCTCTCACAGAGAAGAGAGAATGAGAGCCAAGTTGACACTCTTTCCCCTAGGAGGCGATGAGGCAGAACAAGAGGAGGTTTAAGACAAATGCAAAGAAAACGGGTCCATCCATCTTTCCTTCATTTCTTTATTCATTCAACAAATATTTGCAGTTTCTTAGGACCAGGAGAGGAGCTTGTAAAGACGGATCAGGCATGGTTTCTCCCTCAGAGTGTGCAGGGCATGGGGGAGGTTATGGCAAGTCAGTCAATAACTGGAATACTCAGTAAACATAATGACCCCTGAGGGAGGTCACGTCACATCACCGCCTGCTGGAAATCTTACAAAGCCTTCTGGGGGCTTTGGAACAAAATTCAGTCTCTTGACCTTGGCTCTTAAAGGCTGATACTTTGGGCCCCACCTACCTCTCAGACCTCACCTTGACTTGCCCATACTGTGCCTGTCGCCCACTCTGTTCCAGCTACAAAGGCCAAAAGGTCCCCAGTCCCTCCACAGTTCTTGCCTCAGGGCCTTTGCACAGCCATTCCTCATGCCTGCAGTGCCCGCCCCTGACCTCCTCTTCGTTGGCTTCTTCCCAGTCAAGTCTCAGTCCTGTGGCCCCTTCCCAGAGCAGCCCTCTCTGACCCCCACTGACAGTTGCATACAGGCAAGTGAGGCCAAACTAGTCTCTCTGCCTCCAGAAGCCGTGGTTTTTGGTTTTGTTTTTGTTTTGCTTGTTCTTGGTAGTGTTTCTTTTATTCATTGTTTGGAATCTGGCTTGCTGACTTTGCCACTTGCTACCTGTGTGTCACTACACACTTGCTAGCAAGTCACTATGGTTCTCAGATTCGTCAGCTGCAAATTGGGGCTATAATACCACCTTAGAGAGACTTCCTGTGGGCTCCCCAGGAACCTCAGTGGTAAAGAATCCGCCTGCCAGTGCAGGAGTCATAGGAGACTCAGATTGGATCCCTGGGTCGGAAAGATCCCCTGGAGGAGGAAATGGCAACCCACTCCAGTGTTCTTGCCGGAAGAATCCCAGGGTCACAGGAGACTGGTGGGCTACAGCCATATGGTTGCCAACAGTTGGATGCCGCTGAGCACACATGCGAAGAATTATCATATGGATAAAATGATATAGTTCAGGCAAGGAGCACAGTGCTTGGCACATGGAAAGAGCTTAATAAATACTAGCTACTCTTTATTAGTCTGTTTGTGGAGCTAATTGGGAATGAACATGACTTATTCACAGAGTGAGGAGTGCTCAACCAGCCTGTCTTGTTAGTCTCTTTGTTAACCACCTTACAACTGGAATTTTTCTTTTGCCCTTCAGATGCATCTAATCTGAGGATTCCCTCCAGCCTCCTGCTGGCTGCAAAAATCCAGCAGGAGTCTGCTTCTGCAGAGGCTGGCTTCCCATCTGGCTGGAATCACCCACCAGCCACCCACAGCACGAGCACCTCACAAATTAGGGAGATCAGGAGCAGCCACTTCAGACAGTTCGCAGGCCGCAGGGTGCCGATTGGTGGCAGAACCACTTGCTGAAGCTGAAATTAACAGGCTTCTTGGGTTGAAGGCTTTAATTAAAAAATGCTAGGGAATTATTTCCTTAATTCAGAGACTTCTTAGTAATCACTTTCCCCTGCTTTGCCCTGAGACTCTTTATCTCCAGCTAGATTAATAGATGGTCTCAACATCCCGAGCACAGACCCGTGGCTGGAGTTTCAGGTTGTCAAATGAGGTGGGTGCTTTTCAAGGCTCCGTTCTGGGGTTCCAGACCTCTTCAGGCTGCATGTTGCCTTCGGTCCCCTGAATTAGGTGAATGGCTTAGCTGACTTGGGCTGCCATTATAGAACACCTTAGACTGGTGGCTGAAATAACAGAAATTGGTTCCCTCACAGTTCTGGAGCCTGGAAGTCTAAGATCAAAGAGCTGGTGGGTCTGTTCTTTCCCGAGGCCTCCCCACTTGACATGCGGAAGAACGTCTTCTGGCTGGCTCTCTACACAGTCCGCCTTGGTCTATGTTGTCTGTGTCCCGATCTTTCTTTTTATGAGGATACCAGTCACACTGGATTGGGCTTCCTAGGTAGTGCTAGTGGTAAAGAACCCTTCTGTCAGGGCAGGAGACGTAAGAGAGACGGGCTCGATCCTTTGGTGGGGAAGATCCCCTGGAGGAGGGCATGGCAACCCATTCCAGTATTCTTGCCTGGAGAATCCCATGAGGAGGACCCTGGTGGGCTACAGTCCATGGGGTTGCAAGGAGAAGGACACGACTGAAGCAAGTTAGCACAGGCACGTGCACACGCGCACACACACAACACACACACCCAGATTAAGGCCCACCCTAGTAACCTCCTTCTGCCTTAATCACCTCTTTAAGGATGTTATCTCCAAACACAGTCACATTCTGAGTACTGAGGGGGTTAGGACATGAACATAGGAATATAAGGGGGACGCAGTTCAGCCCACATCAGCTATCTTTCTCTTTGATTCCACAGCTCCCATCTCCACACCTTCTTTTAGCTCAGAAATGATCACACTCTGCTGCGATGGCCTGGATATTTCTCTTTCTCTCTAAACTGTATGTCTGTGAGAGCAGGAACCCATTGTTTGCCCCACTGGAATATCCCCATAGTGCTTAGGACACTGCCTGATCATGGAAAATACTCAGCAAATCTTTGTAAAGCCCGTGAATGTATTTGCCATTTGGGCCAGCCTTAGAATGAAGTGAGGGGGAAAGGAGGAAGACCCACCCATATGCTCAGCTTGAGGCTGGCCTGTGGCTGGATCTGGTGGGGTACTGCCACATGGCTACATCCCTGCACCCAGTTCTCCTCTGACACCACACCTGTAGGTTTTCTTTTCTGCAGTTGGTCACCCTGCCCTCCCGCCTTCTACCATCTCATCAGCTAGGCCAGTGTGGTGACTGTACCCAGCAATGCCCACCAACCCTGCTGCAGATGGCTGGCCAGGCTTTCTCCAGCCAGAGCCATCCTAGACAGATCAATAAAGGTCCCTTTCTTAGTAGCTGCAAAAAAAAAAAAAAAAAAGCAGTTAATCTTGTCTAGGGTGAGTCATCTTGCTTTAAAGGTTAGGGTGGAGGTGAAGACATCTATATTGTTTTGTGTCCAATGTCGGCAAACCAAGTGATATTTTCTTAATGACTTTGCGTGAACGTTTCAGATATAACTACTTGTTTTCCTCATTGATCCTCTTGCCAGCTGCTGTCACGCTTTAATTGTAAGCCTCCTCTCCCCTCCCTGCTCCCAGCTTTGCTGACAAATAGATAATAATGATCTGTAAACAAACGTGTATGTGCACCAGGGGAGCCACTCTTGAAAAGAACTGTGCATGGCAGGAGGTAGGCAGGGAAGAAAGGCAGTGAAGTCGCTCAGACCCAGGTTAGAGTCACGGCTCTGCACTTCCTCAAATAGTGCCATCCGATAGATAAAGCACTGGGCAGGGGTGGGAATGTTCCATATCTGTGCTGTCCAACATGGCAACCGCCAGCCACGGGTGGTCACCGAGGGCTTGAAATGTGGCTAGTGCAACTGGGGAACTGATTTTTATTTACATCTCAACAGTGACAAGTAGCAAGTGTCACGATCAATGCAACTTTATTTTTTTAATTAAAAATATTTATTTATATACTGTATAAATAATTATATTTTATTTAATTTATATATTTAATTAAATTATATCTTTTATTTATATTATATTATTTATATAATATATATATTTGTGTATACACTCCATGGAACTCTCCAGGCCAGAATACTGGAGTGGGTAGCCTTTTCCTTCTCCAGGGGATCTTCCCAACTCAGGGATTGAACCCAGGTTTCCCACATTGCAAGCATATTCTTTACCAGCTGAGCCACAAGGGAAGCCCAAGAATGCTGGATTGGGTAGTCTATCCCTTCTCCAGCGGATCTTCCCAACCCAGGAATTGATTCAGGGTATCCTGCATTGCTGGTAGATTCTTTACCAACTGAGCTATCAGCTGCTACTGCTGCTAAGTCACTTCAGTCGTGTCCAACTCTGTGTGACCCCATAGACGGCAGCCCACGAGGCTCCTCTGTCCCTGGGACTCTCCAGGCAAGAACACTGGAGCAGGTTGCCATTTCCTTCTCCAGTGCATGAAAGTGAAAAGTGAAAGGGAAGTCGCTCAGTCGTGTCCGACTCTTGGTGACCCCATGGACTGCAGCCTACCAGGCTCCTCCGTCCATGGGATCTTCCAGGCAAGAGTACTGGAGTGGGGCGCCATTGCCTTCTCAGGGAAGCCCTCTTTTAATTTTAAGAAATGTTTATTTACACAGCTATTTTGGCTGCATCAAATCTTCGTTGCGGTGCTCGGGCTTCTCTCTCGTGGTGTGTGGGCTCTAGCTTGTGGGACATGGGCTTAGTTGCCCCACCGCATGTGGGATCTTAGTTTCCCTACCAGGTACTGAACCCACATCCCCCGCACTGGAAGGTGGATTCTCAGCCACTGGACCACAGAGAAGTCCCTCAATCATCACAGTTTTAGAGATCAGTCAGGTCACCTCTCAGAGCCTCTACTTGCTCCCCTATAAATGGAGATAATAATCTCTATTGCATAATTGCAGCACTAGCTGTGTTAACTAGCAGGCTCCATAGCACAGTGGCTCCAAAAGATCTGACAATTACTTCTTGCCTGTGTGATCAATCTCTTCCAACGGACATTCAGGAATTCAGGATGACGGACTCTCTGACCTCCCACCTGTAGTCACTCCAGTTATCCCCAGCCCAGCCAGCCGGAAAGGGAAAATAGCACCATTCCAAGGCTAAGGATTTTATCTTAAGCAATTGAAGCGGAAGTTGCAACATCATTTCCACTCTCCTGATTCTTGGTAAGAACTCACTCGCCTTGCCAAGCGTAACTGCAAGAGGAGCTGAGAAATTCATTCTCTATCCAGGCAGCTGTGTCCCAGCTAAGACTCTCTTGCTATGGGATAAGGAAAGAACACATGTTGCACAGGAGATAACTGTCTTCATCCCCATGGGTGCCCACTTTGCAGCAATGTTGTAAGGGTTAAATGATATTATGTATGTATCACAGTACTTATGTATCTGTCTACTTTTTTTTTTAATTGGCGGATAATTACTTTACAATGTTGTGTTGGTTTCTTGAGCCTCCCTTCCACTCCACCTCCCACCCCTGTCTCACACCCAGGTCGTCACAGAGCACCAGGCTGAGCTCCTGTGTTATACAGCAACTTCCCACTAGCTATCTGTTTTACACACGGTAATGTATATATCTCAATGCTACTCTCTCAATCTGTCCTACCCTATACAAGCAGACTTGTGTGGACTGCTGTGGCCACAAGTCCATTCTCTATATCTGTGTCTCTAGTCCTGTCCTGCAAACATATTCATCAGTACCATTTTTCTAGATTCCATATTGTTGCTGCTGCTGCTAAGTCGCTTCAGTCATGTCCAACTCTGTGCAACTCCATAGATGGAAGCCCACTAGGCTCCCCTGTCCCTGGGATTCTCCAGGCAAGAACACTGGAGTGGGTTGCCATTTCCGTCTCCAATGCATGAAAGTAAAAAGTGAAAGGGAAGTTGCTCAGTCGTGTCCGACTCTTTGCAAACCCGTGGACTGCAGCCTACCAGGCTCCACCATCCATGGGATTTTCCAGGCAAGAGTACTGGAGTATATGTTAGTATATGATAATATTTTATTTCTCTTTCTGACTTCCTTCACTCTGTATAGCAGACTCTAGGTTCATCCACCTCAGTTCAACTGACTCAAATTTGTTCTTTTTTATGGCTGAGTGAGTGATATTCCGTTGTATGTAGGTACCATAGTTTCTTTATCTTTTCAT
This sequence comes from Ovis canadensis, assembly GCF_042477335.2. Lineage (NCBI taxonomy): Eukaryota > Metazoa > Chordata > Mammalia > Artiodactyla > Bovidae > Ovis > Ovis canadensis. Next base: position 75,303,108 of record NC_091261.1, on the reverse strand, counting down.
CTGTCGCTGGACATCTAGGTTGCTTGCATGTCCTGGCTATTGTAAATAGTGCTGCAATGAACACTGGGGTACATGTGTCATTTTGAATTATGATTTTCTCAGGGCATATGCTGAGGAGTGGCATTGCTGGGTCGTATGGTAGTTTTATTCCTAGTTTTTTAAAGGAATCTCTATACTGTTCTCCATAGTGGCTACATCAATTTACATTCCCACCAAAAGTGCAAGATTGTCGGCTTTTGCTGTGAAAGGAAACAACCCTTATGTTTAATATCTTAGGACAGCACTTAGATTCCAGAACCCCCAATTTAGCTCACAATTTGGGCTGGGTTCACTTGAGTGTTCCTAGGCTCAGCTGATCTTAGTTTATTCATGCCATTTCAGGCCATTCCTGGGTGGTTTAGGTTGGTGAGAGAGCTGACTGTTGTAGGATGGGCCCAGCTGGACCATCTTGTCTCTGCTCTACTTAACTTCTTACCCTGAAGTTGGTTAACGACAGGGTTCCAAGGGAGTGTGGGAATATGCCTTTGGGGGCTTAGGATTGGAACTGGCACCCAGTCATTTCGGTCACATCTTGTTGACCAAAATGTGTTCACAAGTCTCAAGACCAATCAAAATTCAAGGGTAGGAAAATATACTCTCTTTTTAAAGACTTTTTTTTTTTTTTTAATGTGGACCATTCCAAAGAATTGATGCTTTTGAACTGTGGTGCTGGAGAAAACTCTTGGGAGTCCCTTAGACTGCAAGGAGATCAAACCAGTCAATCCTAAAGGAAATCTACCCTGCCTATTCATTGGAAGGACTGAAGCTCCAATACTGTGGCCACCTGATGAGAAGAGCTGACTCATTAGAAAAGACCCTGATGCTGGGAAAGATTGAGGGCAGGAGGATAAGGAGGTGACAGAGGATGAGATAGTTGGATGGTATCACCAACTCGATGGATAATTTTGAGCAAACTCCAGGAGATGGTGAAGGACAGGGAAGCCTGATGTGCTGCAGTCCATGGGGTCACAAAGAGTCGGACGTGACTGAGCGGCTAAACAACAACAATCTTTAAAATCTTTACTGAATTTATTACAGTTTTTTTTTTTTTAAATATTTTGGCTTTTTGGCTGTGTTGCATGTGGGATCCCAACTCCCCAACCAGGGATTGAACCCACACCCCCTGCACTGGAAGGCGAAGTCTTAACCACTGGACCACTGGGGAAGTCCCAATACTGTGTATTGATTGGAGGGGATACCAAGTCGTATTGCCAAGAGGTACAGATAAAGGGAGGAAAATACAGGCTTCTTCTTTTTTTTTTTTTGCAAGCAATCTACCATAATTTGGCACACAGTCCATTCCACACAGGGCTTCCTAGGTGGCACTAGTTATAAAGAACCTGCCTGCCAATGCAGGAGGCGTAAGAGAGACAGGTTCGATCCCTGGGTCGGGAAGATCCCCTGGAAGAGGGGATGGCAACCCATTCCAGTATTCTTGCCTGGAGAATCCCATGGACTGTATGAAGCCCGCCAGGCTTCTCTGTCCGTGGGATTGCAAAGAGTCGGACACGACTGAAGCAACTCGGCATGCATGTGTGCCATTCAACACATGGTGATGTAATAACATTATTAAGCCATGAAGGCAAATTTTTTCTTCTATATTCTCTATTCAATTATTCATTGAAAAAAAATTACTGAGTATTTACTATGGGTCCAGATGTGTGCTAAAGATAGTAGCTAGCTTTGGTGTGTTGGGCATTTCAGCTGCTACCAAGAAGTCAAGTTAATTTTTGTGTCATAAAAAGAGGATAAATAAGCTTCAGGATAGATGCTGGCTCCACCTCTCAGCCCTTGGCTGGTGCCCATTGTGCTCTTGTCATTTCCTGGGTACCTCTGATAATGAAAAGGTGCCTTGTTAACCGTGACCCCCGTTGTTTTGACTGTGGTGTGGTCATCTCTCTGAGCCTGGGTGAATTATCAGTGAGGTTTGTAGCTGCTTGTGGTTTTGTCTGCCGGAGGGGAGCACTTTGAGATGAACCTGGATGGGTCCAGTAGGAACTGACAGAAGCCTTTGGAGAGAGAGAATAAACAGCCCACTGATTCAGAGGGCTATAAAAGGAATCCTTCTTGCTTCCACGTAAAATGACTTGTCTTGCCTGCAAGATGAATCAGAAACATAAAGGGTGATGAATGGGAGTGATTTCCAAAGCACTGGGAAATATCGTGGGCCCCACAGCGAAGTCACATCTGGTGGCTGCAATATACATCTTGGGCCCGATGACATCTATCTCTGTCTCTCCAGGTATCTGCAGCCTTGCTCCCACTATCCTGCTATCAAAACCAGCATTCCTCTGCAGCTGAAAATCTTGTTGGAGACACGTTCTTTGGACCTGACAACTCCCAAACAAAAATAAAATGCCATTTGAAGACTAAAATGCCCAAGGAGGGAAATCCTAGAAGGATAAGCACTTCTGGTTCTTGATCTCTCTTGCATTGTCTCTCTTGCTTTGAGCATCAAAGTGACTCATAAAAGAAGCAGAAAGGGGCCATTTGCACCAGAAAAAGAAAAAAATAAAGCTTCCTTGGGAGGCTTTTTTCCCAGTTTTATTATGAAGTTTCAAATTTATAGCAAAGATGAAATAATTTTATCCATCACAAAAAGTCTACCACTAATCTACAACTAATCATTTTATTCGTATTGCTTTATCACTTACCAGTCGATCAACCCACTGTTCTTATTTTTCTGATACATTTCAGAGTAAGTTGCAGTCATCAGCCTACTTTGGCAGCTGTCAGGGACCCACAACCAGATCCCTGAATCATTATCCAGGAGATCTGCATTTTTAACCATTTTAGTCTAATTTTGCAAGAAGAAAAACTGAAGCTCAACGCTGGGTGATAGGACCTGTCCAAGGCCACAGCAAACAGGTGCTGAAGCTGGGATTTAAACTCAGGCAGGGCCTTTTTTATTCTGAGCCTAAACTCTGCCGGTTCTGCTACAAAGACTGTGAAGTCTGCTCTTTCTTATGGCCCAGAATGGCTGTGTAGGAGGTGTAGGAGGAGCTCAGGGTACCCTGGCTCAGTGACTGTATCTCTGACTTTCCTCAGCATTTCTGTTTAGAGCTCAGGGCTTCAGCCAGACCAAGGCAGAGAGCCTGTGGTCAGAACAAAGGGTCCATCTTTGCCATGCATGCATGCTAAGTTCCTTCAGTCATGTCCAAGCCTTTGCGACCCTATGAATTACAGCCTGCCAGGCTCCTCTGCCCATGGGATTCTCCAGGCAAGAATACTGGAGTGGGTCTCCATGCCCTCCTCCAGGGGATCTTCCCAACCCAGGGATTGAACCTGAGTCTCTTCTGTCTCCTGCATTGGCAGGAGGGTTCTTTACCACTGGTGCCACCTGGGAAGCCCTCATATTTGCTAGTAGCCATTGAACCGCAGGTTGTTGAGCCTTTTGAAATTTGTAAAATATGCATAACAATGGTTTCTGACTCATTAGTTAGATGAAATTGACAGCTTACAGTGAACGGTGTCACATTCATGATCTCCAAAGAAGAAGATTTAACTTCGGGACCAGGGACCAGGCTTGATCACTCAAGAGCTTTTGTATAGCAGTTTTATTAAAGTATAAAAAGGACAGAGAAAGCTTCTGACATAGACATCAGAAGGGGGACGGAGAGTGCCCCCCTTTGCTAGTTTTAGCAAGCTGTTTTATGCCTGTTAGAAAGTTATTAATCAGATAAGAGAAACACCTCAAGGCTGAAGGAGTTTCACCAGGCCCCTCTCCCACAATATGCATTTTTGAGATAGGATGGCATGAAGTGTGTCATCCCCCAGCCATAAAACAATTGATATGAATACTGGTTTGTTGAGCTTATTATTAGCCCAAGGTTTGAGAAAAGAAAAAAAGTTAGTCTTAGGCGGAACCATTTTGAAGAAAGGCAAATTCCAAAGCAAATGCATAGTTTCATTAACCTAGCTTGAGAAAAATAGTTCCATGGAGAAACCGCTTTTTAATTTTGTATGGAGAAGGGAAAACTCTGACATTTGTAGTTTGTTTCCTCCTGCTGCTTAAGGGAGAGATAAAAAATGTCTGACACTTGCAGCCTATTTCCTCCGTTTGGAGACCCCTGGCTTTCCTGCCTGTTACCCTCTCAAGATGATTCATGCAAATGTGTAAGTGCTGAAAAGAAGTAGCTTTTATGTTGGTTATTCATTCCTAAGTGTACCCTTATCCCTCTCAGTCTATAAACTTGGATGGTCATAAAAACGTAACTTAATTTCTTTTCCTGTAACTAAACTCAGTTTTATTTGGAGCCCCTGTTTGGCATCAGATCCCTCAGAAAGAGACTGTAAGATGAGGATGTATGTAAAAGTGATATATCAGGAAGTGGTCTCGGAAAAATCTGATCAAGGAACAGACTAGTGAGCCTCCCAAAGGAAAGAGTGAAGCCAGGTCCCAGGGAGGGTAGCCTTCCGTCTGTACCACCGAGTGCTGGGCACAGCAATGGCCACACACCAGGATGTCCCAGACTGGAGGCACAGAAATGAAGAATTTGTCCCTCTTTCTCCCTGCAGATGGTGATTGCAGCCATGAAATTAAAAGACACTTACTCCTTGGAAGAAAAGTTGTGACCAACCTAGGTAGCATATTCAAAAGCAGAGACATTACTTTGCCGACTAAGGTCCGTCTAGTCAAGGCCATGGTTTTTCCTGAGGTCATGTATGGATGTGAGAGTTGGACTGTAAAGAAGGCAGAGCACCGAAGAATTGATGCTTTTGAACTGTGGAGAAGACTCTTGAGAGTCCCTTGGACTGCAAGGAGATCCAACCAGTCCATTCTGAAGGAGATCAGCCCTGGGATTTCTTTGGAAGGAAGGATGCTAAAGCTGAAACTCCAGTACTTTGGCCCCCTCATGAGAAGAGTTGACTCATTGGGAAAGACTCCGATGCTGGGAGGGATTTGGGGCAGGAGGAGAAGGAGACAACAGAGGATGAGATGGCTGGATGGCATCACTGACTCGATGGACATGAATCTGAGTGAACTCCGGGAGATGGTGATGGACAGGGAGGCCTGGCTTGCTGTGATTCATGGGGTCGCAAAGAGTAGGACATGACTGAGCGACTGAGTGACTGAACTGAACTGAACTGAACTGAACTGATGCTTAGCAGCAGCAGCTCAGGCCTGTACTGGGGAATGTGAATTCCTGGGCACTTTGGATTCTCCAGAGGGGCAGAGCCAGCGGGGCTTTGGAAGCCTGAGGGCAGTTCAGTTCAGTTCAGTCGCTCAGTCGTGTCTGACTCTTTGCGACCCCATGGACTGCAGCATGTGAGGCCTCCCTGTCCATCACCAACTCCTGGAGTTTACTCAAACTCATGTCCATTGAGTTGGTGATGCCATCCGACCATCTCATCCTCTGTCATCCCCTTCTCCTCTCACCTTCAATCTTTCCCAGCATCAGGGTCTTTTCTAATCAGTCAGCTCTTCACATTAGGTGGCCAAAGTATTGGAGTTTCAGCTTCAACATCAGTCCTTCCAATGAACATGGATGGACTCCTTTAGGATGGACTGGTTGGATCTCCTTACAGTCCAAGGGACTCTCAAGAGTCTTCTCCAACACCACAGTTCAAAAGCATCAATTCTTCAGCGCTCAGCTTTCTTTATAGTCCAACTCTCACATCCATACATGCTGCTGCTGCTGCTAAGTCACTTCAGTCGTGTCCAACTCTGTGTAGCCCCATGGACTGCAGCCTACCAGGCTCCTCCATCCATGGGATTTTGCAGGCAAGAGTACTGGAGTGGGTTGCCATTGCCTTCTCTGCATCCATACATGACTACTGGAAAAAACATAGCCTTGACTAGAGTCCCTTGGACAGCAAGGAGATCCAACCAGTCCATTCTAAAGGAGATTGGTCCTGGGTGTTCTTTGGAAGGAATGATGCTAAAGCTGAAGCTCCAGTACTTTGGTCACCTCATGCAAAGAGTTGACTCATTGGAAAAGACTCTGATGCTGGGAAGGATTGGGGACAGGAGGAGAAGGGGATGACAGAAGGTGAGATGGCTGGATGGCATCACTGACTCGATGGACGTGAGTCTGAGTGAACTCTGGGAGATGGTGATGGACAGGGAGACCTGGGGTGCTGCAATTCATGGGGTCGCAAAGAGTTGGACCTCCAGTGTTCTTGCCTGGAGAATCCCAGGGACAAAAGAGCCTGGTGGGCTGCCGTCTTTGGGGTCGCACAGAGTCGGACACGACTGAAGCAACTTAACAGCAACAGCAACAGCAGCAAAGAGTCGGACACGACTGAGTGACTGAACTGAACTGAACTGAACTGACTAGATGGACCTTTGTTGGCAAAGTAATGTCTCTGTTTTTTAATATGCTTTCTAGGTTGGTCATAGCTTTTCTTCCAAGGAGCAAGCGTCTATTAATTTCATGGCTGCACTCACCGTCTGCAGTGATTCTGGAGCCCCAAAACATAAAGTCTCTCACCATTTCCACTGTTTCCCCATCTATTTCCCATGAAGTGATGGGACCAGATGCCATGATCTTTGTTTTCTAAATGTTGAGCTTCAAATCAACTTTTTCACTTTCCTCTTTCACTTTCAACAAGAGGCTCTTTAGTTCTTCTTCACAGCCTGAGGTCAGCCCTGCCACAAAAGAGATGTAGGTGCTGGCCATGGGGTGCCCAAGTATGTGGACAGACAGTGTGCATGAACATGGCAGAGGGTTCGAGGGATGTAGGGGGGATCCTAATAGCATCAGCTACAGATCCCATTCTGCCTCGGAGCAGAAATCTAGACTAGGTCTGGTGGGGGTTTCCCTGGGGGACACACATGGTAACAAAGTGTGGCAGTGAGACAGGGATCAGAGGCCTCCATTCTAATCTGTTCCCTCTGGCCTGAGCACTGTTCATGCCTCTGCCCATCTAACTCACTGCAGGATGAGTCTGAATTTCTGACCGAAAGGTCCTTTCAGGTCCCCAGCTTTGCCTGTAGGAGCCCTTCTGCCTCTTTCACACCACTCTGGGATTTAGGGAAATTCCATCTCCAGGACCCACTTCAGCATCTGGGTTATTCTCCTGCTCCCGTGCCATGCTTTGGCACAGGAATCTCAGAAGGATGGGTCTCAGATTCACAGGTGAGACCACGCTGGGGGCAATGAGAGCTCTGAGGTCTCACCCTCTCCCCTCCCCAGGATACACCCAAGGCAAGGGCTGCTGCAGGCGTCTGCTGCTCTGGGACAGCCCAGTCTACCTGGGACCCTTCGTTGCTTCCTAGAGTCAGCGTGGGAGTTGGATGGGTGGGAAACAGAGCTCTTTCTTAGAGTCCTAATAATATGTGAACATTTTGATTCTTTCTCTCTGATTCCTCGATTCCCAGGCAGCTTTTCTAAGAATAAGATATCTTAGCTGACCTTACTTTATAATTTCGTTTATTTGTTTATTTTTGGCTGCGCTGGGTTTTCGTTGTGGCGCAGGCTTTTCTCTACTTGTGGTGAGTGAGGGCCACTCTGCCGTTGCATCGCTCAGGCTTCTCAGCGCAGTGTCTTCTCTTGTTGTGGAGCTCGGGTTCTAGGGCGTGCAGGCTTCTGTAGTTGCAGCTCCCGGGCTGTGGAGCAGACTTGGTAGTTGTGGCACACACGCTTGATTGCTCAGCAGCATGCTTGAGCTTCCTGGCCCAGGGGTCAAATTCATGTCTGCTACATTTGCACTGGCAGGCAGATTCTCTACCACTGAGTCACCAGGGAAGCCCTATCTTCTTCCTCTTGTTCAGTTGCTAAGTCGTGCCCAACTCTTTGTGACCCCATGGACTGCAGCATGCCAGGCTGTCCATTACTGGCATGTAATGGGCATGTAATGGACGTGTAATGGACCACCCCTGTACATTACTATCTCCCAGCATTTGGGCGAATTCATATCTATTGAGTCGGTGATGCCATCTAACTATCTCATCCTCTGCTGCCCCCTTCTCCTTTTGCCTTCAATCTTTCCCAGCATCTTAGATGAGCTTATTTGCAAAGCAGAAATAGAGACACAGACATAGAGAACAAATGTGTGGATACCAAGGGGGAGAGGGTGGTGGTGGGATGAATTGGAAGATTGGGATTGAAAGATGTACGCTATTGATACTATGTGTAAATAAGATAACTAGTGAGAACCTACGGCATAGCCCAGGAAGCTCTCCTCCACACACTGTGGTGACCTGAATGGGAGAAGATCCAAAAAAGAGGAGATACCGGTAAACACATAGCCGATTCACTTTGCTGTACAGCAGAAATGAACACAATACAGTAACTATACCCCAATAAAAATTAATTGAAGAAGTATCTTTTTAGATATTGAAAGAATAACAGGAAGGATAGCTCGTGGTGCTTAAACTACACGAGAGTCAGCTGGGGAACTGAACGGAACTGCAGCTTTGCACAGGTCAAATCCCCAGAGACTCTGATTCGGGATAAAGACCTCGAGACTCACAAGCCAGGAGCCTGACTGCTTTATTATGTCCACTCCTGTGTCAATTCTTTCTTAGGCGGAAAGCGGCCCTGCCAGCCACTTGCTGCCTAAATGGGGGGAAAGGAAGCACAGCACAGAAAACAACTCCAGTTAATGCTCCAGAACGTTATGCTGCTGCACAGGACTTTATGCTAACTCGTGAAGCCCTTTAAAAATGTTTTTGTAAACTCTGATCGTTTCATCTCCCGGTGCCTCCTACTTCCAGCCATGTGTCCTCATTATACAGACATCCCATTGTGAGCTTTGCATTTGGGTGTGGCGTTCTCTTTCTCCCCTGCAGCACCTTCTTTGTCGTTTCCTCCCCACTGGATGTTTCTATAAGGTAGATATGCGGTTACCAAATCCACCTGGCTGCGGGTTCTTCCTAAAATTCATACTGAACAGGTGTATAAAAGAGACCACTTGCTCTGGGGGAAAGAGGCAGCTGAACGCTGTGGTCAAGAATATAGATTCAGGGGCTGTATTCTGTCTCTGCCTCTTAGCTGTGTGGTTTCCTTTTTGGTAAAGAATCTGCCTGCAGTGTAGGAAACCTGATTTCGATCCCTGGGTCAGGAAGATCCCCTGGAGGAGGGAGCAGCAACTCGTTCCAGTATTTCCGCCTGAGAAATCCCATGGACAGAGCAGCTTGGTGGGCCATCCGTGGAATGGCAAAGAGTTAGCGCAACTGACCATGTACACACACGCACTTCCTTCCTCTGAGTCTCGGACGATGAGGGCAGTGACATGATCCACCACAGAGAGGGGCTGCGAGGACTTGAGTGAGCAAGCGTGTGGAAAGTGCTTCGCACAGGGAATGCATGGCTGGCACAAGTACCCATAAGAAAGGGGGTTGGGGTCTTAACCTGAGGTTTCCTCTGCAAGTTTCCTAGGTAACCACCAGCATTCCATGGGGCATGCCCTTCATTCCCATTTGGCTTCAGATGGGAAAGGAGAGATGCTTGGGGTCTGAGAAACAATAGGGGTTGGAAAATGTCAGTCAAGGGCCAGAGAGCCAGTGAAAGTGAGGATTCTAAGCTATTCTGGAGAACGTCACTTTATATGAGACCAGAACTACCTTTCGGGGTCTCCTTAGCTCTGAACTGGCTTTGTTAGAAATGACATTTGCAAAGAACAGTCCATAGGCAGAAGAAGAGTAGGCATAAGTGATTTTTTAATTTTACGTATTAAAACTGTATTCACATCCCAGTTCAGGGTTAGGAAAAGATGAGTGGGAGAGTACGGAAACCACCTTTCCAGAAGCTTACATTTATTAAGGGCCTGCTATGAATCTAACTGCAATGCAGGAGACCTGAGCTTGATCCCTGGGTCAGGAAGATCCTCTGGAGACGGGAATAGCAACCCACTCCAGTATTCTTGCCTGGAAAATTCCATGGACAGGGGAGCCTGGCAGAGCCAGGCCTCTGAGAACTTCACACGCTGTATCTCATTTCATCCTGTCTTAGTTAGCTCCAGCTGCTGTAACAAATACCAGAGACTGGGTGGTTTAAACAGCAACCACTTATTTCTTGCAGCCCTGCAGGCCGGGAGGCCCAAGATCAAGAGGACCCGCTCTTCCTGTTTTGTGGTGGTTGCTCTCCTGCTGAACCCTCACTTGATGAAGAGAGAGGGAAAGCAAGCCTCCTTCTCTATTCTGATACCCTCTATACATCCCAAAGGCCCCTGTCTCCAAATACCATTACCTTGGAGGGCAAGGTTTCAGTATATGACTTTCAGGTACAGGGAGCACAGTCAGCCCAGAGCACATCCCTTCAAGTATGAACTCAGTACTATTTTGATCCCCATCAGAGAGACGAGAAAACCCAGCTGAGGGATGGTAACCAACTCACCCCCACTCACATTGCCATTCGGTGACAGTTTCAGGATTCAAACCCAGGTCTGGTTCCAGAGCCTCTTCACGGCTTTATTTAATGCGTTCCATTGAGAGGCAACCCCTCTTCTTCCTCCAAACAGTCCACTTTAAAGCAGCTGGTCTTAGATTTTTTTGAGAAGCCAGTGAAACTCATGGACCTTCTCTCAATGCACATAAAATACCATAAGGGCTGCAGTTGAATATCAGTTGGTATCAGTTATCATCTGATATCAATATCAGTTGAATATCAGTTGAATGTTTTCTCAGACATTTCTCTTGGCTTGTCACCCTCACCTTACAGTTCCTGGGGGTTGATAGGGTAGGGAATCAAAAACAGACCACCTAATACACAGGTAAACATCACAACAGGATCACACATCCACTCCCTGGGATTACATTATCATGACCTCGGCCCGGCCATTTTACCTCTCTGAGCCTCAGTTTCCTCGTCTGCAAAATAAAGTGGTAATATCACATGCTTCTAGGGTTTTGCAGAGCTTTATTGAGATAGTATGTAGAGCTCTTATGACAGAGGCTCGTGCATTGTAAGTTTTCCAATAAGTATTTGCTATGTTATTATTATTCTTAGTCCAGAAACAATATTCTTTGTTGCTTTCCCCTTCTATTATTCATCAGTCTTTTGAGTATCTATCTCACCTCTTTCCCTGGAGAAGGGAAAGGCCACCCACTCCAATATTCTGGCCTGGAGAATTCCATGGTCCTTATAGTCCATGGGGTTGTAAAGAGTCGGACCCGACTGAGCGACTTTCACTTCACTTCACTCACCTCTTTAATAAGGCAACAAGCTCTTAAAAGCAGCCAAACTCTTTGGGATTAGATCCCAAATTTATCTCTGTGTGACCTTCAGAAAGCCCTTTCACCTTCCTGAGCCTCAGTTTCCTCTCCTGTAAAATGGGAACAATAATAGAACCTGCCCTGCAATACTGTTTGTGTATGTGCTACTTGCTGGAACATAGTAAGGACTAGATAATAACGTGTTAGCTTAGCATTGTTGTTACGGGTGCAGGCATTATCAGTAATGCTATCCCACTGAAAGCTGAGTTCACAGATTTTGTTCAATAAATGCTGGTTGGTTGACAGCTGACCCCTTTCATGTCAGACAACCGATGACACTCCAGTTTCCTGGGTTTCCTCATACTAGGAAGGAGCACGGGCCCTGCGGTAACACTTGAAGCAACAGCTCCAACATCCACCCCAGCTGATCCAGGAACAAGAACGCTGGGTGGAAACAGACACTGAAATATGATGCTCCCGGCCCAATAAAATTGTCAGATGGGTCTGCTCTGAGCAAGTGCCTGATTAAGCGAATCTAAGTGCAGCCGTAGTTTACTCCGCGGCACCACTGATGAGCGGGGGATCGATCGATAGTCTGGGCTGGAAGCAGAGGCGGTGCAGCGAGGTGAGGGCATCCAGGCAGGCCTCGACTGGCAGAAACAAATTAATTGTGTCTCCAGGACTGCCTGGCAGGAGGGCCATAAATCATGATGGTAATCGATGGCTTGGGGGTGGACAACCCTGAGGTAGACGTGGGGGCTCCAGAGGAGGTGGGAGGACCCGATATAACCAGAGGGGTCATATAGAATAGGCCAGACAGCCCCAAACCTGGATCCACTGTTTCTAACTGTGTGACCTTGGGCAAGTCTCTGAACCTCACAGGGACCATTTCTGCATCAAGAATTGGGGCTGTTAATACCTCACGGGGCTAGAGACGCAGACCGACACCCCCCTCCCTGTCCACAGTGGCTGCTGCCATGCCACTGCTGAGCACTTGAGATGCAGCAGGTCCAAACTGAAATGTGTCATGAGTATGAAAGCCCACAGCAGGGTTGGAAGACTTAGTATAATAATAAAAGGACTGGGAAGCATCTCATTAATGCTGCATCATGTATCTGTTACATGTTGAAGTAGTAACATTTTGGATATATTGGATTAAATAATATATATCATCAAACTTAATTTTACCTGCTTGCTTTTATTTCTAAAATGTGGCTACTAGATAAAATGAATGTAACATGTTTCCATAGTTTTTTTTACTATGCTTGAGCACTTGCTGGGATGATAATATTGGGGATATATTGGGACAGATGAACTAGCATATTAAAATTAATTTCACCTGTTTCTTTTTACTTCTTTTTAAAATGTGGCTATAAGAAAATCTGAAGTGACATATGGGACTATCACTACGTTTCTATTGGATAATACTAGTCTAATCCCTTCTTCCTCTTGTATGGTTGTTTTTTTCCATAATTTTGTTCGTTTGTGGCTGTGTTGGACCTTCACTGCTAAGCGGGCTTTTCTCTAGTAATGGAGAGCAGCGGCTCCTCTCTAGTGGTGTGCAGGCTTCTTAATGCAGCGGCTTCTCCTAATGCGGAGCGTGGCCTCTAGGGTGCAGGGGCATCAGGAGTTCTGGCACACGGGGGCTTAGCTGTTCCGAGGTATGCGGGATCTTCCCCCATCCGGGATCGAGCCCGTGTCTCCTGCATTGGCAGGCAGATTCTTTACCACTGAGCCACCAGCGAGGCCCTGTTCTTGTACATCTTCGCTTCATGAAGTTTGATGAATTGCCGTGCTACCTGGACAAATCACTTCTTCCTTGCCAAGTCTCAGTTTCCTCACCTGTCAGAAGGGGAGGGTGATCACAGTGAACTTACTGAGCCTTCACCGTACACCAGGCACCGGCAGACCTGGTCTACGGCGCTTCGCTTTACTGCACTTTTTCACAGATTGAAGGGCCGTGGCAACCCGGCGTCGAGCAACTCTGTCGGTGCCATTTTTCCAGCAGCGTCTGCTCACTGAGTGCCTCTGTGTCACGTAGGGAAGGGAAATAAAAGAGGACGGCTCCCGTTTTGGTACCACGTACCCTTGGGCCAGGTCCCCAGAGAGCCCTGACTCTGCATTACCTCGCTCAGTCTTTGCCAGGACCCGGGAGGTGGGGTACCACCTCATGTTGCCAGATGTGGATACCGGGGATGGGAGGAGCCAGGGGTATGTGGGTCCCCACACCCCAGGACCCCACCCATTCCCTGGCTGCAGATAGAACGAAGGTCTTTCCATCCGTCCGTTCAGGACCCGCCTCCACCCCCCACGTGGCTGCCCTGCATTCATTAAACCCACTTCTGGATCGTGTTTTGCCCTCCAGTCAGTCGGCTTGGTAATGGCGAGAGTCCAGAGTCCTGCTCTTCACGCTCCAAATTGAATTACATCCATCAGCCTGGCGCCAGCACTATTGTTCCCAGGGCCTTCCCAGCTTTAATTAGAATATTTTTATTTTCCCTCGGAGAGGGCGGACAGCCGATCTCAACTTCAATAACCTTGCCAGCGGCCAGAACCTGGAACTGCAGGGCTCGTGGGCCAACCGATGGAGCGGCCATCAGGAGACGGGGTGGAGGGCTGGAACGCCGAGCTGAATGGGGGCCCCTCGGCCTTCTTTCTCCCACCCTCGGCAAGCTGGTGTGATGCTAAAATCGGCAGAGAGAACCCAGCAGGATGTGTCTTTGAAGAGGACACACGCATGCATGTGCACACACACACACACACACACACACAGAGCCATGGGGGAGAAGGGAGTCAGTTCATTAGCACATGGATTCAAGTTCAAGTTCAAGTTCAAGCAGCGTGGTTCACCCTACACACCGAAGCAAAGCGGTGAGGGCAGCTCTGCCCCAGAGAAATTTAATGCAGGCTCCCTATGTAATTTTTAATTTTCTAGTGGCCACGTTGTTTTAAAAAAGTAAAAGGAAACCAGTGAAATTAATTTTAAGAATCTCTCTTATTTAACCCTGTATATCTGAGTATTATGCCAACATATATTCAATATAAAACATTATTATGAGTTGTTTCAGATGCAGATTTCAAAATCTGGGGTGTGTTTTACACTCGTAGCACATCTCAACTGGGCCTGGACCATATTGGTGTTCACTCACCATGAATGGCTGTCACATGGGGTTGGAGCCATGTGTTTTGTTAGAATTAATATCTTGGACAAATTGTGAATCTCTCTGCCTTCGCGTCCTTCGTCTGTGGGCTCTGTGACGATAGCTTCTAACTCACAGGTTGCCATGAGCATTAAATGAGATAATTCACACACTATGTGTGCACATAGTAGGTCCTGGTGTGTTATTCGATGGTTATGTTATTCAATGATAGCTGCCATAGTACCGTAATAGCTAATACATAGATGGTGTAATATAAGCCGGGCTTTTGCTCATTGCTTTATACTCTTTGCTGACTTTAAGCCCCAGTACCATACTCTGGGGCTTCCCAGGTAGCGCTAATGGTAATGTAAGAGATCATGGCAACCCACTCCAGTATTCTTGCCTGGAGAATCCCCATGGACAGAGGAGCCTGGCGGGCTACAGTCCACAGGGTAGCAAAGAATCAGACACCACTGAAGAGACTTCACACACACCAGACTTTGAGGTAGAAACTATTAATATCTTTGTTTTACATACGCAGAAACTGAAGCTCAGAGAGGGCTGAGGGTAACTCACTACTCAGAGCATGAATCCTTAAAATAGCTAGTTAGAACCTTTGTAATCTGCCCCCTCCACCTCCAGAGCTGGGCAGCAGGGTGATTCTGAGCAGCTGACCTGGATCAAATCTTATCCACTTACCAGCTGTGTGACCTTAGGCAAATTACTTGCCCTCTCTGAGCTTCGATTTCATCGTCTGTGAAATGGGGGCAATCGACTGTCTAAGGTTCTTGTGACGCTTTAACGAGTTAACATATGAAGAGTGTTTGGCACAGAGTAAGTTGATCATAAGTGTGGGCGCTTTTATTCTTTTTATTAATAGCATTTCCCACCTCTGCCAGGTCTCACTCTAAGCTCCAGGAGGACTGTATCACCAGCGGTTCCTTCCCCAGCCGGACCACACCATGGGTCTTTACCCAACCTGTTCCTTCTCCTGGATCACATCCCCTCCTTCGCTTACTCTCTTCTAGCTTTGCTGCCTCTTCCTCTGGGAAATCTAGATTCAGTTCCCTCCAGGGGTGGCCACTGCCCCCTGCTCCTGCCTCCCGACAGGGCCCTGGGATGCCTGCTTATCCTCTTATCCTGGGGCAGAGGCTTCATCAGGACAGGACCACGGCCATTGTGCCCATCTTCACTCCAGCCCCAGCACAGGGCCTGGCTCTGAGAGAATGCCTGGAAACATGTATGACCTACACAGAGATTCCTCCAATCATCATTGCAAAATTAAAAAAAAAGGGAGGGAGATGGGGCTTCCCTGGTGGCGCAGTGGGAAAGAATCTGCCTGCCAGTGCATGAGACACAGGTTCAGTCCCTGATCAGGGAAAATCCCGTGCATCGCGGGGCAACAAAGCCCACGCATCACAGCTATTGAGCCTGCGCTCTGGAGCCCATGAGCCACAGCCACTGAGCGCATGCGCCCTACAGCCCGTGCTCCGCCAGCAGAGAAGCCTCTGCCGCGAGAAGCCTCTGCAGCGAGAAGCGTCTGCAGGGAGAAGGCGAGGATAGGCCCCGCTCACCACAGCTAGAGGAAAACCTGCGCAGCAGTGAAGACCCAGCACAGCAAAAAGAGAAAAAAATTAGCTGATTATTTTTAAAAAGATGGGAGCTGTTCTTCCACTGCTTAGTTTAGCCTGGCTATTCTCAGTCATTTCTAGCTGTATAGCAGGATGAGTCCCTTCACCTCTTTGTATATCCATCCCGCTTCACTCCCACACTTTACTCAGTCTTGGCCTAATCTGCATACAGTAAAAGGCAGAAATCTTAAGTTTATGGCTTGATCAACTTTGCCAAATACAACACTCTTGAATCACCCAGGTCAACTTAACTCCAGAAACTTCCCCATGCCCCTTTCTATTTAATGCTCAGGACCCTTTCTCCCAGAGGTGAGCACTCTACTGGTTTCTATCACCATAGAGTAACTTTCCCCATTGACCTGTAGATGCATGAAAGCCTCTAGTGTGTGTACTTTCACTCAGTATAATTTCTGAGATTCGTGCATGCTGTTGCCGATGTCAGTGGTTCCTTCCTCTTTATTGCTGAGTGGTATTCCATTGTATAGGTAGTTGTTTAGTTTTGCTAAGTCGTGTCCAACTCTTTTGAGACCCCAGGCACTGGGACCCTCCAGGCTCCTCTGTCCATGGGATTTCCCAGCCAAGAATACTGGACTGGGTTGCCATTTCCTTCTCCAGGGGATCTTCCCGACCGAGAGACTGAACCCAAGTGTCTGCATCTCCCGCACTGCAGGCAGGTTCTTTTGCCATGGAGGAAGCCCATTGTATGGATACATACTATTATTTTTTAATCCATTCCCTAGACTCCTGGTGGCTCAGATGGTAAGCAGTCTACCTGCAATGTGGGAGACCGGAGTTTGATCTCTGGGTTGGGAAGATCCCCTGGAGAAGGAAATGGCAACCCACTCCATTGTTCTTGCCTGGAAAATCCCATGGATGGAGGAGCCTGGCAGGCTACAGTCCATGGGGTCGCAAAGAATCAGACATGACGGAGTGACTTCACTTTCACTTTCTTGTTTGTGGACATTTGAATTGTTTCCTACCAAAGTCTCTCTGTTTTCATCTCTCTTAGGTAGATACATCAGAGTAGCATTGCTGGATCCGACAGCAAGAGTGTGTGTTACTTCGTTAGAAACTGACAAACAGATTTTCCAAAGTGATTGTACCATTTTGCTTTAAGTCCTCAAGGCTCCGTTTTCTCCACTGTAAACTGGGGATAACAGGCATCCCTCTGTCATGGAGGTGTTGTGACGAGGAAGTGAGACACCTGTAGCAGAGTGGCTTAGCCAGGATCATCCTTGTTTACATTTTCTCTCCTGTGGGGTGATTTGCACCAGTGGTTGGCGTGGAGGGAGGAAGAGGCAAGGACTCGGCTCCACAGACTGGGTGTCCTGGGCCCAGGCCGTTGGCATCGAGCAGGAGCTGGGTCACCTTGGAAGTGTCTCTTCTCTCCAGCTCCTCAGCAGGATTTCATGATCGCTCTGCTCTGTGAGGCAATTAAACAATTGTGATGATTTGCACATCAGAAACAGAGAGCGCAGAAGCCAGACAGCCCCCACAAAACACCCCCTCCTCCACCTTGCAGAGGGGCCTCCAGGTGTGGTCCCCTGGCTGGCGTGAACCTCCCTGATTTAACAGACCAGGAAGGGACGTTCTCAACAAATTTCACAGCCTGTTCCCTGAGTCCTGAGGATGTGGCAGTCTTTAGGGTGCTGTAATTAAGGCTCTGTCGCTGCCACAGCTAGAAACAACTTTTTTTTTTCCTGGAGGTTTGGATTGAGTTGTTGAAATGGCTCTGGTTTGAAACTCAGCATGTAAAATCTAAACCCTGAAGCTGGTGATTTTGGAGGCCAGTCTCTGTGGGTTTCTCCTGTTCATGGAATTTCCCATCTGTATCTTTGTATGTAGATTTCAAAAGGCCCAGTGGCTCAGCATCGGACAGTCATTGGTTCCGTCTCCCGCTCTCTCATGTACGATCAGGGCGACCTTGGATGAGTCAGGGCCTCTCTCTGAGCCTGTTTCCCCACCTGAAAAGCAGAATTATTGTTCATTCTGTGTCCAAGCCCACAAGTGTTCTCCTTGAACCCAGCCGTTCTCCCATTTCCTTCCCTGACTTGTGGTTGGATTCATGGTCAACTGGAGTAAAAACCTCATTTCCCGTTGTTCCCTACTGCCAGGGGTGGTCATCTGGCTGATTCTGCCTGGATTGATGTAAGCACAAATATCGCCTGCAACTTTCTGGCAGGACCCTAAAAGAGATGAATGCTTGTCTTTGTCCCTTGCTGTTTCATGCTGGCTGGGATGTGGCTGTGATGCAGAAGCTCAAGCAGATGTGTTGGGCCATGAGGAGAGAGCCCCACATCCTAGAGAAAGAAGGAATTCTAGTCATTAGCACATGCCCTGAACCAACTTTCTGAACTTGTTTAACATAAGAGAGAAATAAACTTTCTTTCTTAAAGAAATGAACTTTGGTTTTGCGTCCTCGCAGCTCATTCAGATCCTAACTGACACTTGCTGCTGGTAGGATTAGATGAGCTAATTCCTGTAAAGATGTCAGCACAGTGCCTGGCTCATAATAACTGCTATGTTATAGATATTTGTGCTGTTTCTAAGGCAAGAGCAAAAAAGACATGATGAATTGTGGTTGGGCAATCTGGCTCGTCCACTCTGATTTGATTTCGGTGAAAGGAGAAAGTCTAAATAGCGCTCCCTGAACTGATGCGTGTGTGTGCGTATGCCTCCAGGGCCCACCTACAGGTGTGCGTGGGGTGACGGCACTGGCTCGTGTCCGCAGGCAGCTCCTCCTCCTTCTGCGTCTGGAATCC
Source organism: Ovis canadensis (assembly GCF_042477335.2). NCBI lineage: Eukaryota > Metazoa > Chordata > Mammalia > Artiodactyla > Bovidae > Ovis > Ovis canadensis. The sequence continues at coordinate 75,284,435 of NC_091261.1, read as the reverse complement.
GTCTCTTCATTTCTTGTCCCCTAACCTGGGACCACAGCCTGGAGACCACGGGCTGTGCTGTCAGGCCTTGCCCTTTCCCCAGTGCACAGAGTGCTCCACTGATGAGATTGGCCTAAATGGTCCTTTACTGCCTTTTTATCCAGGAACTAAGACTCTCCGCGGCACAGCTCTGAGGGAGGCCGGGGAAGGATGTGGAGTGAGCCTCCCCAGCTGTGGTTCCTTAAACGTGGAAACCTGAAGACAGGAGCCCCAGGGCCCAGTGCATCTGGGCGCCGCCCCTCTGCCCCTTCAGTCCCTGCCACCGAGAGGCTTCCCCAGGAAGCCATGCAACCAGGATGACCACACGCTGAGCACCTGCTCTGTGCTAGGCTTGGTGCTAAACCCATTCATGCATTCTTTCATTCAATCCTGATGCCATGGCTGATGTTGTACCCATTTTACAGGTGTGGAAACAGAGGCTCAGCACGGTCAAAACCTTGCCCAGCAGCACACCCTAGTCCAGAGTCAGGCTCCACAGGCTCTACTGCAAATCATGACCTCTCCCACTCCCCTTTTCCTCATGGAGCCTTCTGCCTTGAGCTGTACTCTGAATGGACACGAAAGACATACTCATGAGTCCCTGAAAATAGCTGCTCAGTTGTTGCCAGGGGAGATAGGAATCACTGGCCTCAGAATCCCTCTGTTCATTCCTACTAATCTTTTCACTTCCTGATAGAAAATGTCTTAGTGTTCCTCTTTGATTATAAAACATTTGTGCTCTTCTGAAACATGCAGATGATTGAAAGGAGTATAGAAAAATGTGTGTCTCACATTTTGGAGATCCATATGTGTGGGTGTGATGGAGTCCTCCTGTGGGTCAGCCCGACTGGGTGTGCCATAGACAAGGCTGACTGGCACAGACTTGTCCTTGCTCCTAGCCTCTCTCTGTGAGCACATGGACACAGATGCTTCCAGACTTTTCTATGTAAAGTTACACGACAAACTTTTTTTTTTCTTTAATGGGGCCATTTTATGGAATTGTCACACTTTTTCTCTTAATATCATCTAATGAGACTTTCTGCTCCCTTCCCAGAAAATAGAGCCTGGCAGAGTGGATTGGAGCCTGGTAGGCTCCAGTCCATGGGGTCGCTAAGAGTCGGACACGACTGAGCAACTTCACTTTCACTTTTCACTTTCATGCATTGGAGAAGGAAATGGCAACGCACTCCAGTGTTCTTGCCTGGAGAATCCCAGGGACAGAGGAGCCTAATGGGCTGCCGTCTATGGGGTCGCACAGAGTCGGACAGGACTGAAGCGACTGAGCAACAGCAGCAGCAGCAGCAGCAGAGTGGGTTTTGCTTTGGGTTGTGTTGCTTTTTCAGTTGGGGTGCTGAGCCTGGAGGAACTCATATCCGTGGCTCCTGGTGCGTTCCTGTTATTGTCTGCGAGTGTCCCGTGTGATATGCATTCATTCATTCATCCCCTGTGACGCTCATGCCCCACTCTTATTCCCCCCACCCCAGTTATCGTTCAGTTAGGGTTAGGGTTAGGTCTCCCAGAGTTTGCTCAAATTCATGTCCATTGAGTTGGTGATGCCATCCAACCATCTCATCTTCTGCCGCCCTTTTCTCTTTTCACCTTCAATCTTTCCCCACATCAGAGTCTTTTCCAATGAGTCGGCTCTTCGCATCAGGTGGCCAAAGTACTGGAGCTTCAGCTTCAGCATCAGTCCTTCCAATAAATATTCAGGGTTGATTTCCTTTAGGATGGACTGGCTTGATCTCCTTGCTGGCAGTCTAATCTGATATCTTTGTATGTGAAGTTGTTCCTGGAAAACATGCTTCGTGTGAATGCATTGTTCATCTACCTAAATGGCACTGTGCTGTGGGTTTCCCCCGTCTGTCATTTTCTTCACGGCACTGTGATTTGAAGCTCCACCCATGTGGTCATGCCTGCAGCTAAGACTGCTGTGTGGCACTCCCTGGTGTGTGTCCATCGTGTTTTACTCATCTGCTAGAGGGCCTCAGCTTGCTGCCCTCCCAGACAGCATGGTGGTGAGTGTGCTCGTGGGGGCCCTCGTATGGCCCCCAGTGGAATTTCTCTGCAGTGGATTGTCAGGTCGTGGGCCATATGGACTCAAACCCCAGAATGGCTGCCCTTGGCTGCCCTCCCAACCGGTGCCTTCCCTGTGATGCAAACGTCAGCAAGTATCTTCTGATTGACCCCACCTGGCTCCTGCACCAGGCTCCTCCCCATCCTCTGCTAGGCTCACTTCTGGAAAGCCAAATGTTCAGTATTTAGGTGTATCCATGTAAAGGTTCCAGGCTTCCCCGGTGGCTCAATGGGTAAAGAATCCACCTGCAATGCAGGAGATGTGGGAGACTTGGGTTCAATCCCTGGGTCGGGAAGATCCCCTGGAGGAGGGCATGGCAACCCAGTCCAGCATTCTTGCCTGGAGAATCCCATGGACAGAGGAGCCTGATGGGCTACAGTCCATGGGGTCGCAGGGAGTCGGACATGACTGAAGTGACTGAGCACGCTCGCAGGCACGCTTGCACACAGGCACACATGTGAAGGTCCTGAGAGCTATTTCGTACCTTCTCCCACTTCAGAACTACAGTGCCTCTCTGTCCTCTCTTGTACAATGGGGAGAGTTGATTGGATCATCCGGAAAACCAATGGAGCAGAAAGAGTCAGGAGACCTTGAGTCTGAGTCCTAGCTCTGCCCTTACCAACTATGTGCCCTTGGACAACTGGCTTTACCTCTCTGAGCCTCGGGTCCCCATCTGTGAAATGGGTGCCTATCCCATAGGGTGTTATAAGAATGAGATAATGCATGAGAATCTCTTCACACCTTGCCTGGTAGTACCTACCAGCCATTCTTACTGCTGTTGATGTGAATGTTGATGATGGTGCCAGTAATAGCAGCAGCAGCAACAGGACTTATGTCCAGATTCAATAATTATTCTAATTCTTATTCTATAATTAGAATAATAATCCTAATCACTAGGTCAGAATACTGGAGTGGGTAGCCTTTCCCTTCTCCGGGGCATCTTCCCGTCTCAGGGATTGAACCCAGGTCTCCTGCATTGCAGGCAGATGCTTTATCGGCTGAGCCACAAGGGAAGCCCAAGAATCAGTGAGCCTGTGGTGATTTTAGCCGCACGGTTGCCACTCAATAGATTGCCTTTCATTTCTGCCCCTGCATTTTGCCATAACACTTCAAGGAGGCAGTGAAGAGTCACAGGCCTGCAGTCTGAGCAATGCACATTCAGAAGACTCATTTTTTAAAGAGTGCTGAACCTCTTTCTATGGATTTTAAACCGTGAATCTCGCTGTTGGATTTCCTTTCTGTGTTCCTCTTCATCCTGAACCCCTGCCAGCTTCTTAAAAGGCCGATGAGTTGAACAACACATTTCCTTCAGCAAACGCCAGTCTTCTATCTAACCTGCCAGGTTTAGCTAGATTCCCATTTATATTTTAATGCAGGTGCTAGATTTTCATTGTTTGCTGTGCATCTGGGCCCTCCTCTAATGGAACCGTATATCTCACTTTTATAGGGTAGCCGTATGCCTGGCTGCAGACTGTCTTTTCCTGAAATCATTCTCTCATATGGGATTCTGCTTTTTAGTATATACATGTATTGGTATAGCCAACAAATATTCATTGAGCACTTATTATGGTTCTGACACTGTTTGGCTGTAATAAAACATGTTCTCCTGAAACATTCCACAGGGGGAAAGCAGATATTGAACAATTACACAGATAATGAGTTAAATTAAACTATCATAAATTTATGACATTATGTTTATATTATATTATACAAACATATACCCTGAGAGAAATAAATATGGGAGGAGACACACCAAAATGTGAAAGTTGAATTTCTGGGACGATGGGTGTATTGGACAGGACTCTTCCAATTGCAGGAGTCAGAAACTCAATTTAAACTTATTTAAGTGGGAAAGGGAATTTGTTGTCTCATGTATTAAGTCAAAGGATATGAAATTGTCCTTTTTAAGTCAAAAATTGTAAAATATTGGCAATTGTATATGGTTTAATTTAATAACTGAAAAAAATATCTCTGAAAGTGTTGGTCTCAGGTATAGTTGGATCTGGGTGCCCAGACAATGTTAGAAATTTTTCTCTCCACATACCTCTGAGAGCCTCTCTCCTGGCTTTCTTCTCAGGCAAGCTCTCCACAGACTGGGGCAAAAATAGCCACTCTGCTCTCAGCCTGCTTTGCAGCTTAGGACCAGGAGCAAAAAGCCCCCTTTTTAATGATTCTTGGGAAAGTTCTGGGCAGTGCTCTAATTGGCTGGACTTGTTTGTGGTCTTTTCCACCAACCAATCACTGTGACCAGGGCTGGCATGCTCTGTTTGGCCATTTTTGGGTCACATGCTCTTCCCATTCTGCCAGAGGATAGAGTTAGTCCTTTAATTAGTTGTGTGGAGAGTGAGGCATGTATGGGTTCCCAGAGCAGAATGTGAAAACTGCTACTGGATATAGTGAGAAGAAATGGTTGCCTCAGGGAGATTTGGGGCAATATTATATATATATGAAATTTTTTTGCCTCTGCATTTCCTAAATTTCTACATTCAGTTCAGTCACTCAGTTGTGTCCAATTACTAGCAAAATATTTTTTTGAGTTATTGGAAAGAAACCCAGAGGTATTAAGAATGAAATTTGGACACAAACGTGGCCTGGCTTTATTCCAGGCTGATAATGGCTTTCTGTGTTATCCCTTCCAGGTATGATTTGCATTTTAGCCAGAGTCAAAATGCTGTGACTCCACGGAGAGTGTAATGAAGGAATTTAGGGCACCAAGCAAGTCCGTGAAACTCCAAGTCCATTGTTGGCCTTTGCTGGGGCCATATTGCCATGAAATCCAGTTGACCTTGGAAAAAACACCTTCCTAAGGATTATCAACAACCTCAGAAGTGGCATTCAGCTGTGAAATTCAAGTTGTTTTCACCTGCCAGATGGGGATAATAACAGTCCCTTCCTTTAGGGATTGCTGGGAGATTAATGAGCTAACATAGGTAAGCACAAGCCTTGAGCAGTGGGCACCCCATCCCCTCCTTTGCATAAAGCCCTCTTCCCAGAAAGGTCATGGCGGGAAGTGGCATCAACAAGAGTTTGGGACTGATCAGAGCTGACTGCAAAGCCAGCTCTGCCATTCACTAGCCTTGTGGTCTCAGGCGGGACCTGTGATCTTGTTGCCTCTCAGTTCTCTTCCCTGAAACACAGGCATGGAGTTACCCTCTGTGTAGAGGTGAGAGGATCCGACAGGGTAACGTTTTCATAAAACACCTTGACACTGAGTGGACCCTCAGTATACACGTTGGCTCTCACTCCCTTTCCAATGACTTTGGACCCAGTTCTTTCCCGAGGGCATCAGTGGAAATCACAACACTGTAGTTAGAGACCGGTCTCTTATAAAAGATATTTACGTGTGTAATTGTGGTCGTTACATAATGCGACATAATGCAGTGGGAAGGCGGCGCATTCATGCAGAAGCAGCAGGCTCTTAGACTCGGATCTTAATATAATGATTTGCTTTTTCTCTTAAAAAGACGATATATCTAGCTATTCTAAAAATGCTACATTACCAAAGATACTCACTTATAATATTTTCTAACCATGAACTCGGGACTGATATTTCACCCCATGATTTGTCTGTCCATCTATTCATCCATCCATCCATTCCTCTTACCTCCCTCTCTCCCTTCCTTCATTTCATCTTCTTTTTTTTCTTTTCTTCTTGCCATGCTCACCATCCTTCCATGCATTTATTCATCCATATATCCATCAGTTTACACATCTATCCATCTGTTCATCTTCCCCTCCTCCCTTCCTGCTTTCTTTCCATCACCCCAGCTTTCCTTCTCCCCAGCCTGCCATCCTCACCATCCATCCACCCGTTCATTCATTATTCCCTGTATTCATCCTTTGCTTCCATCCATCCATCTGTTCAACATACAGTGGCTCCTATGTGCCAGGCCCATGTTCTGGATGCTGGCCACCCAGTGATAAAGACAAACGTGTTGGGTTCTTGGGAGGCGGAATGTGACTGGAGACACTGTGATTTGGGGACAGGCTCGATACCTGGGGCAGGGGGGGCTCAGGTCAGCGCAAGGGTCTGGACCCATAGCATTGCTGCCGTGTTGGAACCATCTGCACATTCACCCGGTTAGCGAAGTCCGCCAGGGGCAGTGTCCCATAGGGACTCCAGCCTTTGCTCACTGCTGCAGAAGCTGCCCCCTGTGGGTGCCCTGTCCCCTGGGATCCATGACCCACCAGAGAAGGGTAATCGTGGGGTGAGAGTGTAGGGAGGACTTTTAAGAGGAAGATGTTGGATTTCCTGTTTGGAGGGCTCTTGAGGGATCAACTGGAAATGTAAATACAACGTGACTTTTTTGCACCCAAAGTTTGAGATTGGATTTATGCCCGTTTTGAGTAAATCCTCACTCTCCTTGGTTTAGCTTCGGCTGATCTCAGTTGGTTTTTGTTAAAACCAAAATATCCTCACCTGCAGCCCTTGAGGATTACTTTGCTTCATGGTTGTATTCTAACAACCCTGGGATGTTGGATTGATTGCTGACACCATTTGAGAGATGAGGAAATAAATTCTCAGACAAATGAAGCGGTTTGTCCTGAGTCAGAAAGTTAGAAAACTTCAGAGGCAAGATTTGCACCCATAGTCCTAAGCCGGTGTTGAGGCTGAGAGGAGAAGGTATTCCTGGCAACATAAACATTCTGTGCCAGGGCTCAGAGGGGACTGGAGGGTGTGGATTGCAGCTCTGCTTGGGAAGGAGGAGGCGTGCAGAGGTCTGACTCCTGCTGTCCTCGAGCCCATCAGGCCCTTTCTGTGCTGGAGAAAGCAGATGGAAGGAAAGTTACTCCGCACAGAATCACCGCGAATCCACCCTGCCATGGCTAGGCCTCTGTCAAAGTGACTGCTCTGGTGACAGCCTGGGACTGGGGACTTTTTCTGCAAACAGATTACATCATTACCACAAGAGAGGCTTGAGTTCTGAGGATGACGGTTTTATGGCCCGTAGACCCCCACGACTGGAGCCATCTGGACTTTTGAAAGCTGGGTAATGTGACATCATAAACAACCTTCTGTATGAGACACATAGCATGCTGAGATTTAGAACCAGGGTTTTGCCATGGGGGAGGCAACCAGGTCTGATGGGACTTGCAGTTGTAAGGCTTTTAGACAGAGCGATTTGCTGTGTGACCCCCAGACACATGTCCCCCCTTCTCTGTGCATCACTTTTCCTCTTTAAGGGGTCTGGTTTACAGAAAGCATAGGGAGGCTTGGAACTAGAAACTGTATGCGTGTTCTTTGTTAAATGCCACCCCCAAGCCTCTTCCCACAAGCTCCCAGGGCTTCCTACTATCCTGCCGCCCCAATTATGGAAACGTCAGCTCACAAACAGCTGGGGTATGATATATGTGTGCAGAGTGACAAGGACGCCCAGAACAGAGCTCCATCTTGGGGGGCCCTAAGTGATCTGGGTGAGGGGAAGACACAAACATGGCTGCAGAAATGCCAGTACACACCAGAGGCAAGAATAAAATGCTCTTCTTATCAGCCAGGGCTTCCCTCCATCACAATGCTGGCCCTCTCAACCCCAGCCCAGGTTTTCAGTACCTGACCTGAAAGAGACAAGAATGCTGCCTCTAGGCTGGACTGATGGGCCATCTGCTTTCAAGCTGTCATGGGGGAAAGACTCAAGAGTCCAGACATTTGAGGTTTTTACCCCGAGCTCAGTGGAGGCAGGGAGATGATGGAAAATCATAACAAACAAGTTTACATCATCTATGCCATTGTCTCTGGAGCAAGCAGATGAACCATAATTATATATGTAATTAGGCCATCGTGGACTCATGACCACTCATGCTTTGGTGTATAAATTGGTCCATATAGGAATATCTTGCAGTATACAGGGAAAACCTTGAAATGTACATACCCTTTGACCCAGTTATTTCACTCATAGGAATTTATCCTAAGGCAAAAATTGGACCAATACAAATGTATATATTCATTGTACAGACCATTATAGTAGTGAAAACTTGCAAATGACCCGTAAATCCAGCCAGCGAGGCTGGTTGAGTAAATTAGACTTCAACCTCACACTGGAATATATGCAACTATTTTTCTTTTCTTTACTAGCATGACATCCTTTCTGAGTCATAAAAATGATAAGGCTAGTTCTATTATGAAAAGTAGAATAAAATGATGTCAGAAAACTAACCTCACATTCATAGGATTGCTTCTTATTTTTCTCCATCCCCAAGGCAGCCTCTTTGTTCTGTTTCCTGGACACCCTTTGGCATAAAGTTCCCAGATCTTCCCTAGGGCTCCAAGCTCCACTAGAAGTAAATGCTCTGCTTTCTGAACTTCTCTATTGTGTTGTGTTTTATTGTCTGCCTGTTATTAGAGCTATGCCTGTGATATCCTTATTACATCCCTTCCTGAACTTGGCCAGATCCATGTCTGATTTGCCCTTGATCCCAGGGTGTGAAAATCTGTTGCTTAGTATAGCTCCCTTCATTGATTATCTTAAGTAACTTTTCTGGGTAACCTGCTACAATTTTGACATCAGCATTCACTGCTTCACCTTGGACTTTAATTTTTTAATTTTTTTATTACTCTATATTGGAGTATAGCTGATTAACAGTATTGTGTTAGTTCTGGGTATGCAGCAGGGTGGTTCAGTTATCCATATACATGTATCTATTCTTTTTCAAATTCTTTTCCCAATTATGTTATTATGTAACATTGAGCAGAGTTCCCTGTGCTATATAGTAGGTCCTTGTTGGTTATCCATTCTAAATATAGCAGTGTGTACCTGTCCATCCCAGACTCCCAATCTATCCCTCCCTTTCCCCTGGCCATAAGTTCATTCTCTAAGTCTATGAGTCTGTTCCTATTTTGTAAATACGTTAATTTGTATGATTTTTTTTTGATTCCACATATAAGCAATATCGTATGATATTTCTCTTTCTCTGTCTGACTGACTTCTTTTGCAGTTCATTCATTCAGCAAATACAATTCATGATTTCCATAAGCCTAACCCTATGCTAGGATTGGTGCTCACTCACTCGCTCAGTTGTGCCGACTCGTTGCTACCCCATGGACTGTAGCCCACCAGGCTCCTCTGTTCTTCGGGTTTTTTCAAGCAAGAATACTGGGGTGGATTGCTATTTCCTTCTCCAGGAGATCTTCCTAACCCAGGGACTGAACCTGCATCTCTTGCATTGGCAGGTGGGTTCTTTACCAACTTCACCACCTGGGGAACGGATGACAGAAAGCTAAATGATTCATGATACCTGCCTCCAGGTCCTGAGGAGACAGGTGTTATATGAATGCATTTACAAATGTTGGTTGCATTGAGTTGGACCTTGCACTTTTGTATTATAGAGAAGACTTTCTTTCCTGAAACCTCATGAACCAACCTTTGCTAGCTTCAATCTTTTCTTCTGTGGCTTGCTTACCTCTCTAGCCTTCATAAAACTGGAGAGAGTTAGGGCCTTGCTCTGGATTGCGTGCATATGCTGTGCTCAGTTGTGTCCGAATCTTTACAACCACGTGGACTGAAGCCCACCAGGCTCCTCTGTCCAAAGGAATCTTTCCAGGAAAAATACTGAAATGGGTTGCCGTTTCCTTCTCCAGGGGATCTTCCTGACCCAGGGATCGGACTCCTGTCTCCTGCATCTCCTGCGTTGGCTGGCAGATTCTTTACCAGCTGTACCCCCTGGGAAGTCCCTTGCTTGGAGATTAGGCTTTGTCTTCAGGCAGTGTTGTGGTTGGTTTGCTCTTCTTTCCAGACCACCAAATATCAGCAAGAAGGCTTTTTTGCTCTTTTGTCATTCTTATCATGCTTAGTTTCCTTCAAGAACTTTCTCTTTACATTCACATCTGAGCTGTTTGGTCCAAGAACCTAGCTTCCTGGCTTTCGCTTTGCCTCCTTCACTAAGCTTAGTCATTTCCAGCTTTTGATATAAAGTGAGGGACATTCAGCTCTTCCTTCCACTTGAACACTTAGAGGCCATTGTAGGACTGTTCGCTGGCCAGATTTCAGTGTTGTGTCTTAAGGGACAGGGAGGCCCAAGGAGAGGCTGCGAGATGGGAGAACAGGTGGAAAGTGGAGCAGAGCGAACACACACAACATATATATGGGCGTGGCTTTTGGCTCACCGAACAGCTACAGCGGCAACATCAAAGATCGCTGATCACAGATTATCACAACAAACACAATAATGATGAAAACGTTTGAAATATTGTGAGAATTACCAAAATGCAATGCAGAAGTATAAAATGAATAAATGCTGTTGGAAAAAGTGGCCCCAGTAGACTTGTTGGACACAGGATTGCCACAAACCTTCAATTAAAAAAAAAAAAAAGCACTATCTGTGAGGTGCAAAAAGTGATCAAATGAGATGTGACTATAGTAACACTTAAAAATGCCACTGCCTATCCTGGGAAGGGCAGAACTATAGTAATGGCAAAATGAGCAGTGGACGCTAGGGGCTTAGGGAGACAGTAGAGGGATGAAGGGGTAGAGCACAGAGGATTTTTAGAGCAGTAAAAGTATTCTGCATTACTCTGTGACTATGGATACAAGATAGCATGCCTTTGTCAAAATGCATAAAACTTTCAAAGGCAAAGAGTGAACCTTAATGAATGCAATAAAAAAAAAATCATTTGGGAGATTAGGGCTCCCAGGAAGGGATAGAGACTGGGATGAAAAATATAACCGTATTAGGAATGTATGAAACAACTGAAGAGGGGGGAACGCTGACCTGAGAAACCCTGGAAATGATCAGAGTCTGTAAGACTAATCGCAAGAGGCGTGCAGATGAGTGCTGTGCTTTAGTTGATACAATTGTTTTCCATGGGGTACGAGTGAGCAATTCTACCACTTCTGTGCATGCCTCCCAGAGCTGAAGCATTCTGTGAATGGGTGGAGCACAGTGGGATCCATGCTTGTAACTGTTAGAAGGGGGGTTTATAGATAAGCAGGAGTAGGAGGCTAGAGGATGCGTGTAGTAGTGGAACTGGAGACATCAGTGTGAATTCTTAATACAGAGACAGATGGTTCCAGATAGAAATATGTTTACATGCCTGTATATACATAGGTTAGTGCTGGGAGCCAGCATGGGGAATCCCGCCTGTGGCAAAGGTCATGAGGAAAGGGGCCTGACAAAATGCAAAGGTGGGATCAGGCCTCAGGGGTCCCTCTGGATTTTCTCGAGCATCTACCCCCAAAACCAGAGTCTGCCTGCTTTACTGTGTTATGCTTTCCACCTACTCTTCTGACATTACAGGGGGGCTGTCCCCCACACCACCTTTTTCTAGAAAAGGTTAATTTAGAGCTTTTAGATAATAAGTCTCCTGGGCATAATAAGAGTGTTTCAATCCAAAAACCTTTCTGATGGCTTTCTAGCCTGCCTGACGGGTATGTCAGGACTCTTACAGCTGCGCATGTGATTGTTTGTGGCCTCCCGACCGCGAGAGGCACAGGAAGCTTAAAACATCCTAGGAATGTAGGGGCTTCCGAGGAGTCAAAATCATTAGAATAGGACTGATTAAGGGTTTCATTGTTGAGCCAATACTTGCTGCCAAGTTTTCATATCTTTTATTTGTTGATATAGTTGGTATGGAGAAAAAACAGGTAGTAGCCCTGGTATTAACAACATTAGATCTTTGAATTAAGTACTTGCTTTGTTATAACCCACTGCACCTTTGTTCTACAGGAATGTAACTTTATTTAGTACTTTGAGGGTGATGCAGATTAAAGAAAAAACACTTCAAGGGAAAATGAGTTTTCTGGTTGATACACATTTATCTAGGAAAAGAGCCATAAAAATGTTAACAGGCCCCCTGGCCAGAAGATGATGTAAAACCACCTGAGACCTTTTGTATACGGGAAGGTATGCAAAAAGAAAGCCTGGTCTCAATAAGGGTCAGGACTGCTGCCCCTGCATAACTCTACATATTCCATTATTTCTTTATGTACAACTTGGGGTATATAAGCTGCTTTTGAAAATAAAGTCTTGGGTCTGGCACCAATGCTTGGCTCCCCCATGTCATTCTTTTCTCCCCTTTCAGGCTGAATTCCCATCTGGAGCACAGAGGCTCTCCGTGTCTACTTATTTGCCCTGGCTTCTAAGACCCACGTGAGAGGGAGCCCAAGGCAGGGCACCCTCCGCTATTCAAGTGGGTGCTGGTGGCCTAGGTAGACAGTGCAAGTTCCTTGTCTCGGAGCTTTATTGGTCTCCTGTGTAAACCAAGTTATTCAGCCTCTTTTCTCCACTAATTTTCCTACTACACTATTCTTTCCTAGTCTCTCTTCATAAATAAGTCTCTCCTCGCTGACTCTGTCCCTGCTTCGAATTACCCTGGATCCACCAGGGCTGGACCCCAGCAGGTTAGTTTACTCACATACATTTTCTTGCTCTGCCAGCTGAGAGGGCAGATAGTCAATGACCCCTGAATACCACCTGGATCTAGGTTTATAACATCATTCTTCAATAAAAAGAACCAGGGGTGATTGGAGAGATAACTGACTCGGTGTCTGAGGCAGTAAATATCCAAAGTGAGTCTGGAGCATCTTATACTGCCTAATTGTAAGGATGTGCTCCAAAACAATTGGAGAAGGAAATGGCAACCCACTCCAGTATTCTTGCGTGGAGAATCCCAGGGACAGAGGAGCCTAGTGGGCTGCCATCTATTGGGTCGCACAGAGTCGGACACGACTGAAGCAACACAGCAGCAGCAGCAGCAGCTCCAAAACAAAACTGATAGAAGTTCATCAAAGGAGCACAGGAGCCAACTGGAAAGAGCCAACGCTGGAACAGTTTGAGTGAGATAAAGAAGTAATGGGTTAGAACTCAAAGTAGAAAATAAAGAGCTATGAGTCCATACTGGCATAAATAAATGATGGAATGGCTTAATGAATGAGGGAGAAGAGACAAATTGCCAGAAGAATTCCAAATAATTCATACAAGTAGAACTGCACATGTAATTCCTTCCAAAGTATGCAGGACAGAAAGGGGGAGAAACATAACTTGATGGTGGAAACACTGACAAACACTGTCTCAGCCAGGGGTCAAGGCCAGTATCGGCATTCGTATGTCACGTTAATGCTATGCATTCTTTTTCTGAAAAAAAGAAAATTATTTATTTGGCTGCGTCAGGCCTTAGGTGCAGTGTGTGGGGTCTTTCCTTGCGGCCCACAGACTCTCTAGTTGTGGTGTGAGGACTCAGTTGTTCCCCGACATGTGGTTAGTTCCCCAACCAGGGGTTGAACCTGTGTCCCCTGCGTTGCAGTAGATTCTTAGCCACTGGACCACCAGGGAAGTCCCAATGCTGTGTACTCTTGATATGATGTGATTAAAATTGCATTTTATCCCTCTGGTCCTCCTCCCCAAAACGCCTATCCCCAGTCAATTTGTGGAAAAAATATCATTTTAGAGAAACATTCTATAAAACACCTGACCCAATATTCCTCAAAACTGTCAAAGTCATCAAAAAGGAGGAAAGTGTAAAGGAGATGTAATGGCTAAATGTAATGTGTTGTCTTGGATAGAATTCTGAAGCCCCTCAAGAAAGGACGTAAGGGGGAAACTAAAGAAATTTGAATAAAATACAGACTCTAGTTAATAATAATGTACTGATATCAGTTCATCAGTTATAAGAAATATACTGTAGTAAGGTAAGATGGTCTTAAAAGCAGTAATTCTTTGTATTCTCTTCTCAGTCTCTTGATCTAAAAACTGTTCTACAAAGTAAAGTATATCTTGTTTTAAAATTGCCAATTAGGTACAGGTGAAAAATGGTATCTTGGTTTATCTTTGACTTTCTTTGTTTACTAATGCCTTCTCTTTTATGTGGTGGCTACTTTATTTCTTCTGTGGATTGCTGACTGTCCTGTGCCACTAAGGCTTTCTGGCTTGTTACACAGCATAATTGTAGATGTAGCTAACTGATACAAGATCACTGAATTACCACAGTCTTATGAAGTATTATTGGTCTGCTTTCCATTATCCACATACCCATTTTACACAGGAAGAAATAGAGACTGAGAGGGGCTAATTAACTTTCTCAAATTCACTGGGTTTATTTTCCTGGGTGTGCAAGCTGAGGGTGTTTGGAGAAGCAAAGTGAAGAGAGAGACAAGCGTGACCGAGAAAGCTGGCCAAGAGGCAGAAGGGAGAGGTGTGGCAGCTGCCAAAGGAAATGGAAGTCTGGGGAAGACAGAGATGCTTGAAGGGGATTTTAGGAAGCTTCACTCAGTAAGTGTCACACCTAGAATTTGAACCAACATCTGTCTGATTCACTCTACTGTGAAGTGCCAAGTGTGACGATGACGGGGGGTGGAGAGGGAATCCTGGCAGCTAGGGGGGTGTCCAGCAGCAGGCAGCCTTTGAATCCTGTGCTTTGAGGTATTGATGACCACACTTCGAAGAGGGGCACCATGCACCCAACTGGAAATGACCTGGGAAGTCCCTGAGTGGCCACCGTGAGAAATGGCTCCTGCGGACACCAAATTTCCTGTTTCAAGCTGAGGATACAGAAGAGGTCACTCCAGACTCTGCTGAGAACAGCAAAATGGGCTCCCTGGAATCCAGCCAGGAAGCGATTCAGTTGTCAGGGGCCAGCAGGCAGCACAGCCCCAGGTCATGCATTATCATAATTTAACGGGGAGGCTCTGAAAACTGAAGCCAGGAAAGAGAATCTCTCCTCAGATGCTTAAACAGCATCCAACCTGCGGGGGCCCAGCAGCTCACCAGTGCCGGCCTTCTCAGCACTAGACCTGGAGGAGCTGGGGCTGAAGTGCCAAGGCTCTAGACTCAAGGAACCGAAGACACCTCTGGCTTGGCTGCTTGCCCTGTGCAACCTTGAGCAAGTCAATTCACCACTCTGCTCCTTGGTATGTTCGTTTCAAAACAGAGACCATCATCCTTGCCCTACTCACCTCACAGAAATTCCCAGTGGATAATTAATACTGATGGCTGACAATTACTGCACACTCTACAGACCAGCATTTTGCCTGCATCATCTCATTTAAAATTCAGCAGTCTTAGTGGGCACGTGCTCATACTGAGCTCACTTTACAAACAGAAAAACAGATCTAGAGGGATGAAGTGGCTTGTCCGGGGTCACCCAGCTTGCAAAGATTAAGTTGGAATTTAGAACCCATCTTGTTCACCAGAGAGTCACTAACCATGTTCCAATGTAATGCTTGATGGAAATGACACGTGAGGAACTTCAGGCTCCAGGGGAAGAAATAGGGAACAGGTTGGAGAAGCCGGGGAAGGGTGGGCACGGCTACTAGCTGGCTTTGGTGTTTATTGCTGGGTGTGCAAGCTGAGGGGTTTGAAGAAGCAAGGTGCAGAGAGAAACGAGCTTGACTGGAGAATGCTGGCAGAGAGGGAAGAGGATTAGCAGCTGCCGAAAGAAATGGAAATCCGGGCAAGACTAGCTTGAAGGGGATTTTTTAGGACCTTCCATTCCCAGATACGCTTTGTAATCCCCTTCCTCTGACCCCCACGAACCTTCAGTAAAATCCCTGCTTTCAGTCGGTGCCTCCAGGTATGGGCTTCCCTGGTGGCT
Source organism: Ovis canadensis (assembly GCF_042477335.2). Lineage (NCBI taxonomy): Eukaryota > Metazoa > Chordata > Mammalia > Artiodactyla > Bovidae > Ovis > Ovis canadensis. The sequence continues at coordinate 75,268,821 of NC_091261.1, read as the reverse complement.
CAGATGGTAAAGAATCTGCCAATAATTCAGGAGACCCAGGTTCGACCCCTGGGTCTGGAAGATCCCCTGGAGAAGGGGACAGTAATCCACTGCAGTATTCTTGCCTGGGAAATCTCATGGACAGAGAAACCTGGTGGGTTACAGCTCGTGGGGGTCGCAAAGAATCAGACACAGGTGAGTGGCTAGGCACTACTATTCCTACCAGACGTGGATCCAGCTTTGCTTTGGGAACTGGCAGCCTGAGACTGGTCACAGCTTGGGGGCTCACTGAGAGGGGACAGACCTCCATTCTTCTGCCCTAGGCTTGTTGGCAGGAGGCTGCCTTGGGGGCACAGCTGTCCCAGGGAGTCCACAGGCTGTGGCTTCCAGGAGCTCTGGCTCTGGGTCCTCCAAGAACAACAGCTTTTCAAGGGCATTTTTAGTAGTTGTCTGAAGTGTAGGATTCCAGACGGATCCTAGTCAGGGTTATCTTCTTGAATATATGCAGTTGAGTTAAACCGAGGCAAAATCATCCTTTTCTTTCTTCCCTTTCCTTTTCACCCTCTTTTATTCTTTCTCTTATTTCGCTCATTCACCTATTATTCTTCCTTTTTTTCTCTCTCTCTCTTTCACTTCCCATTTTCCATCCTTGTTCGTCCAGCCCTCCTTCCATCTTTCAGTATTGATCTTTCAGCCTCTATGTGCAGGATACTATGCTTTGTCCAGCATGCAGGGGTGAAGTGGCGTAGGCATCCTTTCTTCTCCCTTACATTTATTACATCCCTGCTGTGGGGCTAGGAGACGGTGATAGATGGATGGATGGATAAATAGGTAGATGGATAGATAGATATTAACATATGGTTATGGACATCCTAGTCTGGGGCTAGGAGACGGTGATAGATAGATAGATGGATGGATGGATATTGACATGTAGTTACGGACATCATGGTCCCTGCTCTTCAAGTGTCCAAATCCAGTAGCCATTCAAGCCAATCACCCGCAAACTCTCTCTCCAGATTCAGCTCTCCTGGGCAACCAGGTGCTTGTGAGATTTCTCTTATCTTCTCATTTGGTAAAATGTGGCCCTTACCTTCCATTCCTGCTGTTATTTTGTAGGCATTTTTGCCATGTTGCTATGCAATCTTCATCCTTATTACTTTAATGGCTGCATAATCTGCCCCTAAGTAACCAACTTTGCATAACTGGCCCCTATCACCGGGTATCAGATAGTTTCTAGTTTTTTTCACCTTAATAGGTAAAGGTATGAACTTTGGGGGCTTCCCTGGTGGCTCAGCAGCAAAGAATCTGCCTGCCAATGCTGGAGATGCAGGAGATGCGAGTTTAATCCCTAGGTCAGGAAGATCCCTTGGAGGAGGAAATAGCAGCCCACTGCAATATTCTTGCCTGGAAAATCTCATGGGCAGAGGAGCCTGGCAGGCTACAGCCCATGGGGTCGTGGAAGAGTTGGACATGACTTCGTGACTGCTGCTGCTGCTGCTGCTAAGTCGCTTCAGTCATGTCCGACTCTGTGAGACCCTATAGATGGAAGCCCACCAGGCTCCCCCATCCCTGGGATTCTCCAGGCAAGAACACTGGAGTGGGTTGCCATTTCCTTCTCCAATGCATGAAAGTGAAAAGTAAACTACTATCATCACTGTTAATAGTTTCTCATTCCCTTATTTTCTGGGCCATTGCCTGGGCAGGGGTATCCTTCTATCTACTTACCCCAAAGTCTGTGATGGCTGAGAGGTCGATGGATGGTGTTAAATGTAACTGATGTACCCATTCTTCTGTTGGGTCAACATTTGCTTGTCACCTAGTCTGGGCCAGGAATTGTGTGGAAATCCAGAGGCAAAGTCAGGGTTCCTGCCCTGAGTTCATACCCTGAGTTCTGAGTGACTGAGCATGTGTGTGTGTGTGTGCACGTGTGCACACACACACACACAACTTTTTAGGGCCAGCTCTTTCTAGGCGCTTATGGATCCAGTTGAAATGGGGGCATGGAAGGCATGGGGTAGGGTTTGTCCTGGAGCATCCACCTGCTCTTCTGAATCCAGTGTACCTGTCTGGATACAGCAGACACTCCCTGAGGATGCCTTCGCTGCCCCTGTTTGAGTGTCCACTGCCTGACACTCAATGGACACCACCACTGTCCACTGCCTCACAACTCTCCATTAAAGCACCCTCTCATCCACCTGACTTTGACCTTCTAGTGACCTTTTCATCTCTATGTCCCCAGTGCCTGGCACTGGGAAGCCCTTCAGAAACGGAAAGGAAGGAAACAAAGAAAGAAGGAAGCGGGAGGAAGGTTTTCTGTCCTATTCTGGCCACCCCTTATTAATAGTGCCTGGGTTTGCCATGGGGCATAAGTGACTGAGCGTGTTGACACTGTGTAATTTATTAGCCTGAACTATACAAATTATATCTTCCCCCCAGGACTCACCCACGATGAGAAGCAGCTTTTCATGAGTTTATCCTGGGGACCCAAATAAATAAGCAGTGAAACAAAAATCTCATGAATTTTTTAAAGAGCTTATCGGAACTGGGGGGAAAACCTGGTGCTCTGGGGACAGAAGTATCCAATAGATCAGCCTTCTTTTCTCTTTACCCTCTTAAATCCTTTTTTAATCCTCTTGCTTGCCAGTCAATCTGGGCTTTCCCCCGCTCCATTTCTCTCCACTTCGGATCATCAGAAGAACAATACCCACCCGTGAGCCTTCCACCTGCCTCTCCCACCACTCTAGGGGGGGTTGGGGTGCCCAGACCCCAGGGAAGGCTGGACCCTAGGGCCCCAGAGGCGCCACATCCCATCCTCCTCCTGCATCTGTTTGGAGGGGATTACAGGTGTGGGGTTGCCACACTGAGACCCTGAGTGTCCTCTTTAAAAAAAGCTTCTTGGCTATAAACAACACCTAAGCTTATCATTCCCCAAATGTCAGCCTTGCTGAAAGTTAAGCGGTTTACAAGGTCTTGCTGAGAAAGTCCATGTACTGGAAGCTAATAGAAGGTCAGCATTTTCCATTTCGATTTTTCCCTTCCTGCTGCCCAGGGTTTAGGTAATACTCCCTTTGGCATTTTGAAGACATTCTTACAAAGTCTGGCAAAGCAGCTGAGTAAGCACTTGATGTGATGAGTCCTCCCCAAAGCCTGTGGAATGAGGGTTGTTATGATTTCTCCACTTTATAAATGAGGAACCTGAGGCTTGAACAGAGAGGGAATCTGGTGCCCAGTCACACGCAGCAGATGATGAGTCTTGGTTCTGGACTCATGTTTATCTGCATCCAAGACTCAGGCTTCGATGCATTATGACTTCTTTCTCCACTTGTTCCCACCATTGCCCCCGGATCTTCCTTTGTAGTGAGAGATCTAAAATTCATTATACAGCCTGAGATCCAAGCTGAAGAACTGTAGCCCTGAACACATTTGGTGGACATTTTCTCTTATTTTCGTAGGGCAGAGGTCAGCAAACTACACCATACAATCCAAATCTGGCCCACTGCTAGTTTGTGTAAATAAAGTTTTATTGGCATAAAACCACACACATTCATTCGCATATTGCCTATGGCTGCTTTCACATTACAAAAGCACGGTTGAGTAGAACAGCAGATACCACATGGCCCACGTGGGCTATAGTAGTTACTTTCTGGCCCTTAGAGAAAAAGTTTTGTGACTCCTGGTATCTGGAGTAATCATCATCTGTTTTCCCAGAATCTAGGGTGAGAGCAGCAGTCCTCTGACTAGACTGCATTTCTTGAGTGCTGGGCAAGACCCAGGCACTCTACTAGCTGCTTTCTGTGGACGATCCCCTGGAATCTTCCAACAGTACTCTTAGGCAGGTGCTCAGAGAAATGAGCAACTTCCCACAGTCACAGGGCTACAAAGGAGGGGGTCTAAGGCTCAACCCTGGAGCTGACTGCCAAGCTCTTTATAAACTGAAAAGTGCTTTATTATTTATAATGAATAAACAATATTAAAGGCATAATCTCCAAGGTGGGAATCATCTCAGCACCTGGCACCATGCTGCGTGTTGGGCTAGGAAGTGATAGACAAGGGGCAAGTCTCTGTCCATGGGAAACCCATGGGCTTGTAAGAAAGACAGACCTCAGTCTGGATCAGCCATCAGGACAGGCTGCCATAGAGGACAAAGAGGTGGAGAAGGGAACAGGGGAAGGGCCACAGAGAAGGTGACCTTTGAGTTGGGTCTTTAATGATGAACAGAAATGTGATGCATAAATGCTCCCTGCATAAATGCATAAATGCAGCAGAAAAAACTTAAGCAAAGGCTTGGATTGAAACAGTTGTCATGGGTCTGAGTCTAGGATGAGTGAAGTGTTGACGGGAGAGGAGGGTGCCCACAGATACAATAGGGTTTGTTTGAAATCAGAGAAGAGTTTGGGATATGACGCTTGGGGTTTTGAAAGTGTATTTCTTTCCTTGATCTAGAAAGATTCTCAGGTTTTTCACGCCATCCCATTTCCATCTGATAGGCAGTAGGTGCTCAATAAATGTTTCCGAGAGCTAAGTGCTGACCCTAGCCCTAGGGAGCAAGCCTGCTCTTGGCTGCCCCTGCAGGATGCTCACGTGGAAGCAAGGCCTGTCCAGGTGACGATGTTACACCCACCTGGGACGGCGCCAGACCTTCCAAAGAGTTTCAAGTTTAGGGTCAGCTCCAGTGGGCCTCTGAAGAGGGCCTTTCCAAAAAAAGGTTCCCATTTTCCCATCTGTGCTCAGATGGCAGAACAGCGGTCTTGTGCCCTGAAAGGACTACACTTGCCTGGTTGCTCATTCACTTAGGAGGGCGGAAAAGATGGGGAGAGCCTAGCCTTTGGGGCCATTCAAATCCCAGCTCTGCAGCTTTCTGGTTATGTGACCTTGGGCAAGTTCCTTAAATTCTCAGAGCCTTAGTATTCTCGTCCATAAAATGGGGAGGATGATTCCTGTTGTTATGATGGCAAGTAAACTGTCATATAGTAAATGCTCAGTGTCTATCACTGGCAACTATTATTATTATTAATAATAATCATATTTCTATATGAATCATCTTTTGCTGTAATAATGATGCAATAATGCCAACACAATGTGTGACTTATAAAGGTGTTTATTTTTTTCTTCTTACAGTTCCATAGATCAGATGGGGATGGCTCTTGGCTTTAAGCCTGCACCCTTTCTCTTTCACTTTGGGACCTAGTGGCCAGCCAGGACATGCCCTTCCAAAAGCAGGGGGCAGAAATTTCGCGAGGAGGATGTGAGAACACAGGCACCGCTTAAGTCTTGAGCTCAGAACTGGCCATAGTTACTTCAGTGCATCCCATTGGCCAAAGCACATCACCTGATCCAACCCAGTAGGAAGGGGTAGGAAGATACACTCCACCCACCAGGAAGTATAGTGAGGGTGGAAAAGGGACAGAGAGTTATGAGCAAACTGTACCACTCCCGCAATTGCCAAAACTCACAGCAGGACTGCAGGCCATATGAGCCCACAATCCACCTAGCATTGCCTCCTGTGTTTCTCAAGGCTGAGCCAGGTCTTCCAAATCCCCAGCCTCACCGGTGAAGAAGCTAAGGTTTAAGCTCTTCCTGTAGTTGGCTCTGGTCAAAGAAGGTCCTGAGAAGGTCACTGAATGCATTTCTCCAGTGGGGTTCTGATAGGTAGCCTCCAGCATGAATTCCCTGAGGAAGCCTGACTTACTGGAACACGTAGGCATCCAACATGAGAGAAAACAGCAAAACAGCCCCCGTGTTACACAGTGGCCACTGGGATTCCAATGATCAGTGGCCAACACTGCCCATTTGATTTCCTCTGGCTGAAATTTTTGGTTTTTCTACTGCCAAAACCAGGTTGGCTATTTCTTCTGGACACCAATATCTATTATTAATCATGTCCATAAACAAGGCTTCCAAAATGCCACCTCCATGCCGGGAAGAATTAATTTAAAACAATAGGAGCAACAACAAAAAAATCAAGTCAACGTGGTGTCAGACGGTGTCCACCCTAACTCAGGGGAGCCTAGTGATGAGTTGATGAATATTCCTGGAGGAAGAAAACTTGGACTTGGCCCAGATCACCTCATTGCTTCAGTAGTGTCTTTCAGAGAGAGTTCAAATTATTTCCTAATCCAGTCCCAGTTGCACCATCTTTTGTGACTTCACTTACTTGGACATTAAGATCATCAAGAGATAATCCCGTTGGGAAATGGGGAAAGCAGAGAGAGGAAAGAAATGCCTCATTCTTTTTTCTCTCACTCACTCTTACACTCACTCACCAGATGCTGAGTGTCTGCCATGTCCAGAGGGCTGGGGACATGAGCGTCAAAGGAAGCAGAAGATCCTCATTGCACAGCAGGTCCTCATGAAATGTATCTTTCCGAGGTCAGCAGTTGGTTTCCCATCGGCCACTGCACTACAGATGATGGGTTTAAGCGAATCTCAGCAATACTATCGCCCTGTTGCTAACGGCTCTGGGGCTAGCATGGGACCCAGTTCTGCCCATTGAAAAATGAGCAAGTCTGTTTATGACTCTTGGAAAGCTTCCCCCGCTCTTACTAAGAAGGAGCTAGCGGAAGGGGTGGAACACTCTTCTCTGTCACCTGTAATCTGTGCAGACACGACGATAACCATTCCACGGCCGTCTTGCTGTGTGCCAGAGGATGGAAGATGAATGCAACTCTGACAGCGGGAGACGAGAGGAGCTGCATCCTCGCCGACATCGTGAGCCGCTACGTTTCTAATCCCGAAGGCCACTCCACCCTCGGACTTTCTGTTCTGAAGAATAAGATCTTTCCTCAGTCTTTTCGCCACTGTAGGTGGGGGTTTCTGTTATCTGCATCCCAAAGCTTCCTAGTTGGTGTAGCATTATTACTATAGCACCTTGATTTAGCTACTGTAGAGCCTTGATTAGTCCCTGGTGGCTTAGACGGTAAAGCGTCTGCCTACAATGCAGGAGACCTGGGTACGATCCCTGGGTTGGGAAGATCCTCTGGAGAAGGAAACGGCACTCCACTCCAGTACTCTTGCCTGGAAAATCACATGAATGAGGGAGCCTGGTGGGCTACAGTCCGTGGCGTCGCAGAGTCGAACACAACTGAGCGACTTCACTTTCACTTTGATTTAGCTATCAAGGAGCAGGCACAGAGAAGTGGGCTAACTTGTCTAGGGTCATGCAGCCAGGAAATATCTGAATTAGACTGTGAACCTAAGGCTCTCTGCCTCCAGCCTCCTCTCCCCAAAGGCGACTCATAGCTGACCTCTGAGAACGAACAGTCGGCAAACAGATGTTGTATATCCACCATGCGCAGTGGTGGGTGCTGAGAGGGTAGGGAGCTGATACCCAAAGAAGCAGAAGGTGGTAAAGATCCTGCCAGAGGAGCACAATGTGATGGGAAGAGGAGGGAAACCATCCATGCTGATGGCAGGCTAAACCCGCCCCCCACACTCTCCATAGCCATGAGCTGTTGGAACAGTCTGGCATGGTAGAAAGCACTCCTGTTTTTAATTCAGAGAGGCCTGGGCTTAAATCTTGTCCCTGCCTCGTCCTCGCTACATGACATGGGATATGTCCTGTCTCAGTTACCTTGTGCTGGCTATTGAGGAGTGGCCGTGATGTATGCATATTGCTGACACTTAGGAGATGCGCAGAGAGTGATAACTCTGCAGAAGATGATGATGGCAGGATTGTTAAGCACTTTTGAGAGTCACAAAGCTGAGAGAGCCCTGTTCTGGTGGCAAGAGGACCCAGGTCCTAGTCCCAGCTCTGCCAGGATGAGCTATGTGACCTCAAGCAATCCCTGCCCTCTCTGGACAATTCACATGCCCCATCTACACAATGGTGGGTTTGGGCTGGGACCAACTGTTTTCAGACTCTGCTCCGTGGAGCTCTAGAGGTTCACTGACTCTGAAATGAGAAAGGGACAGAATCAGGGACTGGAACCCTGGCCCCCAGCTCCAAGCATGGCAGCTCTTATTTCTTCCATGGGATCGGGGTTTTCTGTAAGATGTTCTCAGAAGAGATGTTTCTGCTCCTTTAATTAAATTTAGAAAAGATGGCTTGAAAGCCTCTAGATTAGATCACTAAGTTCCTTGCATTTATTCATTGGTTGGTAGCATAAGCTTTGGGGCTCCAATACTCAGACTTAAATGATGACTCTGACATTAATGATCTTGGTTAAACCAGGGAAGCAGATCACTTCCTGGACCAGTTTCTAGTCATCTACCAGCCATTCCTGAGAGTTCCCTTTCCCCTCATCTCTGCCAGCAGGAGGTGTTATAACTCTTTTAGATTTTTGCCTGTTCAGGGAAATAGTCAGTGAAAGCAATTCTTAATGGAGGGGTTCCAGGCACTGTGACAGCAGTAGGGGAGAGAGACCATACCACCCAAGGGTGTCTGTCTTGACCAGAGTAAGGATCCTGCCTTTGAGCCACAATTTCTGTTATCTGCCCCTATCATACGTGTGTGTGTTTGTACTCAATCTCTCGGTCAAGTCTGATGCTTTGGGACCCCATGGACTGTAGCCCGCCAAGCTCCTCTGTCCTTGAGGTTTCCCAGGCAAGAATACTGCAGTGAGTTCCATCTCCTACTCCAGGGGATCTTCCCGACCCAGGGATCAAACCGACTCTCCTGCATTGCCAGGTAGATTCTTTACCACTGCGCCTCTGCCCAGGTATGGACCAAGTAACCATTCCCTGGGTTCTGGAACTTCCTAGCAATGTGCCTTTGGGTGAGTGACCGCCTCTCAGAGCCTCAGTCAGCTCATCTGTAACATGGGGCTTGTACCATCCACGTGGCAGGGCGGTTAAGAGGAACAAGGAGTTGGCACGTATGAGACACCTGCTCTAGTTTGGATTCACGGTAGGTCTTCCACAAACATAGCCTCCCTTCCTGGTGAGATGAGGAGATCAGGGACTCACTGGGCTGTTTGGGAGGACGCCAAAGAGTCCCTGCAGAGAGCAGCAGCCACACCAGGTGTCTTGATGAATTAATTATGGAAAATTAGGGCAAGTCAGGTTTCCGCCTCCAGGAATCGCATATTAAGGTTTGGACTAGAGTGTGGGATTTTAATCATTCTCCAGGGGCCAGAGACAAGAAAGACTTTCCCTGCTGGGACAGATGAGAAGTAGGGGAGCCAATCACATTATGCAAATACAGCTGAGGAAGAGGCGGCGGACACCTTGAGACAGGGCCAAGGCCTTTCCTGGATGTTTGCTGGCTGGGGGCTCTGATTTACCCAGGCACAAACTGAGGGATTATTCCTAACTCCTGACTTCAGAGCTATGCATCACAGACGGATACCAAAACGACTGCATCTCTCTGCCCTTCCCTCGATCCGCTCTCTTCCTGATGTGACTTTGCAGCCGCTCTCTGAAAGCCCTTGAATCTGGGCTGGCCCTGTCTCTCGTTTCAGCCTATAGTGGAAGTGACTGTGATAATTTTCAACTTGAGGGTCAAGAGGACTGGACCACTTCTGCTCTCTGTGCTGGAGTCTTGCTCAGGCACTGTGAGCATGGAAATTCCACTGGTAAGAGATAGATAACAAACGGAATGTACAAATCCATGATAAAGCCAGGTATGAGGATGAAAAGTGTCACGGGAGGCGCTGTGATTTCTAACAAGGCGGGGAAGGAAGGCCTCTTGGAGGAGGCAGCATCTGAACAAAGACCTGGAAAGATGAGTGTGAGTGTCAAGGGAGTGTGTGGAGGAAGGTCATCCAGAAGGAATAAGAATTATTAACCCATTTTATGGGTGAAGAAAGGAACTTGAAGAGACTAAATTGCTTGCCTGTTAGATGACAGCTAGGGCTTCCCAGGTGACTCAATGGTAAAGAATCTGCCTGCCAGTGCAGGAGACGTGGGTTCAGTCCCTGGGTTGGGAAGGTCCCCTGAAGGAGGAAATGGAAACCCACCCCAGTATTCTTGCCTGGACAGAGGAGCCTGGCGGACTACAGTTCATGGGGTCGCAAAGAGTCTGACAGGACTGAGCGGCTGAGTACACGCACAGCAGAGCTGGAACTTGGGCCAGTTTTTTTGACTCAGGCAACCTGACCTCAGCGCTGGTGCCCTGAACTACTTTGCAGATGGCCTCATGTGCCCTCAAGAGATGCCCTGACTCAGCCATCCGTCTGGACACCTGCGCACCGATCCCAGGGCCTGCATCTTGGGCCCCGAGCTGTATTGTCATCCGGATTTCAGCTGATGACAGTAGGACGCCACTTTGGTCCCTAAAGGGTTCAGCACTCTCCAAATGCTCTGCCGCATTAGCCGTGGGAACGGACTTCGTCTCGTCCAGGGAGTCATCACTTGATGAAACGAGCAGGCGCTCAACCTCCCTAAGCAAAAGGTGATTTTGAAATATTGCAAGAGCCAGCCTTGGATAAAGCTTATGCAGACTGTCTCTTTGATTTGGCTGGGGGTTAAGGGGGTGGTTGTGGCCCTCCCCAGGGACCTTGAGTTCCCGCTGCTGGCAGCTGGTAGAGAACAAGCTCCCCGAGCTTGGGTGGTCATCGTCCACCACCCTTGAGCCTCCTTGGAAGCCAGGTTAACTTGGAGAAAAGAGACGGCATCCAGATGCTGTCTCCTGCCTCCCAGCAGAGGACAGGGCTCCAGACCCTTTTGTGGAGATGCTTTATGTTCTACAAGATTCCCTTCCTGTTTCTCATCTTCTTTCTCTCCCAGCCAGACCTGTTCATCACCAAGCATCTGTGGAGTGGAAAAGTCTTAGTCTCACATGAGCGTTGTGCAGCACAGAAACCCCGAATCACAAGACACTTCTGTCTAAGGAGCATTTGGAATGTGGCCAGTCCGCTGTGAGATGGTAGACATTAACCCATCTCGAAGTAGAGATTAACACAGCATTGCAAATCAACTATACATCAATAAAATATAAATTTTTAAAAAGCATCTGTAGACATTGCCAACTGTTTCCTGGGGACAAATATCAGCCTGATTCAGGGAAAACCCTCAGGAAGTGAGACCTCCAGGTTTACACTGAGAAGCTGTGCCCTGCGTGGAGATAATGATTGTGTGTGCATGTGAGCAGGGTGCTGTTAGCACCCATCCTGGAGGGCCTGAGGGTGTCTCTTCCCTGCCTCAGGGATGCAGCCCTAGTGGAAAACAGCTCTGATCTCCAGAAAGGCCCTGGACATGGGTGGTTCCCCTCCCCAAAGCAGCAAGAGAATGTGCTCTGGATCCAGGCAAACCAGGATTCAAAAGCCAGCTCTTGCGCTCACTGTCTGCTACCTCTCCCGCCAAAGAGGGTTTAATCTGAGCAAAGGAAGAGCTCAGAAGAGGCTGCAGCCTGCATAGAAGGGCTGGGGGGAAAGCCTGCTTATTCTTAGCTGGGAGTCTGGGGAGGAGGAAGTTTCTTTGAGCTGCCAGGGCTCCACAGCACCTTCCAGAGGGAGCCGCTCAACCACAGTTCTTCCTGGCCTGCCAAGTTTGGTCGGAAATTCCTTCCACCCCAGGCGGTGGGGAATGTGGGGAATGCAGGGTGGGCCTACCCAGGGCCTTCAGAGGCCCTCAGCTGAAGCTTCTCATCTCTGCTGTCAGAGCAGTGGGCTGGCGTAATGGGGGCTGTTCAGACAGCCAGGCCCGGCAAGCAGGACCCCTGCGTCCGAGCGCCTGGCCCCAACTGTAGTTTTCCTTTGCCTGCCCGAATGCTTTGATTCATGCAGGGCCTGGCCCAAGGAGGGCGAGAGGAGCTGAAAGGTGGTGTCCTCCAAGGCAAGGCAGGAGACAGGCAGGACACTGCTGCAGCCTTGCTGCAGCTCTGGCTTCCAAAAGCCATTCAGGAAGGGCTAAACGCAACTGGGAAACTTGGCATTTTGATCCAAGTTGTCACCATATGCTATTGAACAAAGGCCCTTTTCTAGGATAACAGAGAGGGTAAGAACCCAGGCTCTGCACTTGGAGTCCTGGGTTCAAATCCTGACTCGGTCACTAACAAGCTTTGTGGGCACTGGACAGATTATTTAACATTTCTGTGCCTCAGTTTCCTCAGCTGAGTTTTTCTCATCACTAATCTGTACAGGGTTGCTCTGTACAGGGTTAAATGAGTAAACACAGTTCTTAGAACAGAGCTTAGCATACAGAAAGTGCTCAGTAAATACTGACCCATGGGCCTGACATACAGAACATACCCCATACATGAAGGGTAACCATCATGGATATGGGCTGATTTTCCTTCCGATAGGGACAGAGCAAAAGTCCAAGGTATGTGATTAAATAGTTAACACCACTAGGCTTCCCTTGTAGCTCAGTTGGTAAAGAATCTGCCTGCAACGCAGGAGACCCAGGTTCGATTCCTAGGTTGAGAAGATCCCCTGGAGAAGGAAATGGCAACCCACTCCAGTATTCTTGCTTGGAGAATCCCATAGAAGAGGAGCCTGGAGGGCTCTAGTCCACGGGGTCGCAAGAATCGGACACAACTTAGCAACTAAACCAACACCGCCACCGCCACTAGGGGACAGTAAGTAGACAGTATGGGAGACCCCGTAAGTTAAGGATCACTCAAGAAAGCAGGTTTGTTGTTATTCACTCGCTCAGTCATGTCCACCTTTTTGCAACCCCACGGACGGCAGCACGCCAGGCCTCCCTGTCCTTCAGTATCTCTCTGAGACAGTGCTCAAACTCATGTGCATTGAGTTGATGATGCCATCCAGCCATCTCATCCTCTGTCACCCCCTTCTCCTCCTACCCTCAAATTTTCCCAGCATCAGGGTCTTTCCCAATGAGCTGGCTCTTTGCATCAGGTGGGCCTGCCAGGGGCCTTCAGAGCCCCTCAAGCCAAAGTATTGGAGCGTCGGCTTCAGCATCTTGGGAGACCCCTGTAAGTTAAGGCTCATTCAGGAAAGCAGGTTTTCTTAACCACAGAACCAAGCAGGCTGGCTCAGCAACAAACTACGGAACAGAAGCACGAGATATGCCCCAAATCAATAAAACAATGGTGGCAGGAGACCCACATCCTGCCCAGGGGACTCAGTGAGTTAGGACATGCTCTCTACACACATAAAAAAACAGTGATTGTGGACCTAACCTGACCACAGAGACGAGGACACTCCCCAGCTCAACCTGGAGGAAGAGCTGCTGATGGGAGCAGGACACCTAGTCAAGAAGATAAAAGAAGGTCTCCCCTCCCCACTTTTTCCTTTGATTCTAAAACCATAGGCCAGTCAGTTCTCAGGGCATGGCACTCCCTCACCTGCCTGCACGCTTATAGGCCTCGCAAGCATCCCGTTCTGATAAATCACTTCCTATCCGCCACTTTGCGTCCGTCTGCATTTTTTTCTGTGCTAAGACATGAAGGACTAGAGCTCTTCAGAACCCTTCCCCCACTCCCAGAAACATCACCTAGCGGCTTCACTGCCATTCTGTCCTGCCATTCACGGTCCTGTCTGTTTTAGAGTGTGTGTTAGCATGCCAGATGTGAAGGCAGACACATCTGGCCTGGAATCTCTGATTCACTCCTTATTGCATGCACGCTCAGTTGCTTCAGTCATGTCCGACTCTCTGCGACCCCTTGGACTGTAGCCCGCCAGGCTCCTCTGTCCATGGGATTCTCCAGGCAGGAATACTGGAGGGGGTTGCTGTGCTATCCCCAGAGGATCTTCCTGACCCAGGGATCGAACCTGCCCTTATGTCTCCTGCATTGGCAGGTGGGTTCTTTACCTCTAGTGCCACCTGGGAGCCCTCACTCCTTCTTAGCCACTAGCAGATGACTCAGGTTCCTTATCCGTAAAATGGGAATAACCATGGTAGTCACTTCAGAGAGCTCTGAAAATGGTAGTCACTCAGCCGTGTCTGACTCTTTGTGACCCCATGGACTGTAGCCTGCCAGGCTTCTCTGTCCATGGGATTCTCCAGGCAAGAATACTGGAGTGGGTTGCCATGCCCTTCTCCAGGGGATCTTCCAGACCCAAGGATGGAACCTGGGTCTCCTGCATTGGCAGGTGGATTCTTTATCATCTAAGCCACCAGGGAAGCCCCAGAGGGTTAAATGAGTGAGTGGATCACTCATTGAATAATGCAGTGCCAAGTACACCATTAGCACACAATGCTTATTTATTGTATTATTTGTTATTAATTTTTGCTAGAATTATTCATCAGTCATCAAACCATTCTGCTTCAGGCGTCAGCTCTCAAAGAGGAATCGAATGCTCTATTATCCTCAGGAGATTAATTCTGTGTCTCCGTGTGTCCTCTCGGGGAAGGGGAAATTGTTTCCAGCAGGAAGGGGAAAGGGAAAGGATGATGCTGATAAAACAATGTCCGCTCTGCGTTCTGAGTCTTTGGGTACAGCTGTGGGCAGGGTGGCAGGTAATCTGGTGCTTAAAATGGGTGTGTGAAGGACCCCAGAAGCAGGGTGCCCACGGTTTTCTTTCTGGCAGGGTGGCGGATTGAAGCCACCACACACGTTAGTCAGCGTGCATGCTCAGTCATGTCCGACTTCTTGCGATCTCATGGACTGTAGCCAGCCAGGCTCCTCTGTCCATGGAATTTTCCAGAAAAGAATTCTGGGGTGGATTGCCATTTCCTCCTCCCAAGCATCTTAGTAAGAGGCAGAGGCTATTTCCTGTTCTGTGAATCTGGGCCATGGTGAGTCGCTCGACCAATAGAATGTGGCAGACGTGATGTCCTGGGCCACCCGGGGCCTAGGTTATAAGGAGCCTTGCTGCAGTAGTAACCAGAACAAACAGCAGCTCTCAGGAGGGCTGTGGGCCACTTTTTATGAGACTATCCTGGAAGATAGGTGCACTCTGATAAAACAAGATTGGCCCAGTAGACCTGACTTCTCACCTCATATCAAAAGGAGTTCCCCATCATGCATGTTAGCATTGGAAGGCCCTGCGAAGTCCCGCGTTAAAGAATCCTTTCATCTCCAACGGACCCAGAGTCACCTTGTGACACCTTCTAACATCTTCGCTTGTAACTTACACTTTAGGGAATGCTAGCCTAGACCTGTGGATTTAAGATCTTCAGGGCAGATTTACAGCTTGGAGAAAAGGCCCCTTGTTTCTCCCCCTGACATGCTACACATTCTTAGTCTTTTTAAAACCTTCGTCCATCTATGAGTGGGTGGGGCCAAGCTTGGCAATCCAGCTTCTGCAGCTGGTTCAGCTCAACAGAATTCAATGGTGACATTACAGAGAGGGAGTCATGCTGCAGGCATCTTCAGATTACCTAGGCTCTCAGGAGACACCAGCTGGGGGTGAGGCCCAGAAATTGGAGAAAATGCAATGCATAGTAACAATCATTCCAAAAAAAAAAAAAATGGAGAAAATAATTTGGAGATTATTGAGTGCCTGAAACCCAAAGCTATAAACAAGATGTTTGAAACCATTTCAAGCATAAAGGTCACAATCTGCAATTTAAATGGACAGCTTGTTGCCTTTTTTCTTGGTTTCGGTTGGGTGCCACCAATTAGTTGAAGTGTGTGTACGGGGGGCACGCATGCGTGTGCATGTGTAAAGGTTTTTCAAAGAGCGCATTGGGAATCAGGCTGGGTTAGTTGACAGCCCCTAAGCCATCAGCCCACACAGGGGTGGGCAAATCCTTTGCTGCATGAGAACACTCAGGACTCATGCTTACACAGTGAGGGCTTTCTTACTCATGCTGGAAAAATAAAAACATAACACAGCCTACACCCTGGATCACTCCAGCTCTCTGCAGGGGTTTTACCCTGAAGAATTAAATCATTGTAAAATCGTCTCTGGGGTGGTATTGCCGCCAAGGTCCAACCCAGCCCGATGGTGGTTATTAACTCGCACCCTATTTATTGACGCAGCGAGGGTGGTGGGGGGGAGTCTGTTCAGCTGAAAGTTGGTGCCAGTCCTTCAAGCCTTCACTCTGTGGATAGACACTGATAGAGATTATTTTGTGGCTTGGGAAGAAGTCAGTGAGCTGATAGCTGGGAGAACCTACATGTCCTTCTCGAGGTTGCGACCCTTTCTGCTGTTCATGGGAGGGGGGCTGTGACAGCATTGGTGGGGGGTGGCTGTGGCAGTGTTGGGTCGGGGGGTGCTGAATTAGGTGGGTCCGTCAGGACAGGGTCTCAGACTCATGCGCACGTGAATCACTTGGGCGATTTTGACGCTTAGGTAGACTACTAGGAGTATCACTGCCTCAGCATCCATTCTGCAAGGCCAAGAAAGCCACAGGGACCCTGAACTCATGTCAGCCCCTTCAACAAGGGCCTGTCCTAGACAACAACCTCTAGGGTCACGAGGCAGTGTAAGTTTCTGATATGACTCCTCCAAAGGCCCTCGTGATGAACATTTTCCCCTGCCTCCCAGGACCACTGAAGCTCACCCAACCCCACTCTTTCTGGTTTGAGCTGACAAATCTGACTTTAGTCTGGGAGCCCCAGAGCACTCTATCTGCGGTCCTTGAGAAAGTCATGTGCTTCTTGCACTCTGCCTTGACCTCCCCTCATCGCCCTTGAGTGGCTGCCTATGGTCTCCAGGACCTATGAGTAACAAATGCCTCTATTTCCCTAGCGGTCCTTTCTTTTTCTTTCTAAACTGTGTCTCAACATCCAACCCCTCAGGGTTCTATGCACAACAAATGTTAATTTAACAAAGTCTTATTGAAATGCAGATTATGATTTAGTAGGTCTTGGATAGAACTTGAGATTCTGTATTTCCAAGGAGCCCCCAGTGAGGCTTATGCTGTTGGTCTTAGGAATAACACTTTTACCAGTAAGGCTCTGGACCAGCACTGTGCGATAGAATGTTCTGGGCCAATGGCAATGTTTTCTGCCTGTGCTGCCCAGTATGGTAGCCAACAGCATCCTGTGGCTACTGAGTATTTGAAATATGGCAAGTGGGACTCAAAAATTCAATTTTAAATTTTTCTTTATTTTAAGTATTTTAAATTTAAATAGTTACAGGTGACTAGAACAGTGAGCTCTATATCAGCAGGAACCATATTTTTATTTCACTTTTGTGTCCTCATCACTTAGGGGAATGCCTGGTCCACACCTTATATATATACTTATTGGCTACATTATTACATAAGTGGAGAAGGCATTTTTAGACCATGTTTGTTACAATGTTATAGTTGTTAAGTGACAAAAACTCACCTTGAACTTGAACCTACCGAAGACTTTATTGGCTCTTATGACATAATGACTGATTTGGGGGAGGGTTAGAGCCAGGAACTAATTTAACATCATATTTTTCTCTAGCCTTTTGTCTGCATGCTAGTTCACTCCTCCAAACTAGTCATCTTCACTGGGCTCAAACCAATTTCACCGGTAGCTCTGGACCTCTAAAGTTAGAGCCTCTGACCACATGAAATAGAGTTATTTCCCACCAATATCAATTAGAAACTCCCAGGAAAGTTTTCTGATTGGCTGAGCTTGGGTCACATGTCAATTTCTGGGCCAATCACTGTGGCCAGGGCAATGGGATTCTAAGCCTGGCCCAGCTAGACTCAAAGATGCCCCTCCGCATCCAGGAATGGTTTCTTCTAGACACACAAGGTTGGAGTGGGGAGAAGCAGTCCTTACAAAGATGGGGAATGCTCTTATGGGCAAAGTGTTAGTATTAGTCACCTACTTGTGTCCAGCTCTTTGTGACCCCATGGACTGTAGCCTGCCAGGCTTCTCTGTCCATGGAATTCTCCAGGCAAGAAAAACACTATTCCTTCTCCTGGGGATCTTCCTGACCCAGAGATGGAACCCGGGTCTCTCGCGTTGCAGGCAGATTCTTCACTGTCTGAGCCACTGGGGGAAGCCCCAATACCTACTGTTCGTGACCCCATGGACTATAGCCCACGAGGCTCCTCTGTCCATGGAATTCTCTGGGCAAGAATACTGATGGGAAAACAGAACAGTGAATGTGGGGAGAGAAGTGGAAGAAGGGTTTGTACCTTCCATAGATGGTTGTTGAAAGGTATTTCTTTGAGCTAGACTGAGGCAATGGAATTGCCTCCTTGGATTCTGGCAAAAGGCATAATGAGAATAATAAGATTCTATTAGCCAAACTGGTGCCCCTCTACTGTCCCTGACCATGCTACATAAGTGAGAAACGAAGGCATAGCAAGGAAAGGCACCATTTTAAATTGAAAGATTCCCAGAAGCTTGTTGGATGGAGAAGAGGAAGGAAGGAGATACATTTTCAGGGAGGAGAAGCAGCACATACAGAGGTGAAGGGGGGTGGGGGATGAGCAGGATGTGCGGGGCAGGGATGAAGAGTCTGCCGTGGAGGGTGGATGCGAGCAGAGGGGAGGGCTGAGGAAGTGGACTTGAGGCCATTCTGCCGGAGGCCTTGAGTGCTGGGTGAGGGAGTCTGGGCTCTCAGCCATGGGAAATGGAGCTATTTGGAGATCTTAAGCAGGGGAGTGGTGTAGTTAGAGCCATGTGCGCACTAAGATATTGCCGTGGCTGGGGTTTGGAAGACGGACAAGCTGGTGCAAGGCAGAGTGCCAAGGACCAGGCCATCCCAATATGTCTTTAAGGAACAGCTGCCTCAGAGGTGGGTGGCAGAACTCCAGGCTCCATCCTGCCTGCTGGCATCTCTTCTCCCCATCACATACTCAGGCCTTGACCAGGCTGGATCCAGCCATGCCACTTCCCAGCCTGTGATGTTGGGCAGCTTACCTTTTTCCTGAGCCTCAGTTTCCCCATCTGGAAAATGGGAATAGGGATACCCACCTTGTATGGTAGCTGAGAAGTTGCAGAGTCAAAATGGATGTGATGGGGGACTTCCATGGTGGCCCAGTGGTTAAGACTCCAGTGCAGGGGGCCCGGGTTTGATCCCTGGTTCAGGGAACTAGATCCCATGTGCTGCAATTAAAAGATCCCACCTGCTGCAACTAAGACCCGGCACAGCCAAATAAACAAATAAGAACAAAGCATTTTTTAAAATGAATATGATGGCCCCCGACCATTAGACCTCAGACCTGCACGTAGCAGGAGCTCTGCTCATGTTGCTGTTGTTATTAATGGATGGTTCTTCCTCAGTGTGTTTGCATCGGAAAAGTTCAAGCAGTGAAGACATCAGGAGAAAACTGACCTTCAAATTACTGAAGCTTCTTAGGGCAACTCTGTAACTAGGTCACACTGGCTTCTCCTGAATCCCGAGGCAGAAAAATCCACCAACCCACAAGCCCATGGCTCGCTCTCCTCTCAGGAGACTCGTGTGTCTAAACTGAAAGATGCCGGAGAGGCTGGTTTCCAAGAACACTTCCCTAGAGGCCAGGCTGGAGTCTCCAGGGATGGTGAGGGCATCGTACTGCATTTTAGGCTGCATCTTGGATTGACCTGTTTGCCAGGCTGACAGCCATGTGTCCCAGTGGAAAAACCCCAGTGCGGAGCCAGGCCATCCCAGGCCTGAAACCTGGAAGTTAAAAGTTTAGGAAAGTAGCTTTGCCTCCCTAGGACTCAAGTTTCTCTGTCTGGAAGATGGGAACAACACTCTCCATGGTGGGTGATGGGAGCGGTTATGAGGATTAAATCAGCGGACACATGTGGCATGTGGTCCATGGCTGTGCCTTTACTTTGGTGTCAGGAATGTGCATTTACTAACTCTCTGTGATGTATAAGCTCCTTGCCAAGTGTTGGCAATACACAGACAAGCAAGACATGGATCCTGCCTTCAAGGGCAGGCTTGAGATACAGATAAGTGAACAGACCACAAGTGATGACAGTCTCTGTCTGGCACTGTTCCTCTCTATAAAGGATGTGTCAGCATGTGATGAATATGATTTTCCGTGGAAATAATGATATCCGTCAGTTCAGTCTCTCAGTTGTGTCCGACTCTTTGCAACCCCATGGACTGCAGCATGCCGGGCTTCCCTGTCCAGCACCAGCTCTCGGAGCTTGCTCAAATTCATGTCAAATAATGATATACTTTGAGATAATATTCATGTCTTGGAAGCTGAGGCCCTCTAATTTATTTGAATAAGCATAGACACTAAAAGTAACCATCTATAAATGTCTCCTTGAAGTAACGATAATGGTGAAAAATACTGTGATAGCAGTATCTCATTTAATCTTTTTTAAAATTTATTTTTAATTGGAGGATAATTGCTTTACAATACTGTGTTGGTTTCTGCCATACACCAACATGAATCAGCCATGGTATACATATGTCTCCTCCCTCGTGAACCTCCCTCCCACCTCCCACCCATCCCACCCCTCTAGGTTGTCGCCAAGCACCGTGTGTTGAGCTCCCTGCAAATTCCTGCTGCTGCTGCTAAGTTGCTTCAGTCGTGTCCAACTCTGTGCGACCCCATAGATGGCAGCCCACCAGGCTCCCCCGTCCCTGGGACTCTCCAGGCAAGAACACTGGAGTGGGTTGCCATTTCCTTCTCCAATGCATGAAAGTGAAAAGTGAAACTGAAGTTGCTCAGTCGTGTCCAACTCTTAGCGACCTCATGGACAGCAGCCTACCAGGCTCCTCCATCCATGGGATTTTGCAGGCAAGAGTACTGGAGTGGGGTGCCATTGCCTTCTCCGCCCTGCAAATTCCTACAGGTTCTCTATTTTACATATGCTAATGTGTAAGTTTCAGTGCTACTCTGTCAATTTGTCCCTCCTCCCCTTCTCCCTCTCCTCTCCGTTCTCTATGTCTGCATCTCATTTGTTGCCCTGCAAATAGGTTCATTGGTACCATCTTTCTAGATTCTATATATATGCATTAATACATGATATTTGTTTTTCTCTTTCTGACTTACTTCACTCTGTATAACAGGTCTAGGTTCATCCACCTGATGAGAATTGACTCAAATGTGTTCCTTTTTATGACTGAGGAATATTCCGTTGGATATATATGCCACGACTTCTTTATCCATTCATTCTCATTTGATCTTTGAAATAGACAAATAATCTAACATGTAGATATTATTTTACCCACTCTATAGTTGAATAAATAGGAGCTTAAAAAAATGAAAAAGAAAGATGACTTGCCTAAGGTCATACAGATCAGATCTGGCTCTAAAACTTAAACCCAGATCCAACCTCTTATCCTTCATCCTTACACATCCTCTGGAAAGGTGTGGCAATCAACAAGCCCAGAGGAGCTAGTCAGAAGGGCCTGTCAGTCCTCAGATATTAACAGAGCAGCTCTGACATGCCAGGCTTGCTCTCTGCACAGGATAATTCCTGCTTTTGTGGAGCTTACAGCCCATTGGGTAAGACAGCCATCCAATAGATAGTTACAATGGATGCTCTCAAGACATTCTCTGCACCCCAGCTTATAACCAATACACTGAATAAACCGATGCTCATTTTGCCTTCTATAAATGTCCTGACCAACCCCAGGGTCTGCTGGTCTGAAGACCTGAGACGTCCCTACCCAACCTGGACTCCCCCAATGGGCAGTCTTTGCTCTGGGCTCCTGTTGGGCTGCCCCAGCCTTTCTCACAGCCATGCTGTGTCTGAGGCTCTTCCTGGACATCCCCTCTCCTTCCCCCTCTCCTTTCCTGATGTCAAATTTGCATCATAGTCTGAAGCCTCTTTCTGCTTAATCCCGTTCTCCTCTCTTCGACCTCTGTGGAAGCTTCCTCCAATAAATCCACTGTATGTCCATTTCCATCTCCATACCTGCTCCGCAGATGACTTGAACTCATGGACCGTCCTGCTGAAGTGGGTTTTCCTTGAGGCCTGCTGCATGAGTAGCTAGAAGGCAAGAGGTAGGGAAGAGCATCCTTGGAGGACGGAATGGTGGGAAAAGGTGTGGCTGGTAAGAGAATCAGTAAAAAAGGGGAAAAAAGAGTGATTCCATTCCTTTCTGGTGTTCGCTACGGGGTGACTCATTTCACCTCCCTATTTCTCAGTTTCATCCCTTGCAAAATAGGAATAATAATACAGATATTACCGCCTTCCTAGGGCTATCAGATCAAATGAGCTCATCCATGCTCAGTGGCCCAGAGCTGTGTTCTGGGGAGGCCATGGGAGAGCCTCAGTGTAGGACCACAAAGGGGGCCTGCCTGGAGTCCCACAGGGGTCCAGACCGCCCTACCCTCCTGCGGCCTCTCAGACTTCAAGAGCCCCCATAGCTTCTCTTGCAGAAATTAGACCCAGGCGGTGGGGGCAGGGTGGCACAGGACTCTGCCCACAGATATGGCCCTGGAGAAAGGATCTACCTTGTGGGTATTTGGGCTGGGACATGTGGTGTCACCCTGGCAGTCTGACCATTATCTGGGTCATTCGAGCCCAGGAAACTGCCAAATCAGATAATTTGGGCGGTTTGCCTGTCTCTCTGGATCAGGTGTCCTGAGTAATGGCCCTTGTCTCCACCTGGCCAGGTCTGAGGTAGACAATCCCCCATTTCAGTGAGCCTGAAATGAAAGCTGGTTCCAGCTGGTATGTTCAAGGTCAAGGCTTAAGAGAGGATGCTAATGTAGAGGGCTACGTTTATCTGCTTTATTGTGCGGCCTGATCCATATCGGAACACAGTCTTCGGTAACTACAGGTTGAAAGGCTGGAACCGGCAAGTTTTTACAGGAAGGAGCATTTTAGTTGAAGTGTAATATATGACCAGAATTGTACAAGTATTAAGTGTACAGCTCACACCTTTCACGAGGAAAACACCCATGTCACCAGCACCTAGCTCAACCGAAGGATTGATCACCCCCAAAAGCACCTCTCAGCCCACTTCCACCAACAGCCTCTCCCACCCAAGCGTAACCACTGTTCTGACTTCCGGCAGGCTGAGTAGCTTTGCAGTTTTTGAACTTTATATAAATGGCAGCAGATGACATCCTTGGGTTCTGGCTTCTCTTATTCACATTACGTCTGCAACATTCCTCCATGTGGCCATAGCAGCTATGGTTTGCTCATTCTCTTTGCTGGATTGTATTCCTTTGAATGAAAACTGTATTTGTCCATTCTTCACTGACAGACGTTTGACTTGTTTCCAGTTTGGGGCTGTTACAAGCCGTGCGATCTAGGGGCAATAAGTGTGTTTCTGTGGAGGGTGGTGCAAGTTTGTGTTAGGTATCCTATTTTTTACTGTTTTTAAAAATACATATTAGAAAGGATGAGCTGGTAGACATTCTTCTCAGTCTTTTTCATGATGACGTCAGTAGGCTCCGGGGCTGGGAGAGGAAGGGGAGAAGCCACGTTAGGAAGGGTCCCGCTCCCTGTGGGGTCTATGTCTTAGTTGTAGCAGGTTCTCCCGTGTCATCATCATCGGTCCCTTGGAAGGAAGTGGGTTTCCACAGATTTTGCAGGAAGAGCTTTGGAGCAGAGGCTGCATGCCTACCCCAGAGGGGACCTTCCTCATACAGAGGCCCCTTGGGCCGTCCAATCTGCCTCCCAAGCACCCCACCACTTCAGGTGACTGGCTCAACCTCTCCAGTCTCAACCATCGTATCTTCAAAGACAGGCTAGGCAGGGGTGATCTTGTTAGTTGCTTCCGGTTCTCAAATGATTTGAAATTGACTGCTGTTGACAATGATGATGTGAACAGTTATTTGCTGAGTGCTTACCCAGCTTTCAGTGGTTTATATACATTATCTCATGTAATACTTCCAAGAGGTATTATCCTCATTGTAATGTTGAGAAAACTGAAGTCCAGAGAGGCTACATCCCTTACTCAAGACATACAGCAAATATCAGAACAGAGGGTAGGAAGTAAGCCAGTTCTAGTCTGGCCTTCACTTTCAACTGCTATTCAGTTTTTGTGTTTTTGTTTTCTTTAAGGAAATATTTCAGACACACCAAAAAAAAAAAAATGCGGAGAATGATGTGACTCCTACACATGAACCAAACAGTCTGAGAAATGTTAATAGAACATTAAAAACACAATTAAAACACTCTGGAACCTCCCCTGGCCCACTCCTTCAGCAGTAGTAGCTTGTCTCTTGAATTAAAAAAAAAAGGTATTTAAGGCAGTTCTCTGTGCTATACAGTAAATCCTTATTTCTTATCCATTGTATTTGAGGCTTTTATTTTTGGGCCATGCCACAAGGCATTGGGATCTTAGTTCCCCAACCAGGGGTTGAATACAGGCCCCCTGCATTGGAAGCTCAGAGTCCTAACCCCTGGACCATCGGGGAAGTCCCCAACTCCTGGATTTGATGTTCATCAGCCCCACATAGGTTTCTGTGCTTTTACTATACATGAGTAAAAGAACAGAAATGTAGGGTGCTTTTACTCTACATGTATGTACTCATGAAAATATTCTGAATTGTTTCATAGATTTTTGAACTTTATTAAATAGTATTATTCTGTCTGTGTCCTTTTGCAGCTAGCTTTTGCTGTCTGTTCAGCACTAACTTTGGAAGTTTACCCATGATGATACATAGAGTTCTAGTTCATTAATTTTCACTGCTGCACAGTCCCCCCGCTTCAAGAATATACCAGAATCAATCCATTCACTCTCCTGTTAATAGGCATTCAGATTCTTTCCACTGCTCTGACATTGAAAGGTGCCCCAGTATCCATTCCCCTACATTTATGCCTCTTTCCCTCTTTTACTGAAATATTAATGCTATGAAATATTAATGGGTGAATTATCTTAATCATACCAGGTTTTCTTTTAATCGGTATATATCTGTGGGAATACTAGAAGTTCTTTTCAGTCATCTACTTTTTCCTGAGCACCTATACTATAGATTGAAAATGTTTTTGTCACTCCAGAATTGACGTGTGGAAAGCTAATCCCCAGTGTAATAGTATTAGGAGGTAGGACCCTTTGCAAGATGACTTGGTTATGAGAATTGTTCAGTTCAGTTCAGTTCAGTTCAGTCGCTCAGTCTTGTCCGACTCTTTGCGACCCCATGAATAGCAGCACGCCAGGCCTCCCTGTTCATCACCATCTCCCGGAGTTCACTCAGACTCACGTCCATCGAGTCAGTGATGCCATCCAGCCATCTCATCCTCTGTCGTCCCCTTCTCCTCCTGCCCCCAATTCCTCCCAGCATCAGAGTCTTTTCCAATGAGTCAACTCTTCGCGTGAGGTGGCCAAAGTACTGGAGTCTCAGCTTCAGCATCATTCCCTTCAAAGAAATCCCAGGGCTGATCTCCTTCAGAACGGACTGGTTGGATCTCCTTGCAGTCCAAGGGACTCTCAAGAGTCTTCTCCAACACCACAGTTCAAAAGCATCAATTCTTTGGTGCTTAGCCTTCTTCACAGTCCAACTCTCACATCCATACATGACCACAGGAAAAACCATAGCCTTGACTAGACGGACCTTAGTCACCAAAGTAATGTCTCTGCTTTTGAATATGCTATCTAGGTTGGTCATAACTTTCCTTTTTTTTTTTTTAATTACTTCATTTGCAGTTTATTTTTATTTTAATTTTTTTAGTTTTTTATTTTTTAAATTTTAAAATCTTTAATTCTTACATGCGTTCTTCCAAGGAGTAAGTGTCTTTTAATTTCATGGCTGCAATCACCATCTGCAGTGATTTTGGAGTCCCCAAAAATAAAGTCTGTCACTGTTTCCACTGTTTCCCCATCTATTTCCCATGAAGTGATGGGACCAGATGCCATGATCTTCGTTTTCTGAATGTTGAGCTTTAAGCCAACTTTTTTGCTCTCCTCTTTCACTTTCATCAAGAGGCTTTTTAGCTCCTCTTCACTTTCTGCCCTAAGGGTGGTGTCATCTGCATATCTGAGGTTATTGATATTTCTCCCGGCAATCTTGATTCCAGCTTGTGTTTCTTCCAGTCCAGCATTTCTCATGATGTACTCTGCATATAAGTTAAATAAGCAGGGTGACAATATACAGCCTTGACGTACTCCTTTTCCTATTTGGAACCAGTCTGTTGTTCCATGTCCGGGTCTAACTGTTGCTTCCTGACCTGCATACAGATTTCTCAAGAGGCAGGTCAGGTGGTCTGGTATTCCCGTCTCTTTCAGAATTTTCCACAGTTTATTGTGGTCCTCACAGTCAAAGGCTTTGGCATAGTCAAGAAAGCAGAAATAGATGTTTTTCTGGAAATCTCTTGCTTTTTCGATGATCCAGCGGATGTTGGCAATTTGATCTCTGGTTCCTCTGCCTTTTCTAAAACCAGCTTGAACGTCAGGGAGTTCACGGTTCACGTATTGCTGAAGCCTGGCTTGGAGAATTTTGAGCATTACTTTACTAGCATGTGAGATGAGTGCAATTGTGCAATAGTTTGAGCATTCTTTGGCATTGCCTTTCTTTGGAATTGGAATGAAAACGGACCTTTTCCAGTCCTGTGGCCACTGCTGAGTTTTCCAAATCTGCTGGCATATTGAGTGCAGCACTTTCATAGCATCATCTTTCAGGACTTGAAACAGCTCAACTGGAATTCCATCACCTCCACTAGCTTTGTTCGTAGTGATGCTTTCTAAGGCCCACTTGACTTCACTTTCCAAGATGTCTGGCTCTAGATTAGTGATCACATCATCATGATTATCTGGGTCGTGAAGATCTTTTTTGTACAGTTCTTCTGTGTATTCTTGCCACCTCTTCTTAATATCTTCTGCTTCTGTTAGGTCCAGACCATTTCTGTCCTTTATCAAGCCCATCTTTACATGAAATGTTCCCTTGGTATCTCTAATTCTCTTGAAGAGATCTCTAGTCTTTCCCATTCTGTTGTTTTCCTCTATTTCTTTGCATTGATCGCTGAAGAAGGCTTCCTTATCTCTTCTTGCTATTCTTTGGAACTGTGCATTCAGATGCTTATATCTTTCCTTTTCTCCTTTGCTTTTCGCCTCTCTTCTTTTCACAGCTATTTGTAAGGCCTCCCCAGACAGCCATTTGCTTTCTTCCATTTCTTTTCCATGGGGATGGTCTTGATCCCTGTCTCCTGTACAATGTCACGAACCTCATTCCATAGTTCATCAGGCACTCTATCTATCAGATCTAGGCCCTTAAATCTATTTCTCACTTCCACTGTATAATCATAAGGGATTTGATTGAGGTCATACCTGAATGGTCTAGCGGTTTTCCCTACTTTCTTCAATTTAAGTCTGAATTTGGTAATAAGGAGTTCATGATCTGAGCCACAGTCAGCTCCTGGTCTTGTTTTTGTTGACTGTATAGAGCTTCTCCATCTTTGGCTGCATAGAATATAATCAATCTGATTTCAGTGTTGACTATCTGGTGATGTCCATGTGTAGAGTCTTCTCTCGTGTTGTTGGAAGAGGGTGTTTGCTATGACCAGTGCATTTTCTTGGCAAAACTCTATTAGCCTTTGCCCTGCTTCATTCCACATTCCAAGGCCAAATTTGCCTGTTACTCCAGGTGTTTCTTGACTTCCTACTTTTGCATTCCAGTCCCCTATAATGAAAGGGATATCTTTTTTGGGTGTTAGTTCTAAAAGGTCTTGTAGGTCTTCATAAAACCATTCAACTTCAGCTTCTTCAGCGTTACTGGTTGGGGCATAGACTTGGATAACTGTGATATTGAATGGTTTGCCTTGGAGACAAACAGAGATCATTCTGTCATTTTTGAGACTGCATCCAAGTACTGCATTTCGGACTCTTTTATTGACCATGATGGCTACTCCATTTCTTCTGAGGGATTCCTGCCCACAGTAGTAGATACAATGGTCATCTGAGTTAAATTCATCCATTCCAGTCCATTTTAGTTCGCTGATTCCTAGAATGTTGACGTTCACTCTTGCCATCTCTTGTTTGACCACTTCCAATTTACCTTGATTCATGGACCTGACATTCCAGGTTCCTATGCAATACTGCTCTTTACAGCATCAGATCTTGCTTCTATCACCAGTCACATCCACAACTAGGTACTGTTTTTGCTTTGGCTCCATCCCTCATTCTTTCTGGAGTTATTTCTCCACTGATCTCCAGTAGCATATTGGGCACCTAATGACCTAGGGAGTTCCTCTTTCGGTATCCTATCATTTTGCCTTTTCATACTGTTCATGGGGTTCTCAAGGCAAGAATACTGAAGTAGCTTGCCATTCCCTTCTCCAGTGGACCACATTCTGTCAGACCTCTCCACCATGACCCGCCCATCTTGGGTTGCCCCGCAGGCATGGCTTGGTTTCATTGAGTTAGACAAGGCTGTGGTCCTGGTGTGATTAGATTGACTAGTTTTCTGTGAGTATGGTTTCAGTGTGTCTGCCCTCTGATGCCCTCTTGCAACACCTACCATCTTAGTTGGGTTTCTCTTACCTTGGGCGTGGGGTATCTCCCACAGCTGCTCCAGCAAAGCACAGCCGCTGCTCCTTACCTTGGATGAGAATTGAGAATTCAGCCCTCATGAATGAGATTAGTGCCCTTAACAAATAGGCCCCCCCAAAAGAAAAGACCCTTGCCCCACCCACTCTGTGAGGACACAGCAGGAAGATGGCATCTATAAACCAGCATGTGAGCTCTCAGTAGACACTGAATCTGCCTTGATATTGGGCTTCCCAACCTCCAGAACTATAACAAATTTCTGTTGTTGATAAGCTACCCAGTCTATATTTTTAGTTTTATAAAGGCCCAGATGGACTAAGACAGCTTACCATGTGCCAAGCACTGTGTTGGGTGCCAGGCAAAGGGAAGTAGTTAAATGACACTGCTCTTGATCTCTGGGAGTTTGCATGGTTGACCAAGCACCACCTGCTATCAGATGGGAGAGGAGAGGCCAGGAACTCACAGTAGGGCTCTGAGTGGAGGGTCCAGGGAGCAGAGGGAGATTCCACGGAGGAAGCAGAAATGCACAGTGCTCAGTGTTCATAGCAGCACTGCTTGAACAGCTATGGCATGGAAGCAACCTAGATGCCCATAGACAGATGAACGGAAAAAGAAGCTGCGGTACCTATATGCAGTGGAATATTACTCAGCCATAAAAAGGAACACATTTGAGTCACCTCTGTTGAGTTGGATCAACCAAGAGCCTGCTATACAGAGTGAAGTAAGTCAGAAAGAGAAAAACAAATATCACATATTAACACGTATATACGGAATCTAGAAAAATGATACTGATGAACCTATTTGCAGGGCAGGAATAGAGAGACACAGACATAGAGAGCAGACTTTGGACACAGCAGGGCCAGGGGAGGGTGGGACAAATTGGCATATATATATGTATATTTAGTGTGTGTGTCTGTGTGTGTGTGTGAGTGTGTGAGTGTGTGTTGCTCAATCATGTCCGACTCTGCCACCCCATGGACTGTATGTAACCTGCCTGGTTCTGTCCATGGAACTCCCCAGGCAAGAATACTGGAGTGGGTTGCCATTTCCTTCTCCAAGGGATCTTCCCAACCCAGGGACTGAACCCAGGTCTCCTGCATTGCAGGCAGATTCTTTACCATGTGAGCCCCCAGGGAAGCCCCATACACGCACACTACCAGGTGTAGAATAGATAGGCAGTGGGAAGCTGCTGTGTAGCACACGGAGTTCAACCTGATGCTCTGTGACAACCTACAGGTTGGGATGGGGTAAGGGGTGGGGGAGAGGTTCAGGAGGGAGGGGACATACGTGTACTTGAGGCTGATTCACGTTGTTGTATGGCAGAAGCCAACACAATATTGTAAAGCAGTTATCCTCCAATTCAAAATAAACTTTAAAAATAAGTAAAAATTTAAAAAAATAAATAAAATGCTGGAGGGAGTGGCCAGTCCACCCTGGGCATCGTGCCCCAAATCCCTGCAGTTAGAAGACCTCCTCTATTGTGTGTCTGCACGAGGACAAAGTCACGGCGACCTTTGCAATTCTCTCTTCTCAACCTTAGTCTTTTTTCTGCACATTAACAGTGATGTGTGAGTCAGTGCTTAAAGCCTGAAAAAGAAAAAAAAAAAAAATTCGACTCTGGGAAACCCGCACGTGCTTAAATTCCGGGACTGGAATTCTGTTCAGAGGCCTAAATGAACAGCATCCTCACGTCGCCTTCGATTTGTCCTCTCCATCCGGAATCACTGTAATAATGGGTCACGGCTCATGTGTGTAATGCATGTACCGTGAGAAACAATCTATATACGCCCATCATTTAATGCACACAAAGTCCTCAGTCTCTGTTTTTTAAAAGAGGAAGCCCAGAGATGTTAATTAATTTACCTAAGGCCACCCAGCTAGGAGATGGCAGAGTTGGGGCTCCACCCCAGGTCAGGCTAACTCCTGTATCCTTCATCCTAACCCTCTGACCTCTGCCAGGATTTGCCTAGCATCTCTGGAGGCAAGCTCTCCTCCTTTCTCCTTTAGAAAAATGCCATCAAGTGGGGGAGTTACTTATCACCTGGCACAGCCCACTCACTACTCTCACGTTCTCACTATTTGCATCAGCTACTCAGGAAATTAGAGCAAATCCTATTTTTAGATGCTGGGGTTCAAATGACAGTGATGTATGGGTTAGTGGCTCGTTTTTTTGAAAGCGGCTCAAAGGTGTTACCTGATCTGATGTTCGGAAACTCTCTTACATCACCGTTTTGATCTTTAATAGAGTTTATTTCAAAGATCGCTTTGTTTCTTGCCGCTCCTCTGCCTCTGTGAGTCCTACAACAGACTTTGGCCAGAAACAATAACACTGTGAGCTGAAATAGATGGCGTGGAGAGAGGACGAGACTTTTCTCAGAAACCTGAAGCACAAAGGATGGCAGGGATCAGCGGAGAGCGGGGCAAGTCTTCAAAGTAGACTTTGCCCAGTGGTTGAGCCGCAGACGGGCCCTTCCTGCCCAAACTGACTGTGTGTGTGTCAGGCAAAGACTCTACAACTTTACTACTCACTCTTTATAGCTAACCGCAATCTCTTGGTTTTGAAGATTCCACCAACAGGGAGGCCACACTATGTCTGTGGGGCGCTCTGGCAACCCTAAGACTTAGGCAAGAAAAGAAAAGAGCAGAAAAAGAGGGATGGAGATGATAAAGGGAAAGGAGCAAACACAGAGTGTTTGATGCACCCTGGGAGAAAATCTGACTTAATCAGTTTCAATCAGTTTCACCCTCTTGTCAGTACTGGAAAAGACCTTTATTCCCATTTTATAGATGAGGCAACTGAAGCCAGAGTGGTCAAGCAGCTTGTTACTGCAGGGCACACGGCTGATGACTATGAAATTAGGATGGCAAGATTTGGAGAAACGAAACTACAGGACACCCAGTTGAATTTGAACTCCAGATAAACGATTTTAAAAGATTTAGTTTCAGTTTGTCTCATGTAAAATTACAGACTTATCCTAAAAATTTAACTGGACATCCTGTCTTTTATTAATACCTGGAAACCGTCGCTGAGATTCAAACAGTTCTGTCCATTATTTCTCAGATACTCCTTTATTTTATACATAATACTTCATATATATTATGCTTTTATATATAATACAGCAGAATATAATTGATGATGATCATCAGCCAATGTTGATTGAGGGCAGTGCTTTGCCTCTCCTATTTCACTTGAAACCCTGTCATCCTCACACCACCCCATCCAATGAGTACATTTATTGTCTCCATATTCTGGATGAGGAAACTAAGTCTCAGTGAGATGCAATAACTTGACCACAGTCCACAGCCAGAAAGTACCAGAGCTCAGATTAGAAATGGTTACTGTCTTGCCTAAGCATGGTCACTTAAGAAACAGCCTTTTCAAAAGTTGAGTTAACACACATGTAGAAAAGCGCTCAATATCTAAACAGAAGGTTCAATGACATGTTGCAAACACCTGTGTAGGTACCAACCAGGTCCAGGAAGAAAAGATGCCCAGCACTCTAGAAGTCCCACGTGCTCATCCTCCTCCTCGGAGATTCCGTCACTCTGGCCTCCAGCCTCCAGCTGAGTTTGCCTGCCTCCGAACGTTAAGCGAGTGAAGTCTTTACAGGAAGTGCCCCCTGGTGTTTCATTTCTATCCCTCAACACTGCGTGTTGGACTCACCCTGTGGTGGTGTGTTTCTGGAATCTGGTCCTTTTCGTTGCCGTATAGTGTTCCACCAGCTGATTATACCTATGGTTGGTGAAGATTGACGTTGTTTGAGATTAGTTTCAAATGTGATATTCTGTTTTATTGAAGTACACTCCATTTACAATGCTGTTATTTCCTGATGTACAGCAAAGTGATTCAGTTATACATATATTATATATATATATATTCTTTTCATATTTTTTCCATTATAATTTATCACAGGCTATTGAACATAGTTCTCTGTGCTGTCCAATAGGACCTTGTTGTTTGTCCATCCTATTTATAATAGTTTGCATCTGCTAATCCCAAACTCTCACTCCTTCCCTCCCCCCGCCTGCCTTGGCAACTACAAGTCTGTTCTCTCTGTCTGTGAGTCTGTTTGTGTTTTGTAGGTATGTTCATTTGTGTGGTTAAAATGTGCTGTTACAGCAAAGCATGACCGCCATGAACATTCTCATGTGCGTCTCTTGGTGGACACAAGCATTCATTTCTGTTAGCTGTATACCTACAAGAGGAAATGCCAGCCAGAAAGGGGTGTATATTCAGACTGTGTAGATATACCACCCAGTTTTTCAAAATATTTGCACCAATTTACACTCCTAACAGCAGCACATTCAATTTCCAGTTGCTCTGTGTTCTCACCAGCACTTGGGATTGTCCGTTTTTGTAATTTTAGGGTAATGGTATCTCCTTGCAGTTTTAATAGGCGTGCCCCTGATTTCTAATTAGGCTGAACACCTTTTAATGAGTTTATTGGCTCTCTGAACATTTTCTTTTGTGAAGCCTCTGTCCCAGTTTCTTGAGCATTTTATTTGGCTGTCTTGTCTTTTACTTATTGATTTGTGGGAAGATTTTTAATAAATTCTGAATAGGAGCCCATAGTTCTGGGTGTTGGAAATATCTGCTCCCATTCCATGCCTTGACTCATGCAGTTAAATGGTGTCTATTAGTGGAGTTCTTATGATTTTAATATGTGAAATATATCAGTATTTTCCCTTTTGGATACTGCTTCTTAAACAAGACTTCTTAAACAAGAAGTCTTCTCCTACCCCCAAGGTTATAAAGGTTGCCTCTGTTATAGGCTTCCGGAAGCTTTGTTATTTTGCCTTTCACGTTTAGATCTACAGCTCAATCGGCATTTATTTCTGCATGTGGTGTGAGGTAGAGGGATTGGAAAACTCAATACTGTAATGATGGCAAATCTCTTCAAATTGATCTGTAGACTCTATGTCATCTCAATTCAAACCCAGCGAGTATTTGTCATTGTTGTATGAGAGACCTGATAAACTAATTCTAAAATTGATAGGTAAATTCAAAAAGCCAAGAATATCCAAGATAATATTGTAGAGAGAATGCTAAAAGAATGTGTTTTATTGATATCAAGACTATTATAAAGCTATAGTAATTGAGACCGTGCAATACTGATATAAACATAACCAAGTCGACCAACAGAACTGAATGGAAAGCCCGGAACCGGCCTACACGCATGTGGGGAACATATGTTCTGCGACACAAGTGGGCCCACAGGGCAGTGGGGGAAAGATCATTCTTTCAATACATTGTGAGGGGTCATCCATATGGGAAGAACAAGCTTGTCTTCAGGGCTCCCACTTTTCAACACTGCACAACCAGGGTACTCTGTCCTTAAATGCTTGGATGATGATGGCAGTGATGGTTATAACATCACCATTATATATGACAATTTTGCCGCTCTCAAATTGCTTTCCAGTCTGTTATTTTCCCCAAACCCTAAGAAGCAAGCAGGGAAGACATTAGTCCTTTCATGGATAATGAAGCGGTGACTCCAAGGGGTGAGTGACCAACCCAAGGACACTTGCCTAGCCCTTGAGCTTCACCTGCAGCTTCTTCCACTTTGTGAGAAGCCCACTGCTCCTTCCTGAGGGGCATGGCAGAGGGGTGGGGAGAAGTGGGATTTGGTGGAGGTGGACTGGAAGTGGCCAGAGGTCAGTCGCACACTTCTCAGACCCTGCAATGGGCTCCTTGACCAGGTGTCAGTCCCTGGATTGCTCCCCGGAGGAGAGTTGTCCCCGAGATAGAGCAAGAGGGCTGTGAGTTGCGGTGGGAAGAGGATGGCATGGGAAAGGCACAGAGGATCTGCCATTTGTAATCATGCTGGAGACTGGGGTGGGGTGGGCAGATGAGCTGGAGTTCTAATTCCAGCTCTGCCATGAATTTGCTGTGTGCCTTTGAACAACTGACCTCACCCTTCTGGGCCTCAGTTTTCTGAGTCTTCATCGTTAAATGAACCATCTTTCCAGTCTTTCATCTTCTAATGAACCAACTCCAAGATGTATCCCTTAAGGTGTTTGTAAAGAATTAACAGAAATGGTGCTTATTGCTTAGTAAGGACTCAGCAATTCTCAGCAACTGGTGTTAGTATTATTCAGATCACTTCTTTCTAATAAAGAGCAGCAGCTGCCATTGATCGAGCATTTACATGTCTTTTTCTTTGTGAAACTGGGGGCTCAGCCTTCACAAAGGATTTATGAGTTGCATTTGCCAAGCCCTACCCATCTCCTGATACAGAATGGATGATTCTACATGCTTTTACATGTAGGTATAGAAAAAAGACTGGAAGGAACCACACCAAGATGTTAAAAATCATCATCTCTGGGTGATAAGAATGGAGTTGATTTGCTTTTCTTCTTTTTATTTAGTATTTTCTGAATTATGTACATTAGATGAGAATTAATTTTATAGTTGGGGAAATGATTGCTCCGATAAAGAAGAAATGCAGGAATGAATTCTTCTTGTTAGTTTAAATGAAGAAGAGTCTGCAAAGGGCCACTTTAAAGCCTCTCCTTGAGTTCCAAGCTTAAACAGACAATGGTTTTGGAGTCAGAAATTCCAGAGTACCAATCCCAGCTCTGCTCCTTTCTAGCTGTGCTAAGCTAGCCGAGTCTCTTAACCTCTGTTGGCCCCAGTCCTCTCATCTGAAAAATGAAAATGGAACTAGCAGCCTTCGAGGCTTGTTTTCAAGGGCTTGATATGTGTGGAAGTACGTGGCACTTAGGAGGCCCTCCCCCAGCAGTGACCCTTCCTTTAGGTGGGCTCCTTTCACAGAGTTTCAGTGGAGATCCTTTGAAGGGGGGCATTACCTACTATCTCACTTTACAGAGGAGGATACAGGGATTCAGGGTGGAAACTTGTCCAAGGTCACAGAGCTCTGAAGGGAAATTCTGAAACAGGCTCAGAGAGGGTGAGTGATCAGACAGAGGTCACACAGCTTAAACTTGCTGCCTGTGTAGCTTGTAAAACAAGAAACTAAACACCCGCCCCCACCCCCCCAAAACCCAAGAGTGCCCTTTATTGGGGGGGGGGGGTTACCATTAATGAGGCACTGTGGCAAGCCTCCTGAACAAAACCAGCAGCAGCAACAACAAATCCGCTGCCGTTTATCAGCGCTTACGCAATGTCAGGGATCTTGGCTCGTCCCACAATCGTCTCAGTTAATTCTCCAGACAATTCTAGGACGTGCGGCTTTCGAGCCCATTTTACGGATGGGGAAACTGAGGCTTAGAGGCTGAGGCCCTTTCCCAGGGCCGCAGCAGGCCTGGCACCGGGCCTGCCCAGCTCCCCGGGAGGCTGCGGGAGGGCCAGGTGGCATGCAAGGAGTTAAGCGGTAGGCAGTGCTGTGGCTCCGCGCGAGGAGCGCGCCGGGCTGAGGCGTGCTGCTGGCGGCGGCGGCGGCAGCGGCGCTGGGAGCTCGGGCTCCAGAGACGTGAAGTCCGGGGGAGCGAGCGAGCCAGGGAGGGAGGCAGCGAGAGAGAGGGAGGCGAGGCGGCCGGAGCCCCGCGCTCAGCCGCAGCCCGCGCCCAGCGCGCGGCGGGCCCGGGCATCCCCGGGCGGGTGCCTGCGCGGGGCCTCGCCTTGGCGCGGGGCACCCGCAGTGCCGCCCGCCCGCCAGCCCGCCCGAGCGCCAGGCTCGCAGGAGCCCGGTTTGCACTTCCTCTCGCCTCCGCCCGCCTCCCCGGCTCACCGGCTGGCGTCGCCACCGCCTCCTCGTCCCCGGCCACCGCTGTCGCCGCTGCTGCAATCCAGGACGCACACTCTTCCACTTTCCCGCTGGAGGCGCGGAGGATGCCCCTTGCACCAGACCCGAAGAAATAGCCCCCCGGGCAGCCGGGAGGAGACTGGGCGGCGAGAAAGAAAATCCAGTCTCCCTTTCCTGGATGCCACTGCAGCAGCTGGCGGCTGGGAAGGCGCCCACAGAGCGGGTGCGCCAAGCGGGACGCGGGAGTCGCAGAGAGAGACCGCGGGCGCTGGCTGGGCTCCGTTGGCAGAGTTTGCAAGTGACTGAGACCCTCAGGTAAGGGCAAAGGGGCCTGGTCTTGCTAGCAGGGGGGCCTTAGGGAGAGGGCATAGAGCTGCTGCAAAGGGTATCTGTCCCCAACCTGGGCTGCCGATTCCAGATGCTGCCTGGAGCCTGGGGTTCAGTGTCCAGAGCCCAGTGAGTAAAGAACCCCCAGTGGTGACAGCCCAGCCCTGGGTGGATGACAAACTTTCTCTCCTCCCGCAGAGGGTTGGACGTGCTGGCTTATCCTTTGTCCTTCCTCCAGGCACCCCCTCAGTTCCCAAGATAGGACGTCTAGGGCTTCTCAGCTGACCTGGACCAGGGGGAAGGCAATGGGCCCCCTTCATTTGATTCATGAATCACCCCCTTCTTGGCCAGTTAGAGTTCTGAGGGAGAAGGAGCTGGACGCATTTTCAAGTTGACTTTACAGGGTCCTTGTTGGGGGTAATACTCTGGTAAACGAGATTCCCCATCATCTGGAGAAGAAGCCAGGGCTGCCCGGGTGATGAATTCTGTGTAGAGTGCTTTGCAGTCTTGCTTATGTCCATTCTGGTGCGTGCGTGCGTGTGTGTGTGTATGTGTGTGTAGAGGAAAGCAGGGGGACCTGTCCAGACAGATCGCCCCCATCCAAGCCCTTCCAGCAGCCCCAAGCGTCATCGCTGGAGCCGAATCACCTCGCTGGCAGAGACGCTAGAGACAGGGGATCAGCTCCCATTCCTTGCAGCTCCTTAGATGAGCTAAAAATTTGGGAGAAGTTTCCTGAGCTGCTCAATGAGACCATTCAGATCGGAGCCTGGCGAGGTGCAAACTTCAGCAGAAAAGAGGTTGGAATGGACATTTGGATGGGGACTCCTGGCACTGTCATCCTCAACTCTGAGGCTGTGGGTGGTCTGTCACACCTCAGGCCCTTCGAGGCTCTGCAGAGCCCAGCACATAGCTCATGAGCTTGGCCAGATCGTTTTTTTCCTCTTAAGGAAAAACATGCTCCAAAGAGGCCACCTGGTCTCCAGGGGTCATTTTTGGAGCCATCCCTGTTGTCACAGCCCCCAAGATGGAGTCTTGCTTTACTCCCTAGGGTTCCAGCCTGGGGCCGGGGTCATCTCCATGAACTAGTTGGTCCGTGAGGCAGGCAGTGAAAGTGCTTCTGTTCACGACCTAACGGACCTAACAGATGTATTCCCCTGGCCCCGTGGCAGACCTGGTGTCTGCCTCTAGGGAACAACATTGCTGCGTGGTTCCAGGACAGTGCTTGAGGCATAAGGTGGGAGTCTGAGGACCTGCTGCCGTTGCTTGGGATTCTGACCTGGGGCCAGGCAGGCTACGATCTGCCTCTCTAGGCTGCCAGGACCCGGGGGTGCTTCGAGGGTGTCAGAGGCTGGTATTTGATGTCCTGGGGAAACCCCGTCTTCAGGTCAAGAGGTTGAACGTCAAGTCGGCCATCAATCTGCTATGTGAGTTTGGGCAAATCACTCGACCTCTCTGAGCTCCAGTTGCTGCTTCTGTAAAAAGGAAGAGATTTCCTATATCCTCAGAGATCCACACATTCTTACAGCCCTGAGTGACTGTCAGAGATGAAGTCCTCCAAATCCCAGCAGGTGGTGTAACACAGTGTGTAAGAGGTCTAGGACTGAGGCACATCTGAGTCTGACCCATCACTTCGCCCTCTGAACCCCGGTCCCTCCGTAGTACAGTGAGGAGCTGATAGCTGAGACAGTGCGTGGGAGGTGCTTGGTGCACCTGGTGAGGCTGGGGCTGCACGAGTGCAGCAGCAAGGCTGTCTGTTTTGAGTCTTGCGCACGGGCATCTGGGTGCTGTTGTCCCCAGGGAGGCTGGCCCTGAGCACCAGGTGACTGATCCTTGGCTGGGGAGCAGGGCCCTTGTTCTCTCGGATCATCTGACACCTGCAGTCTCCCCCCCCGCCCCGCCCCCCACTACTCGCTCCTTCCTCATAAAAGCACTTCTGGACCAGCAGCTCCTGGTGGGGAGCCCCAGGCGGTCTAGGAGCACTGGATGCATCCAGCTGCTGCGTCGCCATGACAACAGGAGGTAGAGGTAAGCTGTCTCCATGGCTCCAACTTTGCAGCTGTGGAGGGATGCAGGGCAGAGAAGTTCAGAATATCTGGGCAGTCCTCCATCTGCTGAGGCTGTCTGATCAGGCGAGGCTGCTGTTCCCTGCAGGAACAGCCACGCCGGGAAAGTGTCTGGCGTGTGTGTGTGGGGGGGGGCAGGTGGCTGAGATTGTGGAGAAAGGCTGTCAATTAGCCAGTCTTATTTCTTTCTGAATGGTTCCAAGGCTTGGGATATCTACATCCCTCCCTGTACTAGGTAACCCCTGTGCTGTGCTCAGTCGCTCAGTCGTGTCCGACTCTTTGCGACCCCCTGGACTGTAGCCCACCAGGCTTTTCTGTCCATGGGGATTCTCCAGGCAAGTATACTGGAGTGGGTTGCCGTGCCCTCCTCTAGAGGATCTTCCCAACCTAGGGACTGAACCCAGGTCTCCCGCATTACAGGCAGATTCTTTACTGTCTGAGCCACCAAGGAAGCCCTGGGTCCGGGCTAAAACCTCCACAGGGAAGACAGACCTCATCTTGGCCAACACGGAGTGAGTTAACAGGCATGCAGCCTGGCCTGGAGTGGGAGCAGCTCCACCGTGTGTTAGCTCTTATCTGCGGGCTCGACTTCCAGGATTCAGAAAACGAACAGTTTGCTTTCCTGGTGGAATAGGACGTGTGTGTCTGTATAGACACATGTGTTTGAACGTGTGCCTCTGTATACGTTCTCATGTACTATGCATACGTGTGCTCATGTGAGTATGAGTTACATCAAACCCTGGAGCATGTTTGGGCACGTGTGAGACTAGTGTCCGTATGAGTGTGTACTCGTGAGATTGCCTGTCCATGGACTTAGGCATTTGTGTGTGTGTGCACGTGCCTGTGTGAGGCAGTGTGAGTGTGGGTATGCATAAGCAACTGTGAGTGTTAAGCAGTTGTGTGTGTGTGATCAGATGCACGCATGTGTCGTGAGGGTCTGTGTGCCAGTCTCTGTGTCTGAGGAGCTATGTGGGGTGGCCAGGGCACACGTGTATGTTGTCTGTGTGGGCACCTGTGGGCACCTGTGTGTGTGCACGTACGCACCTGTGTGCAGTGACATGAGTGTATACTTACAGTTGTGTCTACATGTTTCTCGACGCACCTTTGTGTCTCTGCGTGTGCGTGTGTACAGCACTGCACACTCCTCATCCTTTGTGTGAGTGTGCCTGTCTGCTGTGGTGCAGCCTCTGTGAGTGTCTGTGTGCATGTGTGAGGTTCTGAGCACGTGTGTCTGTGAGTGAGAGAGGGCACATTTGACTGTGTCTCTGTGTATGTGTGCGTTTCTATGGATGTGTACCTGTGTGTTTTGCAGTATGAACTTAAGTCATCTGTGTGTGTACACGTGTGTTTCTGGGTGTGTGCCCCTGCCTGAAGCATTGTGCTTGGTTGTGTCTCTGTGTATATGTGTGTGTTTCTTAGTGTTGCTATTGGGTTTGTGTTGCTGTGTCCATTTGAGTGTGTCTCAGTGTGCACGTGAGGTGTCTCTGAATGTGTTTCTGGATGTTGCAGTGTGGTGTTTGTGCGTGTCTCCTGTGTGTGCGCGAGTTTCCGAATGTGTGTGCCTAGGATGGGGCCTTGTGTCTTTTCACCTGTCCCTGGGTGTAGGATGTGTGTTTCATGTGTTTGCCTGTCTGTGGGGCAAAGTAACTTCTGTGTGTGTCGCATGTGTGTGTGTGTGTTTCTGAACACGTGCATCTGTGCGGGTGAGACTCGGTGTCCCAGGGCTGATAAGGTGTTGAGGGCGCTGTAAACACTGCTGAGAGTGTCCTAACAGAACACGGCTCTGAGCCTTTAAAGGCTCCTCTTCTGTGTGCTCTGCGCGTCTGCACTGTGCTCGAGCGTGTACCTGCCGAGTGTTGATTCAGCGATCGGTGGTGCCAGCTCTGAGCAGAGTGTTGGGGTGTTGGATGTTCATTTTCCCAAGTGCCTTTGCTCTGAAGCTGTGTCTTCCTCTGCCCCCCCAGCTCCCTCAGCCCCCAGGACAACCCACGTCTCCCGCCCCAGAAGCCTGCACTTAGGCCACTCACCGAGCAGACTCACAGATGTTCAGAGCGCAGGTATAATTTTAGGCAGAAGGTCTGAACATAGGCAGCCTAGAATGCAATGAACATTTCGACAGCAGTGTTTCTAATTAAGAGCAACTTGTTTTCCTTAAATAAACAAATCAAGAGAGGAAAGAAATTGCCCGAGATTAATGGCTCCCCGGAGCAGGTCCAGATGTTGGGAAGGTGAGGTTGGGGGTCCCCACAGACTGCCAGTGTTGCTGCTGGGGTCTTCCAGGTTTTGACCAGAAGTTGATGGCACAGCGGCTGCAGGAGCTGGTGAGGCGAGCAGGCCAGGGCAGTGTGAGAGCCCTTTCTGAGGTTTGCCTAGTGTTTGGTTGTTGGGGGAAACACATCCCTGGCCCCAATTCCTCCCTCCCCCCTGTATCCATGCCCTTAGCCATGAGACGTGGCTGTTGTTCCCGCTCAAGAGGCAGGCAGGGTCTGTGTTCCTCATCCTTCGCTTCGGGTTTGGCCTTGTGTTTTCCTCTGGCCATCGGTGGAAGTGATAGCGTGTCCTTTCCAAGCTTAGGTGTCCAGGGGCCTCACATGTTTCTGCCATGGCTGGGAGAGGCGCTCCACCAAGGTAGCTGCCCCCTCCCCCTAGCCTGGCCCCAGAACGAACACATGTTGAACTACCCTTAGCCCAAACCTCAGTGAAGAGTCTAGCTCAGCCATGCTCCAGCTTGCCACTAACAGATCAACTAATTAAATCCGTATATTGCTGGGGCTTTCTGGTTGTTTGTTACATCATTGTGATTGTAGCTAACTGATGCAGTTGCCAGTGGTCTGTATTTCCTGCTCCTGTGGGACCCCTGGTACGCATTCAGAGGTGTACCGTGTACTTCCCTCCATGGATACCCCATTCCTACCTGGATCTCTGCTCATCCCAACATCAGCAGTGTTAATATTAATAATAACAGCTAATGCTCATGGAGTGCTTACCAGATACCATGCCAGAGGTTTTATATATACATACATACATATACATATATATATATGTATATCTCATCATACTCACAACTGCTCTCTGAGATATTTCTGTTATGACTTCTGGTATAACCTGTGAGGCTCAGAGAGATGAACTGACAACTCAGGAGAGGCATCGCCAGGATTTGCACGCAGATCACCAGATGTCAGAGACCATGCCTTTAACCACGACGTCGTCTTGCCTCCCCAATGCTGGCAGGCATGTTTGCCATTCTTGGGAAGCAAGCACGCACTTGGCCTTCACGTTGGCTCACCTGGAGGTTGGGTGGGCAGGAATGAATTAGATCACAGACATGAGAAGCGTCTCTTTGGTTGAGGGGAGACTTGTTCATTCTCTCATTCACGTGTTCGTTCTATATTGAATGTCAAGATCTGCTGATGCTCAGCATTTGCTCAGAGTCTTCTAAGAGTCGTACTTTGTCCTGGGCCCTGAAGATACAGAAATGGCAGACCCCAATTCTGTCCTTGAGGACCCTACAGTTTGGGGAGGAACCAGGAGGCCCTGGGTTCTGGAGGCAGATTAAACTGGAGTCCAGCCCAGCTTCCCTATTACTATTTGAGACCCACATTTCTTGAGTCTCGGGTTGAGGACAGAAGCTTCAGTGTACCACCTTGCTGCTGCTGCTGCTGCTAAGTCGCTTCAGTCGTGTCCGACTCTGTGCGACCCCATAGATGGCAGCCCACCAGGCTCCCTCGTCCCTGGGATTCTCCAGGCAAGAACACTGGAGTGGGTTGCCATTTCCTTCTCCAATGCATGAAAGTGAAAAGTGAAAGCGAAGTTGCTCAGTCATGTCCGACTCTGTGCGAACCCCATGGACTTAGGAAATAACATAAGGACGGCATGTGCCTCAGTTTGCTCATCTGTAATATGGCAATGATAATGACAGTGCCTTCTCCCAGAGTTGTGATGAGTATCCACTAAGTAAGCTCAGCCTGTCAGCCCTGGGCATTGTGAAAGGGGCCTTTGGCCGAGGTTGCACAGGGTTGGTGACAGAGCTGAGGTCGGAACCTGGGCCTTCTCCATCCTGACCTGTGACAGGGCCACAGTCCCTTAGCTCCCACGCTGCTTTCGCATGTGAGCGTATTCATTTCTTACTGCTGCTGCAACAAATGACCACAAGTACAGGGACTTAAAACAATGTGAACTTATTCTCATTGCTAGGGATTAGAAACCTAGAATGGGTCAGCAGGGCTCTGTTCCTACTGGACTCTCAAGGGGAGGAACATTCCATGCCTTTGCTATGGCCTGGAGGCTGCCCACATTCCGAGGCTGGTAGCCCCACGTCACTCTGACCTCCGCCTGCACGGTCATGTCTCCATCTCTGACTTCTGAGTTCCCTGCCTCCCTTATTAGATGCGCTTCTCTCGTAGCTCAGTCGGTAAAGAATCTGCATGCAGTGCAGAAGACCAGGGTTTGATTCCTGGGTCAGGAAGTTCCCCTGGAGAAGGAAATGGCAATCCACTCCAGTACTCTTGCCTGGAAAACCCCACGGACAGAAGAGCCTGGCAGGCTACAGTCCATGGGGTCGCAAGAGTCAGACATGATTTAGCGGCTAAACCACCACCACCACCTTATTAGATGGCATTGGGCCCCCTCAGATAATCCAAGATAATCTTCCCATCTCAAGATCTTTAACTTACTCGTATCTGCAAAGCCCCTTTTACTATGTAGGGCAACATCACCATAGGTTCAAGGAATTAGGACACGGATATCTTTGGGGAGTAGTTATTTGGCTCCCAGGCTTCCCTGGTTTGATCCCTGGGTCAGGAAGATCCCGACCGAGAGAGCATGGCAACCCACGCCAGCATTCTTGCCTGGAGAATCCCATGGACAGAGGAACCTGGCAGGCTACAGTCCATGGGGTCAAAGAGTCAGCCACAACTGAGCAACTAACATTTTCACTTCTTTTTCTTTATTTGGATACCACGGTGGAAAAAAACCAAATGAATCATTCCCCGTTCATTGATTCAATACATATTTATTGAGTGCTTAGGTGCACCAGGCTTGAGTATTTCCTGGGCATCGACCATGTACCTAGGTCTGTCTAGGTCCTGAAGATGAAGTGTTGAGCAAACAGACAGAGGCCCTGCTGTCCTGGGGGGTTGATTCCAGGAATGGGAGTCAGAACAGAAATGCATAAATAAATAACTGAACAGCTTAAATTTAAATAGTGATGAGTTCAGCGAGGAAAACACAGCAGGTGTGGAGGTGGTGTCTTCTAACAGCCCCTGTCAGGGTCCTCTGCGTTGAGGAGCCTTCCTCCCCTACCCCTTCTGGTCTGGGGGGTGGGCATGGTCTTCCTCTGCTGCCAGGCCCTGGGTGCTGCACTCCCCATCCCTGGTGGCTTCTCTACACTCTGCCCTCCATTGTAAGTGTGCTTGGTCACCCCATTGGGGTGAGCTGTTACCCGCTGGTCCCTGACCAATATGGGTGCTTCTGATGTGCCAGGAAATGTGCTCTGTGCAGGGCACACTCATTGATCCTTACAACATCCCTCCAAGGAAAATGCTCTTTCACCCTCTTTCTCAGGTAAGGAGTATAGGCACGTTCACAGCACCTTTATTCACAAAGGCAGACAGGTGGAAGCAACCCAAGTGTCCATCGACATGGGATAAAGTATGCTCCATCCATGCCGTGGAATATTATTTAGCCTTAAAGCGGAGCAAAATTCTAACACACACCACAACAAGGATGAACCTCAAGGATGTTTATGCTAAGTGAAATAAGCCAGACACAATAGGACAAACACTGCATTGTTCCACTTTGACTTTCTTAAAGTAGTCAGATTCAGAGAGACAGGAAGTAGAATGGTGGTCTCCGGGGGCTGGGGGAGGGGAGAAATGGGGAGTTGGTGTTTAACGGGATCGAGTTTCCGTTTGGGAACATGACTGTTCTAGAGATGGACGGTGGTGACGGTTGCATGACGCTGTGAATGTCCTTAACACCACTGAACTGCACACTTAAAATGGTTACTGTAGGAAATTTTATGTTGTGTATGACATGACATCGCCGACTTAATGGATATAAGTCTGAGCCAACTCCGGGAGACAGTGAAGGACAGGGAAGCCTGGCGTGCTGCAGTCTATGGGGTGGCAAAGAGTCAGACACGGCTGAACAACAACAACAACAGATTTTGGCAGGATGAAAACGAAGTAAATAAGTAAAAGTCTAGAGCGGACTTCCCTGGTGGTCCAGTGGATGGGAATCCACCTGCCAATGCAGGGGACCCGGGTTCAGTCCCTGGTCTGGAAAGATTCCTCATGCTGCAGGGCAGTTAAGCCCATGGGCCACAGCTACTGAGTCCATGCACGCTAAAGCCCATGCTGCACAACAGGAGGAGCCGCTGCAATCAGAAACCTATGCCCTGAGACTGGAGAAGGCCTGGGCATAGCAATGAAGACCCAGTGCAGCCAAAAATGAAGAAATAAATTAAAAAAAATTTTTTTCCTAAAGTCTGGAGAGGCTAAGATTGGAACCAAAGATCTGACCCTAGAGCCCATGTTCTCTTCCCCATACAACATGGTCTCACCCCCCAGAGCACTATGCACACCCAAAAGTGGGTGTGCA
Source organism: Ovis canadensis (assembly GCF_042477335.2). Classification (NCBI taxonomy): domain Eukaryota; kingdom Metazoa; phylum Chordata; class Mammalia; order Artiodactyla; family Bovidae; genus Ovis; species Ovis canadensis. The sequence continues at coordinate 75,224,088 of NC_091261.1, read as the reverse complement.
AGGAGAGTGTGAAAACAAGCTGGGAGAATGTGGACTGGGGCTTTGCACGCAGCAAAGGGAAGACCTGAGGTGTTGAGGAACCCGTGGCATGCTGGCACCATGCACTCCCTTTCATCAAGGTTCACCCACTAGTCTATTCGACAGATTTTTATTGAGCACCTACTGTATGCCAGACCTTGTGGAGAAAGTGAGGAGAAAAGCAAGACCCCAACCTGCATATAATTACAACTTGAAGTAACTGCCAGAATTTAGGGCCTCTGAAATGGAAGACTTCCTTGAGAGAGAGAAAAAAAACAGAGCCTGACTCTGAAGGATGAAGAGGATTGACCAGGTGGAGAAGGCTGGGAAGATAGGAGAGCCAGCACATGCAAAGGCCCTGAGGTGAGGACAGCGGCATGAATCAGAGACACAGACGCATTTCCAGGCTAGGAAAGAGCTGGCACACAGCCAAGTGGACCATTCTCAGGGCCTGGCCAGCCCCAAGAGCGCTCTGCTCTCTATCCTTCCAGCAGTGGGAGGCCCTGGACAGATTTTAAGTACAGGGAGTGAAATGATTCTATTAAGCCCCAGCCAGAGCAATAAGAAGAAACTGCACCCCCACGTGAGGTGGGAGCCCATTGAAATGCCCACAAAGAGGGAGCTGGGCCTACTGCAGCGATTTCAGGATTTCAGCTTCATTATGCAAAACACACAGCTTTCCAGGGGAGAGGTAGGCTTGGCAAAAAAGAGTCAACAAATTAGTTTTTTAATCTGCTTTAAGTTGCTAAAACGCCCTGTCTCCCTTCCATTGTCACCTGACGGCCTGTGGGCTATTTTCACTTTTATCAGAGAATTTTTTTTTTTTTAATTAAAGGAGTTTTTCCTTTTGAAAAACAAATCCCAGCTGTGTTCTGATAAGATAGAATTAAAAACGGCATGGGGGGGGGGGAATGCCACAGAAAGCTCTGACTTTTCTCCTTCTGTATCTGAACTGATTTAAATAATAATTATATGTTTCATTTTGATGCAGCCTCTCCTCAGCCCTTCCTGGCCTCCCCCAAATCACCAGAGTGTACCAGCTGCTCCACACATAGGATGCTTCTAAAATTCCCAACTCTTGGCCCCTAGAGAGAGAGAGAGAGAGACAGCCCTATAAAAGACTGAGCTGCTGCTGCTAAGTTGCTTCAGTCATGTCCAACCCTGTGCAACCCCATAGACGGCAGCAGACCAGGCTCCCCCGTCCCTGGGATTCTCCAGGCAAGAACACTGGAGTGGGTTGCCATTTCCTTCTCCAATGCAGGAAAGTGAAAAGTGAAAGTGAAGTCGTTCAGTCGTGTCTGACTCTTCACGACCCCATGGACTGCAGCCCACCAGGCTCCTCCGCCCATGGGATTTTCCAGGCGAGAGTACTGGAGTGGGTGCCGCTGCCTTCTCCGGATAAAAGACCGAGAGTTCTGACCTAACAGCTTCAGGTTCAGGGCAAAAGTTGCTTGAATCCAAGCGCTGCGAATTCACAGCTGTGTGACCTCAGGTAATTCATTTCAATTAGCTTCTAACTGCGTACATGCATGCTAAGTCGCTTCAGTCGTGTCTGATTCTGGGACCCCTTAGACTGTAGCCCACCAGGCTCCTCTGTCCGTAGGATTCTCCAGGCAAGAATACTGGAGTGGGTCGCCATGTCCTCCTCCAGGGGATCTTCCTGACCCAGGGATTGAACCTGGGTCTCTTATGCCTACTGCATTGGAAGATGAGTTCTTTAGCACCACCTGGGAAGCCCTAGCTTCCCACTACTCATATGTAAAGTGGAAATAATGATAGTAGTTATATTCGTTGGATCCTTCTGGTTGTAACTGACAGAAAGTCCAACTTAAATATCATTACACTCTTATTCTCAGGCAAATGAGGACTGTATAGCTTCATGTAACTGGCAACCAGCTTCAGAGTTGGCTTGATCCAGGAGTTTGATAGCATCACCGGTCATTCTCTCACTTGCTCTTTCTCCCTCCCTCCCAGCGTGTCTCTTTTCTCCCCCTCCCGATCTCTTGACTCTCCTTTTCCTCAGTGGTGGGCTTTCCTTCTCCAGTGGCTCTGGCTATCTTCATCTTTGCACAAATGCCTACCAGTAACTCCATAATTACATAGTGTCAGCCGCAAGCCCTCCTCCCACTAGTCCTGGAATTGAGAGTTTGTAGGTTTCCTGAAAGTGAAAGTGACTTAGCAGCAGCAGCAGGTTTCCTGAAATCAGAGAAAATGACTATACTGTTCAGTCAGATTGAGGTCATATGGCCACCTTGGACCTTCCTTGGGTGGGGAGGCTGTGAATCAGCTCTTGTGGTTTCCTGAATCACAAAGACCAATAGCAGAAGCAGGATGGGTCCCCAAAGGATAATCAGGACCCAGTTAACCTGAGCAAAGGAAGTAAATGCTGGTCACACTAAAATGACCTTTCTATAATTGTCACCTCAGAGGGTTGCTGTGAGGTGAAGATTAAATGATATTGATCACGCAAGGTGCTTAGCGCTGAGCCCAGCATGCCATGTACACAGTCAGTGCTATTCCTGCTACTTCTGTGCTGTTATTGACCTGTGATAATATAGGCCAGTGAGAGGCTCTGTGAGTACTGAGGGTGATGGGAGATGCCCATGACCAGATGACTCAGCCTCGGCACCCCACTGGCCCCTGGGAGTCTTGGGCCTGACCATTCCCCTCCAGTTTTGATTGCCAAAAGCCATCACTCCCTAACAAACCACATGTCATGGATCACTTCACCGGCTAAAAGCTGGTGATGGCTCAAAGGACACAGGGAGAGGTGACAGATGCTGCCGGGGGCAGGCAGGTCCCCTAGGAGGAGCAGTGATGAACCAGAAACCTGGGGGACCAGCTACAGGGAGCACCCACTCCCACCCAGCTGTCTCCCCACGCCTCTCAATGGTCTTTAAGGTGTTATGCACAGCCTCTACCTGCTTGTAAATGTTGGTCACCCAATTCAGGCAATTTTGAAAAACAGGACAGAGCAAACAGGCGTGTCTGTGGGCTCAGCTGGACCTCTGTTGTAAACCCAGGTCTCCCCGACACGGGGGACATGGAGCCTGTTCTGTCTGAACCACAGAGAGCTGGTGTTGGGGATGCCCTTGGAAGACACGCCAGCCCATTGTTCCAGAATTGAGTCGTGTGCCGCCCGCCTTCAGCGTCCCCCTGGATGTCCCCACAGAAGTTCCTTTTCATTCTGAGCCACTCCATTTGTAACAGGCTCCACGGATGTCTTCAGTGCGAACGGCCGCTTAGAAGCAGTTCATTTTGCTGCCTGAGATTATTAATGTTCTCTCTGATTTCCTGCTTCACTCTATTGATTTCCTGGGATAAAACTTTCTCTGCAGAGGCTGTGAAGGTAATTCAGCTGCATCCCTCCATGCGAGGGAGGGTTGGATCCTGGCTCTCCCATCCCACTTCCTGCTGTGTGACAGAGGGCAAATCACTCCGCCTCTCTGAGCCTTGATTTTCTCTTCTGCAACCTGGAGGGGTCCTCAGAGCTCCCGCCTCCTAAGGAGGGGTCGGTCACACGGCAGGCACTCACCAACCTCAGCTCCTCCTGTGCAACTCCAGGCCCAGTGACCTGGGAAAATGAGAGACACGCTCGTGCTTCTTGTCTGTGTTTAACACCCTCTCCGTGGAAGGCTGTTTCCAAGCATGGGTTGCTGTCCAGTCACTCAGTCGTGTCACTCTTTGCGACCCCATGGACTGCAGCACAGCAGGCCTCCCTGTCCATCACCATCTCCCGGAGTTCACTCAAACTCATGTCCGTTAAGTCGGCGATGCCATCCAACCCTCTCATCCTCAGTCGCCCCCTTCTCCTCCCGTCATCTTTCCCAGCATCAGAGTCTTTTCCAATGAGTTGGCTTCTTTGCAACATGTGGCCAAAGTATTGGAGCTTCAGCTGCAGCATCAGTCCTTCCGATGAATATTCAGGGTTGATTTCCTTTAGGATTGACTGGTTTGATCTCCTTGCTGTGTCCAAGGGACTCTCAAGAGTGTTTTCCAGCACCACAGTCTGAAACCATCAGTTCTTTGGCACTCAGCCTTCTTTCTGGTCCAACTCTTACATTTGTACATGACTACTGGAAAAATGATAGCTTTGACTATATGGACCTTTTTGGCTCACAGCAGCCCTGAAGCTTGTGGCCTTATATCATTCTCCTTATTTACAAATGAGGAAACTGAGGCTCTGAGAGGAGAAGGGATCTGCCCAAGGTCACACAGCTAGGGGATGCCAGAGCTCAGACTTGAACTCTAGCGTGCCTTCATCTGGCAGCCCTGGCTCTTGAGAGGGGCGCTACCTTCTTTGGGAACCAGCTGCATTCACGGAAACTCATGGGCACCAAGGGCCCCTTAGCAATGGGCTCTAGACCCAGCTCTGCTGCTAACTTGCTGCATCACCTCAGGAGAATTTCTGGGCCTCTCTGGGCCTTTGTTTCCTCAGCTCCTTAGACTCATGTTGCTCCCTTCCAGCCTCAGGGCCTTTGCAGATGCTGTGCTATCTGCCCGGCATGGGCCCCTCTCCGCCTCCAACCTTCTTTACCTGGTTAATTGCAACTCCACCTTCAGGTCTTGGGTGAAGCATGCTTTCTGAGAACTCCTGTGGCATTCCCCTGGGCCAGATCAGATCTCCTCCATTGCTTACCTCCCCAGATCCACCTCTTTCCTCCAGGGTTTGTGAGTCCAGTGCTGGGTGATGATTTAACTAACCTGTGTCAGCTCTGCCAGAACTGCCCACTTGAGGGGGATCAGGGAGTCAGTTAGATCTCTTCCGACACCCACACTCCAAGCCTGCCATATATTTACAGCAAAACTTAAAAAGAGCCCTTAGGACCCTCAGATACTGCTGGTAGGAGTATGAATTAGTACAACTGCTTTGAAAAACTGCTGTGCAACATTACATACATCCTCTAATTTGCTATTGTACTTTGGGATATAGACTCAATAGAAACGAGGATATATGTTCTTTTTATACACGTAGTATTTGTAAGCATGAGAAGCCAGAAACTACCCAAGTGTCCATTATGGTAGAATAGATAAATAAAATGAGGTCCCATCATAACATGGAATAGTACACAGCAGTGAAAATGGACTGGCTACAGCTTCATGCCACAAATAATGCCTAGCAAAAAAAATCCAGACACAAAAGGACAGATGTGCGTGCATGCCTGCTAAGTCACTCAGTTGTGTCCAGCTGTTTCTGATCCCTATGAACTGTAGCCTACCAGGCTCCTCTGTCCATGGGATTTACCAGTCAAGAACACTAGAGTGGGTTGCCATGCCCTCCTCCAGGGAATCTTCCCAACCCAGGGATCAAACTCACTTCTTTTATATCTCCTGCATTGGCAGATTCTTTACCACTTGCACCACCTGGGAAGCCCAAAAGGGCATATACTGTACAATATGAATTACACAAAGCTCAAAATAGAAACTAAGCTATAGAGTTTAGGAACGCATGCATGCTTAGGTGAAAATATTATAAAGAAAAGCAAGGAAGAAATCGTCAGGACGGTCACAACTGTGGGTGTGGAAGGAGGGAGGGGTGATTAGAAAGGAGCACAGAGGGGGCTTTGGGGAGCTAGCTTTCGTTTCTGGCCCTGGAAGGTGCTTACATGGGTGTGTGTTCACTTTGCAATAACTCATCAAATTGTACCTCTTTGTTTTGTGTTTTCTTTTGTCTGTGGGTCATAGGTCTCATGGAAAGACCCCTATACCCACTGCAGATAATTTCCTCTCTGGGGGAAATGCCACCTAGACCACACTGCCTTGGTTTATGCACAGAGAACATCTCTGTCATCCTGTTTAAGCAAAGGTTTCTCTACTTTCAGTGGCATGGGGTGTGCCTCTCTATCCTATAAGCCCCCAGGACTCCAAATTTACACGTGTAAAAACAACCCAGTAGCTTTCTGTTTTGGCATGGAGGCCACCTGGCCGGAGAACACAATTATCCCCTTTTTCTCAGACCTTGATAAGCATGGGGTGAGGGTTGATGGCCCCAGAAGAAGAAGAAAAAGAAAGAAACTAGGAAAGAAAGAGAAAAACAAAACCTGAGAAGCATTTTCAAGTTTCTAGTTTTGCAAGCTGCCGAAAGACAGGGCATCAGCTGTCCTGGATGGAGGGTCAGATAACACGGCTGGGGCAGGGCTCAGAATGAGGACTGGGGCTCCGAGGTGGGGCAGCTGAGTGCCCGGCCCTGGGGAGGGGCTGGCCCCCCATCCAGGAGAACTGGGTCAGCAGACTTACTGCCCCAGATCTTTTCCGGCCATCCTGACCTCCGTTTCTGTGCAGATAGGAGGGTGGTCCTGGGTCTTGCTCTTGAACCTGAACCTTAGCTAGAGAGCAGAAATACCGTGATTTGTGTTTGTCCTTGGAGCTTGAGAGGGCTCCCCTGGTGGCTGAGATGGTCAAGATCCCACCTGCAATGCAGGAGACTCCGGTTCAATCTCTGGGTTGGGAAGATCCCCTAGAGAAGGGAATGGCAACCCACTCCAGTTCTCCTGTCTGGAAAATTCCACGGACAGAGGAGTCTGGATGGGCTACAGTCCATGCAGTTGTAAAGAGTTGGACGTGACTGAGTGACTTTCCCTTTTAGAGCTCAACACGGGATGTATCAGGTCTTCCAGATGCTTCCAGAAGCCTGGCTGATGGTTTTGGGTTATTAACTCCCTTGACGATGAGCTTCATCCATTCTTCAGGAAATATTCATAAATCTCCTACTTACCATTCATTCAATAAACACGAATTGCGCTTACCTTTTGCTGGACTCTGCTAAGCATCAAGGATATGATGAGAGTGACTAGCTGGTTTTGGTTTGCCAGGGATTTTCCCAGTTTAAGCACTTAATGTCTAAGTGTCCTGGGAACCCCTCACTGCCCCGTAAACCTGGACGGTTGGCCCGTGGTGAGCAGGATGCTTCTGATGGCCAACCTCATAGAGCTCTCAGTCCAGTGGAGGAGGTAGGCAATTACAAACCAGTGCATCAGGAGATGTGGATTCCAAAGGAGGTCTCTCATACCAGTGGAGTGTTTCCAGGAAGGCTTCCTGCAGGAGGTGGCATCTGAGCCAAGCCCTTCAGGAGGAGTAGGGCCAGGCAGAGCTGGAGAGTGGGTGAGGGAGAAAGACAGTATTCCTGATGGGAAAGAGAGCTAGAGGCCTGTTCTCAGAGGTGAATCAGGTGAACTGTGGCTGGTGGTAGAGAAGAGTAGGGTTGGGGAGAGGACCAAGGGAGGGGGGTAGGTCATGGATGACCTTTAGAGTTAGGGGGGCACTCACCTGGCATTTGGGAAACCTGGGTGGGGAGGGAAGGGAGACGGGAAGTGAAAGCTCCAAATTTCTATTGAAAGATTGCCTGGGCTGCTGTATAAAGCGTGGAGGAGGAATTGACAGTGGAGGCGGGGGGTGGGAAAGGGTTAAGAATGGCTGGAAAGAGGCTGTTGGGCAGGGCTCTTCACTGAAGCTTCCTCATGCTCAGGCCGAGAGCCTCAGAAGCATCTTTGACTCCCGTGCTTCATCCTTCCTCGGCTGCCCCACAAGCAACTCTGAGTAAATCCAGCCCTTCCTCACCACCGTCACCCCGGTTCCTGGCTTCCCACACCCTTTTCCTCCAAAGCTCTTATCATCTTCTAATCGACCATGTGATTGGCATGTCTATTTTGTTTACTCTCTGCTTCTTCCCTCAAGAACAAGGTGTCCTCAACCTCGAAGCTATTGACATTTTGGACCACGTAACTGTTTGTTGCTGGGAGCTGTCCTGGGCATTCTGGGATGTTTCAGCAGCATCCCTGGCCTCTCCACCCACTAGATGCCAGTAGTACCCCCCTTCCTGGGAGGTGACAACCTTAAAAAAAACCTCTCCAGACTTTGACCAATGTCCCTGGCAGGGCAAGGGGGCAACATCCCCCCCGAGTCAAGACCTACCGCACAAGAATATATGTTCCGTGAGGACTGAGATCTTGGTGTCCTTGACCGTTGTTTCCCCGGCGCCTAGAACGTGAAGCTTGGCTCGCTCATAGTGGTGCTCACTGAATGTTCGTTGAATGAATGAGTGTGAGATGATAGGGTCAGGGACGGGCTTGGAAAACCGTGAAGGGCTTGGGAGACGGTAAAGTGATTGGATCAGTAAATAGAACTACCTTTGTATTTATTATGGTGGTGATTGCAGCCCTCTTCATAGTCCTTTCATCCTATGACAGAGGAGGGTCAGAGTGGTTAAGTGATGTGAGAAAAGAAAAAACGTAGGAAATGGGTGGTGGAATCAAGCTTGAACCCAGATCTTTAGAAACCAAGTTCAGGGTCTTTTCAGGTGTTAGATACTGTCATATAATAACAACTATTTATTGAGCGGTTGTTACATGCCAGCTTCTGTGCTTTGGATAGATCGCCTCGTTAAAGCCTCTGACAGCATCATGAGATTACTACTGTCATCCCATTTTTACAAGTGGAGACTGTGAGGATCAGAGAGGTGGAGTGAGTTGCCCAGAGTCACACAGCCAGGAATGGAACAGAGCTGTCTGCCTCAGGAATCTGAGGTTGACGCCCCTTTCCCCTGTTAGTAATGGCTTCACCCCAAAGTGCTTTAACCTTTCCCTCCAGTCTGCAAAGGAGAAATGGTCAAAGGATTCCCACTGACATGTTAATTTTCAAGGCTGCATTTTGAAGTGTCCTGCAAGGAGATTCTGTAAATTTCACAAAGCCCCCTAGCCACGGAAAACCTCTTCCTGCTTAACCTTCATCTCCCTGGGCCCTGCCTCTGTCTGATGGGGAAGGCTGTTACTCTTAACCACTCTGCTCTCCTTCCCCTCCGATCAGACAGATTTTAAATAAATAATTTCAGGGATGTGTCATGAGCTTATCCAAGGGGAAAGACTGGCACATTGTGGGAACCTACAGGAAGGAGACTCAGCTTATTTCAGGGGGTCAAGAGGGGCTCTTCAAGGAGGAGATGTGGAGACAGGGATGAGAAGGATGGGTGGGAACTGACTGAGCAAAGGAAGCAGGTGGAGAATATTTGCGGGCCAGGGGGAGCTCAGCTCGGGGAGATGGTGTGTTGCAGGGGTGCATCGTGCATTTCTCCAGCAGCAGCTCAGAAGCAGCAGAGGGAGGAGGTGCTACAGAGAGAGACGGGCGGACTCCAGATGCCATCGTGCGTGCTTGGGAGTGGATCCCGGTCCTCGCTTTGGCCTCCCTTTGGCAGGCTCTCTGCGCATCCCGTCCTGACCCTGGATCCAGAAGCAACACAGACAGCCCCCTCTCGGAAGTCAGGCCCGAAGCCCGTTGTGGCTCGCCGTGGCCAGGTTGAGCAGACACGCTGGGCAGACCTCCATGAGAGGCTCTTAAAAAAAAAAAAAAGAGCCTGTTGGAGCCGTGGACCAGCCTCCCTCTGCAGCCACTGGTCTGGCCCTGGGTCCTTGCCTCATAAACCCTCCTCTGACCTGAGTCTGTCTCCCAAGATGGGGCTCCTGGCCCCTCTGTAGCTGCCTCTCCTCCCCACCCCGTCCCCAGGGCTCAGCCTCTGCTCTGTGGGGGCCCAGTGTTGTTATGCTTCAAGGCTCCTCAGACTGTTCCTCACCGCATCACATGCTATCTCCTAGGATTCTCGTTCTGATGAGGTCCTGCTGATTGGTTTACTGGTCTAGCTACTGGCCTCCCATCTATAGCAGGAGCGTTTGGGGCTGGATAACTCCTGGTTGTGGGGGCTGTCCTGTGTGCCTTGTAGGATGTTGAGCAGCGTCCAATGCCAGGAACACCACCCCCTTCAATTGTGGCAACCAAAATTTCTCTGGGCATTGCCGCGTGCCCCCTGGGGGACAAAATTGCCTCTAATTAAGACCACTGGTTTAGATCAATCATAACACGTTCCTTGGGAATTGGCAAATCGCTACCTCCTTCCAAAGATAGGGGTTCTGTTATCCAAGCAGAGGGAAGGATATATGTACACGAGGTATGTCATAGTGTGCCTTGCTTATTGCTGTAGAGAGCTCTTCCTTTTCCTTCCTCCCTCCCTCTGCCCCTCTGTCCCTCTCTTCCTCTGTCTTTTTCTTCTTTCTTTCTTCTTCCTTCCCTCCTCCTTCTTATTCCAACAAAACTTTCTGTACGTTATTTATAAACACAGGCAGCCGAATCTGGCATTTGACCCTTTGGATACAGTTTACAGACTCTTGGAATTTATTTTAAAATGACAACCACCAAAGAAAACCCAAAGCCTCTCTTCCTTGAGGTAAAATGGCCCATCGTAAGGCTGGCACTGCCGTATTCACCAGCTTCTTTATATAGTGTTTCCCATGCAAGAGACAGTAAATCCATTCTTTAAAAAATGTTTACCCTTTCCTCCCAATTTTTAAATCGCAGTAGAATACACATAAGATTTGCCATCTTAACCGCTTGTAAGTGTACAGTTCGGTATATCCGGTACACTCATACTTTTGGGCTACCCCCACGGTCGTCCAGCTGCAGCATCTCTGGAGAAATTCTCAAGTTGCTGGGCCAGAGGCGGATGAGCCAGGATCACCTAGACACAGTCTCTCAGTTTGTATCTGGGGAAATTGACACCCGGGGCAGGGAAGGGACTTGCCAGGAGACATCGCCAGTTAGAATCAAAGTCAAGATTAGAACCTAGGGCTCACTCTGCCCAGGGTCCCCTTCTTTGTGGCCACCTCCACCCACCCTGCCCCAGAATACCTTGCACACAAAGACGCCACATAAATATTTAGTGACCAGGCTGGCCGCGGACTCCACCGAGGTGCTCCCTAGGGCTAATTCGGTTCCCTCTCTAATCTCTGAGAGGTTGGGAGATGAAAACCTACTCCAGAGGCTAATGGCCAATTAATTACTTTCTTTGGCCAGATAACACATCTCATCTTTTTTTTCTAGAAATTCCTTCCCCCCTCCCCACTCCCACCACCACCACCACCAGGGTCTGATCCCTTCTTTGCAGCAGCTCACTCTAGTCTCTCCGCACCCGCCCCTGCCCACATCGGGACACCAGACGGCAGGACGGCTGCTCTGCAATAAGCGGGCCATCGATCCCCTTTCCGCCCTCCTGGACCCGTCTCAGGGTGACTAGGGAGCTTCAGTTACCCTCACAATAACAGCATTTAGCCAGACCCTCCTCCTCCGGGATGCACAGAGGCAGAAATTGCAGGGAGAGTAAGAGAAAGAGGGAAACAAAACCCAGCAAGGCTGCCCATTCCGAAGGTGACGCAGTGGGAGAAGGACGCCTGGCCGGCTCTGATTTCTGAGTTGTGTTTTTTGTTTTTTGGTTTTTTTTTGAAAGTGCCTCTGCACAGCTTGTTTTCTCCACTGGCAGGCTGATAGGGGACGGCGCCCAAGGCAGGACCAAGTTAGAGGCTCTGTTCAGACAAGCGAGGCAAGGGTCCAACCTGTGCTGGGAAGGGCAGGGGCCAAGAGAACAAGGGCTGTGTGTGTTCACAGGCACAGGGAGGGGAACCACAGGCTCCAGCCAGGTGCCGGATGCCCTCAGAAATCCACGAGGCTGGAGAAATACTGGGGTGGGTGGCATTGGTGGTAATCGAGATAGCCATGAGCAGAGCTCTTTAAAGTGAGCTGCATTTGGGATGATGACAAATTCCCCCTCTTGGTGGCCAAGTCTGCTAGGGATGAAGGTGGGACTCCCAGGAATAAGCCAAGCCCACCGAGGAGGATGAGGGGAGGGCTGGATCTTCCTGCCCTGGAAACATCGAAGAGCCCAGGGAAGGAGTGGCAAGCTCAGATGTCCTTGGGGGCCACGCAGGTGACCTGACGCAGGCCCCATAGGACTCAGTTTACCATGGTTGATCACTGAGCTAGGTTCAGCTCCCAGCTCTTCGGCTTGCTTAGCTGAGTCACCTCCGACCAATGATTTTAATCTTCATGCCTCGGTTTACCCATATAGGAAATGGAGTCAGTGCTAGTACTTACCTCATTGAGCTCATTGCCAGGGTGGCATAACACACAAAAGCACTTAGAACCAGCAATGCTGGTTTATCTTCCGAGAGAAGCCGGGCCCCTGGCTTTGCGTTCCAAAGCACCAAATCATTAACAGTTGGCCGTGAACTCAAATTGGAAAATGAACAAGAACAGCCTGTCCCCTGGCTCTCTGCAGCCCACAGCCCACGGGCTGCCCTGGCACCCTCGAGCCAGGGGTTTTGGACAGACCTGGGCTCCAGCGCTGTCTGTCCCGCTGCCTGGTTCTTGACCCTGGACAAGTGGCTTCACTTGTCTGTGTCATGTTTGCAATATCTATAGTATCAGTAGGAGCCTGGAGAAAGCAATGACTCACTCAGATTGGGCAGCAGACGAGAGTCTATGAAGGGGGACGGTGAGCGAAGTGGGGAAATCACAGCGGATGGTGCCGCACCCCAGGGTTAGTGCCCGAGGGGAGCTGTTACCACCTCTAGTCCTGAAAAGGCAACGTGCAAGAGAGGTGGCAGAAGCCCAGAGCAAAGTGTGTGGAGAGGGATCGGGTCTTTGGTGGAGAGTCTCAGCCAACCCTGGTGACTGCACAGAGAGAGAGGGACTGGGGGAATGCCCTGCCCATTTTATACCCACTTTCTCCTCGCCTGCCCTCACATTGGCCAAACTCAAGTGGAAGTCAGAGAGCCTGTGGGTGTGGTCTGTGCAGACCACCCTAACTAAGGCAGAGGGTGGGGTGGAGAAGGGGAGGAGTCGACGTGGGGGCAAATGAACAACAGGTGATGCCACCACCCTCCTGGATTCTGGAAGGTTTTCCTTAGCCAGCTAACAGGTGATGCTAACACAAAGTTGTAGCGACAGGCTGAAGGTATTCTCATTGTTTTCGCAGGAGGGAAGCCAGGGGCACTGGAAGGGAGAGTGGAGAGCCCCTCTGTGTGTCCTCGGAGTATGTGATCGGCCCCTTAGAGATGATAAAGGGTGTGTGTGCTTCCTATTGCTGCTGTAACAACACCAACTCAATGGCTTAAAACAGCGCACATTTATTCTCTTATAGTTCTGAAGCTCAGGTCCAAAATGGGTCTCCTTAGGATAAAATCAAGATATGGGCAGGGCTGTGTTCCTTCTGGGGGCGCTAGAAGAAATTGTTTCCTTGCCTTTTCCAGCTTCTAGAGGTTGCCCACATTCCTTGGCTCATGACCCCTTTCTGTTGTCAAAGTCAGCAACCATATCACTCTGGTCTCAACTTCTGATGTTGCATTTCCTTGTCTGACCTCTGACCTCTTGCCTCCCTCTACTAAAGACCCATGTGATGGTGTTGTGCCCGCTGGATAATCCCCACCTTACGACGCTTAACTGCCAAGTTTCTTTTGCATGCAGAGTGACAGAGTCGTAGGTTCCGGCGATTAGGACATGGACGTCTTTGGGGGGGGTGGTCTTCACTGTGCCCATGACAAAAGGGTTCTAGGAAGCTTCCCAGAGGGGAGGTATGTTCCCACCCCCATGCCCAGGAATTCAAAATCCCCTCCATTAACGTATCTTTTTTAGAGGAATGAAGTCCCCAAACTCCAGCATTTCTTGATCCACCTTCAGAGAACTCCCCAGAGCTGCATGTTCCTCTTAAAGTGGCTCTTCTGTCAACTCACTATTTTATTCAGCTTCATCCTAAGTGATAATATATGTAAAATCAAGGTTCGATGTTCACTTATAAATTTTCTAAGTATTCCCATTTAAATAATTGCATAACTATTGACATTTTAGGGGAAGTTGATGTGTGAAGCACCTCAAAGGGCCTCATGGAATACTATGAGCATGTGTATACCACACGGCAGAGAGTTCTGGATTGCCACGGGAAAAGGCGACTAGGTTTCCTAGACGGCAAATTTGCCCCGATTCCCAGCCTGCTGCCCGCAGAGTCCTTGCATTAGTCAAGGTTCTCCAGAGAAACAGAACCGAGAGAGAGACAGATGTGTTATAAGGGATCGACTTAATTTCAGAAGCTTTGAATCTCGAGGTCTGCAGTTAGAGAGCTGACCACCCAGGAGAGATGATGGTATAAGGTCCAGTCTGAGGCTGAAGGCAGAAGATAGACATGGTGTCCTAGCTGGAAGACACTCAGGCAGAGAGTGACTTCTCCCTTAGGCCACCTTCTCATGTCATATCTCTTTCTCTGATGCTGACCCTCCCACCTCGCTCTTCTAAGGACCCGTGATAATGTTGTGCCCACTGGATAACCCCAGGTAATCTTCTCACCCCCAGACCTTTAACTTAATCATATCTGCACAGTCCCTTTGGCCTGTAAGGTAACAGAGTCAATGGTCCTAGGGATTAGAACATGGGCATCTTTGGGGGGGGGCGGGTCTTCATTCTGCCCAAGACAAAAAGGTTCTAGAAAGCTTCTCAGAAGGAAAATATCTTCCCGTTGCCATGCCCAAGAATGAGGGCCACAAGTACTGGGGAGCACAATCTGCTTTCCTCAGCTATGGATTCATATGTTAATCTCATCCAGAGACACCCTTTCAGGTACACCCAGAGTCATGCTTGACCAAATGTGTGGGCACCCAGGCACTGTCAAGTGAACACATAAAATCAACCATCACAGTGATGTTGTGAAAAGAAGGCTGAGAGGGGAATGAAGAGACCTAGGTTTGGGTTCTGGATCTGCTGTGTGACGTTAGCCAAGACTCATTCTTTCCTGGGGCCTCAGTTTCCAAATCTGTACAATGGGGATGATCCCTAAGCTTCCCTCTTGCTCAGACATGATGTGGTTTTGCTCTTAGCCCACTGTATGTTAATGACTGGAAGATGAGACAGGCTAGTTTTGCCAGGATACCTAGAGTATGCGGTACAATTGGAGGCATCAGAGGACTCTCCAACCCCAGAGCCTGCCTGACTCATTCTTCCTGGACCTCACCTGGCACCGTATGCACACATAGGTTGTGGCTGTTAGTGGGGAGATTGTTTTATTTGGTCTTGTAACCATCTCACCAGGCCTAGAATAAGGACTCAGTTTATTATCTGGTTGCTGAAGACTAATTGACTGATGGAAGAAAAGTCAGCATGATGTGTGAGATAATGCCGAGAAGTCAACATACACTGAAAGGCCCCTCATAGGACTGGAAACCCTCATAAATGAGTGGTGAGTATACAGACCTGGGTAAATCCTAGAGCCACTGCTTAGGAGGAGCTACGTGACCTTGAGCAAGGTACTTCAGCTGTCTGGGTCTCAGCATTCTCATCCATACAATGGGGATAATAGTAGAACTAAAGCATAAGTTTGAAAGGTGTCTCAACCTTTGAGACACCTTTGGCTGGTGTCTCAGTGGTAAAGAATCCACCTGCCAGTGCAGGGGTTGCAAGAGATGCAGGTTCAATCCCTGGGTCAGGAAATCCCCTGGAGAAGGGAATGGCGACCCACTCCAGTATCCTTGCCTGAGAAATCCCGTGGTCAGAGGAACCCAGGGGGCTCCAATTCATTGGGTCACAAGAGCTGGACATCACTTAGTGGCTGAACAACAACAACAATCTATGCAAAAGGCACAGCCCAGTACCTCGCACTTAGTTCAGTTCAGTTCAGTTCAGTCTCTCAGTCGTGTCCGACTCTTTGCCACCCCATGAATTGCAGCACACCAGGCCTCCCTGTCCATCACCAACTCCTGGAGTTTACCCAAACTCATGTCCATCGAGTCGGTGATGCCATCCAGCCATCTCATCCTCTGTCGTCCCCTTCTCCTCCTGCCCCCAATCCCTCCCAGCATCAGAGTCTTTTCCAATGAGTCACCTCTTCGCATGAGGTGGCCAAAGTACCGCACTTAGTTAGTGCTCCATAAATATCAGCAAGAACGATGGTTTTTTTTTTAATCTTTTTATTTTGTATTGGAATCTAGCTGATTAACAATGTTATGAGAGTTTCAGGGGAACAGAAGGGACTCAGCCATACATATACATGTATACAGTCTCCCCCAAACCCTGCCTCCCACCCAGGCTGCCACATAACATTAAGAGTTCCGCATGCTATACAATAGATTCTTGTTGGTTATCCATTTTAAATATAGCAGTGTGTCTAAATAGAAACGATACAAATGAACTTACAAAACAGAAAGAGACTCACAGACATATAAAACGAACTTAGGATTGCCGAGGGAAGGGCTGGGCAGGGAGTTTTGGGATGGTCGTGTACGACTGTGCTTACTGCTCCCACTCTGCCTCCCATGCTGGTTGTCTGGGGAAGATGTAGATGATTCAGTAAAAGCCTGTGCCTTTTCTGGGCCATTCAGGGGATGTAGGGACCTGTTGTTGACCCCGCGTACAAGGAGGCATGTTAGGTTCTTTGAAACCGACATTGAGCACCCTCCCCGACGCAGCACTCCCTTCCCCATCATTCTGCATCAGCAAGCCATCTGTGCCGTTCAAATATTGTTCAAATGTAATATTTTCGAAACTATTTTTAAGACGCTTCCTAAATGCTTGCCAAAACTCTTAACGGTCCCACGTGAACAAAAACTAAAATCGTTCATCAGCTTTGCATTGTGGAAATAGACGGTCAGATGGAGAGAAAATGAAGGCAGTTGATTCAGCGCACCCCAGAGAGGAGGTGGGGTGCAGGGTGCGCACCTGACTGTGCCCTGGTGGCCCAGGTATCCTCGGAAGCACCACTCAGCCTCTCAGAGATGCTTCCTCCCCGAACGATGCGTTATTCGCAGGTTAACCAGTCCGGACAGCTCAGCACCTATGAATGGTAGCTGTTAAAACCGTCTAAAAGGATACTTGTGAAATGGCCTTCCCAGATGTTAGTTATCCCGTAAGCTGGACTCAGTAGCAGAGGGATCAGTGGATGAATTTTGGGTGGATTTGAGCGGAGCCTTTCTAAGAATGGGTTGAAATCCAGCCCTGTCTGTCTATTTGAGGAGCCAGTGCATTTAAGAATCTGGTTCGACAGATTGCTGAATTCCTTTGAAGCGGGTAGCTGTGGGCGGTGAGTATCAAGGAATCTATTTAAGGCCACAAATTCAGGTGTACCGGAAGCATCCACTTTCTTATATCTCTTTGAGTGAATTCAGATTAGACTTGGAGTCTCTACTGGGTTGCAGGAGACTTAATTTTCATCATCACTGGGTCCACCCAGTCACCATCAAAATCCGTTCATTGATTTTGTCTGTCTCCTCCAAGTCTGCAAACGTGCTGCTTCTGGGCCAAGCTAGCAATCTGTGCCTAGGTCAGTATTTCTGGCATTAAGAGTCCACCCACTCCCCTTGGGCCTCTGCCAGGACCTGTTTTCCACTTCTGGTCTGGTTCCCTGTCACAGAAAAATTGTTTCCGCTCCCCCAACCTCCTCTCCAAGACCCCCCTGCAGGCCCATCAGAGAGCTTTCAACCGTTTGCTGATAAACAGTTCTAAGATTGAACGAGGCTCCCAGATGTTTCTCTCTGGCTTACTATATTTGTTTATTTAATTAATAGGCTTTATTTGGGGAACATTTTTATTTATTTGGCTGTGCTGGGTCTTAGTTGCAGCATGTGGGATCCTTAGCTGGGGCAGGTGGGGTCAAGTTCCCTGACCAGGGGTGGAACCCGGGCCCCCTGCACCTGGGAGCATGGAGTCCCAGCCACTGAACCCCCCCCAGGAAAGTCTCTGGGGGAGGGAGCACTTTTAAACTTACAGAAAGATTGAGCAGAAAGTACAAACAGTTTCTCTACACCCTTCCAACACACCCCCACACCTCCCTCCTCCCAGTTCCCCTGGAAATTAACATCTTGTGTTAGTGCGGTCTATTTCTACAACTGGTGAGCCCACACTGGTGCATTATTATTACCTAAAATCCGTAGCTTACGCCAGAGTTCACTCTGCGTTGTACATCCTGTGGCTTTTGACAAATGTGTAATGACATGTAGTCACCATTCCTGAATCACGCCGAATCACGTCACTGCCCTAGAAAAGCCCTCTGCTCCATCCCTCTCTCCCTCCAACCCGTGGCTAACCGCTGACCTTTTTACTGTCTCCATAATTTTGACTTTTCTCTGTTTTTCAAATGAATAACGTAGCTTCCAAGATTTAAAAAGTGGACTATTTTGTATAAAAATCTAGATGTCCGATGCATGCTTAGTCGCTCGGTCGTGTCTGACTCTTTGAGACCCCATGGACTGTAGCCCACCAGGCCTCTCTGTCCACGGGATTTTTCAGGTGAGAATACTGGAACAGTCAGACTTCCCTGTAGCTCAAATGGTTAAGAATCCACCTGCAATGAAGGAGATGAGGGTTCGATCCCTGGGTCAGGAAGATCCTCTGGAGAAGGAGATGGCACCCCACTCCAGTATTCTTGCCAGGACAATCCCATGTACAGAGAAGCCTGGCGGGCTACAGTCCATGGGGTCGCAAAGAGTCGGAGATGACCGAGTGACTGACGCACCCATACCGGAACAGGTCGCCATTCCCTCCTCCAGGGGATCTTCCTGACCCAGGGATGGAACCCACATCGCCTGTGTCCCCTGCATTGCACGTGGATTCTTTACCCATCGAGTGACTGGGGAAGCCCCTAGATGTCTAGTATCTCTGAGAAAATTCAGTTCAGTTCAGTCGCTCAGTCTTGTCCGACTATTTGCAAGCCCATGAATCGCAGCACGCCAGGCCTCCCTGTCCATCACCCTCTCCCGGAGTTCACTCAGACTCACGTCCATCAAGTCAGTGATGCCATCCAGCCATCTCATCCTCTGTTGTCCCCTTCTCCTCCTGCCCCCAACCCCTCCCAGCATCAGAGTCTTTTCCAATGAGTCAACTCTTTGCATGAGGTGGCCAAAGTACAGGAGCTTCAGCTTTAGCATCATTCCTTCCAAAGAAATCCCAGGACTGATCTCCTTTAGAATGGACTGGTTGGATCTCCTTGCAGTCCAAGGGACTCTCGAGAGTCTTCTCCAATACCGCAGTTCAAAAGCATCAATTCTTTGGCGCTCAGCTTTCTTCACAGTCCAACTCTCACATCCATACATGACCACTGGAAAAACCATAGCCTTGACTAGACGGACCTTAGTCGGCAAAGTAATGTCTCTGCTTTTGAATATGCTGTCTAGGTTGCTCATAACTTTTCTTCCAAGGAGTAAGTGTCTTTTAATTTCATGGCTGCAGTCACCATCTGCAGTGATTTTGGAGCCCCCAAAAATAAAGTCTGATACTGTTTCCACTGTTTCCCCATCTATTTCCTATGAAGTGATGGGACCGGATGCCATGATCTTCGTTTTCTGAATGTTGAGCTTTAAGCCAACTTTTTCACTCTCCTCTTTCACTTTCATCAAGAGGCTTTTTAGTTCCTCTTCACTTTCTGCCATAAGGGTGGTGTCATCTGCATATCTGAGGTTATTGATATTTCTCCTGGCAATCCTGATTCCAGCTTGTGCTTCTTCAGTCCAGCATTTCTCATGATGTACTCTGCATATAAGTTAAATAAGCAGGGTGACAATATATAGCCTTGACGCACTCCTTTTAATGCCCAAATGCAGGTTCAGTCCCTGAGTCAGAAAGATCTCCTGGAATAGAACATGATAACCCACTCCAGTGTTCTTGCCTGGAAAACCCCATGGACAGAGGAGCCTGGTGGGCTACAGTCTAAAAGGTCACAAAGTGTCGGACACGGCTGAGTGACTAAGCACACAAACAGAAGCAGGTGACCTCGGCCTGGAGCTGAGTACCAAGTGCTGCCCTCTCCAAGGCACGTGGCGTCTCTCGTTTCTACATAAACTTACATGTGGCCCCCCTACTCCCTTCCTTGGCCCCTGTGGGCATTTGAGTTTGCAGCCCCGCTCTGGCCTCCTACAAACACCGAACAGCCTTTGACTCGTGGGCTGCTTCTATTTCCTGCCCTGCAAATATATCCCTGAGACCAGGTGTCACAACAAGACCGGATACCTGCTTGAGGTGGGGAAGAGAGAACCATGTTAGGGAAATCACGCCCAAATTAAATCCTCTGAAAACTGTTCTGTCACCTGTGGGAGGCTCATCCGAGATCCGCAGAGCCAGCTGGAGGGATGTCTGAGGCAGGAAAGGGGTCAGCCAACATCCTACACTTGGCAGGTTTCTTCTGCCTTCTCTGCACAACCTGAACTTACCAGTGATCTGAGGCTGGGGGCCCCGGCGTGGGTTACGCACAATGTCCTTCAGTGGCCACCACGGCGCTGGGTCAATAATTTATGCTAATGCTGCAATTCACCCTACTGACCTCCTTCCTGGAGCATGTCAGGGAACTGGACACCCAGAGATTAAATTGCCCCTGGAGGCAGAGGGGTGGGGATGGGGGCGGAGGGAGTAGATGGTGACAAGTGCAGAGACAGGAGGAGGTTCAAGGCCAGAGCATCACTTGCCAAGACACAGGCGGAAATGAAGCCAGCCTTTTAACTTGGCTTCAGGGTTTCACTTTAGGGAAGAACCTGAGTCTCCAAGCCGTGAAATGTGAACCAGACTGATGTGAGAGTGCCTCCTCCCTCCTGCCTACAGCAAACCCCTGAATGGTCCTTGCCATCAGGGCGTCTGGGACAGACTGGGGAGCGGTCAAGAGAGCGCTGGAAGCAGAGTCCAGTTGCTCGCCTTCCGTGCTGAGTGATCTTGGGCAAGCTGCTTTGTCTTCTGAGTGTTCATTTCCATCTCTGGCATGCAGACACTCACACACACCCACACGCACGACGAAGGCAGTAATAATGCTTATCTCTCGGGAGAATAAATGGGCCTGTCATGTCCCAATGGGGTCCTCTGTATCTCCTTCCCACAGCACCAAAATCTTGTCATCTGCCCAAGTCATCATACACGAGTCTTTCCTCTTTTCACCCTCTCTGTATTTATTCAGTCCACAGCAGTTCATTTCCTTTCGTTTTCACCCACTGTCCTGTTGAAGGACACATGAGTTGTTCCTCCAGCTTGTGGCCATAGGGAACAGAGCTGCTAGGAACATTCTTGTACAAGTCTCTCTGTAGACAGAACACTCTGCTTTTAGGCGTGTGCCTGGGAGTGGAAGTGCAGGGTCATGGGCGAGGTGGATGCTTAGCTTTAACAGACCCTGCTGGTCCTCTCACCTGGAGCTCATCTTAGAAACACCTTCCCTGCCCACTTCAGCTTTCTCTCCAGAAGATCCATCTTCCAGCTCCGCACTGCACTGGTAACAGGGATTAGGAGACAGCCTAGCTCAGGACACCTAACCTTCTGACTTGGAGGTTTGGGGCAGGCAGGACATGGAGAGGATGAAGAGGAAAGGGGACCCATTCTCCTTTTCACTCAGGCCTCTTTCTTTATCTGTTGGGTTCTCCCATTTGCTAAGTTAATGAGATAAAAGTTTGGGGTTCATTTGAGGGGGGGGGGGAGACGTCTCCCAGACTTAACTCATCAGCATACCACCTTTGTGATTTTTGCCACATTTGCTAATTTCTCTTTGAATTGAATGACTTTTTTTTTTAAAT
The DNA here is from genome assembly GCF_042477335.2 of Ovis canadensis. NCBI lineage: Eukaryota > Metazoa > Chordata > Mammalia > Artiodactyla > Bovidae > Ovis > Ovis canadensis. The sequence goes on along the minus strand of NC_091261.1, from coordinate 75,202,735 downwards.
GAAAACCATTTACTTAAGAAGGTAACTTACCTGAGACTGTAAGTCAATATATGCCATGTGCTCAGTCGTGTCCCACTTTGCAACCCCATGAACTATGGCCCACCAGACTCCTCTTTCCATGGGATTCTCCAGGCAAGAATACTGGAGTGGGTTGCCATTTCCTGCTCCAGGGGATCTTCCCCACCCAGAGGTCGAACCTGAATCTCTTGTGTCCCCTACACTGACTGGCAGGTGGATTCTTTACCCTCTGAGCCATCGTATGTCTCTGAAATCAAGACGACTCTCTCTAAAGAGAGTCTGATGACTATAAACACTAAAAAAAAAAAAAACCAAAGTTGATCAGTTCCAGCCAGACACAGTTAATGTCCAGGGACTATGAGCCTGAGCCTCTCTCCGTACCTGTAAGGTACCCATTCCACGACTCTGGTCTTGGTATGATGGCGATGGGAACATCTCATGAATCTTACGGGTGGTGCCCACAAGGACACGCCTGCATTGTGATTCTCCTGGAGCTTCCACTCCTAAGTGGCGTCATCTGTTAGGTTCAGCAAAGTCCTCAGACTTTCTGGGGAAGTGTTTATTGAACTTGGGACCCTGCCAAGGTTAAGTGGAGAAAATGGTCCTGGTGAAATTCACTCGCTGTGTCATTTGCTTCCAGGCACTGACGTGAAACCCTGTCTCCCGGAGGGTAAACAGGCTCTCGCCAGGGCAGCTGCTGTTAGGGAGGTGGTGATGTGTCAGGATCGGCGGTTTCCACGGCAGACCCACCTGGCTTCCAAGCTCAGCTCTCTGCTAACTGTGTGTCTTGAGTGTCCGACTTCTCCTCTTTGGGTCTCAATTTGCTCAACTGTAAATGTGAGTCCTCACTCCAGTCTCCTCAGGTGGTGAGATTGATCAGAATAGATAATGCACAAAATACAGCAGGCAGATATTTAATAGACGAAAAGCATTATTGTGGTCCTTCTTTCTTAAGGAAGCCATGGGCTGCGTTTAAACTTCTGCAGAGCCGATTGCTCCTCTCAGAGACTCATGATCATCCTAAATCTTCAACTCAGAAAGCCCTTCACTGTCCAACCTCAGTTCGATCCCAGATTATCTGCTTTCCCCACAGCCCAGACCACAGGTGTTCACAAACCTGGGTGAGAATCCTGCAATAGCTCTAACACAGGTTAAACATTTTTAAATTGAAAGTTGCTGCTATTTGGTTGGTAAGTCATGTCCTATTTCTTGCTACCCCACAGACCATAGCCCGCCAGGCTCCTCTGTCTGTGGGATTTCCCAGGCAGGAATACTGGAGCAGGTTGCCATTTCCTTCTCCAGCGGATCTTCCCAACCTCAGGATCAAACGTGCATCTCCTCCTTGGCAGGAGGATTCTTTACCACTGAGCCAGCTGGGGAATTGAAAGTGGTAAGAGCATAACTCAAATGGACTTTCTAAAGAGATTCTCTTTTTTTGGCTCACAGCCATCTAAAGCTGCAAGCACTTGCTTCAGGTGCGGCTTGATCCAGGCTGAAACAAAAAGCATCAGATCTTAGTTTCTCTGCGTCTCTACCTTACCCTGGTCTCTGGCTGCCTGACTTCCCCAAGAGCCCAGTCTCATTTCTCCTACTTGTCCTAATCCACAAGAAACCAGAACCTCCCTCTCCCAGCCAGTCTCGTTGACTCTAATTAGATGATCTGCCTGCTCCTGAACCAGTCACTGAGGTAGGAGAGGGAGACGGCTATGCTGATCGGCTTAGTCTAGTCAAGACTCGTCTCTGGAGCTGAATGTGGGGTTAACCCTACTCAGACCACACCGGCTGGAGGAGATGTGGGTTCTGCAGGGTGTTGAAGCCAGAGGAAGCGGGCAGGGGTCAGAGGATGCTGCAGCTGCATAAACCAATGTCTTAAAAACTTTCTTCAAGAAACAACAGATTTCCCACTAGAAACCTGGTGATATAACAGAATCGAAGGAGCCTCCTTCTCTCCCTCTCTCTCTCTAACTTGTTTCCAGTGCCGTGTTGCCTGAAAATAACAAGGTTGGAGTCAGAGTGATGAATGGGGCAGGATTGACTCGGCACTAATTTTGCCTGGAAGCCATAGCTATTTTGGGCTCCTGCTGAGCCCTGGTTTAGCTTAGCTGGTTAGAGAGCAGGGCTCATGAGGTCAAGGGTATAAAAAGGAACAGAAATATGTGCCTGGAGGCAGAAGTCCTGGGGCCAGATCTTCAAGCAGGTCACTCACCCTGCCCCAGGCTACTGTCTCCCCATCCCCCATGAGGGGTCCTTTCCTCCTGCACCCACCTTCTTCACCAGGCACCCCCTACACATCTCTCAGGTCACAGCCTGATTTCTCACTTCAAAACTGGATTGCAAGTCCCTCCAGGTACTTCGGTAGCCCTGGGTTTCTGGGTTCAAGACGCAGTTCCTCCAGTTTCTCGGTGAATGACTTGGGCCAAGTCTGTCAGCCTCACTGCACCTCAGTTTTGTCATCAGTCAAATGGGGATGATGTGAATAGTGCCTGTCTCATGGGGTTGTTGTGGTAATTACCTGGGGTAGTTTCTGCAAGAGGTTTCCCTGGGGACTCAGTGGTAAAGAATCCACCTAGTCAATGCAGGAAACACAGGTTCGAGCCTTGATCCAGGAAGATCCCCTGGAGAAAGAAATGGTAATCACTCCAGTATTCTTGCCTGGAAATCCTCATGGACAGAGGAGTCTAGCGCTACAGTCCATGGGGTCACAGAGTTGGATACAACTTGGCAACTGAGCAACAATTTTTGTAAGCATTTAACACATGGCCAGCCTCAGTAAACGCTAGCTTAAAAGAATGATGGTTCTGAAAATCACAAAGAATATCAAGCTAGCAAAATCAGGCTTCTGCTCCCTATCATTTAAAATACACAGAACCAGAGTTTCATTTCATTCTCTCCTCTACCTCACCATCTAGAAGTGTGCCTGGCTTAAGTCAGATGCTCAATAGACTATGTTGAATAAATGTCCCAGTTCAGTGTGTTCTGGGGAATTCCCCTAGTTCTGTTGAGAGCCCAGAATTGCACAATTAAGTTATCCACAGGTCCCAAGAGAAATGTCAAGTTTGCAAGGCCAGTGTGAAGTGGGGGTGGGAGGCTTCCTTGTGCAACAGTTTGAGCAGCACTAAAAATTACTTCCCTTCTTTGAAATTCCATTTTCTATTCTCTCCAGTTCCCACCCACCCAGAGCCTTGAAATTCTGGAAGACCCCCACTAATATGCAAATATCTGTGCATAAATTCATTATCACCCTGGTGTCACTGGCTTTGAAGAATTAATTAGAAGAGCAGCCTGGGGAGGGGAGCAAGACAGGGGGCTGACGGACTTTGTGGAGTCCGGGATGAAGGAATGGAAAAGCTGTCAAGAGGCGACCTCCCTGGGTGAGAGGAGAGGCAGCCCAGACCTTAGGTTCTGCCCAGACCTTGACTTGTGGCAGCTCTGTATAAACTTGGTTGGCAGCAGTGCTAGCAGTAAATAAACAAAATGCCCCAAACAAGACCCCTTCTGTCTGAGTGGCCCATCAAAGACCCGAGGGAGGTCATTTCACTTGGCAGCTTCCCCCATGGGTGGCCAAGAAGCCAAACATGGCGGCTGCTCTCCTTGAGCCTTCTTGTGCTAGGAGGAGAGAATAAATTCCGCAGGACCTGCGGTGGATGACTCACTTTTCTCTCCCTAAAGACATTCTCAAAGTTGTGTGGTGCAGCGTTCTTCGGCCAAAGAAAATGCCCTAGGAGTAAGGGTGTGTGTGTGTGTGTGTGTGTGTGTGTGTGCTCGCGCGCGCTTAACCTGGTTAAGAAACTTGCTCAGGATCAGGGTAGGCTCAGCAGCTCTGAGCCCATCACGGTGCTTTGTGCTCACAACACGTGGGGAGGCAGAGATGAGGCTGACAGTGATAACACAGATGGTATGACAATGACAGAGATGATGGCAGCCGCGATGTTGATGATGACGGCGATGACGGTGAGGATGGTGATGATGGTGATGGTGATGGGAGAAAAAGTCTACTGAGCTCATGCTGTGTACCCAGCCCTCTTTGAAGTGCTTCCATTTATTTTACTAATTCATTCCATCCTCACAACCTCCTTGTGAGAAAGGGTCTATAACCGTTGAATCCATCATTGGCTAGTTGTGTCATGCTGGGCAAGGTAGTTCATCTTTCAGAGCCTCAGTTTCTGCATCTGTAAAATGGGGAGAAAATAGCATTTCTCTGTAATGTAGTCAATGTAGTTTGACATAAGTGGATAGGAGATAAAAGTGACTCTTATAGCTCCTCATTTTGAAACCACCAGGTGTCACTTGGGGGACCCTGAAGAACTCTGGTACCACAGTCCTTTATGTCCCAGTGCAGAAAGAATTCGGCAAAGTGATAGATAAGAAGTGATTTATTAGAATAGGACACTTGTGAGGCTTACAAGCAGGTGGGTGACGGGGTGCCATGCCCCAAGAACTTGCTGGGCTATGGTTTTGTAGTCAAAGGAAAAGCGGGGAGGGGGAGAAGAGCTTTTTTATCTTTCTTGAGTGGTTGTCATGCTTCCACCATGGGTTCCTCCTCCAGGTTGAGGAGGTGAGTATCGTTGTCCCTACAACGGCAATCTAATTATTGTTTTTTATGTATGCAGAGGGGCTTCCCAGGTGGCACAGTGGTGAAGAATCGGCCTGCCAATGCAGGAGATGCCAGAGACATGGGTTCGATCCCTGGGTTGGGAAGATCCCCTGGAGGAGGAAATGGCAACCCACTCCAGTATTCTCTCCTGGAAAATCCAATGGACAGAGAAACTGGCAGTCTGTAGTTGTGGGGTCGCAAGAGTCAGAATAACTTAGCCGCTCAGCAACAGCTAATGTGTGCAGAGAGCTTGTCCTAGCTCACTGGGCTCGCTGGGCAGGAAGCGCGTCTCACGCCGCCGTCGTTTTGCCGTCTGGGGGCACGTCCTGTGCGTCTCATGGTTTGTCGCTCAGGAAGCTGCTTGGCTTTGCAGTTAAGCAAGCCTGCTTTCCTGAGTGATCATTAACTTACAGGGGTCTCCCATGTGTTTTTCTACTTACGATCCCCTAGTGAGATTAACTATTTAATCACCTATTTTGTCCCTTTCCTCTCTCTGCATCAATTTGACCCTCCTGCCAACTCTGTGAAGAAGGCGCTACTATGATGGCCCCAGTGTTACAGTGGGCAACTTCTCCCAGTTAGGAGTGGCTGAGCTGGGGTTCAAAGCCAGGCGTAGACTCTCAGTCCCGTTGGCCTCCAGCAGCTGTCTTAGTTGTTTCCGCAGGGCTGTTTCTGATCCACCAGATTCCTGGGCTTAGGCTGGGCTCGGGGGCCCACAGGAGCCCAGATTGGCTCCAGAACAAGCTGGGCTCAGTCAGCTCCCAGCGAGGTCACAGTTGGGGTGGCCCAGAGCTGCCCACAGGGTGGGGTTCGGACGAAGAGGCTGGAGCTCTTGGGTCCATGGAATGAGTCATCTGGTACCTACACTAGTCTGGATGCCAGAGAAACAAACTGTTCACCTCTCTTCCCTCCCACATGAGGAGGCCACCGAGCTGCAGCGGTGATGCTTCGTGGTTGGAAACTGATGAATCTAGATAGTTTCTCCAGCTCTGCAAATCCGTAGCAGAGATTCAGCTCTCCTGAGCCTCACCATCCGCTATGGCAGCCGCTGAACTGAGCCGTGCTGTTCGTGTGACATGCGCACCAGAGTTTGAAGTCTTCATATTAAAAAACAAAAACAAAACCCAGAATATAAAATATCTCATTGATAAATTATTTTATATTTATGTTGAAAGGACAACCTTTTAGACATATTGGGTTAAATTAAGTATTCTGTTGAACTAATTTCACCTGTTTCTTTTTACCTTTTTTATTGTGGCTTCTAGAACATTTTAAGTTATGCACACGGCTCACGTTATGTTGCTCTGCTCTACAGCTTGTAGTCAACTGGGGCCACTTAACAGCTTGGTTAAGAGTTTCAGCCCTCAAGTCAAAGAGACCTGAATTCAAACCCCCAATTAGCCCCTGAGCACCTGTGTGACCTTGAGCAAGTCACGGCCCCTCTCTGGGCCTCAGTTTCCTCACCTGTAAAGTTACTAAGAGTCCCTGCCTCATAGGGTTGTTTCGTGGGTAAATGAGAGGTGTTGTGGACAACGGTGAATAAAATGCCTGGGATGAAGTGAGTATTTCATAACTAAGAGCCGTTAACATTGTTCATTTTAGCTGATATCAGCCAACCCCATGGAGCCCAAACCTCTCCAGACCCAAGGACTGTCTTGTTATTTGTGTCTGTGTTTTGTTTCTTGAATAAGCTTCATGATTTTAAATAATTTTTTCACTAAATTAAAAGTAAGTATTAGAGCAATAATTGTTGACAAAAAATTCTACTTGTCTTGAGAATGAATGGACTCTGACATTGAGTCAGTCCAATTCCAAAAAAAAAAAAAAAGCACAGAGTTGTACCATTTTTTGTGGATTAAAGTATAATTTGGGGGCTTTGGAAATCCTAAGAGAGCCCATGGACCCCTGTAGTGTCCTTGGGGAGCTTTAGGAACTATGGGAGGGAGAGAAGGGCCATAATATCTTTCAGGCTCCTCACCCGTATGGACAGGGGAATAGACGACCAGAGAGTGTAGGCAATCTGTTCAGTGTCGCACAGCAAGCAGGCGGCAGGTCGTCTGGCTCCAGGGTCTGTGCCTGGAGCCGCTCACTTTACTGCAGCAACGGATCCAATCGTCCCAATAATCCTGTCATTATTGCTTTTTAAAGATGAGGAAAGGGGACCAGAGAGGTTAAGTCACACGTCTACCGTCACACAGCTGCAAGTGGCGGGAGTGAAATTCAATCCCTGCTATGCTGAGCAGTGTCCTCCCCCAAATTCACCTCCACCTAGAACCTCAGAGCCTTAGTTGAAAATGTGTCATTGGTTAAGAAGAGGCCACATGGGATTCAAATGGGGCCCTAATTCGATGACTGAAGAGAAAACTGGGCTTCCCTGATGGCTCAGTGGTAAAGAATATGCCTGCCAGTGCAAGAGACATGGGTTTGATCCCTGATCCAGGAAGATCCCACGCGTCATGGAGCAACTAAGCCCGTGCCCCGCAATGGTGCACGTACAGATCTGAGTCTGCGCTCTAGATCTCAGGAGCTGGAGCTATGGAGCTCACGTGCCTAGAGCCTACCATGCTCAGCAACAAAGAAGCCTCCGCAGTGAGAAGCTCCTGCACCGCAAATGGAGCGTAGTCCCCGCTTGCCCCAACTAGAGAAAAACGCGTACAGCCACGGAGACCCAGCACAGCCAAAAACAAAAATAAGAATAATAACAATTTTTTGAAAAAAGAAGAAGAAAAAACAGACACACACAGAGAGAATGAATGCATTTGAAGATGGCAACAGAGATTGGAGTATTGCCTCTACCATATAAAGAGTGCCAGAGAGGGCCAGCAACCACCAGGAGCTAGGACAGAGGCATGGAACGATTCTTCCTCAGAACCTCCACAAGAAACTAATCCTGCCTCCTGCTGACTCCTTGATTTGGAACGTCTGGTCTCCAGAACTCTGAGAGCCTAAATTCCTATTGTTTTAAGCACCCCCCCGCCCCACCCTAGTTTTGGTGATTTGTTATAGCCGCCCTAGGAAACAAATGCACCAGGCATGACATGTTTGCTGCCCCTTTGCCGTGAAAGCCCTGGCTTGTTCTGGGGAGCCGTGGAGATGGGCCCTCCTCCGTGTCCCCAGACCCTCCCACCAGCCTGCGGCAGCTGCCGTTCCTCCAAGTGGCTCCACAGGCTCTGGGCTGTGAGAAAGGCCGGCTGGAGTGCAACCGTGCCATTCCGTCTGCTCCTTGCATCGTGAGCTCTTGCAAATGACTGTTTTCACTCGAAAAGAGGCTCGAGAGAGCTCTTCAGCTGCTCAGCAGGAGCTGTGGATGCTCTTGAATTAACACGGAGGAGCGGAACCTTCTATGGCTGATGGCCCAGAGGCCCCCCTTTGCCCTGTCCCTTGGTCAGACCTGGGAGGGATTGCGGTGCCTCTTGGTAGCTCCTAAAAGGGCAGTCACAGTTGAGGTCAGGTCAGAGTTGCCTGCATTCAGCACATCTGCTGAGAAGGGGGTCAAGGGATGCTGAATTAGGCTCCACAGTTTCCAGGGGTCAGCAGCCTTCTGACTCCTATGGTACAGGGACCTGCAGGGGCCTCTTACCCACCCAGGCAGCCTGTCAATAGCCAGCACATGCACAGTGGACCTCTGTTCAGTCCAATCAGAAGGGCAGGAGGCCATTGAGGAGTAACCAGCTCTGCCTCACTTTGTGTGTGTGTGTGTGTGTGTGTATGTGTGTGTGTATGGTGGGGACTCTTTGGGATTCAAACACCCTTGCCTTGCTGGGTGATTTGATGTAAAGTCACCTCTCCTGCTGATTTCCACCTTATCTGGGACTATTCTCCCCAAAGCCTATTGAATGTATCTAGCCAACCAATATTTATTGAGCTCAGGCTATTTTCCATGGAATTCCCAGGTGAAGCTAGTGGTAAAGAATCTGCCTGCCAATGCAGGAGGTGCAGGACACTTGGGTTCGATCCCTGGGTCTGGAACATGCCCTGGAAGGATCTGAAATGGCAACCCACTCCAGTATTCTTGCCTGGAAAATCCCATGGACAGAGGAGCCTGGCGGGCTGCCGTCCATGGAGTCCCTAAGAGCTGGATATGACTGAGCACAGGCAGGACAGCTAGCACTTTACAGCATCAGCATTTAACCTTTACACAAATCCTGTCCTGTGTTATTGTCACGGTCCCCATTTACAAATGGTGAAATGAACCCCAGCCACTTGCCTGAGTTCACAGGGCTGGTAAGTGGCCAAGAGGGATCTGGATGCTGGTAGGTCCTGCACCTAAATCCACACTCCTTACCATGTTAATCTTGGTTGACTTTCTGCTTTTCGACCACAGTCCCTCCCCAATGTGTGTAGATATATGTGTCTGGATCTATTGTTAAAGAAAAATCAGAGCTGGAGAGTAGCTGAAGTGGAAAAAGCAGATTTTATTCAGGACTGTTGCAATCGGAGAAAAGAGACCTCTGGAGAGAACTAGCTCAACTCCAAATACAGCATGGGCAAGTGGGCGTATACGACTAAGCAATAAGGTTGGCCAGACATAAGCGGATGGTCAGTGAATGGAAAATTACAAAATTACAGAAAGGAAAAGAACTGGGGAGGATTCTGACTGAACCAACCTAACAGGATTGAAGGCAGTGCTGAAGGCAGGTCAGGTGATCTGACATTACCTGGGGAATGGTGGAGGGTGAGAAACCCAGTTAGAGCAGATACGGAGGATGGGAATTCTGCTAGACTGACTTCGCAGGAGCCTCACTAACATTGGTCAATGCAGAGATACCTCCCCTTCATGGGTCAGAGGGTGATCACCCTCCATGGATCAAATGTGGTCCACTGGAGAAGGAAATAGCAACCCACTCCAGGACTCTCGCATGGAGAACCTCACTGACAGTATGAAAAGGCAGAAAGATATGACAAGGGAAGATGAGCACCCCCTGGACTGGAAGGTGTCCAGTGTGCTACTGGGGAAGAGCAGACGGCAACTGCTAGTAGCTTGTGTGAGAATGAAATAGCTGGGCCAAAGCAGAAATGACGTTCAGCTGTGGATGCGTCTGGTGGTAAAAGGAAAGTCCGATGCTGTAAAGAACAATATTGCTTAGGAACCTGGAATGTTTGGTCCATAAATCAAGGTAAATTGGATGGATGTGAGAGTTGGTCCGTAAAGAAGACTGAACATGGAAGAACTGATGCTTTTGAACTGTGGTGCTGGAGAAGACTCTTGAGCGTCCCTTGTGCTGCAAGAAGATCAAGCCAGTCAATCCTAAGGGAAATCAAATCAACCCTGAACAGTCATTAGAAGGACTGTTGCTGAAGCTGAAGCTCCAATAGTTTGGCCACCTGATGCGAGAGCCAACTCATCGAAAGAGGTCCTGACGCTGGGGAAAGATTGAAGGCAAAAGGAGAAGGGGGTGGTAGAGGAGGAGATGGTTAGATAGCATCACCGTCTCAATGGATATGAATTTGAGCAAACTCCTGGAGATAGCAGAGAAGAGAGGAGCCTGGTGTGCTGCAGTCCACGGAGTCACAAAAAGTCAGACATGAATTAGCGATTAAACAACAACAACAAGAGACATCTATGTGAAAAAGTGTTCAGGGGAGCCTGTGCAGAGTTTGGTTAAGGAGGAAATCATTGTCACTATTCCCCATCCCATCCTTAAAGAATATTTAAGGCTGCAAGTGCCTTAAATGGAATGTGATAATTAAGAGAGTGGGCCCTGGCAACAGACATTTCTAGGCTTAAATCCCAGCTCAGCGTGCATGCGTGCTCTGTTGCTCAGTAATGTCCTACTCCTGGCAATCCCATGGACTGTAGCCCGCCAGGCTCCTCTGTCCGTGGGATTCTCCAGGCAAGAATACTGGAGTGGGTAGTCATTCCCTTCTCCAGGGGATCTTCCCAACCCAAGGATCGAACCCGGGTCTCCTGCACTGCAGGCGGACTCTTTACTGACTGAGCCGCCAGGAAGCCCATAAGTCCTAGCTCTACCACGCGCTAGCTGAGTGCTTCAGTCTCCTTACATGGAAAATGGAGACAGTCGTGGACCTCGATCCGTGGCCCGGGTGAGGTGATGTGGGAACAGCCTGGCACGTGGTGCAAAACCACACGGTGGCCAGAGTCCGAATGCCAGACAGTGTCCTCCAAGCCACGGAAGCCGGTGGCCGTCGGTATCAGTTGTGCCGCCGTGGTTTGCTCATCCCACAAAACGCCTTTGAGCCTCTCAAACGTTGCCTGCCAGGCACTGGGGAAAGAGCCAGGGCTGCAGCGGTGCGGGAGACAGCGTCGGTACTCGTTTTAGGTGGGTGTTGAAAGGCGGAGAGTTCCTGAGCTGAGCTTGCGTGTGTGTGCCAGTGGTTCTCAAGTGGGGGCGATTTTGCCCTGCAGGAGACATTTGGCAAACTCCGGAAGCTGGTGATGGACAGGGAAGCCTGGCGTGCTGCAGTCCGTGGGGTCACAAAGACATGACTGAGCGACTGAACTGAACTGGAGATGTTTTTGATCATCTCAACTGGAAGGATGCTGGTAGGCAGAAGCCAAGGATGCTTCTGAGCACTCTGCAATGTACAGAGCAGCCCCCCTCAACAACAAATCACCCAGCCCCAAATGTCAGTGGGGCTGAGGTTGAGAAATGCCGGGCGCGTGCACAAGTGAGTTCAGTGAGCCCTTTTATCACCTCTGCACAGAGACCCAGGGCTCCCTGGGACTGGGAGGAAATGCAGGCCTAGAGCATCTTCCTTCAGCCTGCCCTCTCCCATCAGCTGCTTCCAGCCAGATCATCAGGCCTTCCCACATTTAATAGACTCCAGGCCTCTGAGGCAAATGTAAAAACAAAACCCTGTGCAAATGTGTTTTTATGTAAACACAGCAGGGGGTGGCGACTGCCTGCAGAGAAAGTACCCTGTGGCTGGTACTTCTCAGAGCAAAAATAACCCCAAATGTTCTTGTTCTCGGAGCAGGCAATGGGATGAGGGTCATGTGGGAGCCCAGGTGCTCATGGGAGCTGTCCCTGCCCTGGCTGAGCTATCCCTTCCCACCAGGTGAGCATCCCAGAGGCCCAGGATGAGAAGTGAGCAGGTGTTGATTCTCTGGGAAGCATCTCTTCCCTTCGGAGCTCAGCCGGCATTGCAGGAAAAAGCACAGTGGGTTTTTTGTTTTGTTTTGTTTTTTTTCAATGTCTCTGATTGAGCATCATTTGCCTACAGTTAACTTCACCCACTGTAGTTTATATCTCTGGGACTTTTTAACCAATGCATTCAAGGACTTCTCTGGAGATCCAGGGGTTAAGACTCAGTGCTTCTGCTGCAGAAGGCCAGCGTTCGATACCTGGTCTGGGAACTAAGGTCTCATATGCCGCTCGGGGAGACAAAAAAATAAATAAATAAACCAAACAAACAAACAAACAAAAAAACGTAGAAATGCATTCCATCATGCAGCCACCAGCAGAGTCAAGATATACAAGCTTCTGTTACCCTCAAAAATTCCTCTGTGCCCATTTGCCGTCATTGTCTTCCCTGATTCTAGCCCTTGGCCACCACCAGTCTGTTTTCCCTTGGCCTTTTCTAGAATGTCATGTGTATGAACCATGTATCCTTTTGAGTCTGGCTTCTTGCTCTCAGCATAATGTCTGGGAGGGTCACCAGTACTGTCCCAAATGTCTATCAATAGTTTGTCCTTTTTTATGACTGAGTAATACTCCTTTGTATAAATGTGCCAGACTGGAGTTGGGGGGAAATCCTGGGCTCCTGTGGATCAGAACAATGTTGTTTCGAGATGAGGGAGGAGACATTTTTACCCCCAGAGATGATGCATTTGTGAAGTTTGTGCAGGATAAACCCTCCGCATGGATAGATCTGCTAATTCAGGCAGATCTGTATGGCAGACCTTGGTTTGGCAGGGGGTTGGCACTCAGCGACTGTTTGTTGAATGACTGCGTGAATGAATGTGTGCATTGTAGTCTGAATGGCCAGGGGAGAGGGCTGGGGGAACACTAAGTGGAGCCAGAGAAAACTGAAGTCAATTTTTGTTTTTGTGTTTGTCAAAGGAGAAACTGGAGGTGCAGAGAGGGTAAGCCACTGGCCCTGGCCCACACAGTCATAGAGTGAGCTTGGAAGATGGAGCTGGAAGACGAAGGGAAGGGAGATACCAAGCCTGTGTCTCCACCGGTGCCCCGCACTGGCCTAGGAATTTCAGTCATGAGTCTCCTTCAACTTTTACAACCACCCCAAATCAGCGACATACTTTGCAGAGAGCCCAGTACGAAACGAAAATGTCCCTTGTTCAAAAATTATTAAGAAATTCAAGACAGTGACAGCAGACAGCTAAAACCTAGTGCAGTGCCCCGCAGGACCACACGGGTCACCTGCCCTTGAAGACGACCCCGCAAAAACTTCATTTATAGATGAGGAAACTCCAGCTCGGAGAGGCTGTACATCTCACCCAGGGCACCCAGCCTGCCTACAAGGATGTCCAGATTCAAGCCCACAGACCCTAGTGGTTACCTAGTCCACCCCTTTCTTCCCTGGATTGGCCTTGCTGGTGGGCCCCATGAGGTGAGCATCCGAGCACCCCGACCTCCTGTCTAGCGCTCGGGGCAGGGAGGAGGGGAGCTTCCCTACCCCAAGACCCTGGCTGCCGCAGCCTCCAGCATCAAACTGCCTCCCTCTTCCTCTTGTAATGAGGAAGGTCTGTAATGAGACAGACCTTCCTCTCTCCCACCCTGGCAGATTTATTCCTGGGGGTGTGTGGGTGGATGTGTGTTTGTGTGGGGGGGGGGAGTGTTCTAAATTTAAAGACATCATGACAGCAGCGACCTATTAATGTTGGGGCTGGTGGGGTGGGAGGGGAGACTGTGCTGTAGAAGAACCAGAAATAAGCTGGGAGATAAGATGCCGCCTCCAGTTCCAGCTTCTGCCCCCAGTCCCACCCCGCCTGGCTCTGCGCCTGCCAGCCCTCCGGAATGGGGTAATAATAGTTGGGCACGCCTGTTGGCACCAGATGCCTGTAAGAGACCTTGAGAAGTGGCATGTTTCTGCCCATTTTACACATCAGGAAAAGAGATGTGTAAAGAGGGCTCAGAGAGGGGACGTGCCCTCCCCAGGACAGAGCAGAATTACTAACGTAGTGCAGAACCCGCATGCCCGCCACTATGCCATAGCTGCCTGGGTGGGGTCAAAAATGAAGCTAGCAGTCATTGTGACTGTGTTGGGCTTCCCTTGTGGCTCAGCTGGTAAAGAATCTGCCTGCAATGCAGGAGACCTGGGTTCGGTCCACCTGTACGTGCGCCAGACTCCCAGCTAAGCACTTTACATGCATGATGTGAACTAACCCCCTAAACAACTTCAGCAGTGGGTACCGTCATCCTCATCCCATTTTATGAGTGCGGAACCCGCAGCTTAGAAAAGATAAGTGGCTTCCTCACCTTCTCAGTGCTAGTAAGTGATGAAGCCAAGATTCCAGCCCAAGTCGTGTGTGTGTGTGTGTGTGTGTGTGAGAGAGACTCTGATTCTTTGTGATGCCATGGACTGCAACCAGCCAGGCCCCTCTGTCCATGGGATTTACTGACATCAAAGCACACGCATTCTCCATCTCTTTCTCTGAACCCAACTGACTGTGGAAAAAGAAAATACAGATAAACAAAATGAAGAAAACAAACCAAAACCACTCCTCCACCTACCCTGCGAGAGGTAACGTCTTTATGTGCATTGGTGAGTTTCCATCCAGCTGCTTTTCCTCTGCCGAAGGGGAGGTTCTTGCTCCGGGCACATGACCCTTGGTAGTCTATAATTGCCTAGCAATTAAGGGATGACAGGAAATATATAATTCATGGGCACATCTTTCATCCTGGTTGCTGGAAGGCAGCGAGGCATGGCCGTCTCCCAGGGAGAGTTTCAACCTTGACACGGGAGGAGACAGGATCTCAGGGGCTTAGAAAAGAATTTCGGAATCAGAGAACCTGCCAACGTTGAAACTGACCCTGGAATCCCAGCACAGAATGCTGGAGGTCAGGGATCCTAGCATGGGGCCTTCTCACAGAGTCTTATGAAAGAGCACCAGGATAAAATCTAGAATTAAGCTTTAGAAGCAGAGACGACAACTTTGTGAAGCTGGAGTCAGATGGGTCCAAGGGTGGTATTCTGATCCACACCTCTCTTTACTCCCACGGCCAAAATCTAGAACACTGTCTAGAGACATTCTCCATTGTCATAACTTGGGGGGCAGGGTGGAGCTGTTGGGGGGACAACGCTGGCATCTAACGGGCGGAGGCCAGAGACACCTACCCCTACAATACACAGGATGGCCTCCACACCCCTGCCAGCAAGGAACTGTCCAGTATCCACAATGTCGGTGGTGCTGAGCTTGAGAAACTCTGGCCTAGACTTTTGAAGACATGTGCTGGTTTATGCTCTTGACCATCCCAGGGGTTAAGAAACTATCTTTGGGCCAAATGGGAAGCTTCTGTTTCCCATTTGCAACACTGAACCCGTTTCTTGGGTAAGCCACCGAGCGCCCTCTGAGCTCACTTGCGAAGTGGATTGAAGGATGCCTGCCCTGTGCAGGCACGGGGATGGATCGACAGGGATGGGCACGCGTGTGTACATGCTGCGGGGGGCGGGGGTGTGTGTGGGGAATGCCCGTGTTCACGCATGTGCATCTGTGTTGGCACTTGCACACGTATGGTCGTGTGCCACCTTCTCAGAGGCGAGGAGAAGACTTCAAGAGGCTAAAGCATTGGTCAGTTTCAGGCAGTGGTTGTCTGCGTGGGACGCCAGAACTCCTTGGGCCACTGAAGGATGTGGTGAAGATACCCCAGGGGCCTGGGGACCCCTGGGCCTTCTAGAAGGCTCTCCCTTCCCTCATTCCCAGCTGAGGAGCCTCAAGAAGCATTGCCAGGTGACCGAGCAGACTCCCTGGAGAAAGGCCCTTGGACCGTGAGGGCTTCTGAATCAAGCCACTCTCCCTGCCGAGGGCAGAGGTGGGTGCTGCTGCAGGAAGTTATGATTGACATGCCAGAGGGGGGCGGGCCCGGGTTAGAGTCTCACGCTGCTGCTCCCCGGCTCTGCCTTCCGGAGAGTGGGCTGAGCCTCCCCACCTCGACTGCCTCATCTGTAAAGTGAGAATAAACCAGCCTGCCGAGCAGAGCCCCTGGGGAGAGTCAATGACGCGGTTTAGATGGAGGGGCCTGGCACATAGTAGGTGTGCAATAAATAGTAGTCTGTCCACTTTCTTTCCTTCCCAGGGAAGGTGCCAAGGCTTCAGGTCTGGGTCTGGGACTGGATGACTGTGGGGAGTCCCTCCGCTTTCCCCTCTGAGCCTCAGTTTCCCCATCTGTCAGTAAGGAAGCCGGCCTGGGACTTGTGAAGGGTCCTCCCTAGCTCTGATGGACTCTGAGCCCACCTCGTAGACCTGCTCTGAGCCAGCTGCAGGGGCTGGTGGCCCCTCCAAGGGCACTGAGTGCCCCATGGTGGAAGAGAACTTGAACCCACACAGGTGGGCAATGGGCAGAGACCCCTCCCTCCAACACACACACACATACACACGCACATCTGCGCACTGGCTTAGACAGAAAAACCAGGCTTGCTTGATTGGAGGGTGGGGACAGTGTTTCTTGCTGGGGAAACCCCTGGCGGAAAATTCCTCTCTGAGAAGAGCAGCTACTGGGAGCCGTCATTGTTTCTAAATTAGAGCTTAAACCTCCGCTGCCAGCATGGAGCCTGCAAGCAGCGAGTCGCTAGTCATGGCCGGGCAGGGGGTGATGGGGGCTGGCAGGGAGCGGCGTGGGCACACGGGGAAGAAACCTGGAGCCAGCACAGCCCTGGCCTGGCCGTGTGACCCTGGGCCAACCTTTCAGCCTCCCTGAGCCACAGAGACGTGGCCATACCCCCACTGGGGCAGGGAGGGTCCTTTGGGCACTCCTTCAGCTCCATCCCCATGTTGAAAACCAGAGGAAACAGGGATGGGTTGCTCTGCAGTTCGGAACCAGTCCTGAGCAGAATCCACGGCCGCTGCGGGATGGAAGCCCACTGCCCAGCCCCTGCTCTCTCCACACTGACCCCGCCCCAGTGCAGGTCCCTGGGGTGTTCAGGGTCCCTTCCCACCTCTGTCTGGAAGAGCCTTGCCCCAGATCGTCTATGGCTGCCTCCTTCTCATTTTTCAGGTCTCAGCTCAAACGCTTTCTACTCTGTAGGGTCTTCTGCAACCACTCTACCCAGAGAAGCTCTCCCGAACTAATTCTCCTTCAAATGATTTTTATGGACCTACAGGGAGAAATGCAGTTTGCCTTAGGAGCCAGTACGCACACACACACAGAAACTAAAGCAAAAATTCACACAATCCTGCTCCTTACTGCATCTGAGTGGTGGTAATTCACTCAGTTCACTCCCTTCCATCCCATCCCACCCCTCCCCTCCCTCCTTCCCCGCAGTTCTCTGCCACCCCCTGGAGGTCGGCCCCTCTGGGTAATCATTCTGCCCAGAACAGGCAGAGCCATCTATTTTCTCCCCCAGACAATTAGCAGCCTATTAAGGACCTCTATGCAAATACGCACTAATTGACCCACCACACAGCAGCTCCTGGAGAGAGAAGGATGACTCCAGATGGCTTGATGATAGGGATTTGGGGCCTTTCTTTCAAAGTCCCTCTTGGTGAAGAAAGTGATCTGGGCTCAGAGGAGAGCTGCCAGCCGCCTGACAGGGAAGCCCAGTGGACTGGGTGACCCTTCATCAAACCACTGGAAAAGGGGAACTGTCATTTCTTATATATATATATGTATTACTTGTTTGTTTGTTTACTGACCGTGCTGGGCTCAGTAGTTGTGGCGCCTGGGCTTAGTCGTCCTGTGGCATGTGGCATCCTCCAGATCAGGGGACAAACCTAAGTCTTGCATCGGCAGAGGGTTCTTTGCCACTGAGCCACCAGGGGCGCCCAGAACCGTCATTTCATCATGACCTTTATCTCCCCGCCACACCCTTGTCCCTTCCTGCAACTCTTTCCCTTCTCCCCAGCTCAGAGTTTAGATGGTTCGCTGACAGCTGCTCCAATGGGTCCATGCCTTTTCAAGCATGTGATTACCTCCCCTTAAAAAAAAAAATTGACTTTGCTTTTTAGAGAAGTTTTACTCTCACAGCCAAATTGGGCAGAAAGTTGGGAGCTTTCCCAGGTATCCCCTGCCCCCCGCCTCAGATGGCCTCCCGCACCATCGACATCCGCCAGAAGAGGGGGACCTTGGTTATAATTGATTAACCTGCATTGACACATTGTGTTTTCCCAAAGTCGATAGTTTGCCTTAGGGTTCATTACTGGTGTTGTACACTCTGTAGATTTTGGCAAATTGTAATGTGTATCTACCAATGTAGTGGGCTTCCCTGGTGCCTCAGATGGTAAAGAATCTGCCAGCAATGCAGGACACCTGAGCTTGATCTCTGGGTTGGGAAGATTCCCTGGAGAAGGGCATGGCAACCACTCCAGTATTCCTGCTTGGAGAATCCCAGGGACAGAGGAGCCTGGTGGACTATAGTCCATGGGATCGCAAAAGAGTCGGACATGGCTGAGCGACTAACATTTACTTACTTATACGTACCATTGTAGCATCATACAGAAGAGAGTTCTTACCCTAAAAATCGTCAGGTCCCCTATGCATCCATCCCCTCCTAACCCCTGGCGACCGCTGATCTTTTTGCTGTCTCCACAGTTCTGCTTTTCCGGAATGTCGTATATTGATAGTTGGAATCGCACAGTGTGTAGCCGTTCAGACTGGCTTCTTCCACTTAGAAATATATATTAAAGTTTCCTTCATGTCTTTTCATGGCTTGATAGCTCATTTCCTTTTAACACTGAATATTATTCCATTGTCTGGATGTACCACAGTTTATTTATCATTCACCTACTGAAGCACCTCTTGGTTGCTTGCAGGGTTTGTCAGTTACGAGCAACGCTGCTATAAGCCTCCCTGTGCAGGCTTCTGTGTGGGCATCAGTTCTGGACTCCTTTGGGTAAGTACCAAGGAGCATGATTGCTGGACCATCTGGCTAGACTGTGTCTAGTTTTTGTGTAGTGTATCTTTGAAGACTAACTGTAACTAACTCTTACCGAGTCCCCTTGGTTAAGAGTGCATGTTCTGAGGCCAGATAGCCTTTGTTTGAGCCCTGCTCCACCATTCCTTAGCTGTGTGACCTTGCATAGGTGACTTAACCTCTCTGAACCTCAGCTGTCTCATCCACAAAATGAGGCTAACACATGAGATCTTTCATATAGGATTGTTGGAAGGATCAAACAAGCTGATATATAGAACAGTGCCTTGCGCATGCGTGCGTGCCTGTGGGTTAAGTCGCTCCAGTCATGTCCGACTGTGATGTAGGAGGCGCTCAATGAGTATTAGCAAATGCCCTTACTAGAGCGCTATGTATTTTATTTATTTATTTATTGTCGGCTGTGCTGGGTCTTCGATGCTGCATGCAGGCTTTCTCTAGTTGTGGCGAGCGGGGAGAGGAGGGGCTACTCTCTAGTTGCAGAGTGCAGGCTTCTCGTTGCAGTGGCTTCTTTTGTTGCAGAGCACAGGCTCTAGGGCACACAGGGTTCAGAAGTTTCGGCTCTCAGGGTCTAGAGGGCCGGCTCGGTAGTTGTGGCTCACAGGCTTAGCTGCATCGTGGCATGTGGGATCTTCCTGGACCAGGATCGAACCGGCATCCCCTGCATTTCAAGGCGGATTCTCAACTACTGACCCACTGGGGAAGCCCTGTTATGTCTTTGAAACACATTAGCTTCTTTCACCCTTATACTTTCCTAACAAGGCAGGGGGGATCATTCCTATTTTACAGATGAGGAAACTGAGTCTCACACCACTTGCTGAGATCACACAGCCACCCCGTGGCTGAGGCAGGTTCAAGCCAGAAACGTCTGACAACTAGATCTTACCCCAGATCTGACACCATTCCTCACATTTCTCACTGTGGCTCAGCCCGATTCCCTGTCACAAGCGACGATGGCCGTAAAGTTTGCCTGTGGAGCAAGAGATGCCGGAGTCATTAGCTGGGGAAACAAAATTTTAATATTTACTCATAATGGGCACCATATGTTCCCTCTGATTTTTTTATTTAATTACATCATGGCGGATGGCTGGGTGTTAAAGGCCATTAAGCTAATGGCACTTTGCCTTCTCATTTATCTTCTCGAGTTTTGGGAAAGATGAATGAAAGGAGGCGTTGATGGTGAGCTGTGAGCTCTGGGCAGTGGTGGGTGAGTCTCTGTCCTGGAAACCGAGGGAGTGAAGAGTCGGGGTTCTGGAGACTCTTCCTTGGAGGGGTGAGGATGCAAGAGACAGCACAAGCTGTGTACACATGCTCAAATATGCGGAATCTTGGATGAAAGCAATCTCGTGTTTTTGGACCCAGGAAGTAAATCTGTGTATACAGAGTGCCCATTGCAGCTTCACACAGTGGCCAGAAACCGGAGAAAAGGGTATGCACGCCCATCGTGGGCACTGTGGGTTCCTTACACTCTAGCACACCCGTGAGAGAGGGGAGTGTGTCCCAGAGGCGGGGTCCACACACCAGATGAGGGTGCAAAATTCTTCCCCAGGGTTAGTTGGGTGAATGAAATTCTCCATTCCTGAAGACTGAGTGAAAGCCACAGGACTTGGATTTATAATGGTTATTTCTCAGACTATTTCATTACCTCTCTCACCAGCCAAGTGAGTGGTCCAGGAGCAGGAAGGATGAGAGGAACTTAGATTAAAGGAGTCTGGGGGTCCATCTAGCTGGAGAAGAGGTGTCTGAGGGATGTCTCCAAACTCACAAAGGATCCTTCCTTTGAGGCTGGAATTCAACTGAGAGATAGAAAGTGTGAGAAAGAGGGCTGGCTCTCCTGGTGGTTTGCTGTGTGCGTGCCATTACCTCATGACATTAAGACTAAGTTCTGCCCTTGAATTCATGCCCCACTTCTTGCTAGCTGAATGCATGGACAAGCTACTTAATCTCTGTGAGCCTTAGCTTGCCCATCTGTAAGATGGGTGTAGTCATGCCCACACTTCACATTCACGAGAGGTCATGTATTGCCTTCTAAGAATCTGGGTGAAGATCTACATTCAGGAGGTTTAGCATAGCACTACTTATGTACAGGGAAGAAAAATGAAATATTTTACACATCTAACGATAAGGAAAAGATTGGACAAGTCAGGGTATATTCCAAGTAAAGGATACCATGGGTAAGTAGTTTATTTAGGTGAAGAGCACGCTAGGTCCTTTTCCTTCCCTGGTGAAAGTTGCTCAGTCATGTCTGACTCTTTTCCACCCCATGGACTATACAGTCTGTGAAATTCTCCAGGCCAGAACACTGGAGTGGGTAGCCTTTCCCTTCATCCAGGGGATCGTCCCAACCCAGGGATCGAACCCAGGTCTCCGGCGTTGCAGGCGGATTCTTTACCAGCTGAGCCACACCCTGAGTGGGGGAGAAAAACAGGGAAGGGAAAACACCAAGGCAAGGTGGTGCATCAGTCAGCTACCACTGAGGGCACCTGAGGCTGGGGAAGCTCAGGGAGCCTGTGCAAAGACAGCCAGACTTATTCCATCAGTGGGGCGAGGAGCTGGGCATTTACACACCGACTCCCATCCGTCATCGACTGAGTCTGCTTCCAAATGGCACTTGGCAGTCAATTCCATAGGTAGGGCACAGACCTCCTCTATTACAGATTTACCAGACTGGCAGAAACAAAAAGGGTGACAGCATTAAGTGTTGATGGGATTTGTAGCCGTAGGCATGCTCATCGTACGTTACTGGGGAAGGTGGTGTGGGGGGATTGTCACTACAGCCATTTTAGAGAACAGATCATCATTTCCTGGGATAGTCATAAGATGCTCTCACAGGAGGACCCAGGAGTTGTACTCCTAAATATATACACATCCTGCGTTATCAAAGATAACAAAGAAACAAAGATAATAGTGTTTGCAGCGACTAGGGAGGGCATACCATTCTGCCCAAGCCATATGAGCTGAGACTTGATGATGAGGAAGCCCTGGGAAGGAAAGTGAGATCCTTGTAACAGGGCAGTGAAAGGCAAAACCACACATATTCTCTGTAAGTCATAATAAGAGGTAACACTGACACCCGCATATATTAGTTCAGCTCAATATTTAGTCCTTACACCAGTGCTATGAGATAAGTCCTGCTATTCCCCCCTTTTTATAGACAGGGAAACTGAGGCATACAGGGGTTAATAACCACCTCAAACCGTTCTGGGGAGGATCAAGTAATGCAATGGAAATAAGATGCTCGACACAGTGCCTATGTATTTCAGTTCAGTTCAGTTCAGTCGCTCAGTCGTGTTCGACGCTTTGCGACCCCATGGACTGCAGCACACCAGGCCTCTCTGTCCATCACCAACTCCTGGAGTTTACTCAAACTCATGTCCATTGAGTCAGTGATGCCATCCAACCATCTCATCCTCTGTCATCCCCTTCTCCTCCTGCCTTCAATCTTTTCCAGCATCAGCGTCTTTTTCAATGAGGCAGCTCTTCGCATCAGGTGGCCAAAGTATTGGAGTTTCAGCTTCAACATTAGTCCTTCCAATGAATATTCAGGACTGGTCTCCTTTAGGATGGACTGGCTGTATCTCCTTGCTGTCCCAGGGACTCTCAAGAGTCTTCTTCAACACCACAGTTCAAAAGCATCAATTCTTTTTTTTTTTTTTTTTTTTTAATTTTTAGTTTTTTATTTTTTAAATTTTAAAATCTTTAATTCTTACATGCATTCCCAAACATGAACCCCCCCTCCCACCTCCCTCCCCAGAACATCTTTCTGGGTCATCCCCATGCACCAGCCCCAAGCATGCTGCATCCTGCGTCAGACATAGACTGGCGATTCAATTCACATGATAGTATACATGTTAGAATGTCATTCTCCCAAATCATCCCACCCTCTCCCTCTCCCTCTGAGTCCAAAAGTCCATTATACACATCTGTGTCTCTTTCCCTGTCTTGCATACAGGGTCATCATTGCCATCTTCCTAAATTCCATATATATGTGTTAGTATACTGTATTGGTGTTTTTCTTTCTGGCTTACTTCACTCTGTATAATCGGCTCCAGTTTCATCCATCTCATCAGAACTGATTCAAATGAATTCTTTTTAACGGCTGAGTAATACTCCATTGTGTATATGTACCACAGCTTTCTTATCCATTCATCTGCTGATGGACATCTAGGTTGTTTCCATGTCCTGGCTATTATAAACAGTGCTGCGATGAACATTGGGGTACATGTGTCTCTTTCAATTCTGGTTTCCTCGGTGTGTATGCCCAGAAGTGGGATTGCTGGGTCATAAGGTAGTTCTATTTGCAATTTTTTAAGGAATCTCCACACTGTTCTCCACAGTGGCTGTACTAGTTTGCATTCCCACCAACAGTGTAGGAGGGTTCCCTTTTCTCCACACCCTCTCCAGCATTTATTGCTTGCAGATTTTTGGATCGCAGCCATTCTGACTGGTGTGAAGTGGTACCTCATTGTGGTTTTGATTTGCATTTCTCTAATAATGAGTGATGTTGAGCATCTTTTCATGTGTTTGTTAGCCATCCGTATGTCTTCTTTGGAGAAATGTCTATTTAGTTCTTTGGCCCATTTTTTGATTGGGTCGTTTATTTTTCTGGAGTTGAGCTGCAGAAGTTGCTTGTATATTTTTGAGATTAGTTGTTTGTCAGTTGCTTCATTTGCTATTATTTTCTCCCATTCAGATGGCTGTCTTTTCACCTTGCTTATATTTTCCTTTGTTGTGCAGAAGCAAAAGCATCAATTCTTCTGCACTCAGCTTTCTTCATAGTCCAACTCTCACATCCATACATGACCACTGGAAACACCATAGCCTTGACTAGACAGACCTTTGTTGCCAAAGTAATGCCTCTGCTCTTTCATATGCTGTCTAGATTGGTCATAACTTTCCTTCAAAGGAGTGAGCGTCTTTTAATTTTATGGCTGCAGTCACCATCTGCAGTGATTTTGGAGCCCAAAATTATAAAGTCTCTCACTGTTTCCACTGTTTCCCCATCTATTTCCCATGAAGTGATGGGACCAGATGCCGTGATCTTAGTTTTCTGAATGTTGAGCTGTAAGTCAACTTTTCCACTCTCCTCTTTCACTTTCATCAAGAGGCTCTATAGTTCTTCTTCGATTTCTGCCATAACGGTGGTGCCATCTGCATACCTGAGATTATTGATATTTCTCCCGGCAATCTTGATTCCAGCTTGTGTTTCTTTCAGCCCAGCGTTTCTCATGATGTACTCTGCATATAAGTTAAATAAGCAGGGTGACAGTATACAGCCTTGATGTACTCCTTTTCCTATTTGGAACCAGTCTGTTGTTCCATGTCCAGGTCTAACTATTGCTTCCTGACCTGCATACAGATTTCTCAAGAGGCAGGTCAGGTGGTCTGGTATTCCCATCTCTCTCAGAATTTTCTGCAGTTTGTTGTGGTCCACACAGTCAAAGGCTTTGGCATAGTCAATAAAGCAGAGGTATATGTTTTTTTGGAACTTTCTTGCTTTTTCAATGATCCAGTGGATGTTGGCAATTTGATCTCTGGTTCCTTTGCCTTTTCTAAAACCAGCTTGAACATTTGGAAGGTCACGATTCACATATTGCTGAAGCCTGGCTTGGAGAATTTTTAGCATCATTTTACTAACATGTAAGATGAGTGCAATTGTGCAGTAGTTTGAGCATTCTTTGGCATTGCCTTTCTTAGGGATTGGAATGAAAACGGACCTTTTCCAGTCCTGTGGCCACTGCTGAGTTTTCCTGGCTGGCATATTGAGTTTTTTTGCTGGCATATTGAGTGCAACACTTTCACAGCATCATCTTCTAGGATTTGAAATAGCTCATTCAACTGGAATTCCTGTGTATTTGGTATTAGCAAATGCCAGTGGTTTCTGATATTGTTACTATTTAGCCAAGACCAAAAGGTAACCACTGACCTGGGCTCCCAGTTTCTTGGAGGTCCCCAGGTGGATCTCCTACCCAGAACCATGAAGAAGTTGAACTTTTGCAAACCTGATTCCTCAGCATCTTTTTCTTGGCAAGTTTGGATGGTCAGGGAATCAGCTGGTGTCTGGGCTTGTGCCCTGAGGTCAAGTTCAGGGAGTTGTGGAAAGAGAACCAGGCCCCTGCCGAGCCTTATGGGCTTCCAGCCAGACATACCTGCTCCCCAGAATCTGGAGTGGGAAGTGCAACAGCCCCACCAGGGAGGGAGCCATGGGACAAGCTGTACCTCCTATTTTCCCTTCCCTCAGGGCAGCTCTGCCCTGCCCATCATATTCTTGGCAGCTCAGCACCCGAGGTTCATTCTGGTGCTAAAAATAGGCTGTGTTTAGACACTCTGGAGCTCCGGCTAGAAACACGAACTGCAGTAACCAAACACTGTCATTCCTGCAAAGAGGGCCTCTCGTCCTCCCTGTCACGGCAACTCATGCCAGCCCAGGGAGGGAGGCAGGGTAGGGGGTTTGTGCCACTTTCAGCAGATGGGAAAACTGATGCTCAGAGCAGGTCTCACGTGAAATGCAAAGGGATGAAGCTGTGATAGCCAGCTTTTAAGGAAC
Organism: Ovis canadensis; assembly: GCF_042477335.2. Taxonomy (NCBI): domain Eukaryota; kingdom Metazoa; phylum Chordata; class Mammalia; order Artiodactyla; family Bovidae; genus Ovis; species Ovis canadensis. The sequence goes on along the minus strand of NC_091261.1, from coordinate 75,177,569 downwards.
ACCATCTCTGCTCCTGTGGGTGATCTCATCAAGTCCTCCCCAAGACCCTGCGAGGGAGACTTCTAGGGGCTACCCACTTTGCTGAGAGAAAACAGCAGCTGAGAGAGGTGAAGACACCTGTCGAGTCTTGTTAACACGATTCTGGCTTCCAGCTTGTAATGAACAACCGGAAACAGACGGGAAGGGGCAGCTGGAGGCCAAGGCGTGCCCCCAGCCCAGGGTGGGACATACATAAGCTACGGAGTCCGGGACACCAATCACACCTACTTTGCAGGTTGCCAGGAGGGAGGAGTTGGTTAGAGGTTTGTAAAACCTTCAAACACAGTGTTCAGCCAGCGGCAGTTGCTTCCATTCCCCAGTTCTGTCTGGAGAGACACAGACAAAGAGAGATGGAGAGAGACTTGGAAAGAAAGAGAGAGAAGGGAGAGGAAGGATGATGGGTGGACAAGAGTGACAGACGTTTCCCTGGGGGAGGTGGGATAGGCTCAGCGGGGGCCCCTGTACCCTAGGACCACCCGCAGCTGAGAAGCGCAGGATGCTGCTGCAGGGGGCCCTGCATTTGCAACTACCTCTGGCTGTCACTCGGGGATTTGGCTCATGGCAGGGACCCGTGGTGGAGGTTCAAGCTCTCTGATTTTTCTCACTATTTTCTGCGCCAGTGTTCCCTGGGGACTTACCGGCCTCCAGAGGACGGGGCTGACGTAGCGAGAGCACACACAGGGTCCCAGTGAGCAGACCTGCCCCTCCCCCATGCCCATGGGGCTCGGATTCCAGGGCGATCTCCTTCCAGGTGCCCTCCTCCACCTCCCAGCACTGGCAGTTTGGTGTGGGCAACTCGAGTCAGCATCCGCCTTCCCCAGGAGGAGCCCCCTTCCTCAGAACCCACGCCCCCGCTTTCCCCAATCCCAAGTCCGGCACCACCGTTGCCTCAGTCTCTCTGTTCCCTGCCAGCTTCTAATGAGCTCATTATCTTCTTAAAACCCATTTGGCACCCACTTAGAGAAAAGATGTGTTGAAATGTAAAAGAACAGGAAGGGAACAAGAAAAAGGAACTAGACCCAGAAACGTCCTCAGAGAGACAGAGAGCCACAGGGGACACCACAGCGGAAATCTTTGCTGTCTCCTTACCCGCGGCAGATGTGGGGCTTGCTGGTGGCAAGGGGCTCTGAAGGCAGCTCACGTGTGCTCACGGGAGGGGAGGGGCTGAGGGCTTTTCTTGAGTACCCACTGTGTGCCAGATGCACAGAGTACAATTTTTTTTTAATTGGGGTATAGTTGCTTTACAATGCTGTGTTGGTTTTCTGGTATACAATGAAGTGAATCGGCTATATGTGTACATATATCCCCTCCCTCTTGGACTTCCCTCCCACCCTGCACCCCCATCCCACCCATCGAGGTCACCACGGAGCACCAAGCTGAGCCCCCTGTGCTCTTCCTAGTTTTTAATGCAATCCTCCAAGCAATCTATTTAGGGGGGGGAGTGTCAAGCTTCTTATGTCCACTTCACAGGTCAGGAGCCTCGGTCGCTGAGAAGAGGTGTCTTACCCCAGCCACACAGGTGGTGGATGAAAGAGGCGGGATTTGAGCCCAGGTCCTTCTGCCTGCAGAGCCCATGCTCTTTCTGCATGCCTCTGGAAGGGCTGGTGTCCCCCCCACCGCCTGTTCCCATGAGGGCTGCTGGTCTTTCTTCATCCTGGCCCAGCTGCGGAAATCTCTGCCATGTGCGTGATTTACATGGAATACCAGGGGACACCCCTCACTGCCCAGAGGTTTTTAAGCTGATAAGAGGCTGGTCTTTCCAAAGTGTCGATGTGACCATGAAACTTCAGTTAGAGCATAGTCCAGACAGACTTCTGAGCTTGGCATTCAAGGCTCCGCAGGGTCTGACTCCAACCCACCACTTCACTGCCTTCTTACCATGCCCTAAGCTCCTCTATTGGCTCAGAAGGTAAAGCATCTGCCTGCGATGCAGGAGACCCAGGTTCGATCCCTAGGTCGGGAAGATCCCCTGCAGATGGACATGGCAACCCATTCCAGTATTCCTGCCTGGAGAATCCCATGCACGGAGGAGCCTGGTGGGCTATATACAGTCCTTGGGGTCGCAAAGAGTCAGACACGACTGAGCAACTTGACTTCACTCACTAAGCTCCTCAGCTGCCTCCACCCCAGTGCCCTGCCCTGGGTATGTGCTGTTCCTCCTCCCTAAAGTGTCTTTCTGCTGTTTATTCACCCAGAAAGCTGACTCTTCCTGCAAGACCTGCCAGCTTAAAGACGCCTTCCAGAGGGAAGCCCTCTCTGATTCCCCTCAGGGCAGCTTCAGACCCTCACTTCTCGGGGCTCCCACATTCCGGGGCCTCTTACCCCAGGGTGCAGAAACCCCTTGACATTGTAAGCCAATATCTAGGAACTTTTGTGCAAGCGCTCTTCTCTGGGCATATGCCTGTAGGTTTTTTTTTTTTTTTTTCACCATATTCTCAAAGGAATACAAGACTAGAATAGATGTGTGGTTAGGGACACAAGCTGTGAAATCAGATGAGCCCAGGTTCACAAGCCAGCTGCCACTTACCAGCTGTGTGGCCCTGGAAAAGTTACTTTATCATCCTGTGCCTCATTCCTTTCCCCTTTGAAATGGATCTAAATCTGCCTCGTTGGATTGATATGACAATTAAATCAGAGCATTATGTTTGTAGAGCGGTATCTGGCATATAATAAGTGCTCGATGAACATTAGCTGTTAATATTAATTTCTGTTTTATATCTTATATATACATCTACTATGGGATTTATCTTTGTCTCTCTGCCTGGAAAATTCCATGGACAGAGGCTGGGCTGCAGTCCATGGTGTTGAGAAGAGTCGGGCACAACTGATTTCGACTTCACTTCCGCTTTTCACTTTCATGCATTGGAGAAGGAAATGGCAACCCACTCCAGTGTTCTTGCCCGGAGAATCCCAGGGACGAGGGAGCCTGGTGGGCTGCTGTCTATGGGGTCGCACAGAGTCAGACACGACTGAAGTGACTTAGCAGCAGCAGCAGCAGCTCTAGTATGGTGATTTGATGTGGTGATCATTTAAATTGCTCTCTCTCAGTAAACTCTGAATTCTTTGAAAGCAGCAACTCTGATTTATTTTTTTCAAAATTATTTATTTCCGCATTCCAAGCACATGCACGGTAGGCGAGTAAGACATGTTGCTAGATGAATGGAGGAATGGGCGGATGACTGGGTAGGTGGAGAGCTGGGTGGGTGAGTGGGCTGCTCCAATTCAGATGGATAGATAGATGAGTGAATGGGTGATGGATGGATGGGCGGATGGATTAACGAACAGATGAATGATGAATGGATGGAGGGGTAGGGGAATTGATGGATAGATTAAGAATGAATGATGGATGGGCGAAAAGACTGTGACTTAATGGATGGATGGATGGGTAGGTGGACTGCTGAATAGATTAAAGAATGATGGATGGATGAAGAGAGAGTTTGACCCCACAAGAGCATGCATTTGGGGCTGTCTTGTTCATTGAATAGTTCCAAGCGCTTACAACGATAGCTAGCACACGTAGGTGCTCAGTGCTTAATTCTTGAATGAATAGGATGGCATATGGAGGAACACTGGACTCTACCTTGAACCCCAGTTACACTCTCATGCTGCTGTCTGGATTTGGTAGGGGCTGTCACCATTCAAATCACCCATTGGCTGGCTGACACTTGAATCCTTTGCAGTGGCCAAGATTGTCATGAGGCCCCCTGCTGGTGGTGATATGAAACCACATAAGGCAAATGGAGTTCTTTTTTCTTTTTTTCCACTTTCTAATTTACAATCTATTTTCTTCCAGACTGCTGATCCTGAGTGTTTACTGGAAAAACCGTGGTTGTCAAACCTTTGTGCTCGTGATCATCACCTAAGAGCACCTGGTTACACCTGTAGGTTTCCTCCTCAACCAGAAATTCCGATTGGAGAGAGTAGGAATCTTCATGGATAGCCAGGCTCCCAGGGGATGCTGAATCAGATGCTCCTCGGACCACACTCTGAGGGGCCCTCATAGAATGAGCCGCCACTGGCCACTGGGAGCAGGTGGAGACGGGCTGCTGCTTCGGGGGCTGTCTCGGAACTCCCAAGGGATGCCCTGACCGTGTGGGAGAAAGAGTCAGAAAGTGGGGGTTCGGAGCTGTGCTTTGGTGTTAGGACCATCCTAGCTTCCAATCCCACCTCCACCACTCACCAGCTGTGTATTCTCAGTTTCCTCGTTTGTAAAATGGGAAATAGTCACTTCCCATGGGAACATGGGGGAGAATAATACACATAGAAGGCTCAGTACAAAGCAGAGCGTGCCAAGTGCAACAAATACTGAGTGAATGCGTATGTTGCTAAATAATTCTGCTTTCCTTCCTTCTCCTTTTCCTCCTTGGACAGAAGAGAGGGACTCTGGATTTGAACTCTTCCATTACAACGTGATCCTGGTGAGAGAAGGAACTGTGTCTCTTGAGTTCACAGCTTTATTTCCAGCACCTAGAACAGAGTCTGGAGGAGGGCATGGCAACCCACTCCAGTATTCCTGCCTGAAAAAATCTCATGGACAGAGAAGCCTGGTGGGCTACAGTCTACATGGGGTCCCAAAGAGTCGGACAGACTGAAGCGAATTAGCACACATGCAGGACGTGCCTGCTACACAGTAGGTCTTCTATAAATATGTGTTTGGGAGGAAAAGATGAACAAATTTGATCTAGTTCAATATCAGCCACGTCCAGCAGACAGTCTGGCAAAGACCTAGGAAGTACATTTGGATTTAAAGTAACCCCCATGAGTCAGCATATAGTTGACAAACACGCAGACGTATTGGGCTTAAGAAGGCCTTCCCCCATGGCTCAGCAGTAAAGAATCCACCTGCAATGCAGGAGATGCAAGAGGTGCAGGTTCGATCCCTGGGTTGGGAAGATCCCTTGGAGAAGGGAATGGCAACCCACTCCAGTATTCGTGCGTGAAAGATCCCCTGGACAGAGGAGCCTGGTGGGCTACAGTCCACGGGGTCACAAAGAGTCAGACATGACTGAGCACTGAGCAGTGGGGCCTAAGGACCTGAGCTTGTCCGAGATAAAGCTTGTCCCAAGACGAGGACCAGTAGGGGTTGCTTTTACCCAGCACTGCTGGGTTCCTTGGGCCACTGGTTTCCTCCCTCTCTGGACTCTGCATTGCCCCCTCCCCTGAGAATGTTCAAGAAAGCTTCACGTTCTGGCCTCTGCCAGGAGGTTTCTTATGTCTGGACCTGTGCTCTTTTGCAGGTGGCAGCCCTGAGCCCTAACGCTTCACCAGATGAAAGGCTGCCCGCTTGTGTTTCCACCAGGCGGACAGACCGAGCTTGGTCCCCAGCTGGGAAAGAGGCCCTCTGTGCATTAACCCAGCTCCTATAGGCCTGAGCAACGGAGAAGGGGCAAGAAGCAAACTCCAGCTGCCTGTGAACCCTCACAGCATCCTCCTCCCTTTGCTATTTTCCAAGTTCTTTGGGAATTCTGAGGCAGAGAACAAGATGTAGGAAAATGGGACCAACTCCTGAGTGCCCTGAACCTCAGCACCGCTTTCATGACCCAAAGAAGCTCACCTTGACCTCGGGAGGGCTGCTGAACCCTGTCCTCTCTTCTCTTGGCGTCAGCCAAGCATTGGACTTGCCCTCCTGCCCTGGACTTGGCAGTCACCTTCACAGCGGGATTAAGACTGAAGACCCCCAGGGGCTCCATCCCTAAGGGAAGACTGAGGAACAAAGCCCTCCTCCATTCTCTCCCTGGACCACACCCCCCAACCCCCAGCTGAGCCCCAGCGATCCAGTCCGGAATGATCCCACTATGGCCAAGCTCTGGTTCAAATTCCAGCGGTACTTCCGCAGGAAGCCTGTGCGTTTCTTTACCTTCCTGGTGCTCTACCTGACGGCTGGGAGCCTTGTCTTCCTTCACTCTGGTTTTGTGGGTCAGCCTGCCGTCTCCCAGAACCAGGCCAACCCCGCTGTGGGGGTCCCAGTGGAGGGCGCTGAGCTGACCTTCCTGGGTGACTTAAATCTGGGCAGAGGTTTCCGGGACACAGGTGAAGTCTCAAGCATCGCCCGCAGGTACGGACCCTGGTTCAAGGGCAAGGACGGGAATGAGAGAGCCAAGCTAGGGGACTACGGGGGAGCCTGGAGCCGGGCCCTCAAGGGGAGGGTCGTCCGGGAGAAGGAGGAGGAGCGAGGTAAGAGGGGTGAGCCTCTGGGCTGGAAGGTGGCCTCGGACAAGGGAGGGGGATGATGATATGATATTATGGTAACAGCTGCGAGCGCTCAGTGTTGCCTAGGAACCAGCCATCATATATGCAGGAGGTTTCGCAGAGGAGAAAACTGAAGCTCAGAGACATTAGGTAGCTTGCCCAGGGTCACACAGCTTATAAACATCCACGCTTAGAGCTGAACGCTGAATCTGTCAGAGGTCAACATCTGACCCTCCCGTGCCTTTATAGCCCTTGTTACATGCAGCTGAACATCAAAACCCTGAGCATCTGTTGAGCACTTACTAAGGGCCAGGCACTTTTCCAAGCACTTGACAGGCATCGAATTACAGCCACAACTCCATGTGATAGGAGCTATTATTCCCATTTTAAAGATGAGGAAACTGAGGCCCCGGGAGCCTAAGGTCACACAGCTAGCTAGTGGCAGAGCTTCTGTTCCCTGCAGTTTGCCTCTCCGTCCGCTTAGCTGGATCACTTGGTGAGGGCGCTTAGGGGACTTCGTTTCGTTGCATTTTCTTAGCCTGTCACATTCAAATTGGGCTTTTCTTCCTAAGTACTTCACCTCACTTGATTTTCACTACACTCCATGGTCTTAAGGAATGTGATCCTATGCCCATGGAAACAGGCTTGGAGAAGTGCAAACTTTCCCCAAGGCTGCATAGCTGGTCAGTGACAAGTGACAAAGCAGACACATCTGGCCTGGATGCTGGCTCTATGACTACTTCCCAGGGTCAACCGATGTCCCCTCATCAGAGCAGCGTTCTGGGGAGGACCCCACAACTCCTGCAATTCATGAGGTTAACACGAATGGACATTTCCAGAAATGCAGCCAGATGGTTTGGGAGGATCTACCACTGGTCAGGACAGAAGGAAACCCTCCCCAACCCTTGTGTTCCCTGCCACACGTCACACTTCCGCTGTGATTCAACTTGTGGAAAAACCCCTTCTGCCCCCTTGGAAGGAAGCAGGGCTATTGGAGGGGACTTGTCCTGGGGAGCATGTTTCCCTGCTTCAGTCCCAACCTGCGTCTGGCTCAGGAGCCATCAAGAAGACCCCATCATCTCACCCTCAGGAATTTCCTAGAATTCCACTTCCTTAAAAACTTCACAGGGCAGTGAAGGAGAAGGTGAGAGGCAGCAGAATGGCTTAGGGGACTTGGATTCATAGTCCAACTCCACTCCAACCAGTCACGTAGTCCAAGCAAGTGGCTTGACCTTTTCATACCTCAGTTTTGTCATCTGTAAAATGGGAACAATGGCCTCCTTCCTGCCAGCCTTCTCCTGAGAGTTTGATGAGACATGATTATGGAAATACCTAGCATGATGCCTGCACAGAGTAGAGTCTTAGGGGTGATCAGGAAGGTCTTGCGGATCCACCTGGGTAAGGGACCCCATCTTGTAGGCATAGCTGAGGTGTGAGGTGCTACCCTGATGGAGAAATTCCCTCACCACCTTCTCCAATCACCAAGCTTCATCTCATCCCAGCCACTCCAAACTCTTTCTGCTACTTTGCAAGCCCCATCAAACTTATGATAAATTCCAGAGCCCCCAGCATGACCCACCATGTTATAACACTTGGCATTACATGTTGTAACATTAACATGTAACACTTCCCACCCACTTCACCACACATCTCTCTCCGCTTTGCTCCTTGCTACTCATTAAACACATCAATCCCAATCCTACCTCAGGATCTTTTTATAGTTAGTCCCTTCCATCTGGGATGCTCTTCCCTGTATCTTTGCATGGCCCCCTTCCTCCCTTCCATCAGGTCTCCAGTCAAACCGTGCCATCCCGTAGAGGTCTTCCTGGAATGCCCTAGAGTAGCCCCATTTTGTGCCTGGTCAGGACCACATTCCCCAATTCTATTTTTGTCACAGTATGTACCACCATCTGAAAGTATCTTGCTTTTATTTGCTTCCTTAGATTTTTAATTCCTGAAATTTTCTTTGCTTGTTCTATTATTGGCTGCTCTCAGTCTTGGTTGCTGCACGGGCTTTCTCTAGTTGAGAAAAGCAGGGGCTCGTCTCTAGTTGCACAGGCTAATCATTCCAGTGGCTTCTCTTGTTGTGGAACACAGGCTCTGGGCATGCGGGCTTCAGTAGTTGCAGCAGGCAGACTCAATAGTTGTGCTACACAGGCTTAGTTGCCCCACAGCACGTGAGATCTTCCTGGACCAGGGATTGAACCAGTGTCCCTGGCATTGCAAGGTGGATTCTTAACCTCTGGATCCCCAGGGAAGCACCTTGCTTCCTTATAGTCTATCTCTACTACTAGACTGTCAGCTCCATGAAGGCAGAGACAGTACCTGTCCTGATTGCTTCATTCTACCAGCACCTTGGACAGCACCAGAAACAAAGCTGGTGCTCAGTGCCTCCTGGCTGTATAAACGAGTCGTTGGATGGACAGATGAAAGAATGACCAGCCTGCTGCCTGGCCACAGCTCTGCTCTTCCTCCCGGTCTCAGCTTAGTTCACCTCCAGAAAATTGTCCTGACCCCCCTCCAGGCTTGATCAAATGTTCCTTCTCTGTGCTCCTTGTCATGGCCCTTACGTGAACAGTAATTTCCTGGGTTTGTTGAGGTCCTCTAATAGAATATGATTCCCTAATGGTGTGATTGATACATCCAGCAACAACAGAAACACCACCCCCATTTATTATGAGAATGAAATGTCACCACCACCGTTACAAGTAATTATTACCATTCCTTGAGCATCTACTTTATGCCAGCCACTGTTCTATTTGCTTTTCATATGTTATTTGAATGAAATGATATATTTAAAGTGCTTATCAGATCTCCTGATTTATAATAATAGGTCACTTAATAGTTGCTGCCACTAATATTAATAGTAGCAGAAATAGTAGCTAAATATATATTGAATGGTTATTATAGGCTAGACCGTCATTGCCTTATGTAATCATCACAACAACTCAACAAGTTAAAGACTATTATTATCCTATTTTACAAATGCAAAAAGTAAAAACTCAGAAGAAGTCAGTTACCCCAGGTTACCCAGGTGGTGAGTAGAGGAACTGAAGTTTGAAGCAAGATTCATTTAATTCCAAAGCTTGTGAGCCTTCTTCTCTACCATGCTACCCCACCCCTTGCTTCTGGAAATCTTAGATATTTTATAAAGTATAAAGAGAGACAGAAGAGAAAATAAAGAAGCCTGGAGCGCAGAGCTCTCGGCAGGCAGCTTTGAAATCAGGCAGTCTTATTAAGAAAACACAAATTCAGACTGTCCTTGATCAACTTATTCAGAGTTCGGCAAGGAACAACAACATATTAGATTAACGCTAATAAAAATAAGACGCTTCCTTGACCTGATGCTAAACACATTTGGTTTTTATCTAAAGTTGGCAAGGGCTCTGCTTGATGCAACGATGCAAGACTCAAGCTGTAAAGGACTCGGAGCCCATCATGGGACAGGAAGGGAGGGTGGAGCTCCTCCCAGGCTGGGCTGGGGTTGGTCAGGAAGTCTGACTTCCTGGGTGGAGCTGGCACCTGCAACATGCCAGTCACCTTGCTAGGCTTTCAAGATCCTGCGCTCTGAGCAGCCACATGAGGGTTCAAATCCCAGTTCTGCAGTGGCTTGTGAAGCTCTGGGCAGGTCACCTCAGTTTCCTTTGGGAGGAAAAAGATACTTAACATCAGATGTCTGTTGTGATGATTATATAAGATAAATCGATGGCATGCTCTCTAAAGGCCAGGCACTATTCTAAACACTTTGCAGCTGGTACATCCCATAGTCTTCTTGGCAGCCCAGTTAAGTAGACACTGTCATTAACTCCCCCTTCCAGGGAGGAAACAGAAGCACAGAGAGGTTAGGTAACCTGCCCGAGGTTAACCAGCAGGAGGAGAGGATAAATCAATATTTGAGCCGGGAGGTTTGGATCTTACACTTGAACCTTAAGCACTATGTCGTCTCAGTTCTCAGTGCACAGAGAGTGTTCAGCACAGACCCTGGAACCCAGTAAGCACTTAGTGCATGCTGGCTATTATTATTAATATTGTAATCCTGTAGAAGAGAACAGAGGCAATGTGACTTGCCTTAGGTGACCCCGTTGTCGGGAGCACAGCCAGGAACCGACTCCAGCTTGATTTCAAAGTCTGTGCTGTTTCTGTTTCCCCCACCCCAGATTACAGAGGGTGTTGGGCTGGGCTTAAAGAAGGACACGAGAGATTTAGTCAGCATTTTTGGAAGTGACCGCAGGGCTCCCACTTCCCACCTCCTCCAGCAAAAGATGCAATCTCTGCAGGTTATGGAGGGTCAGCTCTGGGTCAGACTGTGTGCTCATGCTCAGCCTTATGTCTGTAGGAAGTATTAAACTCTTTTTCATAGGTGAAGAAATGGAGGCTCAGAGAGGTTAAAGGACTTGTCCCATGATGCACAGTTGCCAAGCAGCAGAGGAGACTCCTACCCGACTCTTTGTACATCTAAAGCTCTTCTTCTTTTAAAAAGAAATAATAATTCTGTTTATTTGTTTTTGCTGCTGCATGCCCTTTGCTCTAGTTGCGGCTAGCAGGAGCGACTCTCTAGCAAGGGTGCCCGGGCTTCTCGTTGCAAAGCACGGGCTCTGGGACGAGCAGGCTTCAACGGTGCAGACTTTGTGGTGAGCACGCTTAGCTGCTCTGAGGCATGTGCGGTCTTCCCAGATCAGGAATCAAACCATGTCTCCTGCATTGGCAGGTGGATTCTTTACCACTGAGCCACAAGTTCAGTTCAGTTCAGTTCAGTTCAGTTCAGTCACTCAGTCGTGTTCGACTGTTTGTGACCCCATGGACTGCAGCACACCAGGCCTCCCTGTCTATCACCAACTCCCGGAGTTTACTCAAACTCGTCCATAGAGTCGGTGATGCCATCCAATCATCTCATCCTCTGTCATCCCCTTCTCCTCCTGCCTTCAATCTTTCCCAGCATCAGAGCTTTTCAAATGAGTCAGCTCTTCACATCAGATGGCCAAAGTATTGGAGTTTCAGCTTCAGCATCAGTTCTTCCAATGAATATTCATTGATTTCCTTTAGGATGGACAGGTTGGATCTCCTTGTAGTCCAAGGGACTCTCAAGTGTCTTCTCCAACACCACAGTTCAAAAGCATCAATTCTTTGGTTCTCAGCTTTCCATAGTCCAACTCTCACATCCATACATGACCGCTGGGAAAACCATAGCCTTGACTAGACAGACCTTAGTTGGCAAAGTAACGTCTCTGCTTTTGAATATGCTATCTAGGTTGGTCATAACTTTTCTTCCAAGGAGTAAGTGTCTTTTAATTTCATGGCTGCAGTCACCATCTGCAGTGATTTTGGAGCCCCCCAAAATAAAGTCTCTCACTGTTTCCATTGTTTCCCCATCTATTTCCCATGAAGTGATGGGACCAGATGCCATGATCTTCGTTTTCTGAATGTTGAGCTTTAAGCCAAGTTTTCACTCTCTTTCACTTTCATCAAGAGGCTCTTTAGTTATTCTTTGCTTTCTGCTATAACCGTGATATCATCTGCATATTTGAGGTTATTGATATTTCTCCCGGCAATCTTGATTCCAGCTTGTGCTTTATGCAGCCTGGCATTTTGCATGATGTACCCTGCATTTAAGTTAAATAAACACAGTGACAATGTACAGCCTTGACATACCTCTTTCCCGATTTGCAACCAATCTGTTGTTCCATGTCCAGTTCTAACTGTTGCTTTAAAAAAATCCAGAGCCACCAGGGAAGCCCCCAAAGCTCTTATTCTTAACCACTGAGCTATGTTGTTCATTATTCAGTCACTCAGTCATGTCCGATTCTTAATAGAATCCCAGCTCCATTCACTCACTCACTCTGTATTTCTTGCATGTCTGTTTGCCCTGCCCTGTGCTGGGAAGTGGAGACACAAGAATGATTCAAGCGCAGTTTTGTTTTGTTTTTTTTTTTTTTTTGGTCTGAGGAATAATCATACCCTCCAGAGGAAAGAAAGACAAGTAAACAGATGAATTATATTTTAAAACATAACTTTTTTCTTGATTATCAAAGTCACACATGCTTATCATAGAAAAATTAGAATACATAGCAAAAAGAGATAAAAGTTGAAATAGCCCAGAGGCCCACCATCCAACAGTCATGATCAACACTGTTGAGGTATCACCTTTATGGTCCTGTTTCCTCTCTTATGGGTTTATTTCTAACGAATTGTTGCTCAGTCACTAAGTCGTGTCTGACTCTTTGCAATCTTATGGACTGCAGTACTCGAGGCTTCCCTGTCCTTCGCCATCTCACAGAGTTGAGTCGGTGATTTCTAAACACTGGAACACTGTATATATGTAGCATCATGTCACGCTTCGCCCACTATAGCACTTTTTCATTTTGTTAAAAATTCTTCCACAGTGAGCCTAAATTCTTCATAATCTGAAAAAATAATGCCCAGTACTTGGAAAACTGTTTCGAAAAGTGTTAAGGTGGGGTAAACCAGGGAACTCTGGGACCCCAAGGGAGGGATCCGGTTGGGTCATGGGGCTGTATCGTGCCTTCCTGCGGGGAGGAGATAGCTGAGCTGAGCCTGTAGGATCCTTGGGCCCTGACCAAAGTGAAAGATGCATCCCTTCTACCCCAAGGGAACCTAGATATGAGCAGGAATTCCAGGAATGGAATTTCCTGCACAAGGAAGCCCAGATAGTACTGGAGTGATCCTCCCGAAGGACAACTTTCCAAGATAGTGAAGAATCCCCAGCAGGAAAGTAACTGTTTCTCTTTCCCACAAAGAGATTAGTCTTCTAGTCAATTATTTTTTCTTACAGTCAATTTTTAAAATACCCCTGGACTTTGCTGGTGGTCCAGTGGCTAAAAACTCCATGCTCCCAATGCAGGGGGGCCAGGTCCAATCCCTGGGGGGAGAACTAGATCCCACTGCAACTAAGAGCTAACCTGCCTCAACTTAAGGATGGTTGAGGCTGGTGGCTCAGTGGTAAAGAATCTGCCTGCCAATGCAGGAGACACAGGGTCAATCCCTGGTCCAGGAAGACCCCACACGCCACGGATTAACCAAGCCCATGTGCCACAGCTACTGAGCCTGTGCCCTAGAGCCCGGGAGCCACAGCTACTGAGCCCACGTGCCACAACCTCTGAAGCCCAAGCACCCTGGAGACCGTGCATCACAGCAAGGGAAGCCAGCGTGCGGCAAAGCCCAAGCACCGCACGGGAAAGAAAGCCCGCCCAACAGCGAAGACCAAGCACAGCCAAAAATAAATAAATAGATTTCTTTCCAAAAAAAAAAAAAAGGCCTTGTGTGCTGCAACTAAAGACCCAGAGTTCAGTTCAGTCACTCAGTCGTGTCCGACTCTTTGCGACCCCATGAATCGCAGCACGCCAGGTCACCATGTCCATCACCAACTCCCGGAGTTCACTCAGACTCACGTCCATCGAGTCCGTGATGCCATCCAGCCATCTCATCCTCGGTCGTCCCCTTCTCCTCCTGCACCCAGTCCCTCCCAGCATCAGAGTCTTTTCCAGTGAGTCAACTCTTTGCATGAGGTGGCCAAAGTCCTGGAGCTTCAGCTTTAGCATCATTCTTTCCAAAGAAATCCCAGGGTTGATCTCCTTCAGAATGGACTGGTTGGATCTCCTTGCAGTCCAAGGGACTCTCAGGAATCTTCTCCAACACCACAGTTCAAAAGCATCAATTCTTTGGCCCTCAGCCTTCTTCACAGTCCAACTCTCACATCCATACATGACCACAGGAAAAACCATAGCCTTGACTAGACTGACCTTAGTTGGCAAAGTAATGTCTCTGCTTTTGAATATACTATCTAGGTTGGTCATAAATTTTCTTCCAATGAGTGTCTTTTAATTTCATGGCTGCAGTCACCATCTGCAGTGATTTTGGAGCCCAAAAAAATAAAGTTGGACACTGTTTCCACTGTTTCTCCATCTATTTCCCATGAAGTGATGGGACCAGATGCCATGATCTTCGTTTTCTGAATGTTGAGCTTTAAGCCAACTTTTTCGCTCTCCTCTTTCACTTTCATCAAGAGGCTTTTTAGCTCCTCTTCACTTTCTGCCCTAAGGGTGGTGTCATCTGCATATCTGAGGTTATTGATATTTCTCCCGGCAATCTTGATTCCAGCTTGTGTTTCTTCCAGTCCAGCATTTCTCATGATGTACTCTGCATATAAGTTAAATAAGCAGGGTGACAATATACAGCCTTGACGTACTCCTTTTCCTATTTGGAACCAGTCTGTTGTTCCATGTCCAGGTCTAACTGTTGCTTCCTGACCTGCATACAGATTTCTCAAGAGGCAGGTCAGGTGGTCTGGTATTCCCATCTCTTTCAGAATTTTCCACAGTTTATTGTGATCCTCACAGTCAAAGGCTTTGGCATAGTCAAGAAAGCAGAAATAGATGTTTTTCTGGAAGTCTCTTGCTTTTTCGATGATCCAGCGGATGTTGGCAATTTGATCTCTGGTTCCTCTGCCTTTTCTAAAACCAGCTTGAATGTCAGGAAGTTCATGGTTCACATATTGCTGAAGCCTGGCTTGGAGAATTTTGAGCATTACTTTACTAATGTGTGAGATGAGTGCAATTGTGCAGTTGTTTGAGCATTCTTTGGCATTGCCTTTCTTTGTGATTGGAATTAAAACTGACCTTTTCCAGTCTTACGGCCACTGCTGAGTTTTCCAAATTTGCTGGCATATTGAGTGCAGCACTTTCACAGCATCATCTTTCAGGATTTGAAACAGCTCAACTGGAATTCCATCACCTCCACTAGCTTTGTTCGTAGTGATGCTTTTTAAGGCCCCCTTGACTTCACATTCCAAGATGTCTGGCTCTAGATTAGTGATCACATCATCATGATTATCTGGGTCATGAAGATCTTTTTTGTACAGTTCTTCTGTGTATTCTTGCCACCTCTTCTTAATACTTCTGCTTCTGTTAGGTCCATACCATTTCTGTCCTTTATCGAGCCCATCTTTGCATGAAATGCTCCCTTGATATCTCTAATTCTCTTGAAGAGATCTCTAGTCTTAAGAGCAGCCAAATAAATAAGTATTTTTTAAAAAATACCCCCATGTTTGTGTTCAAGGGCTGCTATAGCAAAGTACCAAGAACTGGTACTTGAACAGGTGGCTTGAAACAACAGAGATATATTACCTTGCAGTTCAGGAGGCTAAAAGTCCAACATCAAGATGGGCTCTCAAAGCCCCTAAGAGGGAGTCTCTTGCACGCCTTTCCCCCAGCTCCTGGCATCAGCAGGAACCCATGGCCTTCCTCACAGCTGTAAAGCACCAGTCATTGCCTCTGTCTTCACGTAGTCTCCTCCTTGTGGCTCTGGG
This sequence comes from Ovis canadensis, assembly GCF_042477335.2. NCBI lineage: Eukaryota > Metazoa > Chordata > Mammalia > Artiodactyla > Bovidae > Ovis > Ovis canadensis. The sequence goes on along the minus strand of NC_091261.1, from coordinate 75,162,019 downwards.
ACTTCAGAGGGGACCCCAGTCATGCTGGTTGGGGACCCACCTACTCCAGTTTCACCTCGCAATTAATTACATAAGAAGGGACCCTATTTCCAAAGAAGGTCACATTCTGAGGTACTGGGCTTAGGACTTCAACTGATCTATTTTTATGAAGGGCACAATTCAACCCAAAATACCCTTATGTTGGTTTTTTTTTTTTTCAATTTTTATTTCATTTATTTGGCTGTGTCCATGGGATCTTCATTACATCATGCGGCATCTTTGGTCATGGTGCACTGACTCTCTAGCTGTGGCGTGGGCTCAGTGGTCGCAGCAAGCAGGAACTTGGTCACTCCGAGGCACGTGGGATCTTATTTTCCCAACCAGAGATTGAACTTTCATCCCCTGCACTGCAAGGAGAATTCTTGACCCCTGGACCACCAGGGAACTCCTACACCTTATGTTTTATTTCCACTTTTTAGGCAGGACCTTGAGTACGACTGCCAGCCTCCTTGCAGTGTCAGGATTAGAACCCAGATCTGGCAGACTCCGAAACTGGTCCCTGAGGGTACTGTAATACCTTCTGTCTGCACATCTACTCACAAACAATAAATAAGAGGAATACAAATTAGCACATGTTTATCTATCCTCTTAACAAATTACCTTTATTGAAGAGAGCAACGTTGCTTGAAAAGGAAGATTAATTGAAGCAAAAGAGGGAAAAAAAGGACAGGAAAGGGGAGAAAATAGTCAGGAAAGCTCTTTCCCAGATGCTTGTGCTCTCCTGGGCTCACCCCTCGCTGGTTTCTGGGCTTGAGATAAATAGCCAGGCTGGGACGGGACTTTGCCGTTTCAGCGATATTCGGATGGCTGCTCCGACGAGCTGATAGATTATATGAACTCAGCCATTAATTCACCCTCGAGTGGCCTGTGAATTTTGTCCCTGTTTTACATACCCAACCTCCCCCTCGTCTCCAGGAGATTCTGCCACTACAGCAGAACCTGAGGAAAATCGGAAGTGGGTTGGATGGTAGCCCACCCCCTCCCACCCACCCCCCCAGCCCACCACGAGCTCATCTCTAACTGGGTGATAGAGCTCCAGTGGCAGGGGCGCAGCCTGCACTGAAGGGTCAGGAGGGAAAGAGTCACCAGCCCTTCCTTGCACAAGGCAAGGAGGAAACAGATTCAGTATCCGTTTCCTGACCCACAGAGCTCAGCCCGTCCATCAGGTCACAGTGTCTAGCATGCCATGCTTCTCCAGAGCATCAGTGAAGGGGATCGTGAGTCTCTTTTTCCCTCTTGTGGACAGAGGAAGAAGAGGAGCTTCATCTGTTCCCACAACAAGTCTTTGAGCGGCTGTTGTGTGGGTCATCTCAGCCTGATGCCTGGCCTGGTGCGAGGGTCAGGGGAGGGGTGGCACAGCATTAAAAGCCCAGGCTTTGGGGCAGATGGACCTATGGTCAAGTATTAACTCCTCTTCCAAAAGACCCTCCGTCTCCCATCATCCCTCCAGGAAGGTCTCTCTGGCGGGATGGAGAAGCTTTTCTCCCAAGCCGAGACTAAGTGTGGTACACAAGAAAGGGCGGCCTAAATAGGGACATGGTCTGGACTCTCCCAGCTGGGTGGACTCAAGCAACTTAGCTGGGCAGTCAGCATATTAGTCAGTGCTCCTTTGATGGCAGGTGACAAAAAACCCATCTCGAATCAGCTTCAGCCAAAGAAGAAAAGGTAGTGTGTCTTGTCACCAAACTACCAAAGGGGCTAGGCTGTCAGATACATGAATTGTGCCATTCTCTTCCTAACTCTCATCTCTGCTTCCTTCTGACTTAGCTTGGTTCTCCTGCACAGACTGACTTTGTGCCAGGGATCTTGGCTGTTGGTAGTTCCGGGCTTAGAAAATACCAGTGTCACAACTCAAGCGAGACAGACTTCTTTCTCCCAGCTTTAATCTATAAGAATCCAAAGAGTAGGTCATGCGTCCTTCCCTGGAGCCATCAATCACTGGCTGGTGGCAGGTACAATATGATTGGCTCTTCCAAGGTCAGTGTCTCCCCAAGATCAGAGCAGATAAGGGCTTCCCAGGTGGCACTGGTGGTACAACTCCAATGAAGGAGGCACAGGCTCCACCTCTGGCTCAGGAAGGTCCCCTGGACAAGGCAATGGCAACCCACTCCAGTAGTCTTGCCTGGAAAAATCCCATGGACAGAGGAGCCTGGCAGGTGGGCTACAGTCCATGGGGGTTGCAAAGAGTGGGACGTGACTGAGCATGCACACGTGCGTGCTACAGAAAAACACGAGGATAGGGTGCTTTGAAAGCGCAAAGAGTACCGTGACAGTCCACCCATTCACCCTACAGTGGGCATGTGCGTACCTACGCTCACACTCCTATTAATTTGATTATAAGACTCTCATCTAACACAATCCACAATCCCACCTATAGTCACATGCACCTACCCTCACCCTCTGGCGAGACCACCCATGGTCGTAGTACATCCAAGCCCAGCATTTCTGGGTTGTGAGCACTCATCTCCCTCTGGACTCAGTGTGGTCCCTTATCATCCTAAGGCCTGTGGGTCAAATGGAAGCAAAGCCTCCTCAAATGGGCAATGGCTGGAGGACAGATCTGGGCTTAAATTTTAAGCGAGATGCTTTCAAGCGGTAGGCACACAGGCAGATTGCATAGTTTCGAATTCTACTTAGAAACAGGTAAGACGGAGGAACATGAGTGGGGACCAGTCGGAAAGCATACACCGCATGCCAAATACAAAGATTTATCCCTGAGACAGAGAGAGAGAGCAGTCATTAGGATCAGGCTCTTCATCTAGAAGATGGGTCAATGAGAAGGGTGTGAGGACTGCATCTTTTTAAATGAGGCATGGCACATAGTAGCCAGCACACAGTAGGTACTCAATGCATATTCTCCCTCTCACACACACACAGCTTTTGATCTGATGACAATGACCTCATTCTGCCAAAATAAACAACGGCTCCCTCACTTTCCCTTTCCCTTCCTCTCCTTCCTCATCTTTTATTTCCTCCTCCTGCCCATCCTTGGACACCCTGTCCTCTAATGAACTACTGAACTAAGGTTACCTGCCAACCACGGCCCATGGAAGTTCTCTCTCCCAGCCCAGAAGTAAATGTCACACACACACACAAACGCCCATCCTTGGACATCCTGTCCTCTAGTGAACTACTGAACTAAGGTTACCTGCCAACCACGGCCCATGGAAGTTCTCTCTCCCAGCCCAGAAGTAAACATCACACACACACACAAACGCCCATCCTTGGACACCCTGTCCTCTAGTGAACTACTGAACTAAGGTTACCTGCCAACCACGGCCCATGGAAGTTCTCTCTCCCAGCCCAGATGTAAACATCACACACACACACACACACACACACACACACACACACCCCTCCCCCGGCCATGTCTCCCTGTGACACAGGAGACTCATCCATTGTTGAACAAGCACAGTGACGAGATGTCGGCTTTTCCAGAGCTGTCACCATCTGACGTCCCTGCTCCCGGGAGGCAATGTTTCTTTTAAAGATGGACCGTTCTTAGTCGACCAAATCACCTCTGTCTTATGGAAGAAATTCAAGGTGATCAGGGTCGAGAATCTCCAGCGAGGCTGACAAATTCTGCACTTCCCAGGGCGGCGCTGAGGGGACACAATTGCTCCTTAACAAGCCTGTATCCTCTGCTACACCCTGTTCTCCACCACAAGTGGGGACGGGGGAGAGGCGAGGAGCCCGCAGTTTGAGCAGCAGCCTAGGCCTGAACAAGATCAGGCGGCACGTAGCATTTTCCTCCGTCATTCTCCAGGAGGGCCGTTTAATTCCAAGGGCTGGCAGGGTCCTCAGGCTCACCTCCAGTGACTCCCAAATGCAAGAGCGCTGGTTTGGGGCCTAATAGACCTAAATTTAAATCTTTATTCTACCATCAGTTAGTTTCAGGTCTGGGACAGCTCACTTCCACTGGGCCTCTGTTCAATCATCTAAGAACAGAGTTTAAGCATGCCAAGAACCACTGCACCTGGGTCATTGCAAAGGTCCCCGGATTCAAAGAGAAACAAGAGGGACTTTCCTGGTGGTCCAGTGGTTAAGACTTCACCTTCCAGTGCAGGGGACGCAGGTTTGATCCCCAGTCGGGGACAGGAGCTCTCAGATCTCACATGCCTCCCAGCGAGAAACCAAAACATAAGTCAGAAACAATACTGTCACATATTCAATAAAGACTTTAAAATGGTCCACAGCAGGGAAAAAAATCTGTGAAAAAAGAAAGAGCAAAGAGAAACAAGGAGTGCAGTAGTTCAGGACATGGGCTCTGCGGCCAGCTTGCTTGGGTCCAAACCCAGGCCCACGGGTATAAGCTGTGTTTCCTTGGGCTGCTCACTTAGCCTCTCGGGGCCTCAGGTTCCTCTTCTACATTGATGGGGAATATTAATAATTCCCTCACAGGCTCATTCTAAGGATCCACTGAGACAGTATGTGTAAAGCACTTAGCAAAGGGCATGTCCAAATTAATAATGATTGTAAGAACACTCGGGAAAAGACTTGATAAACTGTAAAGTACCATCTTCATGTACTATTTATCATGGAGTATAGGAACACACGTACTAATCTAAGAAAACCAAGTGAATGGTGTATCACTGGATGGTTGTTTACCATAATTTAAAATTGTCATTTGGGGGGCTCCCACGGTGGTCCCGCGGTTAAGACTTCACCTTCCAGTGCAGCGGGCGTGAATTCAATCCCTGGTTGAGGAGCTAGGATCCCACATGCCTCACGGACAGAAACCCAAAACAGAAAACAGAAGCGATATTGTAACGAATTCAAGAAAGACTTTAAAAATGATCCACATCAAACAGAATCTTTAAAAAAACAAAATTCCTTCTGAATGAAAGCATTTACCTTGGCTCACAAGGTGGGAAAACTGTGAGGAACTTTAAACAGCGCCGTGAATGGCTGGTTTCTTATCCCACTCACCTTAACTTTGTGCGTATTATATGCAAGACCCTGTGGAGGAAATGTTTATACAGATAAGTCCATTTTAACCTCACTGGGCTAATATTTTCATCCCCGCAGTGAAGGAAACTGGGCCTCAGAGAGATTAAGTGGCCCAAATGCACTGGAATGTTACCAAAGTGAGGTGGTGACTTGGATCTTGAGATGTCCAAGTCCAGTGTTCCTTCCAAGAAAAAAAAAAACCTTAAGTCGTCTTGTTGAAGTGACAGCAGGCTGTCAACGGATCAAGCTCTTCAGAGCTGTCTTAATAAGAGTCTCAAAAAAAAAAAAAAAGAGTCTCGTGTGCTTGGTGCTTAGGGAATGAGGCTGGCTCGGGTTGCTGGGCACCCAGTTGCCATCAGTAGAGCCCAGGGGTGTGACCTTAACCCTGGCTGTGGAAGGTCCCTTCCTCCCCTCTGTTGGCCTCCAGGGGCCCGCAGCCTTCCCCACGGGACTCCACTGCCCCCGTAGCCCAAGCTCTGCCAATGCACATGAGTTTCAGGCTCTCTTGTTTCCACTTTACTGCTCAGAGAAAGGAACTGGTACCAAGAGGTCCACAAAGCCACATAGCCAGAGGCATACTCGTCACTTCTGAAACCCTTTCAGCTTTGTCCCCTTCCCCCACCACCCCAGATCTGACTTTTCTCATCTTCCCAAAGCTAAGTACATCGGCTGCTACCTGGATGACACCCAGAGCCGGGCCCTTCGAGGCGTGTCCTTTTTCGACTACAAAAAGATGACCGTCTTCCGTTGCCAGGACAACTGTGCAGAACGGTAGGGCCCCAGTGTCCCAAGCTCCCTGCATTCAGACCCCTTCCTTCGCAGCTTCCTACCTGTGGTGGTCTTTCTTTTTTCTGTGGGAGGGCGTGATGAAGGATGGACATGTGACTTTAAGAGAAGGGTGATGCAAGGGTGTGGGGGTGGGGGGGCCATGTTTGTGTACATTTTCTTGCCTGAAAAATCCCATAGACAGAGGAGCCTGTCTCATGGACGCTGGAGATCAAGAGTAGGGAGTTGGTCTGTAGGAATCTGTGATTGTGCAGTTGTGTGAGGCTATGCCTAGGTGTGAGTTTACAGTGTACACTCTTCAGGGCGATATGTTTGTGAGGTTAAGGCCAACATCAAATTGCCTTTAAATAATAGTGGCTGTGAGTGCCAGAGTCTCTATGGTCATGTTGGCAAGGGTCCAGAATTGTGGGAAAAGCACAAGTGAGTGTTTATGTGCAGGCAAGTGTGAGTCTGTGGGCATGAGGCTTGTGAGCTGCCTGTGGGAAAGCTGAGGTGGGAGCCTGCAATCAGGGATATTTCGTGGTTCCCCAGCCAAGAGACTATTGGTTCCTGTCCCAGGGCGAAACACTCACCTGTCCAGGCAATGTTTTCCAATCTAAGGAGAAAACGATGTTCTCAATGAGAACAGGCCCTAAGGGGAGGGAGCTGACATTTCGAGAGTAGACAGACCCCAGGGGACGGCTAGTGAGGACCCTGGGGCCAGGCCTGGGAACCAGCCCTGCTGTCTGGGAGGCGCCGAGCAGTGAGCAGACCTGCCCCTCCCCCATGCCCTGGGTCCCGGACCCGTGGCGGTTTGCGGGAGGCCTCTCACATGCTGACTCGAGCCTGATGCCTCTGGAGGTCACAAGCTCCGGAAGAGCTCGGCTGCACGGCTGGAGTGGAAGTGGGCAAGTGATGGCCAAGGGACCCTTCCCTTTCTCCCTGATTAGGAAACACTGTCCGCTTTATAATCAGCTTCCAGAACAGTCCACCATCAAAGTCCTGAACTCAGGACCACCTCCAGCTTAGGAGAGACTCCCAGCTCTCTAGGATATTGATTGATTAATCTGTTTATTGGACTGTGGGGAGACAGAGGTAAATGGCAGGGGCCATGCCCTCAGAGGGGTCTTGTGGGGGCTGAAGAGTTAGTATTTGCCAAGCACATGTTTGAGAACAGCGCCTGGCAGACAGCAAGTGTAAGCTCTTGCTGTTCTGTGGCCCAAGCCTGCTCATGCTTCCGTCCCTGCAACTAGCTGGGGAGCCCCTTGGGGGCAGGGCCTTGGCTGACTCACCTCTGGCTCTATCTGGAAGCACGTGTGGGCTGCCAACAAGCTTGTGCAGAACCAAACTGAACTACGCAAGTTGAACTGACTCATGTTCTGAAGCTCAGTCTTGACTGTCACCTCCTGAGAAGTCTCTCCTGACACCCCAGGCATGTTGGGCGCCTCCTGCATTCCCACCATCTGCGATTTATTCCATCTCACCCTCATCTCACTGTGCAGCCCTTTTCTAGTTACGTGCTTGTCTCTGCTTCTAAGATGTGAGCTCCAGGACGTGCATGTCAGCATCAACTGGGATGTGAAAGTCGCTGTCGTGTCCGACTTTTGCAACTGCATGGACTATATAATCCATGGGATTCTCCAGGCCAGAATACTGGAGGGGGTAGCCTTTCCCTTGTCCAGGGGATCTTCCAAACCCAGGGATCGAACCCCGGTCTCTGGCATTCCAGGCAGGTTCTTCACCAGCTGAGCCACAAGGGAAGCCCAAGAATACTGGAGTGGGTAGCCTATCCCTTCTCCAGAAGATCTTCCCGACCCTTGAATTAAACCGGGGTCTCCTGCATTGCAGACAGATTCTTTACCAACTGAGCTATCAGGGAAGCTCACCTGGAATCTTTCAAAACAAACTGCTGGGCCCCACCCCACTCCCAATTTTCAATTTGTTGGGTTTGAGGTGGAGTCCAAGAATTCGCATTTTTAACAAGTTCCCAGATGATACTGGATGCTGCAGGTCCTGGGACCATGGTTGGAGCCTGCTGCTCTGACTTTCACATCCAGCTGGGGAAGTTTAAAAGCTCCTGCTGCCCAGGAGTGGTCCTTCCACCAGTGGGTCCAGTTATATGTGACGGCCCCAGGGACACCTGAGAACCAAGGCTTCGGAGAGACGGAGAGGTGGAAGAAGGAGGAGGCTGACCCAGCCCCAAGATGCCCAGATAGTTTAAGATGCTCCTGCTGCATCTGCAATTTGTTTTAGGGGCTCCAAAATCACTGCAGATGGTGGCTGCAGCCATGAAATTAAGACGCTTGCTTCTTGGAAGAACAGCTATGACCAACCTAGACAGCATATTAAAAAGCAGAGACATTACTTTGCCAACAAAGGTCCATCTAGTCAAAGCTATGGTTTTACCAGTAGTCATGTATGGATGTGAGAGTTGGACTATGGAAAGCTGAGTGCTGAAGAATTGATGCTTTTGAACTGTGGTATTGGAGAAGGCTCTTGAGAGTCCCTGGGACAGCAAGGAGATCCAACCAGTCCATCCTAAAGGAAATCAGTCCTGAATATTCATTGGAAGAACTGATGTTGAAGCTGAAACTCCAATACTTTGGCCACCTGATGGGAAGAACTGACTCACTGGAAAAGACCCTGATGCTGGGAAAGATTGAGGGCAGGAGGAGAAGGGGATGACAGAGGTTGAGATGGTTGGATGGCATCACTGATTTGATGGACATGAATTTGAGCAAGCTCCAGGAGTTGGTGAAGGACGGGGAAGCCTGGTGTGTTGCAGTCCATGGGATCGCAAAGAGTCAGACACGACTGAGCGACTGAACTGAACTGAACTGCATCTGCAAGGAGATGAAACCAGTCAGTCCTAAAGGAAATCAACCCTGAGTATTCACTGGGAGGACTGATGCTGAAGCTGAAGCTCCAATAGTTTGGCCACCTGATGTGAAGAGCTGACTCAATGGACATGAGTTTGAGCAAACTCCAAGAGACAGTAAAGGACAGGGAAGCCTGGAGTGCTGCCGTCCATGGGGTTGCAAAGAGTCAGACGCAGCTGAGCAACTGAACGACAATTGCATCTGCCCAGGTGACCCTGTGGTTGCATACCACCCTGAGTTGTTGGGATGTTCGGAGACATGAGTCTGGGTGGGTCTGTGTCTCCAGCTAGACCCCAGAAGGCATGAGCTGACACCTCCCGCAAGTCCAGTCTTTCAGGACCAGTAATTTGCAGGCTGCCCCCTGCCCCCAGGAACCTTTCTCAGTTCTGGAGCATGCCTCAGAGAATGCAGTGGGCAAGAGGGCTGAGCAGGGCTCGTCCTACTCCCCTCCCCTCCCCCACTTCATAGCCACCCCTGGAGCCAGAACAAGCAATTCCCTTTCCATCTGTTTACAGACAGATCCTCACCAAGAGTCCTTTTTAGGAAATGATTCCATAGCTGTGAAAAAAGAAAAATGGAAAATGTTGCAGTGCCTGGATTTCTTTTTTATTTTAAGGAAAGTTTTTTTACTTGACTGGATATGTGACCTTAGTTTTCCAGAGAGATGCGAGAGTCCCCTTCCCCCTCTCCTGGGCCCAGATTCTCTCAGGGGACATAGAGGTATCATCCCTGGGTGGTGTTTCCCAGAACAAAGGGGCTAGACTCTGCACCTGTGATTGGCTCCTGACTGAGGAAGGAAAGATCAGAGAGCAGGGAGGACAGAGGGACCACAGGATCGGAAGGGTGTGGTGTGTGTCAAGGGTGCTGAAGGTGTATGTGGGTGGGTGTGAATGTGACGTGCTGTGTCTGTGTGGCGAAGTGTAGAGGGGGTGTGAGGCCTCAGACAGGGAGGGAAGCCAGTGGTCTCCCTGGGGTCTCGTCCCCTCCTGAGTCTCCCTGCCTGCCCCCACCCAGGACCTCCCTGTAATCCTTCTTGGCTTCTTGCCCATTGCACCTGCAAGACTTTCAGACTCCTCAGCCTCCACGACCTTCTCAGGGTCTCCTAATTCTCGATCTTGATGTCCCTTGGAGCATCCCTGTCCCCCAGGTCTCCTTAGGTCTCCCTAACCCCCACAGCCTTCCTTGTTTTCCCCTCTCCCGCTTCCAGGAAAATAGGGAGAGCCACCCACCCCAGTCTCCTCCTTTCCCTGGGGTCTCCCCATCTCCTGAAGCCTCTTGTCTACCCACTGTCCATGTGGATGGGCCTCCTGTCCCCTGAGGCCCCCTCTTTCCTCCCCCGGGGGGTCTCTGTCATGCCACCTTCAGCATCTGTATCCCCGTCTCCCCCGGGACCTCCGAGTCCCCAGAGCCGACTCACCCCCCGGGACCTCCTCCCTGGCCACGACTCCCTGCCCTCCCCCGGGGTCTCCATGAGGGCAGGCACCCCGGCCTGACAGCAGCCTCCCCCAGGGGTTACCTGTACGCTGGGCTGGAGTTCGGCGCCGAGTGCTACTGTGGCCACAAGATCCAGGCGGCGAACATGAGCGAGGCGGAGTGTGACATGGACTGCAAGGGCGAGCGGGGCAGCGTGTGCGGGGGAGCCAACCGCCTGTCTGTCTACCGGCTGCAGCTGGCCCAAGAGTCAGCCCGCAGGTGTACGTGAGTCAGCCCCTCCCCCACCCGCACCCCCACCCCTCCTGAGCCCTCGGGCGCCGCCCCCCCAGCCGCCACCACCCTGCCCCAGCCTCGCCTCCAGCCGAACCCCTCTTCCGCCTCCCCAGACCGAGAGCCTGACCTGGCCTACCCTTCCTGATTGGCTGAGAGCAGGTTGTCCCTAATGATGGTGACGATGATAATGATGGCAGCAAGCACTCTGTCATTTTCCAAGTGCCTTCTTTGCAAGAGCATGCCTGACCCTCGTGATGGCCCTCGAAACAGCAGTTATTCACCCACTTTACAGATAAGGAGACTGAGGCTCGGTGCCACGCAAGCAGCAGAGGATTTAAACCAACTCCAGAGCTTCTCTCTTAATTCTTCTCTTTTGGCCGTGCCATGCAGCACGTGGGATTTTCGTTCCCTGACTGGGGATTGAACCCAGGCTGCCTGTACTGAAGCATGGAGTTAACCACTGGACCACCAGGGACATCCCATAGTTTATGCCTTTAATGATCCATAGAGACAATTTCCAGATGGCGCTAGTGGTAAAGAACTGGCCTGCCAATGCAGGAAATGTAAGAGGCAAGGGTTCGATCCCTGGGTTGGGAAGATGCCCTGGAGGAGGGCATGGCAACCCACTCCAGTGCTCTTGCCTGGAGAATCGCGTGGACCGAGGAGCCTGGCAGGCTACAGTCCATGGGGTCGAGAGGAGTTGGACACAACCAAAGTCACTTAGCACGCATGCATGCAGAGACAGTTTATCCCTCACTTGCCAATGTTTCGATCTTATGAGAAAAACTCTCCAGTTTTCAGACTGAGGGCGGGAAGGGTGTAATTAGGCAAGGACAGGAGCCACCCCCTCCTCTGTGGATAGTGTCTCACTGTTCCTTCTCTGGCTGTTTAGCAGCATTTAATGTTTGTTTCTCAAGCATCTGCTGTACACCAGGCACTGTGCTAAGCCCATTGCAAGCCTGATTTTGTTTCCCTTCCCTACAGACTTTTCAGGCAGTTGCCATGGTTAATCATCTCCATTTTACAGTGAGGAAACTGAGGCTTAATGAATTTAAGTAAGCCTGCCCAAGGTCACACAGCCTCGTGACCTCAGAGCTGACGTTCAGACCTACAAGCAGAGCTAATGGCCTTGACAAAAGACAGATGGCTGAGGTTTGTCCTGGGTCCTCTTCGGATGTGGTCCTGAGGTGCAAACAGGAATCCAGAACTACAAATCGCGAATTTGAACGTGCTGGGGAATCCCAGGGAGATCTTGCTAAAATGCAGACTCTGATTCAGCTTTCCAAGGAGGTCCTAGGTGATGCTAGGCTGCGGGTCCATAGACCACACCTTGAATAATAAGGCCTTAGACCTCGGTGGAGCTGACAAGGTCCGCCCAGAATGTAGGCCTGCCCGCTCAGGTGAACGTGGCAGAACCTTAACACCTGTGTGCGTGCAGCAGAAGGCCTCTTCCATGTGAATGTCACCGCTGATAGAAATTCATCGCTGGTTTCCTTGATAACGTGTCGTTTTCCAAGCCCTGTTTTTGAAGCTCTGTTCATGCTTCGCTCTGCAGCAGGGTCAAGAGTGCTGCCAATTTGCAAAGCGGCTGATTACTAGAAACGGAGGTACCATCATTTCCTTGTCCATTGTTGCCTCAGTTCACCCAGGTCTGAGGGCCCAGCTGGCAGAGGACACAGTGGGTGTGTGAAATCCAGGCTGGATAATGTCCGTGCCGCGAATTTCTGGTTTGGCCATTAGGGTAGTGAGGTCTTGGTTTGATGGCAGAGTCATCATCCCCGATACTGATTTCTTTAATTTTATTTGCTTATTTTTGGCTGTGCTGGGTCTTCCTTGCCACACGCAGGCTTCCTTCAGTTGCAAGGAGTGGCGGCTGATCTTTGTTGCAATGCATGGATCTCTCCTTGCCGTGGCCGCTCTTGTTTGGGAGCACGGACTCTAGGCCACCCGGGCTCAGTAGCTGAGGCTCGTAGGCTCCAGAACGAGGGCTCAGGAGTTGTAACACATGGGCTTAGTTGCTCTGCGGCATGTGGAATCTTCCCATAGGCCAAGGCTCAAACCCTTGTCCCCTACATTGGCAGGCGGATTCCTTACCGCTGGACTGCCAGGGAAGTCCTCTACTGATTCTCTTTATGCCAGTATTTACATTATTCAGATGGCAACTTTGACCATAAGAAGAGATGACCTTAAAGTTATGTGTATTTAGAGGGAAAGCTGCAGCCACTAGAACATTCTGGTGAATGATGCTAAGCTAGATAACAAGAATATTTCATCAGCCGCTCTCAGCCAGACCTCCTTTTGCTTACTGTTCAGAGTGGCTGGGTGATATGAACATCCTCCTGTCTCTCTTGCCTCTGTCTCTCTGCCTCTGTTTCTGCCTCTCGCTCTCCTCCCCTGCCACACACACACACACACACACACACACACACACACACACTCAGATACACACACTATTAAGATCACCAGGTATAATAACAATCTCATGCTTGTGTTCCTCGTCTCTCCGTCGTGTCCGGCTCTTTGCAACCCCATAGACTGTAACCTGCCAGGCTCCTCTGTCCATGAAATTCTCCAGGCAAGAATACTGGAGTGGGTTGCCATTTCCTCCTCCAGGGGATCTTCCCAACCCAGGGATCGAACCCGGGTCTCCTGCATTGGCAGGCAGATTCTCTAACCACTGAGCCACTTAAGAAGCCCAAGCAATAGCAGTCTCATGGACCATCAAAGGTGTTTTTTTTTTTTCCAATTACCTGAAATGTAAAAGCCTCAACACACATAAACTATGAGATTCTCTTACAGTTCTGGGTGTGTTTTGCCCCGGTAGCAGTGAGGGGGTGGGCTGATTGGGTGGTTGCTGGTAAGAGACCCCTGAGGCTGCTGGGAATGCTGCTGTGCCCCTCAGCTCACCCACCTCTGCAGTGATACTGTGTTCCATCTGAGAAAGGAACGTTCCATCCATACATTCAAGATGGGGAACCCATTCATTTCTACCGAGAGAGGAGTCCCTGAGTCTAAGCCCACCCCAGTTGTTCTGAATTGTCACTGAATAAGGCTGGCAGCTTGGGCACCTCCAGCAGGAGACTACAGAATGGAATCTAAGCCTTGCTAACCTCAAGGCTACTGTGGCTGAGATGAGAATGCAAGTGGCTTGGATAAGGAGACAGATGGTTGGTCAAGTTGGAACTCCTCATGGGCTCCCAGTTGGCAACATGGTATTGGGAGAGAGCCTGAGGACTGTTCATTGAACCAAAACATTTGATGAGCTCCCCTGTGGCTTAGGCTTGGAGAGGAGAATGGGTAATAAAAAATAAAGCATAGTCCCTGCTCTCAAGGAGGTCACCGTCTAGTGGACAGGCAGACCCAAGACCAGTCGGGTCTGCTCAAGTGGGCAAGGGGGTGGTGACGTATATATGGGAGCCAAGAAAGCAACATTTGCACCGAATCTCATTCTAAGATTTCCAGGTAAAAGGAAGAGTCACATATCCAGCTGAGAGCAAAACTCCAGGATCAGCAAAGGTTATGTTTTGAATGACCTATTAGAAGCACCTTCCTTGCTGATGTTCCATTTTGCAGCTTTAGAAACTGAGGCCTAAAAAGCACAAGTGGCCAGATTGAACAGCCCTGGGGGCAGCTCCACAGAAGAAGGCTGACTGGTTAGGGCCTTGAAAGACACGCAGGATTTTGCCTGGTGTGAAAGAGGAGGATATTCAGACTCGAGACACATTGCCAGAGGGTGGGGGAGGAATCAGGGCAGAAGGAGCAGACTATGCAAATGCCAAGAGTTACTTTTAGTGGACAGTGGGCAGGCCTGATGTTCTCAAGGCCACAGTGCTTGTCAGGGACTGAACTTAGGCTGGGACCCAGTTCTCCGACTCCTGGTTTGGGCGCTAATGCCATATAGTGCTGCAAACACCCTGGCTTCATGCTGGATTCCGGACCCCATGCCTCTCTTTGGAAGTGCTCCTTGGTCTGACCTACCTCCTTCCTTCCCTGGTCCCTGGTCTCTCCTTCTGCCCTGTCTCCTGTCTCTACACGACACAGAATATCCAGTGTCTTTGCTATGGCTCAGTGGCATGCTTGATTTCCCACTCCTGAGATCTGATTTATACACAAATAAGTTAGAAAGGGAGGCCTTCCACCACCATGGACACTGGCATGTATTACTTTAGGCAGGGTAATGAGCAAATGCTCCAGGAGACAGGGGTGGTGGAAACCAGATTCCATTTGTAGAGTCATTAGTTTGTATTAACACTGTGTCCTAATTGTGTTTCCCAGGGCAGTGGCACAGAACTCTTAATGATTGTGAAGATCCAAAGGAGGCTTACTGTCTCTTGAGCACCCCTCTGGTGGGGTGTTGGCCTTGCATGGGGTGTCGGCCTTGTATGGGGAGCCAGCCTCGTGGGGGGAGCTGGCCTCCGTGTCTCTGAGGTGATGGAATGCTCCTACAGTAGTGAAAGCATTAAAAGGTTGGCAGAGCAAATGTCTGCAGGAACCCTGCTATTCTTCCTTGACACAGACTCTCAGGCACAGGGGCTCTTTGCCCTTGTTACAAAAGGACCGAGAAATGGACTTCCTTCTTGGTTGGATTACATTTTTCACAGCGGTTTGCTAAATGTGTCAGCAAGTGCGGCTTCTCCTCCCAGGGGCAGAGACCTGCTGGTGATTTGAGAATATTATGGCTTTATAGGGCATTGCAAGAAATTCCATTTGCCTGAAAGATTCTTGCAAGATTTGCTTTGCAAGGTTCACTAGAATTACATGGTATATATATATATATATATATATATATATATATGTGGTGCCCATGGGTGGCTGTCCGTGGTGCTGACCACCCTTCAGTGCTGCCTAAAACCCTCACGGGCTTTATGGGGGCTCAGTGGGTAAAGAATCCACCTGCCAATGCAGGTTTGATCCCTGGAGAAGGAAGATCCCCTGGAGAAGGAAATGGCAACCCCCTCGAGCATACTTGCCTGAGGAATCTCATGAACAGAGATGGGCTACAGTCCATGGGGTCACAAAAGATTCAGACACGATTTACTGACTAAACAACAACAAAACCCCCATGACTGCAGACCAGCCTCTCCCAGGACTCGGCCTTTTTCCCTCTGTTTTTTTTTTTTTTTTCTCTTTGATGAAAGTATTATGAAGCTTACATTGTGTGTGCATGCTAAGTTGCTTCAATCAGGTCCGACTCTTTGCAACTCCATGGACTGTAGCCTGCCAGGCCCCTCTGTCCATGGAATTCTCCAGGCAAGAATACTGGAATGGGTTGCCATGCTCTCCTCCAGGGAATCTTCCCGACCCAGGGATCGAACCCCCATCTCCTGCGGCTCCTGCATTGCAGGCAGATTCTTTACCGCTGAGCCACGAGGAAAGCTCTATGAAGCTTATGTTATCACTGAAAAGATAGACCTTGACTACGGTTTACAGTTCGCATAGTGTAATTTGTATACTGTTCTTGTTGTGTACTGTTCTTAGTTCTAGCGATTTTTTGTCTCTTGAAGGAGACAATGCTTGTCCTTTATGCTCACTATACTCTTTTTAACCACCTCACCATCTAGCCTCAGATGACCATGGAAAGTCACACTGGATGGAGGGAGGGGCCATGTCTAGCTCCTTCTTTGCCAGGCCTGGAGGTCTTTCCTTTCCCTTGATATATGCCTGCAATCCCTGAATTTTATAATTCAGATAGGTCTTCATGAGTTCTGCTGTGTACGGTCGAGGTATGATAGCCAGAAAATTGTTCTCCTTCTGTATCGTGGTGGGGGGGAAGCAATTTGCACTTCTCCCTAAACCAAACTCCAGGGAGGCTATGGGAGCAATGGATATAGGGTTTTTTGCATTTCTCTATTTGGCTGTGCCAGGTCTTAGCTGCAGCATAAGGGATCTAGTTCCCCATCCAGGGATTGAACCCGGGCCCCCTGCATTGGGAGCATGGAGTCTTAGCCCCTGGACCACCAGGGAAGACTCTGGATGTAGGTTTCAAGATCAGGCACACATTGTTTCTATCCCAGCTCTTTCACTGATTTGCTGTTTTGACTTTGACCATGCCACTCTTTCCCTCTGAACCCCAAGAGCCTCATCTGTAATATGGGGACAGTTCCAACCCCGAAAGATTGCTATGATGGCCATGTGAGATAAAATCGAGAAAGCACAGTGCCTGTTTGGAGTAATGGTCATGAATCTTCCTTCCTAAAATGAAAACTCCTCAATTCACTCCAAGCAGCACCCAGCTCAAGTTATTTGAATTTCCAACAGCTCACAGGAGCCTTTGGTGATGCCTAAAAATAGCTGGTTTTGAATTCTCCTCGGACAGTTAGGCTCTTTGTGTAATTCAATCTCCCTCTGATTATAGGTAGCCATTAACAGCTCCCAGCTCACTGCCTTTCCTCCTCACCGGCATCTTTAATGCAGTAGAGCTTGGCCTAATTACCCTAGGGGGTGGTGGCCTCTTTCAAACCAAGGAGAACTCTTCCTTGCCTGCCTTTAAGCTGATGCCTGGTGGCATTTCCCTCACTTTTGTGAAGCCCCAGAACAAAGAGGTGATGGGCTTCAGAGAGACTTGCGCTGCCCCCCATCAAGAGAGCTGATGAACAGTTGCTCTGCTCGCCTCTTGCTAGTAAAAAAACCCCAAGCTGCCGAGGTCATGCACCATCCCAGCTGGCCTGGCAATGAAGAGCTGACATTATCAGAATGTGGGGCACGGGCTTTTGTGATCCTTGGACCCCTCCTGTGGAGCCTGAGAGGGTTTCTGGGAAATTCAGGTGGCTGGCACAGGGTCTCCGGAGCCCAACCAGGTTGGAATTTGATAGGCCTCCTGCAGAATGGCAGAGAGGTGGGAACCTAGGATGTGACGTCAAGTAAGACTGGAGCCAGATCCCAACTCTGTGCCCCACTAGCTGTGTGAGCTGTAATACCAATCAAATCTTGTTATGTCTCAGGATCTCCAGCTGCAAAACAGGATAATAACATCATCTACTGCTTAGGTTGTTCTGAGGATTAACTGAGGGAACATGTGTAACATCGGGGCTTCCCTGGTGGCTGAGAGGGTAAGGAATCTGCCTGCAATGCAGGAGACCTCAGTTCGATCCCTGCATCAGGAAGATTTCCTGGAGAAGAGAATAACTACCCACTCCAGTATTCTTGCCTGGAGAATCTCATGGACAGAGGAGCCTGGTGGGCTATAGTCCGTGGGGTGGCAAACAGTCGGACATGACTGAGCGATAAACACACATACACATGTGTAACGTACTTGGCATCAACGACATAGAGTTAACAGCTGTTATTATTTTCCTTTGTTGCTCTCCCTCAGCAAGGGTTGCTCATTAGGAAGACATTACTCAGGGTTACTGCTACTGTCCAGGAACTGTGTACTGCACAACTCCAGGGGGCACCATTCTCCCGGGCTGCAGGCTGTGAAGAGCAGCAGCTCTGAACTTCATGCAGGATTCCCCTTGGGAATTCAGAATGCACAAAGATCCAAAATATTTTGAGTTGGATTCCCCCAGAGACAAGGCTGTGAGCTTTGGTTTACTTGAATGATGACCCCACGATGGACCTCCAGGGGAGTGAAGACATGAGACCAGGGAAGGGAAGGAGTCAACACAGACCCTTTACAAAGCAAGTCACTACTGAGGAAGCTTAATCCCGTTGGGAAGGCAGTAAAGAGGGTTCTTCAAAGATGTCCCATCAGAGGGGCAGGAAGCTGCAATATTTATCCTCCAAAGTTCACCCGACATCAGCTGAGGGTGGCTCCCAAGGAGATTAATTCCCTGGAAGCGTAGTCCATCCTTCACACACCCTAGCTGTTTACAGGACGTCACTGGCAGCCTGTACTGGGATGGTGAGTGCCAGAAGTGTATTAATGGGCACTGATAGTGTCTCCTACGTAGGGTCTGGCCACCCTTTAATCATGATCGAGTGATGGAGAAGGAGTGGGAAGAAACATTGGCCAAATCCTGGTAGGTCTCGGGCCCTGTCGACGCCGCTGTATCAACTTCCATCCCAACTGTGCAGGCTAGAGATGATGATCCCTGAGTACAGACGAGGAAACCAAGGCTCAGGCCAAGGACACACAGCTGTGGAAGGTGCTGATCCAGGTCCGTCTGGATTTAAAACCAGTGCCCTTTCTGCTGGGCATGAGAGACCTTTTGCAAACAGGAAGGCATCTACCTAGTGCTGTGAAAGTCCAAAATTGTATCACCAGAGAGTGTTAGGAAATTTAAGGGATCCAGGCTGGCCACTTCTCATGTGTTTTCAGATGTAAGAGACAAGAGAGCCTGCGCCAGCAGTAGGGAGAACCAGTGACCCGTTCTGAACGTGTTAGTCACTCAGTCGTGTCCAACTCGTTGCAACCCAATGGACTGTAGCCTGCCGGGCTCCTCTATCCATGGATTCTCCAGGCAAGAATACTGGAGTGGGTAGCCGTTCTCTTTCCCAGGGGATCTTCCCAACCCAGGATCAAACATGGGTCTCCTACATTCTAAGCCGATTCTTTACCATTTGATCACCAGGGAAGCCCTGACCCATTATACAGATGGAAGGAATGAGGCTAGAAGGATGATTCAGCGTCTTGGCCACCTTGCATATTCTCAGTGTTCCGATCACCAAGCCATAATGGAGAGCAGCCTGCAGAGAGAGGTGCCCTCCAAAGTGTTCCCCAGGCCCCTGGGACTCCAGCCTTCCCACAGGGCATTACAAGGTTCTCTGTGAATCCACATGGTTTCCCTCTAAAAACAGAATGGGCAGGACTGTAGAAACACCGCACATCGGCAGGTTAACTGCTCCTAGAACTAACATCCCAAACCTGTGCGCCTCCCCACCCCCACCCCAGTGGACACCTTGACCAAAGGGAGACTCACAACAGCAGCTTCTGATCCCTCTCTGGCCCTTTAAGGCCTCGGAAAACCTCACTTTACTTGGTATTCAGGGCATTCAGTTCAGCTCTGCTTTCTAAGCTGGGAGGTTCAGGGACTCATTAACAGATGCTGAAATGTCAAAGGGAGACCTATCTGAGCTGTGCTGGGCTTACAGAGTCTTCCTTCTTCCCAGCTTGCAGTCTGGCCTCCCTGCATCCAAGAAGGCAGGAAAAGACCACCTGGGAGATGCCAGGGTAGGAATTCTACTTCCTCTAAGGAGCTAGATTCATAGACTTTTGCCTGCCCCTTCCCTGGGGTCTCAGATGGTAAAGAATCTGCCTGCAATGCAGGAGACTTGAGTTTGATCCCTGGATCAGATTGGGAAGATCCCCCAGAGAGGGGAATGGCTACCTACTCCAGTGTTTTTGCCTGAAGAATCCCATGGACAGAAGAGCCTGATGGGCTACAGTTCATGGGGTCAAAAAGAGTCGGACACGACTGAGCAACTAATACTTTTACTTTTCACAAAGAGAATCAAACTCCAATGTCAAGAAACCCCAGAGTGACAGCCTTGGCTTTGTGAATGGTTAGTGGCCAAAGGGGAGTGAATACACATCACAGTGTTTTGGAAATGCCCAAACAGGGTCTGGGGCTGGTTTCTTAGAGAGGGGTAGCCCAGAGTGTAGGGTCTCAGAGCTCAGATGTTCCCAGGCTGGAATCCAGATACCTGTCAGCTCTGTGGCCTTAGGGAATCACTTCCCCCTCTGAGCTTGTTTCCCCTTCTGTTTGATGCGGAGAGTGAGACCTGCTTTGTCATTAGGAGTATAAAGTGTATCACGTGTTTACACAGTGCCTGGCACATGAAGAGTATTTGGTAAGAGTATTTGATCAAAAGTGGAACGATCTTAGACTTAGATGCCAGTCTTAGCTCTGCCTCATAATCTGGGTGACTTTATCAATTGGTTTCAGTCCTCTGAGACTTGCGTTTCCCTGTCTTAAAAATGGGGCTCCTTATACCACCAGGGCAATGCAAGTGTTCAACGAGGCCATGTGTATTCAGCTTAGTTCCCAGCTAATAGCATGTTTGATGTGACTATAACTATCTAAGGGGGCTTCCCAGGTGGCACAATGGTAAAGAATCCACCTTCCAATGCAGGAGACACAGGAAATGCAGGTTCAATCCCTGGGCCAGGAAGATCCCCTGGAGGAAGAAATGGCAACCCACTGCAGTCTTCTTGCCTGGAAGATTCCATGGACAGAGGAGTCTGGTGGGCTACAGTCCATGAGGTCACAGAAGAGTCAGACATGACTGAAAGAGCAAGCATAAGCATCTAACCATTATAGTAGCATTATTATTATTGGAAGAAGCATCGAATTGGGAGACCGAGTAACCTGGCTTTATTCTCACTCTGTCCTTAGCCAATTTTGTGATCCTGGAAGCTAGAGTGCCTCCTTGAACCAGCAGTGGCAGCTACGGCTCGCGGCTACTGTGAAGATTCAACGGATCCAAAGCACCCAGCCAGGAGCCTGGCATCTGGGGAGGCTCAACAAACACTAGTAGAGTCTAGAGAGAGAAGGGGAGGCCCTTTATTTCTGAGAGCAAGGCTAGCATCTCTTTGTCCTGGCACCTGAGTTGGCATCCAGCTAACTGAGTTGTCTGGTTAAATGAAGGTTTGTGCACACCACTTCCGGCCTCCCATCTCATTGCTGTAAACCTTAGCTCAAATGGGCTTCCCTTGTGGCTCAGCTGGTAAAGAATCTGCCTGCAGTGCGGGAGACCTGGGTTCGATCCCTAGGTTGGGAAGATCCGAGAGGGGAAAGTCTACCCACTCCAGTATTCTGGCCTGGAGAATTCCATGGATGTCCACTTTCACTTTTTCTCAAATACCTGACTCTCCTGCCTGTCCTTGCCTTGTATGGCACATTCTCTGAGCATCATTAAAACCTTCTTGTCTGGGAAGGCCTTACAAATAGCTATGACAAGAAGAGAGGCGAAAAGCAAAGGAGAAAAGGAAAGATATAAGCATCTGAATGCAGAGTTCCAAAGAACAGCAAGAAGAGATAAGAAAGCCTTCTTCAGCGATCAATGCAAAGAATTAGAGGAAAACAACAGAATGGGAAAGACTAGAGATCTCTTCAAGAAAATTAGAGATACCAAGAGAACATTTCATGCAAAGATGGGCTCGATAAAGGACAGAAATGGTATGGACCTAACAGAAGCAGAAGTATTAAGAGGTGGCAAGAATACACAGAAGAATCAAACAAAAAAGATCTTCATGACCCAGATAATCATGATGATGTGATCATTCACCTAGAGGCAGACATCCTGGAAAGTGAAGTCAAATGGGCCTTAGAAAGCATCACTACGAACAAAGCTAGTGGAGGTGATGGAATTCCAGTTGAGCTGTTTCAAATCCTGGAAGATGATGCCGTGAAAGTGCTGCACTCAATATGCCAGCAAATTTGGAAAACTCAGCAGGGGCCACAGGACTGGAAAAGGTCCGTTTTCATTCCAATTCCAAAGAAAGGCAATGCCAAAGAATGCTCAAACTACCACACAATTGCACTCATCTCACATGCTAGTAAAGTAATGCTCAACATTCTCCAAGCCAGGCTTCAGCAATACATGAACCGTGAACTCCCTGATATTCAAGCTGGTTTTAGAAAAGGCAGAGGAACCAGAGATCAAATTGCCAACATCCGTTGGATCATTGAAAAAGCAAGAGACTTCCAGAAAAACATTTATTTCTGCTTGATTGACTATGCCAAAGCCTTTGACTGTGTGGATCACAAGAAACTGTGGAAAATTCTGAAAGAGATGAGATTACCAGACCACCTGACCTGCCTCTTGAGAAATCTGTATGCAGGTCAGGAAGCAACAGTTAGAACTGGACATGGAACAACAGACTGGTTCCAAATAGGAAAAGGAGTACGTCAAGGCTGTATATTGTCACCCTGCTTATTTAACTTATATGCAGAGTACATCATGAGAAACGCTGGACTGGAAGAAACACAAGCTGGAATCAAGATTGCCAGGAGAAATATCAATAACCTCAGATATGCAGATGACACCACTCTTACGGCAGAAAGTGAAGAGGAGCTAAAGAGCCTCTTGATGAAAGTGAAAGAGGAGAGCGAAAAAGTTGGCTTGAAACTCAACATTCAGAAAACGAAGATCATGGCGTCCGGTCCCATCGCTTCATGGGAAATAGATGGGGAAACAGTGGAAACAGTGTCAGACTTTATTTTGGGGGGCTCCAGAATCACTGCAGATGGTGATTGCAGCCATGAAATTAAAAGACGCTTACTCCTTGGAAGAAAAGTTATGACCAACCTAGATAGTATATTCAAAAACAGAGATATTACTTTGCCAACAAAGGTCAATCTAGTCAAGGCTATGGTTTTTCCTGTGGTCATGTATGGATGTGAGAGTTGGACTATGAAGAAGGCTGAGCACTGAAGAATTGATGCTTTTGAACTGTGGTGTTGGAGAAGACTCTTGAGGGTCCCTTGGACTGCAAGGATATCCAACCAGTCCATTCTGAAGGAGATCGACCCTGGGATTTCTTTGGAAGGAATGATGCTAAAGCTGAAACTCCAGTACTTTGGCCACCTCATGCGAAGAGTTGACTCATTGGAAAAGACTCTGATGCTGGGAGGGCTTGGGGGCAGAAGGAGAAGGGGACGACCGAGGATGAGATGGCTGGATGGCATCATGGACTCGATGGACATGAGTCTGAGTGAACTCCGGGAGATGGTGATGGACAGGGAGGCCTGGCGTGCTGCGCAATTCATGGGGTCGCAAAGAGTCGGACACGACTGAGCGCCTGAACTGAACTGAACTGAACTGGGGTGACCGATGAAATGGGGCTTCACCTCTGTGCACCCTGGGCCATGGGATGGGAGACCACGGGACCCCAGTGGCATTTGGGGGTGTGGCGATTCTTCATTTGGAAGGCGGAAGGCCGTCCTGTACAGAAGAGAATCTGCATAGTCTAACCTCCTCCTTATCATTTACACGTGGGGAAACTGAGGCCAGGACCACAGCACCCACCACCTTCGCTTCTCCCCAGCCCGGAGTGAGAGGTGGGGAAGTGGAGGAGACGGCGCTGGATAGCAGGAGTCTGCAGCATGCTCCAGAGAGTAGTCATTTAACCCAATTCCAGATGTCCTCTCAGCTTGCTAGATTTCCCTCCACCACGAACAACTTCAGGCTCCAGGGTGCCAGGTGGTAGGGATAATCACCGGGGTGCCTTTGACAGCTGAGATTTAAAATTTTCATTCCTAGACTCCCTCCCCCTCCTCCACCATCCTTCTGCCTGAGGAGTAATTTCATATCTTTTTCTCTGCACTTAAATATAGGTATGCTAAAAAAAAAAAAAAAAAAAAAAGGCGGGGGTTGGTGGCGGTGGGCTGCGTACCAGTACATAGACCCAGATACATACATGGATGGAGATATACAATTTTTGCAGCTTGCTTCACTTGCCCCAAGGGTAGCATCATGTTTCTGAGTTAATCCTCAGCACGATTTTGCTGACAGTGGGTCTTCAGTATTGCCATACAACCTCCCTTTCTAAGCCCTGTCTCTCTCATTTGTCACATGAGGGTTTGCTATGGACCCTGCAGAGTTCTCAAGAAGGTAAAATGAGATGGCATTTACAAAGGTCTCCGAAGGGTGGATAACACACGGTAGTCACCGACACATAGTAGACACTCACTAAACGGCTCCTACCTGTGTGCTCCTGGCTTGGATTCACTCGTCAACAGCGTCCTTTGTTTTCTGTGAAAGCTGTGCTTCCAGAAAAACATGTTCAGCTCAAATTTGAGAACCATGGAACCCAATTTAAAATGGGCATCAATAAGCCTTTAGATAAATTTGACAGGGGCCACTTTTAATTGTTAAAATTTGTCTTTATTATATTAAAAAATAAATGTGCACTGTCAAAAAGGTTGGGAAAGAGGTTTACAGAAAAAGATAGAAATAAAAATTGTCTATAATCCTATCCAGTCAGTCAGAGTTCTCCAGAGAAACAGAACCAGCAGGCTGTGTGGAAATGTATAAATTAAGAGATTGGCTTAAGGAAGTGGCTCATGAAATTGTGGAGGTTGGCAGGCCTGACATCCAGAAGCTGAATTCCTTCTTCCCTGGAAAACCTCTTTTATTTTCCTCTCTCATTCTTTCAACTGACTGGAGGCAGCTCACCCACGTTTCAGAGGGAAAGTGTCCTTAAAGTCAGCTAACTATAGATGTTATTCCATCTACAAAAACCTCCCTCAACAACACCTAGAACAGTGTCTGACCAAACAGCTGGGCATCATAGCCTCACAAGTGGACATAAAACGTAACCATCACACCTACTATTCAGAGATAACCCTCTAGAGATTTATATTGAGAGATCATTTGTGTACACAACTGACATTTTATAATAGGTGGAGTGTCATCTTTTCAGTTTTTATTTGGCATCCTATCTTGAATACATCTTTGGAGAGACAAAGCTCTCTCTAAAGTAGCCTTTAGCCTCCTTATTCTTATGGGGCATGAATCCCAGTGTGTCATCATCCCACACAGTATTTGTCCACACTTCATTGTTGGACAATGAGGTTGTTTTCAGTCTTTCCTGTGTTAATTTAAATCATTTCTGCAATGAGCATTCTTACTGATAAATCTTTACGTGTATCCGTAGTGAATGCAGAAGGTATCCACGCAAATCCTCTTTACCACCAGTGGCTCACATCTGCCCCCTTGCCTGAAAAATGATCCTTGACCCAACAGCTTCCCAGATGACAGGCACTGAGGAGGGGTGGGCAGACAAGGCCAAGGTCAGACCCTTTTCCTTAAAGTGGAACCAACCTTGTGATGTCACTTACCCTCCAGGCTGAAGATGGTACCCAGCTAAGGTCACAGGCTTACTTAGCTCCTCTCCTCCTCTGCCCGCTTCCCTCTCACCATTCTCCTGAGAGCACGCCCTCAATAAAACACTGTCTCAGGGTGTGCTTCAGGTAAACTCAGCTGAAGACAACAGCTGAGTATTGCTTTGAGGATAAATTTTATTAAAAAGGTAGCAATGGTCTCCAAATTTTCTACTATGTAGCTTGAATGCTTCCGCACTAGGGAATTAAAGGGAATCTCTCCAGTAAATCAGCCTCTTGTAGCACTGCATGGGGCAGACACTCTTGAGGTACTGAGTGTCTCCCCCAAAGCCCAGGATGAGGGGGCAGAGCACCCCAGTGCTGGAAGAAGGAGCGGGAGGACCCTGGACCCCTTGTCTTCCCTCCATCTCAAATGCCCAACCCTCTCCTGAGATCACGAAAATCCTCCATAGCATCTAAGTTTCCACCACCAAGGATGCGAAAGTGAGAAGTAGGAATGGTGGCAAAGAAAAGGGGATTGTATGGCCCAGCAAGAACATCTCAGCAACCCAGGTTGTGGACAGAGATGCTAGGGTTGAGGACATTCTTGGAATTTTCTAGCTCATGAATCTCCACCATGTGTCCTTGCGTCTGCTGGGCGTCAGTTCATCAGTGCCTCCTTCAGAAGGTGGTTCTCCCAGCCTGCATCTGACTGTTCCTTTTCCCCTTGGCTCTCCAGATGGAAGTGCAGTCTTCCGAGGCTGCTTCCGCAGGCCCGACAACCTCTCCCTGGCCTTGCCCGTGACGGCCGCCATGCCCAACATGTCCGTGGACAAGTGTGTGGACTTCTGCACGGAGAAGGTGAGCCTGCTTTCACACACGGAATTCCAGGGAGGGCAGTGTGGGGCAGCTGGAGAAGCGAGATGCTTGGCTGGGGGAGCAGCCACCTGGCTGCTCTGAGGAAGGTTTTGACTGCGACATGTGACGCAGGAGGGGAACTTGGATCCAAAGGCTGGGAGTTGTGCAGGGTCTGTTTCTTTCCCTCCGAGGAAGTGTGTTTGTTCTAATAGTGAGGACCGCTCAGGAGTGAGGGTGACATGTGAACTGGGCCTAGAAGCAGGCATCAAGGATTGCCAGGTAAAGCCCAGGACAATCCCACTTTGGACAAGAGTGAGTTCCCCATCGCTGGAGGCATGCAAGCAGAGGCAGGGCAGGTGTGGCATCAAGAACTTCGGGTGCTGGATAGCAGCTGGACTGGGTGATCCAACTGGATGGTCCTTTCTCAGCTTGAGATCCCTGATGGATGGCTGACTGTTTATCCTTCTTCCCCAGTCAGACAGAGAACTCCACAAGAGTAGAGGCTATGCCTAAAACATTTTGTGACCACTCTTGATACCCAGCATGGAGCTAAGCTCATCACTGGCATCCAGTGATATCTGAGAAGCTCCCTCCAACATTCAAGGTGAGCTAATTATATGATGGTCCACAGGAGAACCCCCACTTCCCCACCACAAGAAAGTGGTTACCCATTTCATTCATCCTCTCAGCTACTATTTGATGAGAACCTCCCTTGTGCCAGGCCCTTGTGCTCAACGCGGGGAGCGCAACGTCAGCGAGATGTGGTCTTTCCTCAGTGATGCTGGCATTGGCTGGGGGCCGCTTTGTGGCTCCTCCTGGGTGCTCAGCCCACACCCCAGCTCCTGAATGCTCCCACCTGTTCTGTCATCCTGCCTGGCTGTTTCTTTCATCAAGGCTCCTAATTCACGAAGCACCTTTCAGAAAGATCGAGAGGCAGCAACATCGTAGAGGCTGCCACTTACTGAGCCCCTCCATGCACCCCTCTGTCCCATGGGTCACACAGCTTACCTCTCACAACAAGGCTAGGAACTGGGAATTTTCCTCCCCATTTCACAGATGATAAAACCAAGGCTCAGACAGTCACTTCCCAAGCTCACAGCACAAGCAAGTGGCAGAATGGGTTCTGACACCAAATCTATGGTCTTCTGAGCTCCCCTGGAGACTCCATGGGCTTCCTAGGTGCGCTAGTGGTAAAGAACCCACCTGCCAATGCAGGAGACATAAGAGATGCAGGTTCAGTCCTTGAGTTGGGAAGATCCCCTGGAGGAGGGCATGGCAACCCACTCCAGGATTCTTGCCTGGAGAATCCCATGGACAGGGGAGCCTGGCTGGCTATGGTCCATAGGGTCGCAAAGAGTCGGACACAACTGAAGCGACTTAGCATGCACGCAGTCAGAGATGCCCACAGAGAGGCTTGCAGGAACTCTTCAAGGTCCAGGAGCCGTTTAAGGGCAGCCAGGTAACTTCAGGTCACCAAGCATTTCCTGAGTGCTTGCTCTGCTCCCTGGAGGCCTCCTGGAAGGTCAGGGGTGCTGTTCATAAGATTTTTAAAAGTTTGACCATCTTTTGGTCCAGCTTTCTCTCTTGGCCCCTCCCATGGCCTCCCCTCCAGGTGGACATCCATCTGTCCTGAGGGCCCAAGGGGAAACTACAGATCAGCTAGTGGTGAGGGACAAACAGGAGATGGTGAGGTCACAGGGTAAACCAGCGTGGAAAAGTGTCCTGCTGTACACAGAACTGCAGGGAAGGGAAGGTGTGGGCAGGTTGTAGGGGCGTGTGGGGTACAGGAAGGCCCTGCTGCACGCCTCCCTCTTCTGCTTTCCCCTAATCTCCTTAGAAGGGGCCACAGGGGAAAACTGGAGGGGATTAGGTAGACAGGGGTCCAAAGCTGCTTGTGCCAAGTGGTGGAGGGTCTGAGACTTAGGGGGGTCAGAGGGGGCTTCAGTATGTGTCACCGGCTAGAAAACAGCCTCCATCACAGCCCAGGCTCAGCCACCTGCCTCCCAGCAGCATCTCTCTGATCTTAGGCTAGGTGCTGTAGCTCAGATTCAGTATCTGAAAAAGAAACCAAACCTACCGTGGCCAAGCTCACCGGATCCAGCCCCAGAGGTGTGACTTTGGTTTGTTAGCAGATTATTCCTGGACCAGCTACCAGGGAGAATTCGGCTCCATGGGTCTGAGCAAATTGGACAAAGGACAGTCTGTTGCCCTCCAAATCTCAGGTCCAGCCTGCTCCCACTTAGCTCTTCCAATGAGCAATTAAAGCAATTAGGAGCCTCTCACCAAGGATCGGACACGACTTAGCGACTGAACCACAACTCCCAGCAAAGACAGTGGTTACACATGGGTAATGACATCCTCTTTGGCTTAAAAGAACAGTTTCAGACAGCTTTTCCCAAAGCATGCGCTTCATACCATGATCAGCCCCAGAAGATTGACTGGGGAGTAATTCAAGGCCATGAGAAAAATTTTCCTTTTTCAGTTTTCTTTCAGGTCCTCCAGGAGAAAGCTACTTCTCAGTGCAGCAATGGCTTTAACACCTCTCTCCACTACACTAATCTCCCTTTTGCAGGAAAAATGGAGCTGACCCCAGGGAGTTCTTGGCAGGCAGGGTGCCTAGTTAGAATTTAATCACATGGTTTTGTTTCTATAGTATTAGGGTCTACAGTATGAAAATATATGAAAACGCTACTTCTCAATCAGTACTACTTTTGAGAGTGATAAAAAAAAAAAAAAAGAAGTTCCCTTTGAAATCTGAGTCTCAAAGCGTGACTGGAAATGTGTGTCTCAAAAGGAAACAAATGGCACAAGTGCACGCTCCTGCATGCGTGCTGAGTCATGTCCGACTCTTCGCGACCCTGTGGACTGTAGCCCTCCGGGCTCCTCTGTCCATGGGATTTTTTCAGGTGAGAATACTGGAGCAGGTTGCCATTTCCTCCTCTAGGGGACCTTCCCAACCCAAGGAATCGACCCCAAGTCTGCTTCTCCTGCGTTGGCAGGAGGATTCTTTACCACTAGCACCACCTGGGAAAGCAAAAAGTAAAACTGTGTGAGGCAATGGGCATGCTAATTAGCTTCATTGTGGTGATTATTTCACAGTGTATGCATATATCAAAACATCAAGTCATACGCCTTAAATAAATGTGATTTTTATCTGTCAATTGTAGCTCAAGAAAGCTGGAAAATATAAATAGTACAGGAGGTACGCAGACAGGACAGAATCTTCCTAGTGAAGCCTGGGGACCCTCGAGGTGGGGAGGGTGATGGAGAAGGCGGCGGTTGGAACACAAATCCTGTTTGCATCCAGAGTCCAGGCTGCCGGGGGACTCAGCGACTTTCTTCCCTTCCTCTCTCGCGTCATCCCCAGGAGTACCCGCTGGCAGCCCTTGCAGGTACTGCCTGCCACTGTGGCTTCCCCACCACACGGTTCCCCCTCCACGAGAGAGAGGACGAGCAGCTCTGTGCCCAGAAGTGCAGTGCGGAGGAGTTCGAGAGCTGCGGGACCCCCAGTTACTTCATCGTGTACCAGACGCAGGTCCAAGGTAAGCCAGCCCCCACCCCACGCAGCAGGCCCCCAGACGCTCTCCCAGTGACCGCCTCCCACCCAGAGGTGCTCCAGCCAGCCCGCCAGCAAGAGAAGCGTGCAGGCTAGGGGGCAGGGGGCAGAGGCAGGGCTAGCGGGCATGACCAGGCTTAGAGATCCTGGAGGGGCAGCATAGGGAGGGCCCTCGGCAAGCGGGATGGCTCTGGAGACCTTCCTCTCCAGCCCTCACACTGAGCACCCCTTGGTGTCTCTTCCTGTAAAGGCGGCAGAGAGACTGAGCGAGAAGACATCTGAACTGGGAGTGGGAGACTTGGGTCTTCAACCAGACCTCCAGCCAGATCACTCACACGATCCTGGCCAAGTCATTTCTCCTTTCTGGGCCTCAGTTTCTCCATCTGTAAAATGAAGCTGTAGATTGTTGGCCTTCCAGTTCTACAATCCTGCAAATTTATAATTTCTTCGTCTCTTTCTCCATCTTACTCATCCTTTCTACTTTCATCTTTCTCCCTTTGCCGGTGGAACCCACACTTGATGTTTATCTCCTCTTCCACCTCTTGGGGGCACCAGGCAGTGATGGTGGTGGTGATGATGGTGCTGGTGAGGATGGTGAGGATGATGGTGAAGATGATGGTGGTGACGGTCATGATGGTGGTGACGCTGATCATGGGGGTGATGGTGATGGTGACGGTGAGGATGGTGGTGGTGGTGATAAAGGTGTTTGTGATGAAGGTGATGGTGATGATAGTGATGGTGATGGTGGTGGTGATGGTGGTGATGGTGGTGGTGATGATAGTGATGGGGATAATGATGGTGATGATAGTGATGATGATGGTGGTGGTGATGATAGTGATGATGATGGTGGTGATAATGGTGATGATGGTGGTGGTGGTGGTGGTGGTGATAATGGTGATTGTGATGGTGATGATGGTGGTGATGATGGTGATGATGATGGTGGTGATAATGGTGGTGGTAATGGTGATGGTGGTGGTGGTGGTGATGATAGTGATGGTGATAATGATGGTGATGATAGTGATGATGATGGTGGTGATGGTGGTGGTGGTGGTGGTGATGATGGTGGTGATAGTGATGGTGATAATGATGGTGATGATGGTGATGATGATGGTGGTGATGATAGTGATGATGATGGTGGTGATAATGGTGATGATGGTGGTGGTGGTGATGGTGGTGATGATGATGGTGGTGATGGTGATGGTGATGATGATGGTGGTGATGATGGTGATGATGATGGTGGTGATAATGGTGGTGGTGATGGTGATGGTGATGGTGGTGGTGATGATAGTGATGGTGATAATGATGGTGATGATAGTGATGATGATGGTGGTGATAATGGTGATGATGGTGGTGGTGATGGTGATGGTGATGATGATGGTGGTGATGATGGTGATGATGATGGTGGTGATAGTGATGATGATGGTGGTGATAATGGTGATGATGGTGGTGGTGGTGATGGTGGTGATGATGATGGTGGTGATGGTGATGGTGGTGATGGTGATGATGATGGTGGTGATGGTGGTGGTGGTGGTGGTGGTGATGATGGTGGTGATAGTGATGGTGATAATGATGGTGATGATGGTGATGATGATGGTGGTGATGGTGGTGATGATGATGGTGGTGATGATGGTGATGATGATGGTGGTGATAATGGTGGTGGTGATGGTGATGGTGATGGTGGTGGTGATGATAGTGATGGTGATAATGATGGTGATGATGGTGATGATGATGGTGGTGATGATAGTGATGATGATGGTGGTGATAATGGTGATGATGGTGGTGGTGGTGATGGTGGTGATGATGATGGTGGTGATGGTGATGGTGATGATGATGGTGGTGATGATGGTGATGATGATGGTGGTGATGATAGTGATGATGATGGTGGTGATAATGGTGATGATGGTGGTGGTGGTGATGGTGGTGATGATGATGGTGGTGATGGTGATGGTGATGATGGTGGTGGTGATGATGGTGATGATGATGGTGGTGATAATGGTGGTGGTGATGGTGGTGATGGTGGTGGTGATGATAGTGATGGTGATAATGATGGTGATGATAGTGATGATGATGGTGGTGATAATGGTGATGATGGTGGTGGTGATGGTGATGGTGATGATGATGGTGGTGATGATGGTGATGATGATGGTGGTGATAGTGATGATGATGGTGGTGATAATGGTGATGATGGTGGTGGTGGTGATGGTGGTGATGATGATGGTGGTGATGGTGATGGTGGTGATGGTGATGATGATGGTGGTGATGGTGGTGGTGGTGGTGGTGGTGATGATGGTGGTGATAGTGATGGTGATAATGATGGTGATGATGGTGATGATGATGGTGGTGATGGTGGTGATGATGATGGTGGTGATGATGGTGATGATGATGGTGGTGATAATGGTGGTGGTGATGGTGATGGTGATGGTGGTGGTGATGATAGTGATGGTGATAATGATGGTGATGATGGTGATGATGATGGTGGTGATGATAGTGATGATGATGGTGGTGATAATGGTGATGATGGTGGTGGTGGTGATGGTGGTGATGATGATGGTGGTGATGGTGATGGTGATGATGATGGTGGTGATGATGGTGATGATGATGGTGGTGATGATAGTGATGATGATGGTGGTGATAATGGTGATGATGGTGGTGGTGGTGATGGTGGTGATGATGATGGTGGTGATGGTGATGGTGATGATGATGGTGGTGATGATGGTGATGATGATGGTGGTGATAATGGTGGTGGTGATGGTGATGGTGATGGTGGTGGTGATGATAGTGATGGTGATAATGATGGTGATGATAGTGATGATGATGGTGGTGATGATGGTGATAATGATGGTGATAATGGTGGTGATGATGATGGTGGTGATGGTGGTGGTGGTGGCCCTTAGGGACTTTCTTTGTTCCAGACTCAGTGTTGAATCCTTCGCATGCATTTTCTCGCTGATTCCCCTCAGCTTTCCTATGAGGCAGGAAGAGTCATTATGCCTCCTTCACAGGTAGAGAAACTGAGACTCAGAACAGGACTTACCTGAGATCATGGGGTTTATAAAATTTCTAGAAGAAAATCTTTTCTCCTGCTAGAGGCATGATGAAGGCTGAGTGGCACTTGGAAAGGTAACTTGTTGGGATGCCCGACCCAAAGAAAACCTGCGAAGGCGTACTCCAGCATCTGAGAACACTCTCCACCTATGCGTGTCAGTCCTGTGCCAAGCCTCATCTCACTTAATTACAGAAAGCCCACAGTAAGCCTACGATCAGGACAGTATCATCCCCATTTTACAGACGGGAGAACCGAGACTCAGAGGGCTTGAGAACTGGCCATAATCACACATCTGCAAGAGGGGCTTGCTTTCAGGTTTCTGACTCCACAGGCCAAGCTAGAAACCTCTGACCACAGGGCAAAGGGCACTCCGCACACCCTCTGGAGCCTGGAGAACTAACAAAACACCACTGGGCTAGACTTCCTCTTCATCTCCCAGGACCTTAGCCCATGTACGGTTGCACAGGTTGAGCACTGCGCAGGCACAGCCTGAGGGAAGAGTGATGCTTGAGAGCCAGCCCGTGCTCCGCCTGCTGTGCTGTGCACTCGGGCCGACAGTGCGTCTGCTCAGGGGAAGGGGTGGGTATCTTGATCTGACTTGCACAAAGGTGCTGTAAGAGCTAGCGGCAGCCCCACCAGCAGTCTGCCCCTGTGTGGCCTGCTGTGGGGTAGTGGTGGCCAACTGCGGCTTCCTCCCTGGCAGCTGAATCCCACTAAGAGCTCAGTGAGCAGGAATGTGTTTCGCCAGGGTGGCCTCTGGCTTTATTTACACTCCAGTGAGGAAGGATGAGTGTTTGTTAGGTTCCAGGAAGAGTTGGTTAGTCTGTACAAAACTGTGTAGCTACAGGCTGGGGGGAGGGTCACACTCAGCTTAATTATCGCGTGACCAGGAGCAGCTCTGATGTGAACAGGACCCGGAGCCTATTCAGTAGCCCCTGGCTGATGGGTTTGCTCATTCCCAGGCCACTACTGCTCTTCAGCTCCCACGTCGTACTTGCAGGACCCCCACCCTGGGGAGGTTTGAAAGTCATGTGGTTCATGAAGCCACCAAGAGCATGGGCCAGGATGACTGCCATTTATTGAGCACCTACTGTGTGCCAGGGACTACCTGAGCTCTTTAGACTGAATTAACTCATCTAATCCTCACAACAGTCCAACGACGTAGGTACTGCGATTATCACCATTTTACAAACATGGCAACTCAGCACAGAGAGGCTGAAGAGCTCAGCCAGAGCCACACAGCTAGGACAGAGCAGAGCTGGGATTCAGACCGAGGCAATCTGGGTCCTGAGCCTGCACTCCCGATCTCAGCTTCTCAACATGCCCTGCACATACTTCCCGTTCATTGTCCATCGGATCCTGTAAGGTTTGTCAGCCCCACTTTAGAAGTGAGGAAACTGAGGCTCAGGGAGGTAGAAAGCCTTGCTCAACATTGCACAGCTAGGCCGTGATCAGCCTGGACTGAGGCCAGGCCTGTCTGATTCTAACTATGTACTACACTGCCTCCAGCATCTATTTTGATTTGTGGAGCTTAAGAACCAAATACACTTCCTTTTTAATGCTGAAAATAAGCACCTTTACTTCGCCTCCCAGACAGTAGTTAAATGGAGAATTCTGCTTTCAGGGGAAATTGAGGGGCCCGGTTCTTTCTCTCTCCCAACATTTTATTATGAAAAAAATGTCAAAGCTCCAGAGAATAAAAAAAATGGGAAGAGTTACACAGTGAACATGCTAGACTTATCCTACAGATTTTACATTTCTCAACGTTATGGTCTGTTTACTTTCTCATGCATCTCTTCATTTCTCCATCCCTCAATTTTTCTTCCTGGATGCATTTCAAAGTAGGTGCAACATGATTACATTTCAGTCCTCATATCACTAATTGTAATTCAATATTTGCTTATGGTTTTTCAAAGTAACATTTACATGGAGCAAAATGCACAAATTTTGAGTGTACTGTTTAATGCCAACTGGGTCCTATCAAATCCACACCCCTGTCAAAATTATAAAACATAACCACGTTCCAGAAAGTTTTGTATCTAGGCTCCTTTTTTGCAGTGTGTTCCCATGAAAACTATTCCCAGACACCTGCTTGGCTTGATAAAGATGCTTTTCCGCTTGTTTGTTTTCCCAAAGTCTGCTCTCCTCTGAACAAACAGGTTAAACATGCATGGCAGGGGAAGAGAGCTGGTCTCTGGCTAGTAGCATCATTACTAAGAGCTCACAGTGTGTGAGCCCAGTGTTCACACTCAATACCCGTTCTCTCTTCTGACCTTCCTGAGAACCCCAGGATGTCACCATTATCAGCGTCCCATGTTACAGGTGAGAAAACTGAGGTTTATTCAGATCCATCATTTTTCCAAGGCTGCCTACCCAGCAAGGAGGTAGCAGAATTGGGATTTAAGTTTAGGACTTCAGACTTTCCCCTTGAAGGGCTCTTTGGAGAAAGCAGTGTGGCTTGTGATGAGACTTCGATAATGGCAGCTAATACAGAACAGGAAAGACCAGGGTACCATCTTGGAAGGATTCTAAGGGCAGGATGATGGCAGGTAGCAGATGCTGCCAAGTTAACAAAGCAACGGAAGGCTGGATTGAATGGCGGATGGTCACTGGTGACTTTAGCAGAAGCTGATTCTGTGCAGTGAGCAGAGCGGAGCCGGGAAGAGCCCCATGAAACAGTGGAAGGAGGAACTGAGATGGGGGGTGGACAGCTCTGCCAAAAGTGAGACTGAATCGGGTGTGGAGTGAAAGTGGAAAGTGAAAGTGTTAGCTGCTCAGTCGTGTCCAACTCTTTGAGACCCCATGGTCTGTAGCCCACCAGGCTCCTCTGTCCATGGGATTCTCCAGGCAAGAATACTGGAGTGGGTTGCCATGCCCTTCTCCAGGGCATCTTCCTGACCCAGGGATCGAACCCAGGTCTCCCGCATTGCAGGCAGATTCTTTACTGTTTGAGTCACCCAGGAAGCCACAGGCGTGCAGAGAAAGTGTGCTTACTGGAGGGGGACTTTTATTTTTAACGATGGAGTTATTTGTTCATGTTTGAATGCTAATAATCAAGTCAGCTGAGAGAGAGAGAAGACATAGGGAAAATAGATGGAGTTATGAGCTCGGGGAGGAGAAAGGAGATGGAACAGACGCTACAGCAGGGGTCAGTCCCTTCTCCCCAGAAAGTGGGGGCATAGGGGAGGAGAGAGGCTGAGAGAGCAAGCTTGGGGCTCAAGGGGCAGGAGAGCCAGGGCAGAGGAGGGAGGGGGCTTGCCTGCCGTGACTTTATGGTAAGGATTGAGGTCATCGGTCCAGACTGAAGAAGCAGTGGTAGGACCAAAAATCCAGAATTCTTTCCTCTTCCTTTTCTTCTGCCGAATCTCCTTTGCTGGGCCATCACCTATGTCTGTAGAGAGAAAAAAAAAAATCAGCACTGTGACCTCTTAGCTGCAGGAGTGGTTGCAGTGGGGGATGCTGAGACATGACATTTTGCATCAGCTCTGATGGTTGTGGCTGAGGGACCAGGGCACTTGACCCTGCCCAGTCAGGCAGGAGCAGAGCACGGATGGACCCGGCGCTGGCAGGTGCAGAGGCGGGAAGGGAGAGTGGGTGGGTGGCGTGAGCCTAGGAGGAGGCAAGGGCCAGGCCGCACAGAGCTTGGAGGTCCAGATGAAAACCTCGGCCTGGGCCCCGTGCAGGTGGCTGCCATGTGTGGGTTTTAACCT
The DNA here is from genome assembly GCF_042477335.2 of Ovis canadensis. Taxonomy (NCBI): domain Eukaryota; kingdom Metazoa; phylum Chordata; class Mammalia; order Artiodactyla; family Bovidae; genus Ovis; species Ovis canadensis. The sequence goes on along the minus strand of NC_091261.1, from coordinate 75,125,801 downwards.
GGAGGAAAGTATGGGGATAAGACAGACCCTCACTGTTCAGGTGATAAACTGAGGTTGGAGAGGAGGCTCATCCTCCTGGCTGGCTTTTATTGAATCCCTACCGTGTGTGCATCCTCCTTTCATATATTATCTCATAACCCTGTTCCCATTTCCAGATAAGGAGATGACAGGCTCGGAAAGCACCAGCTCTCACAGCTGGGAAGTGGCAGGGTTGAGACTCACACTCTAGTCCCTCCTGGACAGTCTCCTTCCGATCGGTCCCTGCCCCTGACCCCTGTCTGTGCCCTGCCCTCTGCAGACAACCGCTGCATGGACAGACGGTTCCTCCCAGCCAAGTCCAAGCAGCTCATTGCTCTGGCCAGCTTCCCGGGAGCTGGCAACACGTGGGCTCGCCACCTGATCGAGCTGGCCACAGGCTTCTACACTGGCAGCTACTACTTTGATGGTTCTCTGTACAACAAAGGTGAGGAGGCACGGGGGATGGGGATCGGACCCCCTGGAAGGACATGGGAGTACCCCTTTCTAAGCACCTACTGCAAGCGGCTCAGCTCTCCCGGGCATGTTGATAGAGACCTACTATGTGCTTAGTGAGCTTCCCTGATGGCTCAGATTGTAAAGAATCTGCCTGCAATGCTGGAGACCTAGGATCGATCCTTGGGTCAGGAAGATCCCTGGAGAAGGGAATGGCTCCCCACTCCAGTATTCCTGCCTGAAGAATCCATGGACAGAGGAGCCTGGCAGGCTACAGTCCATGCGGTCGCAGAGAGTCAGACATGACTGAGCAACTAACACTTTCACATGCTTAGTATCTTCCCTTCACTTTACATCCCACAGACATTTCCTGAGATCATGCCGTTGGTATCTCACCTGCATCCGTTTATCAAGCACCTACTATGTGTCTGGGACCTTCCCTCCATTTAAGTCATTCCTTGAGCTCTTACTGTATGCTGGGCACCTCATGCGGGACAGTGAGGCCCAAAAGGCAACAGGATATCCCAAATCACTCACTGAGTTGGAAACACAGCCAGCATCCTGAAAGCCTAGTACATTAGCTTTCTAATTGGCTTCGAAGAGACCACCCAAATGCCTTGGCTCTCACGGGCATGAGAGGCCAAAAAGGTGAAGAGCAGTCTTGGGCGGCATCGTGGCTTGGGTTTGAACCTTAGCTCTGCCTCTTGCCAGCTCTGTAACTTGGGAAAGTTATTTCATGTCTCTGGGACTCGATTTCCTTTTCTATCAAATAAAACCCTCGTAGGATAATTGACAGGATCAAGTTGTCTACGACATGTAAAGGGCTTAGAGCCATGTCCGGCACAGAGCCTGTGCTCTAGAAGCCACCACCGGCGACCCAGAACTTCTTTCAGTTCCTCAGCTTTTGAAATGAAAACCTGATCAGGTCCCTCCTTCCTTTTGCATTAAACCTTCCAAGGACCGTGTAGTCTTTCTGGTCCAGTGGTGGCGCAAGTGGTAAAGAGCCCAGCTGCCAGTGCAGGAGACAGATGAGAAGCAGGCTCGATCCCTGAGTTGAGAAGATCCCCTGCAGGAGGGCACGGCAACGCAACCCAGTATTCTTGCCTGGAGTACCCCATGCACAGAGGAGCCTTGCAGGCTAGGGCTACAGCCCATGGGGTCGCAAAGAGTCAGACACGGCTGAAGCGACTCAGCACAGACTTAACTCATCATCACAACCCCCACAACCCTCTCTGGCCTCATGCTCCCCTCTCGCCCTCTGCTCATGTGTGACACATTTCTTCCCATCCACCACAGGACCTTTTCACTGTCTCTTCTCACCTGGGCTGGTAAACTCTTCCCCATCCTTCAGTTCTCAGCCTAAGTACCTTCTTGCCCCAGGAAGCCTTTCTGGATGGTGCCTGACTGGGTCAGTGATCTTGGCCAGGCTGGCTGGGCCGCTCCAGCTGTGGACTGCAGGTTGGGCCCATGTCTGTTTGTGGGTGTCTCGCTCTCTGGGACCAACAGCTTTCCAGGGCGTGTCCCTCTCGCAGTAGCAGCAGAAACACGCGCGTGTGCTGCGCTCACTGCTTCGTCGTGTCTGACTCTTGCGACCCCAGGGACTGCAGCCCTGCAGGCTCCTCTGTCTGTGGAATTCTCCAGGCAAGAATACTGGAGCGGGTTGCCATTTTTCTCCATGGGGAATCTTCCCTACCCAGGGATGGAACCTGTGTCTCTTGCATCTCCTGCCTTGGTGGGGGGATTCTTTACTGCTGAGCCACCTGGGATGCCCCCAAAACACACACAAGTGAACAGAAACGTGCTGGGTCCTAAGACGTTGGCCAAGACCCGTTTCCACCCTCAGTCCATTGGCCAAAGCAAGCCATACAGCCATTCCCAGCATCAGTGGGGCGGAAATGTGGACTTTGCCCTAAGGGGAGCCCTCAGGCACATCACGTCAGGCCCCCCAGCATGGCACCTGGGTGTGAATACTCCTCTTCTGCAGTCCTAACCAGCGCAGTGACTTTACATCCATGCCACTATTCGAATGGTCTGGCTCTCAAGAACTGTGACCCATGGATGTTTTTGCAAGTCATTTTCTCCCCAGCTCCCTGGCACATAGTAGGTGCTCAACAAACATTCGAGTGACTGAATGAGTGGATGAGTGAATGTCTGAGGATCCCGGGGGTGGCCCAGGATGGGGTGGGGCAGGCCTCCTGTCTCCCCCAGCTAGCTCACTGCCGTGTTCCCTGGACCCCCTCCCCGGCTGCGGGAAGGGTTCAAGGGTGAGCGGGACCACTGGCGCAGTGGGAGGACCATCTGCATCAAGACGCATGAGAGTGGCCAGAAGGAGATCGAGGCCTTCGACGCGGCCATCCTGCTCATCCGCAACCCCTACAAGGCCCTCATGGCGGAGTTCAACCGCAAGTACGGCGGACACATTGGCTTTGCTGCCCACGCCCACTGGAAGGGCAAAGGTACCACTTGGGAACGGGGGCAAGGCGCCAGGGTGCCGAGGGCAGTGGGAGGGGCCTGGGCTGTCTCCTGCCAGGGGTCCAGGAGGACACCCTTGAGGGCGTGTGTGAGGTCCCAGGTCCCACTTAGAGCTGAGAAGGTATGCCTCCTTCATGCCACCCAGCCCACGAGCATCACCCTCTGTGAGCCAGGCTGTTATCATGGCATAGAGGTTAGAGGTTGGGCTCTGGAGCAGGACTCCCAGAGTTCAAATTCCAACTCCACCACTTCCAGGAAAAGCTCCTTCACCTCCGTGAACTTGGATTGTCCAGTTTATAAAATGGAAGTAATAAAACTCAAGAAGTCAGCCCTTTAGAAGCACTCAATAGACCCTCATGTAATTGAAGGGAATGGTAGCCCACTCCAACATTCTTGCCTGGAGAATCCCTCAGACAGAGGAGCCTGGGAGGCCCCAGTTCATGAGGTCACAAAGAATCCGACACAACTGAGCGACTTTCATTTTTTCCCACACTGATTCAAAGCAGGTTCCAGACCCTTTCCTGGGAATCAAGAGACCTGAACCTAGGTCAGTGGCAGAGTGGCCATGAGGTCATCTGTGAGCTCCTGTGAGCATCATTCCACTCAACCCTCCCAGCAGAGGTTAAGTGACTTGCCCTTGGTCACAGCTGGAAAGTCACACTGTCAGTCTCCAAGCGCAGAACTTCATTAAGATGATCTGAGACTGGTGTTCATCTCTGGTGCTCAGTAGATTCCAGAATGGGAGAATGTCTCTGTGCAGAGCAGTGGCCCCACCGAAGTGGGGGAGAGCTCCAAAGTCAAAACCCCTCAAACCCCCGTATCAGTTATCACCCATGTCTCCTTTACTGTAGTGACAGTCACCTCCGTGAGTGTTTGCAAACTCCCACAGTTAACCCTGTGCTGTGGATGGGGCGAGCTAAGTTCAGGGAGGTTAAAGGCGCTGTTCTCAGAAGTGGTGGAGCAGGGGTTTGAACCCAGGGACCACTGAGCTACAATAAAGAATTGATCAGAACGTCCATGGCTACAAATCCTCCCACACAGAGCCCCTGATGCTGAGTAGGTGGTCTGTAAACGTGAGCCCTCCCCGCCTCATTCAACCTCGAGGAACCAAGCTGCTGCAGCCTCTAGCCCCAAAGGTGTTTCCCACTCCCTCCAAACCTTCCCCATGCCCCCCCGCCCCTGACAGCTGCTCCACATTCCAGCCCCTCCCCAGAGAAAACCAGAGCAGACAGAATGACATTAACCCAGCCAATCACACTCAGCACTGATGTCATCGATGAAAACCCTTGGGCCTGCCTGACCAACTGTGTGTGCCCTGGCTTCCCAGTTTGCTCAGGGGGCTTGTCTATCCTTTCCCCTGCCGACCCACTCCCTCAGTGGGTGACATTTGTTCCCAGGGGATAAAGAGGTCTCTGAATTATTTATTTGTAGAACAATCGAAAATGAACATTATTTGTGGCCAGGCTGAGAAGCCCACAGGAGCCAATGGCAGGATCCTGCTCCAGGAGCACATGCTCTGCTTGCCAAGCGGGAAAGGACCCAGGAGGTCGCTGTACCTGAGGGTCCTCATCCCGGCTAGCACATCTAAATCCCAGGAGGAGCATGGGAAAATCCCAGTGCTCAGACCGCACACTGGACCACTACAGGGGTGGAGCCTGGACATCGGTATTTTTTAAAGCAGTCTGCAGGCAGGCAAATTGATTCATTCTCCCTGTGGCTCAGATGGTAAAGTGTCTGCCTGCAATGCAGGAGACCCAGGTTTGATCCCTGGGTCGGGAAGATCCCCTGGAGAAGGAAATGGCAACCCACTCCAGTGCTGTTGCCTGAAAATCTCCATGGACTGTCGCCTGAGGAGCCTGGTAGGCGATAGTCCTTGGAGTCGCAAACAGTCGGATACGACTGAGTGACTTCACTTTCACTTTCACTGTTAATGGGGAAGATGAGGCCCAAAGAGAGACAGGGGCCTGGCAGGATCACTCAGGCATGTGATGGCAAACCAGACCCAGCTCTCCACCTCCCAGTAATCCTGAAACTGAAAGAATTAGTCGCTCAGTCTTGTCCAACGACTCTTTTGCAATCCCATAGACTGTAGCCCACCAGGCTCCTCTGTCCATGGAACTCTCCAGGCAAGAACACTGGAGTGAGTTGCCATTCCCTTCTCCAGGGGATCTCCCTGACCCAGGGATGGAACCTGGGTCTCCTGCACTGCCTGCAGCTTCTTTACCATCTGAGCCACCAGGGAAGCCGACTGTTCCAAATAAGAAGTGCGGGACTCACTTGGAAAGCTCACATGGGACCAGGCACTTAGCAGTCATTATCTCATTTAAGTCTTCTAATTCCCTGGGGAGGTAAGAAGGGCCGCCACCACCACTGGTAGCTGAAAGTCGTCCCAGGAAGGGAGCGAGTCATGTGTCTCAGGCGCCAGGAGTTGACTGAGCTGAGATTCAAACCCAGGCATTAGCCGCCAGGCTCTGTCTTACCCTGGGGTGTCTCTGACCTGGTACATTCAAAGGTTCCCCTCTTCTGGCATAACCCCTCTTCTCAGGTTCAGGCAATTTCCTAATTCCCAGGAGCCACCTTGCCTCTTCTTCCCTATTCAGGATGACTGGGAGCTTTAAAACCAGAGATAAGGGAGACAGCAGGAGAGGCTGAGTCCAGAGGCTGCAGGGGACAGGAAGTGTGGGACACACATCTCACATTGGGGGCCTGGCCCCCTCATCAGTCTGGGATGGTGCTTCCTTCCAGACCTCACCCAGGGCTTCAAGTGCTCTGCCTGAGTGCCTTCCCCAAAGAGCACCCTCCTCACGGCCCCCACCCTGCCCAGTCCTCCCATTTTCATTAACATCTGACCCTTGAAGGCACTTGAGTTTGAGACCCTTGCTTTAGGGTCCTTGTTCCAGCAGCATCAGTATCACTTGGGAATTAGGAACGCAGATTCTCAGATTCCACCTCAGGCTTCCTGGATCAGAACTCGCATTTTCACAAGATACCTTCCAGAAGCTTCATGTGCACTTTAGAGTTTGAGAATCGTTGCTTCAGGACTCCATCGGCCTAGAATGTGAGGGTCACTCCCACCTAAGGGCAGAGGTCAGCCACCTGCTGAATGTGTCCACCCCACCCTGCCTGTGACCCCTCCCGGTTACAGCTGGGTGGAGGCTCCTGTCATCCCCCACCCGCCCACCCCCAGCTTTTGGTTCCATAACGTTAATTTTACGATCTCCCTGGAGTGAGTCCAAAGCAAAGTTTTATGTGATATGATTACACAAGGTGAATTGTCCTGGATCTGTTTAATGAAACAGAGACCATGTTTAATGATTCCGTGGGGAATTAAATACAGTTAAGCTATTAATCAGGCCCCGGTTCCTCCCGATGACAAGATGAAGCAGAGGGTGGTCAGCCCGTGTCCTGCCAGGCCCACGTGAAGAGCAGTTCCGGCGGAACCAGCACTCATTACCAGTGGTCCATGGCGTAGCGTGCCTTTATTACCCAATTTGAAGGCAGCCATTAATTACCGGGAATCCCAAGCTAATTGAGGGCTTTTGTTTTTCGTTTTTGTTCTTCTTTCCAGTGAAGTCGTTCAGGAGCTTCAAGTGAGGTATCTCTGCTATAGGAAGGAGTATGAAGGGAGCAAATATCTGCTGCCCATAAAGGATGGGCCACGTGGGGCATCTCAGAGATGCTGGGTGCCAACATCAAGGCTGTGGTAGCCACAGGACTCCCCTCGTGGCCCAGTGGTTAAGGCTTCACACTTTCACTGCAGGGGGGGTTGAGTTTGATCCCTGGTCAGGGAATCTAGGATTCCACGTGCCATGCGGTGCCACCAAAAAAATAACAATAATTGTGGCCAACATTTATCCAGCACTTCCTGGGTCTCAGGTCTAGTGGCAGGGTCTGCAAGTCTTATTCCAGTTCCGCTTGTACAGGGGGAGGTTTTAGCAAGGCTTCCATTGTGAAGACGGGTAAACTGAGGCTCAAGGACAGTGCTTGGCATCCCCAGGTCACACAGCCAATATGAAGAGGAGCTGGGTTTTGAACCCTAGCAATCTGACTTCAAAGTCATCTGTGAACAGACCCCGTATCTTAGACAACAGCTGAAGGTGAGGCAAGCGATCGTAGATGAGGATCTGGGGCGAAAAGAATGCTAGAGATGGGTAGATCAGGTGCTCTTAAAGGGTTTGCCAGGAGGGCAGGAGCCAGGCTCAGTCTGGGATAGATGCACGAATCCTGCCACGGATGCCCACTGTGTGGGCTGGGGCAGATGGCTTCATGTCTCTGAGCCTCCTTTGTTCCCGTGTACATAAAGGAGCTGGTACTTCCTCCTCTCCAGGCTTCTTGTGTGCACTGCCCGAGACAGGGCCTGCGAAGTGCCTGGCACAGACCCCCGGCTCACAGTAGGTGTTCAAGCAATGTACATTCCCACCCCAGGGAGGTTTGGAACCCACATCTCCCTCCCACCTGCATTCAAGGCGGGAGCCATGCACTGGGAGACCCAGACCATCGTGCAGATGGACCCTTCCTTTCCCTAAGGCCCACGCTCCAGGGACCTCTTGAGATGGTCGCAAGCCTGAAGTCCAGATATGTGGGCTGCTGGGTGACCGATCGTCATCCCCGTCCCCCTGGGCTTCTGCCATGGGCTCGGCAGTTGTCCTGAGTCCCCGGGGATGCTGTGAGATGATGCAACAGCAGGGAAATGCTTCTGCAAAATAAGGAAAACAGACTATACACATGCTAGATTTTTCCCTAATCACACAGATACATCTGGGTTTAACCCATTATAACAGTAAGGGCCCAATTATCTAGATACATTGTAAATAATCTATTTGAAGGCTAAAAAAAAATACCTCTGTCATCAGCATAAATATTTTCCAAGCAGCCATGGTGTTCCTGGGAGGCGCTGGGGGAGCAGGAGCCTCGCCACAGATTCTGATGTGGTCTGCAAAGAAAGAGGAACCCTTAATCACATCGCCACTTGGCTGCTGGGAATTTCAATTTAGTTCAACAACCATTTATTAAGCCCCTGCTGGGTGTAAGGCAGTGGGAGGGAGTAGGGGGTGAGGCTTCTGTTTTCTGGGAGAGATGGGGGCCTGGAATCAGGCAGGCCTGGTCTGGATGGTGCTTCCCGGCTATGTGACCTTGGGCAAATTACTTCACCTCTCTGAGCCTCCATTTCCTCGCTGGTGACAAATGAACAGTAGTCTTTTCCTTTCTGGGTAGTCACTATGATTAAATGAGATAAGGGGTGTCCATCACCCAGCAGGGGTGAGGATTTAGTTGTGAAGGACCAGCTGGGCTCCCCAGCCCAGCTTGGGAAACTTGCTGACCCTCATTCAATAAAGAGATTCCTCCGGAAGGTGCAGGGTGGCATTGTTCCTGTGAGAAGTCATGGATGCCAGAGGGTTCCTTCAGGGTTCCTGAGGGTTCCTTCAGGGTTCCTGAGGACCCACCCTTTGACTACTATCCAGCTGGGGCTCAGAATTGAGGCTGCACATCCCCTTCTCTGTTCCCAGCATCCTTCATGACCCCCCTCTTGGGTTCCCCTTGATCACAGTTTCAGCAGCTCCAGGGGCTGGCTGGCTGTCTCTTTGAGGTCTTCTCCAGGGAATTTCCCACATTCTGTTGTAGCCTGTCTTTGGAGCCAGGAGATCCCATACAAACATTCCCAGTCTTGGTGACAATCCATCCTGTGCTTTTACCATACCACAGAGGAGCAGTGTGTGATACGTCAATAAAAAGCAAAGAGAGAACGAATCGGATAGAAAGGTGTCAAGATGACAGTGTAAATTCGTTGTTGTTCAGTCACTAAGTCGTGTCTGACTCTTTGTGACCCCATGGACTGCAGCACGCCAGGCTTGCCTGTCCTTCACTATCTCCCTGAGTTTGCTCAAACTCGTGCCCATTGAGTCAGTGATATCATCCAACCATCTCATCCTCTGCCGCCCCCTTCTTCTCTTGCCCTCAGTCTCTCCTGGCATCAGGGTCTTTTCCAATGAGTCAACTCTTCGTATCAGGTGGCCAAAGTCCTGGAGCTTCAGCTTCAGTACCAGTCCCTCCAATGAATATTCAGAGTTGACACTGTAAATAATCCAACTTAAACCATGCCCTCAGCCCAGTGGAGGTACCTGCCTGAGCCTCGGGAGTTAGGGAAGATGGCATCTCACCTGAGAACAGAATAATCACAGTGGTAATGATAACCAGAGTTTACTGAGCATCTACAGGGCACTGGCGCCCCACTCCAGTTCTCTTGCCTGGAAAATCCCATGGATGGAGGAGCCAGGTAGGCTGTAGTCCATGGGGTCGCGAAGAGTCGGACACGACTGAGCGACTTCACTTTCACTTTTCACTTTCATGCACTGGAGAAGGAAATGGCAACCCACTGCAGTATTCTTGCCTTGGAAATCCCATGGACAGAAGAGCCTGGCGGGCTACCATCCGCGGGGTCACAAAAAGAGTCGGACACAACTGAGCAACTGAGCATGCCTGCCTGTTAAAACATAAAAACATAGTAGCAAAGATCTATGTATGTCTGTGCCTGGTGTGGCGTAAGGCCCAGACAGATGTCTTACTACTGCTAAGTCACTTTAGTCGTGTCCGACTCTGTGCGACCCCATAGACGGCAGCCCACCAGGCTCCCTTGTCCCTGGGATTCTCCAGGCAAGAACACTGGAGTGGGTTGCCATGTCCTTCTCCAATGCCTGGAAGTGAAAAGTGAAAGGGAAGTTGCTCAATGGTGCCCAACTCTTAGCGACCGCATGGACTGCAGCCCACCAGGCTCCTCCATCCATGGGATTTTCCAGGCAAGAGTACTGGAGTGGGGTGCCATTGCCTTCTCCAGACATATGTCTTGGGTCTCCCCAAAGATCAGGAAGGACTAAGACTGTTCCAGGCAGAAGCAACAGCCCGGAGGCGGGATGTGGGAGGCGGGAGGCGGGAGGCGAGTCCGGCCGTGTCAGGGCTGAGCGGTGGTGGTGGTGCGCGTGCGCCGCACGCACGTTGGACCCACGCCTCCCCTCTCTGTCCACGCAGAGTGGCCGGAGTTCGTGAGGAACTACGCCCCCTGGTGGGCCACTCACACGCTGGACTGGCTCAAGTTCGGCAAGAAGGTGCTGGTGGTGCACTTTGAGGACCTGAAGCGCGACCTCTTCGTCCAGCTGGGCCGCATGGTGGGCCTGCTGGGTGTGGCCGTCAGGGAGGACCGGCTGCTGTGCGTGGAGAGCCAGAAAGACGGCAACTTCAAGCGCTCCGGGCTCCGCAAGCTGGAGTACGACCCCTACACGGCGGACATGCAGAGGACCATCTCCGCCTACATCAAGACGGTGGACGCGGCGCTCCGGGGGAGGAACCTCACGGGCGTGCCCGACGACTACTACCCCAGATGATGGATGATCAGACCGGGGCAGGGGGCGAGCCGTCCAGACCGAGCAGGCACCGGGTGCTCCGGGCCCCTGGGGAACCCCACCTGCCCGTCCGCTCTCCCGTGTAGGTAGGGACCATCCCCTTGGCCTAGCGTCGGCCTGCGATGAGTTTTCCGCATGACGAAGGAGGCTCAAGGGAAGAGATGGTGCAGGCACCTCCCACCAACTCGCAACCGCCCCCCCCCCCCACCCCTTGGAGATGGAGGGGCTGCCAGTTTGGGGAGTTCCCGCCGCCTGGACCCTGCTCTGTCTCCCGTGTCCCTGACCCCCGCACCTGTGGGAAGGAGGGCTCCTGGGTGTCCCGGAGATCCGGGTTCCCCACCGCGGGTGTGGAGGACCCTGGCACAAGAGCTAAAGGGAATGGCATAGAGCAGAGTGGCCCCAGACTCGCCCCAGTGCTGGGCTGAGCGCTTGTAGCCACCCGTACTTCCCACCCAGGATGCACGGTGACAGGGTTTATCTGGGCTGCTTCTGTCTGCAGGAAGATTGCTGGGAGGCTTCTCCATGGGTTTAGGTTTCTGACATTCTGAGTGGGTCAGAGAGGCCGTGGCATTCAGGGTAGGTTACCTGGGTCCACCGGGTGGGGTCACGGTCATTCCAAGCCCCCACGTGGCATGCTCGCCTTGGGACCTGGGATTCTGCCCTTTCCTCCCTCGCTGTATCCAGGGGGTGACCCGCTTCCAGGGGTGACACCTCTCTCCACCGTGGGGTCCCACACATTGATCTGACACTGCCCTTCCGACCCCTACCAGCGGGTCCTCTGCTGTCCAGGAGGGAGAACAAGTGTGCCCCAAATCACGTGGACCTATGACCGAAAGAGATCCCCACAACCTTCCCAGGCCAGCGGCCCCTGCTTTGGTCATAGTCCAGGGGGTGCCCTTTAAGGAAAGGGGTGAATGGGATGGTTCTTCATGTCCATACAGACGCTGCTCTTTCAATGCTGAGACGTCCAACCAAAGGACTGGGTGGCTGACCATCTGTCTTAGAAAGCATCAAGTTCCAGGATTCCCTCTCTCCCCTCACCTTGGGTACCCGTGGTTTCGCATCCGGCCCCCACCTGCGCACCTGCAGCCCACCCCCATGTAGATGCAAAAGCCATAGGTCACAGCTCTCTGCTGTTCTGTCGGGAACCACCCCCCACCCAAGCAGCCCCCTCTGAAGCCTTGGGGTGCAGGTAAATGCTCATTCCCAAATAGCCAAGAGACTATGGAGAAGGCGCGTGTTAAAGAGATATATTTTTCTAAGAGGAATATGACTCATACATTCCACCCCCCTGGGAACCCAGCCATGCAAAGAGAAGGGCTGGGGGATCAGACCCGTTGTCTTCATCCCTGAGCCTCTCATCTTTAGGATTTGGGCCACCCCAAGGCCCGGCCAGGGGGCTCTGAATGTATTTTGTACCAAATTTCTTTCCCCCAGGCAAATGTCTAGTCTTCTTTCTCGAAGCACCAGAGGGCTTGGCCTCCCTGCCCTCTAAGAGGTCAGCTCTCTCTCTGGGAGACTCTGGGCCCAAGACCTGGGCCATTTCTTTGCCGGTGGCCCCTTCAGGCTGCCAGCCACTGTCTGAAGACTCCTCAGGTCAACACCATCATTAAAAGCGAGTTTTGTTGATAATTCTACCACGTGATGGAGTGTCATGTAAGGCAAGGTCACAAATGGGATGTTCTCTCTGCTGTGTGTGTGTGTGTGTGTGAGACAGGAACGTTCTGGGTGCGTCATTGCTTTTGTGTCTGTGCGGCTCTAAAGAACTGTGTGTCTTGGTGTGCAGAACAGTCTCTACCTCTGTATTCAGCCGCCCTTCTGTGTGGGGAGACTGCACCCCACCAGCTGACATGATGACCACCCCATGTCTGGTGTGTCTGTGTGCCCCCTCCTCCAAACCCCGACTCTTGAGGAGGAAGGAGAGCTCGGTGGTTCAGCGGTCCCCAGAGCCCAGGACATGCCCGGCCTGCAAGCTGGGACCCCCGGGTTCCCACCCTGCTGTCTCCCCCAGCGCGTTGTGACTCCAGGACCCAAGGAGGAACATCAGGGCCTGCATCTGCCGATGGCGGGGGTTGCCTCCTGGTTTCTCCAGGAACCCCGAAGCTGCTACAAACATCCCTGGTAGACAGTGTGGGCAGGAGGAAAGGGTGGGGAGGCTGAGGGGTTGCCAGGGGCAAGGTCCTTCAGGAACCAGCTCCTTTCCTTCCCCGTCTCTCTTGCATCGATGTATTTTATTCTCATCCCTGCCCCCCTCACCATCTTTCCTTATCACGCTTGCCTCCTGCTCTCAGTTTCTCTTTGTGGTCTCTTTTATTTCCTCGAGATGCACATTAAACCTCTGTTCTTTCTCGTCTTTCTCCTCTCCGTCGCTTCCTCCCTGCCCCCATCCCTGAACCAGTCTCCCTGACTGCATTCTCTCTGTTTTGATTTCTGCCTCTCGTTGTCCATGTGTCTCTGCGTCTCTCTCAGTCTCTGTCTTTGCCTGTCTCTCGCTCCCTCTCTCTTTCCCTCTCCACTTCTGTTGTCCTCTCCTCCCTCCTCCCCCTCATCTTCCTGGAGAGTGGGGGCGACTCAGTGGGATCCAGACACAGTGAGACAAATGCTACCCGGCCCGGTAACCAAGGAAGTGGTTTCCTTAGCAACAGAAGCTGCAGGCACACGCTCCACTGCCCCGTCCCTTAGCTGTGACAGTAAGTACCAAGAGGGCGGGGGACAAGCCTGGAGATGAGGAAGTCAGTAAAGACACTGCTGTATGGGGCCTCTTGAGAGGGGACAGTGGTCAGAGAGAAGCACTTTAGGGACATTCAAAAATATGAGAGGTGGAGGGGCTGCAGGGTCAGAAGCAGAGTGGAGACAGTTAGGGAAGCAGTCCACAGGACCTGGGGACAGACTGGACACATGGAGTGGGCAGGCAAAGGGACACCAAGATTCTGTCTGAGCATCTTCAGAAGGAGGGCTTTTGAGGTGCAGAACAGAGGGCAGAGGAGCAGGTGAGGGAGGGGAATGGTAAGCCTCTTGTCCCCAAGAGTGCACCATCCAGCTGGGGTGACATTGGGGGAGGGGAGGTGGGAACAGACACAGAAATATCTCACGCGATTCGCCCTGTAAACTGGCAACAAGGAGCCCGGGATAAAAAGCACGGCCCCGAGGGTGGGTTGAGAGGCTCAGGGGTGGCATGTCATTGGATTGTGTGTTATGTCATTGGATCGTGTGGCACAAGAAGTTGGTGGTGACCCTTGGATTGGAACCTGGGAAGGACCCAGAGCCTGTCCCAAAGATGGGAGACAGAAGGGGGTAGAATATAAAGAGACAGGAAGAGACAGGGAGAGAGAGAAAAGAGAAAACAGGAAGAGAGATTTTAAACCATCGACTGGGCAGTTTCCTACTGGGAAAACAAAATAGACATTTGATTTTAGAGAAACAAGACAAGGGGGAGGGAAGAAGCAGAAGCCCCCCTACGGGCTGATAGCTTTGCAGCTATAAATAACTGTCCCCAAAGAAAACACCTGTCAAGACACGTCCACTCCCAGGGACACGGACTGTGTCCCCAGTCTAGGCTAATATTTAAATGACTCCTAGCGGGTGGCGGGGGCGAAAGGCAGAAAGGTGATCAATGTAACACCAACACCTCGCTCCATTTTTTTCCCCAAATGCAATAAAGTGTGCAGGCGTGGAGACCTATAAATCTGGATGATAATAATATCCGTCCCCACAAAAGCAACATGTTTATTTATCATGTTTGCACGTTTACTATTTCCCCTCAAATTTACAGTCTGAAATCTGCCAGCAGGCAAGGGTCAGGGGGGTGGGGGGTGGCAGGAACCATGGCAATGAGAACAAACCGGCAGAACATCAGGGAGTGAAGAAATGAAATATTCATCCCCTCCATCCACACCCCCACACCCAGGCTGCCTTAAACCCACTTTCAGACCACGGTGCTGATTTATCTGAGCGGGACCATGCATCTCTATTTCTGGTCTCTGACAGCTAATTGAAACGAACAGTTTATATAGGAAGGAATGTGTCGCAACAAAATGATTTTTGTGTGTTCTGGAGTCTTTTGCTAAACAATTATGGGGAGTGAACAGTCTGCCAGACATGAGAGAGGGGGTTGATCTTAGTGGAGACAAGTGTGTGTGTGTGTGTGTGTGTGTGTCCTGAAAAATGGGAGATAAGAGGGAGGGAGAGGCAATTTAGGGGTCAGATTTTCTTCTGAGACCTGGGTTAGGAACCTGACCCATAGAGTTCCCAGGGCTTCCAAAACGTGGAACGCCCATGCTTTATCCCAGACTTGGGATAAGGATCAAATTTCCCAAAACCTAAGAGTCCAGGTATGGACAAGAGGATCTGCTGGGCTTACTGGGAGGAAAAGTTGTATTTACAGTTCCCTTGTCGATAATTCCTGGCCCCGATCTACATGCCACTGTAGTAGGTTTTTTTTTTTCTCTCTCTTTTTTTGGACCGTGCAGTACAGCATGCAGGATCTTAGTTCCCCAATCAAGGATCGAACTCAAGCCCCCTACCGTGGAAGGGCAGTCTTAATCACTGACCTCAAGACATGATCCCTAGAACTAGCACAGTGCCGGGCACACAAGTGCAATGGAAGTGCTTGGTGATTTTCGGAATGAGTGAATCAAGGACTGTTAGAGGATCTTCAGAGAAAAACCACAAGTCATCAGCCAGAGCAGGCCCTTGGCAGCCCTGAATTTTCTCTCCAGTAACACTGAATTGATTTTCTGTTCTCTCACCCCCAGCCTTAGCCCCTAAAGCCGATGGTGTGGTGCAGCCCACTTACACCGGCTCTCAAAAGCCCATTATGCGCATCTCAAACTCACATTCAGTGACATCACATCCGTAGCTCGGAATTGGCCATGGTGGGAATATTTACACCATGGAAATCGGCAACTGCTACAGAGCAGGTGAGTGTCTTTCTGGCTTTGTTTCGAGAGCCAGTCTTTAGGTGTTTAACAGGACACCAGTACCCAAAGCACAGAGGCACACGCATGCTGTTTCTGGTCTTTTCCATGCCTTGATTCACGCTGTCCCCCTCTATCTGGAAAGCCTCCTTAAGACTCAGCTCGGGCTCTTCCTCCTCCAGTCAGCCTCCCCTGATCCCAAAGGCCAAGTTCAGCTCCTCCTCTAACCTGAGCGATCACAACTCTGGGCGTGGCCATTCTTGTGATCTCTTCGGTAATCTGGTACAGGTGTCTTTCTCAGAGCTCAGGGCATGAGCTCTGTTAGGACAGGAACCTTGACTCTGGATTTCGACGCACTTCCTGGTCTAGACTAGGTGACAAGCAAATGTTGACCCAGTGGAAGAATGGATATGTCAGTTACATTTAACACCATCCACCAGCCTCTCAGTCATCACAGACTTTGGGGTGAGTAGCTAGAAGAAGCACCCCCCCTACTGCCCAAACAATGGCCCAAAAGATAGGGGAATGAGAAACCACTCACAGTGGTGATCAGTTCAGTTCAGTTCAGTTCAGTCGCTCAGTCATGTCCGACTCTTTGCGAGCCCATGAATTGCAGCACGCCAGGCCTCCCTGTCCATCACCAACTCCCGGAGTTCACTCAGACTCGTGTCCATCGAATCAGTGATGCCATCCAGCCATCTCATCCTCTGTCGTCCCCTTCTCCTCCTGCCCCCAATCCCTCCCAGCATCAAAGTCTTCTCCAATGAGTCAACTCTTCTCATGAGGTGGCCAAAGTACTGGAGCTTCAGCTTTAGCATCATTCCTTCCAAAGAAATCCCAGGACTGATCTCCTTCAGAATGGACTAGTTGAGTCTCCTTGCAGTCCAAGGGACTCTCAAGAGTCTTCTCCAACACCACAGTTTAAAAGCATCAATTCTTCGGCGCTCAGCCTTCTTCACAGTCCAACTCTCACATCCATACATGACTACTGGAAAAACCATAGCCTTGACTAGACGGACCGTGGTGATAGTAGCTAATATTTGTTGCTGTTTAGTTGCAACGTTGTATCTGACTCTTTTGCAACCCCATGGACTGTAGCCCGCCAGGCTCCCCTGTCCGAGAGATTTCCCAGGCAAGAATACTGGAATAGGTTGCCATTTCCTTCTTCAAGGAATTTTCCTGACCCAAGGATCAAACCCGCATCTCTTACATTGGCAAGTGGATTCTTTACCGCTGAGCCACCAGGGAAGCCCAGAGTACTAATTATATACTGAGCACTGTGCTAGGAGCTTCATATGTATAACGTCACTGAGTCGTCACCAGAACTCTGGGAGGCAGGGACACAGTCTCCTCACTTTTTAGTGAGGGAAACTGGGGTTCTGAGAGGTTAAATAATTTGCTCAGTGTCACACAACTGGGCAATGATTGGATCTGGGCTTTGAATTCAGGCAGGCAGTCTAGCTCCTGAATCCATATGTTTAGCCACAATGCTGTATCCCAGTGGGGAGAAACAGTCCAAGAGCCCAGAAGGTAAGGGTGATCCTAGCAAGTCAACACAGAGAAGATTGCTGCATCGGGAGATGAGGGATGAAAACAAACTGCAAAGGACTGGCCTTTCTGGGGCCAAGGACCCCTGGGGTAGAGAGGGGGTAGAGACAAGGCCAGGAGCTGGTACTCCAAGCAGCTCTGGCTTCTCAGCAGCAAGGTGGTTTATAGGTTCCCATGGCAACTGCCAAGCAATACTCTCTTACTCCACAGTTCAGTGATTCTCTGTAAAGTCCATCCCACTCTCTTTTACTGCCGTTCCTCTCAGCCAGTAGAGCCAGGGTGACAGCTTCTTCCTCAGGACAGACTGTGCTGGAGGAGAAGAAATGGCCTTGAGACCCTTTCATGATGGAGGAGCAAAGTTCGGCGGAGGGGGCAGAAGAAAGAACAAAAAGGAGCTTAAGACCTCACAGGTCCATTCCTCAGACTGGGAAGGGGGTTCCAGATGGGCTTATCAGTCTCGTGGAGGCCATGAACTGTCTCCCCAGGAAAAGGTGAGGCGCACATACACCCACGCATGCAGAATTTTGTGAAGAGTTTCAAGGAGCACTTAGCCTCTTTGAGACCTAAACTGCTGCTGCTGCTGCTAAGTCACTTCAGTCGTGTCTGACTCTGTGCGACCCCATAGACGGCAGCCCACCACCTCCCCCATCCCTGGGATTCTCCAGGCAAGAACACTGGAGTGGGTTGCCATTTCTTTCTCCAGTGCATGAAAGGGAAAAGTGAAAGTGAAGTCGCTCAGTCATATCTGACTCTTAGCAACCCCATGGCCTGCAACCTACCAGGCTCCTCCGCCCATGGGATTTTCCCTAAACTAGGAAATACAGGAGAAGGCAATGGCAACCCACTCCGGTACTCTTGCCTGGAAAATCCCATGGACGGAGGAGCCTGGTGGGCCACAGTCCATGGGGTCGCACAGAGTCGGACAGGACTGAAGCGACTTAGCGGCAGCAGGAAATAAATAAATCATCTAATTCAGTGGCTTCCAAATTAGGGCAGCAAAACCCTATCTTCAATCAGAGTCAGAGGTGAAATCCCAGTCTCTAATACAGTGGTTCTCACTCAGGAGGGATCTTCCCGTAGGGATATCTAGCAATATCTGGAGATGTCCTTAGTTTCCACAGCCTGGGGACTGGGAGGTGTTGCTTGCATCTAGCGGGTGGAGGCCAGGGACGTAGCTCAAAATCCTACAAAACACGGAACAACCACCACAACCAAGAATATCCAATAGCGCCAATGCTAGCAGACCCTGGTGTAATATAGTAAAAGGGGCTCTGCTCATTCATTCATTCACTCACCCATTCAGTGAAATGAGTGGGGAGTTCCTTCAGCATCAGACTAAACTGACTTATGTTTGAACTCAGCTGTGTGACGTGGGACCAGTTGCCAGACATCTCTGAGCTTTAGTTTCCTCATCTCTAAAATGGAGATGATCATGGAATAGAAGTACTGGTCCCAGTACTCTATATACAGTGGGGATGGGGGGCGGGGCTTGGAAAGCACAAAGGTATTTTCTTTATTATCATCGCTATGACCTGGAGAAGGAAATGGCAACCCACTCCAGTATTCTTGCCAGGAAAACCCCATGGACAGAACGCACGCACGCACGCACGCACGCACGCACGTGTAGAGGCAGTAGGTCTCTTTCTCTGTGCGGACACAGCAAGAAGGCAGCCACCTGCAGACCAGGAACGGGGTTCTCAACAGGCACCACCAAACCCGCCGACACCTTGACCTTGGACTTCCCAGTCTCCCCCTCCGTAAAACCAGGATCGCTGCACTGGGTGATCCCCTAAGGATCCAGTCATCCCTGGGACAGGACAACTTAGAATTATACAAGCCAGCCCACTGGGGAACAAGGCCTTGAGAGGGAGGAGCCTGACCCCAAATCATGTTTCACACCTATGTTCCCTGATGTCAAACCTACCATTCTGAGAATAGTCATCTTCCACACGCCCTTTCTTTGTGTGTTGATGGGCTAAATGGACTCAGGCCATAGGGTCCTGATGGTGGGCTGGCAGGAGCTCAGCCTAGGGAAATTCACACTCTCTTTCTCCCCTTGGTTGCTGTCCTTGAAAGCCAGCCATTTACTCTTCTTTCACCTTGTAGGGCTGTGGGAAGTGTTTAATTACTAAACATGCCCTCAAAGCAAGCTAATATTAAAGAACAGTGCTTCAGTACTAATCATTGTTATCAGAGGTTGCTTTCTACCTCATTAGATGCATGGATTCAATAACGGTTAACTAATTCCCAAGGAGAAATCAGGAGCCCCGCAAGGGTTAGGACTGCATCTTTCCCAAGCAAATGTCCAGATTCCCAAGCCACAGGATGGCCAGCTCATGGGTCTCGGAACCTGCATGAAGTACCTTCACCTTCCCGGGTTCAAGTCCGAGCTCTGCCACTTCCCAGGAGTGCGGCCTTAGAAATGAAGGTTCATGCTCTTGAGCATTGGTTTTCTGATCGAGAAAAGGAGACCTGCATATATGAAGTGCCTGACCCACTGTAGGGGATGTAATTAGTATTGTTATCCATGTCAGTATTTTCTCCACTGTGGATGTTTTGTTTTTTGATCAGCTTTATTGAAGTATATTTTGCATATAACAAAATTTGCCACTTTCACTTATACAGTATGATGGATTTAACTGCCACCATACACAGGCATGTCACCACCATCACCATGTTTCTATGGAAACTTATAGTGTGTGCGTGCTCAGTCACGTTAGTCATGTCTGGCTCTTTGTGACCATATGGACTGCAGCCTGCCAGGCGCCTCTGTCCATGGGATTCTCTAGGCAAGAATACTAGAGTGGGTTGCCATGCCCTCCCCCAGGGGATCTTCCTGACCCAGGGATCGAACCTGCATCTTCTGCGTCTCCTGAGCCACATGAGAAGCCCTGGAACGTTATCATTTCTCCCCAAAATTCTTTGATGCCTTTTGCCATTGATTCCTTTCCTCCACCACCATAGCCTCCATAGCCTCTAGCAACCACCAGTCTTCTTTCTATCAGAATTTTCCAGAATTTTCCATAATTTTCCAGAATGTAAATGGAATCATATCGATCTTGCTCTTTTAGCTAATGTAAGACGTTTGAGATTTATCCTGGTTGTTGCATATATAAATAGTCCATTCCTTTTCACTGCTGAGTAGTACTCCATTGTATGGACATACCACATCTCTTTTTTTTAACCTATTCACCAATTGATAGCAATTTGACTTCTTCCCAGTTTTTGGTTATTATCAATAAAGCTATTTGGGTGGCCAAAAAGTTCACTCAGGTTTTTCCACATGATGTTACAGAAAACCCAAATGAACTTTTTGGCCAGTTCAGTACTACAAATGTTCACATGTGGGTCTTTGTGTGAATATAACATTCTCAATCTCTTGAGCAGATACCTAGGAATGGAATTGCTACCAGGTCACAAGGTACACATATGTTTAATAAAAGAAACTGCCAACCTTTTCCAAAGAGTCAACACCATTATGTACTCCCTCTAGGAGTATATGAGACTTTTTAGTGCTTGAGCTCGGTCGTATCTGACTCTTTTCAACCCCATGGCCTGAAGTCCTCCAGGCTCCTCTGTCCATGGAATTCTCCGAGGCAAGAATGCTGGAGTGTGTTGTCATTTCCTCCTCCAGGGGAATCTCCCCCAAGCCAGGGATCCAACCCGTGCCTCTTGCATCTCCTGCATTGGCAGGCAGATTCTTTACTGCTGTGCCACCTGGGAAGCTGGTATGAGAGTTTAGTTGTTGGAATATTTAAGTTTTGTGAGAAGATTCACGTGACAGAACACTCCCCTGCTCCATCAGCTGGGGTTGCTTCGGACAAAACGTATGAGAATATCTGACTCACAGACACGTGAGCCCCCGTAAGAACAAGGACTGTGGTCCTTCCCCCTGCTATGAGTGGCCGCCATTTTGCTGGACCTATTCAGAAGCAGGCAACTTCCCAGCATGTGATTCTCATACTAACCCTACGGTTTAGAAACCACCATGAACCCCTTTCACAACTGAGCAAGTGGAGGCTTAGATGATCACTTAATTGTTCAAGAGACACAAGCAAGAGTCAGGGCCAGGATTTCAATTTCGGTGGATCTAAGAACAAAGGTCCAGAGGGCTGAACCACTTGTCACACGGAGAGTGACAGCAGGTGGGGAAGGAAGGTCGGGGGAAAGATGCTGCCATCCCATGTAGCAAGTAAGACATGGACATGAATACTCCAGAATGCTGTTGATCAGAAAGAAACCAGCGCCTTGTGCAGAGCGCTTTGGAGGTCCAAGGAAGCAGAAAATCTGAAATCTCCAAGAGCCTTCTTTTTCTCCACCTCCTCTGAGGTTTGCAGTCCCCAAGCCAAGCCTCTCCTTAATCCAATTAAAACGGACTTGTTTATGCTTATCAGCTCTTTATTGGGTTTGTTAAAAATGTGCAAATTACCCAGAGGCCTCTTCGTCCCCCGAACCAAAAGGCATCAATAAAACTATTAAGTTAAATCCAATTAAGCACAGCTGCTGGAATTTGAGTGTGGTAGAGCAGAACAGAAGGGAAGGAGGGAGGGAAAGGATTTTTGCTGAGGAGAGAAGAGACCTTCCAACATCCCCACTTAGACGCCTCTCCAACATTCCATGAGTGTGGGTAGAAAAAGGGCAAAAAGATCCACCGTCTACCATGTGCTGGAGGGTGGAGTTTTGTGTACTGTATCATTTAATTATCTGTGTGTGTGTTCAGTTGCTAAGTCGTGTCCATCTGTTTGCAACCTCATCAATTGCAGCACGCCAAACTTCCCTATCCAATTATCTCAGTAAGTCCAAGGGGTGGACACAGTTGATCCATTTTGTAGATGAAGGAACTGAGGCTCAGAAAGGTGAAATAAGTTGTCCAGAATGTCCCACGACTGGGAAGTGACAAAGGAAAAATTTGTGTCCTGATCTGTCTAAACCTTCTCCCTGGAATCTTGGAATGTCAGAGCTTAAAGGATCCTTCCAGGTTGTCTGGCCAGGAGCAAGGCTCTGGAAACACATAGACCCTGAGTTTACACATACCTAACCAGGTGGTGCTAGTGATAAAGAACCCACCTGCCAATGCAGGAGACCCCCAAGATTCAAGTTCTCTCACTGAGTCAGGGAGACCTCCTGGAGTAGGAAATGACAACCCACTCCAGTAGTCTTGCCTGGGAAATTCCAGGGACAGAGGGGCCTGGTGGGCTACAGCCCATGGGGTTGCAAAGAGTCAGACTCCAAGCACACATGCAGAGCAGAAAATGTATACAGCCATGTTAGTTTGGGAAGGAGTCGATGAAGTGATGTGTGTCTTAAGTAACTGGTACATAGTAGGTGCTTGTTACATGCTAACTTCTGATAAGTGCACTCTTGTCAAAACCCATCTCCTTCCCCTTCCCTATTTTTTCAGAAAGGAAGGCTGAGACCCAGAAAGGGAGCATGACTGTCAAAGTTACACAGAGAGTCCGTGAGAGCGGTAGACTCCAGCACAAGTCTCTTGCCTTCCATTTAGCACTTTATTTCAGAACCTGCCCTGCCGCTCCTCTTTGCACATGAAAGCAAAGCCCAAAACACTGAGGCATGAACTGTAGAGGGCACTTGGTGGCCAGGGTCATCAAGTTTGACACTGAGGGAACTTCCCTGGTGGTCAAGTGAGTCAGACTTTGCCTAACAATGCAGGGGATGAGGGTTCAATCCCTGGTCGGGGAGCAAAGATTCCACATGCCTCATGGCCCAAAACACCAAAACAGAAACAGTATTGTAACCAATTTCATAAAGACTTTTTAAATGGTTAAAAAAAAATAGTTTGTTGTCGAGCACAAGATCTTGGCAGCCTCTGTGTCCCAGCCTCTTGGCACTGCCATTCCTTAGCTGTGTTGATTGGGCACGTGTCTTAACCTCTCTGAGCACCTAGTTTCTCCTCATTAAAAGCAGGGCTCGTCACCCCATTCCAGTGAACGTTTAGGGTGCAGCAAGGCCGGGCAGGGGAAAGCCCCCTTTAAGGAAGAATGACTGCCTGCAACCAGCACTGTACACAAGACACTGGGGGGAGTGTCTTGAGCATCTGTTCTTGTGGTCTCCAGAAATCCAGGCTGGGTTTCTAATCCCTGGCAACCCTCTGACCCAGGGGACACAGCGCAGGAAGGGAGAACAGACGCCCAGGGTTCCAGGCAGTGTTAATCCTATTACAGAGGCATTAGGAGTCCTAGGTGACCTCACGAAGCACCGTCCTCTCCGCAGAGCTTTCCCAGCCCTGTCACTGGCCGATTCCCAGGTCTCAGAAATCTGGGAAGCAGTTCCACCTAAGTGGGCAGAAAAATCATGTACAACTATGCATTGATTACAGCAATGCCAAACCCTCCTGGGCTGCAAGGATGCAGTCCTCATAGTGCAAGGATAAACAGCTGGAAGTTAGACCAGATTAGGGGGGAAGAGGGTTCAGCTCCCAGTTGCTACATCCTCCTCCCAGCCCAGTCACCCTGGGCAAGAGACTTCACCCCTCTGAGCCTGCATTCCTCCTGCAAATGTGAAATCTAGAAGAATTGTCATTAACTGTTGAAGACTGTTAGTCATGATCTTAATAGTGATCGTTATGACTTTTTCATTCCGATTCTTAAGAACCAAACCCTGTTGGGAGCGGCAGATAGAGTCAAGAAGGGGGAATTTCCTGGCAGTCCAGTGGTTAGGACTCTGCACTTCCACTGCATGACTTCCAGGGGCACAGGTTCGATCCTTGGTTGGGGAATTAAGATTCTGCATGCCACGCTGTGTGGTGCAGCGGGGCCTGGGGGGTTAGAAGTGTTGGTAATAGATGGCTCTTCTGCAAATGATGAAGGAGCTTTTTTTAAATTAGTGCTGTAAATGCAAGATCTTTGTCCAGTCGGCCCCAGGAGTCTGTGTGCATGGGAGGAGAGCTGGACCAGTTACATAAGAGGAAGAATGATGTGATATCTGCTCTGATACGTGCAATATGATTTGCAGCCAGGCTCTGGACTAACGGCGGACTGCTATCTTGAGGGAGGATTTCCCACCTCCCTTTATTCTCTCCTTTTAGCACAAAAGAAAGCTCAGCTCCTGGGTTCTGCCAGGGCAAGGAGCAGACCCCCTTCCTGCAACAACTCCGAGGCTTACCACCGGATAATAGGAGAATAGAGCACAGGGATAGGAAAAGAAAAGCTACTGCTTTTCAAGAACCGGGAGGCAGAAGGGGAGGGGGGGTGCAGGTGAGAGGAGTGCCCAAGTACTGGCTTGCTTCCTCCTTGCAGCTTTGCCCCAGGTCCGCAGAGGACAGGGGGTGGCCTCCAGATCACAGTCTGGTCTCTCTGGCTTTCTCGACGCCCTCGGCTCTCGTGTGCTGTGGATATGGGGCAGGGGCAGTGACCTTCTCACAGGCTAGGATGCTTCATCTCAGTCCCAGCTGGGAGGAGAGCAGAGTAGGGGTGCCGGGGTTTATGTTCGGGGGAGCCAGAGCAGGAAACTGATCAGCCAACCCTCCCACACATGCAGGACCAAGGAAAGTGGAGACATTCTTTCACATGCACTGGGGCAGAGCCCTCAGGAACTCTGGACTCCCCCATGCTCCCCTGGGACCATCAGACCAGGCCCTACCCTCCACAGGTCTGAAACCACCTCAGGAGACAAGCAAGAGGACACTTAACCTCCAGAGCCCATATGAAGATTGTTTGGACTAAAATGTCAAAACGGAGTTAGATCAGCTTGCTAGAGCCTCTGTAACAAAGGACCGCAGATTGGGCAGCTTAAACATGGAAAAACACTGTCTCACAATTCCGGGGGCTGGAAGTCCAGGGTCACGTGTCAGAAGGGCTGGTTCCTGCCGAGAGCCTGGAGGGGAGGGTCTTCCCCATGCCTCTCTCCTTGGCTTGCACGTGGCCGTTTCCCCCTGTGTCTCTCTCTGTAGTCTTTTCTCTGTATGCGTCTGTGTTCAAACTTCCCCTTTCTACGAGGATACCAGTCAAACTGGATCAGGACCCACCCCGATGACCTGATTCTAACTTTCTCACCTCTGAGGAAGCTCTGTTCCCAAAGCAGGTCACATTTTAAAGTACTGGGGGTCAGGAGTTCCACGCAGGAATGTGGGGGACACACTTCAAACCACAGCATGGGTATCCTCTTTTCCGCCAGTGCTGGGGGGTGGGAGAAGTTGGAGGGGGGTGGGAGAAGTTGGAATGGAATTCGTAGGGAAGATCCGATCAGCTGCAGACAAAGCAATTACATTTTCTTCACACACTCAAATTGCAGCAAGCATTCAACGTGCAACCCCAATACATAATTTAAGCAGATTTGTGCAGCCTCCTGAAACAATAGCCTGGATTAGGCACGGCCCCCAGAGATAACAAAGCAAGTTGCAGTCTTGTAGCTCCAGTAAAAGAGGGGGAAACAAATGGAATAAAACATTACAACAGTGAGAGCTAGCAACTTTGGGGATGTGTAATATTTTCCAGATGCTCTGATAAGCTCTTGACACGGATGATTTTATCGAATCCTCATGCAACCCTACAAGGCGTGTTTCCTACTCTCCCAGGCTTAGGGATGGGGAAACCAAGTTTCAGAGAGGCAAAGTTATTTGCCCAGTCAACCTGGCCTGATTCCAAAGGTTGTGTGTGTGAACACTGCCTGCTGTACCTGCCTCATTTTCATGAGCTGGGTGACCTCTTCCTAAAGCCTTAAACAGCGCTTCCTTCTCCCTCAAGGGAAGGGGTGGGGCAGGGACCCGAAGTGGGGTACTGGTGTGCAGAAGGCGCAGATTAGCCAGATCTGTAGGCTTCCCTGGGCTTGAGGGCCAGGCTTTAGAAGCTAGGCTGTACTTGGCTTCTCTGGGGAGAACCCATCAGGGAGTTACAGAAACAACGGCACCAATGATACTTCTATAAAGGAAACAGTCTTCAGGCCTCTCAATAGGACTTGGCTGAATAAACTGTGGTTCTTCTCTCCTAGGTCTGCTACGCAAGCAACTCAGCAATTAATGCCCTAAGGAGCGATATGTGGTTGACACAGATTGATATGTCTGAGTGAAAATGTTACAGAAAGATGGAGCCGCTGAAGGGGATGTATACCCACGCTGAAGAGCAGAGAACAGTGGGGCTGGGCGTGTGGGCATCTGGGTTCTTGCCCTAGCTCACCTCCAGTGAACTGTGGGACTCGTTTCCCATCAGGGATACAGGGAACAGACTCAACCAGACTGACCATAACGGTCTTGTCAGCTTTGACTCGTTAAGTGTGAGCAAGCCATCTCCAGAGAACTCTCTGCATCCTTGAAGATGCTGTGCCCAGGGGACCAGGAGGAGGTCTATAAGCAAGTGATACAACTGGGAAATCTAGGAACCAGAAAGGCGTGACATTTAAGATTCCAAGCTGAAAACCCATCGCCCCAATGGTGAGCCTGGTAGGGGAGTGTGGAACCCACATTTGGGATTCCCCACATGGAGCAGGGTACCTCCGTATCCACTTTCTTATTCCACCAACCTTTGCTGCTGCTGCTAAGTCGCTTCAGTCGTGTCCAACTCTGTGCGATCCCATAGATGGCAGCCCACCAGGCTCCCCCGTCCCTGGGATTCTCCAGGCAAGAACACTGGAGTGGGTTGCCATTTCCTTCTCCAATGCATGACAGTGAAAAGTGAAAGTGAAGTCGCTCAGTCGTGTCCGACTCTTCGCGACCCCATGGACTGCAGCCCACCAGGCTCCTCCATCCATGGGATCTTCCAGGCAAGAGTACTGGAGTGGGGTGCCATCGCCTTCTCCCCACCAACCTTCGGGGTTCCTGCAATTGCACTTTTACCACACCTTTCGTTTGGGCTGAGCAGTGCCACGTCCCAGCTGCTCTTTCAAGGGTGGGAAGGGGTATTGGATCAGATCACTCCCCTATTTTGAAGAGTCAGAGATGGGGGAGCAGTCACTGACAGCTGCACCCTGGCCCCCAGAATCAATCCCAGGTCAGCAACCCCAGCCAAGACATGAGGCTTCTCTCTCTAACCCCTGAGAGTTTCACTGCTTTACAACAGAAAGTCTTTCTCTCCCTTCTGCACCGTCTTCATCCCTCCTTTCCTGGGGCTGCCCTGGTGGCTCAGTCGGTAAAGAATCCGCCTGCAATGGGAGAGACCTGGGTTTGATCCCTGGGTTGGGAAGATACCCTGGAGAAGGGCATGGCAACCCAGTCCAGTATTCTTGCCTGGAGAATCCCCATGGAAAGAGAAGGCTGGTGGGCTGCAGTCCATGGGGTCGCAAAGAGCCAGACACAACGGAGTGACAAAGCACTCCTTTGTCGAAACAAGAAACAGCCTACCTGATGTAAAAGCAAGCTGTGCAGATGTGGGTTCAAGCTCCAGCTCTTCCCCATGCTAACATGTTGTAAGATTCAGGAGAGTGAAGAGAGTGACTGCTCTCACATCTCCAAAGCCCAGCGCAGTGTAGGTGCTCAATAAAAATCAATTTAGCTTCACAATGTAATCAATATAGAAAAAAGGTAAAATAAATTTGAAACAGTGAATTGTCATAGTCATTGTCATAAAACTCAATGGCAACAATGATAAACTTAACATCAGTCTGTGCTTACTTCTTCATTCATTCCATCAGGTATCATGAGCACTTCTTCTGTGCCAGGCACCGCTCTAGCTGCTGGAGGTGAGCAAGATGAGCACAATTTGTGGCCTGATGGAGCTCACCACCCCGGCCGGGAACAGCCTTAAGGCAGTTAAACACAGAAATAAATAAAATCATTCCAGATGGCGATAAGTACCCTGTGGTTCTGCGAAAGTTGACCTTTTTGAGTTTCAACTTCTTCATCTCCAAAGTTAAGATGCTTTTACGCTTCAGGCTTCTAATGAGGATGGCATGGGATGAGGGATGTGGAATTGCCTAAAATTCCATCTTGAGTCAGTTCTTCCCAGTAAAGCACTGGAGCCTGACCATCGTAAACTCCCTGCCATGAACCAGGAGCTCCTAGGCTGTTACTGGCCACCAGCCACGGCCAAGAGCCCCTTTCCCACCACCCTGTGTGAGTCCCTGCTCTGTGGCGCCAGCCTCTGGGAGTCAACCGGAAATTCCTTCGATTATCTGGATGTTTGCTCCGTAGGTGTCACACATCTGTATGATGGACGCCTGGGAAAAGGTCATCAGGAAGCCATCTCTCCCAAGGCTGGGCATCTGGACTCCAGGGATCCTTGGGCATCGGGGACTAATCATGCCGCTGTGCTTTCTGCCATAGCATCTCCCAGGGCCCAGCACAGACCTGGAGCCCAGTTGACTGCTCCATCCACGATTTCTGAGTGGCAGGATAAACACAGGAAGTGTGTGGTCACGGTCATACCAGCCAAACCCTTAACCGAGTCCTGGACCGGAAAAGAACTACAGAACAATAGAAGGAGGGGAAGGAGGAGGAGGGAGGCATCTGGATCCTTTATTTTCAGGCTGCAATTAATCAGACAAAGGGGAAGCGAATAGGCCAGGGGTGGTAGACGCATTTAATGGTAGCCTCCCTCCTTCGCTTGGGACCGCTCCTAAAGGTACAAGGGAAAGAATTGTGGTTACTCCACTTCAGAACTACGTGACCTGGGGCCTCAGTTTCCATGTCTGTGAAATGGGGGATAGTCCTACCTTTTCCCTACCAGTATGAGAAAAAGTGTGAAAATACTTTGGAAATGATGTAATCACAATTTAGATGATGAATTAAATTTAGATTAATACATCACCATGAATTAGATGATAGTGATGACAAAAATAACATCAGCTGATGGTTATTTTTTTTTCATTCATTCAACATAACACGGTGAGAACTTTTTCTGTACGAAGCACTTCTGGGTGCTGGAGGTACAGAAGTGGGCAAGAGGTAGTCCCTAGACAGACAGTCTTAAGGCAACTAAACAAAGAAATAAATCAAATTATTCCAGATGACAGGAAGTACTATGGTGAAAAAGAAACAAGAGATCTGATGGACAGTGAGTGGGGAGGGGGAGGCTACATTAAGTGGGAGGAGGGGTCAGGAAGGGCCTGTCTCAGGAGGTGACACTGGAGCTGAGACCTGGAGGAAGTGGAGGAGCCAGTCGTGCAAACAGAGGTCCCAGAATAGCAAACTCGAAGCCCTGAGGTGGGAACAGTCTCAGATGTGTTAGCGTTGTTGCCACTGTTGATGTTGCGTTGTTCTGGGGAGACAAAGAGGAATGCCTGGCCGGGGAGCATCGTGAGATAAAGATGGAGGAGGTGATGTCAGTCCTCTAGGGCCTTGTAAGTCACAGTGAGGGTTTTGGATTGCTGTACTTTGTACCGGATGGATGCTCACTCTAGCTGCTTTGTGGAGAGTGAGTTGTTGGGCTGGAAATAGGGGGACCAGTGATGGAGTAGACACATGTCTGCTGAGAGAGGGCAGTGCGTGTGAGCCCAGACTGCTGAATGCTTAGATTTCACATCTTTAATCTCCATGGCAACCCTGTGAGCTGCAGGTCCTTACTATGCCCATTGTACAGGTGAGAAAACTGAGGCTTTGGAGATGTTGAATAGCTTGCTTACAGTCATAGAGCCTTAACCCTAGCCCTAACCTTAGCTGATGTAAATGGTGAAGCTGGGATTCCAGCCCAGGCAGTCTGACTCCCGAGCCCATGTGATCCTGGGTCTTAACCATCAAAGGCCCTTTGAGTCCGAGGGCAGAGTGGGAAGGGGGAAGAGCTAAGTCCTTCCTGAGATGCTGCCTCTCCAGATGGGCCCCTTCAGAACAACCCTTCTCTGAGCTGCTCCCTTGAATCAGAGGGAAGCCCCCAGATCTGGGTCTGCCCAGGGTGCCAGTGCAAGTAGGAAGTTATTCCTCCAGGTGCCATGAATTTTTTTTTATTTTTAAAAATACCTTTAACTGAGACATAATGAAGTGCAGTGCACTTGTGAAGGGCGTTAATCGTGCATGCGCAGATAAACGGGGTTTTCATATGAAGACAACCATGGAACCACCACCTGGATCAAGAAAGAGAGCATCTTTCTCACCTACCTGTGTGCGTGCTCAGTCACTTCAGTTGTGCCCGACTCTTTGCGACCCCATGGACTGTAGCCCGCCAGGCTCCTCTGTCCAGGGGATTCTCCAGCCGAGAGTGCTGGAGTGGGTTTCCATGCCTTCCTGTGGGATCTTCCCAACCCAGGGATCGAACTTGTGTCTCATGTCTTCTGCGTTGGCAGGTGGGTTTTTACCACTCACCACCTGGGAAGCCCTCTTGCCTACACCCAGAACAGTTTTGAAGGGTATAGTTTATGCCCCAAGCACAGCACGTCTCTGCCCTGCACCAGGTTTTTCTAAGATCTCCTACCTCCCCAAGGAAGGAAGACTCACTGGAAACTCCAAGTGACTCCCAGAGCCTAGGCTGGGGTCCTTCAGGGCAGAGCAGCACCAAAGCCCTTGTCGACAGACCAAGAAGTGAAGAGGGTGGCTTGGTGAAGGCCCAGGTCTCTAGAATGATGGTGATTTAAAAGTGACTCATGTAAGCATTTCCATGCATATCTCATCTCTCAGCAGTGGGTAAGGCAGGAGGTCTCCAGTCTTATTACAAAGAAGCCTCAGTTTCACCATCTGCAAAATGGGGGGATGGGAAGGGATGAACCTGATGAAGCCGAGTTTCCTGCAAACTCAGCAACCCTAAGATTCTCAGGGTCAGGAGGAAGTGACAAGTCCATGGTCATGAGGAAGTGACAAGTCCACCCAGACAACATTTTCTTCCACCAAACGAAAAACCAACCTCTCAGATTCCTCTCTCACCTCCTCAAAATCTGACACTGGAGAAGTAGCATATGCTTATCGTCCTTTTCCAGGGAGGAGTCTCTTCAGAGGACAATTTGTATTTACAAGTTGCTTTAGTGTCAAAGAGACTGGGGTTTAAATTCTATCTCTATCACTTACTAGCTGAGTGACACTGGGCAAGTCACTTCACCTCTCTGAACCTCAGTTTCCTCATCTGTAGATGGAGATGGAGACGGCCCTTACCACAAAGATCTCTGGAAGGATTCAGTGAAATGATGAGAGGAAAGTGCTTGGTGGGTGCCTGGAGGATTCTAGGTGACCTCGAGGTTAAACCCCAAGTTCAAGCGCTTGGCATCTAGTCTGCTAAATTCCCCGCAGCCTCCACCCACAATTGCTACATTAATATGCCTCTGTTCCTCTTAGGTTAATATATGTATTATTTATAGGGCTTTATTATGTGCTCAGAAGGCTCCCCTGAGAAATATAATTGTGCATTGGGAGGCAAATTTGAATAATATTTACAATTAATTTCCATCAATAAAGCAACACACCAAGGCCTCTGTGCAGCTGAAACGAGCTCTGAGTTGGTTTCCCACTAACCACTCCCCAGAGAAAGCTTGGGTAGCTTTTAACTACCTCTGGAGAAGTCCGCTTCTCTCAGGCTCCACCTCAGCTCCCACAGTCCAGGCAGCAGGACATTTACCTGGATGCGGTAGCAGCCTCCAACTTCCCCTCCCACCCCTCTCTAACTAGTCCTCCCGGGCAGCCCTGGGCATCAGGCATCCTTTTATCCATTTTTGTTGGGGGGCCGCACTACGTGGCATATGAGATTTTAGTTCCAGACCAGGGATGGAACCCATGCCCTGCGTTGGAAGCACCAAGTCTTAACTACCGGTCCCCCAGGGAGGTCCCAAACTTCCTTTTAATAGACAGATCTGAGTCACCCCTTTACATATGGCTTCCCCTCCCCCCCCACCCCATCCCACAGTCTGGCCCTGCCTCTCTCCGTCCCACCTGGCCGATGCTCACTACTCACTTGGCTGCGTCCCTCACCCCCTTTTCAGCCCCCCAAAGTCACCCTGCTCCCTCCCACATCAGTGCCATTTCCTCCACCTGCAGCACCCTCTCCAGCACCTCCCCACTGGGCCAGCGCCTATCCATCCTTCAAATCTCAGGAGTCTCTTCCCCTGGGGCTCAGCAGTAAAGAACCCACCTGCCAGTGCAGGAGACATGGGTTCAATCCCTGGGTTGGAAGATTCCCCTGGTGGAGGAAATGGCAACCCAGGCTCCAGTATTCTTGCCTGAAGAATTCCACAGAGGAGGCTGGCAGGTTATAGTCCATGGGGTCAAAAAGTCAGACATGACTGGGCACACAGGTGCCGCCCCTGGGGAAGTTTCTTGGCCTTGGCCAGGGTCACATCCCTCTATAATATGTGGGTGACCCTTACTAGGATTGCTTTCTGTTTGGGGTATTTTTTTTTAAATTGGCTGGCACTACTGTCCAATGAATGAGCTAAGAGGACAGAGACTGTGAATGTCCTGACCATCCCCACATCCCCGGTGTTGACCACAAGGCCCAGCAAAGAGGGGTATTAGATGGATGTTTGTGGAGCAGGTGAATGGGTGGACTTAACACATAGATGGCTATGGAAATGGATGGGTACCTGAAAGGATGGCTGGATGAACGTGCAGATGAGAGTGTCTGTCCTTGTGTGGGCCAAAGCACGGACTTGCAAGGAGTCCTAGTTTTTAGTCCCCTTTCTGCCGCAGCTGGCTGTGTTGTCTTGGGTAAGTCACTCGCTACCTGTCTTATATCCTTGGTTCCTAGAAAAATTACATGAGCGGAGGGAACTTTCTCAAGATACGGATTTCTTGTGGTCCAAAATTTGGGGAATGGGAGGTTGGGAGCTGCAAGGGTTCTCTTGCCATCTCACAACATAGCCGTGCAACTCCGGACAGCACACTTCTCCTCTCTGAGCCTCAGCTGGCATTCCATGAGGTGGGTGAGGGAGGCAAGGGGCAGGACCCTCTAGCAATGAGAGTTCTCACGCTTGCTTCGGTCTGTTTATTCAAGAGAAACATTGTCTTCAGAGAGGAAGCGAGCAAACCCCCTACTGAATTATTTCGCTGTCAAACGAGCTGCCTCCCGATTCCCCCTCGTCCTGGATAGCAGCCCCAGTAGCAGCTCTCCAGAGCCAGAGCATGTCAGAGAGGAGTGGAGAGGAAGGCCAGGACCAGGAGCTGGGAAACCACTGGCCACACCAGTAACGCACCTCCCTCTGCAGATTTCTCCAGGGCAGCTCTTGCAACCTCAGCTCCCTCCTCTGTGAAACAGGGAGGACTTGGTGGGGATGAGCCTGAACGGCCCTCGAGGCTCTCATGATTGGATTCTCTCTTCTCCCATCCATCCTGGGCTCTGCTCTCCAGGTTGACCCTGGGGTCCAGCTTAAAGCAAACTCCTCCTTTGGCCGGCGCCTGGGTCCGATTCCCCTTCTCAGACCCTCCCTCTTGTTTCTCTTCCTCCTCTCTCCCTGCCCCTCCCTCTCCATCCTCCCAAGGGCTGAAGAAGCTGGGAACTCTCTCGGGCAGCAGGCCCAGTTCCATTTACTACCGTGTGACTCTCATCAAGCGGGGTCCACGGGCCAAACCTCCTTTTCTGCGCCCCCCCACTCGGGTCTGATGGTCCTCTTCTGACAGGGTCGTTTTTGAGGCTTTGATGAGATTCTGGGCCGGATACACAGTAGGTGCTTAATAAATGCCAGATCGCTTTTCTTCATCATTGTTCTCCTTCTCACTTCTCTCCTCCCTCCCTCTCCCCCCGCCCTCAAACAGCATCTTCTCTTTTTATCCCTCTGCCCACAACCCCATGCCCTCTCCACCCCGCCCCACCCCACCCAGGAGGCAGCGCTGCAGGACCCACTGGGGGGTCCTGGCCCCGGAGGGAGGGCTCTTGGGCACACAGCGCCGTTTTAGCTGCCTGTGGAGTAATTCAGGTGAACGTGCTGTGTGAAACTCAGGGTCTTTGAACGTATGACCAGTGGGGACCCTCAGAAGTAGCTGTAGGGACAAGACTGGAAAGGTTGTCATGGCTGCACTTAAGCATTTGATGGTCAGAACAGGAAGACTGGTGGGGCAGCCAGAAAAAGCGAGGCCTGGCTCCTAGGAGGAACACAGCTGGTTTTCATTTTGCTCCTGTTCATCAGCTTTTCCAAAGACAAAATGATTTCCTGGCTCCCCCGGCCTGGGCTGGCCTGCACGCAGCCCAGAAGGAACAAGAAACTGAGCCCCAGCAAACAGTGTGGCCCTCCCCAAGTGGCTGGTGACTGTCTCTGGGGCCTGGAACCCCCCTGACTCCATCTC
Source organism: Ovis canadensis (assembly GCF_042477335.2). Lineage (NCBI taxonomy): Eukaryota > Metazoa > Chordata > Mammalia > Artiodactyla > Bovidae > Ovis > Ovis canadensis. Next base: position 75,091,920 of record NC_091261.1, on the reverse strand, counting down.
ATGGCCTGGATTCTTCACTGTGAAGTTGGGTGGGTGGGGGGTGGGTGACAGGGGCCTCTGGGCAATATTGAAAGCTCCCTTTGCTCAAGCTAAGTTCAGACTGCTTGCAGCAACTGGAGGCCCCAGTAGGGTCAATTCAGAGCTGCCTTTCACAAGCGCAAGGACCCAACAGAGGGAAGGAACAGTTTGTCTCTAAATGAGGTACGAATCCAAACAGCCCGTGGCCTGGGGAACTTGCCCGGCGCTGCGTAGACGTTACATCTGTTCATTGCATCTTGTTGGAGAAATGGTTTCACAACAAAGAAACTTGGAAGAGAATGGAATATGGACACTCGGAGGCCAAAGGGTCCTCCCTCCAGGCTTCCCTCCCCGCCACCCTCCCTGGAGAGCTGGGTGGGGTGGGGTGGGGCGGTGGGGAGGGGTGTGTGTGGACACAGGAGGTGGGAACCAGGGTGGGTGGGTGTAGATGGGTGCCAAGGGAGCTGGGAGCCAAGCACATTTTCTCTGCCACTTTGGATCATTTTTGAAATCTATTTGCATAGCTGCCTTTAAAGCCTTTAAGATGTTAACATGAATCTGCTGAGAGATACGCGTATATGAATGCTCAAAATGCTAAGCCTCTGCAGCCTTCTTTGAGCCAGACAGACCTAGGTTCAAGTCCAGACTCCTAACAGAGACCAGCTGGGCATCCTTGGGCCAGTTACTTAAACTCTCTGAACCCCAGAAGCCTCCTGCATAAAAGGGAAGTGATAATTGTACCTAACTCGGGGCTGGCTGCCGGGAGGGATGAATGAGATACACACGTAAAGTGCTTAACATAGACGTGCTAAATAAATGTAGGTTACCAGGACAGTGTAGAATATTCTCTGCAGAGGCATTCTCCATGACAGAACAGCTCTGTTCTTTTCTGGAGACTCTGCCCCCTGGCTGGCTGTGTGATGCTGGGTAACTTCCCCACTCTGAGCATCACCTTTGTCGTTTGTAAGTGGGATGCCGGAAAAGACAGTGTGGCTGCCCACAGGAGGAGTCCTGGGCCCAGGGCACCACCACCCCCACCCCACCGCCCGCTGGGCCCGCCCCACCCCCACCGCCCCCCAGGCCCTGCATCTCAGGAGCACAGTCCAATGAGCCAGGCTCCAGAGTCTGCTTCTGGAGGGACTGAGCCCTCAGAGGCATCTTTGCTCCTCCCAGGTTGCTTCCTGCAGCTGATTTTGGGCTAGCCTCCAGCAAGGCTCTGAGGACACTGAGAAAGAAGAGATCCCACCCTCCACCCCCACCCACTATCCACCCCCCTGCCCTAGAGCGTTTTCTTCAGCCTCTGGCATCGACAGCCAGAGGCAGTGGATCAGGAAAGAGGGAGGAATTGCCGTGATGGAGTGAGTAGGGGGCTGCCCACCTCGAACCAGCCCCAGGGGAACAAATGCAAATTGAGGTCAGGGCTTGGGCGAGGGGGTGGCAGCCTGACCCCACCCTCAACACAGCACCATTGCCCTGGAGGGTTCTAGGGTGAGCTGTTTCCTGTCACATGCCCTCTGAAAGGTCTTTTCTTTCTCCATTCCTTCCCCCACAAGACCCAAGTCTTCGCTGTAGCCCTATAGCCCTGTAGCCCTTCTCTTGCCCCCATTGAAAAGCCCCATGCCCTGCTCAGGACGTGTTATCTATCTTTCCAGCTGATCTGAAAGTCAAATGCATGGTCCCAGGAGTTTCTGTGCTCATATGTCACCTTCTCTTCCCAGGTGGCCTGGACAAGGTGTGTGCATTCCAACACGCCCGAGACCTGAAGAATGGCTTAAGAGCAGGATTTCTGGCCAGCTATTAATATAGGGCTCTGTGGCGAGGCGTGATCTACATCACACTGCCTTGGCTCTGACCTCCTCTCCTTACACCAGAAACGGACCTTGCAAACTGTCTGTGTCGGGCCTGGAAAGTGCTCAGGTAGGTAACTGAATCCCTCTGTCTTATGCCCAGCCCAGTTCATGGCAGTGCTTTAGAAAATTCTCCCTTTTTTGCTTTGCGTTGGTCAAGGCAAGTCTCCGAAGATGTACAGAATACTGGTCCAAGCCTAGGCACCGCAGCATGCTGTGCCCACCATGCCCCTGGAGGAAAGGCGTTCCAAACCCTGGATTCCAAGCTCAAAAACACTGCTCAGCCCCACATAAAATACAGTGGGCATCTGTGGGTTGCCCAGGAGGCTCCTTGTGGTGTCCAGAAGGCATAGCCTTGAGTCTCCAAGGTTGAGGGTGTCCACTGTTGGGGGGTGGGGAGGGTTCCTGCCATGGTCTCCAGAAGGTGTAGCTTTGAGCCTCCTCCAAGGTTGGGAGCATCCACTGGGGGGATTTCCGGGCGAGGCTCAGAGCATGCCAGTCTCCCTCTCGTTCACGGATGACATCTTGGTAAAGCTCCTGTGGCTGGGGTAGGAGGAATGCCCTGTGTCCTCACTCAGGGCATTGACCAGACGGGAGAAGAGGGCCACCCTGAACTTCTTGAAGTCCTGACCCATGAAGACGTACAGGATGGGGTTCATGCAGCTGTTGGCGATGGCGATGGCGGTGGCCAGGGGCACGCCCAGGCTGAAGACGGAGGGAGGCACGGAGCCACGACGGAGCTCCAGGAGGTAGAAGGCGTGGTAGGGGCACCAGCAGAGGAAGAAGGTGACGATGATGGTCAGGATGATCTTGAAGGGCTTCTTGGTCTTGGCCAGGCGGCTGCGCTGTAGCTTGTAGACGATGGTGAAGTAGCAGGCGGTGGTGATGAGGCCCGGCACCAGGAAGCCGCAGAGGAAGCGGGTGACGGTCACCACCATGTGCCGGCTGGAGCCCACCGGGTCCACCTGGGGGTGAGCCGGCCACGGCGAAGAGCCGGCGGCCGACAGGCTGAAGTTGTTAAAGCAGGATATCTTCCCGTGCAGGCGGGCCGTGTCCCGGAAGACGAGGGACGGGGAACTCAAGAAAAAAGCCAGGACCCAGATGACCAGGCAGGCCGTGTAAGCGAGCCGGACACTGCGGTGGTTCTGGGACCAGACCGGGAGGAGCACGGAGACGCAGCGGTCGAAGCTGATGACGGTCAGCAGGAAGACGCTGGTGAACATGTTGTGGATGAGCAGGAAGTTGCTGATCTTGCACACGGCCGTCCCGAACACCCAGTGGTAGTCCAGCGCGGCGTAGGCGATGTGGATGGGGAGGAAGATGTTGAACAGGAAGTCGGCCACGGCCAGGTTGAGGAACCAGACGGTGTTCACCGTCCTCTTCATCTTGCAGGTGGTGATGACGATCACCAAGCCGTTGCCCAGGATCCCAAGGAGGCAGATAATGCTGTAGACCACCACCAGGAAGATCCTCACCACTCTGCCTTCCAGGGGAGACAACTCCTCCAGAACCACGATGGGGTCCAAGTCGTCAGGGTAGTCCTCGTAGGAGGCGTTGTAATCCTCGGCCTCCATTCTCTGCCAGGGGAGACAGGGGGCGTGAGGGGAACTTGGATTAGAACTGGCTTTAAAGGGCTTCCCTGGTGGCCCAGTGTTCATGAACCTGCCAGCCGATGCCCGAGACGTGGGCTCGATCCCTGATCGGGGAAGATTACGCGTGCGGAGGAGCACCTGAGCCCATCCACCACAGCCGCTGAGCCGGTGCTCTAGAAGCCGAGAGCTGCCGCTGCCGAGCCTGCAAGCCCCAGTTACTGAAGCCCGGGCGCCCTCGAGCCCGTGAGAAGCCACCACAGTGAGAAGCCTGTGCACCAGACCAGAGAGTAGCTCCCGCTCGCCACAACCAGAGAAGAGCCCACACGGCAGCGAAGACCCAGCACAGCCAAAATAAACAAACTCAGGGAAACAAAGAGCTCCTGGCGTTGGCTGGGGAGGAGTGAGCAACACACAAACAAAAACACTGCACCTTCAAAACACTGGCTGAAGTGTGTGGGCTGACGTGTGCACCGATTTATCTATCACGAGGAACTGTAACCAACAAAATGTATAACTGGATTTAAGAGGTTGGCCACCACCAGCGAGCCCGACAGTGTCCTCCCTGGCTGTGAGCAAGACCAGCTGGGTGGCTTTGCTATTTTATTTATTTGACAAACAGCTCGCAGGCACCTACTATATACCGGGTACTATTCTAAAGGGTGGATGTATGCAAAGTCCTTTCATCCTCATAACAACTCAATGAAGTGGTTACACACCCCACTTTACAGATGAGGAAATTGAGGCACAGAGAACTTAAGTTATGTGCCCAAGAGCACAAAGCTGGGAAGGGGGAGTCCCTGAGTCAGGGCAGCTGCGGACGCTTACCTTCTGGGCCACTGTGTTTTTGCTGCCTCTCTGGGACTCTCTCTTTTTCCTTTATAGTCTAGTGGGAGACAAACACTCATCCAAAAAACAAACAAACAACCCTCCAATCGTGGAAAAATCGCAGTGAAGCTAGGCGCAATGAAGGAGAGGTGCACGGTGCTTTGAACCTGACTCTGACCAGATTCCCAAAACCCAGGGGACAGCTGCGCCACAGAACCTCTGCCTCGTCCTGGCCTCCCACTGCTGCCCTTTGGAGAGAGGATTTCAGACCACAAGGGCCCCTCACCGTTTCACTGTTACATCCACAGCTCTCCAGTGGTGGTCCCTGGCCAGTCAGCCCCCAAACACAGCTGGAAATACCTGCAGGGCAGAACAAGGCGCAGCAATCGGCTCTCGATCTAAGAACCAGGGGTCCGGGTGGACTCAGTGCCAGACACAGAACGTACCAGTTACTCCCGCTTTACAGAGGAGGAAGCAGAGGCTCAGAGACACTGCGAGGCGGGCCCAGGGTTACCCAGCTGGCAAGTGGTAGAGTCTCATGAACTCAGATCAACAGCTAAACCCTTCATCCCAACCCCCATCTCCCCCGACCCACCCCCACCACCGCAGCACATCTGGTCAGCCTGCTGTGTGACCTTCCCCTAACCCTTACCTTTACCTTGGAAGTAATAGCGTTATCACTACTGGCATTTGTTGGGGAGGCGCGAACAACAAACAAACAAAAAAAAAAACACTGCTCCCCTAAAACGCTAGGTGAAGTGTTTGGGTTAATGTGTGCACCGATTTGTCTATCACAAGGAACTATAACCAACAAAACCTTTAACTAGACGTAGACATCAGAGCCAACCCAAACCAGGGCAGAAACTGCAAACAGCAGAATCAATGGGCTTGAGGCCTCTGACCTGCAACTCTGAGCTTTCTTGTGGCCGCATCAGAAAGGGTAATGTGATCCGTGGTAGAATTTCCTGTATGGAGATGGAGGAAGCAGCTTAGGGAGTATTGTTGTTCCCTAACCCTGGATTCTCCTGGGCATGTCTCACTGGGCAGGGGCTTTGCTGAAAGGCACGTGACAGAGGCAGTGGGTAGCATCACTGTCCAGGGCCAATACAGCATCCCAGGGGAGATTTCCCACTGGTAGCTGCTTGCGGGGGCCTTGAGGGCAAGGGAAACAGAAATGGGGTGGACAGCTCCGTGGGAAGATCAAGAACGTGATGACAGTCTGGGCTCTCGGGATTCAAAGTGAAGGCTTGGAGAGCTCAGAGAGGCGGTACTGGGACTCTGAATTCCTCAGGCAAGCAGCGGGAACCCAAGAGAGTTTTCACTCAGGATCCTTGGAAGTCAGGCTCTGGAGTCAGATTTCCCAGCTGTGTGGCCTTGGGCAAGTTGCTTCACCTCTCTGAACCTCGATTTTCTTACCTGGAAGCTACTGATATCCTTGTAAGGCTGTTGCAGAGCACAGTGGCATATAAGGAGCCCTAACTACCTGCCTCTTGAGAAATCTGTATGCAGGTCAGGAAGCAACAGTTAGAACAACAGACTGACTCCAAATAGGAAAAGGAGTCCATCAAGGCTGTATATTGTCACCCTGCTTATTTAACTTACATGCAGAGTACATCATGAGAAACGCTGGGCTGGAAGAAACACAAGCTGGAATCAAGATTGCTGGGAGAAATATCAATAACCTCAGATAAGCAGATGACACCACCCTTATGGCAGAAAGTGAAGAGGAACCAAAAAGCCTCTTGATGAAAGTGAAAGAGGAGAGCGAAAAAGTTGGCTTAAAGCTCCACATTCAGAAAACGAAGATCATGGCATCTGGTCCCATCACTTCATGGGAAATAGATGAGGAAACAGTGGAAAGAGTGGCTGACTTTATTTTTGGGGGCTCCAAAATCACTGCAGATGGTGATTGCAGCCATGAAATTAAAAGACGTTTACTCCTTGGAAGGAAAGTTATGACCAACCTAGACAGCATATTAAAAAGCAGAGATATTACTTTGCCAACAAAGGTCCGTCTAGTCAAGGCTCTGGTTTTTCCAATGGTCATGTATGGATGTGAGAGTTGGACTGTGAAGAAAGTTGCTGCTGCTGCTGCTGCTGCTGCTGCTGCTGCTGCTGCTGCTGCTAAGTTGCTTCAGTCGTGTCCGACTCTGCAACCCCATAGACGGCAGCCCACCAGGCTCCCCCGTCACTGGGCTTCTCCAGGCAAGAACACCAGAATGGGTTGCCATCCCCTTCTCCAATGCATGAAAGTGAAAAGTGAAGTCACTCAGTCATGTCTGACTCTTAGCTACCCCATGAACTGCAGCCCACCAGACTCCTCCATCCATGGGATTTTCCAGGCAAGAGTACTGGAAGGGGGTGCTGAGTGCTGAAGAATTGATGCTTTTGAACTGTGGTGTTGGAGAAGACTCTTGAGAGTCCCTTGGACTGCAAGGAGATCCAACCAGACCATCCTAAAGGAGATCAGTCCTGGGTGTTCATGGGAAGGATTGATGCTGAAGCTGAAACTCCAATACTTTGGCCACCTCATGCGAAGAGTTGACTCATTGGAAAAGACTCTGATGCTGGGAGGGATTGGGGGCAGGAGGAGAAGGGGATGACAGAGGATGAGATGGCTGGATGGCATCACTGACTCGATGGACATGAGTTTGGGTAAACTCTGGGAGTTGGTGATGGACAGGGAGGCCTGGCGTGCTGCGATTCATGGGGTCGCAAAGAGTCAGACACAACTGGACTGAACTGAACCCACTCCAATATCCTTGCCTGGAGAATCCCATGGACAGAGCAGCCTGGAGGGCTGTAGTCCATGGGGTGACAAAGAGCTGGACACGACTGAAGGGACTGAGCAGGCACACGCACCCTCACACCCAGGCTGCTCTGACTCAGCCTGCTCTTCACCGCCTTGCTTTCCAGGAAGTGAGCACTCCTTCCTGTGTCTGTTCGCACCCTTGCTGATGCCCCAGGGACCCCAGCTCCACCCTCCCAGGACACCTCCTCTTTGCTGACCTTTCTTGGCCCCTCGAGGAACTTATGTTCCCAGTTTTCAGGATGATCTGAGGTCTATGGCACAGCTGGGAATCGTTTGCCAAGCTGACGTTGTCTATCACAGTCCAGGTGGGCAGGTGAGTCTGGCCAGACTATCCCTTTTTCTGCCCTAGGCTCCCCAGGAGCCCAGGGGACAGACAAGCTGTCCTGGCTCCGCTCCCAGATTCCTCCTGTCATCTCCAACTTGTGCCCTTTTGGGACCACGGAGGAGGTGGTGGCATGGCGGGGAGACTCCCTATGTCACCCGACCAAGTCGCCTCCCATCTCTGAGCCTCAGTTGTGCCATCTGCAAAATGGGACTGATAGAAACCCCTGCCCTACCGACTTCTCAGGACCACTGGGAGGATGAGTTAAGGCCCTCCAGCTTGTCCCAGGCTCGGCGAGGATGACGGGGAAAGACCCAGGCAAATCGAGGTCAAGGTCCTGGGAGGTCTGAGAGCTCTGTTTTGTGAAGAGACAAAGCGTCCTGAAGTGAAGCAACTAAAACCTTCTCTTTTTTTGGCTGCACCGCAACTTACAGGATCTTAGTTCCCTAATCAGGGATCAAACCTGGGCCCTTGGTATTAGGAGCACAGAGTCCTAACCACTGGACCATGAGGGAATCCCCTAAAACCTTGTTGACCAACATATTTGCTACGTGGCACCTGCCAAAAATCAAAATCACTCTCTCTAATTTCCTCTACAACTTCAGACTCAGCCCTGAAACCCCCCCACCCTCATGGAGTTCCCATCCCAAGACCACCAGTATGAGGCCTTGCACCAAGGTCACAGAAGTGGAGCCCAGAACCAAGGTCACCTCTGAAACTGATCGAGCCCCCTTTGTAACCATTGCCAGAAGCCCCCCTGACCATCACCAGCAGATTTCCTAACCCCATATTAGGCAAAAATGCCCACCCCTGTACTCACCCTAGAGCACCCTGAGCAATCACCTAATGCCACCTTTCCAGCAGGAATTTCCTTTGTCTTGAGGCTATAAAAATTGGCTACTAACCCACCAAAAGCGTCAGCTCTCGCTTGAGCTGGCCCGCTGTTCTCACGGTCAGCTCCCCCTGCTCCGTCAGGAGGTCAGCCCGCTGTGCTCGCAGCACCCACGGTCTCTCTGCTCTTTGTTCTTAATAAACTCACTCCCTGATGAAATGCTCTATGTCTGGAAATTCTTTTCCAGACTGCCACGACAACCCCCACCCCCTGGAGTAGGTTAAATCTTCCCTTAAAAAAAAAAAAAAAGATACATCCACCAGAACCTGTGAATGTGACTTTATTTGGAAAAAGGATCTTTGCCGATATAATTGACGTAAGGATCCCAAGATGAGATCACCTTGGGAGAAGCTGGCCTCTAACCCCAAAGACAAGTGTCCCCGTGAGAGGAGATGACAGAAGGAGATTTGACAGGGGAACAGAGAAGCCATGTGAAAAGGGAGGCAGAGACTGGAGGGATGTGGCCAGGAGCCGAGGGATGCCCAGAGCCCCAGAACTGGGGGACCCAGAAGGGAGCCTCCCCAGAGCCTTCCGAGGAAGCCCAGCTTGCGACAGCTCACTGCAGACTTCTGGCCTCCGGAGGCACTACTGAGTGTGCATTTTAGTCGTTTACAGCCACGCAGTCTGCAGTAATCTGTTACAGCAGCGCAGCATACTAACACCCCCCCGGTAAGGCTCCCAGGGCACCCGGCTCCCTACTCCGGGGCCCATGGTGTTCATAGGATTATTACTGGCTTTTACACACAGCATGTTGAAAAGCAGAGCTATCAGTTTGCTGACAAAGCTCCGACAAAGCCGTGGTTTTCCCAGTAGTCAAGAATGGATGTGAGAGCTGGACCATAAAGAAAGCTGAGCGCCAAAGAATTGATGCTTTCGAACTGTGGTGTTGGAGAAGACTCTTGAGAGTCCTTTGGACTGGGAGGAGATCCAACCAGTCCATCCTAAAGGAAATCAACCCTGAATATTCATGGGAAGGACTGATGCTGAAGCTGAAGCTCCAATACTTTGGCCACTTGATGTCATGAGCCAACTCATTGGAAAAGACCCTGATGCTGGGAAAGACTGGGGGCAAGGGGAAAAGGGCGTGACAGAGGATGAGATGCTTGAAGGGCCTCACTGACTCAATGGATGTGTTTTTGAGCTAACTCCAAGAGATAAGGACAGGGAAGCCTGGCATGCTGCAGTCCATGGGGTCGCAAACAGTCGGACACGACTCAGCAACTGAACAAAAAACAACACGCCTGACTGGACTGCAAGCTACCTGAGGGTGAGGACTGGTCTTATTCAGCTCTGTGTCCAGGTCAGGGAAGAAGGTGGGCACCAAGCGGGTCCTCAGGATATTACTACGTCCTCACGGTCTCCCCCTGTGTGGGTCGGCGTCCTAATCACCTCTTCATAGAAGGGCATCAGGCAGGTTGGATTAAGCATCCCCCCAGTGACCTCACTTTATGCTAATCATCACTTTAAAAGCCCTGTCTCCTGTAGAGACCAGACATGTGAACACAGAGGGAGAAGAAGAGAGTAGGATGAACTGGGAGAGCTAAACAGACATATATACACTGCTGGGTGTGAAATAGCTCGCGGGAAGCAGCTGCACAGCACGGGGAGCTCAGCTCAGTGCTCTGCGATGACGCAGAGGGGTGGGAGGGAGGCTTCAGAGGGAGGGATGTATGTATTCATCCCTTCTCTGTGCAGCAGAAACTAACACAGCATTGTAAAGTAACTATACTCCAATATAAAAATATATTTTTAAAAAATAAAAAATTTTAACCCTGTCTCCAAATACAGTCATGCTCCCAAAGTACTGGGGGTTAGGACGGCAACTTAGGAATTTAGGGGAGGAGATGCGGTTCCAGCCCACAACACCTCCACAGTTGTCCTTTACTGTTAGAACTTAACCTTGCTCTTTGCTGTTCTTCCAGTTTGCTTCCTCTGCACTGGGACTGCCACCTAGAATGTACAGAGAGCACCTTCCTGAAAATCCAGAAAGACTGCAACCCCGGCAGAAAAAATGGGCTAATGATCTAAACAGATAATGTTCAGGAGGGAAACCTTACAGGAGGCATTAGACAAACTGATGAACAAGGAGGTGCAAATGAGAACCACCGAGAGGACTAGAAAGCTGGGATGGAGCCCTCGGGCTGGCAAAGGCTTCAGGCCACGCCCCAGGAAGAATCATGCTTCGAGATGCCCGTGTGCAGGATTGGTAGGCGGGTGGGGGAGGCATGCCTTATCTTGGATTCTTCAGGAGCAAACCTCACATCAGCCTTCCTGCAAACGTGATTATTAAGGAAGTGTTCCAGGAAACCCCAGTAAATGACTGGAGAAGTAAGATTGGGAAAGGGAAGAGGTCGGTCAAGGGGGCAGCGCCAGGCAGAGGCTCAAGGAAGGTGGCCTTGGTTCAGGGCGGGGTCAGGAAACAATGGAGGTCACATTCCAGGAAGCTGTTTATATCCCTCCATCCTGTCCTGGGAGGTGCACCGTCCCAGGCGCTGCCTGCCCACTGAGGGCAGTCTGCTGGCCGAGCCACAGGTGCAGGCCGTCAGGAAGCAAGAGCCTTGTGCGCTGTGACACTCAGGGATCCAGGGGTCTGGGCAGCGCACACAGGCATCTGCTGATGGCTAGGAGCTGGAGGCGGCTGACGTCCAGCTGTGTGGGAGAGGCTACATGCGAAGAGGCAACGTGCGAAAGCCCCAGAGCTAGGCAGCTGTTAGAGGCCGCAGATTCGCAAGTGTACATACAGCAAAGGAACGCCCTGCATCTTAAAACCACCTACCCAGACAGCGGGCAAGTACACTGAAAACACACACCTAAAAGCAGCCACACAGTAACACAAAAGAACAGGGCTGAATACCAAGACACACTGTGAACAGATTAGAGTGCCTCGCTGGGAAGGCACAGTGAGAAGGAACTGGGGATAAAGGAAATGAAGGAACATTAGACAAGCGCAGGGCTTTCCGGAGGCCAGATGAAGGTGGGGTGGAAGGGTATCATTACTGCAGACTTCTCTCCTCTCCCGAGGTCCAGGAAAACACAAAGGAAACGAGCAAAACACCCCAGATCCCTGCCCGGGGCAGTGAGCTGCCCATGCCTAGGTCATTGAATCCCTCATGAAGCCACACTGGGCAGGGAGCGGCCCAGCAAGTGGCTTTGGCCCTGCCTGGGGCCCTGAGAGCCCCTCCATGCCAGCCGCCTCCCGCAGGCTGGGAATGAACCCAGACCAGCGCATGAGAGGAATAGCATCAGCCCAGTCCGAGCTGGGACCAGACGGACCAGGCAGGAAATTCTGCATGTTTGGTCCTGCTCTCCCCACAGGCTGGGCCAGACCCTTGCTGGGGAAGTGGCTGTGGTGGGGTGAGGGGGCAGGGTGTTAGGCCGTATCTAGTTCCTCCCACCACAGAGAGCAAAAACCTCAGGCAGATGTTTCTGGCTTCGTTTTTCTTAAACAAACACGTGTAGAGTCCTCACCAATTTCCAGGCATAGTTCTAAGCACTGTTACAGATGGGGAAACTGGCCCAGAGAGGTTAGTAAGGTGCCCAACATCACACAGCTGGCTCAGCTCAGCAAGGTAGGTCCAATTCCTGGAGAGGAAGCTCCGAGCCTGCTGACCTTCCAACCCCCACTCTCTTTCTTTGTCCACTGCCTCACCTCCTCGGAACATTCCAGAATCCTCTGGGGGTTGCCCTGGTGGGATCTCTCAAGAACCCCCACAGATTCGGGGTGTGCATTCTGTACATGGAGCAAGACGAGACTCCAGGCCCCCAGGGGTGTCCTCCGAGCCCCTCTGCCTCGAGGTAACGGCCCTAAGGTGAGCACGTCACATCCCAAGGGTCACATCCTGCGCGCCGCAGGAAAAGCCCTTTGGAGGCGGGGCTCATGCATCCACCCATCCTTCAGGGGCCTGTGGAATCTGCTGCTCCCTGGCCCTGGAGAGGAGGCCGGGGCGCTGTGGGCACGGCTCTTCTCACCCGGAACCCCCGCCACCCCCGAAGCCTGCACAGCCACCGTTACCTGTCCAGATTTACCGAGGGGACGCCCGAGGCCGGGCACCAGGGGGCGAAGGGGGACTTGCCTGCAGTCACACACCCGGTTAGTGGCGGGGCAGGGAGGCGAACCCTGGTCCTTAGGAGTCCCCCCAGCTCCTCCAGCTGCCACCTGCTGGCCTGTGTGCCCTGGGCTCGGGGGACAGCAGGGCTGAGAGGCATTTGGGCGGCAGCTGTGGCCTTCTGCTTCGTCTCCATGCCCTGCTAGAGTCTGCAGAGGCTCGCTCCCTTTCTGTCCAAGCCTGGGTCGCTCCCTGCTGGTTCCTCAGTCACCCCGTCCTGGTCTCGCTCCTTGTCTCGCCTTGTGCCTTTCCGACTCTGTCTGTCCCTGTCTCTGTCTCTCCTTCTCCCTGCTCCCGCTTCTCAGTGCAGGGTCCGTGCCTAATCTCTGTCTCCCTGTGCCCTCCCTCTCCCCTCATCTTCCCTCCACCGGTCCCCTGCAGAGGCCCAGCCACCCCTTACCTGCTGGCATCACTCACCTGGGTGCCTGGAGCACCTAAACCAACGGCTGCCCCTCTCCCAGCCTGCTGCCTCTCCAGCCCGGTCTAAGCTTCCTTCGGCGGCCCCCGGCCCCAGGCCGAATGCAGGGGCTTGATCAGGGCCCGTGGGCGTGGGAGCCCGGCAGGGAAACTGGAAACCCTTCCCTCCGCGTTTGGCCGGACTCCTGCCCCCTCTCCCACCTCCCCCATGGCCCACCCCTACAGTCTGGGCTGGGCGGCCCTGGAGGCCTCTCCCCCAGCCTTCTCAGCCTCCCAAAGGCTTTTAGGAGCTGAGAGGGCCCCCAGAGGCATACTGTTTTGTAGCTGGGAAAAACAGAGGTCCGGGAGAGGAACTGACCCTCCCTAAGCCTCAAAGAAGAGGGCCTCAGCCTGTCTTGTGTGTGATGTATCCCAGAGCCTAGAAGTCCGCCTGGCACCCTGCACATCTTCGCCGCTCCACGTCCATCCCCACTTACTGCATAGATTTGCAAATGAAGCCTCGCTCAGAGAGGTGAAGTGACCCTCCCAGGCTCACACAGCCTTGATGCATCATCCCAGGGTTTGAACCAAGGACTCTCTGACCCCCTAACCTTGGCTCTTTCTACTTGCCAAGACCACAGCCTCAGCAAGCAGGTTTGAACCATAATGGAACCTTGCAGGCATGACTCTCCCATCACAAATGTCTCTCCTTGGCAGTATCCATCCCCCACCACCTAGGCCGGGCCCGCCGACTTTGGTCCCATTATCTTGGCGTGCCGCCACAGCCCCCTGGCTGGCCTCATCCTCCAGGGCAGAGTGAGTGGGCCTCCCAGCCCCCACGGACAGCTCTTAGAGATACCTCGGGGTTCCCATCCCTGGATCCACAGGTCTGAGAGATGCAGGAACCGCGAAAGCACATAGAAGCCATGCCCATTCCAGCCGCAGGACTGGCTGCCAGCGCCCGGACAGAATTAGCCCTAGTGTCGGGGGAAAGTTTCCTCCCCAGTCCCACACCCACACGCGGGAGCTCTGGCTGAGTCACTGCAGCGAGATGGAAGGAGCTGGCCCGCTAATAGGCGGCCCCATTTTCTTTGGGTTTGGATGGGGCTGTGTTTGGATGGGCACACTCTGCAGCAGTGAGCAAAAGCAACGAGCGAGGCAAGAGCTTATGCCCTTGGACGTGAGCTGTCCACTTGCCCAGAGGCCAGAGGCCCCAGGAAACCTCTGATGGCTGATGAGAGCACAGAAGCGGGAGACCCTGCAAACGTCCACTGCACCACACAGCATCGCCCTTGTCAGAATGACCCATCCCTTCTCCGCAGTGTGCTCTGTGCCCCTGGTCACTGCCCCTTGCTCTGTGCCCCCAGAGTGAACTGTAGAAACACCATCACTAGACTCCTTGCCCTCTGACCTCTAGTTGGGTTTATCCTTGAAGGCCCAGCTGGGGCTACAGGACAGGAAGAGGGCAAGTCAGGTGTCTATGGTCCCAGCGGCCTCCCTGCAGGGTCTCTATGAGTCAGTCCTGACTACACAACCTGGGTCCCAGTAACCAGTCCCTCTCCGACCACCTGGCTTAAAGGGCAGGAGGGTCTCCTTGTATTCTCAGACCTGAAGTCCTGCCCATCCTTTATGCTTCTGATGATCATTTAGGCTAGGAAGGACTTAGAAAGGGTAGACAGCAAAACGCTCATCGAGACCCCGTGTGAGGGACTTCCCTCGGGGTCCAGCAGTGAAGAATGTGCCTTGCAATACAGGGGACGTGGGTCTGATCCCTGGTCAGGGAATTAAGATCCACGTGGCCAGGAGAGACTAAGCTCGCTCGTCACAACTACTGAGCCCATGGGACTCAACTAGAGGGCCCGTGGGCCGCAACAAAGATGTTGTATGGTACAATTAAGACCTGACGCAGTCAAACAAATCATTTGTTTTAAGTCCCCTTTAAAAAAGACCCCATTCGAGTGGGTCATCCATTTCCCTCTGAGACTCTGACCCAGAGTCCAGACTCTCAACACACCCCCTCAAGACATCCCATGTCTGTTTCCTAAACAGCTCACAAACCCGCCCATCGTTTCTGCCCACCTGGCCGACTGCTAGAGACCCCCTAACCAGCATGCTGTTTCCACTGATTTCATTTTCTACCTGGTAGCTGGAGAGATCATGTCAAGACGCAAACCACATCCCAGCTCTCCCCCACTTGAAAGCCCTTGGCAGCCCCCGCTTTGCTCTTTGTCGTCATTCTTTAGTCGCTAAGTCACGTCAAGCTCTTTGCCACCCCATGGACCGTACGTAGTCCGCCTCTCTCCTCTGTCCGTGAGACTTCCCAGGCAAGAATACTGAAGTGGGTTTCCATTTCCTTCCTCCAGGGGGTCTTCCCCACCCAGGGATCCAACCTGCATCTCTTGGGTCTCCTGCATTGGCAAGCGGATTCTTAACCACTAGCGCTACCTGGGAAGCGCTATTTTTTTCTGCAGACCTAACAGCTATTTCAGTCACACAAGGCCCCCAGCAAGAGTGTGTGGGTGCATGTCTCTCCTTCCAGGCCAGAAAGCCACTCTGGCCCCGACCATGGGTCCCGTGCACAAACACAGAGTGTTCTCCGGGACACTCAGCTTCCATCCAAAGCTGTTGGGGAAATAGCCTTCGTCTCTCTCTCGTAAACACTGCCCCAGCCCCTGGAGGTGGCCTATACACAAGCTTTCTCCCTTGTTTGTAACCCCCTGGACTGGGAGACCCGGCACTGCATTCGCTTAATCCCCTGAAGCCTTGAGTCCATTCAAGCAAATAATCCCTGAGCTGTGTACACAACGTATCTGGAAGGCAGCAGGCGCAGGGGTGTTGACGTGAACAGAGCAGGATGTGGTTGGAGGAGGCTGCCAGCGGTGGTCGCCTTCTCCCCGAGCCAGGAGCTGGCCATGGCAATACCCTCGGTGTCCTGCTCACAGCGTGGGCTGGGAGCCCAGACACTGAGTAGCCCTGGGTGCTCTGAGTTGGCATAGTTCCTGCCCCTGTCCCTGCTAGATCCAGGCCAGCACAGGCCACCTTTGGTCCTGCATCTAACACAGCTCCAGAGCAAGACTTCTTCTCCGAGTACCTTGAGACAGGCGGAAGGAGGCAGGCAAAGGCCTGGTCCCCATCAACAGTGCCCCCACCACCTACTGTGAGGGAGAAGGGCAAGGAAGCTGGGCGTCAGCCTCATCTGCCCCCACAGTCCTCCCTCTGCTGCTTCAAAAGCCTCACCAGGCCCTTGGAAGTCACCCCAGAGTCCCACCTGGATGTGCTGGTGAAGTCTTGGACCCTCAAATGCCAGGGTTAAATATTATTCATAATAGTCACCAAAGTATCAATATTTTGTTGAGCACCTACTATGTGTGAATCTTCCCTGTAGCTCAGATGGTAAAGATCTGCCTACAATGCAGGAGCTCTGGTTCAGTCTCTGGGTCAGGAAGATCCTCTGGAGAAGGGAATGGCAATTCACCCCAGTATTGGAGAATCCCATGGACAGGAGAGCCTGGCGGGCTAAATTTCGTGGGGTCACAAAGAATCGGACACGACTGAGCAACTGACGCTGCTACCGTGTGTGCCAGGACGCTGAGAAGCACCTTACGTGCATCATCTCACACAAACCCCGGGCGATGGAGGTGGTGGTCACGGCCATTTTAGAGCTGCGGAAGCTGAGGCCAGAGAGGTTAAGAGTCTTACTCAAGGTCACATGGCCAGCAAGAGGCAGAAGTAGGATTTGAACCCAGATTAAAAACCCCAGGGCTCTCTCTACTATACCTTACAAGATCTACTTGGAAAATGTCTTTAGATAAATCCCCTACGCTTTGGGGCCTTGGTTTCCCCAACTATGAAACAAGGAGGTTGGAGTTGATGGTGTCAAAGGCTCTCTTCCAACTTTCAAATATGCCGTGGTTGAATGGGCCAAGGGTCTGTCCCCAGCCTTGTGCCAGTAAAAAGATAGCATAGCTTGGCTCCATGCTGTGTGACCTCAGACAAGTTGCTTTACCTCTCTGAGCTATAGTAAGGTTCCCAGTAAAAATTTCCTTTTCAGAAAATCCAAGGGATGAAGCAATCTCTGGGGACCCCCTTGCAGACCTAAGATCTCTGGGCTAGAAGTTCAAGGTGAAGTTACAAGCTTCTGCACCACCGAGACCTCGAGTCTGGGTTCTTGCAGACTGCGATGATGTGGTCTCAGACCACACTGAGACCACATCGAGTCTCAGTGTCTTCATCAGTAAAGCGGGGCTGATATTACCACCTCCTGCCTAAGGTTACTGTGAAATGAAATGACAATATGAATGGTACCCGGCACACAGCAGGTGCTCAGCAAATGTTTGTATAGAGAAATCAGATGGTGACACGTCTGTGAGAGCCAGCAGCCTCGCTGTTCCGTGGAGGGGAGAAAGCCAGGCTGAATATCCAGATTCGGAACCAAAGGAAAGAGCTGTGTTTTCCAGGAAACCCACGGAGCTCGAACGTGAGCCTGGATGGGGTCTGGAAGCCGAGGAGGGCTGGGAGCCAGCCAGCGGTCGCTCCCAGGCTTCTCCACCCAGACCAGATGCCGCCTAGGGCCGGATGAGGAGACCATGGCTCCCGCCAGGCCCTCCCCCTCTTAGCCCTGTCTCCCTTCCCGGCATACCCACATCCTCCACCAGAGCCTCTGAAAAGCATTTCTCAGCTTGAGTGTAGTCCCTCGGTCGACCCGGAAGTTAAGGATAACAAGGAGATGGCCCGGGCTATGTGGCCCGTTCTCCAACCTCCCATTTCCAACCTGGGACCTAGAGACACTGAAGATGAAGGGAAATGACCTATATGAAGGACATAGCCAAACAGCCAGCCGCCTGTAGGGTCTCAAACGATGCTTGAGTTCCCTTAATGCCCATTTAACAGATGAGAACACTGAGATTCAAACAAGTTTCATGGTCTTTCCCAAAGTTACCCGGAAAGTGAGCAATTGTTCCATCCCTCAGTCACGTCTGACTCTGCAACCCCATGGACTGCAGCACCCCAGGCTTCCCTGTCCTTCACCATCTCCTGCAGCTTGCTCAAAGTCATGTCCATTGAGTCAACGATACTGTACAACCATCTCGTCCTCTGTCGCCCCCTTCTCCTCCTGCCCTCAGTCTTTCCCCGCATCAGGGTCTTTTCTAACGAGTTGGCTCTTCTCATCAGGTGGCCAAGGTATTGGAGCTTCAGCTTCAGCGTGGTATAATCAGGATCTCCAGGCTGGACTTCGAGATTCTCTTCTCCTGGTTGTCCCTGGAATCGTGTTCTGTTGCTTAGAACTAGGTTTCAACTCCAGCTCCAACACTTAGAGGCTGTGTAAACTTGAACAGGGAGCTTCACCTCTCTGAGTCTCAGGCCCCTCATCCACAGCCTCTTTGAGAGTTGTGAGGATTTGATAAAACCAGGCTGGTGAAGTGCTTGGCATCCTGCCTGCCCTGATCATGGCTGCCAACACTATTAATGTTAATAGTTATTAATTTTATAGGAAAGAGGATTTACCTCGCAGTGATGAAACTGGAAAACACATTTCCACTCTCTCAGTGGGGTCCATTATTTTAGAGTCCAAGGGCAGGGTGTGGCCTTCTCTGGGACCCTGGAGGCAGGATCAGAGGTCAGGGAAAGTATCAGCCGTTCAGTCATATCTGACTCTGCGACCTCATGGACTGTAGCCTGCCAGGCTCCTCTGCCCATGGGGATTCTCCAGACAAGAATACTGGAGTGGGTTCCCGTGCCCTCCTCCAGAGGATCTTCCCAACCCAGGGGTCAAACCTGGGTCTCCTGCCTTGCAGGCAGATTCTTTGCCATCTGAGCCACCAGGGATGTCAAGAAATGTTGGGCAAACAGGAGATGCCGAGAGGCTGCAGCATCCGGTCCTGGACCCACTCCCGGCCTGCTCCCATATCCCATCTGCTTGTCCCCTGAGCAGCCCTGAGGCCCCGGCACATCTGGCCGTCAGCGGCCCCTCCCAGGCTCCTCGCTGGCTGCCCAAAGGCCCCGTTTGCTCCAGGCCACCTTGTTCCAGAGACTTCCTGCCTCTGGCCTGGAATGTTCTCCTCCACTGGCCCTGTCACAGAAGGAAGTGTGCGCAGCATGGGCCCAGGGGCTCCAGGAGTGCGGTTTGGCACCTTTGTCTGGGAGAGGTCAGAAAACAGAAGCCCGATTGGAGAGGGAGGGAGGGGGAGGGGAGGCGGGGCGGGGTCCCTTCCAGACAGGCTGACTCAAACCCTCCGGGAGGCTGAGAAACTTCCGACAAGATGGCCTTGATGTTGGGCTAACGGAAACCTTGGAAGGCCAAGGATTCTTCCCTCCAGTTCTCTGATCCTCCTTTCTTCCTTCCTCCATCCTCTCAAGAATTATTTATTAAATGCCTATTGTGTGCCAGGCCCAGGGGCTACAGCAAGGAACAAAACAGATACGCTGCTTCCCTGGAGGGGCTGACATTCTCGAAGGTGTGGATTTTAATAAAGGAGACAAAAAGTCTGGAGTCAGACTGCCTGGGTTTGAATCCCTGCCCTGACGCTCACCAGCTGCATGACTGTGGGCAAGTCACCACACCTCTCCGTGCCTCGGTTTCCTCATCTGAAAAACGGGGGTGATAGCTCTTCCCTCACAGGGTTGCTCCAGGGATTAAATGAGTTTACGCTCGTCATGTTCAGAAGCTTGTCTGGTTTGTTGGAAGCACTATGTAAATGCTGGAAAAATGAAATGAATATAACAGGGGCTGACATCTGCTGGGAACTAAAATATAAAGAGGAGTGGGGCATAGAGATGGGGGTGGATGCTACTTTAGGCGGAGTGTTCAGAGAAGGGCTCTGATAGAGCTTGCCTTTGAGCAGACTTGAATACAGGGAGAGGAAGAGGTATCGCTGCCTGATGGGAGAGCTCTTCAGACAGTGGGAAGGGCCAGTGCAAAGGCCCTGAGGCAGGCCTGAGGTTTCAGAGGTTCAGAAAAGAGCATGGCTCCATTCATTCAAGCATCCATTCAAAAGGCAGCTAGTGAGTACCTTCTAAGAGCCACACGGCTTATTGGAGGCTGTGGGAGTCTATGCTCCACAGTAGGACGTGGGTGCAGGAGCACGACACAGTGAGTGCTCTGAGATGTCACCTAAGATCCAGTCTTGCAGCAAACTAGCCCTCCTGGGCCTGCATCACAGACCGGATGGGGCTCTTGGCAACTTCCCTATAGTTTCCTTGACTCTGGGGCAATGAATCAGCTGCAGTTCACCACAGAGCCTGCCCGGGCTCTGTTGTTGAAACAAGAGCAATCTGGGGAGAGAAAGATGAACCAAGTCATTCTCACTTTCAGCTTTCATGGGAGAGCGTGGATTCTTTGTGGAAGCAGAGAATGTTCCAAAGTTAGTCAATCATGCCTCCTGCCTGACCCTGTTGCTGGCTGAATTTGGTGCCCTGACTCTGTACAAAGCAAAGAGAAGATGACCAGAGAAAGCAGGGGAGGCTTCTTGGAGGAGGTAACATTTCAGTTGAGCCTTGGAGGGTGTGAAGCCTTTTCTTAATGGAGTGGTGGGGGGACAAGGCACATTTGCAGAGGAAACTGCAAAGGTACAGAGGCTGGGTAATGTGAGATTAGAGAGTGGGGGAGGGGAGGGGCGGGGGTTTTGCAGGGAGGGCAGGAGATATGGCTGAGAAAAGAAGAGGGGTCAGATTGTAAGACCTCCTGCAAGTCACCAAATTTATCCCGTGGGTAATAGGGGCCATGGGTGGATTTTAAGCAGAAAGGTGTCCATTTTTCTAAGACGACCCCACCTCTAACCCACGTGACTGATATGGGGACTGCCTTGGAAGAGGAGAGACTGGAGGCAAGAGGCCAGCAAAGGGCCTGAGGAGCTGACTGCAAATCCTCCTCCAGCTCCAGGTGTACCCAGAAGCGGCAGTCTTTGGAGATTCCAGAAATCAAGGGCCCCCCCTCACAGAGTCAGGGAGTATGGCAATCTCCCCATTTTCTTAAAGAATTCTTCCTCAGCTCACATGGGCACATTTGCCTCAAAAGCCGTTTCCATGGCAACCGCCAATGCTCCAAGAAAAATCTTGGAATAACAGAAGAGTGGGGACTGGATACACTGAGATGAGTCTTCATGGGAAAAGCCAGGTCACACTGGCCAGTCCCAGGGGCTGAGACCCAACCCTTGCCCCCAGTGCCATGGATCCCTTGCACCCAATCCCTAATGCCACAGATAAAATCTGGTCACCATGACAACACTGATTCCCCATCCTTGGGCAATGCCAAGGGGCGATCAGAGCATACAAGGTACATCCCACTGGGATGCCAGTGGGAGGCAGTAAGTCCAGGAGCATGGGTGTAGATGAAAGAGCAGACTCTGGGGTCTGATTTTTGGATTCAGAAAGGCATCCTCCACCCAAAACCGGTGTCTGGTAAACCCTGTTGCTGGGCCTCAAAGTCCATCATTGGAATTCTATTTTTAACTCCCCTACAATTACATGCAATAAAAGTAATGATGGCCTGGGGGCTGACACCCCTCCCCTCCCCCCCACTCCCCACCCCCTCCCCTGTCATTCACTGGCTCAGGTTGGTTCAGGGCTAGGTTGTGGGTGTGGAGAGAGGCAGGGAGAAAATGGTTTGTGCTAAATGACAGGTTAAGGAGACCTCCCAAGGATGCAACTTGACCCCCCTCCCCATCTTCCACTCCAGCAAACCTGAGCAATACACTGAGTGCGCAGCTTAGAGCTCAAACTGACAAAATCTCCCATCCTGTCCCTGTCTTGCTGTGTGATTTTAGGCAAGCATTTTCCCTCTCTGGTCAGGCCAGACAACCCGCCCATCAAACTCAGGCTCTCACGGAGGCCGAATGGTGGAGGGGCTGAGTGCCCAGCTCAGGAGTCAGGTTGCCTGGGTTTAATCTTACCTGGGGACCAGAGGAGAATCATTTAGTTGCCTTGGGCCTTGGTTTCCCCATCGGCAAAGTGGGGGAAAATAGTGACTCCTCTTGCACTGCACTATTCTGGGATTAAATAACTAGACTTCTGGAGAGTTCTCAGCATAGATCCTGGCTCTTGTTATCTCACTACTGAAGAAAACAAGGCCACAGGCGTGTATTTGGGGGGCACATGTGTGCGTGATCCTGACGTTCCTGGGCTCCAGGGAGGGGAGGTCAAGGGGAAAAGGCAGCCCAGATTGGGAGGCCAGATGGAGATAAGCAGCCGAGAGAGGAAGGGAGGGTCCCTGTGGACTCTGTTCCCCTTGGGCAGCCAGAGGGAGGTCAGTGACCTGCATGAACCCACCCAGAATGGGGCTGCAGGGTTCATGGGAAGCTGAGAGGGGCCTCTGGGGGAACTCAGCACCCACATCCTTCCAAGACAACTTCTCCCTGTGCCCCAGGAGTCCAGTGCCCCAAGCGTGGTGTTCAAGGCCTCCAGGCCTTTGCTCTTGCGAGTCCGTCTGCTGGGGGCCCTCACTCCTCCCAGCCTCAGTACCCCCTCTACACAAAGGCAGGCAGAGCAGCCGGCAAAGAGGTCAGAAGACAGGGAATGATGGTGCTGACAGTACCCAGTGCCTGGCTGGACACTTGGCCTTCCTTATCTCCCCATCATCATCCCCACCCAGGCGGGGAATGCTTATTATCCTCACTCAGCAGGTGCTGAAACTCAGGCTCTGAAAGGAACCAGATCAGGGTCACCAGGCAGCCCCGGTGGAGGCAGGACTTGAACTTGGATCTGTGGGCCTGCAGAGCCTGTGCTCCAGGGCACTCCAGCTGCAATCCACACGGCTGTTTAAGATGCTCCCCTGTCCTTATCACAGCGCTTCCAAGCACCCTGGGTGGGCTGCCAGGCCTGCAAGGCTGTGACAAGTGTTCAGTACATACATTCCTCTCCTGGGTCTTTCTGGCGTCCTTGGGTGACGTCCTGGGGTGGGAGGAGCCAAAACCACCCTGAGGCTGGGGTAGGGGGTGGTGATAACATTAACCCTTACTTGTCGGGCGCCAACTGCATACCCAGTACCTCTACTCAGAGCAAACCTTCAAAGTGGGCATTTTCGTTCCCATTTGGCAGACGTGGAAACTGAGGCACAGAAAAGGAATGCCACCGCCCAAGATCTCACACTTAGGAAGAGGCAGAGGTGAGATTTGATCCTGGGCTGTTCCGAGGCCCACATCTTCAGTCACTGTGACTCTGTGACCGCCCTTGGTGGCTTGGGGCTCTGCTGTGTGCAAGGCTCTTTGTTCTTGCACCTGCTGACTCCCCCCACCCCCAACCCCCGCCCCATGCACAGGGCAGGCAGGGCAGCAGTGTCTCTCACATATCCACAACCCCACCTGAAAGAGCCCTCAGGGACCCTTCGCAGCCACGTCTAGCCACATGCAGTTGCCACCCACCATGCTCCAGGGCAGGTAGGGGGCTGCAGAAGCCTGTCCAGCAGGGAGGACCCCTGAGAGATCCTGGAGCCCCAAGCAGCCCAGGCTGCCAGCACCCGCCGCAGGGCCCCTGGGGCACTCAGGCAGGCTCTGGCCCCTTGGAATGGCCTGGCTCCAGCCCAGCCAGCTGACAGAAGGGCTGGCCTTGGTGAAGAATTTAACATACACGATCCCACCTTGTTCCCAGGCTCGAGGAGGGGGGTGGGGAGGGAAGGAGAGGAGGAAGGACAGGCTGCCCCCGACCCTGACCCCATCACTGTACCGTCACCTCTTCCCAAGGAGAAACTCAACCTTAACCCAGAAAGGGTCTCCCTGGGAATATTGCTTCCCACCCTCAACAGGAAAAAACAGACAGCTGAAGTCCAGAGGAAATTCCAGAATCCTATAAGCCATCGCTGGAGAGGCTGGAGCATCAAGGGGTGCCACCCCCACGTTACAGACGAAGGAGAGCAGCCCAGAGCCAAGGGGAGCTTAAGCCTTACAGAGCTGCAGCAAAGCGCGCCAGGGCCAGCTGGGCCCCTGACATCTTGGGTCGTGCCTCAGTTTGTTCATCTGCAGAGTGGGCCAATGCCAAGCTTCCTTGGCATCACACGTGCAGGGTGTATAGACTGACCAGTCATCCCGATTTGAGGGTGTCCTGAGAAACAGGACTTGTAGTGCTAAAACCAGAACATTCCAGGCAAATCAGGACGAGTAGGTGGCCTTACCTATATAAAAATCCTGGCTCCAACAAGCAAACCCTGTGTCTGTGATGTTTAAAGAAAGTGACTACTTCTGGAGTCAGATAATGTTGCGTTTGTATTCTGGCTGTGCCATCATTAAAAAAAAAGAGAAAACAAACTTTGTTTTAGGTTTTTGTTCAATTAAATTTCACAGATCTTTGCCAGGCACCATGCTAGGTGTGGGGATGCTATAGAGAGAAACGTGGGCAAAAACCGGTGCCTGGTGGAGCTTAGAAAGACGCCAGACACCATCACACAGGCAGCGGGAAGCGGAGCCCTCTTGGTGAGTCACTTGGTTTCTGAGACTCACTTTTACCTTGAAACTGGGGACCCTCCCCTTAGGACCTCCCCTCAGGAGTCACCTGGGCCCTTGAGTTCATCGCTCAGAACCCAATCAACAGAAAAAAGAAAATCTCTCCGTGGGTTCTGCTCATAAACCCATTTATGATGGGTTCTGCTACTTTCCAGAGAAGGTCTCCTCTCTCTCTCCTCCCTGACCTCCACAGCAGAACTTCTAGAAAAACCCACCAAGTCATTAGAAAGCTCTTCCTTTTTTTTTTTTTTTTTAACTAACCTGAACTCCAGCAACCTACCACGTTCCCCTCAAGCCTGGTTCAGCCCCCTAGAGTCACACAGGATAAGCCAGCCACCTCCTTCCCCTGGCAGTGGCCACTTCCTCACTGTAACCTTCCTCTGGACCATTCTTAACCCCTTTCCTGCTGACTCCTACCAACTGGAATGGCTGTTTCCCCCAGGGCCAGAGAGAGGGGGTGTTCCACAGGCTGCTTTGACTTGCAGGCTTTTTTTTTTTTTTTTTTCAAATTATGTGTTTGCTTGTATCCTGGCTTATGTACTTGGTCCAGAAGGGTTGGGGGTCAGGGGTGAAGCTCCACAGAGGCTCCCGTATCCAAGGGAACGTGAATTAAGAGTGAGAGTGAAAGGAGGAAGGGAAATGTGGGTGGAGACAGAGAACGGAGCCAGGGCTGAGGGGAAAAATGCAGACGATAAGTAATGTCCTAAATACTTAGTCTGGGTGGGCCACACAGCAGATGCACCAGATTTCTAGCCTGGAAAAGCAAAATCAGTTACAGGAGTCACGTGCCCCTTGGTTTAAAACAAACGCATGCTGGGGGAAAGCGAAACCTTCGGGGACCAGGAGCAGAAGGAACTTTGTCCAGAGGACACGGCAGGATGCACACAGGTCACCATCCTTGGTGACGAGATGATGGTGGATGCAGCCTTGAGGTTCAGGCTGCCCGAAGCTTCCAAACCAGCTGCCTGAACGCTGCGGCCCTTCCTGTAGGCTGGCAGCTCTGTCCCCAAAGGCCGTTAGCAGGAGCTGCTTTCCCCAGACGTGCCAGGAAAGCAGTGACTATTTGCTTTCGTCTAGACACCCAGGGTTATGCACTGCCGGCCTTATGGGAAGCAATCTCTAGAATGTCTGGGAAAGGGCCTGAACTATGGGGCCCTGAAGGCATTCTCCCCAATGCCATTTCTCTGATGTTTTGATACTCTTAGCACGGCAGTGTGTTAGTTGCTCAGTCGTGTCCGACTCTTTGCAACCCCGCGGACTGTAGCCCACTAGGCTCCTCTGTCCATGGGATTCTCCAGGCAAGAATACTGGAGTGGGTTGCCATTCCCTTCTCCAGGGGATCTTCCCGACCCAGGGATCGAACCCCAGTCTCCCTCACTGCAGGCAGATTCTTTACCATCTGAACCACTAGGGGAGCCCAGCGGGACATTATTTTCTATGACAAAGACTAAACCCAACCATGCTCTTCACCAGCTGGGGACAGGCCTGGGACGTCACAACGTGCACTGCCCCGGGCTTGCCTGTCTGTTACCCTGATCTGTAGAAAAAGGATTCTGGCAAGGACACTCGCAACCCCTAATAGCACAGCTTTTCAGTCATTACTTTCTGCAGAGGAACTCTGGGTCCATTGAGTATCGGCTATCCCTTCTGCAAACACTTCATCGAGGGGTCAGGCATTCAAGGAGTCTCTTGGAATGAGACAGCCAGTGCGCTGTGAGACACTGGCGGGACCACCCAAGGCCACAAGGGACCACCAGGAGCACATCTTAGCCCCTAGAATGCAGTGATGCTAGAAGGAGGAGTGGATCTTACATCAGCCTTGAACAGGACCCTCTCAGGCTACATTCAAGTGGGCCAGAAGGAACCTTCTCCTTGCCACATCAAGGAAGCTGGAGTCAGGTAGAGGACCTAATGTACAATATTACAAGAAATCCACAGACATTAGTGTTTATAATCCTACTTCATAACAGCACTTGCTATTAGCCTAATGGGCATCCATGCACAATTCTAATTTGGCCTTTCTAATAGAAATTTTTGACTAGGCAACATGACTCCATCTAATTGATGACATTCAGAATTATCTAAAATTATAAAAAGATAAGAATGCAAATCCTCATTCCTTACCTACCACCATCCACCCAGTCCCCACAGCACCCAAATCCTTTTATTGGTGTCTTATGTCTCCTTTCAGAGTGTGTGTGTTTGTGTGCACATTAGTTGCACAGCCATGTCCAACTCTTTGAGACCCCATAGACTATAGGCTGCCAGGCTTCTCTGTCCATGGGATTCTCCAGGCAAGAATATTGAGATGGGTTGCCATTCCCTTCTCCAGGGGATCTCCCCGACCCAGTGATTGAACCTCGTTCTGCTGCATTGCAGGCAGATTCTTTACCATCTGAGCCCATTCAGAGTATCTTTAAACAAAAACAAACATATATCCTAAGTGCTTCCCTGTGTTGCACAGGTTGGTCTGTTACACACGCTATTTGTCATCTTGTCTTTTTCACCCAGCAATGCACCTTGGAGATGATTTTCTATCGGTATGTAAGAAGTACCCATCCTTCTTCATAGCCGCATCGTATTTCATCATTGGATTTGCCATCATTTACTTAACCAGTCTCCCAAGGATGAGCACTTGGCTTGTTTCCAGTCTTTTAGTGTTAGAGTTCACCATCACGTATGTGTTACAATAATTATAAGAAATCATTGCGTGTGTGCCCATGTCATCCCTCGCTTGTTCTTCAGAGTGTCTGGGGCTCTGAAATCCTTTTATGATGAGCAAGCAAGTTTTAAGCCCTTGCTTTTCACTAGCTGTTCTGTGCTTTAATCTATCCAAAAAAAAAAAAAAAGATTCAGAGCCATGTAGACTGGGATCAGAAAAGAATTCTGTGGTGTATGAAACTGTCTGCAGAGTGAGGGAGATGGATTTAGCCCCAAGGGCCCCTCAACAACACCGAAGGGTAGAGCCAGACCTTGCAGTTTCTCAGAGAAGAAGGCACTTAAGCCGGAGGAACCAGGCTATACAGACAACAGGGTCGTGACGGACCAGCCAGATTCCTGGTGTTGACCCGGAGCTCAGAGCCTGGTTCCTAAACCCACGGGAAGCCATTTTCTGGAGCTGGTTTGGCAACCTTGACAGCCCCCAGCAGCTGCCAACTTGAAGGTGTTTTCAGGTTTCATTCTGTTTCAAAATGAAGCCAGGATCACACGCCTGGGGTATGAAGAAACCTCTCCCCTCCATGAATTGGCCCTTGCCTTCCCAGCCTCTCAGGAAAGGATCCAAAGTAATTTTCCACCTATTTCTCATGAAGAACGAATCTTGGCGGGCAACAGGGTGCCCACCCCACGCCCAGGCACTCCTCATCTCTCTCTTTGTAGCATTCACGTCTTCCCAACTTGGGGCGGGCCCCAAGGGGCTGACAGAGGAGGCTTTGTCTCCCTCCTCCCTTTTCCCCACCCTCCTGCCAAGAACCCTGGCGATGACTTACTGGCGTAGGTTTCCAAGGGCCTCCGCAGTTTGTAGCCACAAGTGGGGACCCTTGAAACTGCCGTGATGCTGAGTCATGGGAACCACCACCATCAGCCCTCAGGATCCTTCCCATCCCTCACTTTGCTCCAGCCTCCCAAGAGCCCTGATACTACCTTCACCTCACAACTGCAGAAACTGAAGCTCAGAGGGGTCAAGAAACGTGCCCAAGGTCACACAGCTAGAAAAGAGTGGAGCCAGAACTTGATCCCAAAGCCACGGTCAACAGGAGATAGTGAAGTGGGCGGGTTCGAGAGCCAGACCATTCCAGTTCAAATCCCAGTTCTGCCACTTATGACCTATGAGGCATCTTTGTCACTTAAATTCTCCGTGCCTCAGTTTCTAGATCTATAAAATGGAACAGAAATAGTACATACTCCTCCAAGTTGGTATTAAAATGAAATAAGAGAAGGAATATAAGGCACCCAGAACAAGGCCTGGACCACGTTAAGTTCTCAGTAAATTACCCACCACTATTTCTACTATTGTGATTGTCAAGTGTGATTACAATTCTTACGGTGGTACGGCTTGTCCCAGATGTGAATGTGGTCCAGTCATCAGACAACGTGACTCTACAAAACCTCTTCTTGGAGCTTCTTTCACACTGATGACAGATTACATATTTCTCATTTATACATTCAGGAAACCTCAACGCGCACATACTATCTGCCAGGTACCAGGCAAGCAGCAAGGAAGTAACTCCCCCTCCTAAGAAACCCAAAGCCAGATTCCTCCTCTCTCTGCTCCTCTTTCCGTGGCCAGAGTCACAGCTCCTTACTCCACTTGGCCGTCCTCTCCCCAGCTCCCACCTTCCAAGGAAATGAATCAACAACTTGAAATGAGCCCACCCCTCAGGTGGGGCCACACACACTATCTCCACTGACCATCCTGCTCCCTCCCCTCCAGCCAAGCCACCCTCCTTGCTGCGAAGCATCCATTCATTCAACCCTTCTACAGCAGGAATAGAAGCGGGGCCCAGAAGCTCTATCTTCTTCATATTCAAAAAATAAGCTGATAGACATAAGCACTTATAATTAATTCAAAATTTTACTGCCATCTCTCAAGAACCACAAAGAATATTATAATAGGTATTGATGGTGTAAGCCCAGATCACCTTTGCGGGCTAGAGGGGGGTGCCCAGCTCACAGCTGCAGAGAATGCTAAATATCACAACTCACAGCTGTCCCCTTCTCCCGAGAAATGCCCCCAACTAAGCAGTGAGCTGCTCCTCCCTCACTGCCATGAGGTATGATTCAGGGTCCAGGGTCCCCTGTTGGGATCAGGCTGAGGCTGGTCTCCACTCGAGACCACATTCTTGCTGAGCTTCTCCCCCTGACAGATCTTTGAATACAAATGCAAGGGTATGCCTCGCCAAGCTCACTCATCAGGATAAATAATACTTTTGTGGCAATATTTAAAAATCAAAACTAATACGTAACCTGCTTGATGAGCAAAATGTCAGAATGTGCAGTCACGATGAGTGCCAACCGGAACAGGGCTGGCCCTGCCTCCCTCTGCTCCTCCAGGTCCCAGCCCTGCCTGAGACACGCCTTGGATGCCTCCTATTCACTGAACCCTCGGGCTCTGCTTCTGGGGCTCCTCCACCCAAGACAGACATCTAAACCAACAAGGACCTACTGGAGAGCAGAGGGAACTCTGCTCAATGTTCCATAGCAGCCTGGATGGAGGGGAGTTTGGGTGAGAATGGGATACATGTATAAGTGTGGCTGAGTCCCTTGGCTATCCACCTGAAACTAACATGACATCGTTTGTTAATCGGCTATACCCCAATACAAAATAAAAAGTTTGTTTTTTTGTTTTTAATAAAAGATACCTAGCTCAGAAGCCAAGACAAGTCTCTGTCTTTTATTTGTTCTCTCCTGGGTTTCCTCTACTTCAAAAGAGGCTCTGGAGAGCCCCTCAACTCCTCCGCACTCAGCCCCCCTCGCTCCCAGCCGGATCAGGCTCCTGGCCCCCTTCTCTGGGTTCTGCTTCTCCTCCCTGTCTTGTCTTCTGGTCCATGACCAGCATCTCCCCCTGTCACCTTCTCTTCCCTAGTTCCCTCTCCCCTCGCCTGCTGCCCAGACTCTGAGTCACGAATGGAGCCCTCACATGGCAACCATCGCATCCTGTTGCCCTCATCGGGCACCACGGCATGCCAGGCTCCTCCTTCCCTCTAATCCCCGCTGGCAGCCGGAGCCTTCACCTCCACGCACAGTTTCTCCGTCCCTTCTGGGCGTCCCCACCTCAGCCTCACTTTGAAGGAGCCCAAGAGACCATCTCAGCTCAAGCGAACTCCAAACTGTGGCATCTCCCGACCCAGTTACATTTCCCAAACGCTTCTGGGACTGTCCCGGAGTTGCCAGCTTTTCATGTTGGCCCAGCAAGGACATGGCAAACAAAACTGTCCTTGACCATCCTCACCATTTCAGGAAACAAATGGTACCTAAGACCGATAAAAATCGATGGCATGGGGCCTCACCTTTATAAGATGTAAACACTTTACGAGAAAAACTCACTCTGTTGTCTGTTTTTTCATTTCTCTGCAGGCTGGTTTGAAAAACAGGGCCAGATAACAGGTTCCAGTAGGCTGGGGTTGTCAACACCATCATTTGACACCCAAGGAAGCTGAGACCTGCGTCACAGCTGTGTTCTCGGCCCAAACCTTCGATCTTACCCCCGAGGGAAACCAAGAAGAGATCAGAGGTCTGGGTTCCAGGCTCAACTCTGCTCCTAAATTTCAGAGAATCTGCACAATTCTCTTCCCCTCTCTGAGCCACGAGCCCACGAATCTTCCAAAGGACCCTGAGCTGGAAGGTGCCCTCTGGTCCAGCATTGAGGATGCGGGGCCCAGACACTGCCAGGCCAAGCTCAGGAGCCAGCATGGCTGGAGAAACGGGCTGGACACCAGGCCTCTTCCTCTGACGTCACATTTGGGCCTCAGTTTCCTCTTCTGGGATTGCAAGCGCTGCAGTTAGAGCCCTCTGGGTCCAAACTCTGGCTCTGCCCTTACCAGCTGTGTGACCTTGGGCAAGTCACTTAACCTCTCTGTGCCTTTAGTTCCTCATCTATACAGGGGAAAGGCAAGGGAATAGTCTATGAGAGCACCCCTCAGACCTGGTGACCCAGGCATTCCCTACCCCAGGTTTCTCTGGATGAGCCATAGCAATGGGGCCTCTCTGTGGGGCTGGACCAAAGATTTCCAAGGGACACAATTCTGGTCTTTAAATGGCCAGGAATATCATGGTGCTGAACACAAAATTCCCATGCCTTTTTTTTTTAAACAGTGTGAAGTGAGTGAAGTCGCTTAGTCATGTCAGATTCTTTGCAACCCCATGGACTGTAGCCTGTCAGGCTCCTCTGTCCATGGGATTTTCCCAGGCAAGAATACAAGAGTGGGTTGCCATTTCCTTCTCCAGGGGATCTTCCCGACCCAGGAATCGGACCTGGGTCTCCCACACTGCAAGCAGATTCTTCACCATCAGAGCTACTAAGGAAATCGCTGACACAGTGCATGGCCTCGAAATAATTTTGTGTGTTTTAAAGACAAGGCACAAAACCTCAGAATAACTCTAGTGAGGATTGGTTTTTCTTAATGAGGGGGCTTCAAGTGAAGGTCCCCACAGTATCCGGGAGCGGCCCCGCTGCTCATGGGCTCCTGTGTTCATTCCCTGCAGACGGTTAATAAGGGGCCATGGTGTGCTGGGTGCAGGGTGGGTGCCCGGGGTATGTTTCTTGGTCAGCTGGGGCACGCTTCCTCTGACCACAGCCAGCTCCCAGAGCAGAGAACCACCCAGGATGCAGCCAGCATCTGGCCTTGAGGACCCTTTTGCCCGGGACGGGGAGGTGCTTGGTTTTGCGCAAAGATCCATCCACTCAAGTTCTGGAAGATGTCGGCTGGCTCAGAGCCTGGGCCGCTAAAGAAAGGAGGAAGGAAAAAGGCAGGGACGAGGCAGCCCGCCTTCAGCTCGGCTCCCCACGGTGGCCTTGCTCTGCACCCCATACACTTCCAAACCGCCTAAGGAACCTGAGTGTCTGGGGGTGCCCCCGACCTTTCCCTGTGACATCCTAGGAGAGAAACCAGCCAGTCACCACCACCTCCACCCTCACCCCAGGGGCAAGGATGATGCCCAGAGAGGCCTTTCAGGTGCTTCCAGAACTGCTTGCTGCCCTGGGGGCCAGGACCCCCTCCGAGGTCACCCCCACGTCCATGCAACCAGCAGGGATGGAGCTGACAGAGCCCCAGTTTTCTAGGACACGGCTCTCAGCAAGGCGCAGCAACCTGCCAAAGCCCCGCAGCAAGAAAGCAGAAAGGCGCTGAACTTGTCACTAAATTTGCCCCGGGGCCACAGACAGCTAGTGACCAAGCCGCAAATGCCACGCGTGTACCGAACTCTGGGCCCCAAGCTAAGCATGTCCCTCACATGTCCAACTTCCCCAACCACAGGTTCTTTCCTTTAAACAACCGGTGGCAGGCAGTACCAAAATAATAAAAATTAAAATATTCCCTCCCTAGGTCTGTGTTCCTGTAAAATGTTAGGCGCTCAGTTGTGTCCAACTCTGCGCGACCTCATGGACTGTGGCCCGCCAGGCTCCCCTGTCCATGGGGATTCTCCAGGCAAGAATACTGGAGTGGGTTGCCATTCCCTCCTCCAACGGATCTTCCCGACCCAGGGATCGAACCCAGGTTGCTTGCATGTCCTGCACTGGCAGGCAGATCCTTTATCCCCAGCACCACCTGGGAAGCCCATGTTCCCCCAACTCTCCCCCTACAAGGCCTTCAAGGCAGCGTCACCCGCACTTCACAGGTGAGGAAACCGAGGCTGCAGAGCTAGGAAGACGAGAAATTTGAAGCCAAGCGGTCGGATTCCAGAAGCCCCGACCACCACGCCATCCTGCCTCTCCAAACACACCTGGACAGGATGGGCTTTTCCCCCTGGTCTCCAGGCACCGGTTCCAATACACACACAGGGAAGGAAGGCTCCCCGAGTCAGAGGACAGTTTTACCAGTTCAGCAGAAGGGGACAGGACCCCAGGCTCCTCATTCACGTCACAGGACGCAGCCTTGACCACACTTTAACCACAGCAGCCCGCAGGCTCTGACAGAAAGCCGCAGGCCAGCAGGCAGGCAGGCAGTGTAGACGAGGGGTTGCCAAGATTGCAACACTTACCCCCATGGCCTCCCAGGCTCGCTCGGTTTCTCAGCTCTGCTGATATGCAGCTTTGTCACATTTAAAAAAATAAAAGTCACTGCGACTCTACAAGAAAAGGAAGGAGCAGAGAGGTCCCAGTGGAGGAGTGAGGAAGTCGTAACACAGACGTCCACAGAGCTAACTCAGTCCCTGCCTGTCCTCGCGTCCTTGAAGCAGGGGAGACTGCCCCTTACTAACCCCCTGCAGCATCCCTGACCAGAGCCTCCCCTCCCCTTCACCTGTGTGCAGAGCCTAGGGGTCCACCATGGAGGATGCTCCATGCTGGCTGGAGGCAGCCGGCCCACCAACCCCTCTCCTGCCAGCTGTCATCAGCTGCTGATGCCTCAAGGTGAAGGAGTAGATCCCTATCGTTTTCAGTGGAATGTCTAGATGAGAACAGGCTTCTGAGGAATGGCGCGTGAGATTCATTCATGTTTCGATCGAGCTATGGAAGACATGTGCCTGCTAAGTTGCTTCAGTGGTGTCTGACTCTTTGCAACCCCATGGACTGTAGCCCACCAGGCTCCTCTGTACACGGGGATTCTCCAGGCAAGAATACTGGAGTGGGGTGCCATGATCTTCCCGATCCAGGGATCAAACCCAAGTGTCCTGCGGCTCCTGTACTGAAGGCAGATTCTCTACCGCTGAGCCACCAGGGAAGATACGTGAGCTAACCCTAATTGGTGTAGGGAGAGTGTGACATCAGTGGAAAGAACTGGAAATCACAGAGGAGGAGGGCGGGTGGGCTCTGGACGGAGGAACAGGAAGATAG
The DNA here is from genome assembly GCF_042477335.2 of Ovis canadensis. Lineage (NCBI taxonomy): Eukaryota > Metazoa > Chordata > Mammalia > Artiodactyla > Bovidae > Ovis > Ovis canadensis. The sequence goes on along the minus strand of NC_091261.1, from coordinate 75,058,191 downwards.
GAACAGCTCTTGAGCTCTTGAGGTGTCCAGTCCAACGTAGGCATCGGCAGCCTGACTCCCTTCATTATGAGCTGTGTGGCCTTAGGAAGCCAATTAACCTCTCTGATCTCAGTCTCTAACTGAGCCTCATCCTTTACAGGAAGAAAAGAAAAGAAAAAAAAAAAAAAAAAACAGCTGCTAACAGCCTGGGGATTGGCGCAGAAGAGGGTGATTAAAGAAGTCAATCTCATTTCAGAAAGTATTTACAGAGGACCCGCCAGGCACCTCATCTTTAGGGCCCAGAAGTCTTTGCAGGGACCCACTAAGTGCAGGCCCCACTGCTAAGCGCTTTACATGGATCATCTCCTTTCGTTCTCACCCCCATGACTCAGGGAAGAACCTGCCATCAGTCTTGTTTACAGGTGAGAGACAGGAGCCGACCCGAGGTCACCCAGCTGGTCCTCAAGCGACTCAGGATGCGAACCCAGGTCTGCCTAACACCAAACTGAATTGATACTCTGTGAGCCCCACTCAAGGACAGAAGGCCAGGGCCGCTGAGGCTTTCACTGGCTTTTTGTGCAACCAGTGCATGCCTCTGTGGCACTAAAGAATCCGCCTGCAATTCGGGAGACCTGGGTTCGATCCCTGGGTTGGGAAGATCCCCTGGAGAAGGGAACACCTTCCCACTTCAGTCTTCTTGCCTGGAAAATCCCACGGACAGAGGAGCCTGCTGGGCTACAGTCCATGGGGTCGCAGAGAGTCGGATACAACTGAGCGACTTTCACTTTCACTGAGGGTTGGGAGATGTTCCCAAAGCAGAAAGGGAAGCTGTGAATTGGGGAATGGAAGGGAGGGGCGAGCACCCATAGTCCCTCTGGGCCTCTGTTTCCTCGGCTGTAAAATAGGGCCCTTTGCCCCATCTCCAACTTTTGTGATGAGTGTGCATGATACCAAGAGAGGGACGACTGGTCCCCAAAGAGGATCTTGGCAGCAGGAAGCAGGACTGGGGAAAAGTCCAGCCAAGCCTTGGTGAGTGAAAACTACCAATCCCTTCAGGCAGTGGAAACGACACGTAAAGCTCTTGGAGGGCTTCCCTGGCGGCTCAGTGGTAAAGAATCTGACTACCAGTGCAGGAGACACAGGTTCGATCCCTGATCCAGGAAGATCTCACATGCCGAGGAACAACTAGGCCTGTGCCCCTCAACTACTGAGCCCACGTGCCGTAACTACAGAAGCCCTAGCACCTAAAGCCGCCTCAATGAGAAGCCTGCACACCACAATTAGAGAGCAACCTCCACCCACCACAACTAGAGGAAAGCCCGCAGCAATGAAGACCCAGCATAGCCGAAGATAATAAACTTGTTTTTAAAAACTCCTAGAAAGAGGAACTTTGGGGTGCTGCTGGCTTCCCAGCCCCCCGGAAAATGTGAGCTGCCAGAACGGGGAGAGGCCGAGAATATGGAGCAGACAGGATGCATGGAGCAGAGGCCGGCCCAGAGACAGGGAGGAGACCCCAGGCCCCAGGCTGATAGATACCAGGCCCACCGGGAATCCGTGATGGGCAGATAAAGGGCGTCGCCCAGCCAGGCTCTGGGAAGCCACCCTGCCCTTCCCCAGAACCCTGCTTCTGATTTCCCTTCATGTCTGGGATTTTTCACAGGAGATGAGGAAACACAGAGAAAGAGAGGCCCATGAAAGCCGGCCAGGCCCCACCGCCCCCCAGGAAAGGAGGGATGGTGATCTGAGGTCTCCTCCCAGACCCTGCCGTGTTTTCAGGCCACACTAGCAAGTGGGGGAAGGGAAGCCGGGGTGAGGCTCTGATCCTGGCACCCTCCATCCCTGGCATTTCTAGCCTCTCCTGGCTCAGGACTTCTGGTTCCCAACAGCTCCCCCCAACATCTGAGCCAGGCCCCTTATGTTCAAGCCATATTTGGTTTTCAGCCCCAACTCTGTACCACTCAGCATCTCACACAAAGCATCCAATGCCCACCTGCACCATGAGGAAAGTCCTTTTATCACTCCCAGTTTACAGCGGTGGAAACTGAGGCTCAGAGAAGTTCAATGTCCTTTCTGAGGTCTCACAGCCAGCGAGGGCAGGAACAGGTTTCAGGACAGGTCAGCGAGCCGGCAGAGTCCTGCTTCTACCCTGGGTGGCCACTCTTTTCTCAATCAAGGGACGTCCTTTTTCTTCCTGGCCCAAATCCCTGATGGCTGAAGAGGCCCCCATGAGCCACATCTGTCATAACAGAGACTGAGGATTGCCGATGCTCCCAGAGGACCCGCTCTGACGTCAGTCAGCTCTACCCCTGGCAACAGGGACGCAGCAGACCCTTCAATGCCCAGCCTGTTCATCTGGCACCAGCGGGCAGTGGCCCTCTCCCCCAGGAAACACATCCCGTGCCAGCCACAGCTGTCATCCTAAATCACTCTCTTTAACCCTGAAGGAAGGCCCTTGTTTGTCCCAAGCTCGATGCCTACAGATATCAGCAAGTCCTGGGCAGCCTAGGGGAGGAGACCCAACATCCAGTCCAGAAAGCCACCAATGCAGAGAAATATTCTCCCCTCTGAACTGGTTTCTGGGCCAGACAATCCAGGAGATAAATCCACAAACCAACATACCCTTCTGCCAAGTTGGAATTTCAAACTCAATTATCTTGGGATCGCCTGGAATCTTCGATGGTCCAAATGTTTGAGTTTAAGCGCCGAGTTTGGGGAGGGCAAGGTCAGGGGACAAAAAGATGCTGTTCCGGTGAAATGGAGGATACTGGACCACCCAGAAAGTTGGATGGGACCTTTGAGGCCCTCCGGAACATCCAGACTGCCTCCGGTCGCTCCGCGCTTCCACCCGCCACACCAGATACCCCACACACGTCAAACCTCCAAACCTCTGCTCATGGCACTCTCCCAGCCAGAAATATCTTTCATTTCTGGCCAATTTTTCCTCCAGGCACTCAAAGCCAACTCACCCTTGGAACCAGATCAAATATATGCTCCCATCACCAGACACTGTTTCCCGATTTCCCCAATCAAAGCTACACCCTCTTTGCTCCTGTGGGAGTCTGCACACTGAATGACTGATGGGAGTGACTTTAGCAATAAGCTCTAGGTTGCAAAGGTGTGGGTGAAACTCTTTGGAGACTTCTGAGCTCCAGAAAGCCTAGATCATAAATGTATATTGTTTGAAACCACAGTCAGCAGTGGTTGTTATAGCAGCATCAGCCTCATACACTGACTATCTGAGCTCTTCATTCCACACCCAGGAAATCATAGATTCTGACAAATGTTCGAACAAATCCCAGTAACAAGGGATGGGCATGTTTTGAATGTCCCCTGTCCCTAAACACCACCCCAGATCACCAACTGAGCATGGCAGATGTTCTCTCAATAACTCGGATGGGGCGTCCTCTGGTAGTCCAGTGGTTAAGACTGCGCCTTCTAATGCGGGAGTTGCAGGTTCGCTCCCTGACTGGGAAACTAAGGTCTCACGTGCCTTGGAGCCAAAAAGGACTTCCCTGGTGGCTAATAAAGCAGAAGCAATATTGTCACAAATTCCATACAGACTTTAAAAATGGTCCACATCAAAAAATATCTTTTAAAAAAATTCTGAGACAAAAGGAAACTGAGACTCAGAGAGGTCATGTGACTTGCCCCAGCTCCCGGAGGTAACTGGTTCCCAGGAGCAGAGCCTGGGTCTACCTGGCTGCACCCCACCAGCCCTCCAGTCTCTCTGACCCATGACCCCCAGCAGGGAAAACTGAGCATCCAATCACCCTACGCCCCCACCTCCTTGCACAAGAGCTGCCCTCAGCGGGATCCCAGGGCTAAGATCAGAGGATCCGAGACATGTCCCCCAAGAAAAGCAGAACTGATTCTGACAGTGTGCCTGAAGAGCAGCTGACCACCCCCCCCCCAACCTCCCGCTGACTCAGCTGCTGACACTTCCAAGGTTGCCAGAGTGTCTACGGTGGGTGAAGCGCTCCCCTTCCCACCCACCAGAGCCCATAGGGCAAGGTGCGAAGCCTGGAGCCTAGCCAAAATGACCTTTCCTGCCCTAGCAACCTGGGGTCACAAGGCACAAGATGCCCACATCAACCCTGACATTTAAAGGCAAATATCAATACCCACTTCCCCAAGAATAAAAATAGAAGTGCCTCCATCAAGCTGGCCATGTGCTCTGTGCTCCTGTCTGAAAGTGTGTTGGTTGCTCAGTCATGTTCGACTCTTTGGGACCCCATAGACTGCTGCCCACCAAGCTCCCCTGTGTATGGGATTCTCCGGGCAAGAATACTGGAATGGGTAGCCATTTCCTTCTCCAGGGGATCTTCCCCACCCAGGCATCGAACCCGGGTCTCCTGCATTGCAGGCAGATTCTTTACCGTCTGAGCCACCAGGAAGTGCTCCTGTATATTCATATGTGTTTAACCCCCAACAGCCGTAAGAGTATCCCTTCCCTTAGAGATAAGGGCACAGAGGAGGCAAGAGGTAAAAAGGCAGAGACAGATGTGAATTCTAGAGCCTGAGGCTGCAAAGTCTGTGCCAGCCAGACAGCAGCAACAGGATTAACAAGGCCTCTGGCTTCCACCCAGCAGGGCAAGAAATGCTACTCTCTCTCTATCATGCTTGTGCCAACGTGGCAAAAATATAGAGATTCCAAAAGAGTAAATTAACCTGTCTCCTAATTTTGCCTGAAAAACGCCATGTCCTGGGACTTAGAAGCAGCACAAAGTGACTGCCAACCTGCACCCCAGGCCCAAGACCTCAGCCAGGGCCACATAGGGAATTCTGGCCTGGGGGCCAGATCAACACCAGGTTCCTAATATCACCAAGGGACCTTGGGGATGTCACTCAACCAGTTGGGACCTCACTTTCCTCAGATCTAATATGGGGGCAAACATAACTACGACCCCCGACCCCTCCAAAGTTCCACAAAAGCAGGAAGTGCTTTGGGGAGTGCCAGATAAAGAGCAGGGGCTCATAAATTTTGCCTGAGTGACTGAAGAACAGTCTTTGTGACCAGCTTGCCTTCCTTCCCCCAAGACCTTCAGAGCAGGGGCTGAGCCTGACCCATCTTGAGTTCTCGCATAGCTGCAGCCTTTACTCCCCGTGGGTTTTCAGTTCAGTTCCGTTCAGTCATGTCTGACTATGCGAAGCCATGGACTGCAGCACACCAGGCTTCCCTGTCCATCACCAGCTCCTGGAGTTTATTCACAGGAAATCATCCACAAGCACCTACTCCGTGCCTGGCCAGGTCAAGGCCTCAGTGACATCTAGGACCCACAGACGGCCTCAGGCTGTGTGCTCACGTGCCGCCCCCTTCTCTTTTTTCCGGCTGGTGACTGTAGTACTTAGTCGTGCTGGGCTTCCTTGGCCCAAGACACCCACCCAGCTGCCCTCTAATAAGCAAGCTTGGGCCATTCTGGGGATTTGGACCACGATTCCTGCGCTTCCACTTTCTTATACCCCACCCTGGGGAAATACAGCCTGCGGTAAACTCTGACCTTTATCGCACACACGCGCTCACACACACTCAGCCTTGTACACAAGCACTCCCGTGTGCAGTGGGACCCTAGGACAGGAGTGAGATATTCTGAGTTCAAATCTCAGTTCTTTTGCTTCTGAGCTGTGACCCTGGGCAAGTCCCTTCACCTCCTGAGCCTCACTTCCTTCATGTGAAAAAAAAAAAAAAAACCATTGCTGTGACTTCCCTGGCAGTCCAGTGGTTGAAACTCTGCACTTTACTGTTGGGGGCATAAGCTCGATCCCTGGTCAGGGAACTAAGGCCCCCCAAAGCCATGCAGCGCAGCCAAAAAAATTTTTTTAATAAAAATATAAAAACATAAACACAAGTGACACACACAAAAATAAGTAAGAATAAAATAAATGGGAATGCTAATCATGAAGCTTCTCCATGAGGGTTGTAGAGAGATTTAATGGGATAGTGGATACCAAAACCTTTGGTTCAGTAAAAGTGCTTAGCTCAATAACATTGTTATTTTTGTTTCCTTTTTCCAGGAGTGAAAGAGAATGGCAGTTGCCCATGTTCCAGGAAACTCCATATTTAGGGGCCTGGAATGTAGACATTTACTTGGTTTATTTGATGGGGATTATCTTGAGGATAGGAAAGTATTTCTGGGCCCAACATCACTGCGTTAACTCTAAGATCAACTAACAAAAATTCAGAATTTAGAACCAGAGACTGGAAGGGACCCAAGAGGTCACCGTATTTGTGGGGGAGACAGTGAGCCATCCATAGAAACTCGTTCTCCCTTCCACAGTACACAGCCCTAGGTGGGAAAGAACCACCTTAACCATGAGCTATATTTCACAGCCTCCTTTGCACCTAGACTGGTTCCCCGACCAGTTCCCACGTGTGGCAGGAAACAGTTAAGAAGCAAACATCCCTCACCCATGCACTCTTTCCTCGGGGATGATGTCTAAGGGATAGTAGCCAGGTGCGGTGGCTCACTGACTCACTGTGGAAGAGGACCAGGCTCCACTCACAAATGCCTGACTTATAACAAATGTCTGTTTGCTTTGAGCCATTGTACGCATTGGGTCTATTTGTTACTGCAACTGTGACCCTGACTAATACAACATTCAACCTCCTTTTTTTCAAATAAGAAGCTTAGGGCCAGAGAACGGGCGTACCTTGCCTAAGGTCACGTAGCAAATTCAACGGTGGTTAAAAACGATGGTGTTTTAACAATCGGGAGTAGATTTTCTAGTTTTCAACCTGCCCCCCAGAGCCATGAAGGTTCCTAAAGGCCCTTCAGCAGTGACAGTGAGGTTCAATGAGCTGCCGTCTGGAGTCCTCCACTAGAATAACGTCACTTTTATCTGTCTTTAAAGTGCACTTCTCCATGTAATTTCATCGGAGGAAGGCGTTCTGTGGCTTAAAATAATGTCGAAGCACGCAGGCTGGATGACTGCTAATGTGATCTGACTTTCTGTGGTGTGAGACTGAGTTTCGTTTCTTCTCCACCATTGCCTCCTGGCTTTTCCTGCTGACACAGGAGATGCAGACTCGCAGAAGTGCATAGATATTTGCTTAGGAATGAAAAAAAGCAGCTCAGTGTGCGTGCAGCAAAGAACCCAGCAAAGAACCTGGGCAAAGGGGATGATCAAGGATTCCAGCTCGGTGGTTCTCAAGATTGTCAGGGGTGCTGGTTCAAAATGCAGACTCCCACACTCCATCCTCAGGGATTCTAACTCAAAAAAACTGATGCTCATGGTGCCAGGATGGCCCTTTGAGAAGTCCTGAGTCTAATTCAACTCAGTCTAAATCAACAGCAAGAACCACAGGGAAGATTGATCTTGAAGAGGAGGTCGGGGGTGGCAAAAAGGAAGCTGGGAGCCGGGCACTTGAACAGAGAGAGAAGACAGACCTGAGACTCGTCCACTTGTTCTCTAGCCTCTCTGAACTACATAGGTCTGAGTGATCAGACTGACAGCAAGGAGCAGGTACTTGAGTATAATGATGTGCTATTTGCCTGTAATTTTGCCAAGTGCTGGTCCAAATGGCTCACCTACTTAAAACATGCTCATTTGAAAGCAGAGGGGGGACTGGAATTTTCAATAGCTAGCACTGGCAAAGGATTCATATCCTTCATATATAAAGAACTCCTAAACATCAATGAGAAAAAAGACAAACATGCCAGCAAGAAAAAAAAAAAAAATGGGGATTGACTTGAACAGGATAGTCACAAAAGTGAATAACAGGATTGTAGAGGATATTCAGCATGAAGGAACAAATGAAAACTCAAGCAGCCAGATGCTATTCTCACCTTTCCCATCAGGGAAATTTTAGGAGACAGGTGACAACCAGTGTAGATGAGGCTGTGAGAATATCACACCCCAATATTGGGCCAGGAGAGTGCAAGCCAGCTCAACCTTCTAGGGCAATGTGGCTAAAAGCCTCGAAAGCCTTAAAAACACACAAACCTTGGAGCCAGCAATTTCACCTTGGGAAAGTTGTCCACAGGACACGCAGGCAAAGATGATGTATTAGGAGTGGCCGCTGCAGCTCTGTTTATAATAATGAAAAAAAAAAAAGGAGGCAACCACATGGAGGGATGATTAATAAATCCCAAGCCATCTTCTCCATGCAGCCTTTAAAATGCATATTGGAGGAAAGTAGATAATACAGATGAAGGTTCATGATCCCTGGTTAAGGACAAGGTAGGGTACCAAACATGGGCTTCCCTGATGGCACAGACCGTAAAGAATCTGCCTGTAATGCAGGAGACCCAAGTTTGGTCCCTGGGTTGGGAAGACCCCCTGGAGAATGGAATGGCTACCCACTCCAGTATTCTCGCCTGGAGAATTCCTTGGACTGAGGAGACTGGGGGGCTATGGTCCATGGGATCACAAAGAGTAGGACTGGGAGACTAACACTTTCACTATAGGGTACCACACAAGCTGTCAGAAAAGGGTGTGTGTGTCCACATTTAGATGCTCCTATGCGGTGGTACATTGTAGGCACTCCACAAACATCACAGGTTGGTCAGTGAGTCAGTGAGTGACACAGAGAGGCACCTGAAGGTTCACCTCTGGGTTAAGAACCCCTCTTTCTTCTCTGTAGCTGAGAGGTAGGACATTCCAGCAGCTAAAAAGGTGGGTTATACAGACTTTCAGCTCCGCACCCCGCTACCCGACTCCACAGCGTTGAGCTGGTGCCTTCCCCAATCTGAATCTCAGTTTCTTCACCTGTAAGACGTGCACGATGAAAGTACCTCCCTTGTAGGCTTGCCGGGAGCATTAACAGAAAAGAAACATAGAGTTCGCTGCCTTTTATAACTATGGTGACCTCGCTGGCTTTTTCCAATTGGCATGCATCACTTTGGAAATCTGAAAATCATAATATAGCTATTTCCATTTTGACAAAAATTACATTTTACCAAGAGCCAAAGAGCTTCTCTATTACTGTTTCCCACACCCCCCACCCCTGCAACCCGACTCCTCTGGGCAATCAATGTCAGAGCCAAGCTTGATACCTTTGTGGCTGGTCTTGCCCAGGTCTTCTCTGACTTCAGGTCACTCGAGGTTGTGCAGGAGACGCGTGATCCCCAACTTCTTCCTCGAAGTCACACTGTTCTTTGCCTGGGGCCGTTTGCCCAAAAAAGCAGTTCACCCCCTCATTCATGGGCCCCCCAGAGACCCCAGAGCACAGCACCCCCGGAACATCCTCATCCCCCGGAGGCTCCCAGGGAGACCCCCGGTTTGTCCTGCCCTCTTTGCTCACTGGGGGCTGAATGGGACAGGACTCTGCCAGAGAAACAGCTGGAGGGAGGAGAGAGGGAGGGGCAGGAAACGGGGCTGACCGAGGGCGGGGGCGGCCAGCTGCACGGAGTGGGGGCCTTCTGGGGAGGCTGCCTGTGGCGGGCAGGCGGGCGGCGGCTGGTGGCGAGGTCTGCCCGGGACGACCCGCCCCTCTGGGAGCTGGGAGCGGTGCCCACCGTCTGAGCACAAACCAGGAGCACATGCAGGCCCCGGGGCAGCTGTGGGAAGCGCGTCTGCTCCCAGCAAGAGCCTCCGGAGCTCCAGACAGACTACGCAGGAGCGTAGCTGCCTGACGTCCCACTGCCCGTCACCCCCACCCCAGGCCTTTGTGCATGCGACTCCTTCCACCTGGATGCCCTTCCTGCTTCCTGCCCCTAATCGTGGCCTCACGACCTTCTGTTTCCTTTTTTTTTCTTTTTTTTTTTTTGGGTAAATTAAAATAGCAATGAGGTTTTTTGCAGTATCTAATGAACAAAAATTTAAATGTCCTGTAATATTGGATTTTAGCAAATGTTGTTGTAGTGGTTGACTTGCTAAGTTGGGTCCAACTGTTTGCAACCCCATGGACTGTAGCTCGCCAGGCTCCTCTGTCCTTGGAATTTTCCAGGCGAGAATACAGGAGTGGGTTGCCATTTCCTCCTCCAGCAGATCTTCCTGACCCAGGGATCAAACCAGCATCTCCTGCCTCAGCAGGCGGATTCTTTACCACTAAGTCACCAGGGGAAGTCCTTTAGCAAATGTTCAGTTCAGTTCAGTTGCTCAGTTGTGTCTGACTCTTTGCGACCCCATGAATCGCAGCATGCCAGGCCTCCTTGTCCAACACCAACTCCTGGAGTTCAAACTCATGTCCATCGAGTTGGTGATGCCATCCAGCCATCTCATCCTCGGTCGTCCCCTTCTCCTCCTGCCCCTAATCCCTCCCAGCATTAGTCTTTTCCAGTGAGTCAACTCTTCGCATGAGGTGGCCAAAGTATTGGAGTTTCAGCTTTAGCATCAGTCCTTCCAAAGAAATCCCAGGACTGATCTTCTTTAGGATGGACTGGTTGGATCTCCTTGCAGTCCAAGGGACTCTCAAGAGTCTTCTCCAACACCACAGTTCAAAAGCATCAATTCTTCGGCGCTCAGCTTTCTTCACAGTCCAACTTTCACATCCATACATGACCATTGGAAAAACCATAGCCTTGACTAGATGGACCTTTGTAGGCAAAGTGATGTCTCTGCTTTTTAATATGCTGTCTAGGTTGGTCATAACTTTCCTTCCAAGGAGTAAACGTCTTTTAATTTCATGGCTGCAATCACCATCTGCAGTGATTTTGGAGCCCCCAAAAATAAAGTCAGCCACTCTTTCCACTGTTTCCCCATCCATTTCCCATGAAGTGATGGGACCAGATGCCATGATCTTAGTTTTCTGAATGCTGAGCTTTAAGCCAACTTTTTCACTCTCCTCTTTCACTTTCATCAAGAGGCTTTTTAGTTCCTCTTCACTTTCTGCCAGAAGGGTGGTATCATTTGCATATCTGAGATTATTGATATTTCTCCCAGCAATCTTGATTCCAGCTTGTGCTTCTTCCAGCCCAGCATTTCTCATGATGTACTCTGCATAGAAGTTAAATAAGCAGGGTGACAATATACAGCCTTGACGTATTCCTTTTCCTGTTTGGAACTAGTCTGTTGTTCCATGTCCAGGTCTAACTGTTGCTTCCTGACCTGCATACAGGTTTCTCAAGAGGCAGGTCAGGTGGTCTGGTATTCCCATCTCTTTCAGAATTTTCCACAGTTTATTGTGATCCACACAGTCAAAGGCTTTGGCATAGTCAATAAAGCAGAAATAGATGTTTTTCTGGAACTCTGTTCCTTCGGGAAACAAAAACCTGATCATTGAATGTAGATTAATGTACCATTTCTAGAAAGCTAACAAATGACATCAAACTTTTAACTACGTTCAGACCTCATGTTGTTTAAATATAAATTCTGTTTTCATCCTAAACCCAGCTCCCCAGAGATAAGTATCTTTAAAACGTTGATTTGAACACACATACATTTTTTTCTATAAATGTAAAATGACTCAGTCAATCTCTATGTATCATATTGCAACCTGCTTTTGCATTTAATGATTATATATACTTGTGTTTATGTTTATATACCTTACCATATTTTAACAGTTGCTAATGATTCCATTCATTCAATGTACCATAGTTTATTCAACCATTAGTATTTGGAACTGGGTGATTAGGTTGTTTTACCACATCATTGCACACTTGTCCAATTACTTTATTATACAAAATTCCTATGAACATGTTTATTATTGAGTCGCCCGCTCCCTGGTCATGTCTCAGCTTGGGGCCACCTCCTGGAAGACTTCCCTGCCCCTTGGGGGGCTGCTCTGGGCTCCCCCCAGGACAGCACTGATGCAGTGTTGTTCTGGTTTGTGAGAGCATGTCTCTCACTTGCACTGGGATTTTCTTGGGGATGGGTCTGTGTTTCATCTCCTGTTCTATTCTCAGCACTTAGCACAGTGCCCTGCAACATCACCATCAGCTGTGAATAATCAAAATACCTGACAGCCAAGCATTGTGCTAGGCACACAGTACTTAAACCTCAGGAAGGACCGAAGTGAGCACTATTTCTGCCCCCATTTTCCGATGAGAATATTGGGACGCAGAGAGGTCAAGTCACTTGCCCAAGGCCACACAGCTAGTAGGTGGCAAAGCTGGGCTTCCAGCCAGGCCTCCTGGCTCCAGAGCCCCACCCTTAGCCTCCAAGCCAAAGAACTAACTGAAGGGCTTGTGCTGGGTGCTGCCTCGGGGCTAAGTTGTTGGAACCTCCAACAACACTGCAGGGGGTGACGCACGCCCATTTTACAGATGAGGATTCTAGGCCCACAGAAGGAAAGTCCATATGCCAAGGGCGCCTAGGTCATACCACAGAGACAGGACTGACTCTGTCTAATTAGAAGCTGATGCCGGAAATAACCTGTGAACAAAGGTAAAGAGAAAGGGAGGGTGGGGAGGGGGAAGGGAAAAGATAACAGAGAAAAAGGGAAGGAGGAGGCATTGGAAAGAAAGACAGATGGGAGAGAAAAAAGAAAGAAGGGGGAGCAAGCAAAGGAGGGAGAGGGCGGGAAGAAGGGACACCTGCCTCTTCTCAGGCCTCCAAAAGCTTGTGCAGGTAGGGAAGACTGTCATTCACCATCTGACCAGGCTGAGAACCTTATCTTCTCTCCCCACCATCCTCAGCCCTTAAATCAGTGATATTTACACTTAGAAACAATCTGGTTTAATGATTTCACGTCACAGATAATAGTTGGAAGCACAGAGAGGTTAAGTCACTTGCCCAAGGTCACACAGCTTTTTAGAGTCAGAAGTCAGACCCAGACTGACTCCAAACCTCCCTCTTCTGCCCTCTACTAGGGTTGCTCATCCAAATCTTTACTGTACAGATGGGGGACACCGGATGCAGAGATAGCAAGGCACTGGTCCAAGGTCACCCACCAGTTAGCAGTAGAGCAGCAGCCTCTGGTCCAAAGGAGAGGATGTTTCCACCACATGAGGGGGACCCTGTACATCACCATCTAAAGCTTTGTCACTGAGACCAGTGGTTCTCGAAGCGTGGATTCCGGACCAGCAGCTGCAGCCTCACCTGGGAACTTGTTTGAAATGCAGGCTCTTAACAAGCCACCGGGGGATGCTGAGGCTGGCTCAAATTTAAAAACCACTGACTCAGTCCAGGTTCGATGCGTGATACAGGATGCTTGGGGTTGGTGCACTGAGACGACCCAGAGGGATGGTACGGGGAAGGAGGAGGGAGGGGGGTTCAGGACGGGGAACATGTGTATACCGGTGGCAGATTCATGTTGATGTATGGCAAAACCAATACAATATTGTAAAGTAACTAACCTCCAATTAAATAAATTTATATTTAAACTAAATAAATAAATAATAATAATAAAAACCCCACTGACTCAAACATTTCCATTAAGAATACATTCTGGCTCCCAGGTCTTGTCACCTTCTCCATCTACAGAATTGTGGTTAAGAACAGAGCCCTTGGGATTAGACAGACCCAATCTGATGATGGGGTTCCCAGGTGGCGCTAGTGTTAAAAAACCCGCCTGCCAATGCAGGAGACGTAAGAGACGCGGGTTCCATCCCTGGGTGGGGAAGATCCCCTTGGAGGAGGGAATGACCACCCACTCCAGTAGTCTTGCCTGGAGAATCCCACGGACAGAGGAGCCTGGCGAGCTACAGTACACGGGGTCGCACAGAGTTGGACACGGCTAAAGCGACTTAGCCCGATATGATGAAATCCCTGTCTCCACCACTGGGAGCTGGGTGGGCAAGTCCTTTCACCTCTCTGAGCCTCAGTTTGCTCATCTGCAGAGGCTGGAGGAGGGAGGAGGGGGTGAGCAGAGGGGAGGAAGTGGAGGAGGGTGGGAGAAGGAGGGGATGAGGAAGCAGCTTTCCAGGAGGACGAAGCACACTGGGGCGGGGCTGCAGAGGGAGCCTGGAAGAGGAGCTGGGAGAACCTGGCCTCTGGGCAGATTTGGGGAAATTGCCTCTTCCTCCTTCCTCAGGTGCTACCACTACAGGCACAGCCTGTCCCAGGCCCCAGGCCTCCAAAGCCAAGCTTCAGTGAGCTTCTCTGTGATCAGCTGGGAGACACATCAGGGAGGCTGAGAGAGGACCAGGGCTCCCAGCCGGCCAGGCCTCAGATTCGAGGTGGAGGTCTGGGCGCCCCCCACCCCTCCGGTGAGAAACAGGCAGAGTCGAGTTGCCCCTGCCCCGTCAGAAGCTCTAGTGTTGGGCCACCATTCTGAACATGGCAGAAAAGGTTTTTTCCCCTTCCTTGGAGTGAAAAGGCTTTTGTTGAGGTTTTTAACTTTTGTTGTGTTTTTTTAAAATAGGATTCTGAAGTCCAAGGCCTGATACAGAAATACTAGTACTGAGAGACTTGATACCCTTCACGGCCTGAAAAGACTCTGTTTATTCCCATAGAAACTGTTGCTACAAGGTGGCAGATTAAGCTTCATCTCTCTCTTTCTTTATTTCATTTAAAGAATTTATGTATTTATTTATTTGGCTGCCCCAGGTCTTAATTGCAGCACTCAGGATCTATAGTGTTCGTTGCCAAATGTGAACTCTTTAGTTGAGACAGGTGGGATTTAGTTCCCTGACCAGGAATCAAACCCAGGGCCCCTACATTAGGAGAACAGAGTCCTAGCCCCTGGACCACTAGGGAAGTGCCCTTTATTTTATTGAAGTAAGTTGTATTAATTTCTGCAGTACAACAGTGATTCAGTAATATATATATATATTCCTTTTCACTGTGGCTTATCGCAGGATATTAAACATGGGGAACTGTGTTATACAGTAGGACCTTGCTGCTTATTCATTCTCTGTATAATAGTTTGTACCTGCTAATTGCAAACCCCCAGTCCATCCCTCCCCCGCACCTCCCACCCTTGGTGACCACAAGTCTGTTTTCGATGTCTGTGAGTCTGTTTCTGTTTCATAGAGAAGCTCATTTGTGTCAAGTTTTAGATTCAATATGTAAGTGCTATCATAGGGGGCTTGTCTAGCTCTTCCTGACTTACTTCACTTACTATGACAGTCTCTGGGTCCATCCACGTTGCAGCAAATGGCACTGTTTCCTTCTTTTCATGGCTGGGTAATACTCCACTGTGTATCTGCACCACGTCTTCTTTATCCACTCATCTGCCGATGGGCGTTTAGGTTGCTTCCTTGACTTAGCTACTGTATGTAGCACTGCAGTGAACCTTGGAACATTGGGGTGCATGTATGTTTTGGGGCTACAGTTTTTGTCTGTTCTGAATATATGCTCAAGGTATCATTTTAAAATGCAGGAAAGTGGGAACTCCCTAAAACCTTCACCCAGGGTCTCCAATTATTTATATTTTGCCCAATTTGCTTTATCATTCTCTCCCTCTCTCTCTCTGCACTTCTTTTCCTGAAACGCGCCCATTTTGCTTATGGGGAAACTGGGGCCTCAGAGTTGCTTCTGGCACCTACCTCCGTGGTCCCACACTAGAGGCCCAGAACCTGAGATCTACAAACTTGGGGAGGGCCTACAGAGATATCTGAAACCTGAACTCACAAGCAGATTGACCCCAGAACATCAAAAGACAACTGCAAACTCAAAATTAATGTGTCTGATTCAATGTCTATAATACATTGGTGAGTCAACTGCTATCCAACCACACTTGTGTTTAGAAATAGAAAAGCATAGATCACAAGAACACAAAAAATAATTTATTTTTCCTAAGCCCCATATATATGAATTACTTTTTTAACACCTTTTCAGGTTTTTTTTTTAATTAAAAACACATATGTATAATGGCATCTGTAGGGACACGTTGAGGTTAGCAGTGGTGTGGGGTGGGTCCCCAAAATGTCAAAGATCTAAGAACCTTCAAAGGCCTTAACACAAGCTCTCTTGACCCATAGCCCCTTGAATCTTACTCGAACTGGGCATAAGATGAAGATTTTTTCATATAATCTTACAGGAAGGCTGTATGTACCTTTTTATGTGGGTCATAAAAAAAATAAAAATTTTTTAAAAACACGGAGAAACATGAGAAATTCGTCATAGCAACGGGGCTGCCTCTCCTATTTTTAAAAAGTGAGCTGTTCCCTCCTCCTCTTAGGACAGAAAGTTTATTTTCCTGCAGAGGCCTCTGACTCAGAGACAAGCCCAGAACTCAGTCCGCTGCCGCTAACGGAGGGGTGAGGGTCCTGGGGACGCCCAGAGCCCCAGGCCGCAGGTACGCTTCAGCGGGCACAGCCTCCGGGCACCCAGACGCCCCTGACGTTGTTGCTCACCACTCGGGCTTCCTGCTCCGTGCGCATCCGCATACTTCTGCCGAGGCCGGCATCTTCAGGCAGCTCACCTTGTAGGAACACAGCTGGATGACTGAGCTGGATCTGTAAATATCAAAATGCGTCCTGGCCAGTTGGGAAAACCCAGCTACCCTGGACCCTCTCCAAGGAACACCTCTGATCCAAGAACTAACGTGGTAGCAACAGGCTAGTGGGCGGGCCCGGGGCGAGGGGGGTGCGGAGGCGGACTGTGGGACCCAGAATCTTGACTCAGGGCTGCTTCCTAGTTGGTCAGAGCCCACATCCTCGCAGATGAGAAAGAGGGTATTCCTGCAGGCTGAGGGCTTTGAGACAGCAACTGAAGATTGGGAGCATAGCCTGAATGTGATTCCTGCCCTACCACTTATGAGCTGTGTGACCTAAAGCAAGTGGTTTGACCTCTCTGTGGCTCAGCTTCCTCTCAGAGGTAATGATAGTGGCAGAGAGTTGTGGTAGGGATGACTTACCTTAACCCAAATAAAGTTAGCATAGCACCTGACACCTAGCAGACTCTCAGTAAATTATTATTATTATTACTACTATTAACATCATCTCCTACTTCTTATCCTTCATAAAAATTTTTGTGACCATATCTTAGGAACAAAGCAATAAAATCAGAGTCTAGTTCCATCAATTATCAGCCAAGTGACCTTGGGCATCTTACAACACTGATTTCTCATCTGTAAAATAGGGATAATAATAGCCCCATAATTATTCTATTATTGATGATGGGAGAGATTGAGGGCAGGAGGAGAAGGGGGTGGCAGAGGAAGAGATGGTTGGATGGCATCACTGACTCAATGGACATGACTTTGAGCAAACTTCGGGAGATGGTGAAGGACAGGGAAGCTTGGCGTGCTGCAGTCCGTGGGGTCGCTGAGTCAGACACACCTGAGCAACTGATCAACAATAATAATATAATAAAACATACTCAGATTTTGGCTTATGGTGAGTGTTCCTAAATACTGGCTGTCACTATCATCAGAAGTCAGAAAACTATAACCCATAGCCAAATATGGCCACTGCCTATTTTTGTAAATAAAGTTTTATTGGAACACACCCATGCCCATTCATTTACGAATCATCCCTGGCTGCTTTAATGCAACAGCCACAGGGCTGAGCAGTTGCAGCAAGATACTGAATGGCTCACAAAGGCTACAGTATTTACTATCTTACCCTTTCAGAACAAGTTTGCCTGATTTGTATCATTCTTCCCTTCTTTAATAGCAATAATTATCATACATGTACATTTCATCTCCCTCAGTGGGCTGTACATAAGATTTGCTTTCCAGGAATCACCTAGCAACCCATGGTTGGGTTTCCATGGTCCAAAAACCTCATCAAGTTATTCACAGTAATAACGAATGGGAGAGGGTCCATAGCTTTCACTGGTTGCTCAAAGCCTGCGACCCAGGAGAAGAACACAATCACAGGATCACGAGCATTTGAGGAACTGGCCCAGGTCTAAGTCAACACCCTCCTTCAATTTCCCGGGTTCGCCTGTCTCTCAGACAGTCCCACTTAGGACAGCGGGACATCAAGGCTTCGTAGCTAGGATTTCTCTCTGTGTTGCTCTATTGCCTGTTCTGAAGCAGTTGCCTGCCTCCTGCTTCAGAGATCTTCTGTGCTCCTTTTGTGTGATGGAGGGCTGGAAGAAAGGGGGCCCAAGAGCTCATCTGGAATTCAACAAGGGAAACCTGTGATTGATTCAGCCCAGAAAGATGTCTTCCCACGTCCGATTGCCTTCGCTCCTTTGGGAGGCAGGCAGTGGGACCTGCCGTTCCTCATTGGTCTAACAGGATTTGGGTGGTGTGGTGGTGTGATACGAAGACTGCACACCAAGTAGCCCCCAGACCTCCCCGATCTGGAGGACCTTGCTGCCCACGCTTCTTGGCTTTGTTTCATGCCCACAGATAAAAGGCTTCGATTTCCACTATTTGAGGCACAGTGGTTCCCAAAATCCTAAATGGGCTCTGATATCACCTAAAAGAACCTGGCTGGACTCAGCAATCGGCAGTCCCTGCCTTGACCGGAGGTCATCAAGCGTCACGATAGTCAAACATCCTGACACCGCCGCCGCCACCTGCGTGTCCTGTCCTCAGCTCCGTCGCTCTTGTTTCTTCCTGACACACTATCAGTGACAGCTGGAGGACAAACACCCTGCTGAGATCCAGCAAACATCCCCAGGGTAGCCCAGGTCAGGGGAGGACAGAAGTGCCTCCCCAAACTGCAGGCTCCATGAAACCCAGGATCATGTCTGTCTAACTTTCTGCTAAACTGCAGCACCTCAAACAGCCCCAGCATAGCACCTAGGAACCAGTGTTCAGATGGCCAAGACTACAAAATCCTGCTGTATGAGGAAGGAGAGCCTTGCTCAGGACTCAGGCTTCAAGGTGTTACGTAATGATAATGACACAGATATGACACGGCATCATTTTTTTTTTCTCTCATTTACTGGAATATGACTATGAATCTGAATTTGGCTCCATGCCCGGCACCCCCCGCCCCCGCCAGGAAATCCACTGATGGTCTCTGAGGAGGCCGTTAGCACATAATATCCTATGTGTGGGTACACAGGTTTATTTAGAGGGGGACGGGGTCCTACATTTTCATCAGATTTTTGAAAGAGTTCCAGAACTTCGAGTGGTTATAAACACGAGATCACAAGTCTGATGCATAGCTCTGTCCCTAATGTCCAGTACGATAGCTGTGCACGACAGGAGCTCCAGAAATGTTTGCTGGATGACTCAATCATTGAAAGACTGTTTAAAACCACAGGCTGCCAAACTGCCGGATAATCAGATTTCCTGGATGGTCAAACCCCACCAAACTGGAACTTGGGACTAACTTGAACGGATTCTTTTTCTGTCTCCAGGAAGGGAGAAGTACATTAACAATGACGCAAAGAAGAATGTGCAATCAGTGGCAATGAAGGGTGCCCACTGCCGGCCAGCATGGTTTTCTCAGAGCTGCCATTTCTTGCTCCCAGCACGGAAGCGGCCTTTCCAAAGAACTTCACAAAGACGATGCTTTCTCATCCCAGACAGGTGTGGTCTGGACAACAAAAGTAATGAAACTACATCACTTGAAAGAGTCTGGGAATCTAATTAGCCATTTCTTACTTGCCTCTGATCAACCTCAACATTTTTTTCCTCAGACCAGCTAAAAAACACACACATCTTAAAATTCAGTGAATTCACTAACGAAGTTTACTTTGTAAATAACATTACCAGAGGATGCCTTGACTGGGCACTTACATGCACCATAGGGATGAGTGGCGAGCAGCGAAAGGTACGTGGGTTCCGTGACTTTTTTGGAAAGCAAGCTGGTAAGAGGCGTAAGAGCATTCTTAATCTCAGGCAGAGTAGTTGCCCTTCCGGGGCTTTGTCCTAAGAAGGGCAACAGCATTGTGCTCGGAGCCTCCTTTTCCAGACACATACAGCTAAACATGATTAAGAAAGGCGAAGAAATGGAAAACAATTCAAGACTTCAGCAGTCAGTGTTCAGTTCAGTTCAGTCGCTCAGTGGTGTCTGACTGTATGACCCCATGAACTACAGCACGAGAGGCTTCCCTGCCAGTCCATCACCAACTCCCAGAGCTTGTTCAAACTCATGTCCATTGAGTTGGTGATGCCATCCACCCATGTCATCCTCTGTCATGCCCTTCTCCTCCTGCCTTCAAAGAGAAGGGACAAGAGAGGACGAGATGGTTGGATGGCATCCAGCCTGATGGACATGAACAGCAGCAGTGCGAGACTTCAGCTGTCAGTGTTGGTGAAACAAATTGTAGCATACTCATATAAAACAGTAAATCAAATAAAATCATGTCTAGAAAATCTTCTCAAAGCTTCATAAAAATTTAAACACTTTCGTTCTTCAAAGGATAGCATCCAGAAAGTGAAGACAGCCTACAGAATGGAAGAAAATATTTGCAAATCATGTATCTGATAAGAGACTTGTATCTAGAATATTAAAAGAACTTTTATAACTCAATATAAAAGGACAAATCACCTAATTTAAAGATGGGCCAGTGGTTTAAATAGATATGTCTCCAAAGAAGGCATAGAAATGGCCAATAAGCACAGAAGATGATCAACATTAGTCATTCGGGAAACATAAACCAAAACCACAGTGAAATACCACTTCACACCCACTAGGGTGTTGCAAAGGATGTGGAGAAAAAGGAACCTTCACACCCTGCTGATGGGACCGTAAAATGATGCAACTGCTTTGGAAAAATATTCTTCAGGTCCTAAAAAGGAGAAATAGGGTTACCAGAGGAGGCAGCAATTCCACTCCTAGGAATGCATCCAAGAGAAATGAAAATGTTATGTCCACACAAAAATTTAGACACAAATGTTCACAGCAGCACTTGTCATCCAAAAACGAGAATCAACAAAATGTGGTCTCTCCATACAGTGAGCAATTGTTCAGTCATAAAGAGAAAATGAAGTGCTGATAATACCTGCCACAATGAGGATGAACCTTGGGAGCATTATGCTGAGTGAAAGCCGTATACAAAGCGCCGCGTCGTGAATGATTCCATTGATAGGAAACCAAAAGGCAAATCTAGAGACAGGAAGTAGATCACTGGCTGTCAGGAACCGGGGTGAGATGGGAAATGAAAGCAAATGCATAGGATACGTCTCTTGGAGGCAATGAATGTGTTCTAGAATTGACTCTAGTAATAGTTGCAAAATTTTGTGAACACACTGAAAAAATTACGGAAATAAACACTTCGGGTGAATTGTGTGGTGTATGAATTATATCTCAACAAAACTATTTTATATGTATTGAAAAAGTAGTGAAAGGGTTAGTCGTTCAGTCATGTCTGACTCTTTGTGACCCCGTGGACTGTAGCCTGCCAGGCTCCTCTGTCCATTGGAATTCTCCAGGCGAGAATACTACAGTAGGTAGTCAATCCCTCTTCCAGGGGATCTTCCCAACCCAGGGATCAAACTTGGGTCTCCTACATTGCAGGAAGATTCTTTACTGTCTGAGCCACCAGGGCATTTTGAGTATATTGCATATAAATATATAATATAAATATATGTAAGTATAGATTAAGGATATATTTTATATAATATGTAAATATTTATTAGGTAAATGATGCTTGGTGAATATTATATAAAAATGGTAGACTGATACCTCTCAGACCTACCCACCAAATGGCAAAGAAGAGTTAATGCATAGCTCTGAGGGTCTAAGGTAGAGGTTAAGCCACAAAGCCGCATGGCTTAGTTACAAAATTCCAGCACATTTTGCCTTCCACTTCAAAATATGCCCATGTTAATTTTAATATAAAAATTATTTTCTCCACATTCATGAATAAAATTGATGCTCTAGGAAGGAAGAAAAATATGTAGTAACACATGAAAGTGGTGATAACATAATGATAAGTGAGAAAAAGCAGATATACAGCTCTGTGCATTGTCGATCAGTCACTAAGTCGTGTCCAACTCTTTGCGACCCCATGCACTGCAGCACGCCAGGCCTCCCTGTCCATCACCAACTCCCAGAGCTGGCTCAAACTCACGTCCATTGAGTCGGTGATGCCATCCCACCATCTCATCCTCTGTCATCCCCTTCTCCTGCCTTCAGTCTTTCCCAGTATCAGGGTCTTTTCCAATGAGTCAGTTCTTCGCATCCGATGGTCAAATATCGGAGCTTCAGCTTCAGAATCAGTCCTTCCAATGAATATTTAGGGTTGATTTCTTTTAGAATTGACTGGTTTGATCTCCTTGCAGTCCAAGGGACTCTTTAGAGTCTTCTCCAGCACCACAATTCGAAAGCGTCTTCAGTGCTCAGCCTTCTTTTGGTCCAACTCTCACATCCGTACATGACTCCTGGAAAAACCATAGTTTTGACTATATGGACCTTTGCCAGCAAAGCCAACATATTAGCAGTGGTTATCTCTGGGTCGGGAAGATCTCCTGGAGAAGGAAATGGCACCCCACTCCAGTATTCCTGCCTGGAAAATCCCATAGACAGAGGACCCTGGTAGGCTATAATCCATGGGGTCGCAAAGAGTCGAACACAACTGAGCAACTTCACTTCACTTCTTCATCTCTGGGTCATGGAATTGCAACCTTCTTTAGCTTCCTGACATCTTTTTTCCTTTCCCATATTCACAGTAGATGTTGCATAATATTAAAGAATAAACATTTTTTAAGTCCAACAATGAGACCCGGGCAGGAAGACAACAGGCAGTGTTTTTCTGGAGACAGCTTGGCCCGGCCATTCCTCTCGTGGGAGCTCGCTGACACCCCTGGACCACAGCTGGGCCGAGGAGAATGACATGTGCACTCGTGGAGGCTCCCAGCATGCCTTGCTTTCTGCAGGTGCCAGTGGAGAATGTGGGTTTCCTCCCAGAGGAGCGAAGAGACCAGAGGCTTTGCAAAGCTCCGGGAATGCAGACAAGCAAGCTCATCATTACGTGGCGACAGCTTAAGGACAAGAGGGGATGTCAGGGACAGAGCTCTGAGCCGGGTGGACCTCAGGAGACAGATGTGAGCTGCGGCTTCCACCCTGCTTCCAACAGTCTACACGACCTCAAGCCAAACAAGTGACCATCTCGCTCCAGGCCTCAGTTTCCCCCTCTGTAAAATGAGGCCCCTGGGCCCTAGTCCGGATGATTTGTGATTCTGTGGTCACACATCTGTAGTCTTTTCTTTGCACTGTCCTTGTAACAAACAGGTGGAAGCTCTCCCTGTTGACTGCCCAGCACAGCCCCTGCCCCAGGAATCTCAAGGGCCATTCTGCCCCCCTCAAGGCAATCTCTACGTTGAGTGACACTTGTCTAATGGAAGGCTTTCCAGAGCATTGCATCTCCACCCTCTGCACCTCTGAATCCGGTCAAGCATGAGGCTATTTCCTGATCATCAGCCAGGTGCCAGGCGTTGGTGCTGTGCCACTGAGTAAAACAGGTACTGTCCCGCTCTCTCGGGGCATACGGGATCAACCATAACTACCAGCGACAGACCCCTCTCCTGCTCCAGAGGTGGGTTCACACACACTACTGTTTTATAAGCTTTCACACCAACACTTAGAGGCTGATACCATCATTTACGTTTCACAGCTAAGAAAACTAAAGTCCAGAGAAGTGACGTGTTTTGCCAAAGGTAAAAGAGCAAACAAGTGGTAAGGTTCCAACCCCGGTCAGTTTTACCTCCAAGGTACTTGTGATTTATCAGTGTTTTTTTTTTAATTGAAGTATATTTGATTTACAATGTTATGTTCAATTCTGCTGTACAGCACAGTGATTTAGTTATGCATATGTATACATTTTTAATATTCCTTTCCATTATGGTTTATCATAGGATGTTGAAGGTAGCTCCCTCTGCTCTATAGTAGGACCGTGTCATTTATCCATTCTATACATAATAGCTTGCATCTGCTAATCCCAGTTCATCCCTCCTCCACCCTGCCCCCGAGACTTGGCAACCATAAGTCTCCTCTCTATATCTGTCAGTGGTTCTTAACTTTACTGTTCAGGCAGAACAAAACACCTAAGGTTCCACCCAATCTCCACCTTGGTAAGGTTGTAAGAAAAACCTGGAGAAAATCAGTTATAACAAATTTGATGCTGAAGCTATTGACTTTATAAGAGCAAGCTACGAATTTGTACAAATGAATCTACATGATAAAACAATACCCTATAATTTGAATGAGATGCTAAATATGTGTGGAATCACAACATGAGAAAACTATTCTTTCCAAGTCTCTTTCAACCCTTCTAATTACACCCAGGAGAAAATGTCCATCTGATGCTGTCCACCTGTCTTTAACATCTTCTCCCAAACTTGCTAATTTCCTTCCATAACAAAGAAAGTGCAGGCTTCAGGCTCAGAGCCTACAGGCAACAGTATCCAGTTAACATGTAATAACTGTTTTATTGCTTATGGGGGGGGGGGTTGGGGGTATTTTATGCTTACCTGCCATTTGAGGAAAGTGATACCTGGTTTTCTGTTTACTGTGCTCATATAAATTTTCCTTTTGAGCTACATTTACTGATTTTCTTAAATGAGTACCTTTAATCACACTTTCAAACGAGTAAATTTAAAGAAAAATACTAAATTCATGACACCATAGAGGTGGTATACAACCAGGACAAAAATAAAAAAGGTGGCATTGAAACGATTGAGGCTTGAGAAACACTGCCCCATGAAATTAAAAATAACCCAGCCATGTAATTATATTGTCCTGAAAGTATATTGCAAGTTACCTAAATAGCACACATTCACAGTAGCCCAACACGATTAAAGCAGGTTTTTTGAGGGCTTACGTATGCAGTTTCTGTAGCAACAGAGATATAAGTGAATCATATTCAAACCACTAGACCTATGTGCCTGAAAGTCTAATTATTGGAAAATTATAGACCTAAGAAACACAGCTATGCCTCACTGCACACCACAGGTTTGACCGAATACCTCATGGTAATTGGATAAGCCCTGTATTCATAGAAGCTGTGTAGAAAGGAATAACCCTTCCCCCAACTATGGCTCCTCAACTTTCTGGGTATGTGGAATTGCATTTATTCATTCACTCCCTCATTTATTCAACCATCTATTGCAGTGTTTACCCAGCCTCCGCGATATGCCCTGGAAATACCGAGGACTGCAGCGAGCCTCCAGTCCAGGAGGGGGCGACAGACGTGAAGCCCAGCCTCACTTGCTGGAGTGCGTAATTGCCAAATGGGCTCAGAAGAGAGCACCATCCTTTGAAAGCAAGTAACAGAAGGAACTTGCCTATCCTGTAAGTGGTCAGGGAAGGTTTCCTGGAGGAAGTGACCATCACACTGCAATCTAAAGATGGAACAGAAATTAAAGGAGGTGGGAGAAGAGAGGGGTGAAAGGGCAGCCGTGTCCATGTACATGGATGAGCTTTCATGCCCACATACCCCTCCCAAAGTGAGTATCTCACCCCGGTGCCACCGCCCAAGTGTGATCCTTGGATTCAGAGATACGTGTTTCGTGTCTCAAGCCTAAATGCAAGCCAGCAAGGGCATCTGTTCTTCAGTGGGGAAACAGCCATTCAACCCCAACATTGAGGAGAAACGGACAGATGCTGAGAGGGTCTCCAACGCCAGCCTCCCTATGGAGTTTGAAAGAGTGATTTTGACCACAGAGAGCTTTTACTGTAGGCACCAACATAGTGGATCGCAGTCAGGGCTGCACTTGGAACTCTGGGAAGTTTTCAAATGTGCAAGCCCAGGAGACACCTAGGCACAATAAAGTTATGCCCAGTCCATTAAGTTAGACTCCCTGGGTGGGGGTGGGGGGTGGGGGGTCTGGTGACCAGTAAAGTTTAAATCTCCCCTGCGTGTATATGCGTGCATGCTCAATCCTGTCCAACTCTTTGGGACCCTCTGGACTGTAGCCCACCAGGCTCCTCTGTCCATGGGATTTTCCAGGCAAAAATACTGGAGCGTGTTGCCATTTCCTCCTTCAGGGGATTTTCCTGACCCAGGGATCGAACCTGCATCTCTCACTTCTCCTGCATTGGCAGGTGGGTTCTTCACCACTATGCTACCTGGGAAGCTCCCCAGAGGAGTCCAATATGTGGCCAAGGCTGAGAACCACTGAGGAAACCCAGTCCTATGGAGGATTCAAACCTAGAAAAATTTACTAAGTACCTACTACAGGCCAGGCAATGAGCAGGGTGGAAGGTGATGAGAATCAGATCATTTAAGAATCACTAACGGGGCTTCCCTTGTGGCTCAGTGGTAAAGAATTTTTACCTGCCAATGCAGGAGACACAGGTTCGATCCCCAGTCCAGGAAGATCCCACATGCTGTGGAGCAACTAAACCCATGCTCCACAACTATTGAGCCTATGCTCAGGAGCCCAGGGACAGCAGCTGTTGAGCCCACATTTCACGACTACCAAAGCCTGGGCGCCCTAGAGCCCATGCTCTGCAACAAGAGAGGTCACTGCAGTGAGAAGCTCAGGCACTGCAAGGGAGAGTAGCCCCCACTCCCTACAACTAGAGGAAACAAAGACCCAGCACAGCCAAAACCAAATAAATAAATATATGCACATGTGTGCGCCGAGTCACTTCAGTCACGTTCAACTCTTTGCAACGCTATGGACTGCAGCCCACCAGGCTCCTCTGTCCATGGGATTCTCCAGGCAAGAATACTGGAGCGGGTTGCCATTTCCTTCTCCAAGGGCTCTTCCCGACCCAGGGATCAAACCTGCATCTCCTGCAGCTCCTGCATTGCAGGCATATTCTTTACTGCTGGAGGAATTACCTGGGAAATTAAATATCCTGCAGCTGGGGATGTCCACATGGGGCTCAGCGCGGGAGAATGTGAGTGGACAAGACTGAGCAAGTGGAAAGCCTGAGCAAGAGGTCTTTGGAGCTGACCCCTAGTGCTCCCCGGTGACTCAGCAGTAAACAATATGCCTGCAATATAGGAGCCACAGAAGATGCGGGTTTGATCCCTGGGTCGGGAAGATCAAGTATATAAATATATAAAGAAACACCAGGGAAGCACAGAGCCCAGGTACAGATGAAAGGTGCTCTGGTCACACAAGTTGCCTGGGGGATCTGATTAAAACTCAGATTCCTATGCAGCACGTCTGGGCTGGGGCCCAAGAGCCTGCCTTTCTAAAGCGCTCCTTGTGCCACTGCAGGACTGAGAACAGAGGTGGGGGGCAAGGTTCTGAAGGGAACCTCTCAGCCCTCAGCTTCTCCCCCCTATTTCTCTACCACGGACAGTCCTGAGCATCATCTGGAGGTGAGAATAAACCACAGGGAAGGAGCGAAATGCCCACTCACCACCCGTTAGGTGTGGATCTGGGTCCCCCAGACCCCAAAACTCCTCCAAGCGCCACCCCACACACATCTCTGGAGTGTGGGGGAGATCCCAGGAAGAAAGAGAAGGGAAGCGGATGGAGACGGGGTGATGAGTGGACGGTTGTCATAAAGACCAAACCATCTGCACGGCAGTAGTGCCTCACTGCCTGTGGAGTCCCCCATCTGCGGCCAGAACAAAGAGAAATTCAAGGGGCTTCGGAGATCAAAACGGCCTCAGAGGCTCTCCTGCTGCGAGCCTTCCTTTCTGATTAGTCCCCTATCCTTGGCAAATCAATTGTGCCTGTTTTGCAGTCAGTACTCCAAGGGCAAGGTATAGGGTGGAAGTTGGAACAAGGGGTCTTTTTTTTTTTTTCCCTGTATTGCTATGGCTCCAAAGCAGGAGTCACTTTTTTTTTTGGGGGGGGGGGGCCATGCCTCACTGCACTCAGGATCTCAGATTCCTGACCAGAGATCCAACTGGTGCCCCCTGCATTGAAAGGTCAGAGTCTTAACCACTGGACTGCCAGGAAAGCCTGAGCAAGAGGTCTTCGGAGCTGACCTCCAGGGTGGTGAATTCATGGGGAGAAGGCGGTGGGCTCAGCCCTGAACCATTCAGCAGGGCCAGAAAGGAATGGATCAGGGGAAAGGAATGGATCAGGGGAGAGGAATGCTTGCCGAGGCCAGGCTGGTCACAGGAACTGGTGGGGCTGGTGTTAGTAGAGGCAGCCTTGGGGACTGGAGACAAATGGACACTCTTTCTCTGCCTCCCCCCGCCCCCCCCCAACCCAAATAGGTTGGCAGCTACTCACTTTCACTGCCAACCAGAAATGCAGATGCTGGGAGCCAGCGTGAGGAACTCCGCCCGTGGCAAAGGTCATAAGGAAGGAGGCTCAACATAACGCAAAGGCAGGATCGAGCCTCAGGAGACCCCCTGTTCCCGAGCATCTACCCCCAAAACCAGAGTCTGCCTACTTTAATGCTTTATGCTCTCACCTACACCTCTGACTTTACAGGGGACTGTCCCCCACCACCTCTTTCAGAGAAGGAGTTAACTTACAGCTCCAAGTTAATAAAAATTCCTGGGCGTGACAAGAGTGTTCCAACTTACAAACTCCTCTGAAGGTTCTCTAGTCTGCCTGAACAGGTTCATCCGGCCACATGTGATTGTTTACAGCCTCCCAACCATGAGAGGCACAAGGTGCTTTAAACTTTCTAAAGACAGATTCTTTGGGGAAGTTAGAAATTATTAGTATAGTGAGTTGACTAGGAATTATATTGGTGAAGGGTTTTTCATTTATTGGGCTAATATTTGCTGCTAAGTCTCCATATCCCCTGCCCTTATACACATTAATGAATACAACTAGCATATAGGAGAAGTAAGTATTAACCTTTAAGATTAACCATGTTAAACCTTAGGCTAAGTAAATTCCTTTCTTATTTGTAACCTACCACACCCTCACCCTATAGGAATGCAACTTTATCTGGTACCTTTGGAGGGTGGCACCTGGTTTAAGAAAAATCACCCCTGGAAAATAGGTTTTCTGGTTGGCTGACCATTATCAGAAAGAAAGGGTCATAAAATGTTAGCAGGCCTCTTGGCCAGAAGATGATGTAAATCCCTAAGACCTTTGTATACATTTATATGAAGCACCTGATTTTGACAAAGGTCAGGACTGCTGACCCCCGCGTGACTTTAAAATTTCCATTTATCTTTATGTGTAACAAAAGATATATAAGCAAACCTGAAAATAAAGAAATTGGACCAGTTCCTGGAAAGACTGGTTTCCCCCGTGTGGTCTTTTCTCGTTCTCTTCTTTTCTGGCTGAATTCCCATCTGGAGCCTGGAGGTTCGCCATGTCTACTTACTTGCCCTGGCTTCTAAGACCCACGCAAGAGGGAGCCCAAGGTGGGGCACCCTCCGCTATTCAAGCGGGCGCCAGTGGCCTACGTAGATGGTGCAAATTCCTTGCCTTGGTGTTTTATTGGTTTTCCACATAAACCAAGTTATTCAGCCTCTTTTTCTCCACTAAATTTTCATACTACACTATTTTTTCCTAATCTCTCTTTTCTAATTAAATAGTTCTTTCTTAGGACGCTGACTCCGTCCCTGCTTCGAATTACCCTGGATCTACCAGGGCTGGACCCCGGCATGCAGACCCATTTCTGGATGATGTGCTAGGGTTTCATTTTTGTTTTTGAAAATATCAAATATCTGAAAACATGTTTTGTTTCAAGAGGAAATCTCCTGACTTATAGAAGTTGGCTCAAATTGTTTTGAAACATCGTGCTATCCATCCAAATATGTCTTGGGAACCACAAAGGAAGTGCAGACTGCCAATGTGTAACCTCTGAGAGAGTGGACTGGAGGAAGTACCTGGGAAATTAAATGGCCGGTGGCTGGGGATGTCCACACGGGGCTCAGGCAGGAGAATGTGAGTGGACAATTTCTAGAATGCCAAGGGAAATACCCCTGAAGCCCCCTAGAAATCTCTGGGAGAGACTTTTTGGGGAAGTAAGGTCCTGCAAAAGCAGACAAAAGCAGAGACATTACTTTGCCGACTAAGGTCCGTCTAGTCAAGGCTATGGTTTTTCCAGTGGTCATGTATGGATGTGAGAGTTGGACTGTGAAGAAGGCTGAGGGCCGAAGAATTGATGCTTTTGAGCTGTGGTGTTGGAGAAGAGTCTTGAGAGTCCCTTGGACTGCAAGAGATCCAACCAGTCCATTCTGAAGGAGATCAGTCCTGGGTGTTCTTTGGAAGGACTGATGCTAAAGCTGAAACTCCAATACTTTGGCCACCTCATGCAAAGGGTTGACTCATTGGAAAAGACCATGATGCTGGGAGGGATTGGGGGCAGGAGGAGAAGGGGACGACAGAGGATGAGATGGCTGGATGGCATCACTGACTTGATGGACATGAGTCTGAGTGAACTCCGGGAGTTGGTGATGGACAGGGAGGCCTGGCGTGCTGTGATTCATGGGGTCGCAAAGAGTTGGACACGACTGAGCGACTGAACTGAATTGAACTGAATTGAACTTAGGGTCCTGCAAGCAGGGACGGATTGCCCTTGTAATTAGAGAGTTCTGGTCCCCCCAGCCCCGCTTGTATCGCTCCATGAATGTCTTTGCACCAATACTTATGGAGCACATACTCTGTGCTGACACCATGCCAAGTGCTTTCCCTGTATTATCGCATTTCATCCTCACCGCTGCCCTGTGAGGTGGGCGTGGCTGTTAGCCCCACTTCTGCCATCGTCGTTTAGTTGCTCAATCACAGCCGACTCTCTGAGACCCCACGGACTGTAGCCTGCCAGGCTCTTCTCTCCATGGGATTTAACAAGCAAGAAGACCGGAGTGGGTTGCCATTTCCTCCTCCAGGGGATCTTTCCCACCCAGGGATCAAAACCAAGTCTCCTTCACTGCAGGTGGACTCTTTATCACTCAGCCACCGGAGAAGCCTCTCCTTTATAGATAAGGAAATCGAGGTTCCATTAAGTGACTCACTCAAGCCACTCAGCTAGTAAGAGGCAGAGCCGGGACTCAGACCTGGCAGTCTGGCTCTAGAATCTGTTCTCTTTACTGCAGGCAACCCCGCCTAGCCTAAATCCCAGAGAGCACTGGGCAGAGCATGGCGCACAGTGGGTGCTCAGAAAATGTCTGTTTCATTGAACAAAGTCTCAGGGAATTAGATCTATTGGAATCCAGTGCTATCATTTCAATGGATTTTGTGTTCCTATTTCAGGAACTGGTTTGTAGCTTCTGCTTGGGCAGGGTTCTCCCCCAGGTAATGGGTTGAAATCACCCAGGCATGGTCTGCAATGAGAAGGAGCCCCCGGGGACTTCCCTGGAGGCCCAGTGGTTAAGACTCCCAATACAGGGGGCATGGGTTCGATCCCTGGTTGGGGACCTCGGCTCCCGCATACTGCAGGGCACAGTCAAAAAAAGAGAGAGAGAGAAGGAGCCCCATCCTTCCCTCTAACTATCCTCCCCTGACTCCACAGGCTCTTGCTTCTAATCCATCTCAGCCTTCCCACCCTACTCCAGCATCAGGCTCTGCCTCCCTCCTGGGCTACATCTTTGACTTCCAGGTCTATTTCAGATCTATCTCTAGGAGTCTGTGTTAGCATTTGGAGCCTTCAGAGTAACTTCTCTGGTAGGGGCGTTTACCTGAAAGGGGAGCGAGGGGGTTATCTGCACAAAGCTAAGCATTGCAGGGGTGTGAACCCCTTTTGAATTTCTCTTGGGACATTTGAAGCCCTTTGATGGAAATTTCCACTGTCTGGGAGGCAGTTTCCACCTGCGGGAATTCCAGTCCCCCACCTGCTCCTCATTACCATATGGGAGATACACAGTACAGGACAGGCTCCGAAGCCGTGCAGCTGCTGTTGCCGAAATTGGCCACTGAGCCCAAACACGGGCTTTTCTTTTTTGGATTTAATTGAAGTATAGCTGATTTACAGCGTTGTGTTAATTACTGCTGTACAGCAAATACATTCCTTTTTGCATATTCTCTTCCATTACGGTTTACCATGGGGTACTGACTATAGTTCCCTTCGCTATACAGTAGGACCTTGCTGTTTATCCATTCTCTATATGAAAGCGTGTATCTGCTGACCCCACCTCCCACTCCAACCCTCACCCAGCCCCCCTCCCCTCAGCAACCATCAGTCTGTTCTCTATGTCCATGAGAACAGTTTGTGTTTCATAGACAGGCTCATTTGTGTCACGTTTTATTATTATTTTTGACCACTCTGTTCGGCCTTCAGGATCTTAGTTCCCCAACCAGGGATTGAATCCAGGCCTCAGCAGTGAAAGTGCTAAGCCCTGGGCCACCAAGGAACTCCCTGAGTCATGTTTTAGATTCCATGTATAAGCTGTATCATTTATTGTCTTTCTCTTTCTGATTTGCTTCACTTAAGTGATCTCTCATTGCGTCCACGTTGCTGCAAATGGTATTATTTCCTTTTTACGGCTGAGTAGTATTCCATTTTACATGTGTAACATATCTTCTTTATCCGTTCATCTGTCGATGGGCATTTAGGCTCTTTCCATGTCTCAGCTACTGTGGATAGTGCTGCTATGAACATGGGGGTGCACGTCTCTCTTTGAACTGGAATTTTGTCTGCATATATGCCCAGGAGTGGGATGGCTGGATCATATGGTAATTCTAGTTTTAGTTTTCCCAGGAAGCTCCATACGGTTTTCCACAGTAACTACACCAACATGCATTCCCACCAACAGTGTAGGAGGGCTTCCTTTTCTCCACACCCTCCCCAGCACCAAATGCAGGCTTTTTTTTTTTTTTTTAGTTCTAGTTTCAGATCTGCTGATAAACATTCACTCGTTTATTCATTCACTCATACACTCACTCAACAAGTATTTATGGCACCTGTTTTATTCTAAGCACCGAAGTAGGTGCTTAGGGAAGCCATGCAAAACCGAGGGGTCTCAGTGACATTAATACTCAGGAGGTCAGATATCTTTTCTGAACCTCAGCTTCTTTTTCTGTAAGGTGGTGGGGATGCTGATGAAGATGTGAGATTCCCCTTTTCCTCCACTGTGAAGCTAATTCCCATCTCTAGAAGAAGAGCATCCTAGTGCCACAAGAGGGGGACTGGAAACATAGAATATAGCCTTCTGGTTGAACGCTCCTGGTTAGGTCACTTCCCCACCCAGGACCTCAGCTTCTTCATCAGTAAAATGAGAGGGCTGGACTACATGGGTTTAAAAGCTCATCTTGCTCTAACCATCTGTGATTCAGATATTCATGATTCTAGCATGAGACTACCCGGTAACTCCAGGAATGGCCCTCCTTCTGTTCTGGGAGCAAATCTCCTCCTCACAGGATGCCTTTCATCATGAAAGCAGCAGAAAGGGACTCGTGACGTGAGCATGAAGGGGTGGGGGCCTCTCCCAGGAACTGGTCTCCCAGGATCCCCAGAATCACTACATTTATCTTCCCCATCATGCTCTTAATCTCTGAAAATTTAATGGCATGGCCATAAACTGCCTAAAGAACACAGCTGACCCGTCACCAATAAATCAGAAACTCCCGGTGACACTGTGGGATAAATGATAGCCCCTCGGATCAGTGGGCAGATGAGCTGGGGATGTTTGATGAACCCAGGAAAGATCTCAACCCGCACCCTGCTGGGGTGGGAGGCATTGCTAAGAAGTCAGGGAGTGTGCTGAGTGGATCAAGAGGCCCCCAGAGTCATCCATGGGTGTTTGGACAGAACCAGACTGATGCTTTCAAACTGTGGTACTAGAGAAGACTCTTGTGAGTCCCTTGGACTGCAAGGAAATCAACCCTGAATATTCATTGGAAGGACTGATGCTGATGCTGAAGCTCCAGTACTTTGGCCACCTGATGCAAAGAGCAGACTCACTCGAAAAGACCCTGATGCTGGGAAAGATCGAAGGCAGGAGGAGAAAGGGACAACAGAGGATGAGATGGTGGGATGGCATCACCGACTCAATGGACGTGAATTTGAGCAAGCTCCAGAAGATAGTAAAGGACAGGGAAGCCTGGCTTGCTGCAGTCCATGGAGTCACAAAGAGTTGGACACATCTAAGCAAATGAACAACAGACCCAAGCTTTCCCAGTCACAACTGACCCTATTTTACTTGGAAAATAAACATCCAGAGGGAGTAAAAAAAAAAAACAACCCAGGGTGTATGGTCAGGCCATTCAAGGTGGTGGTTCTCCTGTTCTCTGTACGTCCTCTGCTCAACCAGCCGCTGCTTCACCTGCACCTTCCCTGGACCCCCAGCCTGTGCCTGCCCCCTGCCCCCGCTAGTGCTGGTTCTAATCCTTAGCCACGAAAGGCTCCACCTACTAGTTTACTAATAGGAAACACCTGCCCTCAAGATGGTCATTAACCTGAGGGACTATGAGCAGCACATGTCCAAGCGACTGGTTGCCCTGGTAACAGAGCTGACGACAGTTCCCCCCTATAAGCAGTAGCATTCCCCCACCCCGCCCCCAGTGGTGAAGATGGTCGCCCCGTAGCAATCACCGCCTGCCGCAGACAGTGGTCTGTTTCTCCAAGACCTGACTTCGGACATGTAAGGTCTTCTCTCCAACGGACCATGGATGTCCCTGTCCCTGTCTCCGGGCTCCTTCTTCGGTCTCGAGGCTAGACAACTACAAGGCTCTCAGGCCTGCAGCTTGCAGCCCAACATGGGGTTGTGGAAAGAGACATGGACTTAGAAACCTGAATTACAAGCCCCACTCCCGTCAAAGTCCCACTGCTCAGCCAGTTGGCTCGTCTGTAAAGTGAGGATCCCAGTAAAGGAAGATCCCACTTTTTTAAAAGTCTTTGTTTATTTGACTGCGCTGTGTCTTAGTCGCAGCCTCTCAGTGGTAACCTCTGACCAGCCCCATTTTACACAGAAGAGGAAAAATAGAGACTCAGAAAGACAAAGCGACCTGTCCAGGGTCTCGCAGCAAGTTCGGATTCAGCCCAACGCCTGAGGCCTTGATGCCTGGCTTTCTCTGCCACAGTGGGAACGCTGGAGCTCAGGGGGTGAGTTGGAGCACCTGGGAGATGCACGGCCCACTCGGGGCCTCTAGGGGCTGGTCCACGGGCGGCTGTGATGCGCGCCTTCTGCACGCCCTGGATCTGCGTCCCTCCCGCAGGGGCAACCCGAGAACCAGGCAGAAGGGCAGCTGCTGACTGGGATCGGGTGCTTTGGAGTCAGCCTCTATGGGTGCCGAGTCGGAGGCCCTCCTACGCCCTGCCGCGGCTGTTTGCAAACTGCAACGGTGCGTTGGATCTTGGTAAGCAGCTGTGCTTGGGAACGAGTGAGGAGATGCATTTAGTGGTTGTTTATACTCAGCAATTCACTGCTATGTGGTCTCTGAATGCTTCAAAGAACATCAGGGTCCCAGCTGCCGTGTTCCCGCACTCAGCCATCCCACGTTCTGGAGAGATACAGAGGGCTGCCTCTGTGTTTTCCAACCAAGGAAGTCACTGCTAACCCACAAGTTCTTCCTGGAAACCCTAGGTCTGGAGCCCAGGGTCTCCTTTGAACCTTCCCTACAACCACAGTGGAACAGCCCCCTTACAGCTGAAAACCAATGCAATGGTTTTTAAACATTTAAAAAATGGTTTTTAAAACATCTAAGACTTTTTCATATAAAGTCTTACACAAAGTCCCAATGCACAAAACAGATAAAAGGTGAAAGCAGAGATGATAATCCTAGTCCCTGCCTACATGGCTACCTCTTGCCTTCCAAGGGAACCCCAGGGCCCTTGCATGGAAGCCTGGGCCCCCAGGGACCCAACTGCCCAAACTGTAGTCAGCCTCAGAAGAGATAATGTCTGGCCCTGGGTTACCCAGGGAGGTAGTGCAAAGTTGAGGTTCCTTAAGCAGGAGAGTTTCTGAAAGCCCAAACAGGAGGCAGATAGCCCTTGCCCTGGGCCAGTCTTGTTTTGAGGATTTGCCCAAAACTAGTAAATTTTGCTTGATTTGTTGGTTAGTAGTCATTCGGTTGGTTGGTTTGTGGGATTGGATGATTCACTCGTTGCTCATTGAATGGTCGAGTAGTTGGTTGGCTGGTTGACTTGTTCACTGATCAGTTGGCTAATTGGTTGATTAGTTGACTGATTAGTCTGTTGGTTGATGGTTGGTGGTTCCATTATCTGGGTGGCGTGGTTGGTTTCCCAGTTAGATGGTCAGTTCGTTGATAAGATGATTGATGAGACGGTTGGTTGGTTCATCGGTTGGTTGAACAAATGAGGATGCCACGTGGTAGAGCTTTGGAGAAGGCTCTGGGACATTTGCAAGATGAGGCACTGAGCAGATATCCTGAGACATGGAGGGAGACGTGATGATGTACTCAGAGTGATGGCTGGAACAGTAGCAACGAGACATCAACAGATGCCCGTTGGCCTTCTTGAGTTGGGAAGTGAGCAGATAAGCCAACCAGTGTGCGTAAAACCTGTTACACGTGTCAGGGGGCCTTCTCCCCCGACACCCTAGCCCGGGCTCCCAGTGCCTGCTAGTTTCTGCCATCGCTACCCCCAGACAACCCTGCTCTTCAATGCTGTGTTTGCCCTGGGTTGTCAGTGATGGATCACAGCTCAGCGTGTTTGTTGTTGGTTGTTCAGTGGCTCAGTTGTGTCTGACTCTTTGCAACCCCATAGACTGCAGCATGCCAGGCTCCTCTGTCCTCCACACTCGCCCCAAATTTTCTCAAACTCATGTCCATCTTCTCGATGATGCCATCCAGTCATCTCATCCTCTGTCACCAGTGTGTTGGAATATGTGTATTTTTGAGAGAGCATGAAGGGAGTTATTTCAGCCGTCCTATAGCAGATGGGATTCGGATTGGAAGAAAAGATTCTTTAGAACCCAAGTCAAAGTAAATGCTGCTCACAATAATGGTAGCACTCATGTGATACTCAGAGTAACCTTCAATACTAACCACTGTTAGTGGTGGTTTAGTAGCTAAGTCATGTTCAACTCTTTTGCGACCCTATGGACTATAGCCTGCCAGGCTCCTATGTCCGTGGGGATTCTCTAGGCAAGATTACTGGAGTGAGTTGTCATTTCCTTCTCCAGGGGATCTTCCCAACCCAGGGATCAAACCTGGGTCTCCTGCATTGCAGGCAGATTCTTTACCATCTCAGCCACCAGGGAAGCCCTACTGAGCACTGGTATCATCTCCATTTTAAAGATGAAGAAACA
Organism: Ovis canadensis; assembly: GCF_042477335.2. NCBI lineage: Eukaryota > Metazoa > Chordata > Mammalia > Artiodactyla > Bovidae > Ovis > Ovis canadensis. Next base: position 75,021,564 of record NC_091261.1, on the reverse strand, counting down.
GATGCAGAGGGGGCAGTGACCAAATTCCGACAAGAGAGGAGGGGGGGCCTGGACTTGAACCCTCTCTCCCAAACCTCACATTCTCTCACACCCCCAAGATCACTCCATGAAGCCGTGCTGTTCTCCAGCCTTGCAGCCCCTTCTTCCTCCCCTTGGGCTTCATACAAGTCCTCTTTGAAGCTGGCGGGGAGCCCTGAGCATCACCCACTGGTAAGCCAGGGCCACGGTGGGCTGCGTGTAGCGCCCGCCACCTGCAAGGGCCCTGCCTAATGGGCTCTGAACTCAGTTCTGAAGCCACAATTAATTAACAGGAAAACTCCCAGCTGCGGCCACTTCAGGCATTTATTTGCAAGATTAATGGCAGATGGGAAATGGCTGCTTCACCTTGGGACTGTCGGGGAAGCCTGAGAACACCCGTGTGACAGCCCACAAATACTCCTCAAGGCCGCTCGTGTCTTCTGCCACACCCTTTGTTGTCAGAAGTTAGTGTTTCTCTGTCCACGCTTTGCAAGGCTGAAGGGAACAGGCCAGGGAATGGGCATGATTGGTAACTGAGAGGATTTCAGGCTGCCTCCTCCCTCCTCTGTTGCCCTTCCCAGGAATGTGGGAAGAGGAGGTGCTTCGGGGGGCCCACCAATGACTCCCCCTTCCTGTCTTCCTTCTTCAGAGGGCAGCTTGAAAAAGTTTAATAATAGTAATTGTTTAGTTGCTAAGTAGTGTCTGACTCTCTGTGACCCCGACCCCATGGACTGTAGCCCGGCCAGGCACCTCTGTCCATGCCAGGATACTGGAGTGGGTTGCCAATTCCTTCTCCGGGGGATCGTCCCAACCCAAGGATCGATCCTGCGTCTCCTGTGGCTCCTGAATTGGCAGGTGGATTCTTCACCACTGAGCCACCAGGGAAGCCCAATAATAATTAACTCAACCCATATTGTGGACTCTCTGTGAGCCAAGTCCTTCATCCTGGCAACAGCCCTGTGAGCGTGGAACAGTGACTGTGCCCCATTCCATAGGTGAGAAAACCAAGGCGCAAGATCTCGACAATTTAGTGGAGGAGCCTAGACTTGAACCAGCACACCCTGACACCAGAGATCTTCCACAGTCCCTCTAATGTGGGCTCCACAAGTCTAACATCCTTCTAAGGGGCATTGCAGGGTGGTCCCTGTTCGGGACTAAATGAACGAAGCAGGTCCTGGGAGTGCTCAGGGCTGGACTCTTGGAAACATCACCTGCCTCTGGGACTTCCCCACTTCCCTTAGAATCCTCATTCCAGGTACCTGGTGGTCAAAGGCTCAAACTTGCAGTCAGACAGGAGCTTCCAGCCTCAGACCCTCCTCTTTCCAGCGCTTCTCCTGGGTCTTCTCTGAGCCTCTGTCTCTCCTCTTCTATCAAAATTTTTGCTTAATATGTTGTGTTTTGCTTTTGTGTTTGTCTAAGTGATAAATACTCATGATAAAACAAAAACTCCAACTGTACAAAAGAGGAAAGTCTCCCACCTGTCTCCCCACCATCTCCAGGTTCTCCCCCTACCCACCCACCCACCCAGCTGTAAGTACTCTTGTGAGTTTCTCATGCATCCTCTGAAGCAGCTCCATCTAAGAGAACTTTGCAGGGATGGAGAACTCCTACACCCGTGCTCTTCAAAACATGGGCTATTGAGCACTTGAACTGTGGTTAATGTGATGAGGATGTAACTTCTGAGTTTTATTGGATTTTAATTCATTTAAATTAGCTGCCTGTGGCTGGGGGCTGCCATCCTGGACAGTGCAAGTCTGGAGACCCTGATGATAACTAATGTCTGCCGAGCAGTGAGGGCTTCCCAGGCCACCCTAGTGGTAAAGAATCTACCTACCAAGCAGGAGACACAAGAGACACGGGTTCAATCCCTGGGTCGGGAAGATCCCCTGGAGGAGGAAATGGCAACCCGCTCTGGTATTCTTGCCTGGGAAATCCCATGAACAGAGGAGCCTGGCGGGCTACAGTCCATGGGGTCACAGAGTCAGACTTGACTGAGCGCCCACACACCCAGAGCAGTGACTGCATGGCCGACCCTGTTCTAAGCACTTGCCACGTATTAACTCCTAAGTCTCATAAGAATCCCATGAGTAGGTACTAGATCCCCAGTGCTTCCTCTGGAGAAACAGGGGCAGCAAGGTTAAGTTCTTACAAGCTCAGTCCACCAGGACATGGGGGAGCCGTGCTCTGAGCCCGGACTGTCTGACTCCAAAGCCGGGGATTTAGCTACATAAGCAGAGGTCATGAGACACATAAGCAGCTTAAATGAGAATGTGTATAATGAGCTTGGCACCATGCCTGGCCCAGCACAGGTGCTCAGGAACTTACCCACCTCTTTAATCAGGTCTGTCGCCTCCCTGCTCTGTTTAGGTCCAAATAGTTCCCACCCCAGGCTCTTGCTTATGCTGTGCCCCCTGCAACCCCTTGTTGTTATTTAGTCACTAAGTCATTTCCAACTCTTTGCAGCTCCACGGACTGTAGCCCACCAGGCTCCTCTGTCCATGGGATTTCTCAGGCAAGAATACTGGAGTGGGTTGCCCTTTCCTCCACCAGGGGAATCTTTCAACCCAGGGATCGAACCCGAGTCTCCTGCATTGGCAGGCGGGTTCTTTACTGTTGAGCCACCAGGGAAGCCCTCTGCAACCCTTCCATTTAGCCAAGCTGTCAGGCACCGTGGATGGGCCAGAGGAGTCCCGAGGCCTGAGGAGGTGGCCTGGACAAGGGCAGAAAAAGTGGGAGGCATGAGGGTAGTGGTTCAGAATTCGGGGGACTGTGTGACAGAAGCCACGGCCTTCTGGAGAGGAAGGTAGCGGAGTCACCAGCAGCAGGAGGGTGAGATCCCAGGCATCTGCAGGCTGCGGAGTAGGGAGCAGTGGGAAAGGAGGTTAGGTGGGAAGGGCTGGGGCAAGACCTAGGAGCTTGCACTGCCCAATATTCATTTAGATCTGACTGAATAAGGGGTTAGGGGCTGGCATTGATGTATTCACGCATTTAGCAAACATTTGTCAAGCACCTTCTTATTTTCAAATGTTTGCTTATTCGGATTTGATTCTAAATCAAGGGGAAATAATGGACATAGCCTAATTCCTTTTTTAAAAACACATTTTATTTATTTATTTATTCCTGGCTGCTCTGGATCTTCGTTGCTACGCGTGGGCTTTCTCTATTTGGGGTAAGCAGGGGCCACTCCCTGTTGAGTGCTTGGACTTCTCATTGTACTGGCTTCTTTTGTGGCAAAGCGTGGACTCCAGGGCACAGCGGCTCAGTGTTTGCAGCGCAGTGTGGCCTTCCATAGCTGTGGTTCCCGGGCTCTGGAGTCCGGGCTCAGTAGCTGTGCATGGGCTTAGTAGCTCGGCGGCATGTGAAAGCTTCCCAGACCAGGGATCGAAACCATGTCTGCTGCATTGGCAGGAGGGCTCTTTTCCTTTCCTTTTTCTTTGTCACGTTTAGTTGGGTCACACAGGCCCCGTAGCTGTGGCACAAAGGTTTAGTCACTCTGCGACATGTGAGATCTTAGGTCCCCAGCCAGGGATTGAACCCGTGTCCCCTGCAACTGCTAGACCACAAGGAAAGTCCCGGCAGGCAGATTCTTAACTGCTAGACCACCAGCAAAGCCCCTATTAAGCACTTCCCTAATTGATCATTCATCCCTGGGGGCCACGGTAGAGGTTTTCCCACCACGGGCCTGTGCTGAGACAACCCGGACTTTCTGGTGTAACGCCTCTGTGTCTCCTTTACTAAGCAGGAGAATGTCCTGGGGTAGAAGCAAGGTTCTTTCCCTTCATCCTGTGAGGAGTTACTTTCTCTGGACATGAATCCATTCAACACTTCATGAGAAAAGTAATGAGTATCAGGATCCCATATTGTGGATGGCAAAGCAGAGGCTGGGGGAGTTGAGATGATTTGCCCGAGTCACTTGACCTGTTAGTGGATGGGCTGGATGAGCAGGCGGGGGCTCTAGTCTGGATTTTTTTTTTTTTTTCTCGGTCTGACTTCCCTTGCAGGGCACTAAGGTCTGTAAACTCCATCTGCCAGGGCGGGTCTTGCCAGCAGCAGCATCCGGCATCCCTGGCACTAGCCCAGAGGACTGCCTTCCCACTGCATAGGGAAGGGATCCTTTCGCTTGGCACCCTGTCTGCCGTTTTCCACCTTGGTAGGTTTTAATCTTGCAGACAACAGATACCTACACAGCCCATCACCCTGGAAGGAGCAAAACTTCTCAGTGCCCAGGAAGAAGGGGCTCTGGGCCAGGCTTTGTGTCCAGGCAGAAAGGGGCAGGAGGTATGCTGAGGATCTAAGTGATTGGGAAGGAGCACCCACTCAGAGCCTTGGCTGGAAGAAAGCAATGAAGGGGATGATTCTTGGGGCTGGCTTGGGTGCCCACTGGAAAAGGAGAGTGGGTCATCTCTAGGAGGACCCCATGCCCACTGGCCTCCTTCTGGGTCTGGGCTTGTATGCCCTGTAACTGTGCCTCACTGTTCCCGGCTCAGCTCTAAATCCCAGGGGTCTGACCCTGTCAGTGGCATGTTCCAGGCTCTTGGGTCATCTGGATTCTGTCCACACTCTTCTAATGGGAGACTCTGGCAGGAGATTTGAGGGTGGAGGACAAAGGAACCAGAGCCTTTCCCTTCTTCCTTCTCTAACTTGGGCATGTGTCAGACAGTGCTAAAGTCCTCAGAGGCATCAGTTTCCTCAAAAAACCCACTGTTATTCCAGCTTCTGCCAGGCGCCCCCAGCCCCCGGGGCACTAGTTATGCTGGCCTCTCCCTGTGTTTCTCCAGACCTCAGGGAGGCAGCAGCCTCCTGCTCCTGTTCATCTCTGTGGTACTGTCCATCTGAGTTTCGGTCAGCTCAAAGCAGATCCTGAGACAAAGACTTGGGTCAGTTCAGTTCAGTTCAGTCACTCAGTCGTGTCCGACTCTTTGCAACCCCATGAATCGCAGCACTCCAGGCCTCCCTGTCCATCACCAACTCCTGGAGTTCACTCAGACTCACGTCCATTGAGTCCATGATGCCATCCAGCCATCTCATCCTCTGTCGTCCCCTTCTCCTCCTGCCCCCAATCCCTCCCAGCATCAGAGTCTTTTCCAAGGAGTCAACTCTTCACATGAGGTGGCCAAAGTACTGGAGTTTCAGCTTTAGCATCATTCCTTCCAAAGAACACCCAGGACTGATCTCCTTCAGAATGGACTGGTTGGATCTCCTTGCAGTCCAAGGGACTCTCAAGACTCTTCTCCAAAACCACGGTTCAAAAGCATCAATTCTTTGGCACTCAGCCTTCTTCACAGACTTGGGTACGTGCCGTTTATTTGGGAGACAACCCCAGAAGGAACAAGGAAGGGCATGGGGAAGGGAGATGGGGAAAGATAAAGTTAAGGTGTGTGAGTGCGCTGGTGACCTTAGTGGGCTACTGGGCTCCACCTCCCTGGGGCCCTTCTAAGAATCCTTGGGAAACACATCTTAGACCCAACCTGCTGGAGGGATGAGAAGCTGCCCTTTATCTACAAAATTCCATTTCTAGTTTGAAGACTGCCCCTGGGGTGTTATAGATATAAAACCTCCAGACTGCACTGCAGGCTCTCATGTCCAGGAGGAAGACCCCATGCAGAGAAGCAGAGTTACACGGGCTCCAGATGGAGTTGAAAAGATGCTGCACAAAAGAATAGATGCAGGGAGTTCCCTGTGGCCTAGTGTTAGCATCCAGGCCTTGCACTGCCATGGCCCAGGTTCAGCCCCTGGTTGGGGAGCTGATATCCAGCCACGCAGTGTGGCCAAAAAAAGATATGCAAATGACCACTAAGTGCATGAAAGCTAGTCACACAAAAAGTAAAATCACAAGGAAATGATACTACATCCCCGTCAGAATGACCGAAACTGAAAAGGCTGGTAATACCAAATGTTGGCGAAGATATAAACAACTGAAACGCTCATGTACTCCTGGCAAGGATTGTAAAATGGTGCAAGCACTTTGGAAAATTGTTCCGCTCTTCCTGATAAAATTACTTTCCTAAGGCGTACCCATCTCTTTCTCAGGTGTATGCCCAAGAGAAAGAAAAACGTGTCTACACAAAGACTTGTGCACAGTATTAATACCCGCTTTATTTGTAATAGACAAAGTCTGGAGCATCCCAGATGCCCATCATTAGGAGAATGGATGGAGAAATGACAGTATATTCATACAGTGGAATTGCTGTTCAGTTGCTAAGTAGTGTCCAATTCTTTGCGACCCCATGGGCTACAGCATGCCAGGCTCCTCTGTCCTCCACTGTCTCCCAGAGTTTGCTCAAATTTATGTCCACTGAGCCAGTGCTACTATCTAACCATCTCATCCTCTGCCACCCTGTTCTCCTTTTGCCTTCAATCTTTCCCAGCATTAGGGTCTTTTCCAATGAGTCGGCTCTTCGCATCAGGTGGCCAAAGTATTGGAGCTTCAGCAAGAATCCTTCCAATGAAAATTCAGGGTTAATTTCCTTTAGGGTTGACTGCTATGATCTCCTTTCTGTCCAAGGGACTCTCAAGAGTCTTCTCCACTACTCAGTAATAAAAATGAACAACTGAGATACCCAATGACGTGGATGAATTGGAAAAAAAGGGGGGGCTAGTGAAAGAAGCTAGACATCATCTCTGTGATTCTATTTGTGTGAAACTCTAGAGAAGACAGAACGAATCTGATAGAGATCAGGTTAGGCGTTGTCTGAGAGCAGAGATGTATTGGCTGGAAAGGAGACTGAAGGAAATGTCCAGAATAGGAAATGTTCCATGTCTCGATCTGAGTGGTTAGTTACACCATGTTCACAAAGGTGGAAATTCATAGAGCTCCAGACTTAAGGTTTTGTGCCTTTTATGTAGATCGCCCTTCCCTTTGTGAAAAGGCAAACATAATGTAAATGAAGGAAGGGCCCTCCTGGAAGTGGTCACCCGGGTGACTCTGCCCTTGGCATCTCCAGCCTCATTAGAAGAAGGCAGGGGAGGGTCCGGGCCAGGTTGAGCCTCTGGAGCTGCCAGTGCAAGAAAAAAACGCTCTCTCCCGTCAGTAAGTTATGATTAAGAATTTTCCTCCTGGCCTCTGAGTGTTTTACTGGCTCATCCATCAATCTGTCAGGGCGGCCGTCAAGGCGAGAGCAGCAGAAAACTAACAGCTCACACCCAAACAGCCTGAATAATTCAACGCCCGCCACAGACTCCGGACACTGGGTGTGTGGAGCTAATTTTTTAATTTATTTCTCAGGCTCTGCAGTTTATTTCCACACCCCTGGAGGCTCCAGGAGAGGGCATCGGGCTTCCATGGACAGAGACAAGACAGGCCAAAGTCATGGGAGCTGAGATATCCCACCCTGATGTATGGGGCAGGACACGGGACCCAGACAAGCGGCGCTGCCAAATGGGGGCCTCCGAACAGGGAGGAGAAAGAGCGGACACCAGAGTCCCGAGGCCATGGCTTAAGATCTGGTCAGCCGCTTCTCAGCTGTGTGAGCTTGAACAGGTCATTTACTTCTCCGAGCCTCAGTTTCCCCAGTTATATTAAGAAGATGTGCTTGGTGACAGGATATTTGCATAGTACTTACTGCCTGACAGATCCTGTTCGAATCACTGCTTTCTTTTTTTTTTAATTGAAGTATAGTTAATTTATAATACTGTGTTAGTTTGAGGTGTACAACCACGTAATTCAGAGAGAGATGCAGACAGATATATATATTCTTTTTCAGATTCTTTTCTATTATAGGTTATAACATATTGAGTATAATTCCCAGTGCTATACAACAAGTAGGTCCATGCTGACTATCTATTTTATATACAGTGGTGTGTATTTGTTAACCCCATAGTTCTAATTTATCTCTCCTCTCCTTTCACTTGGTAACTATAAGTTTGTTTTCTATAGCTGTGAGTCTGTTTCTGTTTTGGAAATCTGTTCATGTGTATCATTTTTTCCTTAGATTCCACAGATAGGAGCTATCATCTAATATTTTCTTTCTCTGTCTGAGTTAGTGTGATAATTTCCAGGTCCAGCCATGTTGCTGTAAGTGGCATTACTTCATTCTTTGTGTGGCCGAGTAATATTCCCTGGTTTATATACATATACAACATCTTCCTTATCCACTCATCTGTCAATGGACACTTAGACATGTCCATGCCTTGGTTATTATAAATGGTGCTGCTATGAACATTGTTGCATTTATGTTTTTGATTTAGCGTTTTCGTCTTTTCTGGATATATGCCCAGGAGCGGCATTGCTGGGTAAGATGGCAACTCTATTTTTAGCTTTTTAAGGAATCTCCATATCGTTTTCCATAGTGGATGCTCCAATTTATATTCCCATCAACAGTGAAGGAGGGGTCCCTTTTCTCCACACCCTCTCCAGCACTTATTATTTGTTCTTTTTATAATGGCCATTCTGGCTGGTGTGGGGTGGTACCCATTATGACTCGGATTTGCATTTCTCTAATAATTAGTGACGTTAAACATCTTTTCATTTGCCTGTTGCATCTGGGTGTCTTCTTTGGAGAAATGTCTGCTTAGGTCTTCTGCCCATTTTTCGATTGGGTTGTTTATTTTTTTTATATTGGACTCCATTCTAATCACTTACATACATTAACTCATTTAATACCCAAATGACTCTCCATGGTACTTAACATCAGCCCGACTGTACAGGTAAAAGAACCGAGGCCTGGAACTCACGCTGAGGAATCAAAGCACCTGTCTCATGGGGTGAGGACTAGAGGAGACACAGCTTACAGATCTCCTGACCTTATGCCTGGCACACTGCAGGTGCTCAGTAAAGCGTAGCCACTGCTTTTGTTGTTATTGAAATGTCTTTTAAGGTCACTGTCTCATCTGAGTATAACAACCAGCATATGAGTTTGATCGCGTAACTACAGATGGGGAAACGGGCAGACGGTGGGGCAGCCGGTTTGCCCGTGGCCATACACATCTTCACTAAGGACGCTGCTCTGTCCCCAGATCTACTCAGGCTTCCCTAGCGGAGCTCTTGAGACTGAGTTCCGAGCTCTGCAGACCAGACTCCCATCACACAGACCCTGCTTCCAGATGGAAGACCTGGATCCAGATCTGCCGCTCCTCAGCTGTGAGTGGAGTGGGGCGCTTCACCTCTGCTCCCCGGCCGTGAAATAGGGTGAAGCAGGCAGTCACCCGGGAGTCAGGAGCAGACTCGGGTGTGAGTGCCCTGGGTTTGGTCCCCAGCTGCAGGGCCTTGCACAGGCAGGTTTCTCCGAGCCTCAGTTCCTCATCTATAAAGTGGGAAATCACCAGCAACTTTGCGGGGTGGTGCTGAGGATTCCATAAGTTTATGTTGGAAAGCCCCTCAACCCAGGGCCAGGTCCATGAAGAAGTGGATGCTATTAGTATAAGTCGGAGAAGTTCCCGTTTGCCATTATCATTTTTGCAAAGGATCTTGGAAAATGAGAAGCTGGCCTGAGAAACAGAAAGATCTGCCCAGTCACCTTTTCCCCAGCCTGCTAAAGGTCGGGGCTTCCCTGGTGGCTCAGCAGTAAAGAATACGATACAGGAAATGTGGGTTCGATCCCTGGGTTGGGAAGATCCCCTGGAGAAGGAAATGGCAACTCACTCCAGTGTTCTTGCCAGGGAAATCCCATGAACAGGGGAGCCTGGCGATTACAGTCCATGGGGTTGCAAAGAGTTGGCATGACCTAGCAACTAGACTACAGGGAAGGTTTATGACCGGCAGGAAAGGGAGAGCTACCGCCACGAACCATCTGGGCTGTGGAAAAGGAAAGAAATGGGAGATTCCTTGATTTCTGCAACAGCCCACGGGTCTGAGGGATGCTCACTGCCATGCTGGTGAGTGATGTGCTGGGAGGGACCAGTGCGCTTGCAGGGTCTCTGAGTCAGAAGCCATCCTGACAGAGGGCAAACATCCTAATGGCTACAGCTCCCTGAGTCCCAAGCCTGTCCCACCTGCATCCACTAGCTTTTTATTGAACACTGGGGTGAACCAGGCCCAGTGGACATACATACACACACACACACACACACACACACACAGAGGAATATTATTCAGCCATAAAAAGAATGAAATCTTGCCACAGTGCAGGTGGATCTCAAGGGTATTGTGCTGAGTGACCTAAGTCAGACAGCAGTAGACAAATACCATAGATCTCACTTATATTTGGAATCTAAAAAAAAAAAACAGGAAAAAAAAACCCACTAAGCTCATAGATACAGAGAACAGGTTGGTGATTGCCAGACTCAGGGGATACGGGGGTAGAAGAAATAAGTGAAGGGGGTCACAAGTAAAGACTTCCAGTTATGGAATAAATAAGTCCTGGGAGTGTAATGTACAGCATGCTGACTATGGTTAATACACCTGTATTGCCTATGTGAAAGTTGTTGGGAGGATAGATCTTTAAAGTTCTTATTACAAGAAAAAAAGATAATGGGAAAACGTGCACCCAAGCATGCTCAGTTGCTTCAGGCGTGTCCGACTCTTTGTGAGCCCATGGACTGCAGCCCGCCAGGCTCCTCTGTTCATGGGATTCTCCAGGCAAGAATACTGGAGTGGATAGCTATTCCCTTCTCCAGGGGATCTTCCCAACACAGGGATCGAACCCAGGTCTCCCACATTGCAGGCAGATTCCTTGCCAGCTGAGCCACCAGGGCCTCTCTGCTGCTGCTGCTGCTAAGTCGCTTCAGTCGTGTCCGACACTGTGCGACCCCATAGACGGCAGCCCACCAGGCTCCCCGTCCCTGGGATTCTCCAGGCAAGAACACAGGAGGTGACAATTGAACTGGCAGCTAAAGGATGAAAAGAAACTACTTGTAGGACAAAGTTGGGGAAGGCATTTGAGGCAGAGGCCCCAGAAGGTCCAACAGCTCTGATGTTGGAAAGAACCCAGTATGTTGGAAGAATCACTCATAGGCCAGTGTGGCTGGGGTGGGGGCTGGGGGTGGGAAGGCGGGGAAATAGCAGGAGGTGAGGCAGGAGCCGGAGACAGGAGTTATCCCACACGTGTGGCTGAAAATGAGTGTCTGTCCAGCTGTTTTCAAGGCTTTCATTCGCTCTCCTCTTTTCAGAAAACTGACCAATTTTCTGCAACTTAATAAAAGGTGCTCATATTTCTGAGCCAAGGTCAAGATCGAGGAGATGACAGCACATTTTGCAGCATCCAGGGAACAAGCTCTTCCTCTTCCTTTAGCACACGTCTTGGCCTAGATCCTATGCTGTGATTAAGCTTCAGAGAGCATCTTATGACTTCCTAAGATGGCAGAGTGTCGGGGAGGAGGGAGAAAATAGCAGTTTCCTGAGGATTTATGACCACGTAATTTAGTTTCCCTGCCTGAACTATTGTCTCTTTTCCCAGGCGTCCTTCAGAAGTCAGTGACTTCAGTGCTTGACACTGCTAGAACCTGCTGTGGTCCTCCCCTCCCAGGAGGAAGCTTAGAACACCTCCAGCTTTCCTGTTTGGTGGGTTTAGCCCTGGGGGACAGTGAGGTCTTGTGAGGAGTTCCCGAAGCCCTCACAGGAAGAAGCAGTGCCAGCCACCTACCCTCTCCTAAATGCACACCTTTTTCCATCTCTGCCTGAAATATACATGTGTCTATGGGGGAAAGCCAACAGCTTGACTCCCAGAGAACTTCAAGGAGAAAATGGGCACGACTTCAGATCTTGACAGGGACAATGGAATTCCAGGAAAAGGGACTTGGTGGTAGTGCCTGTACGTTAGAGCTCTGGGATCCAACAAAGCTGGGTGCAGATCCAAGCTCCTCCACTTGGTAGCTGTGAGGCCCTGATGGTGGTTTAGTTGCTAAGTCGTGTCCAATCCTTTGTGACCCTATGGACTGTAGCCTGCCAGGCTCCTCTGTCCCTGGGGTTTTCCAGGCAAGAATACTGGAGTGGGTTGCCATTTCCTTCTCTAGAAGATCTTCTCCACCCAGGGATCGAACCTGAGTCTCTTGCACTGCAGGCAGATTCTTTACCAACTGAGCCACTTGGGAAGCCCCGTGAGACCCTAGGCAGTTGGTTTCCCCAATCACCTGCACCATGCTGGTGAGCGGCCTCCCAGATCAACATGTGCAGAAAAGGTGGGGCTGGCTCTGTGAATTTCCTGTCTTTCCCTAATCCTGTAAGGCCCCTGCACTGGGGATCCCCACTTTTCTGAGCCTCCATTTCCTTGACTACAAAGGGGGGTTGATAACCCACACCTTAGCTTTATAATCATTGTTGTCATCGTCATTGTCAGGACCTTTCAGGTTCACATAACCCCAAACATCCACAGGCATTCATTTGACTGATGTTTACTGAGCACCTACTGTGTGCCAGGCACTGAAGATATACGAATGAATGAATAAGATGGCCTTGATCCTTGACCTTGCAGAGTTAGAGGGTACAGCACTGAGCCAGTGATTCACTGGTGTATGACATGATGACAGAGACGGCGGGGACATCAGAGAAACTTTTTGGTGAATTGGTTTCAGCCACGTGAACAGGGGGATGTTGCTCCTGGCAAAGGGAACAGCAGGTCCAATAAGCCTGGAGGTGGCAGTGGGCAGAGCCGAGTCAAGAAACGGAACACATTCTGTTTGACTGAATCTTGAAATGCTTACATTGTGCTGGAGCAAAGGTGGAGAGAGGGTGAGAACTGAGCTCAGAGAGGTCAGGAGAGGCCAGATCACCAATGGCCTCATGCATGCTTAGTCACTCGTCATGTCCGACTCTGCAACCCTGTGGACTGTAGCCCGCCAGGCTCCTCGGTCCATGGAATTCTCTAGGCAAGAGTACTGGAGTGGGTAGCCATTCTCTTCTTCAGGGAATCTTCTGACCCAGGGATCGAACCCGGGTCTCCTGCATAATCCTGCAGGCAGATTTATTTACCAGCTGAGCCACCAGGGAAGCCCCTAAACAGCCTCATAGACCTTTATCAGAAAATCTGGGCTTTATCCGGGGCAGTGGGGAGCCATGGAAGGGTATAGACATGGGGAGAGACATGTACCTTAGGAAGACCATCCTGGCTGCAGGATGGAGCAGGAATTGCAGGGAGTAACAGAGCAGACAGCACGCCCAGTTAGAGGTGATAAGCGTAGAGCGGTGAAGGGCTGGAAGGGCCTGGCAAGGTGGCCAGAGGCTCCCGCCTTCAACAACCGGCTGGGAACAATCAATGAAACCCACTATAAACTAAAGCAGAGGCAATAGAGACATTGGTATTAGAGACTTTGGCCTTAGGGCCATTTTCTTGTGCCCCCCACCCAACCTGGGACTCTGCCTGGAGTGACCCAAGGAAGAGGTGGGCTCAGGTCAGCCACCTCCTGTTAGCCACACCCTGCATCTTCTCGGTTCCCCCAGGCAGTCAACCCAGACAAGGAATTTATCCAGAGGTGGCCACTGGGAGCGCTCCTGAGTTAACTGGGAGCACGCAGGAGGCATGCTTCGTTCCACTCTGTTCTTCCTCTTGGCGGATCTAATTAGACAAGCTGTGAGTGGGCTAATCGGACTGACCTGGTAGACGGAGGCCACAGCCGGATGCCTGGGGACCCAGAGTGGTCTCTGCTGAGATAATTGTGTCTCATAAAAGAGATTGGGGTGGGGGCCGGAGGAGTGTGGCTGAGGCTAGTTGGACGCACGTAACCTAGAGACATCAGACACAATCGTGAAGTCAGGTCCCTAGACACCAAGACCTACCCAGCATTTTCAGATGCTGGGCTGCATGCTGGGGACACAGCTGTGAGTTAGGCTGGCTATCCCTACCCTCCTGGAGATTACAGTCTAGCAGAGTGACAGTTACAAGCCAAATGATCACACGGGAAAAGACACATAATCACAGCCAAGCAGCAAGGGAGAGATCTGAGGACCATGAGAAGGAGTGATAAATGAGTGTTTCCCCTACTCATTTAACCATTATAACAACACAGTGAGGGCAGTTTTATTATTGTCAGTTCCAGGTTGGTTATTTTTAGTTCATTTTTTAACTTTTTATTGAGGTGTAGTTGATTAAAGTTCAGTCACTCAGTCTTATCCAACTCTTTGCGACCCCATGGACTACAGTACGCCAGGCTTCCCTGTCCATCACCAACTCCTGGAGCCTGCTCAAACTCATGTCCATCAAGTTGGTGATGCCATCAAACCATCTCATCCTCTGTCGTCCCCTTCTCCTCCTGCCTTTAATCTTTCCCAGCATCAGGGTCTTTCCCAATGAGTCAGTTCTTTGCATCAGGGGGCCAAAGGATTGGAGCTTCGGCATCAGTCCTTCCAATGAATATTCAGGACTGATGTCCTTTAGGATGGACTGGTTGGATCTTCTTGCAGTCCAAGGGACTCTCAAGAGTCTTCTCCAACACCACAGCTCAAAAACATCAATTCTTCAGTGCTCAGCTTTCTTTATGGTCCTAGTCTGACATCCATACATGACTACAGGAAAAGCCAAAGCTTTGACTAGATGACCTTTGTTGGCAAAGTGATGTCTTTGCCTTTTAAAATGCTGTCTAGGTTGGTTATAGCTTTTTTTCCAAGGAGCAAGTGTCTTTTAATTTCACGGCTGCAGTCACCATCTGCAGAGATTTTGGAGCCCAAAAAAATAAAGTCTGTCACTGTTTCCATTGTTTCCCCATCTATTTGCCATAAAATGGCGGGACCCAATGCCATGATCTTAATTTTCGGCATGTTGAGTTTTAAGCCAACTTTTTCACTCTCCTCTTTCACTTTCACCAAGCTCTTTAGTTCTTCTTCACTTTCTGCCATAAGGGTGGTGTCATTTGCATATCTGAGGTTATTAATATTTCTCCCAGAAATCTTGATTCTAGCTTGTGCTTCATCCAGCCCAGCATTTCACATGATGTAGTGTGCATATAAGTTAAATAAGCAGGGTGACAGCCTGCTTATACAGCCTTGACATACTCCTTTCCCAATATGGAATCAGTCTGTTGTCCCATTTCCAGTTTTAACTGTTGCTTCTTGACCTGCATACAGATTTCTCAGGAGGCAAGAAAGGTGGTCTGGTATTCCCATCTCTTGGAGAATTTTCCACAGTTTGTTGTGATCCACAGAGTCAAAGGCTTTGGCATAGTCAATAAAGCAAAAGTAGATGTTTTTCTGGAACTCTCTTGCTTTTTCCATGATCCAGTAGATGATGGCAATTTGATCTCTGGCTCCTCTGTCTTTTCTAAATCCAGCTTGAACATCTGGAAGTTCTCAGTTCACGTACTACTGAAGCCTAGCTTGGAGAATTTCAAGCATTACTTTGCTAGCGTGTGAGATGAGTGCAATTGTGCAGTGGTTTGAACATTCTTTGGCGTAGTTGATTTACAGTTTTGTTTGGTATAGTTGATTTACAGTGTTGTTATTTTCTGGTATACAGCATAGTGACTCAGTTTTTTATAAGTAAGTGTACACACACACATACATACATACATACATACATACATACAGGCTTCCCAGGTGGCACCCAGAGAAGGGAATGGACACCCACTCCAGTATTCTTGCCTGGAGAATTCCATGAACAGAGGAGCCTAGAAGGCTACAGTCCATGGGGTTGCAAAGAGTCAGACATAGCTGAGCGGCTAACACTTTCACACTCCCAGGTGGCACAGCAGTAAAGAACCTGCTTGCCAGTGCAGGAGACATAAACGATGTGGGTTCAATCCTGGGAAGATCCCTGGAGAAGGGATGGTGACGCACTCCAGTATTCTTGCCTGGAGAATCCCATGGACAGAGGAGTCTGGCGGGCTGTAGTCCATGGGGTGGCAGAGAGTCAGACACAACTGAAGTGACTGAGATTCGTGTACATGAATCTGTTCCTTTTCAGATTATTTTCGTTTATAGGTTATTGCAAGGTATTGGATATAGTTCCCTATGCTATACAGTAGGGCCTTGTTGTTTGTCAGTTCCATTTCTCAGATGAGGAAACGGAGGCCCAGAGAGGGCAAGTGACTTTCCCAAAGTCACCCAGAGGGGGACCTGCAGAACTGGAATTTGAAGCAGGCGGTGCCTGTCCAGCAGGCAGAGGCTGTGCGAAGGCCCTGTGGGGAGAAGGAGTGCCAGTGGAGGGAACTGCCAGCAGACAGGGGAGCTGAAAGCAGAATGGGGAGGTGGGGTACAAGCTGGGAGGAGAGCACAGGGCAGACTACACAGGATGCATCAGCCACATCAGGAGCAGGTGTCTTTATTTTGAGGGCAGTGGGGAGCCTCAGAAAGGTTTTAAGCAGGGGAGCGATGTGATGAACTTTGGTTCTTATCCCCACCCAGTAGAAACAGCAGGTCAGGAGCACAACACACATTGGACAGAAGAGCCTGGGAAGGCTTGGAGGGGCCCAGAGCTGGCTGACCTTGGGCAAGCTCCTTGACCTCTCTGGGCCTCCACTTCCCTATCTGTAAAATGGGGACAGCATGATCATCAAAGGTCGTTTGCACTCTGACCTGCTAAATTACTTTCTTTTCTTCTTTGTCTTTTCTGCTTCTTTTTCCTCCTTCCCTCTCGTCACATAATGAATTCTCACTAAGCCCTGTGCTGTTTCCATCCCCACCTTGAATTAGATCAGGAGGCATCTTCTGCTTCTTTCATGCCTCTGTGTTTTGCCGTAAATTCAGGAAGGGGCCCACACCTGCCAGACGCACCCAGGACCCCCACCCCACGCCAGCCCTGTGCCACCCGCTCCGACAGCTGTGGCCGCAGCAGGCCTTCCACCTCGACTCAGGATCAGTTTTCCCTCACATGAAGACAGATGGAGAGGCTTGGCGGGGAACACAGCCCCGCCCTGTCCCGGAGCGCGGGGCTCTGGGATGGGAAGAGGGCCAGCTCTGGTTCCGACACCAGCTGCCTCTCGCAGCCTGCAGGCTCTGAGGCCGGCTCCCTGGAGACTTTCCCTGCCTCTCTGCAGGCTGCTGGGAGCTCAGATTCTATTTCCTTGAGCTCTTTTTGCTCCAAGCCCGGCTCTCCCTTCCGCTGGCACAGCTCCATCTCCCAGGCAGGTGCACAGAGAAGGCCCCACTCTCTCAGCAAGCCTCCCCTCAACCCTACGAACCTCCATTCACCCTGAGACAGGAGCCAGGCCTCCACCTCTGTGGCCGTCCCAGCTCAGAACCAAACATGCTCAGAGGACAACTGGGGATAGAAATGCATAAGCCAGTTTTAAAAGGTACAGACTCCTCAACCCAGCCACATCTTTGCTAGAAATTTACCTTCCAGAATATGCTTCCAGAATATACCTTACAGAAAAATACCTTCCAGAAATACTTGGCCAAGTTCACGTTCAGGCATGTCAGTCACTCAGCCATGTCCGACTTTTTGCGGCCCCATAGACTGTAGCCCGCCAGGCTCCTCTGTTCCAGGAAATGGAATTTTCCAGGCAAGAATACTGGAGTGGCTTGCAGTTCCCTTCTCCAGGGGATCTTCCTGACCCAGGGATGGAACCCACGTCTCCCGTACTGCGGGCAGATTCTTGACCTTCTGAGCCACCAGAGAAGCCCTCATTGTCATGTGTTCACCCGTAATCTGAAAACCCAAGAGGCTTTGAAAACCAAACAGCTTTCCTGAAGCCTGGAGCCAACACTCAGTCAGCAGCAAAACCAGCTCTGGACCACTGTGAGGCTGTTGACAGTCTATGTTTATCCTACTTAGTGGGAATATTTGTGTGTTTCACTGAAGGATGGATTAAGGTATTGGATTATAGGGTCCTATCCGGAGTTCCCCTACTCATGTCACAAAGTATGTGATACATGCACCCAAAACCTAAGATTTTAAAAACCTGAGTCCCAAGATAATAGAAAACAAACTGAGGGTTACCAAAGAGAAAAGGGGTGGGAGGGATCGATTCAGAGTTTGAGATGAATGCATACACACAGATATAAAATGGATAACCAGCAGGGACCTACTGTGTGGGGCTACTCAGTCTACTCAGCATTTTGAAATAAACCCATAAGGGAAAAGAATCCGAAAAAGAATTTTATATACATACATATATAAACTGAATCGCTTTGCTGTACAGCTGAGGCTAACACAACATTGTAAATCAAAAATACTTTAATTAAAAGAAAAAAAAACTGAGTCCCAGACCACAGGTATCCCCAGAAGATTTGGATAAGGGGTCAAGGAACTGCACTAGCAAACAGTGGAGGTGACGCAGAAGTCCACCCACAGAGGAGTGGGTAACAAATTCGGACTCATCCAAACAAAGGAATGGCTGTAACAATAACAAGAATCACAGCAAGCCTTTTAAGACAGATTCCGTCATTACCCTGATTTTACCTGTGAGAACACGGAGGCTAGGATAGGTGGGAGGGGTGGGAATCTGTCACTTTCCCCAGGAAGATTATGCTAATACAGAAAGAATAAGGAGTACGTCAAGGCTGTGTATTGTCACCCTGCTTATGTAACTTATATGCAGAGTACATCATGAGAAACGCTGGGCTGGAAGAAGCACAAGCTGGAGTCAGGATTGCCGGGAGAAATAGCAATAACCTCAGATATGCAGATGACACCACCCTTATGGCAGAAAGTGAAGAGGAACTAAAAAGCCTCTTGATGAAAGTGAAAGAGGAGAGCGAAACAGTTGGCTTAAAGCTCAACATTCAGAAAACGAAGATCATGGCATCCGGTCCCATCACTTCATGGGAAATAGATGGGGAAACAGTGGAAACAGTGTCAGACTTTATTTTGGGGGGCTCCAAAATCACTGCAGATGGTGATTGCAGCCATGGAATTAAAAGACGCTTACTCCTTGGAAGAAAAGTTATGACCAACCTAGATAGTATATTCAAAAGCAGAGACATTACTTTGCCAACTAAGGTCCGTCTAGTCAAGGCTATGGTTTTTCCTGTGGTCATGTATGGATGTGAGAGCTGGACTGTGAAGAAGGCTGAACGCCAAAGAATTGATGCTTTTGAACTGTGGTGTTGGAGAAGACTCTTGAGAGTCCCTTGGACTGCAAGGAGATCCAACTAGTCCATTCTGAAGGAGATCAGCCCTGGGATTTCTTTGGAAGGAATGATGCTAAAGCTGAAACTCCAGTACTTTGGCCACCTCATGTGAAGAATTGACTCATTGGGAAAGACTCTGATGGTGGGAGGGATTGGGGGCAGGAGAAGAAGGGGACGACAGAGGCTGAGATGGCTGGATGGCATCACAGACTCGATGGACACGAGTCTGAGTGAACTCTGGAGTTGGTGATGGACAGGGAGGCCTGGCGTGCTGCGTCATGGGGTCGCAAAGAGTCGGACACGACTGAGCAACTGAACTGAACTGAACTAAATGTGAAAAGAATTAGAAATAGCCATAATGGACCATTGATTTTTTTAAAAAAGGAAAATTGGGGACTCCCCTGGCGGCTCAGTGGTTAAGACTCCATGCGTTCACTGCAAGGGGGTGTGGGGGGATCCCTGGTGGGAGAACTAAGACCACTTATGCCACATGGTGCAGCCAAAATAATTTTTTAAAAAGATTTTGACATGACTGAGCAACTGAACTGAACTGTAGGGTAAGAAGCATAGCATAAATTCATTACAGAAGTGCATGCATATAATCTACATGTATATAATATTTGACATACATCAGTTTTATGGGTCAGTTGGCTGAGCTTCCGTACCTTGTTATTACATACCAAATCTAGCCCCACCAACCTCGGTGTTTCTGTGGAGGTATTTGCTTATTAGATTTGTTTTTGTCCTCTGCTAATTTCTTTATCTCTACACAACCCACCCCAGGATTCTTGCCTGGAGAATCCCATGGACAGAGGAGACTAGCAAGATACAGTCCATGTGGCTGCAAAGAGTCAGACATGACTGAGCAACTAAGACGCACACACGGTAAGAGGAGCCTGGGGATAATTTTTTCCTTGTAGTAGTAAGAACTCTTGTTTGTTGGATGCTTGCTCCACATTCAGTCTTATGTAAAATTCTGTATTGACCTTTTTTTGAGAACTGACTCTCCCCTGTTCCAAGTAGTTTGGGGACCTATCAGTCAAGAGACCCAGGTGCCAGGGTGCCAGAGGTCCCAAGCCCTGCTATTGCTGTGAAGATATCCTGTAGATGGTGTTCGTAACCAGCTGGCTTTAAGCAGAGGGGATTATCCCCCATCATCTGGGCAGAATCTGATTCTGTCCATTGAAAGGCTTGGCGAGGAGAACTGAGGTTTCCCGGAAGAGGAGGAAACTCTCCCTGCGTCCTGCAGCTCCAGCTTCTCCAGAGAATTCCAGCCTTGCACCCTGCTCTGTGGCTTTCACACCTGCCCTGCCAGCCCCTACTATCACAAAACAGACTTCTTACAAAAAACAAACAAACAAACAAAAACCCCCTTAATATAGATCCCCACACATACACTGGCTCTGTTTCTCTGGTCCAACCTCAACAGATGCTCTCTGCAGCGTCTATGCATCTTCTGTCCCCTCCACTCTCCTACCCGTGGAGTGTACCCTGCCCGTGAGGAAGTACAGAGAGGGTGGGTACCCATCTGAACCTTACATGTGACTACCTCCGAGCAGGCACCGTGTGCTGGGCCCTATGTCGAGAATTGTTTCAGTCAATTCTGATCACCACCCTGTAAGGTGAACACTATTAGTCCCACTTTACAGATGAGGAAGCTGCGTCTCAGAGAGGTTAAGCAATTTTCCTAAGGGACACACAGGCACCTGTGGCTCTGTTCTGTCTCACTCCAATGCATGTGCCCTTAACCACCAGTTCACCAGCTTGGAAATATGTCCCTGGACAAAACAAGGCATACGAAAGAGAGGCAGCTTGCAGATAAGTGGAGAAGAAGGCAGATGTCCAGGGCTCGGATTCCAAAGTGGGGCCAGTCACTGCCTCCATGAACTGGCTCTGTCTCCTTCCTGCCCAGATGCTCAGTCTCCAAAGAGGGCCAAGCTAGCGACCACGTTTCCAAACTCCCAAAACTGACTCTTCACCCCAAACAGTTAGAGAACAGTTGAATTACCAACACTGCATACAACATGAGCCTTGTCATAAATTAAAGAAGGGCCAGGAATCCTTGTGAGAGAGAAAGCAAGCTAGACTAGGACCCTTTCAAGACTCCTGGTTTCTAGCCTGATTCCACCGCAAGAGAGCTGTGTGCCCTTGGCCATGTCACTGAAGTCCTCAGAAGCCAACAGCAGGGAAAAGAAAGTTGCTGCTTTCCAGTCACTGAGCTGAGCCCTTTGTGACCCCGCAGACGGCAGCATGCACGCCAGGCTCCTCTGTCCTCCACTGTCTCCCAGAGTTTGCTCAGATTCGTGTGCATTGAGTCAGTGATGCCATCCAACCATCGCATTCTCTGCCGCCTCCTACTCCTTTCACCTTCAACCTTCCCCAGCGTCAGGGTCTTGTCCAGTGAGTCAGCTCTTCCAGCCCTGGGGGCGCATCTTCTGGTGTCATATCTTTTTGCCTTTTCATACTGTTCAGGCGGTTCTTGTGGCAAGAATGATGGAGTGGCTCGCCGTCCCTCCTCCAGTGGACCGGGTTCTGTCAGAGCTCTTCCGTGTGACCCGTCATCTCAGGTGGCCCAGCACAGCCTGACTCAAAGCTTCACTGAGTCATGCAAGCCCCTTTGCCACAACAAGGCTGGGATCTGCAAAGGGGAAAAAGAGAGAACCAATCATTTTTATACGAGTAGGTTCTAAGCTTCTACCACCTCCATCACACAGATGAGGAAATGGGCTTGCTGTCATCACAGAGCCGAGAATTGGCAAAGCTGAAGCGCAAACCTCAACCCATTGACTCCAGAGCCTCTTCGTAATTCCACAGGCCCTAGCGGAGCTGGTATCCCAGGAATGTGGGGGCCAGACGGGCTCATTTCCCTCGGAGTGAGGGCTTTTTGATCTCAGGGCAGCTACAGAATGGTCTACCATTGGGGAATCACAAAACAAGAAAGCGTATCAGCTTCTGATTTACGAGATGCATGGAACCATGCCAGGCAAGCCAATCAACTGGCAGATATTTACATATTGCTAAAAACCTCATAAATAATACAGAGGGTGACAAACAGTGGAAGCCACCCGGCAGCAAGCACCAGCCCTTTAAGCAAGGGGTCTCAAAGTTCAGCAGCAGAATCTCCAGCAGGACTTGTCATGATGTCCTCGGGGTGTCCATCCAGGACATCTGGGGTGACCCTCAAGAAGTCACAATTCTGTCCAGTTTCCAGGTGGTGGGAGGAGTCACCCCCTCGAGAGGGGCCGCCTTTGAAGAATCGTTGCTCTAACACCCTGATGTTGCACCTCTCCCTACCAGGAAGAGTATCACCCCCACCGCAGCCAGAATCAAGAGCCTAGCTGGTACGTGCAAAGAGTTGAATTTCTAGAGGTTAAATGTACAGGGGACTCCACTCCAAGCCATGGGAACCCCTTCCTCTGGGGGTCAGGGAGCCAGCAGTGAGGTCTTTCTCCATTTCACCCTTTCTTCTCTGACAAAGACATGAACCCCACAAGCCACCTGTTATACTTTCTGAGGCATGAACCCCACAAGCCACCTGTTATACTTTCTGAGCCGTGGTCAGTCGTGTCCAACTCTTCGCCACCCCATGGGCTGTAGCTCACCAGGCTCCTCTGTCCTTAGCATTCTCCAGGCAAGAATGCTGGAGTGGGTTGCCATCTCCTTTTCCAGGGGATCTTCCCAACCCAGGGATCAAAGTCAAGTCTCCTGCATTGGCAGGCAGTTTCTTTACCACTGAGTCACCTGGGAAGCCACCCACCTACTTTCCAATTCTTAATAATTATAAGAAATCTTTATTGAGTACTCACTGTATGCCAAGTGGTAGCTAAGTAGAGCTGATCCTCATTTTTCATGGAGTCCATATATGAGAATCCGGCCACTCTCTAAAACTTATTTGTAAGCCCCAAATCAATATTTGCATCACTCTCCCAGGCATGCACAGAATAGTAAAAATTTTGTTACCCAACATGCATATTCCTGGCTGCCTTCTTTGTATCTGCTCTCAGACTGTAAACAAGTGTTCTTTTCTGCCTTCGGCTTAATGTGACATTTTTGCATTTTGTGCTTTCTGTTTGGTGATTTTGCATTTTAAATGGCCCCAAGCGTAGTGCTGAAGTGCTATCCAGGGCTTCTCAGTGCAAGAATGCTGCAATGTGCCGTAGGAAGAACCTCGCTGGTGTTAGATAAGCTCCCTTCAGGCGTGAGTTATGGTGCCGTTGGCTCTGAGTTCAGTGTTAATGAATCAGCTGCACGTATTAAATAAGATGTCTTTAAACAGAAACACATATACAACAAGGTTATGCATCCTTGGTTGCCAGAAATGTTGTGACCAGGGGCTTGCAAGAACCTGATCCTGTATCTCCCCCAGGAGCTGTGGTCCTAACCCCTGACTCTAATTCGGTGTTTGTTCTGACTCATTGAATGTAACTGCCAGGCATCATGTGAACTGACTATGCTTGACATAAACTAACCTGTCTTAATTAGATGCGCAACCTTGTCAAGCAGGAAGGCGGTATTATATTCCACTTTACAGGGAGGAAACTGAGGTGCAGGCTGCTAAGTGTCTTCTCTGAGATCACCTAGCCAGTGTGTAGTGGGACCAGGATCTGAAGCCATGTGGTCTGACCAGGGGACATGAAGACCCCCTATGATACTGGTCCATCTAACTGTTTGTATCTAGTCTCCAGGTGTGTGCATGAGGGCAGACGTGTGAGAAAACCCGAAATGCACACTTCTGACCTTCCAGAAAAATTCGAGATCTGCAAATAGTCTAGCACAGTGCAGGGCACCAAGGGAAATGTGAAAGGAGGTGAAAGCCCCAGACTGGAGACCACCACCCCAGAAAGGCCTGCAGAGGAGCTGAGGCTCCTGGAGTCCATCGGACACCAGAGTCTCCAAGGAAAGCTCCCATCCATAGGTTATGACATTTGCCACGGCTGTGGGCACTGACCGTTGGGGTCTGGCCCTTTAAGATTTCTCAGCAGCCTCCAGATCAAACGTCCGTCTGCCCTTGCTGGTCCCAGCAGTCCCTAGCACTATCCTCGCTACTGGGTCTCTGTGTCCAGAGCTCTCGAGAGTGTAACTCTTCTCCAGGCTTCTCCAGCTGCTCCTGACTTTCTCCTCAGCTGCCACGATCCCACCCAGATACCCATTTCCCATCCCCATTATGTTCATTCACTCTAAAACCCCTGGCAACGTGTTTTTCCTGCCAGCATCAACAACCAGTTCTGACCCTCGTCCAGTCACATCTTCTCCCAAACCCTAGTTCATCTAATTTATGGCCGGTGTGGGGCCAGGACCAGGGGATTAAGCACCTGGGCTCTATCCAGTAATAGCTGTGTAACCTGGGCTAGGACAGTTGCCTCCCCCAGACCCTTGGCTTCCATTCCTCATCCAGAGCATGAGATGAGGCTGGAGCAGATGACACTTCAAGTACTGCCTCGGCCAGCTCCACGCTCCATCTTTCTCCATAGATTCTGCTGTTGATCTTCAGTCGCTCAGTCATGTCCAACTCTCTGCGACCCCATGGACCGCAGCACACCAGGCTTCCCTGTCCTTCACCATCTCCCAGAGCTTGCCCAAACTCATGTCCATTGAGTCGGTGATGCCATCCAACCATCTTGCCCTCTGTCGTCCCCTTCTCCTCCTACCTTCCATCTTTTCCAGCATCAGGGTCTTTTCCAATGAGTTAGCTCTTCGCATCTGGTGGCCAAAGTATTGGAGCTTCAGCATCAGTCCTTCCAATGAATATTCAGGATTAATTTCCTTTAGGATGGACTGGTTTGATCTCCTTGCAGTCCAGGGAACTCTCAAGGCTCTTCTCCAACACCACAGTTCAAGTGGTTTGCGATTCCTTTCTCCAGTGGACCACGTTTTGTCAGATTCTAGATGGTACTTAAATACCAACCCAGAGGCCCTGTCAATAGGCTTCTACTGAGGACCGAAAGGATGGAGAGAGAAGATCACAAGACCACTGACATTTATTTCATGTCCTCCAAACATTTCTTTAATGGCTTCTCCAATGACTCAGGGGGTAAAGAATCTGCCTACAATGCAGGAGATGAGACACCAGGAGATGCAGGTTCACCTCCTGGGTTGGAGAGATGCCCTGGAGGAGGAAATGGCAGCCCACTCCAGTATTCTTGCCTGAGGGATCCCCATGGACAGAGGAGCCTGGTGGGCTACAGTCCATGGGGTCACAAAGAGTCAGACAAGACTGAACACAAGAATGGATGGAAACATTTCTTTGGCTGATGGATTGGCCCACTACATCAGTTCACTTCAGTTGCTCAGTCGTGTCCGACTCTTTGGGACCCCATGAATCGCAGCATGCCAGGCCTCCCTGTCCATCACCAACCCTCGGAGTTCACTCAGAGTCGCATCCATCGAGTCAGTGATGCCATCCAGCCATCTCATCCTCGGTTGTCTCCTTCTCCTTCTGCCCCCAATCCCTCCCAGCATCAGAGTCTTCTCCAATGAGTCAACTCTTCGCATGAGGTGGCCAAAGTACTGGAGTTTCAGCTTTAGCGTCATTCCTTCCAAAGAAATCCCCCGGGGTTGATCTCCTTCAGAATGGACTGGTTGGATCTCCTTGCAGTCCAAGGGACTCTCAAGAGTCTTCTCCAACACCACAGTTCAAATGCATCCATTCTTCGGTGCTCAGCCTTCTTCACAGTCCAACTCTCACATCCATACATGACTACTGGAAAAACCATAGCCTTGACTAGACGGACCTTAGTCAGCAAAGTAATGTCTCTGCTTTTGACTATACTATCTACGTTGCTCATAACTTTTCTTCCAAGGAGTAAGCGTCTTTTAATTTCATGGCTGCAATCACCATCTGCAGTGATTTTGGAGCCCAGAAAACTAAAGTCTGACACTGTTTCCACTGTTTCCCCATCTATTTCCCATGGAGTGATGGGACTGGATGCCCACTACATAGGATAGAGAAAACCGTAACTCCGTTTTACCATTGACAGTTCAGATGTGAAATGCAAAGAAGAGGGTGCTCATTTAGGACATCCAAGTCCTCTTAACTCGCAAGGCAGGAGTCCTATTGGAGCTGCTTGAAATGATAAGAATACAATTTAATTTTCAGGTTCAATTAACCTGATGTTCTACTTTGTATGATGAGCAAGTCACTTGCATCAACTGAAAAAATGAAGTAGCTCTCCAACTCAAAGTTTTCAAAGTACAAGGCTCTCAAGATTGATATACCCAGATCTGGGGACTCAAATATTAAATTGCAATGATCCAGGACCAAGCAAAGATTGATGAATGAAAGGGATCCATCCAGTTCCAACTTCGTGTTGAGTCATCAGTCTCCCGGTGCCTGACCAAAGGCAGGAACGCACAGCCGTCTCATTGGCTCTCTCCTCTTTCAATTGCTACTGCACTTCAGTGTAGGTCAAGGCCCACTGTTACTAGGGAGAAGATAAACTACAGCCTTTTGGTTATGCTCTGGAGTCAGACTCCTGATGGCTTTGAATCCTGTATCTTCTTACTCACTCTGTGACCGCTGCCATTTTTATTTATTTATTTATTTGCCATTTTTAAGCTATGTATTTATTTGGCTGAGCTGGGTCTTATTTGCAGCATGTGAGACCGTTAGTTGCAGCATGTGGGATCTAGTTCCCGGACCAGGGATCAAACTCGGGCCTCCTGCACTGGGAGCGCGAAGTCCCTGGACCACCAGGGAAGTCCTGACCTCAGACATTTTAAGAAACCTTCTTAAGCCTCAGTTTCCCCATCTGTAAAATGAGAATAAGAAAGAGCAGTCCCTCCCTCTTAGGGTGTTTTAGCGCCTCTCTGCTACACTGGAATCGTTTGGGGGTCTTGCTAAGACGAAGATGCTGCTTCAGGAAGCCCAGGGCTCTGTTCCTCATGTGGTAAAGTGAGGGCCTGACAAACTAACTATGCCGCATATAACAACGCTGAGCAAAATACAGAAGGGGATTACTTTAGGTCTCTAGAGAGTCAGGGTGGTGAGGAACAGGTAGATAGATCTACGTGGGAATTTCAGATCTTAGAGGAATGAACTAGACAGAATTCTGGTCTGAGGGTCCCAACTCAGGCACAGCTGTGGCTCAGCATAGGGCAGTTGGAACGCTTAGGACATCTTGCCAAAATTTGGCAACCACGGTCATAACAAGGGATAATCCTAGTAAAGAGAGAACAGAGAAGGGGTACCCCAAAATTCTGGCTTGGGCATAGGCTTAGTCCAAATCTCTGTTTGACCCCTAGGCAACGCACGCCTAGTGCTCACAGCTTGGTGGTGGAGGTGGTGGTTTAGTCGCTAAGTCGTGACCAACTCTGTGGTCATGTCCGACTCTGCAACCCCATGGACTATAGCCCACCAGACTCCTTTGTCCATGGGGATTCTCCAGGAAGGATACTGGAGTGGGTCGCCACTACCTCATCTAGGGTATCTTCCCAACCCAGGAATCAAACCCATGTCTCCTGCACCACAGGCAAATTCTTTTCTGACTGAGCCGCCGGGAAAGCCCCACGCTTACAGCTTATTAAATATTAAACTAAAACTAAGATTTCGACTGCTGCTCATGTAAGTAAGACAGAGTTTGTTGTCTTTACAGCAAACCGTAATTGCCTGCTAAAACAAAGAGATCAACACTCTTTGGAGGAATTTATCAATAACATAACCCATAATCTTCCATTAAAATAAAAATTCACAACATCCAGGATAAACTTCAAAATTACTCAACATGTAGAGAAACAGGGAGATGTGACCCATTTTTAAGGAGAAAGGCAATCAACAGAAGCCAACCCTGAGATGATGCACATATGAAATAAGGATTTAAAACTGCCGTAGCACTGTCTGATTGTTTTGTTTTTAAATATGCTTTTAATGAATGGAAAGACAGAGAATCTCAACAGAGAAATAGGAAATACAAAAAGGAACCAAATGAGATTCAGAGCTGGAATACACAAAGGAAGGGGATTTGAAGATAGATCTATAGAAACGAACCATTCTTGAGGAGGGAGAAAGATGGAGAAATAAAATGAACAGATCCTCTGGGAAGGTGGTGGGGGGGGGTGGGGAGGAGTTGGTCCAAGGAACAAAAATCAGAAGTTCTAAAATAAGGGTAGTCAGGGTCCCAGAAGAAAAGAGAGAGAAACTGAGGCAGAAAAAAATATATTTGAAGAATCAGTGCTCCCAAACGCTCCCAAGTGGTGATTCAGTGGAGCCACAGGAAGGGCTGAGATTCTGTCATTCTAACAAGCTCCTAGCTAATACTGAGGAGTCACACCTTGCATGTGTAGGGTCTGGACCAGCACTGTCCAGAATGCCCTGCAATGGCAAGAACGTCCTGTATCTTCACTCTCCAGTGTGGCAGCCACTAGCCACACGAGGCTACGGAAAACCTGCAAGGTGGCTGGTGTCACTGCAGGACTTAATTTTAGTCTTAGTTAATATAAACCTAAATCTCAAAAGCCACGTGTGGCTAGTGGCTGCCATATTGAATGGTGTGGGTCTAGAGGATTCAGTGGGATGGCACTTATAAAGAACTTACCTAACACCCAGCATAGAATGGCTCTTCATATGAATTAACCATCATCATCAACGTCATAGTCTTCAAGATCCATCTGCGGGAATACAGCCAGTGTTTTCTAATAACTACAAATGGAGTATATAGCCTTCAAAAAGTGACTTGATATGTTATAGACCCATAACTTATATAATATTGTACCTCAACTGTGCTTCAGTTTTTAAAAATCCATCTGTTTCAGCCCCTTGCTCAATATCATCCCTGTTTCTCCCCCAGTGGCAGGGGTCAAGGCCCTCACGGCCCCCAGCTTCTCCCACCACCTAATCATTACCGACATCCTTTCTCAGCCGCTACCACTCTTTCCATCCGCTGAGGGTTTTGTTTCTCTGTCACTGCGACTTCCTTAATTCCCCTGTGAGTCAAATGATGCGAGTGCCCTTTGAAGAAGGCTGGGAGCCTTCCCGATGTTCTTCTCGAACCTGAAAGGGCCCTTCAGCCCTTTTACTGAAATGGCATGGGGTTTCTGTTCTTCGCTTAAAAGAGAGACTGGTGAAGGCATGACAGCCCTCGGGCTTTGGGGAGCACTTCTGTGCCGTCCCTGCTGTGCTCTTGTGAGGTCTCATACACACTCAGGCTGCACACTCGTAAGGATCGAGCCTGCCTGTGAATATCCATTAACTTAATGGAGAGGAGAGACCATCACGGCGATCAAGCCGTTTCTGCACAACCGCATGGAGCGGCGGCCACTGGGAATGTCTCTAACTGGCACATTTCTCCTCCAGTTGGAAAGAGACGAGAAGGAAGGAGAGCCTGCGAAGTGGCCACCTTCACCTTTTCCCAGAATGGGAATAGGGGATTATCCGGAGGTTACAGCCTGACTCCCAGGAGCTAAAAGCAGAGGAGGACAGGCCGGAACCCTGGAGCAGGCTGCAAAAGACTCTGTCCTGCACAAGCTGTGTGTCCCTAGGCAAGCTCCTTAACCTCTCTGAGTCTTGATTTCTTTCTATGGGAAGTGGAGGGAATAATAGTGCCTATATTATAGCCTATCATAAAGAGCTACTTTGAGGCTTTAAGTGGGAGGAAATGCCAGACAATAAGAATAATGATGATGACGACAGAACCAGCATCTATGGGGGGCTTATTCTCGATCAGGCCTCGTGCCATGCGCTGTCTCCACATTCATTCATTTACTCCTAACACCCTGTCAAGGGAGGTTCTATTACTAATCCTGCTTTATAGATGAAGAAGCCACATCTCAGAGAGGTTAAGACACTTGCCCAAAGACACACAGCTAGTGAGAGGAAGATCTGGGATTTGAACCCAGGGATATCTGGCTCTACACGCTTCAGCCCTGGGAAGTATTTCCAAAGGCCCAGGACAAGGCTAGGATGTGCCCTTTCCTAGGGGAGAGAGACCCAGTAACTAAAGCACTAGCCCATACCCTGTCAGGAGTTCTCGTTTCTAGCTTCACATTATAATCACGAGAAGACTTTTAAACACACCAATGCCCAAAGAAGACCGCAGACCAACTAAATCAGAATCTCTGGGAGATGGCGCCCCAGATCTCAGGATCTTAAGCTCCCCCAGCGTATTTCCAATTTGCGGCCCAGGAAGAGAATCACGGACTTAGAGCAGGGGTCCCCACTCCCCAGGGTCATGGATCGGGACCAGCGGCCTGTTAGGAACCGGACCAGAGGGCAGGAAACGAGCGCCAGGCGAGCGAGCGAAGCTTCGTCTGTGCTTAGAGCTGCTTCCCACGCTTCTGGTGTCACTGTCTCCCGTCGCTTCTCCCCACAGGGGACCAGCTGGTTGCAGGAGAGCAGGCTCAGGGCTCCCACTGATTCTGCATTATGGTGGGTTGTATAATCGTTTCATTATATATCACAATGTAATAATAATAGAAAATGAACAATGCACTTGAGTCATCACAAAACCATCCCCACGCCCCCATCACCCCCCGATTTGTGGGAAAACTGTCTTCCACAAAACCAGGTCTGGTGCCAAAAAGATTGGGGACTGCTGGCTTAGAGCCTGAGCTCCAAGTGCTCAGAGGGAAGGTGCAATCCACGGAAACAAAAGACTCCACACGGGAGAGGTGAGGTGCGGCCAAGAAGGCCGTCCCCACGCTCCCCTCAGCTCTGCAGCATTATTGCCATATGATCCCAAGGCCTCTTTATTCTCCACGCATAGTGAAGCCTGACGGGGGTTAAGATGGGTACTCAGTGATGCAGGGAACGTGGGAGGAGGGTTTTCTGTAATTGTGTAATTACAGCCCCTACATGTCCAATGTTAATGATCCTTCTCCTGCATCTCATCGAGAGGTTTGGTAAACAAAGCGAGACGGGAAGGTCCAGGTGACAGTCACCGCTGTGTTTCCCAGGACAGCATCCGAGCAGGAGTCAAAATACCAACACTCCTTGGTGGAGTGGGGTTTGGTGAAGGATTTTAAGTGGCAAGAGTGAGGTCACTCTATTATGGCCATTCTACAGATGGGGAGAACCAACCATCACTATCCCAGCTCCTAAAATAGCCCTGGACCACACAGCACCCTGTCCATCCCCAGGATAACCTCTGCAGTGGACTCGGCTGAGTTTTGCCTGGCTGGGTTCCTTTCCTCTTCATCTGCTACTAGCACCTTCATTTTTATACAGGGGCCCGTTCCCACCGCCCCCCCCCCCACCCCACCCCACGCTGAATGCTGTTCTTTGGGAGCTGCTGGTCAAAATGCCCCCTCCTCCCTTGGCTGGGAAGCAGGCACGTGACCCAGCCTGGGCCACTGTCCCCTAGGACTCTGGCTCTTAAGCACAGTGGACGCGGAGTGGAGGTAGGTGGAGCTGGTGCATCGTTGCCACCAGGCCGTGAAGTGCGTGGGTTTGCACTGCTGCCCGGAGCCCCAGCGTCTCAAAGTCCTCTTCATTCATGGAACCCGTAGTTTGGTTCTTCTTTGGTTCTATGAGTTCTTCCCTCGTTTGTTTTGGTCCAAGTTAGCTCAGTGTCTGATGTTTCCTAGGTGAAGGCCTGGAAACAGAGCCCTGAAGTAGCCAAAGTGGCTTTGCACCCATTCTAACAGGTCTTTAAACTCATGGAATATTAGAATTAGAGGGGATTTGGCTGACCAGTTCCCTCCCTCCTGGGTAAATCCTGTAGCCCACACCAAGACGTTGTCCAGCCTGCTAGTGGGAAGTCCTTTGCCTCCCAGAGAATCTGCTTTCATGGGTTTTGACCAGCTCTTCCACTTACTAGCTATGGGGTTTTGGGGGAAACCCACTCAACTCCTCTGAGCCTCAATTTGTGTGTGTTATACTGTAGTGTGTTTTGAATGAGATAATGTATGTAAAATACTTCATACGTAGTAAATGCACAGTTAAAGGCAATTACCATCACTCGTTGTTCAGTTGCTAAGTCATGTCTGACTCTTTGTGACCCCATGGACTGCAGCACACCAGGCTTCCATGTCCATCACCAACTCCTAGAGCTTGCTCAGACTCATGTCCATCGAATTGATGATGTCATCCAACCATCTCATCCTCTGTCATCCCCTTCTCCTCCCGCTTTCAGTCTTGCCCAGCATTGGGGTCTTTTCTAATGAATCAGTTCTTTGCATCAGGCGGCCAGAGTACTGGAGCTTCAGCATCAGTCCTTCCTTCCAATGAATATTCAGGACTGATTTCTTTTAGGATTGACTGGCTTGATCTCCCAGAGTTTGCTCAAATTTATGTCCGTTGAGTCCATGATGCTATCTATACACCATCACTTGTATGGAAATGAAATCGACCTGGTCCCAGAGCCCCCATTGATAGCATAGACTCAAACATCTTTGGGGAACACTTCCAGCTCTTTATGTTACTAGGCCAAGAATGCCTGGGGAAATAACCCGTATCACACAGGAATAACTGTGGTGCAGGCCTTGAGTTTCATTGTCTCTTGCTGGCTGGTCTTTGAGCCACAACTTCAGCATGGTCTCTAGGAATCAAAGGAAGCATTGAATCTACCAGTACAGTCAACGGGGAAGAAAATTGTTTCTTGTGGCAGGAAAGAAAAAAAAAAAGGAAATTATTTGGTCCAGTGCTTCCAGATCCCATCTTGAACATGTCCATCACCCATCACTGGGTAATTGCACATACAGTTCCTAAGTCAAGCTCAAATTAGATGCTGTGGCCTACATTGAGGGAAAAACATAATTCACTCTGCTAAATTTGGCCCCAGGATTCTGTGTTTATAAATCCAGCCCAGCATGGGATCCAGGACAAATAAAACTCTATTCCCTGGACAGGTTCGGATGAGGCATCCATTCTTATTACCAAGCCCATTAAAATTTCCCAGAATCCCAAGACTTCTAAAGGGGTGGTGACCCATGTCAGAGTTCTCAAACTCAGATACCAGCAGAGGCTAGACAAGTAATATCAGTAAATGAAGAGGCAGGGTGGGTACTGTGTGAATACACACTCAGTCTCAAGGAAAGAGCCACTACTCTGCCAATAATTGCCACACAGGAGTATGATCCCAGAGTTGCCAACCCCAGCTCCGTCTCTTAGCAGCTGTGTGACCTCAGTCAAGTCACTTAACCTCCCTGTGACTCAATGCTATCATCCACAAAATGCCCACCTGTTGGGTGACTGTGAAAATTAAGCATTACACTGAAGTCCTTAAAACACTGCCCATCCCCTAGGAGAAACTCAGTAATGTTGACTGTTACTGGTTTCTAATATTTGTTTATTTGGCTGCACCCGGTCTTAGTTGCAGCACATGGGACCTTCAGTGTTCATTGTAACATGTGGGGTCTTTAGTTGTGGCCTGCGGGAGCTAGTTCCCTGGCCAGGGATCAAACCCGGGCCCCCTGCATTGGGAGCATGGAGTCTAAGCCACTGGACCACCAGGGAAGTCCCAGCTGTTATTATTAAGTCAGTAGTTTTCAACAAGGGATTCTCATAACCATTAACGTGAACAAGGGTATTCACACTATTCTCACTGTAGAGAGGCTCATGGCATGGGACAAGACCAAGTTGACTAAACAATCTTTTATTTGGGCTGAAATGCTGACAACATGATGTACAGTCATATTGGGACTTCCCTGCTGATCATCACCTTATTCAACTCATGTCTTTAATGTGTTAAAATTTGAACAACTTATTCTTATTTTCTGCAGTGGACTTAGCAAAATATTTTCAGTTAAGGAATCTTGGGGAATAGAATAGCTGGACTCTTGATGAGAGGAAATTTGAAGACTGTTGTTCTAAAACCAGAGTGTAGATCTAGGTTTGACACCAAATATGCTGAGATCCTTGACTTCATAATGATACGCAAAAGGACACTCACTGGTTACTCATGGAGGATGCAAGTGAGCCAATGCTTTACTGTGAAAATAGAAAAATAGAAAAATAAAGGGAAAGAAATATTTATGGTGGCTCTTCTAAAAGAACTGTATCTCAGGCTAGCCAAGTAGCATGTGACACTTTGTAGTTATATTCCAAATAAAGTATGAACACAGAATTACAGAATTAGAGTATCACCTTTTTTGCAACCCCTATGGAATTAACTGATTTAGGGACTGGGCACCAATAGCCACTAATATCACCCAAAAATACAAAATACCTGCTATCAAGTAGTCTTACAAAAAGAAATGAACATAAATTTAATATAGCCTCTAGATCCAACTACTGGTTTACAAGAGAAAACAAAGACCAGAAGAATAATTTGAAGAATTCAAGAAGATAGAGCAAAATTAAGACTACAGGACACTTACAAGAAAAAGAACCCAGTATCTTCAACAATAAATTACAAGGACAAAGAAAGTTTTAGAGGAGGGAATCTATAGATTTTTAAAGACTTGAGTGATATCAACCAAACATAATATATGGACTTTATTTGGATCCTGTGGTAGCAAAATAATGGTCTCCAAAGATGACCATTTCCTAACGCCTAGAACATGTGAGTATGTTACCTTACAGGGCAGTTCCCAACACGCTTGGGTATAGGATCCCGAGTGTTCCAAAGCTTGTGTTCACCTGCTAGTGGACAGGGCCGCGGCCCAGCTAGTCCCAGGGCAGGGCCTGGCTCGCCTTGAGTTGGCTGGGTCCACAGGCTTTGAGACTGTGGTGTCTGCTGGGAGAGTCTGGTACCCTCTGGGGTGGGGCCGGGACCAGGGGATTCTGGGACTGTGGGCAGAGCTGAGTGCTGGACCCTCTGGTGGGCAGGGCCACGTCCAGGCAGCTGTGGGGCTCAGGGAACCTCTTTTTTTTTAATTGGAGGATAATGGCTTTATGATATTGATTTGTGCCATACATCAACATGAATCAGCCATGCGTATACATATATCCCCATCCCACCCCTGTAGGTTGTCACAGAGCCCCAGTTTGAGCTCGTACAGCAGATTCCCACTGGCCATCTGTTTTCCGTATGGTAAGGTATATGTTCCCATGCTTCTTCATCGCACCCCCTCCTTCCGGCACTGTGGCCACAAGTCCATTCTCTATGTCTGTGTCTCTGTCGCTGCCCTGCAAATAGGTCCATCGGCGCCAGGTTTCTGGATTCCATATCTGTGCGTTAATATGCAGTATTTGTTTTTCTCTTTCTGACTTGCTTCACTCTGAATAAAAGTCTCTAGGGTCATCTACCTCACTAGAACTGACTCAAATGTGTTCCTTTTTATGACTGAGTAATAGTCCCCTGTGTAAATGTACCACAGTTTCTTTATCCATTCATTTGTTGATGGACATGTGGGTTGCTTCCCTGCCCTAACTATTGTAAATACTGCCGCAGTGGACATCGCGATACGTGTGTCTTTTTTCAATTGTGGTTTTCTCAGGGTTTATACTCAGTAGTGGGATTGTTGGGTCATGTGGTAGTTTTATTCCTAGTTTTTTAAAGAATCTCCATACTGGTTAGGCACAGTGACTACATCAGTTTACATTCTCACCAACAGTGCAAGAGGGTTCCCTTTTCTCCACACCCTCTCCAGCATTTACTCTTTGTAGATTTTTTTGATGATGGCCGTTCTGCCCAGTATGAAGCGATACCTCATTGTGGTTTTGATTTGCATTTTTCTAATAATGCAAGATGATGAGCATCTTTTCATGTGTTTATTAGCCATCTGTATGTCTGGAGAAATGTCTGTTGAGGTCTTCTGCCCACTTTTTGATTGGGTTGGTTATTTTTCTGGTACTGAGCTGCTCGCATATTTGGAGATTAATCCTTTGTCAGTTGTTTCCTTTGCTATTATTTTCTCTCATTCTGAGAACTGTCTTTTCACCTTGTTCATAGTTTCCTTTGCTGTGCAAAAGCTTTTAAGTTTAATTAGGTCCCACTTGTTTACTCAGGGAGTCTTAAGGCAGCCTGAGCTGCTGGGTGGGGCTGTGTCCCAACTCAGTTGGCACTGATACCTGCAGGCTCTCTGGTGGGGCCAGTTCTTGGTGCTAATGAGCTGGAGGAAGGATTCCAGGGTGTCCACCAGCATCACATCCTTGTGGTGGGAGCTCCCCAGAATTGCTGCCACCACTGTCTGTGTCCCCGGAGGGTGAGCAGCAGCTGCCCTCCCCAACCCTCTCCAGGAGACTCTCCCAGACCAGCAGGCCAGTCTGGCCCAGACTCCTATCAAGCTACTTCTTCTGCCCTGTGTCCCGGTTCACATATGATTTTGTGCGCATCCTTAAAGGACGAAGCCTCTATTTTCTACAGCCTCCTGGGACCACTGAAGGCCCCCTGGCCTTCAAAGTCAAATGCTCTGGGGGCTCATCTTCCAGTTCAGGACCCCCAGAGGTCAACGTAGGGTTCAGACCCCTCACTCCTGTGGGAGAACCTCTACGATGTAATTATTCTCCAGCTTGCGGGCCGCCCCGCTGGGGCTATGGAACTTGGCTACATCGTGAGTCCGCCCCTCTTTTGTCATTGCGGTTCCTGCTGATTGTCTTCAGTTCTAGAATTTCTTCTCTATTAGGTTCAGCCTTTTTCATCAATGGTGGTTTTGCAGACAGTTGTGATTTTAGTGTGAACGTCAGAAGAGGTGGGCTCAGGGTTTTTTTACTCTGCCATCTGAGCCAGTTCCCCCTTGATGTCACATGGCCAGACACTCAGTGCTTAGCAGAGCACGCCAGCAAGGTGGGAGTGGCTTTATAGACAGTTTTCAGGTCTATACTTTAGATGGTGTATAGTTCAATGCCTTAGATGGTATATTCATGTTGCAGGGCTGCTGTGACAAAGGTCCCCAAACCAGAGAGCTAAAAGCTTCAAAAATGTATTCTTTCATTGGAAATGAAAGGAGGTTTCATTTCCAAATTTCCCCCTACTTTGCAAGCTAGGAGTCCAAAATCAAGGTGGCGGCAAAGTTGGTTCCTTCTGGAGGCTCTAAGGCGGGGGTCCCCACCGTTCGGGATCTAATACCTGATGATCTGAGGTGGAGCTGGTGTGATAATAAGAATAAGGTGTACAGCAAATATAATGTACTTATATCATCCAGCAACGGTCCCACCCACCCCCATCTTGGTCTGTGGAAAGTGTCTTCCACGAAACTGGTCCCTGATGCCAAAAAGGTTGGGGACCAATGGTCTAAGGGACAAACGGTCCCTCACCTCCCTCCCAGCTGGTGGTTGCTGGCAGTCCTTGGCCTGCCTCAGCTTTGTAAGCAGTATCGCCCCAGTCTCTGCCTCTGTCCTCACGTCCTATTTTCTCCCAGTGAAACTGCCTCCAAATATCCCTCTCCTGATAAGAACATGAGTCATTGGGTTGAAGGTGCACCCTAGCCCAATAAAATCTCATTTTAACGTCATCACATCTGCAAAATTCCAGTTTCCAAATAAAGTCTCATTCATGGGTACCAAGGGTTAGGACACAATTCAGTCCACTACAAATGGCAAGGTCTTCCTCCAAACCCCGGCCTCCTTTTCTACCAAAGATCCCTCTAGTTCAATGTTATCTACCAAGTCATATGACTCAAATAGCAGGGCTGCTCGGACAGTAGCTTGGACTCACTCTAGGGCCCTGTCTTGCTGCTGGGCTCTGTGAGAAAGCTAGCAGCCTTGCGTGTCAGGCAGTAAGTACGTCAGAGAGCTATTTTCAACTGTAAAAGATCTCTCTTCAAAACCCTAAGGAGCTCACCAAGCATTGTGCTGCTTTTTTAGTGTTGCTGTTCAGGTGCTCAGTCGTGTCCGACTCTCTGCGACCCCATCGACTGCAGCACGCCAGGCTTCCCTGTCCTCCACTATCTCCCAGAGTTTGCCCAAACTCATGCCCATCGAGTCAGTGACGCCATCCAACCATCTCATCCTCTGTGGTCCCCTTCTCCTCCTGCCCTCAACCTTTCCAGCATCAGGATCTTTTCTAATGAGTCAGCTCTTCGTATCAGGTGGCCAAAGTATTAGAGCTTCAGCTTCAGCAGTAGTCCTTCCAATGAATATTCAGGACTGATTTCCTTTAGGATTGACTGGTTGGATCGCCTTGCAGTTCAAGGGACTCTCAAGAGAGGGACTCTCAACGTGCAAAAATACAGAAACTTGTCTTCCGCGTAAGAGGGGCTGTGCTGATGTGCTTCAGATCACAGGGCCAGGAAAACCTTCACTGACATGGCAAGCTCCTGAATCACAATAGGTTTTCACTCCCACCTTTTGTAGCGAATTTGTCTTCACAAGGCATCCAGGGTACTCGGCACTCTTTTTTCAGTCAGTTAGATGAACATAAAGTCATCAATGTAGTAGACCTATATGATATTCTGCAGAATTTCTATGGAATCCAGATCCCTCTGGACTATGTTCAGGAAGAGAATTGGAAATTAACATAACTCTGGGGAAAGACCTTGAATTTATCTCTTATCTGTCCCGTGCAAATGAAACCTGCTTCCAATTCTCATTCTTGACAGTTATTGAAAAGCATGCATTCAGTGGCCATACGTCTTCAGAGAAGAGACCGGATAGTCGTTTCTAGTAAAGAATCTGCAACTAGAATGTGATGTGGTCAGAGCTACAATTGGTGATATTTGAGGTCATCCTCTATCACCTACCATGATCTGCCTGGTTTCTCCAGGAGCTAGATTGGTTAATTAGAACAGAAATGTCAGTCCAACATCCACGCATTCTATAAATCCTTGTGTGGAGATACTCATCTCCATCTTCCCCCTAGAATATTGTGATTTTTTTTCCTTTGTTCTCTTGGCTTGGAGGAAGTAGTTTCAGGGGTTTCCACTTGGCCTTTCCTAGTACAGTGACTTACTTCACAGGTCAAAGGACAAATGTGAACATGAGGGTGATGCCCACAATTAACTACATCCATTCAGACTGTATATTTGAAAACGGGGATGCCCAACAGCTGGTCTGTAAACATCACATTGGTCCATCTCCCATACAAAGTCTAAGAGATGAAGCTGGGACAGGCATAACTCATCAAGCTTCTCACATGCTGCCTTTTTTTTTTTTTTTTTTTTTACAAATTGAAGGTTTCTAGCAACCCTGCATCAAGCAAGTCTGCCGGTGCCATTTGCTCCCTCCCTGTCTCTGTGCCGCATGGTGGTAATGCTGGCGATAGTTCAGACGTTTTCGTTGTTACTGTATTTATAATCTTGATCTGTGGTCAGTGGCCTTTGATAATGACTGTTTCAAAAACAGTATGACTTACTGAAGGCTCAGGTGATGGTTAGCATTTTTTAGCCATTAAGTATTATTTTAAGATATATATATTCTTTTTTAAGACACAATGTTCTTATACACATAGCCTACAGTATACTGTCAACATTACTTTTTTATGCACTGGAAATGAAAAAATTTGCATGATCTCCTTTATTGTGATACTCATTTTATTGGAGTGGTCTGAAAGTGAACTCTCAATATCACCGAGGTGTGCAAACACTCTCAGTCAAGAACCACTGTGCTGCTTTGGGTCTGTGGGTGTCAGTTTCATCATACCCTATAGCCCTGTATTGATTTCCTCACTGCCAACACACCTTGCCACAGACTTGCTGGCTTAGAATGGCACGTACTTGTATTATGGCATTGAAGTAAACGATTGCAAGCTTCAGTCCCGCACTCTTTGTTGTGTGCCCACTATGTACCAGCTACTGTGCTGCATGCCAGGGGTGTGTTTAGGAGTAATATGGGCACAGTTCCTGACCTCAGAGTGCTTACAGTCTAGTGCAGTGACAGTCCATAAATAAGTAAGTAAACACTAAATAAAAACGGGGGGGGGAAGGGAGTAACATCTACTTATTATCTCGCAGTTCTGTAGGTCAGAATTCCGAGTGTAGCATGACTCCATGAGTCCTCCTCTCAGAGTCTTATAATGCCAACATCAAGGTGTTGGCAAGGCTGGGTTTCTTTCCAGAGGCTCTGAGGATGAATCTGCTCCCAAGCCTATTCAGGCTGTTGGTCAAACTCACTTCTTGGTGGGTGTAGGACTGAGGTCCCGCTTCCTTGCTGGAAGCCAGTCTTTGCTTGCAGAGGCTGCCCGCATTTTTTCTCATGCGCTCCCTCTAGCATTGGTGGGTTGAGTTGTTCTCTTGCTTTGAATCTCTCTGACTTTCCCTTCTGCCTTCTCTCCTGTTTCCAGCTGGAGAAGATTCTCCACTCTTGACAGCTCAATGATGAGTTTAGACCCACTTGGTTAATCCAGGATTATCTCCCTTTCTTAACACATTATTGACTGGGGGACTTTGACAGACATTAACGCCTGTGGCCAGCGATTTGTTATGTAAGTGAATTGAAACGCTCTGGTCAATAGGTTCGGATAACAAAAGACGTATTACTACATCTCTGGTCAATAAGCTGTTAAAAATCTGGAACCTTCATTACATCTTCAAAGTCCCTTTTTCTGAGTAATGCAACGTGTTCCCAGGATCTAGGAATTAGGGTGTGGACATTTCGGGGTGAGGGGTAGTATTCTGCCTACTGCACCCCAGTATGCAGACACCTGAGTGAATGTCGCAGATCTGGGTGAAAACCTAAGAACATCACAGCTGTACTCGCTGCCACGACTCCGCAGGGTCCTTTATTGTAGGAACTCTGCTCTCTCTCTCAGTTGATGGATTATAGGTGTGGGAACAGGAGAAGGAAGTGGCAACCCACTCCAGTGTTCTTGCCTGGAGAATCCCAGGGACAGAGGAGCCTGGTGGGCTGCCTTCTATGGGGTCGCACAGAGTCGGACACAACTGAAGCGACTTAGCAGCAGCAGCAACAGGTTTAGGAACTCTTTCAAGGCATGGAAATTGGGATCATGGATTTCCTTGGAAATAACTGACATCAGTCTTCTGCGCATCCATTTTTTTTTTAATCTTCTTTGATTATACATATTTAGAAACTCATTTGTTGACCATTTATCTATGCTGCCCAGAAACATCATGATCTATTAAGCACCTCAACAGACCCCAACAGGTCAAGCGACCCTGGCTATCACTCTGACTTGCTGCCTATGACAGTCACTGTACCCTCCTTGCTTCTTTTTTTTTTTTTTTTTTTTTGACTGTACCAGGTCTTACTTGTGGCATACGGGACCTTTAGTTGTGGCATCTGGGAATCTAGTTTCCTGACCAGGGATTGAACCTGAGCCCCCTGCACTGGAAGCATGGAGTCGTAGCCACTAGACCATCAGGGAAGCCCCTAACTCCTTACTTCTGATGGGTGAGAGCGGCCTGCTGGCCTCTGCTCCCAAATCCCACCATGCCCATTGCTCCCAAGTTCTGTAGCAGGGTCTCTGCCAGCCCCACCCTCAGAGGGCACCACTAGAGAATCTCCCAATGATGTTGGTGCCCCTTCTGGGCACCCTCCTCATGGCC
The DNA here is from genome assembly GCF_042477335.2 of Ovis canadensis. Lineage (NCBI taxonomy): Eukaryota > Metazoa > Chordata > Mammalia > Artiodactyla > Bovidae > Ovis > Ovis canadensis. Next base: position 74,980,415 of record NC_091261.1, on the reverse strand, counting down.
TTGGTGAAAGGATGGTCCACCAGGCCTTCCCAAGGAATCCAGTCATCTGATGATTTTCTGCTCTTAGGCAGTATAGCCCCTCTAGCATTTTCGCTCCTCCAGGACTTTTGATCCCTTCCTCCAATCTGCCATCTCTGCTCCTTTCGCTATGAGACAGTTTCCCCAAGCACCCAGGCAGTGTACCAAGATTGGCACCTGGGGTGCTTAACTAGAAGTTAAATGCTCTCTAACATCATGGGAAGAATGCCTCACATTGACTGATTCTCTTTTATCCAAACTTGTCCCCCTTGATCCTGCATGCTCCTTGGAGTCACTCCAAAATATACTCTCCCAATTCAAGCCTTTACAATTCCTCTGGAGTCCATTGTCTCTCCCCGCTGAGCAGTTCCAGCATTTTCCTGGTTAAACCTTCTTATAGGCCTGACATCCAAGAGTAGTGGGGTAGGGGGGACAGGTGCTGGGGAGAGGAAAGATTGTTTATAGGTAGCTGTCTCATTTGAGATTTCTGCATAAGTTTCAAGCAAAGAAGGGGGAGCTCTTCTGACAAGGAAGAGTGAACTGCTTTTGCAGGCGTGGAGGGCTCAGGAAAATCAAGGGATTTGAGGTTCTCAAGTGCCCCTTCTCAGATGTCCTCATCCCAGTTCTCAGGGTCTCTCTCCCTCCCTCCCTGTCTATCAGGGTCCTGACTCTGGCATAGATGACTTGCCTAGGCTGAGACTTCAGCTTTCTCTGAAGTTCAGGAACTTTCACAATTGAATCTGGTACTTGGTCTTCAGCTTGGTCTGCCTTCCAGCTGGGGCCTTTTTTTAATATATAGTTTTACTTATTATCTATCTATTTTTGGCTGTGCCGGGTCTTTGTCTCTGCGCGGGCTTTTCTCCAGCTGCCCCAAGCGGGGGCTCCTCTCCAGTGGCGGCTCCTCCTGTTGCCGAGCACGGGCTCTAGGGTGCGCGGGCTTCAGCAGTTGGGGCTCCCGGCCCTAGAGCGCAGGCTCAACAGTTGTGGCGCACGGGCTTAGTTGCTCCGTGGCATATGGGATCTTCCCGGATCAAGGATCGAACCCATGTCTCCTGCACTGGCAGGCGATTCTTTACCACTGAGCCACCAGGGAAACCCCAGTTGGTGTCTTTAAATTTCCCCAAGGAGATGCTCTGTCTCATGTGGTTTTCCATGATAATGAATAGATCAGAGCCTGTCATTCTCTCTCTCCAATGCATCCAGCGATTCAAGGGAACGGCTACTCAGTTTTCTGATTCCTACAGTTTTTATTTCCCCCATGTTGTTCACATGCCAGAGACATGTGAACATTGTGTCCTCTTCCTCCCAAACGCCCCCCAGGTGAAAGCCTTACCGACAGTCCTGCTGTACTCAGCCCGGGTCCATTAATATCTCTCACCCTCAGTAATGGGTTCCCCACTACTCTTAAAGCAGCAAGTGCTTCAACTTGAGAGTTCCAAGCTTAAAACTGGCTTCTAGGTCCATGCTGTAAACTGGGAGGTGTTTATGTATTTACATGTTGAATATGTGTGTTTCTCTTATCTCCCCTACTCAACTGCTAGCAGGCACCAATCTGGGTTTCCCCATATTGCTTCTGCTGAGTTGACTAGCTTTCCCTCAAAATTTATGTCCTCCCAGAACATGTGAATGTGACCGTATTTGGAAGTGAGGTCTTTGCAGATGTTACCAAGTTAAGATGAGGTCAGACAGGGTCAGGGTGAACCCTAAACCCAACATCTGGTGTCCTTATAAGGAGAGGGAGATTTAGAGAGACAGAACCACAGAAAAGATGGCAATGGGAAGACAGAGGTGAAGGCTGGAAGGAAGCTGCCACAAGCCAAGGAATGCCTGGGGTGATCAGAAGCCAGACGAAGCAAGGAAGGATTCCTCCCTAGAGCCTTCAGAGGGTGTTAACACACTTAATTTTGGACTTGTAGCCTCCAGAACTGTAAGAAAATTAATTCCTGTGATTTTAAGCCAACTGATTTGTAGTATTTTGCGAGAACAACCCTAGGCAACTGTGCCAGGTGGCTCAGTAGTAAAGAACCCACCAGCCAATGCAGGAGACGCCAGAGACTCAAGCTCGATCCCTGGGTGGGAAGATCCCCTGGAGAAGGCAGTGGCAACCCACTCCAGTATTCTTGCCTGGGGAACCCCATGGACAGAGGAGCATGGCGGGCTGCAGTCCATGGGGTCGCAAAGCGCAGGACATGACTGAGCATGTGCAGACAAAGGCAACTCTACAGTACTTGACACAGCACCTTGCAGATGGTCCATTCTCAGTAAATAGTGAGTGAGAGTGAGTGAGTGAGCGAGCGAGCGTTGAGGCAGTGACATGAACTGGAAACAGAATCTGACAGGGCTTAGCCAACAGCTATGCCAGCCTCTTTGGCAACCACAGCTAATGTTTAATGGTCTCTCCCAATCCAGACCCATCCATCCACCCACTTATTCATTATTTATCATTCATATTTACTGAGTCCCTGACTTGGGCAAGGTCCTAGGCACTAGGTAGCAATCCCATTGTAACTAAAGCAAGGATATGGGAACTGGCCTTTTTCAGTCCCCACCTCCCCACACACCTCTGTTTTGATCGATGACTCCCCAGAAGCCACCCAACCATGCTCACACAATAAAAGGAGAGAAGAAAATTTAATAAGATTCTAAATTGCCTTCCCTTGAATTCAAATTGCTTCATATATTATGTTCATGATAACTACTGGAGTCTCTATTTTTTTCCTCAAGCCCCCCCCCTTTCCATTTCTTTCTAATACGAGACAAGTTCTTGTGTTAATGAATTCTAGATTTTCATTTAATAAATGTTGTGTGGGAAGCTTCATTATTTGCAACTTCATCCATCTAAAGCAGACACATAAATGCCCCCTCTCTAAGTACCTGGGATCAATAGAGCATGATTCTCACGTACTCTGGCCCTGCGCACTGCCACCAAGAAGAATTCAGTAATTGAAAAGACCTTATAAATCAATACAGCCAAATTGAAAACTCCAGGAGACCTCCACATCATTCACTGAGGTGCTTGTAAAGACTTCTCTTTACTTTTAGAGGGGAAAAAAAAGACACTGGGAAAAGGTTGACAAGGGCAGGGGGCAAAAGAAAACATATTTCTGTTTAATCCTAATTACTTGGTAGAGCTGGTGGAGCTTCTATTTAGCACGTGGATCTCATTTAGTTTTGATTACTTGTCCTGATTAATTTTTTTGTCTTTGCCACTGTTCAAATATACGGTTCCTCCATCCAGGCCACGTACGGATGGTTTCTGAATTTTTTCCAGGGAGACACCAAGAAAAAGAATTCCTCTGTTCACCATTAAGCCGGTCATGTGCTCAACAAGGGGTTCCCCGGTGGCTCAACAGTAAAGAATCCGCCTGCAATGTAGTAGACCTGGGTTCAATATCTGGGTCAGGAAGATTCCCTGGAGGAGGGCACAGCAACCCACTCCAGTATCCTTGCCTGGAGAAGCCCATGGACAGAGGAGTCCACGGGGTGGCAGAGTCAGACATGACTGAAGCAACTGAGCGCGCAGGCACGTACTCAACAAATGCTGTGGATTTCCGGTGAGGTGCATTGACCTGAGTGACCGCTACCCTCCAGTCTTTCAAGAGTGGGACTAAAGCAAAACCCCTCTCTCTCTGTCCCCCTGCACCCTTCCTTGCCTGACAGTCTCTACTGCAGCTCCAGGAGCTGAACAAAATGTATCTTGAGTGTCCACAATGCAGGTTTTCTCTTTTTCCGCCCTCCTCTTTGCTTCCTGCTTGCAGTGAGAAAATCAGCTTTAGTGATTGTAAATTGCCCACCCTGCAGGGAGGGGAGTAACCTGTCCATTGACCGCCCCACCTGGATGTTTGGATGTTTAAAGATGCCTCGAAGGCAAGCTGCACAAACCTAACTTGATCACCTACATCCCTACTCCAGACCACCTCCCCCAGCCATGTACTTCCCTTGGTGGGTCCCTGTCTCCATCATCCACAAACCCAAGCAGTCTCCGCTACACGCCTTCGCTACACACCCAGTAATGCCCAGCCAAGTCCCCAGCTCCACTCTCCTCCCTAAGTGTTTCTATCCGCCTCTCCTGCATCTCCTTGACCAACGCCTTCTGCCGGTTATAGGATCGCTGCCACTGTTTCCACCCCATCTCCTGCCTCCAATCTTGGCCCCGCACACAGCCCACAGGCTCTTCCCAAATTGAATAGCTGATTATGTCCCTTGCCTGTTTTCAAGTTCTTTAATGGCTTTCCATCTTTTTTTTTTGGCTGTGCCTGGTCTTCGTTGCTGCTTGGACTTTTCTCCAGGGCAGCGAGCAGGGGCTACTCTCCAGGGGTGGTGTGCAGGCTTCTAATTTCTGTGGCTTCTCTTGCCGTGGAGCACAGGCTCTTGGTTGCGCGGGCCTCAGTCGTTATGGCTCATGGGCCCAGTGGTGGCGGTTCCCAGGCTCCACAGCTGGGGCTCATGGGCTTAGTTGCTTCGCGGTATGTGGGATCTTCCCAGATCAGGGATTGAAGCCATGTCCCCTGCATTGGCAGGCGGATTCTTTACCACTGAGCCACCAGGGACGCTCTCCCTTGATTTTGATTAAGGACAAATTCTTTGCACTTTATAAAGTAAAAAGACACCTGGGCCCTGCCCATCTTTCCTACCTTGTGTTGTTTCATATCCCACCCTCCACACCACCGCAAGCTCTATCTGTCTCTCTCTCACACACAGACACACACACACACACACACCACCCACACCCACCCCTTGCTCATTGCCCGGCAGCTGCACTGGCCTGTTTCTCAGACATGTCCTTCCACCTCCTTTGCACCTGCTCTTCCCTGGAAAGCCCTTCCTGGCATGCTTCTGCTTGCTAAGTCCTACTCTAACTTGGGTCTCTATTTCATGGTCTCCTCCTTGAGGGAACCCACGCCTGATCCTGAAACCATTCACTTCTGATTGAGACTTGAACCTCCATGCTGGGACTCACACACAGCCTAAACCCAGATTGGAACTGGAGGGCTTCTCCGATAGCTCAGCAGGTAAAGAATCCGCCTGCAATGCAGAAGACCCAGGTTCGATCCCTGGGTCGGGAAGATCCCTTGGAGAAGGAAAGGGCAACCCACTCCAGTATTCTTGCCTGGAAAACCCCATGGACAGAGGAGCCTGGTGGGCTACAATACAAAGGGTCCCAAAGAGTGGGACACGACTAAGCTTGTACGCATGCTGTTCTGTGAGTTCTCGTAGGACAGACTGGGATTTGAACCCACGATCTCTTTTCTTCTTTTTTGAATGGTTGCTCTTTGTTGCTATGTACAGGCTTTCTCTAGCTGCAGAGAGTGAGTGGGGGCTACTCTCTAGTTGTGATGTGCAGGCTTCTCACTGAAACGGCTTCTCTTGTGGAGCACGCGCTCTAGGGCTCTCACACTCAGTGGCTGCAGCTCACAGACTCCAGGGCGCAGGCTCGGAAGTTGTGGCGCATGGGCTTAGCTGCCCCGAGGTATGTGGGCTCTCCCCAGACCAGGGATCGAACCAGTGTCCCCTGCATTGCAGGGTGGATTCTTAACCTCTGGACCACAAGGGAAGCCCAAACCCATGGCCTTTTAATTGGAATCACTCACCAGGTGTCTGGACTTGAGGCTCAGGTTCTTTGTGTCTCAGCACAGAAGGAATTCAGCAAGAAGCAAAGTGATAAACGAGAAATGCATTAATATAGGACACTTGTGAGAGATGCAAGCAGGCGAGGGGTCTCTGCCCCAAGGATTAAGTGGGCTACAATTTTATAATCAAAGGAAAGTGGGGGAGGGAGGGAAGACCACCTTCTTCAAGCAGACGTCAGGCTTATATCACCAGCTCCTCCTTCGTGTGGGGCAGGAGAGTGTCTGACCCTATGAGGTAAAACTAGGATTATCTTAGTGCTTATACAAATCAGTAGAGGGGTGGTGACATTTTTCTTTCCCCTGATGGCCTGGATCATATCTCATGGTTTTGTTTATGGCTTTATAGTTAAGCAAACCTGTTTCATTGAACGATGTTCCAGTAGCTTTCTTGAGCAATCATTAACCTACATGGTCTCCCGAAGTTTCCAAGGTTTCCCTTTCTATCCATAATCCCCTGCTGGGACCTCTACAACAACCTGTATGACTATCACATTTTATCCCTGTCAGAGAGAGGGGAGCAACCACTTGTACTTTGCATCCTATACAAAAAAGGGAGGGGCGGATCTAAGCAGAAAAAAAATACAGAAATAAGGAAGGAAAATGGTTTATTATCAGTTAAAAACTTTCCCCTTACAATGCCATCTCCCATAATTATAAGGTAGATTTGGGGCCTAGTTTTAAATATTTGGAAGGCTTTCAGACATACGCCTTGCTTTGTCTGCTCTGCCCAGTCCTGAAGCCTGTGTCTCCCTGGCCTGCATCCATTACAGTTTCCCTGTGGGACTGTGCTTTTCACCACAAGGAGCCCTAAACACAGAGAAGGTCTAGGCAGAATTTACAGCTACAGTGTGGGACCATGTCCCCCTTGTGTCTTGTAAATCTTTCTTTGTTTCGTTTCCCTTTAAGGGCACATTTTCTCCCTTTCCAGACATGTTTCGCATCAGCTACTGTACCCTTTAAGACTTTCTCAGTTGCAAGGGAAAGAAGCTAAGCAAAAAGTGGAATTTATTTTAAACCTTCAGTAAATGTTGCTTGTTGCTGCTGCCCCTGCTGTTGTTATTAAAGGCAAGACTTGATTGGGTTTCAGGAACGGCTAGATCCAGGAACTGGTAGCTGGGTAAATGTCTTTATCTCTGTCTGTTGCTCATTTCTCCTTCTGTTTCAGTGGGGTGTCTTTCACTTGTAAGTGAAACCCAAGTCACCAACTTTAGCCAAAAAAAAGTGATGTGTGTGTGGGGGGAGGTGGGGAGCTACTTATTGTCTCATATAACTGTGGCTTCAGATACTCCTTCAGTTCAGCTCAGTTCAGTCACTCAGTCGTGTCTGACTCTTTGCAACCCCATGAATCTCAGCACGCCAGGCCTCCCTGTCCATCACCAACTCCCGGAGTTCACTCAGACTCACGTCCATCGAGTGGGTGATGCCAGCCAGCCATCTCATCCTCTGTCGTCCCCTTCTCCTCCTGCCCCCAATCCCTCCCAGCATCAGAGTCTTCTCCAATGAGTCAAACTCTTCTCATGAGGTGGCCAAAGTACTGGAGTTTCAGCTTTAACATCATTCCTTCCAAAGAAATCCCAGGGCTGATCTCCTTCTGAATGGACTGGTTGGATCTCCTTGCAGTCCAAGGGACTCTCAAGAGTCTTCTCCAACACCACAGTTCAAAAGCCATCAATTCTTCAGCGCTCAGCCTTCTTTACAGTCCAACTCTCACATCCATACATGACCACAGGAAAGACCATAGCCTTGACTAGATGGACCTTAGTCGGCAAAGTAATGTCTCTGCTTTTGAATATGCTATCTAGGTTGGTCATAACTTTTCTTCCAAGGAGTAAGTGTCTTTTAATTTCATGGCTGCAGTCACCATCTGCAGTGATTTTGGAGCCCCAAAAAATTAAGTCTGACACTGTTTCTACTGTTTCCCCATCTATTTCTCATAAGTGATGGGACCAGATGCCATGATCTTCGTTTTCTGAATGTTGAGCTTTAAGCCAACTTTTTCACTCTCCTCTTTCACTTTCATCAAGAGGCTTTTTAGTTCCTCTTCACTTTCTGCCATTAGGGTGGTGTCATCTGCATATCTGAGGTTATTGATATTTCTCCCGGCAATCTTGATTCCAGCTTGTGTTTCTTCCAGTCCAGCATTTCTCATGATGTACTCTGCATATAAGTTAAATAAGCAGGGTGACAATATACAGCCTTGACGTACTCCTTCATGTAGGCACAAAAACGATGTAAGTTACACACACACCCTGGAAGCAGAGTGTGGAATCAGTTCTACCCAACCCACAGGAACTAAGAGTAGGAAACAGGTGGTTCCTGCCAAAGCAAACCAGGGCGTTATCACTGAAAGAGGTAGAAGGGATCCTAGGTAAGAAGAAATAGCACTCCATTGACCGCAGAGCATCTCCGTCCTCATTCTCCTTTTCTCACTCTTTTGCTCTGAAAATTGGCTTCTTCAAACACACTGATCTTTATGGTGGTACATATGGCTGCCAACAGATCGCAAATCCACTTGGCCTGACTCTCAAGCCCAAGCCTAAAAGTCTCAGGGAAGGGTCTTGTATCAGCTATCTAGGTGAAGGTGAAGTCACTCAGTCGTGTCTGACTCTTTGCGACCCCGTGGACTGTAACCTACTAGGCTTTTCCTTCCACGGGGTTCTCCAGGCAAGAATACTGGAGTGAATTGCCATTTCCTTCTCCAGGGGATCTTCCCGACCCAGGGATCAAACCCGGGTCTCCTGCATTGGAGGCAGACGCTTTAACCTCTGAGCCACCAGGGAAGTCCAGGTCAGCTATCTACTGATGTGTAACAAATTACCCCAAAACTGAGTGGCTTAATACAACAAAGACATTTATTACTTTGCATAGTTTCTGTGGGTTAGGGATCCAGGGGCAGCTTAACTGAGTGATGGTTGCTCAGGGTGTCTAATATGCTGGAAATCATTTGCAGGTTTGACTGGGGCTGGAGAATCCGTCTTCAAAATAGTTCACTCTAATGGTTGACAAGTCTGCGCTGGTTTTGTTGCAGTTCCTCACCATGCAGGCCTCTCTATGGGCTGCCTGGGCATGGGGTTCCCCTGAAGAAGGTGGTCCAAGACAGGGAACACCAGGCAGAAACTACACTTTTTATGACCAGCTTCCAAAGTCACATACCATCATGCTACTAACTAAGGCACTAAGTCCAGCCCACGTTCAAGAGAAGGGGGATTCTTTAACTCTTGGAAGAATATCAGAGGACTTGCGGATATACATGTAAACAACCACAGAACTGATGAGTCCTTCTTGGGTCCATTTTTCCATCCAGTTTCATCAACTGTGATCAGAGACAATCATGTCATAATATGGCTGCTCCCTCCATAATCTCGTGGAAATGCTGGGAAAGAAGTTTCTAGAAAGGAGAGCTGCAGAACTGGAGAAGAAAGGGCTGTTTTCCTCCAGTTCTAGAGAGAAAAATTCCCAGGGAAGGATTCTGATTGCCTCAGCTTGCATTACATGCCCCTCTCAAGAGCCGTCAATCACAGTTGTCAAGGGGTAGGGGCAGGTGTCAGGAAAGGGTCCCAGATGATCAGGCATGATGGAGTCTGTACTGCATGACTCTGGACAAGCCACTTCATCTATTTATGTTGTAGTTTCAACATCTGCTAAATAGGGTTTGAACACCTTCTGCATTGAGTTGTTATGACTATTAGGCAATATCTGTAAAGCACGTTTAGCTACATGAAAATCTATTAAGATCCTTACTGCTACAAATACATAAAACTCATCTCAAACTGGCACTTTAAAAAGAGTAATATATAATCAGAAAGTCTCAAGGCCCACTCTTCATTTCTAATTCTCTTGGTCCTTGGATAACGTCATCTGCAAAAAGGCGTTCCTCGTAATAGCAAAATAGTTGCAGCTGTTCCAGCTCTCGTGTTCAAAACTCACACAGTCCACAAAGGAAGAATGTCTTCCTCCCAACTTTACAAGCAAGAGTCTTGGCATTCACTTTGATTGCCCTGTGGTCGCATGCCTGAACCAACCAGTGTCCAGGAAAAGGAAATGAGCTAATTAGCTTCAGCCAGTCAAAATCCACCTTCAGTGTCTGGGGCTGGAGTCAGTCTCCCAGGAACACAAGAGAGGTAGAATGAAAATCAGGTCCTGTAGAAACGAGGAAAGTACTGCTATAGGCCAAGGTCAACTGATCTGCCAGACCCAGTCCCCTGCCTGCTTTTGTAAACAAAGTTTTATTGAAACAGACTGACAGTCATTGACCTACATGTTGTCTGATTGCTTTTGTGTTACAGCAGCAAGATTAAGCAATTGCCACAGAGCCTAAAGTATTTGCAATCACCTGCAAAGCCTAAAATACTTAACTATCAGACCCCTTATAGAAAAAAATTTGCAGACCTCTGCATATAAGCAAACAATTACCATTGCAATAGTACTTTAAAAATATATTCCTTTAACTTCCCCCACACCACCCCCCATCCCTTCTATTTTGAGCAACATCATGGCAAGCCAGCAGAGTAGGCATCTGTAGGCAGGAGAATCCTCCCAGGGTCCATCAACTCACACCCCATTGCCAGTGACTAAACGCAGAAGCCTGTGAATTCAAATCAGGCAGAGGACTGGGTTGAGAAGAGCCTTCAGAGCTGCTGGAGCGTGAGGGCTCTGACTCCATTCATTACCCATCTTGGAACTTCACCATTCGGAGATCAACAGCGTGCAGCCTGGATGGTGCTGGCGGCCCAGGAGCTGCGGGTTCTGATTTTTCCCCTGTGATAAATGGGGAGCAATCTCCAGGAGCTCTAGCCCAGAAGACAGCCCCAGTTAAATTACTTTATCGCCCAGCTGAGAGATGGCCAGCCTGCAGGAGACGCACTCGGGTAGCATGCTAACTAGAGTCAGTATCAGCACCCAGGCGCTTCCTCGGAGCAGCAGCACCCTCCCTCCTCCTGCCCGCGAAGAGCAGAACTCCACCCTGGGGTGGGCCCGGAGGAGCTACACTTCAGGCCACTTGGATGGCAAAGAAGACGGGGGTTGGGGGGGGGGGGGTCTGCATAGTCAGTGCTCGCCTTACATGCACACGTCCTGCAAGATCACTGCCTTCAAGCTTGTCGAGTGGCAGAGAACTTGAACTTGAACTTCATGGCATCCTTGCAGACATCCAAAGTGCAGGCCCATAGAGCTTAGAAGAAAGCTCTAGTGCTGTGGCTAAGTGCACAGGCAGCAGAGAGAAGCAGGACAGGGTTTCAAAACCCAGCTCCTCCATTTGCTACCTATCGTGGGCAAGTGTCTCTGGCTGGGATCCCACAGAAACTTATTCTGAGACAAGGGGGTCAATTGCAAGTAGCTGATTTGGAAGGTGACCTCTCAAAGCACCAGCCAGGGGCTGGGGAAGAGAAGGAACCAACGCAGGGCGAGTATCAAGGAAGCCATCAAGGGATCTTGTCCAGGGAGCAAATGGTAGCTCATCTAAGGAGCAAGAGGGCCAGGGGACTTATCCTATGGGTCTTTATTTGAGAGCTGCCCCCTGGGGGCGTTCATTCCCTGGCACTGCTGGCCTGTTGGGCCTGTGGTCGCTGGAGTCCTGGAGAGCCTTCAGGCAAAGAGATGCTCACGCTGGGGGTTGGAAGACCAGTCCAGGAACCCTGAAATGGTAAGACCCAAGGGGTAGGTCCAAAGGGGCACCAGCAATGTTTGCTACAGCAAGCAACCTAACCTCTCTGAGACTCAGCTTCCTCATCTATAAAATGCAATAATATCTAATAGCCTGGGATTGCTTTGAGGGATAAAGACAATACCATAAGTTAAAATATTCAACACAGTGCCCAGCACTAGGAACCATTCAGTAAGCGATAGCTCTGTTTACAAGACCCAGCCTGCAAAATCAAATATACAATGAGTGCTGTGCTTGTATGTTTAATCAACTCTGAGCCCCTTCCTGCAGAGTCAACAAGAAATTCAATCTGTATTTTGGGATGGTCCTTCCCTCTCTAAAGTTACATTGGAATCTCAGAGGCTTAACAGGGAGCTCAGGAAAAGAGGCCAGGCCTCTGGTCTCCAGTCCCCCACTGACCCTGACGGTCTGTCATCCAACCCCTACAGAACTGTTTAAGCTTGACTGTAGGAATCAAGAACCCCCGTATCCAGGGTCCATCTTTCTTCAGGGAACCCCAGCCATTCCACACCTCCCCATTCTGGCCCCCAGTGGGGCTCCAGCCATCACCCCAGAATTCTGTGTAGGATCATGGCCCCTACAGAGCTCCAATCAGCCCCCTTCTGGTGTTGGGGAATCTCTCTCTTACTCTCTTCTGCCTTTTCCCCACACCTCAAAATCACTACTCTCCTCCCCCTTTTTGAGACATCAGCCAAGAGTGGCCAACTGGAAGATGAACAGAATGGACCGAGTTTCCTCTCTGAGATAACAAGTGCCTTCTTGGAATGAGCTCCCAGCATCATCTGAGCTGCCCATCCTTGACTTATAAATGATGACGGGATGTAGTAGGAAGAGCATTAAAGCCCAGCATTCTACAGCATCCCTGAAATCTCTCGTCAGCCCAGTCCTCTGCCTGAGGTGGGTTCATAGACTTTTAAATATGTATTTATTTATTTGACTGTACCAAGGTCTTTAGTTGCAGCATGTGGGATCTAGCTCCCCGACCAGGGATTGAACCCAGGTCCCCTGCACTGGGAGTGCAGAGTCTTAGCCACTGGACCACCAAGGAAGTCTCATCACAGACTTTGTATGTAGGTCACTGGCTACAAAGTAGGTTAGACTCTCTCTAGGACAGTTCTGCCTGCACATGACTGCTCTTGCGGTTTGTCACAGTGTCTAACAAGACACAGGAGAGAGAAATGGAAACAAACCACTTCTGAGCACCAGTAGCAGCAGTCATCACTTATAGGTTGTGAGAGCTGGACCATAAAGAAGGCTGAACACCAAAGAACTGATGCTTTCAAATTGTGCTGGAGAAGACTCTTGAGAGTCCCTTAGACAGCAAGGAGATCAAACCAGTACATCATAAAGGAAGTCAATCCTGAATATTCATTGGAAGGACTGATGCTGAAGCTCCAATACTTTGGCCACCTGATGTGAAGAGCTGACTCATTAGAAAAGACCCTGATGCTGGAAAGATTGAGGGCAAGAGAAGGGGGTGGCAGAGGATGAGATGGTTAGATAGCATCACTGACTCAATGGACATGAATTTGAGCAAACTCCAGGAAATAGTGAGGGACAGAGAAGCTTGGCGTGCTGCAGTCCATGGAGTTGCAGAGAGTCAGACATGATTTAGCCACTAAATAACAATAAACAGTAGCAGACGTTGTCTGTCTGCCTGCCCATTCGCTTTCCCCCTTTCCTCATAGTATCCAACACAGAGAAGAATTTACAGATAACTTTCATGATTATTTTCCTGTGCAAAACAAAACACAAATGAGTATCTCAATGAATTATACTGCCTCATAAAACTTTGTGCTAAATCCACTATCATCTTATACCAAGTCAGTAGCAAGAGCCAGTGATCTAGCAGGAAAATGATGGAAGGAAAAGCCAAAACTATAAATTCTATTCATTCAGGATTTGGTTGTTTTTTTCCCCTAAGAATTGGAAACAAGTTGATTTTCGTAGAGGGGAATGTCTCGTATTCAGTAAAAGCAGTCACATATGCCATTCTAAAGACACCACCCTGCTTTGAAACAGAGCTGTGTTACATCGCTGAGAGTGGCCAGATGCCTGGCTTCTCAAAACGAAGATAATTTGTTTTCCCAAGAGAATGGGAGAGAGATCCAGGAAAATATCATCTTGCTTCATCTCCATCAAAAGTATCAAATGCATGAAAATTTAGTACGGATAATTTGCATCTATTGGGGGCTTTCAGCATTTCAAAATGGTTTCATCTCAGTTGCTATATTATGCAAGACTGCTAGTGTCAGAAACCCAACTCAAAGTGATTAAGCTTTAAGGAGAATTTACTGTCTGGCATAACTTGGAAATTCAAGCATGTCTTGATCCAGGCACTCACAAGATAGCATAAAGAAGTGGTTCTTTTCTATTTGTTCCCTTAGGGAGGTATTTACCAGGGAAGAGGAGTTTCCCTGGTAGCTCAGTCAGTAAAGAATCTGCCTGCAGTGCAGGAGACCAGGGTTCAATCCCTGGATCAGGAAGATCCCCTGGAGACAGGAATGGCAACCTACTCCAGTATTCTTGCCTGGAAAGTCCTAGGGACAGAGGAGCCTGGCGGGCTACAGTCCATGCGGTCACAAGAGTCAGACACCACTTAGTGACAAAACTACAACCACCTACCCCAGGATAAATGATAGCAGGAGCTCCCTGCTCTTTACAGTCCCACGAGCTAGGGGCCCAAGAAGAAAAAGAATGCCTCTGTGTTAGTAACTCTTTTAGAAGTCCTGGAATTCACTCTGATTGGACCAGCTCTGTGGTCACATGCCTTACCTGAACCAATCATTGTCCTGGGGGATGCAATTCGTGCTCTGATTGGCCAGACCTACCATTGTCTATCCAGGAACCTGGAATGGGTTTAATCCAAACCCCATTGATTAAAAGCAGAGATGGCACCCCATGATAAATCAGAGTGATGTTTCCAGAAGAGAGGAAAGTTATGCCAGACAGGCAGTCATGACTGATCCCCCACAGGCTCCCCAGCTATCATCTGATTCTCAAGGGAATTAATGATTCCAAAAAATGATCATTTGAACTTTCTCAAACTCAAAGTCATGTACACTTATTGTAATAGTTAATTTTATAGAAAGAGAAACTGAGGTTCAGAAGGACCAAATAACACCTAAATTCTCCGCCTGTCTGACACCAGAGTGGGGCTCCTTAAACCACAGAGCAGATCTGCTTACTGCCTTTCCTTACAAAGACCATTTACAGGCCCAGGGGTCATTTTCACGATTGTCCAAACTCTTCTACTTCGTGTATAAGCCAATGGAACTAGTGTTCTTCGCCCTTCTCTCCCACAACCCAGGGAAAGCAAATTTCCGGAGGCTGTTTACAGCCACCCACTGAGCCAGCAATTCTGTGTTAGGGCCAAAGCAGGAGAATCACCTGAGCACTTTGTAAAAAGGTGGACCCCTGAGCTCAGCCCACACACACCTGTGAAATCAGGCTGTGACATCCAGCCTCCAAGATGGTGCCCTATGATCCCTGCCCCCCATGGGTCCCTGCTGTTCACATCCTTGTGTGTCATCCCCTTTTACCTTGAATAGGCCTGACCTGTTATTTTAGTCTTGAACAGCTGCTATAACAAGAACACCATAGTAGATGTTCAGTCACCAAGTCACGTCTGACTCTTTGCAATGTCATGGACTGCAGCACACCAGAATCCTCTGTCCTCCACTGTCTCCCTGAGTGTGCTCAAATTCATGTCCATTGAGTCAGTGATGCTATCTAACCATCTCATCCTCTGCCATTCCCTTCTCCTCCTGCCCTCAATCTTTCCCAGCATCAGGGTCTTTTCCAATGAGTCGGCTCTTTGCATAGGGTGGCCATAGTATTGGAGCTTCAGCTTCAGCATGTCCTTCCGATGAATATTCAGCATTGATTTCCTTTAGGGTTGACTGGTTTGATCTCCTTGCAATCCAAGGAACTCTCAAGGGTCTTCTCCAGCACCACAGTTCAAAAGCATCAGTTCTTTGTATGTAAGCAACAATTTCTCACAATTCCAGAGGTTGGGAAGTCTAAGATCAAGGTGTCAGGGCTCTCTTCCTGAGTCACAGATGACCATCGTTTTGCTGTTTTGTCATCTGGCAGAAACAAGCAAGGGAGTCCTCTGGGGTCCCTTATGCAAGACACTGATTCCATCTGTGAGGGCTCCACTCTCATGCCCTAATCATTTTCTGAAGGCCCCTCTTCTATTACCATCACATTGGGGATTAATGTTTCAACATATGAATTTGGGGTGGGATACAAACATTCAGCCCATAACATCTGTGTAACCAGTAGGCTTTGTGGAATTAATGGAGTGACTTCTGAGGCCAGGTCAGAAGAGACACTGCAGCTTCTTCTGCCTTGCTCTCTCTTGGGTCACTTGTTCTAGGGGGAGTCAACCACCATGTCTCAAGGATGCTCAAGCAGCCTTGTGGAGGTTTCCATGGGCTGAGACACTGAGTTCTGCTGAGATCCAGCACAGACATGACAGCCGCGGGAGAGCCACCTTGGAAACAGGCCCTCCAGCCCTAGCCAAGCTCTGACCCACACCTTGACGGCAGCCTCACGTGAGACCCAGAGCCAGGACCAACCAGCTCAGACACTCCCCAGTTCCTGACCCTCAAACACTGTGTGAGGCAAAGATTCATTGTTGCTATTTCGGTCATTAAGTTTGGGTGTAACTTGTTACGCAGCAGCAGACGGCTGCTGCACAAGGTAAACCTGGGGATCTACGTTTATAAAGCCTCCTGGGTGCGTGAGATGCACACTCCAGTCGTCTGGCCCTCAGTCCCCAAGTTCTGGGGAGCAAATGCCTGGAGAGGAAAACACACCCTGTCTCTCAGGGCAAATAAGCACGCTGAGACCTGGAGCCACCCAGCTCTCACATTTGGGCCTTTTTCTCCCAGCCTGCAAGGCTACCTTCTGTTAACACGGTTGCCTTTCAGTCCTCTTTAGGATATGTACGAGCTCTAGCTGCAACTTCAGCATTCCGGCTTTTAGCGCCTCCCCGAGAACCGAGAACCGAGAACTGCAGTTTTCTCTTCTGCTCGCCACAAGCTCACATCCCGAATTAAGAGACGGTCTTTCTCAAAGGTAAACTCCAGGCTCGTTCCCAGAAAGCAGAAAATGAATGGAATGTCTTGCATGAAGGCTTTCCCAGCTTTGATTTGTAAGCTTTGATTTGTAAAAATGTGTGAGTTGACTCTACTCCAGGAACACTATTAAATATGCATTTATGTTTCATTAATTCAGCAATATTTACTGAGCACCTACCACATGCCAGACACTCCTGTAGGTGCTAAGGACGTGGGGCTGGAAAAACAGAAGCCAAGCCTATCGGAATCATACTCTGGTACACACGTGCATAGAAAAAAAGCCTTAAAAAGACTTTTTAAACTGATAATGGTTACCCAGAGGATTGAGATAATAGCAGATCTTTTTTTTTTTTTTTTACATTTTGTGTTGTTTATAATATTTGCATTTGGGAAAAAATAGATAGTTTGAGAGAAGGTAGTTGCGGGTGTATGCCCATGTGAAAAGAATCCGTTACAGAAGAATAGGCAGAGTTTGCTATTTGTGGTAAATATATACATTGTGTGTGAGTGTGTGTGTGTGTGCATGTGTGTGTATGTGTTGCTAATGTAATTTTGGACTGGAGAAATTATAGAGGAATGTTATATCTAATTTTCTTTTTGCTCTTCTGTATTTTCCAAGAGTTATGTGTTGAGCACACACAGTTCGTTATAAATAGTGAAGGGAGGTGTTATTTAACAACCAGCGCTTGCTGCCTAGCCCTAAGATCTCCTATCCCTTAGTTGATCAGAATCCCTGAAATCTCTCCGAGTCCCTCCTATGATTCAGCATTGTGTTCACGGAGGCTCCTGTTAGAACGCTTAGGAGAAACAGCATCCCGAGCTCTTGTCACCTGTGAAAACAGAACGTGAACAAGGGAATCCAATACTGAGCTGCTGTTTTGGGGGAGGGAGGAGCTCTCCCTGGCTCAGGGAGACACAGGCAGGTAGGGCAGGTGATGGGCAAAGTCTGGACCAGTGTGGAATCCCAGTGGCGAGTCAGGGCTCTCTGTTCTGACAGTAGGAAGGAGGTAGCCAGATGAGAGAAGGGAAGAGAGAAGTCCCCCACCCATCCACACCCCTCCACCTACCCCACCAGCACTACAGCTAACACATATCCTGGGGACAATGTCAGAGCTAATGAACAGACTAAGGAGCAACCCCTTTTGTTTACCTGTCAGAGGGTTTGTCTGTAGTGAACAGCTCTGCCCAAGAAGCAGCAGCTCCATCATCACTGTCCCCCATCACAGCCTCCAGAGCTGGACATCACAGCATCACCATAACACTCATTCACCCATCACTCATTCTAGCAGCAGAATTGTCCACCCAGAGGATGGAGAGGGGTCACAGGAGGAAACTCTGGCCCCTCATCTCCAGGCTGTCAGCAGGCCTTGGCCTGGAGCAGCTGGAGCAGCGGCATGCTGACGTCTTGGGTGGCGAGACTGTTTCATGTTCTATACAAACCCCCCACGAGGAGGTATTCATCAGTTACCAACTCCATCGTCTGGGCTCCTGGTTTATTAGACTTTTAAAGACCATCGGAGAAAGGAGATACACAGCTCTAGAAATTTCACTCATCCTCTTTCTCTCATGCATCTAGTATCGTTTCCTAACCCCAGGGACTGGGGTTCAGGTGCAAAATTTCCTTGTAGATTTAACAAGTTTGAGAACATCTTGAACTTTCAAAAACACGCAGTCAGTTTTTGAATTGTGAAAATAAACACATGCCTGTTGTAATGTGCTAGAAGTTTAAAGAAAAAGTCAACAATCTCTCCCGCTCCATTCGCCAAGCCCACTCCAGTGAAGTTACGAATGTTAACAGATTATTGTAGAATTCCTTTCTCTGTGCCTGTTTTCCTTACAAAAAAGGGGATAATACTACACACATGATTCTCCTACTTGCCTTTTCTCACTTCATTTTGTATTAAGGAAGTTCCATCGGGGTGACACAGATATTGACCTTGTCCTTTTTAACGGCTGCATAGTATTCCATGGTGCGGTTGTGATATTGTTTGTTGGATAAGTCCCAGACTGATGGGCAGTTAGGATGTCTCCAGGAGAGGAGAAGATCCATTAAACAACCTTGGACATAATCATGATTTCATGGATGTTTAAAAAGAGGTTCCCCAGTTGGGACTGCTAAGTCCCAAGTGTACGCAGCTCACAGTGACAGAGAGTTCCTTGATGCCCCAGCTCATGGGAACTTTCCCAGGGGCTCTGGTCAGTCACCCCTAGTTAGAGACCCAGGTTTCATCCCTCGATCAGGAACATCCCTTGGAAAAGGGAATGGCTTCCCACTCCAATATTCTTGCCTGGAGAATCCCATGGACAGAGGAGCCTGGTGGCTAGTCCATGTGGTCACAAAGAGTTGGACATGCCTGAGCAACTAACACACACTGGTCAGTCACCCCTCGTTAGGGAACAAGATTGCCCTTCTTTCCCTCTCCCAATGAGGTTCCTAAGCCCCCTGCCTTCTCTTTATGGTGCTGAAGAATTGCCAGAATAATTGTGTGGCAAATTATTCCTGAAAGATGGGTCAGAAAGTCAGTCTCCTCCCACCCCGACCCCAACGAGGGCTGTTCAGCACTCAGCCGTGGCCCTCTCCTCCCTGGTCGTCATGCTGGAGGCAGCTCCCTCCCAGGCCCTTCTGCCCAGGACAGCCCTCACAGCCATCTCCCCTCCCTCTGCCCCGTGTCCTCATCCGTCCCACCCGTCAGTCAACTTTGGTAGCATCAGACAGGGGAGGAGAGGGCCTTCAGAACCACAGTGAAAGCAGGGAGGGAGGGGAGGGACCGGCCAGCAGAGGGACGCGGGCTTGCTGCCACCATCCTGCCCCACTGCTTCCCAAGCTCCCGAAGTTCACATCACCTGAACTCAGGTTATCCTCGAAGCCTCCCTCCGCCAGACAAGATGGTCATGCATATTTCACAAGGGAGACCCAGGGACCAAGGTGAGGCGGGCATGTGATTCACCCAGCATCCCTTAACAAGTCAGCAGTGGAGACAGGGCGACCTCCCAGACCTCTGACATCACAGTCTCCATTGCAGTCCGTTCCTCCCGCCCTCCCGGGAGTCTGAGGCACAGCAGTATTAACCATGATAGAAAGGCTGATATTAAAACAGAACTGGGCCTAAATGAAGACAGACAGGTTCAAATCTATCACCCTTATGCCCCATCCAGTCAACCTGTCAGCAAGTCCTGTTGGCTGTTCCTTCAAAATGTACGGGGGAATCCAGCTCTCTCTTTGCACTGAGGCTACCTAGGGCCCAGGCATCGCGATTTCTGCAGCCGCCTCCTCCCTCTCTCCCAGCTTCCAGCCTGGCGTCTCCCCCAGTCAGCCGCTCCTTTTTGCACAGCAGCCAGAGTCCTCTGTTTAAAATATAAATGGGATCACGTGTCTCTCCCCAGCTTGGAGCCTCCAGTGAATGACTTCTGCTCACACTTAAAATAAAACCCTCATTTCTCACCCTGGTCTGCAGGGCAGGACTCGATCTGCCTGCCCTCCAGACCTCTCCCCTGCAGTACTTGCCTCACTTACCCTGTGCTGTTCCTGCTGTTGGAAACCCCCAGCTCTCCCCACCCCACCCCAGGGCCTTTGCTTGCTCTTCTCTCTCCCTGGAATTCCCAGCCCTCTCCTCTGCACCACCACCCCCTCCCCAGGTGTCTGCCCAGCATGCTGTTTCTCCCCTTCAGGTCGCAACTCAGATATCACCTCTTTCAAGAGGTCCTCCTGGATTCACATAAAATCCCTCCCATCTTATCAGCTGGGTGACTCTCTCAAAAAACTCTTTACCACTTAAAATTATCTTGTTTACCAGTCTATTCGTTGACAGTCTGTCTTCCCAGTACACCGTTCAGATACTGTTTGGATAAGGAGCAGGCCTATTTTGTCCAAGCACCCAGTGCTTAGTAGGTGCTCCGTAAAGACCTGAGAAGAAAGAACCTGAGAAGAAAGAACGGAAAGACTGGACCCTGGAGAGAGGAAGAGAAAGGCAGCCCCTGGGGAATGCACATGGCAACATCCATTGTTGTTGTTGCTGTGTTCAGTCGCTCAGTCATGTCAGACTTTGTGACCCCATAGACTACAGCACGCCAGGCTTTTCTGTCCTTCACTGCCTCCCGGAGTTTGCTCAGACTCATGTCCATTGAGTCGGTGATGCCATCCAACCATCTCATCCTCTGTCACCCCCTTCTCCTCCTGCCCTCAGTCTTTCCCAGCATCAAGTTCTTTTCCAGTGAGTCGGCTCCTTATCAGGTGGCCTAAGTATTGGAGCTTCAGCTTCAGCATCAATTCTTCCAATGGCTATTCAGGGGTAATTTCCTTTAGGATGGACATGCCTGTCACCAAACACCCAAGTAACAGTCAGTTAACCAAATGGGCCAGTAGGCCCTGAAGCTGGTCCCACCCCTCCATCGACTGCGCCCTAGTGGGGGTCGTTTGTCACTTGGCTTGGCCCCCTGGTGAGTCTGGTCCTGGCATATTTGGGACAATCAAGACTTCTCCTAATGAGATGGATGGAGACTCAGCAGCCATTGTCTCTTGGAAGCTTCTAGCATCACTGTGAATGCCTCTCTCTGAGTTGGGTTTGTGGCTCTTCCTTGACTCACATTACATGGCATTAATGAGAAGAACAGCCAGCGCTTATAGACTTCTGTCTCCCAGGGTCTGATCCTGTACTGAAATGCTTTAAACATGTCACAGCTCCATGACTGCACTGTAAGAGACGGACCATTTCATTCCCATTTTACAGATGGGGAAATTGAGGCTTCAGGTACTTCCTAACTAGTCCCAGGTCACAGAGCTGCTCAGTGGGTGAGTTGAGATTCAGACCCAGGCAGGCTGAGTACAGAATCGGTACTTTCACCCACTACACGGGGTACATCCTGGCACTGGAGAGGCCATGGGCTTAGTGACATCTCCAAGACTCCTAGCTGGTTTCTGCCTTAATTACATTGACCCCAGAGCCTTGGGTCTTGGGGTCCACAGGTGGCCATGTCACAGTGAGCTGGGGTCCTGCTTTCCTGTGTCAGGAACCTCTTCCCTTTCCTCCACAAGGAGCAGGGGCCCAGGTCCATCCAAGCGTGGTTCATTCCTGCAAACCCCACTCTATCCCTCCAGCAAGGAGAAGGCAGTATTGATTCTGCAGGCTCCAGGGATGGTAAATTCACCCCTGTCAGGCAGGCTCGGCCAGGCAGGGGCGCAAACAAAGCACTCCAGGACCTCAATCTAGTAAACCTGAGAGAGTTGGCAGTGAGGATTGTTGCCGGGAGGGCGGGACAGGGGCCGGGAGAGATTTATGCGACGCCCGCAAGAGAGAGATGGGGGTAGCTTAGCTCATTCTTCTGCCAACCCCAGATTTACATGCTCCAGACCTAGCTCATTGCCCCCCACGGGACCTCCGGGACCTTTCAGCCTCTCCTCCTGGCCTTGGGACGATTCATCACACGCAGAGGAAGCCGAGTGTCATGTATCATTGTGGGTGTGAGTGTGCCTGTGTGTGCTTGAATATGTGTGTGATTTGTGTGTCTTTCTGTGTTGGCCTCAGTGTGTTTGTGTATCTCTGTGTATGCGTGCATTCGAGTTTCTGTCTGTGCTCCGTCTTTCAAATATATATCAGTATCCCTCAATTTTTTAAAAAAATTTCCTGGCCGTGCCATGAGGACACGTGGAATCTTAGTTTCCCCAACCAGAGACTGAACCTGTGCCCCCTGCATTGAAAGCGTAAAGTCTTAACCAATGGACAGCCAGAGAAGCCCTCTCAAATAGTAGCCTACTGGGCACTTGCTACAAGGCCCACATTCCCCTCCTCTAAGGAACATCGTGAAGCCTCATCTTTCCTTCCTTCTCTTCTGCTAACTTTAGCACAAATCTTGAAAGTGGTCTCTGGTTATATTTGGGGATAGATGAGAACCTGTGTTGTGACATGCCAAGAAAAGGAGCTGGGTGGTCCCAAGCCCCTAGCTGGTGAATACCCTTCTCCTTCCTTCCTGCTAGCTGGCTCTTGTTTAGAGCAAAGATGTTTAGATCCTGTGTCTATTGTCATTTTTTACAGCCTTACAGCCCCTTGATTCTCTTTTCCCTGCTTGAATGACCTGGAAGCTACACAGTGAAGTGGCAGCTTTACAAAAATCAAAGCAGCCCAAGTCCTTGAACCTTTGCACGGAAGACCACCACCCTGGTGGGCCAACAGACCCTGGTCAGAATTTGGGGAGAAAAGATAAAACTTTGTTGCATTAAGCCCCAGCTCTTTCTGGGTTTGTTTGTTACTGTAGCCTTAATGAGCTTATCCTGACTAATACAACCCCTAAATCATCTTATATATCCCTGCTGATAGACACAGAAACACTTTGGGATATGCTGGGCTTGACTATTCCTGAGGTCCTGTTCATCTCTGAAACTTGAAGATCCTGACCTCTTCTGATGGCCTGATTCTAATTATTCCCCCAGATCACAACCTTGGAGTCTCCGCAAACATAAACTCTCATCTTGACATTGCCACCCAACCTCTGGAGTCTAAGGAGATAAGTCTAAAGATGCTGTCAGGCCCTCCAAGAATGGCAAAGCATGACTCCAGAGGGGTTTTTTTTTGTTTTTGCTTTTGCTGTAACTGTGAGGCTTCTCTATTTCCTGCCTCTGGACTGAGCCAACTTCATGTCAGCCTGTGCTGGGTCACTGTTCCAAAAGGAACCCAACCCAAACCCCTTCTTCCCAGACACCTTTCTGTGATCCCAAATCCTCCTGGCTATGGAAACCACTTTGAAATTAATCACAGCAGAGGCCTAGAAGGACCCTTAGGCTTCAAGAAAGCTGAGTTTCTTGAAGGGTTTATCCTGGCTTCTTGTCCAGTTGACCTGGACACACACACGGAGTGTGCGCACTAACACAACCGGAGTGTTAGTGCATGCGTGCGTGCTCATCGCTAAGTCGTGTGCGGCAGACACAGGTTCAAATCCCAGCTCTGGCATTTCCTAGCAGTGTGAGCTTTGACAGCCTCTCTGGACCTTGCATTCCTCATCTGCAAAATGTGGATAATAATAGTACCTCATAGGGTTGTCCTAAGGATATATGAACAGTTCTCTAGGGCAACGTGAATAAGAGCAACCCTTCGTGTAAACAGAGAGGGGAAACGCACCTGTATGCAAAAATTCTTTTCCTCCATCATCTGGCAAAGTGTCAGTCCTGCCATTGGCGTTGCTACTTTAAATTAGGATGCTGCCTCCAGGAATAAACTTGACCTGAGGCAATAGCTTTTCGATTCATTATTGTTCTCAGGCTAAGACTGGCTTCTGAGACGTGTCATTGCCAGTGATGGGAGTGAGTTAGACTGGGGACTGGTAGGTCTGGATGAGGGAGAGGAGAATCAGTGCTTGGACACTGCTGGAGAAGTCCAGTCAAGTGATGAGAAATCCCACGCACTGCAGAGAGATAGCACGAAGGTCGTATGCTCTCTCCACATTTCCTCCTGAGAAAACCCATGGGTTGTCCATATTGAGGGTCTAAAGTGGCTGCCACAAGTTTTAAACCATGATGGACATGTGAAATGTTATCAGTCCTATTGCCTTTTTTTTTTTTTTTTTGGCTTCACTGTGCAGCCTACTGGATTTTAGTTCCCCAGCCAGGGATCAAATCTGTGCCCCCTGCAGTGGGAGCACAGAGTCCCAATCACTGGGCCACCAGGGAGGTGAAAACCTCCCCTCCCTCCAAGCTCTCCATGCCATCTCCTCCCTGGAGCCCCACACTATGTGGGTGAATGAATGAAAAACCTACTCTCTCCAGTTTCCAGCATCCTCCTGGAATCATCATTTGTTCTCCAAGAGGGTGGCTTTTAATTCCTCTGTAGGTGAGAGCCAGGCTTTCAGTTCCCCCCTCTGCTGTCATGGAAACCAGCGCCCTGGCAACTTGGCATGGAAACAAGAACACTGTTTTCTTCTCTCGCCAACGCAGAGGAAGGACTGGAACAACTTCAGGGCAGGTGGAGGAGACCTTCACGTCGATTCAATCTCCTTTCGTAAAGGAACAGCTACCCAGAGGACGCCAACTGGGGAAATTTCTACAAGAAAGCAAGAAAGTTAGTCCAGGACTGACTTCAGGACCATGGAAAGCTCCTTGGGGAGCTAAAGGTTGAGTTGAGAGGGAGGAGGAAAAATCAGGCCAGTGCCTACACCTTATCCTCAAGGGGGACAGTATGCTGTGTTTAAGAATGCCAAACCACAGGGAGGAAACTTTATTGTTGCTTTCACAGGTCCTCAGAGTGTGTCCCGAGGGCTGCATCAGGCTGTACCTAGAGCCTCAGTCCTTCCAATATCTGAATCACTTTCTGCAGAGCAGAGCCCTGTATTGGGTATTTTAATATCCCGCCCAAAAAACAATTTTGATGTACGTCGGGCTTGAAGCCAACTGATCTAATGCCACACCCACATTTTTGGGGTGAGAAAATGGATTAGGCAAGGTGATGTACATTTCGCAAGTTTAAGAAAAACATAGGTTTTTTTTTTTTCTTTTGGCTACATGAGGCAGCGCATGTGCTCCCCTAACCAGGGATCGAGCCCTGTGCCCCCTGCATTGGGAGCATCCACATGAAGTCTTAACCACTGGACCACCAGGGAAGTCCCCATGTGCCAAGTTTATACAGCAAGTTGGAACCAGAACCAGACCCTTGTCTCCCCCACTCCAAGATTTCTCTAAATCCCCCAGCATCGCTTTGGGTCCTACCTCCGAGACCTGTGTTGGAGGCCCCAGAGTCATGGAGACGGCCTTGCCTTTGATCATCTCTGAGTTCTCTCCTATGATGCTTATTCTCCTTGGGAGAGGCAAACCATCTTGCTCCCTCATTTACATCCTTGGATCCTAACACACACAAACACTCAAAACATGTTGATGAATTAACTAATCAGTTCATGGACTGATGAGCAAATGAATCAGTGCTGTTCACCAGTGCAGGGTGATCTCTCTTAGCGCAGCTATAATAATAACTCACATTTGTTCAGCAAGTACCATATGCCAGTTACAGAACTAAGAAACTGACATTCATTGGCTCATTGAGTTTGCGCAATAACCTGATGAGTTAGAAACTATTATCATTCCCCATTCAAAGATGAAGAAATGCAACTTGGAAAGGTTTAGTAGCTTACCCCCTGGCCACACAGCTAGTGTGACAGAGCTTGGGATTCAGACCTAGGTGTGCTGGATCAAAAAGGCTAAGTTCCCAGCCACATTCTCTGCCTGAACCCAGGAAAAGTAGCTTGTCCTTACGAGTGGCTCTTGGGTACCAGGAAGAAGGTTAAAACAAAAATTCATTCATCTGTGGTATGTTTGGTCAACAGCCAGAGCCTCTGCTTGGGGCTTACCAAAGAGAGGTAAAATTCACCCATTCATTTGTTCATTTGTTCATTTCTTCCTCCTGAAAAATGTTGTCATTGTTGTTCGGTCACTAAGTTGTGTCCAGTTCTCTGCAACCCCATGAATTGCAGCACACCAGGCTTCCCTATCTCCCTGAGTTTGCTCACACTCATGTCCATTGAGTCAGTGATGCCATCCAACCATCTCATCCTCTGTCGTCCCCTCCTCCTCTTGCCCTCACTCTTTCCCAGCATCAGGGTCTTTTCCAATGAGTCGGCTCTTTGCATCAGGTGGCCAAAGTATTGGAGCTTCAGCTTCGGCACCAGTTATTCCAATGAATATTCAGAGTTGATTTCCTTGAGGATTGACTGGTTTGATCTCCTTGCTCTCCAAGGGACTTTCAAGAGTCTTCTCCAGCACCACAATTCAAAATGTTTGTTAGTTAGCTGGTATGTGCCAGACCCTGTTCTAAACACTGGGGTACAGAACTGAGCAAGATAGACAAGGGGCTCTGGTCGAGGGAGATGATCAACACATATTGAACTAACAAATAGGTATTAGAGTACCAGGCAGGGCTGAGTGCTCAGAGAATACAGCAGGGTCAGGAGCTAGAGAGTGACAGGGCACACAGGAAAATAGCAGGGTGCCATTGACACAGAGCAGCTGTGTCTACAAGAACCCCAAACAACCAGCTGAAACATAACACGTCAGGCAACCCACTGTTTGGCATCAAAACCACCAAACCTGCCGAGTGATCTTCTCCACTGGCCAGATCTATATTGTCTTATCTTTTCTCCTCTCTTTTAACACAATTGTCCATGGGTAGATAGGAATAGAACCTGAGGGCTGGAGGCTATGACTGACGCTCTGTTCCCTGGCCCGGCCTGGGGCTTTCTTCTGGTGGAGACTGTGGCTCTTTGAACAGTGAGGAGTGGCAGGAATGCCCGCTCAAGTCTCAGAAGGAAGAACAGACAATGGATGCAGGTAACAGAAGCCTTTTATATCTAATGCTAGGAATGAAAGGGGGCTTGAGTATAAGGATACAGAAGTGTTTTAAGGAACCTGAGGCAGGACATGCCAGGACCCAGGGGAGGCAGGAAGCCCTCCGGATGTCCAGGTCTCAGGCTGTTCCTCTCTTGGCCCCTGGGCCACCCAGTTTGTGTGATGAAAGAGCAGATAGCTGCCTACAGCTCCTGAGTTTTATAGTTTTGCTCAAAGTCATCCGTCTGACCCTGGACCTTCTTAGTCCTGATCCCAAAATCCCAGGGAAGCTTCATGCTCTAATTGGCCCATCTGGAGCTCGGGTGCCCCCCCCCCTTTGGCCTGCCGGCTCTGCCCAGAGAAGGTAGAACTTCACTGAATAAATACGGCTACTTCACTCAGTCGTGTCTGACTCTGTGATCCCAGGGACTGTAGTCTGCCAGGCTTCTCTTTTTATGGAATTCTCCAGTCAAGAATACTGGAGTAGGTAGCCATTCCCTTCTTTAGGGGGTCTCCCTGACCCAGGGATTGAACCCAGGTCTCCTGCATTGCAGTCAAATTCTTTACCCTCTGAGTCACTAGGGCACCAGGGAAGCATACATGTCCCAGGGACCCCGTGCATCAGAGGAGCAGCAGGAGTCGTTTTCAGGGAAAACGGTTTCAGAGTCAGAAGCTATGCAGAATTGCATGCCCTTACCATGGCAGTAATACATCCTGGAGCCTAGAAACAGAGAAAATGTGTATTGGGAGGGTTGAGTGACTTGGTCAGGGAAGAGTACATTGTGGAAGCCAACAATGGGGGTGAGAGAGTTCAGCTAAACCCATGAACTCTGAAAAGTACCCAAACTCCACTCAGGAGTCATTGAAATGGCCTCCATAAAGCTGTGAGGCAGAATTATAGATCATCATTTTAATTGAGTGAAATTGGCTATACATTAATATTCATGATTATTAGCGCAGCTAATTTTCCTCTTTATAGAAAGTGAGTGGGGGATCATATCAGCTGCTACTTGCTTTCCCTCCCCTCGATTTCTGCGGGGGAGGTGAAACAGAATAAAAAGCAAGGCTCTTGGAACCAGCCATCAGTTTCTGAACACTGGGTAATTGTGAAAGATTTTTAATTACTTTGACCTCTTAGCGGGGGCTATAGAGAAGCATCTGATGAATATAAAAGACAGGCTCCCATGAGCCTCTTGGATGGGCTCCTTTGGCCAGATCAAAGCAGGTTGTCTCACTGGGAGCAGCCGCCCTCTATTCCTCTGTCCCGTCGACCTGCTAAGGGTGATCATAACAACAACAATAATATAATTGCGGTCAGATCCTAAGCAGGATGAGGAGGGCATTGGCATGAGGTTAGGGTGACCAGGACATCCATGCAAAGTAGGTGTGGCAGCTGTAATGGGAGAATTGTTTTGTGGATCAAACAATACCTTGAGGATAAGAGCGGTCAGATTTCTCACCACAAGAGAAGAAAGTCACAAATTCAGAGAGAGAAAATCAGCATGCACTCCACACCGATGGGTTAGAATCAGAGGTATTAATGTGACTTTATGGTTTTCAATACATAGGAAAAAAAATCTAGAAACACAGGTGTTCACAGACATGTACATGCATATATGCATGTGTCTAGAATTTGGGTTTGATCTTAACGCAAAAATCACGGACATGGTCTAATTCCTTTTTTAAATGTTCTTTATTTTTGGCGGCACTGGGTCTTCACTGCCGCGTGTGGGCTTGCTGTAGTCACGGCAAGTGGGGGCTGCTCTCTAGTTGCAACGTGAGGGCTTCTCATTGCAGTGGCTGCTCTTGTTGTAGACACGGGCTCTAGGGTGAACAGCCTCTGTACGCTTACATCTCCTAAATTGGCAGGAAGGTTCTTTAACGCTAATGAAACAGCTCAGTTTGCTAACTACTTCTTGATCGAAGGAGATGAAGTATGTATCCCCTTCTGCTGACAAGTCATCCACTGAGGAATGCTCCCCTGGTGTCACTCCGATGCACATGGAATTTCCCGGACCAGGGACCAAACCCATGTCCCCTGCATCAGCAGATGGGTTCCCAACCATTGACCACCAGGGAAGTCCCGATTCCCGTTTTAAAGGGAACTCCTAACTGTAGAGAGAGATTAGATGGGGCAAAAAGAGCAAAGGTAGGGGCCAAAGGGTAAGTAAAGAGCAGAGCCAGTGGCCCCCTCGCCTCCAAGATCTGTCTGACCTGTCTTGTCGCTTGAAGCTGGCACTCCAAAGTGCCCTCCCCCATCTCTCCACACTTGCCATGTTTGGCCCAACTTCCCACCAGCTCCTGCATCCCTGCCTTGAGCTTTCTCTGGCTGCCCTCAGCAACTTGGCAGTGTCTGGAATTAATGCTGCCCCGACACCAGGAGAGCATCCCTCAGTGGACGACTTGTCAGTGGTAGGGCACACATACCCCAGCTCCCTCACTCAAGAGAGAGTTAGCAAACAGGTGTTTCATTAGCAGTAAAGAACCCTCCTGCCAATTCAGGGAGATGTGAGAGACTCAGATTCGATCCCTGGGTCAGGAAGATCCCCTGGAGGAGGGCATGGCAGCTCCAGTACTCTTGCCTGGAGAATCCCATGGACAGAGGAACCTGGTGGGCTATAGTCCATGGGGTTGCAAAGAGTTGGACGTGACGAGCATTTGAGCATGCACGCACACTATCTCATAGCTGCCTCTCGCAGCCCAGGTTACCCTGAGGTTAGAGATGCCATGGGAGGAGGGTGGTGCTGGAATTAACTGAGATCTGGGCTCTAAGCCCAGTTCCTCCACTTCGTGGGAGACAGAAGCAAGAGGTATCTAGGCTCCTCAAGCTGGAGCCAGGAAAGCTCCTACCTTTTCAAAAATTACTAATTACTTTTGCCTGCCGCATGATGGTTTTCTCTAGTTGTGGCGAGGGGGGGCTACTCTCTAGACGAGGTGCCCGGTGCTTTTGCGGCGGCCTCTCTCGTTGCAGAGCACAGGCTCTAGGGTGCGTGGGCTTCACTTGCTGCAACACACAGGCTCAGTCACTGTGGTCCATGCATAGTGTTGCCCCAGAGCATGTGGAATCTTCCCAGACCAGGGATCAAACCCAGGTCCCCTGCACTGGCAGCTGGATTCTTAAGCACTGGACCTCCAGGGAAGTTCAGCCTGCCCTTTTTCTGTTATTTGAGTGTCTTCCATCATAAGCCTCCCTGACAGTCGACACCACAGTTACCCACCAGAACCTTCTGCCGTGATGAAGAGGCAGTGGATCTTGTGCTCCCCAGTATGAGAGCCACTAACCACACGTGGCTACTGGACACTTAAAATGTGGCCAGAGCGGCCGGCTGACTCAAGTTTTCACTGTATTCCCTTTTACCACTCAGGTATGGCCTAAATCAAATCCCTTATGACTGTACAGTGGAAGTGAGAAAGAAACTTAAGGGACTAGATCTGATAGACAGAGTGCCTGATGAACTATGGATGGAGGTTCATGACATTGTACAGGAGACTGGGATTAAGGCCATCCCCAGGAAAAAGAAATGCAAAAAAGCAAAATGGCTATCTGAGGAGGCCTTACAAATAGCTGTGAAAAGAAGAGAAGCAAAAAGCAAAGGAGAAAAGGAAAGATATGCAGACTTCCAAAGAATAGCAAGGAGAGATAAGAAAGCCTTCTTCAGCGATCAATGCAAAGAAATAGAGGAAAACAACAGAATGGGAAAGACTAGAGATCTCTTCAAGAAAATTAGAGATACCAAGGGAACATTTCATGCAAAGATGGGCTCGATAAAGGACAGAAATGATATGGACCTAACAGAAGCAGAAGATATTAAGAAGAGGTGGCAAGAATACATGGAAGAACTGTACAAAAAAGATCTTCACGACCCAGATATCCACAATGGTGTGATCACTCACCTAGAGCCAGATATCGTGGAATGCAAAGTCAGGTGGGCCTCAGGAAGCATCACTATGAACAAATCTAGTGGAGGTGATGGAATTCCACTTGAGCTATTTGAAGTTCTAAAAGATGATGCTGTGAAAGTGCTGCACTCAATATGTAAGCAAATATGGAAAACTCAGCAGTTGCCACAGGACTGGAAAAGGTCAGTTTTCATTCCAGTCCCAAAGAAAGGCAATGCCAAAGAATGCTCAAACTACCGCACAATTGCACTCATCTCACACGCTAGTAAAGTAATGCTCAAAATTCTCCAAGCCAGGCTTCAGCAATATGTGAACCATGAACTTCCAGATGTTCAAGCTGGTTTTAGAAAAGGCAAAGGAACCAGAGACCAAATTGCCAACATCCAATGGATCATGGAAAAAGCAAGAGTTCCAGAAAAACATCTATTTCTGCTTTATTGACTATGCCAAAGCCTTTGACTGTGTGGATCACAATAAACTGTGGAAAATTCTGAAAGAGATGGGAATACCAGACCACCTGATCTGCCTCTCGAGAAACCTGTATGCAGGTCAGGAAGCAACAGTTAGACCTGGGCATGGAACAACAGACTGGTTCCAAACAGGAAAAGGAATACGTCAAGGCTGTATATTGTCACCCTGCTTATTTAACTTATGTGCAGAGTACATCATGAGAAATGCTGGGCTGGAGGAAGCACAAGCTGGAATCAAGATTGCTGGGAGAAATATCAATAACCTCAGATATGCAGATGACAGATATGGCAGAAAGTGAAGAAGAACTAAAGAGCCTCTTGATGAAAGTGAAAGAGGAGAGTGAAAAAGTTGGCTTAAAGCTCAACATTCAGAAAACGAAGATCATGGCATCTGGTCCCATCACTTCATGGCAAATAGATAGGGAAACAGTGGCTGACTTTATTTTGGGGGGCTCCAAAATCACTACGGATGGTGACTGCAGCCATGAAATTAAAAGACACTTGCTCCTTGGAGGGAAAGTTATGACCAACCTAGATAGCATATTCAAAAGCAGAGACATTACTTTGCCAACAAAGGTCCATCTAGTCAAGGCTATGGTTTTTCCAGTGGTCATGTATGGATGTGAAAGTTGGACTGTGAAGAAAGCTGAGCGCTGAAGAATTGATGCTTTTGAACTGTGGTGTTGGAGAAGATTCTTCAGAATCCCTTGGACTGCAAGGAGATCCAACCAGTCCATCCTAAAGGAAATCAGTCCTGAGTGTTCATTGGAAGGACTGATGCTGAAGCTGAAACTCCAGTATTTGGGCACCTAATGCAAAGAGTTGACTCATTTGAAAAGACCCTGATGCTGAGAAAGATAGAGGGCAGGAGGAGAAGGAGACGACAGAGGATGAGATGGTTGGATGGCATCACCAACTCGATGGACTTGGGTTTAGGTGAACTCCAGGAGTTGGTGAAGGACAGGGTGGCTGGGCGTGCTGCAGTCCATGGGATCGCAAAGAGTCAGACACAACTGAGCGACTGAACTGAGCTAACAAATTTGAATGCAAATAGCCACATGTGGCTAGTCACTGCCACATTGCACAGCTCAGCTCTACCAGCTGGAACAAATGCAAGGGCACATTCCTCTGGAATGGACACTCCTAGCCAGCCCTCCTTTGCCATGTAACCCGAGCCCCTACCCCCACCCCCGGTCCCCAGGGTCTCCCACAGGGTTTGTCTCTCTTTGGTCCTGTTAAAGCAGTCCTTCACAAAGATGCACAGTCATTTTAATGAGAACATACAGGGCTAAATTGCATCTCTCTCTTTCTCGTCTCCTGACATAGTTATCACTCTAATAAGATTGTCCCCGGCTAACCCATTTTCTCGGCAGCTGTTCTAAAAAGCCATTTTCTGATGGAGCTCTGTCTTACACAAGGCGGTGGTGTGGGATGGGAGAGCACGAGGCACAAAGCCAGAGGGATTTAGGCCCATTTTCTCACCTCTTTGGGGACAGCCAGATATTATAATCAAGCCAAAGTCCATTTCCCTAACGCCCACTGCGCGGCCAACTGACCAGCACCTGTCGTGTTCCGTTCTAATCGGTGATGCTGCCAGCCAACAGCCCTGTGACTGTCAGAGGCAGGCCTAGGCCCCTGGCCCCTCCAGAGTGAGCTTTCCCTTGCCTTTTATGAAAAGTGAAAACAGAGACCCACTTCTTAAAATGTGAGCAGAGTTCATTCTCTAATATGAGACTGTGGGAGGAAACTCCAGCCCAATCCATGGTCTGGAAAGCCCTTCAAGTACAGACACAAGTAAGCTTAGCAGAAGTAATTCTTTCTTTTATCCCTAATATCCATTCGCATGCCGTGGCCTCTCAGCTTCAACCTGCAACTGACCATTCCTTTCTCCTCACCTGGACACCGCTATTCCATCCCCTCTCACCTCCAGGAATGAAATAACCTTCTCAAAAGTCTCTTTGCTTGCGTTGTGCTCCCTGGCAACTCCCTTCCAGACCACTAGGAGTAACTGTAGCAGGCAGGACAGGCCACGTTATGCTGCGGTAACAATCGATCCCCCAAATGAGTTACACCTAACAGTTGGTTTATTTCACGGTTGTGCCCCATTCAACTAAGACCTTGGCTCCACGGCCCCACTTGCAAGATGCAGTCTCCACCTCCAGGCAGAGGGGAACTGCACCTGGAGCATGGTTTACCAGCAATCAAATGGTCCAGCCCAGAAACTGCCGCTTCTGTCCTCAACTCACTGGGCAGAATTGGTCACGTGACCCTGCCCAATGACAAGGGATTGGTCATGTGACCCTGCCCAACGCAGAGGGACTAGGAAGTGAAGCCCTATGCTGTGCCCTGAGTGCAGAGAATCTTAGCGCTGGATGGTGTCTCGGAGATGATCGAATTCAACCTGCTTGTTCCACGAGCAGGGAAACTGAAGCCAGAGAGAAGTGGATTATTGACGGCCGCAGAGCTTCTGCTTCAAATCCAGCGCTTCTTTCACCCATCGTTAAACATTTATGAACAACCTACTGGGTGCTGGGCACTGCTGGAGAGATGGAAATTGAGGAAGACTGGCCAAATGTCCGTTCTCACCAAGCTCCCAGCCTAACCAGGGAAGCAATACGTAAATGGTCAGTTTCAGCCCTGTGGGATAAAGCTGGGCATATACAGCATATAACCCTGTTGATGTTAACAGTGCCATCATTTTGCCAAGGATCACATGGCCAGTTCATGGACGTTCCGTAAAAGACACACTGCTCAAAGCAAGGAGAAACTACACAGTGACCTCCGTAGGACCCCCGTGGGCGATCTGATCTCTTCTTTAGTCATTTTCGGCTGTGCTGGGCCTTCAGTGCAGTGCTTAAGCTTTTTGTAGGTGTGGCGAGTGGGGTCTACTCTCTAGCTGCGGTGCGGGCTTCTCACAGCGGTGGCTTCTCTTTATTGCCGAGCCCGGGCTCTAGGGCACTCGGGCATCAGCAGTAGTGCCGCACAGGCTAAGTTGCTCCATGGCACGTGGGAACTTCCCAGCCCACGAATTGAACCCATGTCCCCTGCAGTGGCAGGTGGATTCTTAACCGCTGGACCACCGGGGGAGTCTCTCTCTGATCTCTTAATACCTAGAGTAGGGTGGGGTCCCTACGAACATCTCACCAGCCAGGCAGGGCAGGGCTAATCCAGCTTTCCCTTGATCTGAAAAAATAAAGAAACCAGGCATTCTGTGTCACAGGGCCGATCTACACTCATTTCCAAAGTTTGGGTGACTCACTTTCCCTTCTGGGGTTAAACAAGGTGCTGGGGTTCAAGGAAGAGGATCACCCCACATCCATCGCACCCCTTGGTTGCTGGCAGTGGCTTGCCAGGGAACATAGTATATGCTCAGTAAATCCTGGTGAATGAATGAAAATAGAAGGAAAAGCTGAAACTCCAGGCTCCAGAGGGCAGCTCAGGGAGGCAGAAGGGACGTGCCATAAGTGCAGAAACTAATGGGACACATTTGGGTTGTCTCCCGAAATTGAATGAACTCCAGTTGGTGGTATGTTTGGGGTTTTTGGTTGTTTGTTTTTTTTTTTTGGTCTTTGTGTTCAAGATCTAAATCCCAGGGGGTCGGCCCCTGTTGCCCCACCTCCAGACCAATATCCCCTCTGTCCTTAATTGATGGTGACGGTGGATGCTCTTGTGGCCACCACAGGTGGCCTGCCCCTGCACGTGTGCGAGGCTCCGCGGCTGTCTCCCATCATCTGCGTGCGTTTCTTTGCCTCGGGGGCCTCTGGGCACACATTCAGCGGACAGAAGTACTGAGAGATTAGCCCTCTGCCAGGTTCCTCCCACAAGAGGCAGTTAATTTGCCCTCCCCCCACCCCCCACCGATAGTGAGCTTGTCCATGTGACTCTGGTGCCAACAGGATGCTAGTGAACACGCCACAGGCAAAGACTTAAAATGAGCTTCAGCCATCGGCAGAAGAGGATGCCCCCGATACCCTGCTGGTGCCTAGCAGCCGAAGGTGCGGAGCAGCGCAGGCCAGCCGGGCCACAGCTGGCTGCACCACGGGTAATCGGCTTGAGTGAGACGAGGACGGCCAGGAGGCAACCATCGCTCTTCAGCGCGGTTGCCATGGATATGGGACTGATGCTTCAGGACACCTGCAGCGGCACATCCAGGCTTCCTGGAAGATGGGGGCCTTCCATCTGGATGTCCAAGCTCTGCCCACAACAGCTGGAACCGCTGGAGTGGTCTCCGAGCTTCAGTCCTGCCAACCCCTCACACCCAGCAGCCAAGCCAAGGTAGTGAGGGCAGGTTTCTGGGGCAGCAGTGACCCTCTGTGCCTCTTGGCAACATTGCATCGGGGTCCCCTCCCACCACCTGCCAGGATGGAGGAGACAGGAGGCTGAGAAGGGCCACATGCATCCCTTGAAGACTGTGGGACAGGAAGGAATCCAAGTGCACAACCAATGCTCCCGAGGACCCATCACTGTCCCCTGGTGAATCTAATCCCCTGGGGACCCTGCAGTCAGGACGGGTCAAGGCTCTCGAAGTCCAGAAGGCAGGAGGCAGCTGCCTAGGGTTTGCTGAACATGAGCCCTGGCCACACTGAGCTCTGGGGCATATTAGTGAGCAAGAAGCATCCGGAACCACACCTCCTGGAGTCTACAGTCTAGTGAGGAAGAGTGACCACAAACAAGAAACCGCCAGGTCCAGACTTTGATGAGTAGGACATCATTTCCAAGAATACAAGCTCTACAACCAGACTGCTTGGGTTCAAATCCCAGTTCCAACTCTTATTATCATGTCACCTAAACTCTCTATGCCTCAGTTTTGCAATCAGTAGAATGGGAATTTAACAACCATGAAAAAGTAGTATTTGTCCCCTAGCAGAGCTGGAAAAATTACATGAGATAATACATGTAAAGCAGTTAGCAGTGTGCATCAGACATAGTGAGGGCTATTTCAGCCTTAGCTATTCTCGTCACTGCTATTTTAAATGCTGTAATGGAGACAAATTGATGAAGGGGTAAAGAATGAGGAGGAAATGCATTTAGTTAGGGTGATCATGAAAAGCTTTGCCAAAAATTTCCTTTCAGCTGAACTCTGAAGGATGAAGCAGATGGGTCAAAAACCTGGAAGAAAGAGGGAACAGCAAGTGCAAAGGTCCTGAGGTGAGACAGAGTCGGATACTTCTGAAAAACTGACAGAATGGACAGGAGGGGCTGTGGATGGAACACAGTCAGTTCCTCCACCTCAGGGGCCTTTTCACATGCTGTTTCTTCCCAAAACACTTCTCCCCTCCCTGTCAAAACCCTCACCTCCAGTTCAAACCCTTTCACCAACTGAACTCCTACTTAAACTACATTTGCCAGCTCAGAAGTCACTTCCTCACAGAAGCCTTCCTTGATTTCCCAAAGCAGGTCATAATTATGTTATATCTATATTAGTTTGCATGGTCCATAACCCCAAACTTGATGGCTTCAAACAGTAGAAATTCAATCACTCACAGTCCTGGAGGGCAGAAGTCTGAGATCAAGGTGTCAGCAGGGCCCTGACCTCTCTGAGTCTCTAGGCAAGAATTCTCGCCTGCCTCTCCCAGCTTCTGGTGGTTCCCAGTGTCCTTTGGACTCTGCCTGCATCCCTCCACCCTCTGTCCCTACCCTCACGTGCCCTCCTCCCCTTCTCTCATGCTGTCTCTGAAATAGTTACTTATGTATTTATTTAGTTGGCTGTCCCGTGTCCCAGCTGCGGCATTCAGAACCTTTAGTTGTGGCATGTACATAACTAGTTCCTAGTTGTGTACTTTCCTAGGCAGGGAACTAGATGTCTAGGAAACGAACCTGGGTCGCATTGGGAGCTGAGAGTCTTAGCCACTAGACCACCAGGGTAGTCCCTCCCCTTCTCTCTTTTAAGGTCACTTGTCATTGGATTTTAAGACCCACCTGGAAAATCCAGGAAAATCTCATCTCAAGATCTTTAACTGGATTCCATCTGCTAAGACCCCTATTTTCTTCCCCTCAAATAAATTCTCCTTCAGAGCTTCCTGGGGTTAGGACGTGGACATATCTTTGTGGGGTCCCCTATTCAACCCACTCTTCCTTTCCAGATCATCCGGAATGTCCTCTCACTCCCTTAACCACGGTTTGCACTGGTGTGTTTATTTGCGGAATCATTTGGCTGTGCCGATGAAGAAGCTGCAGGCAACAAGAGAGCAGGTCTCCCAATCTGTGCTGCTCATCCTCCGCAGCTACCTGCCGGGGGTAGCTGAACCACGGGCCGCTGAGCCCCCCAGCTCCTGGCGGATGCTTTTGTCAAGGACCCAGGCCAGAAGCCATCAGCAAGGTCTCCAGCCCGCACCAGGCTTAAAACTTTACAGCCTCATAAATCCCATGGCTGGCGGCATGATTAGGATTGAGTCAAAAATGCAAGAAATTTAATTTCCCGATGCTCAGCCTACAGTGCCTTGTAATCTCACCCCCCAAACCAATAGCCATAATTGTTTGATAACCCCACCATCCGGGTTCCCATTTCCCAGAAATGGTTCCTGGGCCCAGGGAAATAGCCACACTCAGCCCCAGCTCAATGGGACTTGAGCATTGCAATTCGTATTTGGTAGAGTCCTTCTTAACAGCCTGGGCTCTTTGCGGCCGTATCAATACCGAAGACGTTCACCCAGCCGGTGCAGCCAGCAGCAGTGGGTTCAAACAACACGAGGTCAAGGAAGGTGATGGTGGGTTTCGTGGCGCTTCAGGCTCTCCTCCCACACCCGTGTCCTGGATCCCACTTGACCATGGCGTTGGGTCAGTGAGAAGAGTGAAGCAAGAGCTGCTAGCTCCGTCTAACGGAAAGTGAAGCCCAGAAGGGGAACCCTGCCAACTCAGGGAGCTCATCAAAGCCCTAGGACCCCACCCCACATAGCACATTCAAGGAGCAAGCAGCAGCATTCCCCAAGCACACGCCAGGTCAGAATGGCCTCCCACTTCCCATCACGCTGCCTGAAATGCCAGCAGAGAGACCCATTTCTCTGTCTCTGTGTCTCCAAGATGCGTCTGTGACAAACGCATAAAGCCGGGGAGGAATTACAGCTGGGCTTGTTTGTAGAGGGGCACAGCTAGAGAGGGAGTGAGCTATCACTGGGTAGCTGTACAGATAGGGAAACTGAGGCCAGGAATGGAACCGTGACCGACTTTTCTACTTTTACAGGGGGATTTGCCGACCGCAGCCTGATCACAGAGATGACTTGTTTTGGGAATGACATCCAAAGGGAAACAGGAGCCCGGGGTCAGAGGGTGCCAACTTCCCCAGTTTGCCTGAACTCGGATAAGCCAGCAGGAACCATGGGGACCACAATGTGACCCATACTCTAGACCAGACCCCGCTTCCAGTAAGCAACTAAAGGTTTCAGCAAGCCTTAGTCACTCTCACTGGTGAGAAGGGAAGAGAACCTCGTATTTTGCCCTTAAGAAATAGGTGTTGACATGTCTTTGCGTTATTAGAAAAAAATGCCCAGCCAAAAAATAAACCACCACTTTTATTTACAGTGTATTTCCCAGAACTCAGAGAAACACCATGCTTTTCTGCATAGACCTCAGACCAAAGCATCATTTATCACAATACATCATACTTTATAGTGCATAAAACTCTCCCTACCTTATTAAAAAAAAAAACCTACAAGGAATTGCTCACTCTTTACATAAATTACTTAAGAGCACCCTGGTTGAACACATCATTTTGAAAGGATTTCCGTTACTGGGAAGAGCTGTGTCTACCAGTGGTGGTCTTTGCAGAGGCTTGGGGACCAATTAAAATGGGTACGAGAGAAGGAACAAACCATGCTGTGAGAAACAACCCATCCTAGATCAGCCCAGAACAGAATGTGTTGTTCTAAGCACAAAATAAGCCAACTTCTTATTGAATTCAGTCTTTCAAGGTGAGTGACAAATAGGAGCAGTGTTCTTGAATACCTAAGGGCAAGGACTGTATCTAGTTTCGTTCATCACTGTATTCCTGCCACTTTACAGATACTCAATAAATATGAGCTGAAGAAGGAGGGAGGGAGTCTGCACAGAGTGCAAATATAGCTGTTATCTGCTGCTGTAGTAATGCTGTGTAACAAACATCCCCAAACCCCAGTGGTTGAAAACAACGACACTTCCTGTTGCTGCTCAGAAGTCTGCAGGTTGGCTAGCAGGTCTGACCTCAGCCGACCTCACCCATGTGTCTGGTGGTCAACTGGTTGTTGGCCTCAGTTGGTACAACCCGGCTCTCTCCCACGTGCCTCTCACATGCACGTCCCTTTCACTTTCTGGCCTGGGCACATTTTCCAGCTAGCCCAGACATGTTCTCACGGTGACAGGAGCCCATCAGAGCCATGGAGACAGGTAAGCACTTTTTCCAGTCTGCTTTTGCATTCTGCTTGCTAACATGCCTGCCAGTGCAGGAGATACAGGTTCGATCCCTGGGTAGGGAAGATTCCGCTGAAGAAAGAAATGGCGACCCACTCCAGTATTCTTGCCTGGAAAATCCCTTGGACAGAGGAACCTGGCGGGCTACAGGCCACGCGGGGTCGCAAAGTGTGGGACACGACTTAGCAACTACACAGCAACAAATGCTAGCACGCTGCTGGCCAAAGAAAGTCATATGGTCCAGATCCAGAGCGGGAGGGGACCGAGCTTCATAAACGAACTTCATAAACACAGGGAGAACGTTAACTGGGACCATCAGTGCAACCAGCCTACCACAGTAACGGTGCCTGATCCCCGCAGCCCCCACCTCACCCACATGCAGTAATCTTACTCTCATTAAGAAATAGGAAAAAAAACTAAAAATAGAAATAGAAAACAAGACTGTACTGATCCTAAGCCCCCCATCCTGCCCTGTGTGCACAGAGGAAGGAGAACAGAACTAGAAGACACCATCCGCAAACCAAGGAGAAGGCTGTCACCAGAAGCCAGCCCTGTCAGCACCCGGAGCTTGGATTTCCAGCCTCCAGAACCGTGAGTAAGACGCGTTTCTGTTGTTTAAGCTCCCCTCCCCTCCCCCACCCCCACCAGTCTGTGTCTTTTGTCACAGCAGCCCTGGCAAACTAACATAATACACAATTCCATTCGATTTAGAACACCGAACAGAGGCGTGAAACAGAGA
Organism: Ovis canadensis; assembly: GCF_042477335.2. Taxonomy (NCBI): domain Eukaryota; kingdom Metazoa; phylum Chordata; class Mammalia; order Artiodactyla; family Bovidae; genus Ovis; species Ovis canadensis. Next base: position 74,940,230 of record NC_091261.1, on the reverse strand, counting down.
AACCCTTAACCCAGAGAAGGGCAAACAATCTGCGCGTGTGTCGTATTTTACGATTTGCCAAGCCCTGGGCGGCTGGGGAGAGGGACAAATGCTGCCTCCATTTCTCAGATGAGAAGACTGGGGCTGAGAGAGGCTCAGAGACTTGCCCGAGGTCACACAGTGACGAGAGAACACCAGGTCAGTCTGGGATTTTGAGAGCAGCCTTTCCAGTATGTCCCAGCATCTCCCACCTTCAGCCGGGTCTGTACCGGAGGAGGTGGGGCCCTGCTTCCATCCAGTGAGATCCACCAGCCAGCCCGGGCCTCTTCTTTGCAGCCCCACCCTCAGCTGCTGGAGGCTCTCCCCTGGTGCTTGCAGGGGCCAGCACTGCCTGAGCGCTTCTCCCAGGAAGCCCTTAGCTGATGACTGTCAGGGCCGTCTGTGTGACTGTGCCCAGAGATAAATCTGGGAAGCCCAGCTCTCTTCCTGGGACGTCACTCACCCGCCCGGGCTCCCCCACGGATCGGGCTGAGGCTTCCCTCCCCGCGGCTTTGCTGAGGCTGTACCTTGTCTGGCGTCCTTCCTGTCCCCGCCCTGCCTCGCTCACTCCCCTGAGACACACAGATCCTTGTCTCTGGGCCTTCTGGAAAGCCCAGCCCAAGACCAAGTCCCCTTGGCTTGATTGCCACTTGGGTGCAAGAGCTGGACTTGGGCCCCAGTCGTTGTTTTGTATATAGGTTCATGTGTATTATTTTTTTAGATTCCACACATAGGTGATATCACAGAGTATCTGTCTCTGTCTGACTTGTTTCACTCAGCCTCTACTAACCTTTAGGGCCATCCGTGTTGCTGCAAATGGCAACATTCCATTCTTTTCTGCGGCTGAGTAATATTCCATTGAATATACACAGATCACATTTTCTTAAGCCAGTCGTCTGCTGATGAGCACTTGGGTTGCTTTCCCGTATCTTTTCAAACTCGTTTTCACTTTTTTCCTGGATGCATATCCGGGATTGGAATTGCTGCTTCATATGGTAATTCTGCTTTTAGTTTTTTTAAGGACGCTCCAAGCTGTTTTCCATGGTGGCTGCACCAGTTAACATTCCCAGAAACAGTGTACAAGGGTTCCCTTTCCTCCACATCCTCTCCAACACATATTATTTCCTTGGAAGAAATATCTATATAGGTCTTCTGCTCATTTCTTGATTGAGTTATTTGAGATTTTTGATACTGAACTGTTTGTATTAATGTATTTTGGAAATTAATACCCTCTCAGTTGTGTTGTTTGTAAATATTTTCTCCCATTCTGTAGGGTTTTTTTTTTTTCATTTTGTTGATTGTTTCTTCTTTAATTTTTATTTATTTGGCTGTGCCAGGTCTTAGTTGTGGCATGCGGGATCTGGTTCCCTGACCAGTCCGATTAGATTGCATCTGTTCATTTTTGTTTTTATTTCTTTTGTCTTGGGAGACTGATCTAAGGAAATATTGCTACGATTTACATCAAAAGAATGTCTTGCCTCTGTCCTCTCCTAGTTTTGTGGTGTTGTCTAACATTAAGGTCTTTAAACCATTTTAAGTTTGCTTTCATGTACAGTGCAGGGGAATATTCACATTTCACTGTGGTCCAGTAGCTTTCCCAGCACCACTTGTAGAAGAGGTTGTCTCTTCTCCATTGCATATTCTTGCTGCCTTTGTTAACTGCCTGTAGGTGCATGGATTTATCTCTGGGCACAGTCACACAGAGGGTAGCCTGCACTCTACCCCCCAGGGAGGTCTGGGGACACTGCAGCTGCCCCATCTTAGAGCTGACCAGGCCAGAGGCGAGGGAGCTGAAGTATTTACGCTCCACTCCTGGACACCACACCCCTGCGTCATTGACTAAGGGCTGCCCAGGGGTAGGGAAACTTAAGTCCCCGGCAGAACGGATTCTGGCAGCATGAGGCTGGTATGCCAGTAAAGAGCTCAGGTGCTGGTCGTTGGAGACTTTTGGAAGGCAGTGCATCTGAAAACAGGAAACCGGCCCCGGAGGTGCACAGGGCCCTGACTGTGATGGCTGCGGAGGCATCAGGAAACGTGCACAGGGGTTCTGGGGTTGGCGGCGATTGGGGTTGGTTGGGGGGACTTGGCATATGACACCCAAGGACCCAGGATGCTAAACACTATACGATGTCCGTCCTAGTCCCACACAGTGAAATGTCATTTCACTCCAAAGGTCAGCCTCGCAGATGAACACATATTTACTTCCAACCCCTCATTTGACAGATGGAGAAACTGAAGCCCAGAGAGGGAAAGTGACTTGCCCAAGGACACACTGCCATGAAAGATGCAAAGCTGGGGAACCGGAACTCTAACTCGCTTCCCAGTAGCCCTCGAGTCTTCATTCCTCCTGAAACGTAAAAGAGAACGTTCTAAACCCCACGTGCAGAAATCCCTTCTGGAATTCTCGCAGGGGCAGCCAACCCCTTGTCCTGCCTGGGCGCAGTGAGGAGAAACTAAACTGGAAGACCTCAGAAGCTAGTGCCCAAAGCAGATGTGCAAACACAGATAAGGGAGACAGAGCTTCCACCAGACAAATTCACACCCTGCTCAGTTTAGACATTAAAATGAACTAACTTAATTTCATGCCATATGCAAATCCTTACCAGCTGTCGGCTCTGTAATCACAGGAGACTTAATGTAATAACTAAACAAGAACAAAAATGCAGCGAATGCAGGCTCTGGGCAAGTCCATTGACAGCGGGTTTTATGTTCCTGGAAGCTAAGCAAGCACACAGCATTCATGGGGGACAGCTGGAAGCAGCGACGTGCCCAAACTCCTGCCGTCTCTTTCAAAACAGTGCCTGCAACGCTAAAATAGTGGCCGAAGACTGGTCTGGCCGCTGTGTACCCTGAGCCCTCGTAGACCGTGAACATCCCCATCAAGATCTCACGGATGCTCTCCCGTTGTCAAGGTTCAGTGCAGTCCAGCCATCCAGACCGAGGGCTCAGAGGAAACAAAAGTTGCCTCAGGTTCAGTGGATTTGAGTCCCACCTCCTTCCCCCCTTCACCAAAGGGACAGGAAGATGGCTGCTGGGGGCTGGGGGCAGGGCAGCTGGGCTTCCTGCCCAAGGACCCCGGTTCCTCTGGCTATCCCAGCTCATAATCATTATCGCCAACATTTATCAAATGCTCACCGTGGGCCAAAAGCCAAGCACACTTCCTGTGCACGGCCTCCATGTTCCCCAAAGCACGGAGGATGATTTAAGGTCATTTGTTCATTTATTCATTCAACAAACCTTTACTACGCATCTGCAGTGTACCAGGCACTGGGCTGGAGGTCTGTCAGAAAGCAAAATACGTAAAAATTCCTGGCCTTGTTTAAGAAGCTTAATTTCTGGGACAATCACTTTTTAAGTATCATTATAGTGTATGTTAGGGAAAACCCCTTTGAACCCCGTGATGTCACCAGTATCATTGCCTTAGGATGAAACTCTGTGTTTAAAGGATGATTTAAAGAGACATGTTGGAAGAGGTCCAATGGTTAAGACTCTGCCTTCCACTGCACAGGGTGTGGGTTCAATCCCCGGTCGGGGAACTAAGATCCCGCATTTCATGGGGTACAGTCAAAAACTGGAGGGGAAAAAAGTAAATCATAGAACAGATGATTCAAGATGGAAGGCAGGAGGAGAAGGGGGCGGCAGAGGATGAGATGGTTGGATAGCATCACTGACTCAGTGGACATGAATTTGAGCAAACTCCAGGAGATAGTGGAGGACAGGGGAGCCTGGCCTGCTGCCGTCTGTGGGTTCACAAGGAGCTGGACACGACTCAGTGACTAAACAACACTACAAAATCATAAAACAGATGATTCACAGGTGGGCTAAAAGCATGATGAGGTTTCTTTTCCAGTGTGTGTGTGTGTGTGTGTGCACGCTTAGTTGCTCAGTCGTGTCTGACTTTTGCAGCCCCATGGACTGTAGCCCACCAGGCTCCTTGTCCATGGGATTCTCCAAGCAAGAATACTGGAGTGCGCTGCAGTTCCTCCTCCAGGGGATCTTCCCAACCCAGGGATCAAACTCGAGTTTCTGGCATTTCCTGCACGGGCACACAAATTCTTTACCACTCAGCCACCTAGGAAGCAGATTATTTTCACATGCAATCCTGATATAGGTGTTATTGTTAGCCCCACTTTACAGCTAGAGAAACTGAGGCTCAGGCAGGTGGAGTCAGTCGCCGGAGTTGCATAGCTGGGACATGGTGGAGTTCAGATTTGAACCCAGGTCAGTGTTCAGAGTCAGTGTTTTATCCACCAGGCTGGGCCAAGGCCATCCATCTGTGGCCTGTGTCATTCTGACACTCAGCTCCCTGCTGCCAGCGACCAAAAGTCCCTTCACACGTGGCTTGTATCTCTCGAAGAGAAACCTCATGGACGAACATGAGGGCCAGGGTTGGCAGCCTCGGAAGAACCTGCCTCCTTCCATCCATCTCCAACCCCGGTGGCTAACTTGGCAGCTGTACCTCCCTCCAGACATAGCGAATTGTTCTTAAAGAGAATGGAGACGCCTTTGTCAGAGAAACCATGGAGAAGCTTAAGGAAGCAAAGAAGAATAAAAACGCTGAAAGGAGCCAGTCACAAAAGACCACATATTGTATGATTCCATTTCTAGGAATTGTCCAGAATAGAGAAATTTACACAGACAGAAAATAGATCACCGGGGGCTGAGGAAGGACAGTGCGGGAGAAATGAGAGTGACTGCTGAAAGGGATGGGGGTTTCTTTTCAGGGGGAGTGATAAAAAGTCCTAAAATTGACTGTGGGGATGGCTTTACAATTCTGTGCTCAGCCACCTCTGACTCTTTGCAACCCGATGGACTATAACCCGCCAGGCTCCTCTGTCTAGGGGATTCTCCAGGCTAGAATATGGAGTGGGTTGCCGTGCCCTACCTCCAGGTATCTTCCCGACCCAGGGATTGAACCCAGGTCTCTGCATTGTGGGGATGGCTTTACAATTCTAAGTGTATTAAAAAAACATGGAATCGCATACATTTAAATGGGTGGACTGTGCTGTGCAAATTGTATCTCAGAAAGCCTTTTTTTTTTTTTTTAAGTTGCCTTGGCTCTAAACTGATGCCTCTAATTCCTCTAAGAGTTCCAAACCCTCCACCATCTCCCTGATTAGGGCCGCACTCATTTCACAGTAATTTTTAACAAGCATTTCCTCAACACCTGAAAAAGACGCTTTGATGTCCCTCCAAAGGCCTCCTAGGAATTCTTATCTAAAAGCTTGGCTTTCTTGGCTAGCAAGGGACCCATGTTAATTTCCATGTCAACACGTTACTATGGCAACAGGAAGCTTTCACCGAGAGCTTTTAGGATGCACCCAAAAGGCCTGCTTTCTGAACCCAGGTGGTCTGCAGCCTTCTACCCAGCATCTCCCAGGCACCAGATGCCTAGCCGATGGACGCGGCAGGAAGGGCAACCTGGAATCAGGTGAGGCGGGGAAATCTGAGGATGCGGGCGGTGGCACCTCAGGGTCCACACTCCATGCTGGTTAGTGGTCACCCTGAGTCGCCAGCACCGTGTGGGAAGAGGCGACGGTGTCAGCCGCAACTTTTAGAAGCTGTGGTCTAAAGCAGGGTCTCGAGTATCAGAGCCGGTCTCCACATCAACATGACCATGTTTTCAGGCAGGAGTAGGCAAGGCAGCTCCTGGGGCCAATGAGAGTGACATGGCTAGAAAGCTTTCATTAAGCAACTGGAGGAATGGCAGTTGGTAACTGGGAGCCCACTGTTCTCACAGGTGGAGAAACTCACACCTGCAAAGACTCCCTGCCCGGGGAACCTGCAGTCCAAGCTGCCGTGCTGTTGGGCAGACCTCTTGGGACCAGGAGGGGCAGGGGCCGTGGGTGTAGGGTCAGCAGCTTCCCAGATGGTCCCCAGTGATTTCCACTTCTCCATTAACCTTAGGTAGTCCCCTCCCACACTTTTTACCAAGTTTGGTCTGTGTTGTGACCAATAGAGCCTGGCAGAAGTGACAGTGTGTGACTTCCGTTAAGCTGCTAAGTGTGGGGGCTATTTGTTATGGAGCAATGGATAACTGAGGTAGAACAGATCCAGATGCCCCTCGGATAGCCAGAGATTGTCTTGAGAATAAAAGATGGCTTTTGAAGAGTTTTCCCTCCCTGCTCCTCACTCCTTTTCCCAAAGTGCTTTGACCTGAGAAAGTGTTGTGTTGGCGGATAAGGAATCTAGAGACTTGGATATGTGTCAGGGCTCCGTCTTTCCCATCAGCCTCAGCTTCCACCATAAAATTGAGCAGTTCAAGTGTGACCTGTTGGCTCTGAAATTGTAGCGTCTCCTAGTGGTTAAAGGGCCTCCCTGGTGGTTCAGATGGTAAAGAGTCCGCCTGCAATGCGGGAGACCTGGGTTTGATCCGTGGCTTGGGAAGATCCCCTGGAGAAGGGAAGGGCCATCCAGTCCAGTCTTCTTGCTTGGAGAATCCCATGGACAGAGGAGCCTGGCGGGCTACCGGCTGTGGGGTCCCAAAGAGTCGGACACAACTGAGCTACTTTCACTTCCACTTTTCACTGGTGGTTAAAACTGTAACTTCTGAGTCAGGAAGACTGCTTGCAAACTTTGACTCTGCCACATGCTTGCTGTGTGACCTCAGGCTAGTGCCCTAACGTCTCTGAGCCTCAGTTGCTCCTTCTATAAAGTGGGTTTAAGGATATCTACTTCATGGCATCATTACAAAACTCCATTAAAATAATACATATAAACTACTTAGCACACAGTAAGTGCTTAACGAATGGGAGTTGCCACTACTAATGATGAGATATTGTGACAGCTACAATTATTTCCTCTTCTAGTTAAGAGGAGATGATTGATGAGATGGTTGGATGGCATCACCGACTCAATGGACATGAGTTTGAGCAAGCTCTGAGAGTGGATGATGGACAGGGAAGCCTGGCGTGCTGCAGTCCATGGGGTCACAAAGAGCCGGACATGGCCGAGTGACTGAACTGAACTACTTAGGATGCAGAGAGTTTGAGTGGTTGCTTCTGGTGGGGGATAGGGGTAGGTACAGGGATTGGCAGCTTGAGAGGGAGTTCCAGTAATCTTCTCTATCTCTAAAGGAGCTTGCATTACACTAGAAATACACTAGTCGAAATCATCAATGGTAGGCCTAAAGATTTGTAATTTTATTGTATTTTTTAAGTAAGCAAATATTGAATCCTACATAATAATAAAAATCTGTTAAGAATTAAGGGGAGTTTTGGAGGACTTTATTGGTCTGCATATGAAAAAGCAGAGACATTACTTTGCCAACAAAGGTCCATCTAGTCAAGGCTATGGTTTTTCCAGTAGTCATGTATGGATGTGAGAGTTGGACTAAAAAGAAAGCCAAGTGACAAAGAATTGATGCTTTTGAACTGTGGTGTTGGAGAAGACTCTGGAGAGTCCCTTGGACTGCCAGGAGATCCAACCAGTCCATCCTAAAGGAAATCAGTCCTGAATATTCATTGGAAGGACTGATGCTGAAGCTGAAACTCCAATACTTTGGCCATCTGATGCGAAGAGCTGACTCGTTTGAAAAGACCCTGATGCTGGGAAAGATTGAAGGCCGGAGGAGAAGGGGTCAACAGAGGATGAGATGATTGGATGGCATCACCAACTCAATGGACATGAGTTTGAGTGAAGTCCAGGAGCTGGTGATGGACAGGGAGGCCTGGCATGCTGCATCCATGGGGGTCGCAGAGTCAGACACAACTGAGCAGCTGAACTGAACTGACTGATCTGGAGCAGGCCAAGGTAGGGGTGCTATTTATTTATTTATCTGGCTGTGCCAGGTCTTAGTTGCAGCATGTGGAATCTAGTGCCCTGACTAGGGATCGAACCCAGGCCCCCTCCACAGGGAGTGCAGAGTCTTAGCCACTGGACCACAGAGGCGTCCAGTCTTAGTAGGGGTACATCTTTAAAAGTTCCCCGGGTGATTCTTTGAGAAACTGCCAGAGAGAAACTTCAACACATGTGCCCTGAAAGTTATACAAGAATCACACTGCAGTGCCACTTGTAATGGGGAAAGGTTACTTGTAACAGCGAAAGATTAGAAGCAATCCAAGTACCCACGGATAGGTAAGTGGAAAATTGCTGAATATTATTTAGAAATACATATGTATGAATGAAGGCAAGAAGCCATGCATGAGTATAATAAGCTTTGAATTCAAGATAGTAGTTACCCCTGGGAGGGGAAGGGTGTGTGTGGGAGGGGCGCTTCCTTGGGGCTTTGTATGGTGCATTTGTAATACGACATGGTATTTCTTAAACTGGGTGGCAGGTATGCAGGTGCTTATTGTATTATCCATGCATTCTGGGTGCCTGAAATCTTTCTTAAACACAGATGGGCATAGAAAAATATCAAGGGCAATTGTGCATGAGTGATTTTCTTCTTATTGCTTTTAACTTTACCAATTTTCTTACCTACCATCTTCCTCCCTTTCTTTATTTTTTTTTAAAGTTTATTTATTTATTTTGGCTGCACCAGGTCTTAACTGCAGAATGTAGGGTCTTTCAATTATGACATGTGGGATCTAGCTCCTTAACAAGGGATCAAAACTGGGCCCCCTGCATTGGAAGCATGGAGTCTTAGCCACTGGACCACAGGGAAGTCTCTTCTCATTGTTGTTTATTTGTGCCTTCTGTTACATCTATAATAACCCCATCTTGCTTTTAAGAAATAATGTCATTGATTTGTTAACAAGAAAAAATAGGTTTAATTTTTTGAAAGTAGGACCTATGGCTTCCCCAAGTGACTTGCTCTGAGAATACTTCCTTGCATGTCTGAGATCCATTCAGTGGTGAAAATCAATCCGACACCCCATGACCTGAGATGCGTCCTAAATCCAGGGCATGAGCCATCAGCCCAGGGACACCTACACAGGGTCTTCAAACTCCTGTCTCTGGGGTAGGAGGGGAATGCCTCAGAAACTGGGCCTGACCACACTGAGCTTAATAAGAAGGACTGATCAGTACTCAGAGAGAAGGCCTGCTGAGGCCTCTTCAGCCTTAGGTTGTGTTAATCATCCAGTCATGCCCGACCCTTTACGACCCCATGGACTGTAGCTCGCCAGGCTCCTCTGTCCACGGGATTCTCCAGGCAAGGATACTGGAGTGGGTTGCCATTTCCTTTTCCAGGGGATCTTCCCGACCCAGGGATTGAACCCAGGTCTCCTGCATTACAGAGTCTTTACCACCTGAGCTACAGGGAAATGAAAAAATCCAGGCAAAGGAGTAAGAGTGAGGAGAGTCCCAGCTCAAGAGAATTTTCTTTTAAATGAAGTTGAATCATCCGGATTTCACCTCTGCCAGGAGGAAGCATTTGACTGCTGTTTCTTAAAGATGCATAAGGGCTTTCTGGTTTGTTTTGCTTTGCATAATGGACACATCTCCCAGGCAGCCACTTCCCAGGTTCTTTGTCAAGAGTCAAGGTAAGCGTTTAGAAAACCGCTCCGTGGACCACGGGGAGGCAATTTCCACCAAATACAGAGTGCTTAAGATGGAGAAAGCCCGCTTTTCAATACCGCTTCAGGGACCATATTTTGTGCACAGCTGAATGTAGACAGAAAATTGAGTGGGATCTCCTGACCGGGGATTGAATGGAAGAAGCGATGACAAGTGAGGTACTGCCCCCTGGTGTCCATAGACAGTAGTGCCTCCATTTGCTAAAAAGGTCTTGTGTGTTACCAGTAATTCTGTGTTCTCTACCACTATCTCCGCATACGTTTTAAAAGCCTACAACAGGGATTACAATCTGGCAGCCCTCTGTAGCCAGTGGGCAGACAGGCCAATTGTTTAAAACAAATAAGGACATTTTTATTTAAAACCTAGGCCTGATGTTTCTTTGGAGAAACTGGAAAAATCTGTCAACTTTTGGGCTGCACCCAGCATCATCAACATAGGCGAGATGGGATTTCCCTAGTGGCTAAGGCCCCAATGCAGGGGCCTGGGGTTCAATCCCTGGTCAGGGAAACAGAAGGCTAGAGCTGAGAACCGCTGCCCGCTTTGGACTACTGTTCTTTCTCCACACTCCCCACCTCTCCCTAGCATCTTACTCCCAGGCAGTATGTCTCATTATTGGTTCTTGAATGGCTTCCAGATTTGCTACCACGTTCCTAGCTCATTAAAGAGTTTATACTTGGTGTTCCAAGGAAGGGAGAGAGGACGATGTCTTTAAAAGCAGGTGATTACATCCTCTTATGCCAGGCAGGGGATGGGGTTCACAAGCTCCATGATACCAGCTCAGCGACAGGGTCAGTGTCCTGCTCAAGGTCGTCCAGCCAGGACGTGGAGGACCCTGCACTTGAATACACACATCTGTCCAGCCCAGAGCCTCACCGCTTTCCACTCCATCTGCTGTCCTCCATAATTAGCTGGCCAAGAAGGCCCTCCTCTGGGGAGGGTTTCTTATAAGGACATCACTGCTTGCACCATCCAAAGTGAGATTCAGGGGGAGGTAATAATGTTTATGGCCTTTGTTCAAAAGAGAGAAACAAGAAATAACCACCATCCTGATTGTGTTTCCTAAACACTCCACGGTTTGTCCTGCTTCCGATATTTCTTGCTCAAGTCCACAAGATCTCTCAACCTCTGCTAAGTGCTCCGCCCCACGCCAAGGGCGGGGAGTTGGTGGAAACAGGGCCAGTTAGCAGATATAAACAGGGATGCAAAGGGCCAGGGTCAGAGCTGTTGGGTCCCTCAGCTTGCTGTGCCCCACTTTGTGACAGGGACCTGGACGCTTCCCACTATGCTCTGGGTCAATGGCTTCCCTAAACTAGAAACAGACTGACACCCACAAAAGGCCAGTGGGGTCTATCCCCACTGACCGGAGCAGCCAAAAGGGACGTCCTTGAGGCCAAGTCAGTTGCTTAATGCAACTCAGTTCCCAAGTAGTAAATAGAGCTGGGATTTGAACCCAGGGCTGGTGACTCCGTTGGTGACACAACCACTGCTGGGAACTGGTTCCCCGGGGGGATATGAGTCACAGAGGAAGGAGGTCGGATCTTAAAGGGTTCAGTTCAGTTCAGTCGCTCAGTCGTGTCCGACTCTCTGCAACCCCATGAATCGCAGCACACCAGGCCTCCCTGTCCATCACCAGCTCCCAGAGTTCACACAGACTCACGTCCATCGATTCAGTGATGCCATCCAGCTATCTCATCCTCTGTCGTCCCCTTCTCCTCCTGCCCTCAATCCCTCCCAGCATCAGAGTCAACTCTTCGCATGAGGTGGCCGAAGTACTGGAGTTTCAGCTTTAGCATCATTCCTTCCAAAGAAATCCCAGGGTTGATCTCCTTCAGAATGGACTGGTTGGATCTCCTTGCAATCCAAGGGACTCTCAACAGTCTTCTCCAATACCACAGTTCAAAAGCATCAGTTCTTTGGCGCTCAGCCTTCTTCACAAGTCTAGCTCTCACATTCATACATGACTACTGGAAAAACAATAGCCTTGACTAGATGGACCTTTGTTGGCAAATAATGTCTCTGCTTTTGAATATGCTGTCTAGGTTGGTCATAATTTTTCTTCCAAGGAGTAAGCATCTTTTAATTTCATGGCTGCAGTCACCATCTGCAGTGATTTTGGAGCCCAAAAAAATAAAGTCTGACCCTGTTTCCACTGTTTCCCCATCTATTTCCCATGAAGTGATGGGACCAGATGCCATGATCTTTGTTTTCTGAATGTTGAGCTTTAAGCCAACTTTTTCACTCTTCTCTTTCACTTTCATCAAGAGGCTGTTTAGTTCCTCTTCACTTTCTGCCTTAAGGGTGGTGTCATCTGCATATCTGAGGTGATTGATATTTCTCCTGGCAATCTTGATTCCAGCTTGTGTTTCTTCCAGCCCAGCGTTTCTCATGATGTACCCTGCATATAAGTTAAATAAGCAGGGTGACGATATACAGCCTTGACGTACTCCTTTTCTTATTTGGAACCAGTCTGTTGTTCCATGTCCAGGTCTAACTGTTGCTTCCTGACCTGCATACAGGTTTCTCAAGAGGCAGGTCAGGTGGTCTGGTATTCCCATCTCTTTCAGAATTTTCCACAGTTTATTGTGATCCACACAGTCAAAGGCTTTGGCATAGTCAATAAAGCAGAAATAGATGTTTTTCTGGAACTCTCTTGCTTTTTCCATGATCCAGCGGATGTTGGCAATTTGATCTCTGGTTCCTCTGCCTTTTCTAAAACCAGCTTGAATTTCAGGGAGTTCACGGTTCACGTATTGCTGAAGCCTGGCTTGGAGAATTTTGAGCATTACTTTATTAGCATGTGAGATGAGTGCAATTGTGCGGTAGTTTGTGCATTCTTTGGCATTGCCTTTCTTTGGAATTGGAATGAAAACTGACCTTTTCCAGTCCTGTGGCCACTGCTGAGTTTTCCAAATTTGCTGCCATACTGAGTGCAGCACTTTCACAGCATCATCTTTCAGGATTTGAAACAGCTCAACTGGAATCCCATCACCTCCACTAGCTTTGTTCGTAGTGATGCTTTCTAAGGCCCCCTTGACTTCACATTCCAGGATGTCTGGCTCTAGATGTGTGATCACACCATCGTGATTATCCGGGTCGTGAAAACCTTTTTTGTACAGTTCTTCCATGTATTCTTGCCACCTCTTCTTAATATCTTCTGCTTCTGTTAGGTCCATACCATTTCTGTCCTTTATCGAGCCCATCTTTGCATGAAATGTTCCCTTGGTATCTCTAATTTTCTTGAAGAGATCTCTAGTCTTTCCCATTCTGTTGTTTTCCTCTATTTCTTTCATTGATCGCTGAAGAAGGCTTTCTTATCTTTTCTTGCTATTCTTTGGAACTCTGCATTCAGATGCTTATATCTTTCCTTTCCTCCTTTGCTTTTCGCCTCTCTTCTTTTCACAGCTATTTGTAAGGCCTTCCCAGACAGCCATTTTGCTTTCTTGCATTTCTTTTCCATGGGGATGGTCTTGATCCCTGTCTCCTGTACAATGTCATGAACCTCATTCCATAGTTCATCAGGCACTCTATCTATCAGATCTAGGCCCTTAAATCTATTTCTCACTTCCACTGTATAATCATAAGGGATTTGATTTAGGTTATACCTGAATGGTCTAGCGGTTTTCCCTACTTTCTTCAATTTCAGTCTGAATTTGCAATAAGGAGTTCATGATCTGAGCCACAGTCAGCTCCTGGTCTTGTTTTTGTTGACTGTATAGAGCTTCTCCATCTTTGGCTGCAAAGAATATAATCAGTCTGATTTCAGTGTTGACCATCTGGTGATGTCCATGTGTAGTCTTCTCTTATGTTGTTGGAAGAGGGTGTTTGCTATGACCAGTGCATTTTCTTGGCAAAACTCTATTAGCCTTTGCCCTGCTTCATTCCACATTCCAAGGCCAAATTTGCCTGTTACTCTAGGTGTTTCTTGACTTCCTACTTTTGCATTCCAGTCCCCTATAATGAAAAGGACATCTTTTTGGGGTGTTAGTTCTAAAGGTCTTGTAGGTCTTCATAGAACCGTTCAACTTCAGCTTCTTCAGCATTACTGGTTGGGGCATAGACTTGGATTACCGTGATATTGAATGGTTTGCCTTGGAAACGAACAGAGATCATTCTGTCGTTTTTGAGATTGCATCCAAGTACTGCATTTCAGACTCTTTTGTTGACCATGATGGCTACTCCATTTCTTCTGAGGGATTCCTGCCCGCAGTAGTAGATATAATGGTCATCTGAGTTAAATTCACCCATTCCAGTCCATTTTAGTTCGCTGATTCCTAGAATGTCGACGTTCACTCTTGCCATCTCTTGTTTGACCACTTCCAATTTGCCTTGATACATGGACCTGACATTCCAGGTTCCTATGCAATATTGCTCTTTACAGCATTGGACCTTGCTTCTATCACCAGTCACATCCACAGCTGGGTATTGTTTTTGCTTTGGCTCCATCCCTTCATTCTTTCTGGAGTTATTTCTCCACTGATCTCCAGTAGTATATTGGGCACCTACCGACCTGGCGAGTTCCTCTTTCAGTTTCCTATCATTTTGTCTTTTCATACTGTTCATGGGGTTCTCAAGGCAAGAATACTGAAGTGGTTTGCCATTCCCTTCTCCAGTGGACCACATTCTGTCAGACCTCTCCACCATGACCCGCCCATCTTGGGTTGGCCCGCGGGCATGGCTTAAAGTGTCCAGCCTACTACAAATCCCAAACTCGATGGTAAAAGTAAGGAAAGTTGTCTCCATTTTGCAGATGGAGACACTGAGGCTTGGAGCCACTTGCCTCAGCTCACATGGAGCGGAGAGAACACAGGCTGAATTTGAGCCCAGGTCTCCCTGACTCCAGAATCTGTACTGCTAACAACAACTTAATGCCTGGCACTTTGGGGCATGTCTTGGAGGTTTGATTTTAATATTTGTGAGCTAAGATGGAGATTTCCACTCTCTGTTTGCTGTCAGATAGGAAGATCTAGATGCAGGAGTTAAACAACACTACTCTAGGACACTGCTTCCTGAGGGGGTTAAAAATTCCTCCCGTGAAGTTTGGAGAAATTCTGGCAAAAGATTTGAGGGGCCCTCCGCCAAAGGAGGAAGCCCTGCTCCAGTGCTGTGGACGGTCCTCTGATGTCCAATAAAACAAATACCTCAGACCAGAATAGAGTATCAATTTTGAACTTTTTTGATTGAAAGAGGCTGTGGGGGGTGGGGGAGTGGGGGCAGTCGAAGAGAAAGGCAGAGTTCTCAGCCCTCTGTGAAATACTCGGTTCTGAACCCTCACGGGGATAGAGAGACTTGCTCCCCGACAGAAAGGAAGCTCTAGACCCACGGGGATTCCTGGGGGGGGGGGGGGGGGGGCTGGGTTCTGCCACATTCAGATCCCCAACTTTGGACTTATAGTGAAACTCGTTTAGGAAGCTCTTAGAGGAGACAATGAGCCTCTAGACTGAAATCTTAAAGAATAAACATCCAGAAAACCAGCTCCATCCTCTCTGGATCAGACCTTATGAGGAACATGATGGGGAAACACAAACCGTGCTCGCCACAGAAGAAAAACCGGGACCAAGATCATCCAAACCTTGGCTGGTTCCAGAAGTTCCACTGACTTCTGCAAGGGGGCAGTGAGCCCCTTATGGAATCTCAAGTTTCTTTTCAGAAAGAAGCTGTGAGAAAGAAGTTGAGGTGAGCACAATTGCTACAGAGGTGGCAATTGTCTTCTGGTAATCCTCAGAGGGCAATTTGCTTTTTTCTTTAACATCTGTTTGTTTATTTGGCTGCACCGGGTCTTGGTTATATCAGTCAGTATCTTTCATTGTGACCCGGGGGCCCAGTAGCTGTGGAACGCAGGCTTAGTTGCTCTTAAGCATGTGGAATTTTAGTCCCCCAACCAGGAATTGAACCCATGTCCCCCACATTACAAGGTAGATTCTTTTTTTCTTTTTCTAGATTTTATTTATCATTACTTTAAAATTGTATTTATTCATTTATTGGCTGCACTCTCTTTGTTGATGAGCACCAGCTTTCGTTAGTTGCTGCAAACAAGGGCTACTCTCTAATTACTGTGCATGGGATTCTCATTGCAGTGGCTTCTCTCTTTCTATTTTTTAATTAATGTTAATCGCTTCCCTGGTGGCTCAGAGGTTAAAGCGTCTGCCTCCAATGCGGGAGACCCGGGTTCGATCCCTGGGTTGGGAAGATGCCCTGGAGAAGGAAATGGTAATCCACTCCAGTATTCTTGCCTGGAGAACCCCATGGTCGGAGAAGCCTGGTAGGCTACATACAGTCCATGGGGTCACAAAGAGTCGGACACGACTGTGTGACTTCACTTTTCACTTTCAATCACTTTACAGAATTGTGTTGGTTTCTACCAAACATTACTATCTCCTGTTGCTGAGCACAGGCTCTTGAGCGCACAGGCTCAGTAGTAGGCACATGGGCATTGTTGCCCCGAGGCATGTGGGATCTTCCCCAAGCAGTAATCAAACCCATGTACCCTGCATTAGCAGGTGGATTCTTAACCCCTGGACCGCCAAGGAAGTCCCAGAACACAATTTAATTAACCTGTTAGTGACAGCTTACGGTGAATGATGTTGGATTCATGATCTCTGCAGATTTAACTTCGGGACGAGGGACCAGGCTTGACCGCTCAAGAGGTTTTGTGTAGCAGAGTTTTATTAAATTATAAAAAGGGACAGAGAAATCTTCTGCCACAGACATCAGAAAGGGGAAGGAGAGGGCCCTGCTCACTAGTCTTATCAAGGCCTGATACACTTTTACCAGACCCACTCCCACAACAGACATCTTAAGATAACAGCATTAGTCAGAAGTTTCTTGTTAAGAAGGTGCTATGTGTCCTTGAGCAAGATATTGTTATATAATTATTAGTCCAGAGCTTAAGGAAAAACAAACCCTTGAGCAAGATGAGTTGTTTTGTTGTGTGATCATGAGCTCTGGGCTTAAAGCAGTTCAGTTCAGTTCAGTCGCTCAGTCGTGTCCGACTCTTTGCGACCCCATGAATTGCAGCACGCCAGGCCTCCCTGTTCATCACCATCTCCCGAAGTTCACTCAGACTCACGTCCATCGAGTCCGTGATGCCATCCTGCCATCTCATCCTCTGTCGTCCCCTTCTCCTCCTGCCCTCAATCCCTCCCAGCATCAGAGTCTTTTCCAAGGAGTCAACTCTTCGCATGAGGTGCCCAAAGTACTGGAGTTTCAGCTTCAGCAGCATTCCTTCCAAAGAAATCCCAGGGTTGATCTCCTTCAGAATGGACTGGTTGGATCTCCTTGCAGTCCAAGGGACTCTCAAGAGTCTTCTCCAACACCACAGTTCAAAAGCATCAATTCTTCAGCACTCAGCCTTCTTCACAGTCCAACTCTCACATCCATACATGACCACAGGAAAAACCATAGCCTTGACTAGACGGACCTTAGTCGGCAAAGTAATGTCTCTGCTTTTGAATATGCTATCTAGGTTGGTCATAACTTTTCTTCCAAGGAGTAAGCGTCTTTTAATTTCATGGCTTAAAGCAAGTTCGTCTTAAAGACTGTTGTCATAACAACTCAGAGTTTAAGAAAAAAACGCTTTATGAGACTAATACAAAAGTGACATGAAAGTGAAAGGCGCTCCGACGGGTCTGACTCTTTGCAACCCCATGGACTATACAGTCCACAGAATTCTCCAGGCCAGCATACTGGAGTGGGTGGCCTTTCCCTTCTCCAGGGGATCTTCCCAATCCAGGGATCGAACCCAGGTCTCCCACACCTCAGGCAGATTCTTTACCAGCTGAGCCAGCAAAGAAGCCCAAGCAATGTAGGAAAAAAAGTCCTTTTCTGCTCTTTGAGAACCCCAGACCCCTTTCTCCTCCTCAAGGGCCCTGGACTCCTTATCAACCTACCTTAAGAATTAACTCTCTCATTTGGATACCAGGATGATTCTTCTCTTGTTATGCCTTCTCTTGGCTTCGACCCTCCCAGGCCTGGAAGGACAATTCAGCCATTACCTACTTGTGCCAAAGTTTGAAAAGTGCTCATCTCTCTAGCTGTTGGACATGTCATCCAAAATCTTTTTTCTGTATTGGACCATGCTGATTCCTTTAATGTGCCTCTCATTAATTTTCTGACTCTCCCTAACTTCACTTTGTCTTCACAAGCAAGGCTGTGCTAAGTCGCTTCAGTCATGTTGGACTCCTTGTGACCCCCATGGACTATAACCCTCCAGGCTCCTCTGTCCATGGGATTCTCCAGGCCAGAATCCTGGAGTGGGTTGCCATTTCCTTCTCCATTCACAAGCAATAAATTGGGCTAATAAAAAATTTCCTGTCCCGTTTTTTTCTTGACTAAGCTGAAATTTGGTCCTCTCCTTGCGTTCTTAGATTCTAAAGTCATGGTTTTGTTTTTGTTTTTTAATGTGGACCTTTTTTTTAAAAGTCTGTATTGAATTTATTACAATATTGTTTCTGTTTTGGTGCTTTGGCTTCAAGGCATATAGGATCTTAGCTCCCTGACCAGGGATCGCACCCACACCTCATGCATTAGAAGGTGAAGTCTTAACAACTGGGCCACCAGGGAAGGCCCTCTGCTTGGATTTGTTTTTTAAGACCCTGGTGTCTGCCCCCGGCAAGGTTCTACTCAGTCAAGATATTGTAGAAAGTGTACTCTGTTTTCCCAGGCTATGTTCCTTCCACAAGAACTTCAGTGCAGTTCAGTCGCTCAGTCGTGTCCGACTCTGCGACCCCATGGACTGCAACACGCCAGGCTTCCCTGTCCATCACCAACTTCCAGAGTTTACTCAAACTCCTGTCCATTGAGTCGGTGATGCCATCCAACCATCTCATCCTCTGCCGTCCCCTTCTCCCCCTGCCTTCCCTCTTTCCCAGCATCAGGGTCCTTTCCAGTGAGTCAGCTCTTTGCATCAGGTGGCCAAAGTATTGGAGCTTCCAATGTCTGCATTCTGTGCTCCCCTCAGGCTACGTCTTTATGGTTTCAGTTACCAATCTTGGGCCTATAAATGCCGACAGCTGGTACGTAGGTGGTGATTGTTTATTGGGATCAAAATGTTAACTTGAATCTGGGAACAAGAGAATATTTTCAAATGAATGGTGCTAAATGGTTTGATTCATCAAGCTACACCCCTTCTCAGCAAGAAGGAGTCAGAACGGTTGTTGCCTTTATTCCTTAAGATTAAGGAATGATCCAAAAATAGGGGCAACCGTGGGTTGCATCTATTTCATCTGCCTCCGCTAAGGTCATTTTAAGAGCTGTGTGTCCCCCAAGCGTAACTAAAAGTGGAGCATGGACTGTTCGCTGCTCAAAAGCTGACAAAGAAGCAGCGCTAATGGAACAAAAGTTTGCTTTATTTTTGTTGCCCGCATCCAGGGTGGTGGAGGAAGGATTTCAGTCCATAGGCTGACTTCTCACCCCCACCCACCATAGACAGTGGGAAAGAGCTTTTATAGGTGGGGGAAGGGGGCTGCACGTAGAAACAGCACCGTCAGCTCCGACAGTCATCTTGAAACTGGTTGTATGGCAGTTTGACCCGCATTGTTTTGATGGTTTTAAGTACAATTAATCTTTAGGTCCAGGGTAGGTTTGTTCCCATTTTCTTGAGGCCCGTTCTTGGAATCGTGGCAGCTTATGTCATGGACATCATGTAGTTAACTTCTTCCACTGGCGGGGGTTTCAGAATCTATCAGACAGCTCACAAGATATGACTTAGAATAGAATCTATAGCCCACGAAAGGTCCTTGACCGTGCATAATGACAAAGCTATTATTTAATCTTGTTGGACTCTCTTCCTCTGTGTCTGTATTTTCTCACTTCTCTGATTAAACTCATTCTTGGTGAAAGTTTCTCCACAGACAAAAGGCAGGCAGGGGGCATGGGGAGAAGAACTATAGGACCCTGCTACGTGTCACAAGTGCCCATAGCTAAACAATAAGATGTTTACCAGAGTCAGAGTCAGTTGTGTCTAGATTGAACTGAGCTGGTTGAGACGGGTTAGGATCACCCACCCTTTACCTGGGCATGGTGAGGGTCCCTCTGTGACCTTTTGAATGTGTGGAGGCCTGTAGCTTAGTTATGCCTGCACAGAACCATCATTTTCACGCCTTCTTCCAGTTACCTGCCCTATGGTCCCCATGCCTCCAATCACGCAGCAGCTTTATTCATCTCGTAAATACCCTGAAAGTGAAAGTGAAATCGTTTACCACAGATTGGGACTCAAACCCATGTGCTAGGACTCAAACCCAGCCTAAACCCAGTTTGGGACTCAAACCCATGTGGCTGGGACTTGAACTCAGCCAAAACCCTGCTTGGAACTTGAACCCATGTGACTGGGACTCAGTTCAGTTCAGTTGCTCAGTCATGTCTTTGCAACCCCATGGACTGCAACACGCCAGGCCTCCCTGCCCATCACCAACTCCCAGAGTTTACTCAAACTCATGTCCATTGAATCCGTGATGCCATCCAACCATCTCATCCTCTGTCATCCCCTTCTCCTCCTGCCTTCAGTTTTTCCCAGCATCAGGATCTTTTCAGATGAGTCAGCTCTTCACATCAGGTGGCCAAAGTATTAAGAGTTTCAGCTTCAGCAACAGTCCTTCCGGTGAATATTCAGGACTGATTTCCTTTAGGATGGACTGGCTGGATCTCCTTGCGGTCCAAGGGACTCTCAAGAGTCTTCTCCAACACCACAGTTCAAAAGCAACAACTCTTGGGTGCTCAGCTTTCTTTATAGTCCAACTCTCACATCCATACATGACTACTGGAAAAAACCATAGCTTTACCTAGACGGACCTTTGTTGGCAAAGTGATGTCTCTGCTTTTTAATATGCTGTCTAGGTTGGTCATAACTTTTCCTCCAAGGAGCAAGCGTCTTTTAATTTCATGGCTGCAGTCACCATCTGCAGGGATTTTGGAGCCCAAGGAAACAATATTTGGGACTCAAATCCAGCGCAAACCCTGCTTGGAACTTGAACCCACATGGCTGGGACTCAAGCCCAGCCAAAACCCATGGTACCTGGTTTCAGGACCTAATGAAGTTCGGGTTCTTGATGTCTCATCACAGAAAGAATTCGGTGAGCGACAAAATGATAGGTAAGTAGTGGATTTATTCAGATATAGAGATAAGCATATTCCACAGATAGAGCATGGGCCATCGCAAAGGGCAAGTGCAGCACAAAATGTGGCAGGGTTAGTTTTTATAGGCTGGGTAATTTCATATGCTAATGAGCGGGAGGGTTATTCCAACTACTTTTGAGAAGGGGTGGAGACCCACTTCTTGGTCTTTTGACAGTGCCTTGGAACTGTCATGGCACCTCTGGGTGTGTCATTTCACTTGAGGATTGAGGATCAAGGTCTAGTTTTGTCTGCCATCTTGGTCCCACTTGATTCTAATTGGTTTATTTCCTGTCCTTGGGCTACATCATTCTTTCAAAAGTTGTGCCCTACCCCTTTCCCTCCTGTTAAAAAAGTCGCTCAGTGTTTGCAACCCCATCGACTATACAGTCCATGGAATTCTCCAGGCCAGAACACTGGAGTGGGTAGCCTTTCCCTTTATCCAGGGGATCTTCCCAACCCAGGAACTGAACCCAGGTCTCCCACACTGCAAGCAGTTTCTTTACCAGCTGAGCCACAAGGGAAACCCAAGAGAAACTCAAGTAAATACCCTGAGCCCCTGGCTTTCAGAGAGAAGGATCTGAGATTTGTTTTCCTGTCTCCTCACTTGGCTGCCTTTTGAATAAATCCTCTTTGTTGTAAACCTCAGCTTCTCAGCATTTTGGTGTGCTGTGCATGGGATAAGAGGAGCTTGATTTGGTGTCAGGGCTTCTGCAAATCCCAAACTTCAGGGCAAAAGCGAGGCAGGCTGTTAGCCCCCATTTTACAAATGGGGGAACTGAGACTTGCCCAAGGACACACAGAGTGGAGGTGACAAAGTCTGAACTTAAGCCCAGGTCTCTCTGACTTCAGAATCTGCAGCAGTAACAATTTTTTTTTAACCTCATGTACTTAGAGCTTAGCATTTCCAGATGCATCCTGCATGTTTAATGTCAATATTTGTGAATTAAGATGGAGGTTTCAACTCTCTGCTTCAAAGAAAATTTCTGTCAACTGAAGGGAAAAAAAAAAAATACAACCTCAAAGTTGTTTTATTCGGGCACATTACTGAGGGCTATATGGCCCAATACAGTCTCTCAGCTCTGAAGATCTGTTCCAAACAGGGAAGGAAGGAGCTACGATGAGTTTTTGCTGGGGCCCTGTGGAGGGTGGGGTGGCGGAGAGATAATTGAACATCCAAACATGACCGTTAATCACCAAAACAGACATCTCAAGTTAACTTTAGTGCTCTCCTATATATGAGAAGATGGAAGAATCTAGGCTCATTGAAATTATTCTTTTGATCGCATCTGAATTGTCTAGGCCTCCTATATCCTATTTTTCTCCATCCTGAATTCCCCTCAGGACACACCCTCTGGGCAGCTGGTTGATGGCTTCTGGGATGGCCAGAGTCTGTTTACCGGAATGGCAGCAACATTCTTTGTTTACTAAAATGGCAGGCAACATTCTTTGTCCACACCCGAAGGCAGGAGAACCAGGCTGGCTCTTCTCAAGAGTATGTAAATTTAAAACTTAGGAGGAAAAGAAGGTGATAGAGAAGCCGGCAGCCCTGGCAGCAGAGACCAGGCTGTGAATGCGGGCTGGGAAGTCAGACACAGGTTTAAACCATCAGCCTCCTCACTTTACACCTAAGGAAACAGGTTCCCTCCTTCCCGGGGCCCCTTTTCATCCTCCCGTGGGCCTAAGAGAAAGGCAGTCGGAACTTCGTTTCCCAGTCGCTACCCAGAAGGCCCCAAAACCGCCTAGGCGGGGGTTTTCCCCGTGCCCAGGGCTCCCGCTGGTCGCCCTGGCCCCGCCCTCCCCATTGCTTATTGGCCCTTTCGAGCACGAGACCGATACAGGAGTCAGCCAATGGGAGTGGCCCACGGCGCGTCTTTCCCGGGAAAGCGGAGGAGACGCGGAAACCCGGAAGTGCGAGACGCCGACAAGTCGAGGAAGCCAATCCGCTGCGAAGAGGCTGATGGGCCGACCAATGGCGGGCCGCCGAGGGCGGGGCCACGGGCCGGCGGCGGAGGTCCCGGGAGCCGGCCGCCAGCAGAGACTGCGAGCGCCGAGAAGGCGGCAACAGGGCCCCGCAGCGGCGCGAGGTGAGGAGGGGGTGGGCGGGGAAGGGTGCAGCGGGGCAGTGAACCCTGGATGGGGTTCGGAAAGGGGCGGGCCTCCAGGATGACCTTAGTTCAGTGTCCTCTCAGGTTCCCTCTTCCTAGCTAGTGAGCATTGAGATTCGTGCCTCCCAGGAACGCCACTTCCTCCCTGGCAAGCTGCAGCCCGGCCGGAGAGCCCCGACCACCTGGACGGAGCAGTGACCCGCACCGTCTTCTGTACCTCCCCACTAGAGTTTGTACCAAGCCTTTTCAGATGTTCTGTATCGACCAGCCAGGCTCCTCCTGAAACGTCATCAGTTCTGGATCTTGGTCTAGTACCAGGAGTAGCTGCTTGGGCCCTGGTTGTGCGTTAAAAGACCTAGGTACTCTAGACACAGATGCACTGGGGATTCGTTCCTGATGCCTGTTTACTTCTTGTGGGTCGTCTGGGTATTGACTTATTCTATGAGTTAGTTTTCCTCAGCTGAAAAGTTAATGCCAGGGGCAGCTTACCTCGGTGGGATAATGAGTGGGGAGATAAGGTACAGCTGGTACTCAGCTTAGTGCCCGGCACACCATAGTTGCCTAATAAATGCTTACTGTTAGCATGATGGTGCTTGCAGACTGGACCCCTCCACTCCCACTGCCAGCCCCAAGCACCTGCTCATTGTCACAGAGAGCAATCACAGCCTCAGACCCACAACCTGAGTTCCTTTTAAGATACTCAGACTGCGCAAACTCTAGGCCAGATGCCTGCTGGACAGGCCAGAAAAAGGTGGCCAGAGCAGGAACCAGTATCCTGGGTAATGTCAGGGCCAGGGCAGGGGGAGGTGGTTGCCCAGGCGGCAGTAAGTCAGGCCCCTGAACAGTTGTACTTCTCAAGCAAGCCTCAGAACTGCCTTAGTTGTTCTGGACCTGTGTCTTATGTGTCCAGAACACCCAGTGTTGGGTCTGAGGCCAGAGATTTGTGCCCAAGTGGGGAGGCTAGAGCCATGGGTTCCACACTCAGGTCCCAAGGCCATCACTTGCTGTCCAAGTGCCTCTGGGCAAGGCCCTTCACTTCCCTGAACCTGTCTCAGCTGCAGAGCCAGGCTTCCACTTGAAAACCACAGGAGAGGTTGTTAAAAGGCTGCCACCAGGGTTCAGCATGGGGTCTGGCACGCAGCAAGTGTTTAGTGTTGAGCGGCAGCAGTGTTCCTTTTCAGTCGCACCACCCTGGACATGGTACCCATCTTTGCCTTGCCCCTACCCCTGGTCATCAGTTAGGAGGCGTGGGGGCAAGGGGGTAGGTCTCTGAGACTCTGCTGAAGCCAAACCTGTGTCCTGAAGGTGTTGTTCCCCTGCTTCACCTCCTACAGGTCCTGCTCTCTCCCAGGCCCCTGTGGATGTGTGTAAGGGGCCTGCCCCTGGGCCCAGATGACACTCATGTCGATGGCTTCGGTGATGGCAGTGACTGAACCAAAGTGGGTCTCGGTCTGGGGCCGCTTCCTGTGGGCGATGCTGCTGAGCATGGTGCTGGGCTCCCTGCTGGCCCTGCTGCTGCCGCTGGGGACAGTGGAAGAACACTGTCTGACTGTGCTCAAGGGCTTCTACCTGCTCAGGAGCAAGCTGGAGCGGGCACAGCCCGCGGTCACCAGGTGCACCAGGCCGTCCACGGAGCTCAGTCTCACCTCCAGGGGTGCGGCGCTGCTGGCGGTCAAGACCAAGGCCTCCCCAGGTAAGACTGGCCATCTCTTAACAGTCGTTGATCCCACAGGTGTTCAGAGGGCCTGCTATGTCCTGTGTGCAGGGCACGTGGTCGCCCTGAGCTCCCAGCTAGACAAGGTGATAGGTGGCCCAGATAGGGGTGGTGCTATGGAGCAGAGGCAGCCAAGGGCACACGCCAGGAAAGCTCCCTGGAGGAGGGGCCGCCTGCGGAGACCTCAGGAAGAAGGGGCAAGAGGAGAGTGAGCCAGGTGGAAAGGCTAGGAGGGCGCCGCACCCTTGGACTAAAGGCCACCCAGTAGGTGCGGCTGGCACTGAAGGTGGGAGGGTGGCAGAAAAGGGCCAGGTGTAATGGAGGGTCTGGTTGAAAACCATTAGGTCAAAAGGTCCAGGGATGAGGAGGCCCCCCAGGGCCTAGCAGCAGCGGGGAACCTTTCACAGTCAGGGTCTAAAGGGGCGGGGGATGGATGCAGGGAGAAGGGACCCGCACCTCCAGAAGTCACTAGAGTGGCCGCGAGCTGGAGCAGCTGTAGGGGAGGGCCTCCTGATGGGCGCTGTGGCCGTCCAGGAGCACGATCGCTCAGAGGGGACCAGGGCACCCAGCTGATGCCCGCACAGTAGAGAGTGGCTCAGGGACTGAGTGGACAGTGACCAGCCCGGGGCCCCACGGGGCTGCAGGGAACAAACCTGTCTGCACAGACAGACACACAGAAGGGCAGGTGTAGCCTGGCTGGAGGGGCCCTGAGGCTGTGGGGGAGACAGCCCAAGTGACAGCCCCTCTGAACATTCTCTGCCTGCCCCCATCCTCCCTGACCCGTGTCTCTGGCTCTTTCCTAGCAGGCAAGTTGGAGGCCAAAGCAGCTCTGAACCAGGCCCTGGAGATGAAACGGCAGGGCAAGCGGCAGAAGGCCCACAAGCTCTTCCTGCACGCCCTCAAGATGGACCCGGGCTTTGTGGACGCGCTCAACGAGTTCGGCATCTTCTCGGAGGAGGACAAGGACATCATCCAGGCGGACTACCTGTACACCCGCGCGCTGGCCATCGCACCCCACCACGAGAAGGCGCTGGTCAACCGCGACCGCACGCTGCCGCTGGTGGAGGAGATCGACCAGCGCTTCTTCAGCATCATCGACAGCAAAGTGAAGAAGGTCATGTCCATCCCCAAGGGCAACTCCGCGCTGCGCCGGGTGATGGAGGAGACCTACTACCACCACATCTACCACACAGTGGCCATCGAGGGCAACACCCTCACGCTCTCGGAGATCAGGCACATCCTGGAGACGCGCTACGCGGTGCCGGGGAAGAGCCTGGAGGAGCAGAACGAGGTCATCGGCATGCACGCGGCCATGACGTACGTGAACACGACGCTGCTGTCCCGCGTGGGCTCCGTCAGCATCGGCGACGTGCTGGAGATCCACCGGCGGGTGCTGGGCTACGTGGACCCCGTGGAGGCCGGCCGCTTCCGCGCCACGCAGGTCCTGGTGGGCCACCACATCCCGCCCCACCCACAGGAGGTGGAGAAGCAGATGCAGGAGTTCGTGCAGTGGCTCAACTCGGAGGACGCCATGAACCTGCACCCTGTGGAGTTTGCGGCCCTGGCCCACTACAAGCTCGTCTACATCCACCCCTTCATCGACGGCAACGGCAGGACCTCGCGCCTGCTCATGAACCTCATCCTCATGCAGGCGGGCTACCCGCCCATCACCATCCGCAAGGAGCAGCGGTCCGAGTACTACCATGTGCTGGAGGTCGCCAACGAGGGCGACGTGAGGCCCTTCATCCGCTTCATCGCCAAGTGCACGGAGACCACCCTGGACACCCTGCTCTTCGCCACCACGGAGTACCCGGTGGCACTGCCAGAGGCCAGACCCAACCACTCTGGGTTCAAGGAGACACTGCCGGTGAAGCCCTAACGCTGTAAATCCCTCCTTGGTGGCAAGGGATGTCCCAGCGGAGGAAAAAAAAAGCACATTTCTAGAAACCTAGTCATCTCCCAGAGCAGAAGGAGATGGGTAAGAAACTGAAAACATTCTTTACCTCCAAATGTCTCTTTAAAGAAGAAAACTAAATTATTAAGCCTTGTCCCCAAGATAACTTATAACTGAGCCAAGTTATTTATTTTCCTTTGAGCTGGCACACGTGTGGTGTCTGCTGGTGGCCCTGACCCCTGGGGTGGTCCCAGCGGCTTCGGGGGCATCCATGCTCGTGTGACCAGAACCCAGTTTCTGGAGCAAAATTTGCACTAAGGTGAGGAGTGTGGGCTGAGGCCTGGAGGAGTAACTCCTCCCAGCACTTTCTGGAACCGGCTGAGGGGGTCTGTGCCTCCCTGGGGCGGTCGCAGTTGAGAAAGGACTGAAAGCTTGCTTTCTTACAGGCATTGGCTCCCCTACAGAGAGCTTAGTGTTGTGACTGATCTTACTGGTAGAGCAGACTTCTGAGACAGGAAGCGAGCGTCCACCATGTCTCTAGTTAGACACCTTGCTTAGTCCAAGGAACATGCTTTTAGCCACAGTTTCCAAATGCTGGTACCACAGGTGGCTGTTTTTCTGATTAAGAACAGGGGTGTGGCTAGCCTGGTTTCTATTGATGTTTCTCGTATTCGCAGCAATTCAGACCAGATGTTTTAGTCTAAAGGTTCTCTGGTTTGTCACCCGACAGTTAAATCCTGCTGCAAATCAAGTGTTAGGACCCACTGAAGACAGATGGCAAGTCAGTGCCAGACAAGTGTTTGTGATGAGTTAGGACGCCGCTCTGTAGGAACCAAGAAACACCCTTGACCGCAGCCAGGAAGCATCCCTCTCGTCCACTTACCTGCCCCACAGCCCCTGTCCCCTCGGGGGAAGCAGCATAGATTGCCTTGGCATGGCCTTATTTTTCTAGCAACTTGTAAAAAGATGAAATGTTACATGTAACGCACCCACACTGTCGTTATGGAGGCAGAGTCTTTTCAATCATTACCTGGCACAGATGCCAACACGACTGCTGCCGTTGAGCCCTGAGGGTAGACACCATCGAGCCCGTTTTCCAGGGGCCGAGCTGGTGGTGTCCAGCCCTGGACTGTCAGTGTCTGAACGAGGGTGAATGCCCACCGAGTGTTGTGTGAGGAGACAGTTCAGCTCCTGACGGTAATGAGGACCCTCTTCTGATAACAAGCAGAGCAGTTTTCTAAAAGATAAGTGAAAAGATGTATGAAATGGCCCCAAAGGAGTTATTCTGACCTTGATAAAAGATATTTTTCTATTTGTATGCCATGATATTTCTTAAACCTTAACTCTTCTACCGTTCTACGTTTTGTAAGCACACCAAGGAAGCGTGACTGAGGGCTTGCTTTGTGCTAGAGGGAGAGATCTGCACTTTAGCTATATTTGAAGGGTATTATTTTAAGACATTACTAATAAAGTATTTTGTTACATAAATGCCTAAGACTTTGCTTCCTTCCTGAAGAGATGTTCCCCTCTGTCCTAGGGATGAAGGAGGGACTCTTTCAGAACTTTAGCCCTGTATTGTTGAGAGAGAAAAAAAGGAAAGACCCAAGATGGTAACGTCACAAGAAGGAGACACAGAACTGGTTGATTATGCTAACGGGGCTGAACCACTGACCTCGCACTAAGACTGAAATCACTGAAATGGTCTTTCATCTATCCGTTCCCCATCCGTTCCCCCTCCACCCCTCAAGCCAGGGACAACACAAACCCACTCCTATGTTCCTGAAAATCTCTTTCTAGAACAGTCGACACCCTGCACCCATTAGGGTCCTGCTCAAGTCTGAAAGGCCCACCTCTAACGAGCTCTGTGTACGCCTGAGAGGACGAAGTGCGGTCAGAGGACTGGAACAGCAGGAGACCACCACCGTTCCCTAGCGCCGCGCGACCTGGATTGAGAGCAGAGGTTCACGGCCCCTCGGTCCCACCTGACCCGCAGCCTCTCACCCACAGAACAGGCCTCTGCAGGAGAGCGGACGGCCAGCCACCCCCAGAGAACACAGGCTCTTCCGACAACTTTAAAGCTGCTGCCTGAATTCAAAAACACCTAACAAGTGTTCTGTGCAAAGGATGAGGTACAGAGAACCTACAGATTAAAAGGGTTATTACAAAACAATAGGAAATTGACAATTTGGCTGGCTGGCTGACATTAACACTACTCATGTTTCTAGAAATAACGATAAAACCGTGGTCTTCAAGTCCGTAGAGACAGGTGCTCCAATAGTAGGGGCGCTGTGATGTCTGGGGTCTCCCTGTGGGACCCAGGGGTACTGGAGAGAGGTGGAGACGAAGACGGGCTGAGCAAGGCTGGAGCTCGACGGCAGGCGTGTGGGGCTTAGTTTAGTATTCCGTCTACTTACCTGTTTCAAACAGCCCATTAAAAATGTTACACCAGAAAGTACAGTAAAGCCTGACTGATGCATAGAACCTTTAAAAGCAGATAAATGAGCCGATTTTTCATCACAAAGGAAAGAATTCCGATATTTTCCCCCAGAGTGCCTTTATAAAGTCAGTTTTCCTACTGAACTGGCAACATCACTTTCAAAGGAATAAATGCTGGATAAAAGATGAGGGGTAGAAAAGCTGTAAGCGCCCAACTGCTGTAAACTGGAGGTCTCACAGCTGAAATGGTTAAAGCAAAATGGCCGGATCTGACTTACAAAAGGTCTATTTACACATCTATCAGGTAAAGCCAGCTACACCCATTTCAAAATACATATTTGAACACACATTTGAGTACCTTTCTGCAAGAAGTTTTTAAGAGAACTTCAGTTTAATAAACAAAGCTAAATGGAGAGAATTTAAGTTTGCACTTGACATGGTATTTAAACAAAACCAAAGGGCTGAAACTCAGTATTTAGACAACACAGTTCACTAGTCACTAGGCAAAGAAAATGGTCCATAGCAGATGGCGCGCAAAGTTCCTACACAAAACAAATGTCACAAATATTTTGCTTTGAGGAAACAAAACAATGGGTTGACAAGTCATTTACAAATACATAATATAAAAACGCACAGCCCCCGTGAACAAAACTCCATCAGATGTTTTTTAAGTGATGTCCCCTCCCCACCCCTTTACTAAAATAGGCCATTCTGGTGAATTACTAGCATCTGCCATTTTGTCTTTTAAAAATTAAAAGAGTGACGGGCACATGTGCTGTGCAGGGTGTACGGAAGTGTCTTATAAAAAGGGACCAGAGTTGGCCAAAAATACTTGGACAAGTGGGTCTCAGAACAGTGTGTTCGAGTTTCACTTCTGTTTCTCAGCTCTTTCAAGACACAAAAGTATCTCAGAACACTACACCCTGCACCCAGCCTGTGGAGTGGTGGTTTTCGTCCTCTTGCCCTCAATATGAGGGAGCACTCACAACCTCTTTCCCTGGACACCCTTTTCCAGTCCTGCCTAAACCAGAGGAAGCGTGTGGCCGTGCCCTGCACCTGGCCCTGCATGGCCAGGGCCCTGCTGGGCACCAGGCGTCTTCCCGGCCAGCGTGAAGTAAGGCATCTCCCTTCTCGCACCGTCCCACTCACTTTCTCAGGAGCAACTTGGCGAAGTCGGCATTGGACATCTTGGGAGCCTCAGTGGTGGCCGGGGTGGCACCTGCCGGCGGGACGGCAGGGCCATTCTCAGCCTGGGCGGTGGCGGCGCTGGGGCGCTGCAGGGCGCGAGGCAGCAGAGAGAGCTGGGTCCTCCCCTTCCCGCGCCTGGAAGAGCAAACACTGCATGGACCTCCCAAAGCGACAACTGGTGGCGTGAGCCAGGCTGGTCCTGGACCACCCCAACACAAAAGGTGAAAAGCAACACACAGGAAGGCTGAGATGGGCCCTGAGCTCCCCGACTCTGGCTATCAGGGGACAGTGACTTTAACAAACTCCACCTTTTCCACAACTTTTTGGCCAGGGCCATGCCTGTGCAACACGGTCACACGCGTAGGGTGGATGGAACGGCTGTGACCATACAGACCTCACCAGACAACCTTGCAGCCTTGCTGCCTCATGCCCATGGCTGAGGACACAGCTCTGCTGGGGTCACAGTTGGCGAACACCCGGCTGTCAGGTTTGGGACCCACACACGTGGATCCACCTGCCAAAGGGGACTTCAGAGTGACCATCATCTTTAAAAAAATCTTTTTAAAACTTAAAAAAACCACTGGTGTAAACCAGCGTAGACGAGAGAGGGCCCACTTCTGGGCTGGCCCTCGGCATGGACCTGGTGGGGAACCCCTGCCCCAGGACGGAGCAGGCAGGCCTGACCCTCCGCCTAACTCACCGCCCTAGAGGGAAACAGGGTCACCGTGGTGCCACAAGGCCGCGCCAGCGCGCACGACACTCACGCCCCGTAGGCCTGCCGCGGCAGCAGGGCGCTCCCCGAGGCTCTCCTCGCCTCCGGCTTCTCCGGCACCTTCCTCGGCGGCGGGTTGCTGATGGCCACTTTGATGACGCTCTCCCTGATGGTCATGCCGTCCATCTGCAGGACGGCCTGCGACGCCTCTGATTCGTTCTCGTACTCCACGTAGGCCAGGCCCTGAGGGTGTGTGAGGCCCGGCCGGTCACGCTGCAAGCCAGGACACAGCTCCCCACTCAGGGCCCCAGGCCGGTTCAGAGAGCCCCTCCCTTGGCCTATAGGTTCCTTCCCTGCCCTAGTCTCCCCTATTTCTGCAACGGACCATAACTTCAGACAACTCATCAACTTCTATGCACCAAGTGCTAGAGATGGGCCAGCATAAACCTAGCAATGCCCATATATTCGTCAGCTCTCAATTAACCTGGACAAACGTGAAGGGGCCTCTCTCAAACCGAACTCTTCTTAAACAACTACTCAAAACGTGGTCAAGGATTTCACAGGAAGTTGAGGAACCAGAGGGGAGAACACGGTAAGGAGGACACCAGGGCAGGGATTCGGGGAGATGCCGGAGGCCTCGTGAAGAGGGGTCCGGGCGGGAGGAAGCAGACTGCAAAGGGGGGCACCACACCCCACGGCCCCACAGCCTGGGACCACACTGGAGCCCCTGCTAATCTGTGGTAGCTTTTCTTGCAATGCCTTTTTCTTTTCAGTGTAGTTATGCACATACAAGTTAACCTGACTCCAAATGGAGAGCCTAGTGCACCTATCCTTCTGTTAACTTCTTGTCTGTTTCTTAGCAGACAAACCAGAAACCACTCTAGAACCAAGTAATCTGAACAGAGGCTCCCCCGGGCTCCAGGCTCAGACACCAACCTTGGGTTTCCCAGCCCGGTTAGTGACCAGCCGGATGTCCTTCACGGTGCCATGGGCCTTGCAGATCTCCTCGAGTTCCTCTTTGGTGCAGGAGAAGGGCAGGCCCGACACAAACAGCTTGTGTTTCTCCAGGGCAGTGCTGTACCTGAACACCTGCGGAGGAGAGAGAGGACTCACACCCCGGGCCCAGCCCAGCTCCCCACACCGCAGGGTCAGGCCTCATCCACAGGCTGGGCCAGAGCTGGCTCTGGGTGCGAAGAACTGCCCACTCGCCCTGGGCCAGGCCCTCACTTCTTGAAGCCTTCACTTCCTCCTCTCGAAAACAGCCAGAATAAAGGCCGCCATTCTCCAAGTCTGGGTGAGGGTCGAAAGGTAACACACCAGACGCTGGGCGCAGCCCCGTCACTCCTAACCACCCCACGGCGAGGAGCTGTTACACGGCACCTACAGCAGCTCAAGTGACCAGCCCCAAGTGCAGACCTCAGCGAACCAGCTCTGAATGGACCCAGCTAATTCAGGCATTTCACTCCAAACAAACATTCCACTTAAGATTCTACAGACAGGAGGCAAAGAGCATTTAGTCTGTCCCACTGCAACCTATGGAAAGGCGGGTTTACCCCTCATACCAACCTTGAAGTCGGGATTTTTGCTCTTGTCCACACAGGGGGAGACGAACATGGGCCGGCCCTCAACACTCTGCCGGTCCAGCTGGAGCGCCTGCAGAGCCGCCGCCTCCTCTCTGAACTCCACGTAGCAATAGCCACGGAAGTCGCCGCGGTTACTGAAGATGGGGCGCACCTCGACCACATCCCCGCAGGCCTCAAAGAGCGGCCGCAGAGTGGCGGCCGGCTCCCCAAGCCCATAGGGCAGGTTGCTGACAAAGACGGTGACGCCGTCCTTGCTGCTGTCGTGCGGCACCTTGGGCACGTCCCTCCGCCGGGCGCCCACCCGCACCTCCTTCAGCTCCGAGGGGGGCTCTGTGCCCGTGGGGGCGCTGCTCCCAGAAAGGTTGGTTTCAGAGCCCGGCTCCGCTTCCCCGGCAGGAGGAACGCTATTCTCCACCCTCCTGCGCTTGGAGGGCTGCTCTGTGGGTCGTTGGGAAAGGATGGTTAGGTAATGGTCTCCTGGCACTGAGCTGAGCCAGGGTGCACCAAGCAGGGAGACAGCTCTCCCCACCAGACACCAAGACCCATGCGGACGCCAGGGTGCACGCCCCCCACCCTCTGCCAGGTCTCTCCCAACCCTCCCAGCACATCCCACTCCTTGCCTGGCCCCAGTGACATCTGGGGGAGGGGACAACTCAGGTGCAAGTGACATCCTAAATGCTCATCGTCCATGCTCAACCATACAAGAGGTCAGGTTGGAGGTCTCCACACTGTCCCGGCAAATCCCTAGGACCCCTCCCGGAAAGCCCAGGGCAGAGATGGGGATGGAGCCCAGGGGCCACATGTAAACAAGCACCTCAGTGACCCAGAAGTGGATACTCCCCGGGCCAACCCGGAAGTGGTACAGAGCACTAGCTCCTCCCCACATTCATGACCGTCCCATGTCCTTCCACAGAGGTTAACAACAACACTCTACTCCAACCAACACTCCCCAGTGCCGCCAGGGGGACGGGACTGAAACCAACCAGGGTGGGCCGCCTGCTGCCAGACCTTTCTGTCAGTTCCCCACTGCCCTCCAGATGGGGCCTACCCACTGCACTCTGCATTCTAGAGCACTGATGGGCGGGCTGCCGGCCTCACCGACCCCAGCCCCCAGCCCCCACCAGGATCAGGCCCAAGGCTGCAGGGAACAGCGGGCCACGCTGTGCTCTGCAGGCCCCGGCCCCCTCTCTGGACACTCGCTCACCCCCACTGATGCCCGGGTACAGCGCCACTGCCCACGGGGGAGGCGCCCCACAGTCTCCGGCAGCCCGCTGGCCCCAGTGCTTTCCCCACCCTCCACCGTGACTCTCACCCATAGCTCCCCGAGCCCCCATGACACGTCACTGTGGTCACAGGTCCCCTGTGCCTCCCCTTGCTACAGCAGGACCCCAAAAGAGCAGTGAGCTACCCACGATCACTTCTGAGGGCCCCAAGAAATGAACGATGACTCCGTCACTTTTGACTCCGGCTGACAGCTCCGCACTAGGAAGATGCTGAGCCTCCTTTCGCGTCTAGAGACCACTCTTTACCTTGACCGAGTTTGCTGAAATAAATCTAACCCACAACTGCCCACACGTGAAATGGCAGGGGTGACAGAAACACAGTCCGGAAAATTCAACAACTCAAACGACCAAGTGGGAGTCAAGTGTCGGTGGTGGGGTGGGGGGAGGGCAGGGTGGGGTACAGTATAGGCGCAGGGCAGGGCTGCAGCCAGGTGCCAGGGCCTGAGGGCACAGAAACGCCCACACCTGGTGAGGAGGGGAGGGAAAGTCCGCAGCGGGGGAGAAGGCAGGCGCCACTCAGAAAGGGGACAGAGGTGCCCGGTGTGCCGGCAGGGGTGGCACCTGGTGCAGGCCTGGGAGCTGAGCAGGGGAGGGGGGCGCCACCAGGTGGAGGGGAGGCAGTGGCAGGGAAGGCGGCGGGCACTCCGCGTGTTACTCGCTCTACTGTGTCCTGCTCTGTGCCACCCCATGTAGCCCGCCAGGCTCCCTGTCCATGGGGTTCTCCAGGCAAGATACTGGAGCAGGTTGCTCCTTCCCCAGGGATCTTCCCGACCCAGGGACCAAACCCACGCCTCCCACACTGACAGGGCAATTCTGTATGACCTGAGCCACCAGGGAAGCCCGCTGGGACCTTATCCTCAAACGGTTCCAGAATGAAGTTCTCTGTGCTGTTCGGCACCCTGTCTGGAGATCTAGGATGTCCCAGGTATGAAAGTCCTGCCAGGCCTTACCTTCCTCATCGTCGCCCCACTCCTTTTCATCATCCTCGTCGGCTCTGTGCTTGTCCGCCCCTCTGATCTTTTTCTTCTTCTTCAATGCTTTCTTCTCGGCCCGGGCCCTCTTCCGTTGCTCAACCTTTTCTTCCTCTTGCTGGGCAAGGGCTGCTTCCTTCTCTGCGGCCTGGAAGGTCGGGACATGACGTGTCACTGGATGTGGCTGTTACACGAAGTCCACTGACTTGTGACGGGAGAGGTGAGCACACCAGGAGGTCGGCCACCCCCAGGAGACCAGGAAGGGCGCGGGGCAGGTCAGGGGCTAAGTTCCACCTTTTCAGGCCCTTAAGGAGCTGCATCTCGAGTCTACAGTATGTCTCCCAAGATCCCCAGGAATGACTCACCAGTAAAAAGAAAAACATCTATAAAACGGGCCCTGACTCATCTGGGGGCACTCACGCTCCAACCACTAGGCTACACCAGTCAGGCTCCTTTTTTATCTTCTTCATCTATTTCAGTAACCTTTAAGTACCCCACTACCTAAAGGATTTACTACTGGGGTTAACATTTTAAGCCAATCTAAAAAAAAAAAAGATAGTCTTAAACACTGATCTCATAGTTAACTCACTGAATAAAATACACTTCTTAGAGGATGATCCCAAAGGTTTTAACAAGGAACATTCATACCAAACACAGTCAAAATCACTATCAGAATTTTAAATCCACTATACTCCAATAAGAAATTAAAAAAAAAAAAAAAAAAAGCTTTCAGAGGTTCAGAGACTTGAAACAAAGAGCATCCTTACCTTAATTCTCTGCTCGTTAACTCGAGCTAGTCGCGTTTCGGTTTTCTGAACAGCTATATCCCAGTCTTCTAAAGTACCTTGAGGGGAAGGAGAAGCAAAGTTTCACTTCTCTGGATTTGGAAGGATATAAAAATATAGAATTGTCTCAATTTCCCCACACCTCCAGGAGAGAGCTCTTCCATCAAACAGTAACAACTGGAGAATTGGTTTTCCATTTTAAGATTTGTGTAGATTTTAAGTTTCAGAACTCAAACAGTTCTTCCAGGTGTGTTTAGATCACTCCTTCTCTTAGAAAAGAGACTTGAAACCAGACTAGATTCTATTACAAGCTCTCAGTGGCAAAGATTAGTGAAAACGTTCTAATGCAAAAGGTACAAAACATTTGTACTAAGATCAAAAGATTATTTTAAGAGCTCCTCAGATGATAAAAGCTGAGGTGTTTTTCTTACTGATGCTGCTGTTTAGGTGTCTATTTCCAGTTCTAAAAAGAGTCATAGTACCCAAAATCCAGACTAATGCCCGTGGAAACTGTATACGGAGGCTCTGAAATTCACCAGGGAGGCACACGTGATTAGAAAGCAGTCTCGCCATGGGCCTCGCTGCGCTGTGCTGGAACACAGGCTCTACTGATCCAAGAGAGCTCTTGGCAACGCCCAGAGATGGTTCTGCTCGTCAGGACTGGGGGCAGGAAGAGCATTCCTGGTACCCAGCAGGGAAGAGCGGGTCCAGGGAAGCTGCGCATGACAGCAGTGCCCCGTCCCCCAAGAGGCCTGTGCTAGAGCCCCGTCACAGGTCCCTTTGCAGGTGGAGACTGAGAAGGGCGCGGGACTCCCCTCTCACTGGCAAGCACCGCATGATGGTCTCATCGCAGAGG
Source organism: Ovis canadensis (assembly GCF_042477335.2). Lineage (NCBI taxonomy): Eukaryota > Metazoa > Chordata > Mammalia > Artiodactyla > Bovidae > Ovis > Ovis canadensis. The sequence continues at coordinate 74,904,114 of NC_091261.1, read as the reverse complement.
CCCCCAGAGGGGGGAGCCGTAAACACACATGTCCTTACACCTACAGCCCTGCAACCACACTGGCCTCAGGAACAAGGCCCAAGCCCAAGGCAGCGCTGAGGTCCCCACCTTCTGTCCTCTCCATGGTGAGCAACACCTCACAGACGTGCTCCGGGTAGTCGCTGGTGCACTGGACGGCCCGGTGCAGAGCCTTCCTGCAGTGCTGCGTGTCACCGTGGGCCCTGGGGCGGAAAACACAGAGTTGGGGCCACAGGGACCCAGCGGAAGACATGGGCGGGGGGCACCCTCGCACAGCTAACGCCACGGCAGCAAAGCCTAGCGTCACCTTCAGCTCTGAGGAGACACCACGCTCTTCGTGCCAATGGTTTTAATGCTTCTTCCTTGTCCCAGAAAGCTCCCTGGTCAAACCTGAAGGCTTTCTTCTAGACCACTCTTCCCCTCAGAAGCCAGGGCACCTGCGAACAGCGGTCCACAGCCAGGCCTTCTGCTTCCGCGTGTGCAAGGTGTGTGGGAGGACCCAAGAGCTGGGGTGACAGGGGAAAGGCCCCAGAGAGACTCTAGGATGCCATCCCCCTTGAGGGGAAAGCCACCAACACAGCGACTATCAGGTTTTGTGCCCAGGGTCACAAAAATCTTCCCACACTGACATGAAATGAGATACTGCTCAACACAATAGTTACAAAACAATACTCTCTTCACCCCAACCGTTACAAGACACCATATTCACCTGTTTAAAAAATAAACATACATAAACATTGTAAACACACATTAGGACACTAAGAAAAAACTCAGGGCAACGGTTCTCAAAGTATGATCCATGGACACCTAAAGGTCTCCAAGACCCTTTCAGGAGGTCTGCAAAGTCAAAACTCCTTTCATTTATATACTGACATACTTTTATCGGACTTTTTCGCTGTGCTGACATCTGGACTGAGGCTGCCAAAGCTACAGTGGCCCTTGGCACAAATCAAGACAGTGCACATTGATGATATTCTGGGTGACAAACGGAGAGCACACATTAAGCACCTCTTCATACCCAAGTACAGCGGCTGGAGCAAACAAATATCAGGTGACTGTCTGAGCTGCAAGCTGGACTACTTCCTTTCTTCTCATGGAACATCATTTTCACTTGAGAGAACAGCTGAGTGACAAAAACTACAGTGACTCAGACGTGTGTATTTGGCAGACATTTTCAAAAATTAATGAAGTGAGGCTGTCAGTTCCAGAAAAACCACTGAAGAGTTTTTGTTGACTGATAAAACTGGGGCTTTCAAGTGAAAATCACAACTTGGAAAACCTGCATCTGCCACTGTGAGTTTGACAGCCTCCTGCTTTAAAGACCCTTCTGTGAAGATCAGTGCAGATATGAACAAACGGGAAAACGAAATGCGCCAATATTCAGAAGAGCCGCAGAACTCGATGGGTCAGCATTTTCTATACACACGACGCATGTCACGGAATCCTGCTGGGGAAAAAGGTCTGCTCAGGGCAAGACAGACCACTGGATGTTAACAGAACAGTCTCATAGTCTCCAACGAAAACGTCACCACGGAGAGGGTGCAGAACCAGACAGGAGAATCCAGCTGTCTGCTACTGAGCCAGATTAGAGAAATTTGTAAAAAGTATAAAACCAGGCCACTTTCTCACTATGTTACTTTGGAGTCTGGAAAACAGTCATTTCTTATAAAAACACATTAATGTTTAATGTCTTTACAGTGAACTTTAAATGAATAAAAGGTTTTTTTAATTTTTCAGTTTCATTTTCTAATATGGTAAATGTTAATAAATATACCTCACATAAACAAAAGCTCTTGAGGTGGTCCTGAGACCAAAACATTTGAGACCCACTGATCTAGTGGAATACTCAACAAGCTTTAATTATGGTCATCTCTGGGGAAGGATTTTAAGAAACTTTCTATCTCACATTCTGTAAAGGTTCTATTTTAACTTGAGCACATATTATTTTTTTAAATCGGGGAGGCAAAATATTCAAAACAGAAAAAAAATGTTTAGTGACATGCAATGCCCAAGAGTTGGACAGGACTAAGCAACTAAATAATAAAACACAAATGAACATACAGTGGAGGTGATGAATAGATCCAAGGAATCAGATCTAGTAAACAGACTGCCTGGAGAACTATGGACAGAGGTCCATAATACTGTACAGAGGCAGCGAATAAAACCATCCCAAAGAAAAAGAAATGCAAGAAGGCACAGTGGTTGTCTGAGGAGGCTTTACAAGTAGCCAAGGAAAGAAGAGAAGTGAAAGGCAAGGGAGAAAGGGAAATGTACACCCAACTAAATGCAGAGCTTCAGGGAATAGCAAGGAGAGACAAGGCAGCCTTCTTGAAAGAACAATGCAAAGAAAAAGAGGAAAACAGAAAGAGTAAGACGAGAGATCTCTTCAAGAAAATTGGAAATATCCAAAGACCATTTCGTCCAAAGATGGGCACAATAAAGGACAGAAATGGTAAAGACCTAATAGAAGTAGAAGTGAAGAAGAAGAGATGGAAAGAATACACAGAACTGTACAAAACAGACCTTAGTGACCCAGATAACCACAATGGTACACTCTCTCACTCAGAGCCAGACATGCTGGAGTGTGAAGCAAAGCGGGCCTTGGGAAGCACTGCTGTCAATAAAGCTAGAGGAGGTGATGGAATTTCAGAAGAGCTATTTAGAATCCTAAGAGAGGACTCTATTGGCTGCACTCAATACGTCAGCAAATTCGGAAGACCAAGCAGTGGCCTCAGGACTGGAAAAGGTCAACCCTCACCCCAATTCCCAACAGAGCAGTACTAAAGAATGTTCAAACCACGGGACAACTGTACCCACTTCCCATGCTAGTAAGGTTACACTTAAAATCCTCCAAGCTAGGCTTCAGCATTATGTGAACTGAGAACTTTCAGATGTTCAAGCTGGGTTTAGAAAAGGCAGAGGAACCAGAGATCAAATTGTCAACATTGACTAGATCAGAGAAAGCAAGGGAATTCCAGAAAAACACCTAGCTCTTGTTTCACTGATTATGCTAAAGCCTTTGACTTGTGGATCATAACAAACTATGGAAAAGTCTTAAAAAGAGATGGGAATACCAAACCATCTTACCTGTCTCCTGAGAAACCTGTCAAGAACAAACAGATAGAATTTAGAGCCCTGTATGAACAACTGACTGGCTCAGGATCGAGAAAGGAGTACAGGACAGTTGACTGTTACCCTGTTTATCTAACTTTTCACAGAGCACATCATGAGAAACGCCAGGCCGCACTGAGTTACAAGCTGGAACCAAGATTGCTGGGAGACGTATCAACAACCTCAGATGCAGATGACACCATTCAAATGGCAGAAAGCCAAGAGGAAGAACTAAAGATCCTTTGGATAAGGGTGAAGAGGGAGAGTGAAAAGGCCGGCCTGAAACTCAATTATTAAAAAACTAAGGTCACGGCATCTGGTCCCAACACTTCATGGCAAACGGAGGGGGGAAAAGGGAAGCAGTGACAGATTTCCTCTTCTTGGGCTCTAAAAAAAAAATCACTGCAGATGGTGACTACAGCCATGAAATCAGAAGCAGCAGCTTCTCGGCAGGAAAGGTCTGACAAACCTAGACTGTGTTACAAAGCAAACACATCACTTTGCCGACAAAATTAAAAACAGTCAAGATCACGGTCTTTTCATAGTCCTGTATGGATGTAAGAGCTGGACAATAAAGAAGACAGAGCACCGAAAAATTGATGCTTTTGAACTGTGGTGCTGGAGAAGACTCTTGAGAGACCCTTGGAAAGCAAAGAGATCAAACCAGTCAATCTTAAAGGATATCAACACTGAATTCTTTTTGGAAGGACTGATGCTGAAGCTGAAGCTCCAATACTTTTAGAGTACCTGATGCAAACAGCTGACTCATTGGAAAAGCCCCTGATGCTGGAAAAGACTGAACGCAGAAGGAGACGGGGGCAACAGAGAATGAGATGGTTAGATGGCATCACCGATTCAATGGACATGAACTTGGACAAACTGCGGGAGGTGGTGATGGACAGGGAAGCCTGGCATGCTACAGTCCATGGGGTCTCAAAGAGTGGGACAAATGAACACTTGGCAACTGAACACCACCACCATCCAAGATATACTGAATTTAAAAGCTGATTTTCTTCTTTATATCTTCCCTCATGCTATAAACATCAGTTAAAATAATTTTAGAGATTGAGAATATGTATACTGTAATTGCATCACCATTTCTTAAAAATTTAAGCACAGGAAAGTCTCAAAGAACATATTCAAACTATTAGCAAACTGGTTTTATGTGGGTCTGTCACTGAAAAAAATTTGGGGGTTTTTCCCCTCTTTGCTTTTCAGTATTTTTAACTATAGATAAAGCAAACATGAAAAAAAGTATACAGCTCCCTAAGAAGTCAAATAAAATATTCATGTCCCCAGATCAAAACAAACCAATATAAGTGGCAAGTAACACATGGCCGTAAGAAGAGCCCAGGCACGGAATATCATGTGTGGTTCTCTAGAGCCCACCCAACAAGCCCAGGCACAGAGAGGCAGGACCGTAAAGGGAGCAGCGCCCATGAGCAGCAGTCTGAGCTGTACGGGCGGGGTTGGGGCACGAGCGCCGAGGACGGTCACACCTGACAAGCGCCTCCCCTCACCCCGGGCCCGTTACCTCTCCAGGTTGTAATACTCGAGCCACATGTTGGCGAACTTGGCATTCCCTCTGGTCATGATGCTGTCCCAGAGCTCTCGCGCTTTCTGCATGTTGTTGCAGAGTCGAGCCTGAACGCATGAACAGACCAAGTTAGGAAAGGACTCCGGCCTGACGACGTCAACACCCGTTACAAAACATACTTCACTGTGCTGAAAACCTCCCACCCCAAAACTATTTGTGCTACTCAGCTCCTCAGACACTGCCAGGCGCCGCGCCCACCCCCCATGGTAACAGCCCGGCCCAAGCACCCGGCCTTTCTGCAGCGTCAAGCCTCAGGCTGTCTGCCTACGTTCACCGTGAGAACCACACGAGCAAGCACACAGGCACTGAGGACAGTGCTGGCCAGGCATCTGATTTTATTTTTATCAAGCCTTAACTCTACGTGTTTCATCCGAAGGCCCAGGCAGGGACAGAAAGAGCACCAGAAGCTGACGCTGCCTTAACTTCCGCGCCTCCGCTGCTGCACCCTTAACACGGTTCAGCACAGCCATCCCATCCACCACCAACTCAACACCGGACCCCCCTCAGAGAAGAGGACACAGGGGCCAAGTCCACGTCTGACTCACTGTGGGGTCCACGAGCCAGCAATAATATTCAGCTCATCATATCCGCTATCATCTGTCTTCCACATTAGTTTCAAGTCTTTCTAGCACAGGGACAGGGTCTATCTCATCCCCAGCCCAAAGTGAAAGGCACGGCAAACTGCTCACGCCTAGAACACGCTCATCACTGGGGCCCAGAGTGGGAGAGAAGTAACACACGAGTAAGCACCTGGCATGCAGACAACTGCTGCGCAACTTGGCTGGGAGCCTGGATGCCGCCAGATATTAACAAACACGCGTCAAGCGAGGTAAACAACGCAGAGCCCTGCAGGGCCTAGGTGGTCATCTGGGACCCCAACTCAGCTTCAGCCACGCTATGGGACAAAGGTCCCGCAAAGGTGGATGAAGCTAACAGGTCTGTTAAAACATTTACCTCAATCCGAGCCCAGTTCTGCATGATGAGGCAGCTCGGATCTCCACTTTCATTGAAACCTTGAAGAAGAGTAGCAGACAAAATTAGAAAGTAACCGAGGGACTTCTCCCTGCTGGTCCAGTGGTTATGAATCCATCTTGCAACACAGGGGACATGGGTTCAATCCCTGGTCGGGGAACTAAGATCCCACATGCTTCAGGGCATCTAAGCCCGAGGTCCACAACTAGAGTCTGTTATGGACTCAACACATCGCACAACACAGCATGTTGCAACTAAGATCCAACACAGGCAAATGAATAAACATTAAAAGCAAAGAGAACAGCAGAGAGGCAAACCGCCTTGGCCTGAAGAGACCCCAGGACCAGACGAGGAAGCACGGGTGGGGGGGCAGGAGGACGCACTTACGCTCCTCCACCTCCTGCTTCAGGTGCTCCAGGGCGCGGGCGAACGCGGACCGCAGCTCCTCTAGCTCTTTACTCGAGTCTGTGAGAAAGCACAGGGCAGGCTCAACTCTTCGACACCACATACCACGTCTTCTAAGTGCTGTCCAATCCCATACTGATACCCCCTGAGCTCACGCTGGGGACGCCGGATAGAACACTGCCCGTTCCTGCCCTGATCACACACGGGACGGGGGGCAGACCCATGAGCGCGCACGTCACAGACGGTTCAAGGACAAAGGGGGCCAGGGGGCCAGGTGGGGCCACAGTGGAGGGGTCTTCCCCAAGCCGGCAGAAGAGCCAAAATCCACCTGCATGCGTTAAGCAAGCACCAATGGGGCGGGGGTGGGAGCACAGCGGGGGTGGGAGCACGGCAGGGCTCTGGTTGCTCTTCATTATTTTCTTTTCGGGAGGGAGGAAGGCAAGGGATCCCATGGAGGCAGAGGTTCAACGACTTAAAGGGAACACAGCCGTCCCACGTAAAGAACTATTCAGGACACACAGACGGGAGAAATGAGACTGAAGAGGTTGGCAGGGGCCAGCATAAAAGGCAAGGACATTCCTCTCTCCCTTTAGCGTCCATGGTGTGACTCAGCACAGACTGAAACAGCTACAGTGTCTACCAGTGGCTGGTCTACATCGCTTGCCCCATCGTGAGGTATTCGGGCCACTGCCTCCTCCCACCAAGACATGTGAAGAAACAGTTCAGTTCTGACAGAAACACAGGAACTTTAATACCTTGTTTGAAGTCGACCCTTCTCCTCAGGTAATCAAGGTATGCCTGCCAGATCTCCACATAGTCGGTGGCCTGAATGAAGCCAGCACTGAGAGCTTTCTCAAAGGTCACTAGAGTTGAAGAAAAAGCCAGGATTCGTGGTCACTTCAAGAAGAAGCTAATATAAAATTATCAAGATTATAAAAACCTCTTATAAGACACTATATGGCTCACAGTAACAATGGGATGCAACCAAGTGAAATGAGCTAGAGAAATATTCAGAAGAAAGGCTACCACAGTGGTGCACAAACTGTGTTTTTTGTAGAAAGGGCAAGTCCCACAGGAGGCTCTGCAGTAAAGTGCTCCAGGTCAACTGAGCTGGAGAAAAGACGACGACTCCCAGGAAAATCGTGATGAGTAAAACATTAAAAGGTTTTAAGAAGTCAAAAATAGATCTAGTTTATCTCTCACTTAGAGCCCTTTTTGTCACAACACCAAATATTCCAAAAGAACAATGACTCTGTCACAGCCCAACGTTCTTGACTTGGGACAAAAAGCTTAGAGGTCTTCCCACAGAAACAATCCACACCTGAAATCACGCGGTGTTCAACTCCGTGTCTCTCCAGAGCCAGGAGGTACCGACTCCACAGGGCAACCGTCCACGGGCAGTTTCGAACAGCACGACTGTGTGCAGACAAGACTAGGTCCTTGACTTTCAGCTGCCGGTCCTATGATAAAGAATTCCAGGGTCAGCAGACGAAGTTTCATTCAGGCGCCACCATTCAAGAGACACTCTCAGCAAAACCAACCAACAGAAGAAATTTCCTTAACATGACTGGTGTCTTCAACAAAGAATCCACCCGGGGTTTGAGGGGAGAAGAGAGAGGTAGAGAAAAACCTACAGATCAAAGAGCTTTAAGAGACATCAACCAATCCTAACGTATGGACTTAATTGAGATCCCGAGTCAACCTCTTAATACACGTGTACTGAAAGTTACCATCAAAATGGGATCTCTAGATTTGCTTCAGAATAACATGGAAGGGGGGAATAGGTAAGGAAACAGATAAAACTGGTTAAGATTATAGATCAAATTAGACTAAGCCATTAGTTAAGTGTTGAAGATGGGTGATGGGTACTTGTCATTTCATTTTACTAACCTGTCTGTATTTATGTATTTAATTTTTCCATAATAACACGGTAAAAGAAAAATTAATCTGTTATAAAGTCCTTGATAGTAAGACTATGCCAACTTTTTTTCACAGTTAGTGATCAGTTTACAATGCAACACGAGAAGACTTCCTTAGTGGATCAAGCAGAGAGGGGCAGCACATCGCCAACTCCTGGCACTCTTTCTGATTTAAAGTAGAACCTAAATTGGTAAAAATAAAGTGAGATTAGAACAGGTAGGTTATCTTACTAGGTACTGACTGTAACGGATCCATAAGTCTGGAACAAGGCAGTTCTCAACCAGGGCGCGCTCAAAGATCAGCTGAATGCGGGCGGGGTCGCCAATTTTCATCTCAAAATCGATGTACGCTTGATACTCGGCCAGCCTGGGCGCTTCAGCTTGCAGCTGGGGCAAAGGAGAATGGCAGTGAAGTTGCAATGGGCTACGTGTCACTGTTGGAGAGCACACACATGTCCACAGTAAACCATGGCGAGAATGGCCACAACAAGATAAGGACCCCACCAATCCCCACTCTCAGAACCTCTGCACACCGGATCTGCAAGTCTGACAGACAGAATGTGAGTCCAAAGTACCACCTCATGGCAAGAGTTACAGAGGCTCCATAATTCCTTTTCTAAGTCTACTCCTAGATCACAGAGAACTGAAACCACCCATCAACCAGGAATTGCATGAAAGAGAAATACCTGGCCAATGACCACTGCTAGCCCTCTTCCGAAACAGATACGGCTTTCTTGGCCTACTGAGTGGGGTGAACGCAACCACACCAGAGTGGCTTGGCGCCCTGCGTCGCTTCACGCCTGTCATTCCAAGTATCAGCTCCTGCCAGAGCGCAGGCACACGTAGGAGACGGAAGAGGCTATGTATGGCCACTGTGCACTGGCCCAGAGACAGCCAGCCAGAAGTCTCGTTAGACAAAATCCTCTTGTTCAGTTCATTCTTTCCTCAGCCACTCCCTGCTGATGGTCAAAACAAAATTCAACTGGCCCAGGGTTTCATGAATGAGGCTTTGTGAAGTACAGTGGTGTTGTGTTAGTCGCTCACTTATGGCCAACTCTTTGCAAACTCCATGGACTATAGCCTACCAGGCTCCTCTGTCCATGGAATTCTCCAGGCAAGAATCCTAAAATAGGTTGCCATTCTCCTTCTCTGACCCAGGGAACAAACCCAGGTCTCCTGCATTGCAGGAAGATTCTTTACCATCTAAGCCACCAGAGAAGCCCTCTGTGAAATACACCTAAATGCCAATTATTCACATGTGAAAAAGAGAGTGCTCATGCGGGCCAGCTCTGATCTTAAAAAGATGATACTGGAGAGGCTCAGTTTCTACTAAATAATGCCCAAAATCAGTTACCCAGACAAACTGTGCCACTGAAAATGGCAGAAAGTACTAGATTGAATATTGAAAAAAAAAAATTCTTGCAAATCAACCAACTGGGAAAGAAACAAGAAATATCACAAACAAAATCTAAATGAAGGTGGTTAAGCTAAGAGAAGGCTAAGCTTTTGCCAGTTTAAGAGATAATATTAAGAATTTGATCTTTACAACAATCCCAGGAGGCAGTTATCATTTCAATCCCATCGGACATTTGAGGAAACCAAGTCACAGGAGTAAAGTTCTAGCCCAGAGCTAAAAGCTGTGTTCTTACTCACCAGCCCATTAAAGATACCAAAAGCAGAGGCAAGAAGTTCAACAAACCTTAAGCAGGATAAATACAAAGAAACCCACACACCTGGCCCTACTGTAACCAAACTGCGGGACATCAAACCGAACCAAAGACGTCTTGGGACTTCACTGGTGGTTCAGTGGTTAGGACACTGCTCTTCAAACGCGGGGAAAGAGGGTTTGATCCCTGCTCAGGGAACTAGAATCCTATATGTGCAGCCAAAAAATAGAGAAATAAAACAAAAACAAACAAAAGACAATGACATCTTAAAACTGGCCAGGGTACAATCAAGAATTTCCTTTCAAGAAGCAAAAGTTCTTTAAGACAGTTGACTTCTCAGCAGCACAACAGAAGCCAGAAAGACATATTTAACTGCTCAGAGAACAGAACTGTCAGCCTAGAATTCTATATCCTGAGAAATTAACTCTCAAGGAGAACAAAGACCTCTTTAAAAAAAACAGAAAATGTTACAAATAAATATCCAAGCACATGACACTAAAGGGTGGACTTGAATCAAAGGAAAAGTGACTCCAAGTGAAAGATCTAGGGTGTGGTGAGAGGAAGCCGAGAAAGCCGGAAATGTGTGCAGCAAGCGCGACCACACAGGTGCTGCAAAACGCAGCATTAACAGTGACCTGCGGGCCAACTGAAAGGCAAGAAACTCGAGAAAACAAAAGCAGAAGTCTGAGGAGTGGTGAATGAAATAAAAAATATTCTAAGGCCAAGAAAAGGGAATAAAGGCCATTTATAACTAATACCATGTGTGTATTACTGTCAACACAGAAAATTCCCCCAAATCTATACATTACCAGTATTAATAAGGACTGAACAAGTTTGATTAAAATACCACTAAAAATTACATTTTATATACCAGGAACAAACAGCCAGAACAGAAAATCTTTCAAAAGATATTGCTTACAACAGTATTAAAAACACTTAGAAATACATCTAAAAATGTGTTCAAGGCACTGGATAAATTTATAAGACCTCAAAGAAAGATAGACCTCAACAGCAGAGGCCTATACCATGTTCATGAACCAACACCAAGAAAAGATGTCCTTTTCATCACAGGGGACTGGGATGCAAAAGTAAGATGTCAAGAGACACCTGGAATAACAGGCAAGTTTGGCCTTGAAGTACAAAATGAAGCAGGGCAAAGGTTAACCCAGTTTTGAAAAGAGAATGCACCGGTCATAGAAAACACACTCTTCCAACAACACAAGAGATGATTCTGCACATGAAATTCACCAGATGGTCAATACCCAAATCAGGTTGATTACATTTGCAGCTGAAGATGGAGAAGCTCCATACAGTCAGCAAAAACAAGACCTGGAGCTGACTGTGGCTCAAACCATGAGCTTCTTATTGCCAAATTCAGACTTAAATTGAAGAAAGTAGGAAAAACCGCTAGGCCATTTAGGGATAACCTAAATCAAACCTCTATACACAAGAAGTGACAAATAGGTTCAAGGGATCAGATTTGATAGAGTGCCTGAAGAACTATGGACAGAGGTTTGTAAAATTGTACAGGAGGCAGTGATCAAAACCATCCCCAAGAAAAAGAAAGGCAAAATGGTTCTCTGAAGAGGTCTTACAAATAGCAGAAAAAAGAAGAGAGCAAAAGGCAAAGGAGAAAAGATAAATCCATCTGAATGCAGCGTTCCAAAGAACAGCAAGGAGAGAAGAAAGCCTTCCTAAGTGAACAATGCAAAGAAAGAGAGTAAACAAAAGAAAGACTAGCGATCTCTTCAAGAAAATCAGATACCAAAGGAACATTTCATGCAAAGATGGGCACAATAAAAAATGGTATGGACCGGACAGAAGCATAAGATACTAAGAGGCTGCAAGAACTGTACAAAAAGGTCTTAATGACCCAGATAACCACAATGCTACGATCACTCACCTAGAGCCAGATATCCTAGAGTGTGAAATCAAGAGGCCTTAGGAAGTATTACTACAAACAAAGCTAGTGGAGGTGATGGAATTCCAGCTGAGCTACTTAAACTCCTAAAAGATGATGCTGTTAAAGTGCCGCACTCAATATGCCCAACAAATTAGGAAAACTCAGCAGTGGCCACGGGACTGGAAAAGGTCAGTTTTCATTTCAATCCCAAAGAGAGCAATGCCATAGAACGTTCAAACTACCACACAACTGCACTCACTTCACATGCTAGCAAGGTAATGCTAAAAATCCTTCAAGCCAGGTTTCAACAGAACGTGAACCGAGAACTTTCAGATGTTCAAGCTGGATTTAGAAAAGGCAGAGAAGCCAGAGATCAAACTGCCAACATCCGCTGGATCATAGGAAAAAAAAGAGAATTCCAGAAAAACATCTATTTCTGTTTTGATGACTATGCTAAAGCCTTTGACTGTGTGAACCACAACAAACTGCAGAAAATTCTTCAAGAGATGGGGCTACCAGACTACCTTACCTCCCTCCTGAGAAACCTGGATGCACGTCAAGAAGCAACAGTCAGAATCAGACCTGGAACAACAAACTGGTTCAAAATTGGGAAAGGAGTACGTCAAGGTTGTATACTGTCACCTTGTTTATTTAATGTATATGCAGAGTACATCATGCAGAATGCTGGCCTGGAGAAATCGCAAGCTGGAATCAAGACTGCTGGGAGAAATATCAGTAATCTCAGATATACAGATAACACCACCCTAACGGCAAAAAGTTAAGAGGGACTAAAGAGCCTTAATGAAGGTGAAAAGGAGAGTGAAAAAGCTGGCTTAAAACTCAACATTCAAAAAACTAAGATCATGGCATCCAGCCCCATCACTTCATGGCAAATAGATGGAGAAACAATGGTAACAGTGACAGACTCTATTTTCTTGGGCTCCAAAATCACTGAAGATGGTAACTACAGCCATGAAATTAAGAAGCTTCCTCCTTGAAAGAAAAGCTATGACAAACCTAGACAGCATATTAAAAAGCAGAGATATCACTTTGCTGACAAAGGTCCTTATAGTCAAAGCTATGGTTTTTCCAATAGCTATACACAGATGTGCTAGTTGGGCCAGAAAGAAGGCTGAGCACCAAAGAATTGACGCTTTCAAACTGTGGTGCTGGAGAACACTCTTGAGAGTCCCTTGGACAGCAAGGAGATCAAAGCAGTCTATCCTAAAAAAAAATCAACCTTGAATACTCAATGGAAGGACTGATGCTGAAGCTCCAATACTCTGGCCACCTGATGCGGACAGCCAACTCATTGGAAAGAATCCTGATGCTGGGAAAGACTGAAGGCGGGAGAAGCAGGCGACGGAGGATGAGGTGGTTGGATGGCACCATCAACTCAATGGACATTAAGTCTACACAAGCCCCAGGGGATAGTGAAGGACAGGGAGGCCTGGCATGCTGCAGTCCACGGGGTCACAAAGAGCCAGACACGACTGAGCAACTGAATAGCAACAACAGACCATGTTCACAGACTGGAAGATTTGATGTTTAAAAAATGCAAATTCTTCAACAATTCACCTACAGATTCAATGCAATTCCCATCAAAATTCAAAGGAGTCCCCTGGCAGTCCAATGGTTAGGACTCTATGCTCTCACTGCCAAGGGTCCGAGTTCCACCCCTGGTCAGGGAACTAAGATCCTACGTGCCGCACAGTGTGGCCAAATAAAAAAAACAGTAACGATAATATTATTAAGTAGAACTTGAAAAATTGATTCTCATTCTGAACGGAAGCATTAACAGCTAAAGAAAGCCAAGGCCCTCTAGGAGAGGAACGGCATGAATGGGACTCATGCTACCGAAGATCAAAACTTAATTATAAAACCATCGCATCATTGCAACAGTGTAACATAAACCAGCGGGGTGGAGCAAAGAGCCCAGAAATGGACCCACACAGAAATGGACAGCTAATCCCTGACAGGCATGGGGCAACACATGAGTGAGGGCCGGGGAGAATTACCAAAGTCAGCAATGAACAACTGTTTCTCTACATAAAAAACGAAGTTAGCCCACACCTCAGACCATGCCCAAAGATCCATTCCAGATGAAAGCTGAGAAACAAACAGCAAAACTATAAATTTTCAGGAGAAAAACAAGAGCTAAGTCGATTAGTGACCCCAGAGTACGGAGAGAACTCTTATTCACAAATTCTAAGAGAAAGAACGATAAATCCAATTACATTACAATCAAGACCTGTTCACTGGGCTTCCCTGGTGGCTCCGCGGTAAAGAATCTGCCTGCCAGCGCGGGAGGTGTGGGCTGGATCCCTGGTCCGGAAAGATCCCACACGCCCAGGAGCCACTAAACCTGTGAGACGCCACCACTGAGCCTGCGCTCCCGAGCCCGGGAGCCACGTGCCCTAGAGCCCGTGCTCCGCAACGAGAGAAGCCACCGCAATGAGGGGCCCGCGCACCGCAACTCGAGAAGCCCCTGCAGCGAGACAGACCCGGCGCAGCCAAACTAAGTAACATCACTGAAGAACAACTAGTCATCAAAACATGCCACTGCGGGGGGGATGGCAACAACAGGCCACCGCCTTGGGAGGAAGAAATCGCAATACATGCAACCGAAAGTATGCATGAAGACCCAGGACGCCCAGATGCCAGCTAGAAAAAATCTGACAAACCGAAAGAAAACTGAGTCAAAGACTTGAACAGCTACTTCAAAGATTTTTTAAAAAAGGAAATCTGAGGTGTGAAAAGACGCTCAACTTCATTAGTAATGAAAGAGAAATGCAAATTAAAACTGTACTTTCAAATCCATGAGACTGGCTAAAATGTCAACATCCCAGCTGGCAGGGCAATGAGAACGCTAAGATATTGCCGGCAGAAGCAGCGGCTACAGCCTGGAAACAGTTCAGCTCTGCCTCAGGACCCAGCACTTCCTTCCATTGTGACATAGGTGCCTCAACAATCGCTACATATGTGCCTAGAGAGACTCTTTTTCACGTGTACCAAGAGATACGTCTGAGAATCATCAGAACAATTCTCCTCCTCCTAGCAAAACACTGGATACAACCCAACTACCTATGAAAGGGATAGTTTATACACAGACAACCTTACAGCAAACAAATGGACTGTAACTATACTTATCAACGTCAAACTCAAAGACATCTTGAATGAAAAGAAAATATACAGCCTGATTCCATTATACAGAAGCTCAAAAACAAGCAAAACTGAACTACACATTAAGGATACGTCCATAGGGCATAAAACTATAAAGAAAAGCAAGGGGATGATGGTGACAAGTCAGGAAAGTGGCTGCCTCTCCGGAGAGGGAGGAGGAAGCAGCCGGAGAGGGCACAGAGGAGACTCCTGAGGGACCGGCAATGCGCTACTTCTTAACCTGGCGGTGGGCACATGGACGCTCAACTCTCATCAGGATGGAAACTGAATGTACACATTCATCCACTCTACACATTCCATGACAAAGATACTGTTTCACTCGCAACTGTTGATGTAGGGAGCAGCTGGGAGAGAGACATTTAACGCAGAAAGGGCCATACTCACCAGGGCTTCCTCATAGGGCTTGTATTTCTCCAGCTGCTGCAGTGCTTTGTTGTAACTCTGAATTACTGACTCTGGAATGGGGTCTTCAGACCATTCCTCATACTCTGCAAACGTTGCTTCCATATCTATTGAGAGATGGAGTCAGCCCTGTGGGTCTGGCCGTTGGGTTTTATCATCTCAAACACAGAGTAAACTCTGAGACAGGTGCCCCGGGCCCCTCCCGCATCTCTGGCCATGGGCTCTTACTGACTGAACCCTGACCTCTTCTGCTGAGCCCTGTATTGGCCCCAGACTCTGTCTTGAAGCCCCATCCTGGGCAGCCCTACCAGCTAATCCAACCATCAGTAAATGGAACTACCAGCAAGGCTAGAACCACACGTACGTACTGCTTCCTGTGTTCTAATACTTCACATCCATCGCCTCACTCAAGCCTCACAATTCTGCAAGGGAAGTTCTACAGTGACTCCCAAGCTGCGGTTGAGGAAACACAAGCAGAGGATCAGGTCACCCGGCCACAGTCAGTGGCAGAGCGAGGCTCTGAACCCAGGCAGTCTTCTGCCTCAAGTTCACGCTCACTCACCATGCTGCACTATCTCACACTGGTATGTGAGGTGAAATGTACAAGCCAGCTCCGCTCTGGACTTTTCTGCTTGTCACCCAAGGATTCAACTGAAGAGCCACTTTATAATTTGTCAAATCAAACCCAAATAAACCAGGGAAGTAAAAAGAGAAGTAACACCTGGGTTTAAGTAAAGTCGCTCAGAGGTTCCCAAGGTGTGCAGTGCATAACCGCACCCAGGGAACACACAAGACAGTGGCCTCGAACCCTTCCCACGCTTGGGAAAGTCCTCCCAGTGCTTCTTGCATTCAAAAAAAGGAGGTCTGGCTTGCCAAATTACGTTCACACGAAAAAGAATCTTTCCCAACCCCCAAAAATTCGGACAGAGCTACTCCAATCAACTGTGCTCATGAACCAAATCACCTCCAAAGCCCACCCTGTAATGGAGGTTTCTTCTGAAGGGAAAATGCTTATGACAGAACTCTTATTCCCCCAGATAATACAGGGGGTCAGCTTCCCTAGTCCTTTCAGAGACCCTGTCTCTGCCCACCCACGCACCACATCTTAACATAGGAAACTGGGAGTCCCACCTCTAACCCTCACAACTCTCCTGAGCGTTAACAATCCAAGATACATTTTTACCCAGGGCCTTGTCAACAGTGACATTGTCCAAAAAGAAAACAAACGCCAGCCACGTCTGCCTCATGAGATGCTGGGAAAGGCCTAATCATGACACGCCCCAAAGCGCCAACTGCTGACAGGGCAGTTTCTCTTACCGTAGAGTGGGATCGCCAGCTGTCGCCGGAAGAGACTGTGGACTTTCTCCAGCTGTGAATCAAAGGTTTGTTCCCAGTCAGAAGGGGAAAGGAAGCCAGCCATGGGCTAAAGAAGCAAACCCGTAGTAAATAACAAACTTTGGTTCTGCCTACTTCAAAAATTATTTTAGCACATTTTTTAGCTCACACTAAAAAAAATTCATAGGACCCCTTACACATGAAGTGTTATGCCAAAGTATTAGGCTCAAATGTCAATGTTATCTCTACCAAGTGACGGTGATGGGGAGAGCAAGAAGGAATCTAACAAATGGACCCAAAAGACTATCATGAGATAGGACAGAGGCATCTCAAGCATCAAAGGCTCGTGGCTTGCTCAGGCTGGTTTTTAGGGCTGTCTGCAGCTCTCAAGGGAAGAGTCAGGAAGGACTCCTGGAGGAGCTGGCACTGGGGACATGTCTGCAGGCTCTCCAGAACTAAAGAGGCAGAAACAGACTCCCCAGTGAATGAACAGCATTGAATGAACAGAGGCAGCCACTGCAGGAACACTGAGGGGAGCGCGGGACCCGAGTCCACATGGGGTCACGACTGACACGTGTCAGCCAGCGGCCCTGCCCCGCGCCTCAGTGAGGGTGGGGAGCAGGCACCACCACACGCTCTTCAACAGGGACTCCGTCCAGAAGGGCCTGGGCGCTCGTAATCATGACGATCTAAGTGATACAGGGCTCCACTGAGCACCAACAACAGTGTGGTCACACACATCGTGGGGGAGACACCAGGGAGCGGACTCTAAAACCCTATAAATCATAGTCTAGTCTAAAAAAACGCAATCATGGTGAGGTCAAACCTCACAGTTACTATGGGACACTCTCTGTATGTACAGTGTACAAGGACGACCAAGTCACCCTTCAAAATTATATATATATTAACAAGTAATTTAAATTAACATATTTACATTTTAATATAAATTATATTTTATATTACATTAGTAGCTAACATCTGTATATATTAATATAATCAATATTTATATATTATACTAATATAATTTGAATTTCATATTAATACATAATTTGGGGGAGGTGACTTGGTTATCCTTGTACATTCACCTGGAACCATAACTAAAACAGCAGTATTTTTAAACACTACAAAAAGCTTGTAGGGAATCTGCTTTTTAGTCAAGGAAGACATCCCTACTACTCCACAAAGATACTTGATTTTATTTACTTTACTGCCCGCCCACTAAGGGATGGGCAAAGACCGTTTTGTTAACTGTGTTCTTCCAAGACCACTAACGAAGACTGGTAGAAGGCAAGCACTGGGCACTCACCCGGGCAGCTTCCGCGATGGCACTTTCAAACTCCCGGTACGCCTCCCAGATGGCAAGTCCCTTGGTCATGTGTAACCCAACGGACGAGAGGGCCCTTTCAAACACAGAGCGGACTTTCTCGAGGCCACCCTTCTGACCAATCCCACCAACTGAGTACTGGCCGTACTCTAGCCAAATGTTAGGACCTAAAAACGAGAGGTATATTCAGGATAGGAAATGCCCGAATGTAAAAACTTTTGTTCTGAAGCAAACAGAAGAAATGAGCCCACTGAAAAAGTGCTCATTCGTGGAGAAAGAGCACAGCATCACTGACAGGCATCGCAGGTCACCAGGTTACCTACGTCTACCCAACGCGCCTACGAAGCCTCATCAGTGAGACCTGACTGTGTAAACAGCACACACCAGGCGGTAATATGTAATCTTACGACCGGTTATCAAGCGGATTTATTAAAACTGAAGGAGCCCTTAACAGATTTCAATGAAAATAGTTAGAAATCTGAGTGAATTTTCAGAAAGACTGCAAAGCCTAGACTGTTCCAACTTTTAAATCTTGATTCATCTTTAAGCCTTCTGATTGAAATGAAAAAAAAAAAAAGTACCAATCCTGTTACCAAAGATTTTAAATCTCTAAAATACAACAAAGAGACCTGGCTGCCTTGTTTCTTTCCCTCTTTAATAAACTTTCTATATGCTCACTCCTGCAGCTTTAAAACTAATGAATTAAACTCTTGATAAATGCATTGTTTTTTACCAAACACATTTTGCCTATTAAGTCACTTTTCAGAAATCTGGAAATAATTTGATGCTTATACACTAATCTTCGAAAATAAAAATTCTAAAAAGATAAAGCTAACATGAGAATTCCTGCATGTTTTCCTGAGGCTTGCTTTTTCAATGAAATAAATCTATTTCAAAGAACTTAGCTAAAGTTTGTTAGCGGCTCTGTTTTCACTCACCAGTACAGAGCTGCCACATGGGCTGTGAAATACAAAATGAACTAGCTCTCTGAGGCAGAATGCTCCTTCAGTGAGGGTTAGTCAGGTTTACAGGGGGCTCTACACTTCTCACAAGGGGAAATGCCCACACGGGGAGTGAGGACAATTAGACAGGGAAAAGGGATATTTAATTATCAATGGGGACTTTTTTAAAAAACATTTTATCCACAACATTGTCTGATACAGTCCTCAGTGTCTGCAGAGAAAATATTTTAGAGACTTGATATACTTATATCAAACTGGATTTAAAGAGAGATAAAGCGTTCACACTTCACTTTCACTGAAGTGAAAGGCCAGCAGACCAGGCAGATCTCCGTGGTGATGGAAGATTCTGTAGCTCGAGACAGTGGTGAAATAAAATATCACAAAACTATATGCAGACATTGTATGTACCAAGGGCCGTTTCCTTGAGTTTGTCCTACAGTCATGGGGCTTTCCTGGTGGCTCAGTGGAAAAGAACCTGCCTAGAGCGCAGGAGACGCAGGTTCGATACCTGGGTTGGGAAGATCCCCTGGAGGTAGGCATAACAACCCACTCTAGTACTCTTGACTGGAGAATCCCATCAACAGAGGAGCCTGGTGGGCTACAGTCCATAGGGTCGCAAAGGGTGGGACACGACTGAAGCGACTGAGCACGCATATACTACAGTCGTAAGATACTGGCGGAGACTGGATCAAGAAATGACACAAGACCTCTCTGTACCATCTTCGCAAACTCCTATAAATCCATAATAATTTCAATTTTTTTTAAGTTTTTTAGTATGAGCTGGCTGGATGGCATCACTGACTCGATGGACGTGAATCTGAGTGAACTCCGGGAGTTGCTGATGGACAGGGAGGCCTGGCATGCTGCAATCCATGAGGTCACAAAGAGTCAGACACGACTGAACGACTGAACTGAACTGAGTATGGGGGAAAACAAGCATCCTGTCCAAAGCGTCTAAAATTCCATTCAATATGTAAAAGGTAGCCTTTAGTCACCTGGAAATAGCAGCTAAGTTCTCCCTGGAGATAAATGCTGGGGGCGAGTCTATTCCCCTCCTCCCTTCAACTGTTTCTTCCACGCGCATTGTGAAACCAAGAGCCTCAACTGAAAACCACAGACAGTGACGATAATAACCGCACTCCAGTCTTCCCCACTGCTGGTCGAAGGACGTTCCCGGGGGCAGCGCCTCACGGTGTGGCCCCGGCAGCCGAGAGGGACGCGAGGGGAGCCTGCCAGACCCGCCTGGGCCGGCCCACAGGGGACTCACAGATATAATCCTTCACCGCTCTCTCGAAGAGGTCGTACACGTGCTCCCGGTCCAGGCCGTCCATGGCCATGCTGGTCTCGTCGTGCAGCCACTCCAGCCAGAGCTCTGCAAGACACCCGCGCCCCACGTCACCGCCCATCCCGCGGCCCTCGCTCCGAAGGCGGGCAGAGCGGGCGCCGCACCCCGAGGCGTCAGCACACACAGGCTTCGTCTGCCTCATCCACCCTGGCCCAGTTCACAGAAATTCAATTCTTACAACCTGCACTAAGCACACACGAGGCTGACGCTTCCAAGAAAGATCAACTC
Organism: Ovis canadensis; assembly: GCF_042477335.2. Classification (NCBI taxonomy): domain Eukaryota; kingdom Metazoa; phylum Chordata; class Mammalia; order Artiodactyla; family Bovidae; genus Ovis; species Ovis canadensis. Next base: position 74,883,743 of record NC_091261.1, on the reverse strand, counting down.
GCTGGAGTCATACTATCCCTCCAGCTACGGGGCGTTTCATTTTCTGCAAAGTACTTACACACTTTCTCTTTCAGTATCTATCAAAATCCTGTGAGGCAGGCCACAGTGACACTAGTAACAGTGGCATCTATCCAAGCATTTACGACACGCCAAGCACGTGTTAAGCAAGGCACACAGAATGCCTCGTAAGCAGAAACTACTGTTATCCCCGTCGTACTGCTGGGGAAACTGAGTCTTAGAATGCTTATATAATGCACTTAACGTCACACAGCTAGAAAGACATCTGAAAGGCAATCGGATTTCAGCTTCTACACTCCACAGTCATGCTTTGTGGGAGGGAAAGGGGGACAGAGCTGGATCTAGAATCTGTGTTACCTCACTTGTCCCTAAAAGATCAATTACGTATACGCATAGAGATTTAACTACAGAGGTACTTGGCGTAATCACATTTCAAATAAGCAACTTAAGTAGAAATAACTTAAATGCCCAATTACTGTGGACCAAATAAGGTATGAAACATTTAAATTTAAAAGTGCTTATGAAAGTTTAACTATACTACAGTTACAATTATCTGTTTCTGAGAGAACAGATTAAACACATAAATACCAGAATGGGAAACAGAAAGGGAACGGGGAAATTTTAATGACATAGAAATATTTTATCGTAACATTACGAGAAAGAAATCAAGATTTGAAATGTGACTCAGTACTGCATGACCACAACTATGTGTAGCAAAACCCTAGAAGATGAGAAACTAAAAGTCGCTGCCTTTGGATGGATTTTCTTCTTTCCACTACACTTATCTATTCTGAATTTTTTATGAGGAGCATGCCCCACTTTCAGCACGGGAAAAAAGACCCTTCAACTCTCTGCGCCTGTGAGAGCAGCTCAGCTGCGGAGGCACCACCTTCAGTCAGAGGGAAGATCTCGCTCATCTTCTGGCGCGCCGCCCTCACTCTGGTCAGCTCCCCTTCCAGCCGCAGCAGCCGGATCAGGTCCACGTGGCAGTTGTAGTCGTAGACGTTGATAGACAGCTGGAAGGAAAAGGGACACAGGTGGAAACTTAGAATGCGATCATCGAAACAGCTCAGCTTCTGTCACCACCGGCGAAAGCGCACGCCTGCTACGAGCACAAGATATGTGTTTTCTGGAAGAGTCACAGAAGCAGCGAGGCAACATTTCCCTCAGGAAGATGGAGAAAAATACACAAGAGACTTTCTGTTTCTTCTGAGCACACCACTCGGCGAGTGTGACCTCACTTCCCTGACCAGGGGTTGAACCTGGGGCCCTGGCAGAGTCCTAACCACTGGACCGCCGGGAATTCTGAGAGACATTTTAAAATAAATGGAACACTCCTTCAAATCTGTTACAGGTCCTGTCGGAACACACTTGGTTCTCCCAGAAACACAGGAAACAGCCTAATGAAACAAACACAGAGTGACCTGAGGCAAATCACTCACTTTTCTAAGCTTCCCTTCTCTCATCTGTAAAGTAGGATACACCACCAGAGGGTGAGAATTCTGAAAGGTAACTCAGTATCACACTGCAGCGCATGCCAGCGACATGTATGAAGAGCTCTTTTCTTTTACTGACAAACAAATGAAAAACCCACCAGGAGAAACAAGAATGGGGACAGACTGGTACCAGATGAAGGTGAGTGACAGGCACAAAAAGATTTATTTTATAGGTACAAAAAGATTTATTTCAAACTTTCCAAACTAAAAGTTTAATAAACTAAGATCACGGCTTCCAAAGATACTGGACATCTGAAACGAAGGGAAACTAAAAGCACCTGTCACTAGCAGGCTTTTACTCTTAAACAGCTAGAGGAACCTCTTCAAAGAGAAGGAGAATGATAAGAGAAACCTTGGAGCATCAGCAAGAAAGAGCAGAACCACAGGTAAGCACAACAAACGACCCTTCTCTTCCTGACTCTCCTAAACTGTGTGTGATAACTGAAATACTTTAAGACTATCTGATACCCGAAACGACGACACTAGAAAGGAAAAATGGTAGAGACCTAAATGGGAGGAATATTTCAACACTTTACTCAGGGATAAAACACAGATACCATGTAAATCAAATACACTGAAATACTCAAAGCAACTACTAAGAAACTATACAGAGCAAGACTCTAAAAACTGGTATGAGTAACCAAGCTGGAATCCAAAGAATGTCCAGGTAACCCATGCAAAGGCAAGAAGAGAGAACGCTGAGAGCAAGAAACACAGGAAACAAAAGAGAATAAAATGTCAGGCTTCAGACCTAACATATCGGCAACTGCCTTTAAAGGACCTGGTCTAAACATGCTAGTTAAAAGGCAGAGAATAGCAGAGTGAATAAAAACACAACCTACCTGAATGCTGATTACCAGAAACTCACTTCAGATTCAAGTGAAAGGATGGGGGGCTTCCCTGGTGGCTCAGTGGTGAAATCCGCCTGCCAGTGCCGGAGACGCGAGGTTGAGCCCTGATCCGGGGAGATCCCACCTGCTGCACAGCAAGCCTGCTGCTGAGCCTCTGCTCTAGAGCCCGGGCAGCCACACGACCAAGTGCTCCTGCCGCAATTACTGAAACCCACGCGCCCTAGGGCCTGAGTCCACAACAAGAGAACCCGCCGCAATGAGAGGCCCACACGCCACAAGTAGAGAGCAGCCTCCACTCACCACCAGGAGAGAAAAGCCTGCAGGGCAACAAAGACCCAGCGTAGCCAAACATAAATAAGCAAATAAAATTATACAAGGCAGAAGCATGGGGAAAGATCTAGCATGCAACCAACAAAAAGAAGCAGAGGTGGCTACACTAATATCACATAAAACAAACTTCAGCAAAAAGAAAATGATCAGAGATAAAACAGGACATTATGTAATGATAAAAGGATCAACCCACCAGGAAGACAAAACAATCCCAAACGTGCAGGCACCAAACAACAGAATCTCAAAACAGAGGAAGCAAAAACTGATACAGCTAAAAGAAGAAACAGACACACCCACAGTTACACTGGGAATTTCAAAGCCCCCACTCAGAAACTAAAAGAACTGTCAGATTATCAGCAAGGATATAAAAGAACTCAACAACACCATTAACCAGCATGATCTAATTGCTATATAAAGAACACCCTCCCAACAGTAACAGGGTAACACAGTCTTCTCCAGGGCCCAAGAACATTCACTGGGACCATATCCTGGGCCGTAAAACAAACCTCAACAAATTTTAAGAACATTGAATCACAGAGAGTATGTTTTCTGGTAAGAAGAGAAGCAAACTGGAAATCAGTTACTGTAGGAATCAATCTCTCTAAACACGTGGAAATTAAGCAGTTCAGTTCAGTTCAGTCGCTCAGTCGTGTCCGACTCTTTGCGACCCCATGAATCGCAGCACGCCAGGCCTCCCTGTCCATCACCATCTCCCGGAGTTCACTCAGACTCAGGTCCATCGAGTCCGTGATGCCATCCAGCCATCTCATCCTCTGTCGTCCCCTTCTCCTCCTGCCCCCAAACCCTCCCAGCATCAGAGTCTTTTCCAATGAGTCAACTCTTCACATGAGGTGGCCAAAGTACTGGAGTCTCAGCTTCAGCATCATTCCTTCCAAAGAAATCCCAGGGCTGATCTCCTTCAGAATGGACTGGTTGGATCTCCTTGCAGTCCAAGGGACTCTCAAGACTCTTCTCCAACACCACAGTTCAAAAGTATCCATTCTTCGGCACTCAGCCTTCTTCACAGTCCAACTCTCACATCCATACATGATCACAGGAAAAACCATAGCCCTGACTAGACGGACCTTAGTCGGCAAAGTAATGTCTCTGCTTTTGAATATGCTATCTAGGTTGGTCAGAACTTTTCTTCCAAGGAGTAAGCGTCTTTTAATTTCATGGCTGCAGTCACCACCTGCAGTGATTTTGGAGCCCAAAAAAATAAAGTCTGACACCGTTTCCACTGTTTCCCCATCTATTTCCCATGAAGTGATGGGACCAGATGCCATAATCTTCGTTTTCTGAATGTTGACCTTTAGGCCAACTTTTTCTCTCTCCTCTTTCACTTTCATCAAGAGGCTTTTTAGCTCCTCTTCACTTTCTGCCATAAGGGTGGTGTCATCTGCATATCTGAGGTGATTGATATTTCTCCCAGCAATCTTGATTCCAGCTTGTGTTTCTTCCAGTCTGGCGTTTCTCATGATGTACTCTGCATAGAAGTTAAATAAGCAGGGTGACAATATATAGCCTTGACGTACTCCTTTTCCTATTTGGAACCAGTCTGTTGTTCCATGTCCAGGTCTAACTGTTGCTTCCTGACCTGCATACAGATTTCTCAGGAGGCAGGTCAGGTGGTCTGGTATTCCCATCTCTTTCAGAATTTTCCACAGTTTCTTGTGATCCACACAGTCAAAGGCTTTGGCACAGTCAAGAAAGCAGAAATAGATGTTTTTCTGGAACTCTCTTGCTTTTTCCATGATCCAGCGGATGTTGGCAATTTGACCTCTGGTTCCTCTGGTTTACTAAAACCAGCTTGAACATTAGGAAGTTCACGGTTCACGTATTGCTGAAGCCTGGCTTGGAGAATTTTGAGCATTACTTTACCAGCATGTGAGATGAGTGCAATTGTGCGGTAGTTTGAGCATTCTTTGGCATTGCCTTTCTTTGGAACTGGAATGAAAACTGACCTTTTCCAGTCCTGTGGCCACTGCTAACTTGTCCAAATTTGCTGGCATATTGAGTGCAGCACTTTCACAGCATCATCTTTCAAGATTTGAAACAGCTCAACTAGAATTCCATCACCTCCACTAGCTTTGTTCATAGTGATGCTTTCTAAGGCCCACTTGACTTCACATTCCAAGATGTCTGGTTCTAGATTAGTGATCACATCATCATGATTATCTGGGTTGTGAAGATCTTTTTTGTACAGTTCTTCCGTGTATTCTTGACACTTCTTCTTAATATCTTCTGCTTCTGTTAGGTCCATACCATTTCTGTCCTTTATCGAGCCCATCTTTGCATGAAATGTTCCCTTGGTATCTCTAATTTTCTTGAAGAGATCTCTAGTCTTTCCCATTCTGTTGTTTTCCTCTATTTCTTTGCGTTGATCGCTAAAGAAGGCTTTCTTATCCCTTCTTGCTATTCTTTTTTTGGCCACATCCTGCAGCACGTGGGATCCTAGTTCCCGACCAGGGATTGAACTCGCAAACCCGGCACTGGAAGGCAGAATCTTGACCACTGGACCGCCGGAAAGTCCCAAGCAATACACTTCTAAATAATCTATCGATCAAGGAGGAAATCTCGAAGAAAACTTAAAATACATAGAACTGAATGAAAATGAAAGCACAGCAAATCAAAATAAGCAGACTGCAGCGAGCACCACGTGGAGAGGAAAACTTACAGAGCTACAGTCAATGTACAGAAAGAAGCACACACCATGACTGCGTAGGAGTCATTCCAGGTGCACAAGGCAAGTTCACTCTGTAAAAACTAAATCACTGGATTCCACTGTATCACAAAGAAAGAGGCAAAATTCATGGTATTGATTAATACAGAAAACAAGCAGTAACAATAAACACTTTCAACTGTTTGCTCTGTAAGAGACTGTGCTCACACGTGCTCAGCTCCTAGTCACGTCCGACTCTTTCAGCCCCACAGACTGTACAGCCCACCAGGCTCCTCTGTCCCTCGGGTTTGCTAGGCAAGAATTGTGTCTCCCGCTCTGGCAGACAGACTCTTTACCACTGCACCACCTAGAAAGCCCCGTAAAAGACTGTTAGGAGGCTGCAAAGACAAGCTATAGGCTGGGGGGAAAAATGTATAAACAAGTATCTGGCGAAGTTAACATCTAGAAGACGTAACTCCAAACGAGTTAGAAAACAAACAATCCAAACAAAAACTGGCAAAAGACATGAACCAGACATGTACATCCGAAGAGGACACAGATGGCCAGCGAGTGCAGTGGACAGTGGTCACCATCACGAGCTATAAGGAGTACAAACTGCCACCGCAATGAGCTATCGCTGCACACCTGTCAGAAGGCCGAAAGGGGACTTCCCTGGGGGTCCAGTGGTCAAAACCCACCTGCCAACGCAGGGGACACAGGTGGGAGCCCCGGTCCAGGAAGATCCCACGTGCCGCGGGACAACTGGGCCCGCCTGCCACCCCACTGAAGCCTGCACGCCTAGAGCCCGAGCTCTTCCAGTGAGGCCACCACAAGGAGCCCACACACCACGGCTAGAGGGTGGCCCCCACCTGCCGCAACTAGAGAAAGCAAAGATCCCAGCACGGCCAAGACTACATTTTTTGAAAGAAAGGAAAAAAGAAAAGAAAAGAAAACCAAGAATGGCCAGAAGGGAAAATGGGGGCGCCACCAAATGCTTGAGAAGAGGTTAAAAAAAACAGTTCCCTTTAAAATTCAACATACAACCACTGTACCACCCAACAAGTGCACCCCTGGGCATTTTTCCAGAGCAATAAAACCTAGGTTCATACAACACCTGTATAGGACTGTGCGTAACGGCTGTACTCCCAACCACCACATCCGGAAAGAAGGCAGAGGTCCCTCAGTGGGTGAGTGGGTAAACGAGCCGTGGAACACCCACGCTGTGGAAAACTACTCAGCCATGAAAGGAACAAGCTAATATACACACACAACTCAGACGAATCCAGCTCCTCCCCAAAGGTTACATACTATATATTCCACTTATGTAATATTCTTGAAATAATAAAACGATAGGAGTAGGGATCAGCTTAGTGGGCGTCCGAGGTCAGGCTGCGGCTCCATCTGGGTTGCAGGAGGGGCCTGAGGTGGCAGAGCCCATCCGTGTAATGACTCTGGCAACGTTAATACGAGGGCTGGGAAACTGCACTCCAGAGTACCGCTGGGGGAACCTGGATAAAGGGCACACAGGATCTGTCTGTATTATTTCTTGGAACTGCAAGGAAACCTACAATTACCTCAAAACGAAGTTTCACTTTTTAAAAAAGCTTTCAAATGAGTTAGGGTATGAGGTTACATTAGGTCTATACACCAAAGGACTTCTTGATGGTCCAGCGGCAAAGACTCTGCACTCCCAATACAGGGGGCTCAGGCGTGATCCCTGGTCAGGGAACTAGATCCCACATGCCTCAACTAAGACCCAGAGCAGCCAGATAAATAATTTTAAAAAAAAAGTCTAGGGACTTCCCTGGTGGTTCAGTGGTTAAGAATCTGCCTGCCCATGCAGGGGACACAGGTTTGATCCCTGGTCCAGGAAGGTCCCACACACGGAGGGGCAGCTACACCCATGCACCACAACTGCTGAGCCCACGATCTGCAAAAAGCCACCGCGCTAAGGCCATGCACCCCAACCAGAGAGGAGTTCCCGCAACTAGAGAGGACCCGCTCACAGCAATGAAGACCCAGCACAGCCAAGTGAGTCGTGTTTTTTTAAGTCTACACACTGAGACTGGTTAGTACCTACTCTTCCAACATCTGCCACAACATTTCAGCAATAAATATTTCCCTCTCCAGAGATGACAGATGAATGATAATTCATTCAACTAACACTGCCCTCTGACAATACACTCTTAGTAATCTAGACACCAGCTACTGCATTAAACTGCACATAAGAGGGTCTGTCTCAGCAGGTAATGAGTTAGACCGTGGAACAGACACAGGACAAACTGACCAACAGAACACCAGAGTGCCCAGAAACAGACCCCCGCACACAGAAAGGGACATCACAGAGGGACACTGGGGTAGCCACCGAAACAAATTCATGACCCATGACCATGAGCCCAGTTTGAACAATACTAACTCTTACACAGCTTCAAGAGTGGCAGTTTATCAGAAACAACGTTCATTGTAGCTAGTCTGTATTAGGGGAAAAACTGCAGGCAACTCAAACGCCACAACAACTGATAAGCTGTGTGCTACTCACACCCTGGGGTACTGAATACACAGCAGTCAAAATGGATAACTCGAAGGAACATGGCGGAACCTCAGAAACACCTCTGAGCGGAGAGCACTCCCAGATTACATACTGCAGGATACGCTTTTGTAAAAGCTCAAAAACAAACAAAAGTATCTGCTCAGGGCTGCAAACTTAGTGGATAAAATTATACATTTTAGAAGAGAAGGAAGCAGAAGTCCATGAGGTTCAAGAAAGCAGTCACCTGGGTTTGGGGCTGTGGGGCAGCGGTGAGCATCGAAGCAGGGCCGTTGGAACGGGAGAAGCCATCTGGACAGGCAGCACCAGTGACGAAGCCCCCACTCTGAGAGTGAGCGGCAGAACAAGGGTGTGCATCTCTTTACCACCCTTCACAATTTACAGATGTGAACTGCTCTGTATACACCGAATTACACATAAATAGGGACTTGGTGGCTAAGACTCCTGGCTCCCAGTGCAGGGGGCCCAGGTTCAATCCCTGGTCAGGAACTGGACCTCACATGCGGGAGCTAAAACAAAAGATCCCACGGATCCCGCGTGCTGCAACTAAGACCCGGCACAAGCAAACAGATAAACTACGTGCAAACAGATAATAAAGAACCAATAACACAGAAGCCCACGACCCGGAATTTTTTAAAAATCTTTAAGCAACCGCCTCCTGCTCATGATTGATAAAACTTGACAGGCTGAACCGGCCCCATGATTACGTGATGGGCTGAAAAAGGTCAGAATTCGGTCAGGACACAAGTGTTCTAACGCCCACCAGTTGTTTCCCTACCTGTCCTGGAAGGCACTAAAGTGCACCTCTGGATCTCAAGTGGGCTCCCGTGACACAGCGATGTCTCAAAATCAACATTCAAGTGCGTCAACAAGTAACAACAGTGAAAGAAGAGAAGATGGTGGGAGGCGCACTGTCCTCATGGAGGCGCAGGCATGGCTCCCCAGGTCACCCCAGCACTCCCACTCCCCCGGGTCTCTATGTGTTCCCTGAGCACGAAGCGGCGGCGAGTCCTGGGAGTAGCATCTACGCAAGCCCTCCTGTGACCACCACAGGGAGGTAAGGACTGAAATGTACAAAACCCACTGAAGACATGTCTCTAGGATGGTTTTCGGTCTACATTTCTGATTTTCAGGCCCAAATGAAGAAGATACTGTGTATAGAGAGGCACTCTTTAATACACAAAGACATGCATCGCAGAGGCCATCCAGAGAGTTCAACCAGAGCTGACAAACGCGCACACGTGCCGATCTAGTCTGGTCTCAGAACATCGCCACGGACAAAGGACGCTTCAAGGAAAGAGGCGGCCTAGCCATGGTGCAAGTGCTCTGCAATAGGTTTCCTCTCGCCCTGACAGCACGACCTGCACAGAGAGGTGACAGAGGCGCCTGGTGGGACCACACTCGGCCCAATCACGGGAAGGGACCACGAGGTGCCGCTCCTAGTTTCAGCCACGACCACACACACAGCGGGACATCTCCGCTTCTGTTATCTGGACAGATTTCACAGCTGACTGTGAGCTTTCATAAAAACACTTGGGGTCAGAAGTGGAATTCAAACACAACAAGGCCGAGCACTTCGCAGGCCTCTCTGGAAGTTACTGACCATCACACTCCACCAGGAGAGTCGTTACAGCAAGAACTAGAGGCCGGGATTAAGAGGACATGGGAGGGAGTTTTGGGAAAACTGGAAAAGTCCATTTCTGGACCCCAGGAAGAGGATAAAGCCAAAGGCTCTTCAGTTCACCATCACCTGCCGGATCCCATCCTGTGCGGTGGCCTGAGGTAGGGTTGACAAGTACACACGACCAGTGGCCAGGACACCTCTGCCCAGACCCGTCCTCCACTTTAGTAAGCAAAATACCCTCACTGAGGGTTTAATCGCTCCGCTTCCGAGCCTCCCCTTCCCCTCAACAGGTAATTCTATTTCCCCAACTAAGCAAGATAAGGGCTCACTGAAAGGCCAAAGGCCAGAGAGACAGACTGCCACCAGGACAGGGTCACAGGCGGCCTGCCACCTGACATTACACTGCAACTGCCAAATGAGTAAGAGAATGAATGGACTGCGGCAGGCTTGTTTATAGAAGGCAGGAAGGGTAACCACCGGCCTACCCCTGGCTGGTTCAGACGGGATGACAAATGAGACAGATATACCGAAAGAAGATACAACTATTTCACAACTTAGCAGGAACGTCACCACCAGAGAGGACATTATAAGGAATCTCACACCCAGCCAAGTTAACTGAGAAACCCAGGCTACCAACCCCACATCACTAACTGATTTAACACCCACTGTGGCATTCGGTCTACAGACAACCTTGAAAAGTTCAAATGCCCTTAGGCCTGACTCTGACCAAAACACTTCATCAGTCCTTTTGAGACTCCATGTCCTCGTCCGTAAAATGAGATGGAGCTCCATCTCTTCCCCTCCAAGACTACTCCACTCTCTCCCCTCCCTGTCCTGAGACCCACCATGTGGACCACATCCATGGGGTCTCTGGGTCTCGGGGTTCCAGCAGGATTTGCCCAACAGGCCATGTGGAAGCGAGGCACTGAAGTAGGTCAGGGTACTTCTTGCCCACCCTCCTTCCTAATGGGAAACGGGGGCTACCTCCCTGGAACAAACATCTCAACTCCTCTCAGGGATCCTCCGCAAACTATCTAGAAAACCAGTCACTCCATCACCTCTACAGGACTAAAGTGGACACCTAAAGGTCCTGCTACTACTAGCCCTGGGAAACCAAACCTTTGCTCCTGACTTCCCTGCCCCAGACTCAACAGTCTCTCCATTGCTGTGCTGTGCCCAGTCTTGTCCGACTCTTTGTGACCCCACGGACAGTAGTCTGGTGGGCTCCTCTGTCCATGGGATTTCTCAGCCAAGAATCCTGGAGTGGGTTGCCATTTCCTTCTCCAGAGGATCCTCCTGACCCAAGGATCGGATCCATCTCTCCTGCACTGTCAGGCGGATTCTTCACCACTGAGCCACCTGGGAGGCCCAGTCTCTTTATGGACCTTTACTCCAAACTCTCCTAACTTGAATGTGCCACCTAACTTCCTGCTGGGATCCTAGATTACATAGGAGACACCAACACCTGTACCTTCTAAAGTTACAGATTAGAAATCACATAGCTACTATTGCCAGGCCCCGAGCCCTGATTACCGTTAGGACAATTCTCTGGGCGGGAACCGTTTGTCCCAGTTTACAGAGTGGAGGATGAGAGACGTTAAAATACTGGCCCCAGCACACACGGGTGTGGAAGAGCTAGAACTGGGGCCTTAGCCTCCAGACGCTATTCCGTTTCTATTATCACCGTCACGGTCACTATTTTCCCTACCACGCCAGAGCTCCTTATCTTCGTCATTCCTACAAGCAAACAACTCTTCTTGGAGGAAAAGAATCTTATTTCTAGGCCTGGACACAGTTGACCCGTATGGCTAAGAGCGGGAGTTGCGGAGTCGATTCAAAGTTCAAAGCCTGACTCGCCACTTGCAGGAAGTGTAATGGTGACAAGAGAATTCCCTCCACCGGGAGCCTCAGGGTCCTCCCACAAAACGGGAAATACAGCAATTCCCTCGCCGGGTTCTGGCGAGGGTTCAATAGGATAACACTTGCGAAGCACCTGGCGAGCAGTAAGCGCTCCGAGGACCGGAGACGCGCTGGGACACTGCGATTTGGAGGCTTTGGCGCTTTATATTACCTCCGAGGACCACGGAGGTGGGCCGGGGCCTGGGAACCCGAGGGAGAGAGCCCGCCGCCGCCGCCCACGCCCGCGCCCACCTGCTCCTCCAGCCGCTCTATCTCCAGCTGGTTCTTCTCCTCTTCGTCGTACCCCCACTCGTACTCCCCAGGGGAGCTCTCGGCTGAGGAAGCCATGGCGTACTCCTCATCTCCATCGCTCTCACTCACGCCTTCCTCCTGCTGGTCCCACTCTGGCCCCATGGTCTTGTACGTCGCGGCGGCCACGGCCCGCGATAACACCTTCCTCCTCGCCCGAGCCGCCTTAGCCTCATCCTCCTCTCCTTCGGCCTCGGGCCCGGCCTTGGGCTCAGCCTCCGCTTCAGAAGCCGATGCTGCGGCCGCCGTCGCCATCTTGGACTTCCAGAGACTCCCGGGTCCTCACTTGGCCGCCAAAGACCCGCAGTAGTTGGAGCTGCCCGCGGCGCGCGCCTGGTCAAAATCCCGCCCGTCTGCCACCTGAAGAGAAACTATGCGCCTCGGATGACATGGAAATCTCGAAATACACGAGATTCATGTTATTTTATATACTTTCAGTAGCTCTTGTTCGAATAAAAAAGCTCACCAACAGGGCATGCGTTTCGGCACAACGTCGGACAGCAGTTGGGGCCTTAGGCAGGAAGTGGAAGCCATAGAGGCAGCCACTGAGTGAGCGTGATGGTTGTAGTTAAGGGTTTGGCGCCATCTTGAGAAGGTCAAAAATGATTCTTGGAATAAATATCTTACCACCTAGTATGACCTGGCGCGTGAGTCAGTCTCCCCAGCAACTGAGCCTCAAACGCGCAAAAAAGTCTTAAGTCCTCAGGGAAGGATCGATTGCACCATTCATGAGAATAACTCATTTCCCAGAGATTCCTTCTCTTTATCTAATGCCTGGCGCCTAGCACTTAAATACACGTGAGTTTTGATTTTATAGGATCATATTCTGCAAACCAGTATCAATAAATTACATTAATAAATATTTACTTAGAATCTCTTCATTGCTATATCTTGTGATTTAATCTGTGCCAGTTTGCTTTTTAATAGAGACATAAACATATACAATTTTTAAAATCAGAGCAAAGTATTCTTTCCTTTAGTTAAGCTTCTCATTTTAGTGGTAGAAAAGCCTTGGTGGGTCTATTTATTGCCTTGCTCCCTCAGTAGCAAGCTTAATTGTGTCGTCTTGGGTTGTTTTCCCAAAGCACCCTGACAAAAAGTAGATACTCAACACAAGATTTGCTCAATGGATGAAGAACTGTCCTTGAATTAGTACAAAAAAGATCGAGGTTTACAATGACACTATGTTTCACTTAGCAGCACACAGCCAGTTAGGAGCAGAAATGGGATTCTAACTCAGGACTGTTCAAGTCAGAATCCCAACTGGGCCCCTCTGGGCAACCTAGGGCAAGTTACTAAACCGTTCTGATCCTTAAATTCCTAAGCGGCAAAATAGAGCCAAGAAGGGTGGACTGGTTGAGCCTCTGCGCCGAAATAGGCGGTGGGGCTTTGTGAACGCAAAGCTGGGTCCTGATTTCCAGCTCAAGGATCCTCAAGATTCACAACCCAGCTCGGTGGACCAGCCCTCGAACGACTTCAAACCTTTAGGCTCCGCGCCCCGGGAACAAAACGGGGACACGTGAACGCAGCGGGAGGGCGCAGGCGCAAGGTCGCCGGTACTTTAGAGGGTGCGCGCTCCCAGCTGGGAGCCGACTCGCGCACGCGCCCCTCCCCTCGGCCGCGCGCTCCACCTGCGCAGGCGCAAGCCCTCAAGATGGCGGCGGCTGGAGCGGGCCGTCTGAGGCGGGCGGCGTCGGCCCTGTTGCTCCGGCCCCCGCGCCTGCCCGCCCGGGAGCTCTCAGCTCCCGCTCGGCTCTATCACAAGAAGGTAAGAGCGGCCCGAGGGTCCGCACCGGGCGGGGGGGCGGGCGGGAGTGCGAGGACCCCCCAGAGGACTTAGGGGTCCTAGCGGAAGCCCAACCTAGTGGCCCTCCCCGCTCTGCGCGGCCCTGGAACCCCGACTGCAGCCCAGGGCCCTGGCCGCCCCCAACCCTGGATGGAGGGGCCTTCCTCTCAAGAGGCCGCCTCGAATGGCTTTCCCTCGCTGCGCTGGGGCGACTAACCGCGCCTGAAACAGGAATGACAGCTCCCGCTAGCCTAGCGGCAGCTGCCCTCAATCTGAAACATCCATCCAGCCTTTAAGCCTCTCGGCTGCCCAGGAAGCAGGGTCCTGCTCTGTCCGGGCTAGCCGGACACACAGCGGCCGAGTGACCTTGGGCGAGTCACTGCCCCGCGCTCGTCAGATGGGGTCTGGGCAGCGCCCCCGTACGCGAGTCCATTGCCTGCGGAGTCCTGGGCAGGGCGCTTGGCACAGGGAGGCCGCTGAGGGTCGGTGTTACTGTTGCAGGAGCTCAGAGCCTCCGAGTGGACATGGACGTGTAACCAACAGTCGTCACGTTTTTGTGTTTGTTTTGGTTTGGTTTGGGGGTGGTGGGATGCTGTGAGTTAAGACAGGTTGGGTAGTTGGCAGCCACATGAGACGTGTCTCGCTTGGGAACCGGTTAAGTAAAAAAAGTGCGATAAATCAACCCCGGGGCAGAAAGTCGAAACTGGATATTATCTTACAGATCCTTGGACTTGGAAGTCAAAATCCGTGGTCGGATAGGTCGGGGGAAGGGGACTGGAAGTTCGGAATACTTAACGACTAACTGGGAAACAAACCGCAAGGTTTTTAAAGCCTCGCATGTGCCAGTTTGAATAGATGTCTACTCTGTTCTGGCTTCCACGCGTTTGCGCACAGACCTCACTCCCCGCGGACCCAGGGCTGTATATTGTTGACAGTACCCGCGGAATGACCTGGCGCGCGCAGCCTTTCCGCCACCAGAGCGCGCTGCGGCACCGCAGATTTCAGGGCCCCGAAATACAGTCATGGTGGTTATTTATCACCACACACAAATGGCCGAATTCCATAGCCTTGTTCCTCCCGTAACAATCTCCATGAGGCTTCTGGGACCATACAGACGTATAGGTTTTTGAATAGTAATCATTCTTTTGAGAATGGATTTTCTTCCGAAATTACACAAGTGTTGTTTGAGCCCAACTCTGTGACTTGGGTGGTTAGAGGTCAAGTAATTAGTTGTGGTTCAAAACCCCACAGAATTAAGACATGATTTTGCTGATTTTTCTCCAGGATCCCCATATCTCTTAAATCCTGCCCAAGTGAAATTTGGTATTTAGTGATGGCCTGCCAGGTCCAGCTTGCTGACTTGAAGGAGCTTGCCATCAAAGTCGGGGAGATGAACAGCAAAAAAGAGTGACTGTGATTTCTCTTCACTCTCATTTCAGGTTGTGGATCATTATGAAAATCCCCGAAACGTGGGGTCCCTTGACAAGACATCTAAAAATGTTGGGACTGGATTGGTGGGGGCTCCAGCGTGTGGTGATGTCATGAAATTACAGGTACCCCTGGTTTCCGTCTTTACTGGTGGTAACGGTGACCCCTTTGCTTGAACGGTGTTCTGTAGTTGACAGAGCATTTACATGTCCAGCATTTCCTCTGGTCCCCATCTTGATTCCTGTGAGGTGGGAGAAGTCAGTGTTACAAATGATTCCAGCAGGGGCTGAATCCTAGTCCTCCTGGTAAACTGCTGCCCCTTCTGACAGGATAAACAGATCTCACGCTCATACTCACTGTATCAGTTAGCTATCCCCAGAGGGACGGGAAATGCCACAAAGTAAACTCTGCCTGCCCCGGTGGAAGCGCCCGGCACTCTGGTAAACCATAGCTTTCTCCACATCTCCTTCGTCACTGTGGTGGGAAGCTGGCCAGGCGGCTTCATGCCTATCTTGGAGAACAGAAGCAAGGCAGGGAGGAACACACTGCATGCAGTTTGACGTCAAAGGGGAAAGCACCAGCCAGTGACCTTCACTGCCAGCTCTGGCAGTGCTTAAAGGCACACACTGACCCAGCAGCTGGGAAGCCAAAAGTCAGGCTTGGGAGTGGGAGGAGACTGGGCAGGAGGCACACTTTGTGGCTGATCTTTGCCAGCGAGGCCCGTATAATTCTGTATAGTTGTTCCTGCTTGCAACTTTTCATTGCTGAACTCTTTGAAACAGAGGGGCCTCAATAATCAACGCCCAAACTTTTAAGTATGGAAAGCAGGAGCAAAACTCTTAGGAAATGCCCTGCGGGCCTCCCTAAGTGCCGGGCTCTGCAGGCAGTGCCAGAACCCTGCTAACTCCTGCCTCTTTTCCAGATTCAAGTGGATGAACAGGGGAGGATCGTGGACGCCAGGTTTAAAACATTCGGCTGTGGCTCTGCCATCGCCTCCAGCTCATTAGCCACCGAATGGGTCAAGGGGAAGACGGTAAGGCTCTTGAAAACTGGAATTAAGTCATATCCCCACACACCTGCCTCTTGGTTAAGGGAAGGTTTTAAACAAACACACTATAATTTTTTTCTAAATATTCCAAGGATTTTCTTTCTTAATTTTGCTTACCCAGACTTTTATCAAATTCTTCTCCACATTGGGAATTATGGATAGTCTTAAGTGTTTTTTTAGTTAGGGGTTTTCTGTTGTTGTGGACCATTTTTATTTGTTTGGGGGTTTTGGTGGTGTTTTAACTAAATCAAAAAAAGGTCCCCACCTACTCCTAGAACACAACAGAAGTGGAGAGAAGTCTTTGGCTTTCTCCAAGGACATGGATGTTATCATTTCTTAGAAGTCTAAGTCTGCTCAGGGGTGGGTGTACCATGGTTTGTTTTGTTTATTTCTTCCCATCTGGTTTCCGGAAGGATTGCAGGTGGCTTACAAGGATTCATGAGATAACTGACTAGCCTTTCGAAAGTCCCATCCTCATTAAAACCTCTCAGAAAGGCCAGACTGTAGGTGCTCGTCCTTGCAGCCCCAGCAGCCGGAGTTCAGCAGGCTGAGTCACAGAGGCCTGTGTCGGGCAGCTCTGCAGCCAGGCCGCCTGCCAGGCCACGTGCCACCAGTCCCCTGTGACTCAGGGCCTCCTGGCCAGCAGGCTCCTCAGGACCAGGAAGCAAAGACCTAGCTTGTGCCGGCCGATCTGTCCAGAACGATCCTCAGGGGGAGTAGGCATGAGGAGACAGGGCACCTCAGAAAGTGGAGAGAGAGCGTTTCTCTGACCTTGAGAGCCTCCCATCTGAGTTTGCAGGAACAGAACTTGAAGCTTAATTCAGTAGAGTTAGTGGACTTGGGAGACTGGGGGACAGGCTGGGAAAATGCTTTCCTTAAGGCAGCAGGCCCTGCTCCACAGAAGCCTGCCTCCGGGTCTGCCCTTGGCTTGAGACAAAGTCCAGGCGTTCTTTCAGTTCACCTGGAGGTGAAAAGTCCTCCTACAGGCCGGGGATGTGCCCCAAGGTCTCCTCCTAGGAGCTATCTATGCTGCTGGCCCTGGCCCCGCCCACCTCGCTGACACCATCCAGCTCACAGAATCGATGGACATCAGAGAACTCATAGTCACACAACCAACGCAGGAAATCACTGCCTTTCGGCAAACAGGCTCGAGGAGACTTCCTGGTGGTCAAGTGGTTAAGACTCGGTGCTTCCACTGTAGGGAACGCACGTTCAATCCCTGGTCGGGAACTACACTCCCTCATGCCATTTGGCCGAGAAAAAACAAAAAAACGGCTGGAGCTGCTGGCCTCAAGGAGATCCCTCCGAGCCTCCCCGGGCTCTGCTCCTGGCTGTGACAGTGTCTCTGCAGGCTGGGCTCACCCCAGCCCAGCAATGTTTGCTCTTCAGCCCCACCAGACAGAGCATCACTAAAGCTGCCCTTCTGTCCTGTCTGCCTCTCAGGTGGAGGAAGCCTTGACCATCAAAAACACAGACATCGCCAAGGAGCTGTGCCTCCCGCCTGTGAAGCTGCACTGCTCCAGTACGTGTCGCCTCCAGCACGCCAACAGGCTTGGGCTGGGGGCGGGGGCGGGGGCGGGACTGGGGCGTTTCCGTAATGGTGTCCACGTGCATCTGGACAGGTGAATGGTGAGTTCTTTGGGGTCGTGGAATCCACCTTTATAACCTCAGAGGATTAGAGCTCGGGTTGTCTTCACAGCCTCCAGAAGAGCAGGGACCCAGGGTCTCCCGGCGGGTGCTGTGGGTTGGGCATCATGCCGAGCTGGTCGCGGCCTCACTTCTGACCCTTCAGAATGTCCTCCAGTCGTGTCCTCACCTCCTCCTCACAGAGCAGGAAATGAGGGCTCAGGTTCAAGCCGCCCAGCCTCACAGCTCCTCAGGAAAGGGCCAGAGTCTAAAGCCCAGACTTTGATTCGGAATCTGTGCTGTTCCCACCCCACCGTGGTGAAGTTGGCACCGGTGAAGGAGAAAATGCGGCTTCCACCATGATCCCATCTGCCGTGCATTTTATCACTTCCTTTCCAGAGGCCTTTACTCTCGGGGTCTACATCTGTGTATATGGGATGACTCAGCCCAGCTGTGCAGTACCCTTCTCTTCACTGTCCTGAGAGAAAGCCCAGGTGCCAAAGGCTTTTACTTGGCTTTCCCGTTCAGTCTAAAGCCTTAAAAATCTCACCCTTCTAGGGGAAGGAGGGAATGAGACACAGTAGCCTTAACCAAGTGACGGAGGTTTACTGACCAAATTAGTTAAAAATCAGCAGCGAGCCAGGCCTCCTGCCAGGGCAGGACTCACAGGGCAAGACATGAGTGCCAGGGCCCGGACGGAGGTCTGCTGAGACCCTAGTTCTTTCCACTTAAGCTGGAGTCTCAAATACCCGAGAATAAAGGCCATAGCTTGTAAACATTTTCACGTGGTTTCAGAGAAACCCCTGCCTTTTCATCAGGCCTTCATGGGCGCTGGAACTTAGCCAGTGCTCTCCACCGCCACTCCAGCTTTCTCAATGCTTGTTTCCCCAAAAGCCTCCCTTTTAATACCGACTCCAACATAAAAGCTGCCAAACTTGGGATCACTAGAGTGATCCGGCAAATGCCATCCCACCCCCAGACTGACGCGACCCGAGTTATGCCAGCCAGCATCACCGACATCCACCGTGTTATCCCGACTTCCTTGTGAGCAGCTGAGGACTAACATCTGTTGTGTCGTTCCCCGCCCACCCCTGCCCCAGTGCCCCAGACACTTGACGTATACAGCCCTCACGCTATCCCAGCGAGAGGCTGAGCTAACGTAGAATCCCAGGTGTGTGCCCCCCGGTCTGTCCCAGAGCCGCCCCAAGGAGTGGCTCAGGAAACGGCCAGCTTGCTCCTGACCCTGCACCCTGGTGAGGGGACTGTCAAGCCCGTCCCAGCACCACTGTCTCAGCTCTTAAAGATGTAGAAACCTACAGGCTGTGTTTTGTTCCATTACCTGCAGTGCTGGCTGAAGACGCCATCAAGGCCGCCCTGGCTGATTACAAGCTGAAACAAGAGCCCAAAGCAGGAGAGGCCGAGAAGAAGTGAGCCCCGGTGACAGGGGCCTCAGCGCCCTGCAGGCCGCCAGCACCCCCGCCACACAGCCACAGAGGCGTCCCGGAGCCCTCGCACTAAATAAAAGCGCTCTGAGGTCCACACAACCTGTGCTGCTCACCTTGCGAGTCTAACTCAAGCAAAATACACAGCCTAGTTGTTCTGAACCCTGGGGTTTCCTGCAGCTCACTTGCATCGCCTTAACCTCACGCGTGTCTATCTCAATCTGTGTGTATGGCCCCAAAACTGAAATCAGTAGCGAAGTCTCAGGTTTGGGGAGTCGTGAAGTGCACAATATCTAATTCTACCTGAATCTTTTGGGGAAAGATGACCAGTAGAATGCCTTGGTAAGATTATTTGGTAGGACCAAATAACATACAAGTATTGTACATAAAGCAGATTTTGCATCTATATAATAAATAAAGGAATGTTGTAAGAGTGTCTCTCTGGTAAGCCTTGTCGCTGGGGCCCCTCCCTTCCTTCACAGGACTGCCTTCAGCCCGACGGGGTTCGTTCATAGATGCTGGATGGGGTGATGACCGAGGCTCCTCTCCAAGCAAGCTGGGCGGCAAAGATCACACGTGAAGGTCTTCACAAAGCCGATGTCAGTGACGTCTCCTGAAACGAGTGGGGGAAGGATATGGCCATTACTCTTCACTGGTCTTTACAGAATAGCAGGCTGGCAACTCAAAGTGACTCCAAGAGATTCTTTCTGTAACTCCCCTGGCTTCTGAAATCTGAGGAACTCTGGCTTGGACTCTACCCTAAAGCTGTGGACCGAAAACAGATAGAGGCCTGAGGAATGAGCTTTAAATAGCAGTTTCTAGGCCCAGGGTCTGCTCCAGGTTTGGCCAGGCAGTTCCAGTATCTGACTTTTTTTTTTTTAACTTTTTTTTTAATGGAGTATAGCCAATTAACAATTGTAATAGCTTCAGGTGGACAGCAGAGGCCCTCAGCCATACAAATATATGTATCCATTCTCCCCCACGGCCCTCTCCCATCCAGACTGCCACACAATGTTGAGCAGAGTTCCTTGTGCTGTCCAGCAGGCCCTCATTGGTTATCCAATTTAAATATAGCAGTGTGTACATGTCCATCCCAAACTCCTTACTTATCCCTTTCCCCATCCTTCCCCCCCAACCAGCAGCCATAAGTTTGTTCCAATACCCGACTCTTGAGAACCTCTTGGGTGGTTTTGTGTGGAGGCGATGAACCAAGCCATCAGGAAGAAACCTCTTTGGTCCACACCTGCACAGCTGTGATAACTTAAGTAGTTCATTCTGAACAGTCCGTCTGTATACGGTGATCTAAAGTTTTAAAACATCCACCTCTGACTCAGGGACAAGTAACAGGCACCTCATTTCTGTCCGCCTATCCCATCCTCCCCCAGGGTAGACAGGCGATGGGTGGGGGGTCATGCAGAGATGCCCTTGGTCACACAGCAGCTCAAAGCCCCACTACAGGAGGTCCAATGGTCTAGTGAAAACATGACCTCAAAATGCCAGCTAAGACTCAGATCTCCAACTTCAAAAGTAAGATGTCCTGACGTTCAGGCATAGGCTGGCTGGGTCTTCTCTTAAACATACCTCCTTTGTTTAAAAAAAAAAAAAAAAAAAAACATGAAACGAAACTCCTCTGGGTTCTGGGGAAGGGCATGGAATTTCAAAGGCCCTTCCCCACACCCAGTGGGGAAGGCCACAGAGCAAGGCCTTCATCAGAATCTCAAATTAGAGCAGCCGGGTGGAACCATGTCACATTGTCCCGTGTGGCGTCTCTGCTGTTTAATTCACGGTGCCTCTAGGCTGCGCTTGTCTCTTCATTATATGTGGCCGCCCTGCAATTCCCCACCACTGTTCTTTGCAACTTTTTTAAAACGAGACATTTTTGTCCCAGTTACACCCTTTGAGAGCCAAGCCTAAATTCTACACATCAGAAGCTCTTCATAAACAGCCACGGCAATAGCCCAAACCTCAAAATATGTGGTCATGTAGCTGAAAGATGAGAACATTTTGGTTGAACTTCCATGAGAGACTGTCCTTGGCCCAGACACAGCTAGTCTGAACCACAGGGGGGCACCATGTCCCCGTGGGTGAACTCAAGTCTACAGATGTTGACATCCCAACAATCTTCGCATCTCCACATAAACTCTTCCACGGGAGATCCCAGCGTGTAAGTGACAGAAGCTCCGTGCACTCCTGCGTCGGGCCAGGCCCTCACATTTGTAATCCCCTCCATCCTCAGCACAGCCCTCTGGGGTGGGCATTGTTTCAAACAAGCAAACTGGCTCAGGAGGTCAGCTACTCCCAGGCCACGAGGTTGGGCGTGGGCTGGGAGACCTCAGAGGCCGAGATTCTCCTGCCCTGTTTGCTTCCTGCAGAACTTGACACCGCCGGAGGCTCTCCTGTGCCTTGAGCATCAGCGGGAGGTGACCCCCAACACAGAGTGAGCCCTAATCCATTCATTTGGCCAACTTGCCGCCAAGCACTGTGCCTGGCCCCAGCCGTGCCTCAGTCATCCGGGAGCCCAATTTAACCCCAACATCCGATTAAATCTGATGCTTTGTGGGTAGGGCCTGGGCACTGATGTTTTCCCAAAGCTCGCCGGGAGTTTCACAGAATGCAGCCCTGAGAGAGAACCACCGTGGAGTGCTCTGCACTTTGCCAAGCAGTTTGCTGAAATTATTTCCGTGGAGGCTGACGCTCCTATGAGAAGGTGTCCCTTTCCACCTCCAGCTCCCTCTCTGCCCCTCCCACCTCATGCATCTGCCTTTGTCTGGGTCTCTATCACCTCTCTCCTGGCCTCCCCACAGGCCTCCCTGCCTCCAGCCTCACTGCTGGAATCCAGTCCCTACTCTGACCCTGTCCCTCCTCTTGAAACCTGTCCCTGGCTCCCTATCGCCCTTCAAACAAATCCAAACTTCCTACTACATCGATCCATCTCTTTGCTCCGGGCCCACCAAACCTTCCTTTCAGCCCTGTGCTACTCCCCCGACCAGCAAGAGCCCAGCCAGGCACCTTCCCTTAACTTCCACTCAGCCTGGGAGCCTCATCTCAGACACTGCCTCCGCAGGGAAGCCGATCCCGACTCCCCCAGGCTGAGCTAGGCGCCATCGCTGCTCCCAGAGCACCTGCCGTTCCCTGATCCCATACATATTACGGATGGTTTTTGTACTCCACCCTTGCCTTGTCTTTCTGCATCATTACTCAGAAACTTGAGTCTTTTTTAAACAAATTTTTTTTCATATTTAAATAGGTAAAAATAAATAAATAAATAGGTAATATACTTTTTTTTTTTTTAAATTCAGGACTTCCCTGGGAATCCAGTGGTTAAGAATCCGCCCACTAAAGCAGGGGACATCTGTTTAGTCCCTCATCTGGGAAGATCCTACATACCATGGGGCAACCAAGCCCGAGCTCTAGAGCTCAAGAGCCGCACAGCTACTGAGCCTGAGCACTCCAGAGCCTGTGCTCCACAGCAAGGGGAGCCGCTGCAACGAGAAACCCCTGCACCACGGCTAGAGAGCAGCCCCAGCTCGCTGCGGCTGGAGAAAGCCCACGCGTGGCAGAGAAGGCCCAGCATAGCCAAGAATAAACAAATAAAAATGTAAAAAATAAGAATAATAAATATAACTAACTCAATTCAAACAGCCTGAAAAGGAACAGAATGATAGATAAGCTTCCTTACCACCCCTACTAATTCCCCAGTCTCCCTCCTCATAGGCAATCTCTGATCTCTGTTTCTTAGCTGTCTTTCCAGAAATTTTCATGTGGATATGCTTTGGAAATGCCTGTTCATTTTTTCATTTTTTACACAAATGGTAGCATACTACACATACTTCTGTATCTTTTTATTTTCCTCTTAACCATATTTCTCCATTTCAATTCCTGTAGACCAGCCTCATTAACAGCTACCCAGGATTCCATGTAGGATGGTTCATGATTTGGCCTTCTATTGATGACAGTAATATCAGTTATGGCTTCCCTGAAAGTGAAAGAGGAGAGCGAAGAGGTTGGCTTAAAGCTCAACATTCAGAAAACTAAGATCATGGCATCCGGTCCCATCACTTCATGGCAAATAGATAGGGAAACAGTGGCTGACTTAATTTTGGGGGGCTCCAAAATCACTACAGATGGTGATTGCAGCCATTAAATTAAAAGACACTTTCTCCTTGGAAGGAAAGTTATGACCAATCTAGACAGCATATTAAAAAGCAGAGACATTACTTTGCCAACAAAGGTCCATCTAGTCAAGGCTATGGTTTTTCCAGTGGTCATGTTTGGATGTGAGAGTTGGACTGTAAAGAAAGCTGAGGACTGAAGAATTGACGCTTTAGGACTGTGGTGTTGGAGAAGACTCTTGAGAGTCCCTTGGACTGCAAGGAGATCCAACCAGTCCATCCTAAAGGAGATCAGTCCTGGGTATTCATTGGAAGGACTGATGCTGAGGCTGAAACTCCAATACTTTGGCCACCTGATGTGAAGAGCTGACTCATTTGAAAAGACCCTGATGCTGGGAAAGATTGGGGGCAGGAGGAGAAGGGGACAACAAAGGGTGAGATGGTTGGATGGCATCACCAACTGGATGGACATGAGTTTGGGTAGACTCTGGGAGTTGGTGATGGGCAGGGAGGCCTGGCATGCTGCAGTTCATGGGGTCGCAAAGAGTCAGACACAGCTAAGCAACTGAACGAACTGGTGGCTTAGTGGTAAAGAATCCCCCTGCCAATGTGGGAGATGCAGGAGATGCAAGTTCAATCCTTGGGTCGGGAAGATCCCCTGGAGAAGAAAATGGCAACCCACCCCAGTAGAAATCCCATGGACAGAGGAGCCTGGTGGGCTACAGGCCATGGGGTTGCAAAGAGTCTGACACAACTTAGCAACTGAACAACAAATGTCAATTATGGGACCCAGCCTCTGGTCCAGCTCTTGTCTTATTAGGGGCTTCATGAACGCTTATTTAGTGAATGGATGGAGGGAGGAAGGATGTGTGAGTGGATGGATGGGTAGATGGAGGGGGTGGGTGGAGGGTGTGTGAGTGGATGGATGAAGGACAGATGGAGAAACAGAGGCTCAGAAAGGTGAAATGACTTTCCTCAGATAGCACAGTGAGGAAGTGGTAGCTTAGAGCTCCAGCTGTGGTCCTCTGCCCACCTCCCACCCCCAAAGCACCACACCGCGGCCATGACCACATCTGTAGTCTAACCTTTCCTAGATGTTAGTCCTGGATTCCAGCCACTTGGGACCACGTCGAAATGCACTTTTACAACTTCCCATTAAGCACTGTCCTGCCAAAACCGGCTATCTGTATCCTGGAGTCTTCTTAAAAAGCCAAGCAAATGAGAGGTGATCAAGGCCCCTTGAACTTGAGACAAGAAGAGAGCAGACTCTGTGTCCATTTTCATGATGGAACAGATTTCCGGGTCCCACTGAATCTTGGCAGAGTTAGAGGGACCCTGCGGATGAGCTCCAGCCCCAGCCAGAAGATGGATATGAGTACCTCTCTCATTGGTGGCTTTGTGGCCTGTCTGCTTGCTTCCTTCATCCCTCAAGATGACATCAGCTCAGCCCTCAAGGAGGGCTCCCCAGAGAAGACCTTCTCCACCCAGGGAGCAGCAGCAGGACAGAGCAGGGTGAGCTCAGAGCCTTGGAGTCAGAAACAGTGGCTTCAAATGCTGCCTAGCCCTGTGTGACCCTGAACAAGAGACCTCAACCATCCCAAATCTCCATTCATTCATCTGCAAAATGGGGTGACAGTAGAACCCACCTGGTCTGGTTGACGTGGCCATTAAATGAGAGGAAGCGTGTGAAGCACGCGGCACTTAATGCTCACTGTTGTCACGGTCGCATGGCTCTTTAGCCGCAGAGACACACCCGGCACAGCTGCTGGGTGCTTTATACAGATGGGCTCATCTACTCTGCACAGAAATCCTAAAATTCTATGATCATCCCATTTTACAGATGAAGAAACTAAAAGGTAAAGGCATGTGTCCAAGGTCACAGAGCCAGGAAGTGGCCGCAGGGGGGCTCCAGCCCGAGAGCTCAGACCGTGACTGGCCTATTCTCTCTTACGGCCGTTTTCACTTCTGTTAACATCGGTCTCATTACCATGACTTGTAGCAACGGTCACTATTACAACCACTGTCACCATCACTGCTGCTATTACTATTTTTAAAATACTGTAAGGAACTCCCTGCGATTCAGTGGTTAGGACTCGGCATTTTCACTGCCGGGGCCCAGGTTTAATTCCTGGTCAGGGTATTCTGATCCCTCAAGCCATGGCAAAAAACTAGAGTGACAGGAAATAAAAATTAATAAAGTAAAACAAAATACTACAACTTCAGGCTTCCAGCCTATGGTGTCTTCGCCTTGGAATGAGCCCTCAGAGCACGGCCTCCAAAGTTACACAAGTTGTAGTCTGCCTGCCCCTGTGCAAGGGACACACAGACGTGACTTCTGTCACACCTGGCTTGACAGGCAAGCTCACTCCACTGTACTTGGTCAGCCACAGAGCACAGCTACTCCCAAGGCCAGGCCTCAAATACCACCGGCACCCTCCCTGCCCAGCTATCTTTGGAAATGTCCTGTTGGGCACTCCAGCCTGTGGCCTCACCTCAGGGAAGCCCACATCCCAGAATAACTCCTGGAGGCCCCCCGGGTAAGGACAACGCTTGATGCCCTGGAGCTGCTGGTGCAAAAGAGGTCCTGGGGGCCTCCATCCCCCCACCCCACCGCTGGGGCCTCAGGCTGCTGGAGCAGAGGAAGCCCCAGCGGGGAAGTCAGGCTGGACCCCTCCCCACCAAACATCTCTCCACCACACACAGCCCCTTTGAGCAGGACCACAGGATGTGAGGGAATAACCTTGGATGGGGATCTAGGGACTTGGGTTCTAATCCCAGCTCTGTCGTGATCTCTCTATGTGACCTTAAGCAGGTACTTAACCTCTCTGAACTTTGATTTCCCTTCCTGAAAAATCAGCAGAATACTAGCTCCTAATGGCACCCCACTCCAGTACTCTTGCCTGGAAAATCCCATGGATGGAAGAGCCTGGTAGGCTGCAGTCCATGGGGTCGCTAAGTCGGATGTGACTGAGTGACTTCACTTTCACCGTTCGCTTTCATGCATTGGAGGAGGAAATGGCAACCCACTCCAGTGTTCTTGCCTGGAGAATCCCAGGGACGGGGGAGCCTGGTGGGCTGCCGTCTATGGGGTCGCACAGAGTCAGACACGACTGAAGTGACTTAGCAATAGCAAGTGATAGATGTGTTGTAAGGATTAAAAGAATGATCACAAGTGGAAAAAAAAAAAAAGCACATTACCAGGCATGTAATAAACACTCAATGAATGTTAGCCATCATCACCATCGCCATCATCATCACCCCCATCACTATTATCTTCACCCACCATCCCCACCATCACCATCCCACCATCCCCATCATCATCCCATCAACCCCATCATCACCCCCACCATCACCCCCACCATCCCCATCATCACCATACCCAACATCACCGTCACCACCATCCCCATCACCACCATCCCCATCATCATCCCATCATTCCCATCATCACCATCATCATCATCCCCATCATCATGAAAGGTTGTTGCTGAATCATGCAAAAACGCCAGGATTCTTGGCCTCCGGAGGAGAAGAATTCAATCTGGGGCCAGAGACGAGGCTTGATCACTCAGAGCTTTTGTGAAATAAAGTTTTCTTAAAGCATAAAGGAGATAGAGAAAGCTTCTGACATAGACATCAGAAGGGGGTAGAAAGAGTAACCCCTTGCTAGTGTTAGCAATGGAGTTATATACTCTCCAATGAGTTGGAGAAGACTCTTGAAGACTCCTTCGACTGCAAGGAGATCCAACCAGTCCATTCTGAAGGAGATCAACCCTGGGATTCCTTTGGAAGGAATGATGCTAAAGCTGAAACTCCAGTACTTTGGCCACCTCATGCGAAGAGCTGACTCATTGGAAAAGACTCTGATTCTGGGAGGGATTGGGGGCAGGAGGAGAAGGGGACGACCCAGGATGAGATGGCTGGATGGCATCACAGACTCGATGGACGTGACTCTGAGTGAACTCTGGGAGATGGTGATGGACAGGGAGGCCTGGCATGCTGCGATTCATGGGGCTGCAAAGAGTTGGACACGACTGAGCGACTGGACTGAACTGAACTGAACTGAATGAATCCAGAGAATGTCTGGAGGTTGTAAAGATCTCACCAGACCTACTCCCATAACTTACATTTTAAGATAACAGGATTAGCCAGAAGGTTTAATCCAGAGACTGTCCTCAGGCAGGATACATAATCCTAAGGAATGTAGAAGGAAAAAAAATGTTTGTCCTTTTTTCCTCCTTGAGAATTCCAGACCCTTCTCTCCTTGGGGACCCCTAGACTTCTTATCAACCTGCCTAGGAAATGACTCTGTCCATCACATCCCCATCATCCCCGTCATCCCCATCATCATCACCATAATCATCCTCAATACTATCACAGTTATTCTTGTCATTATCATCACCACCGTCATCACCACCGTCAGCAGTAGTGACAAACGTCACCATCACGGTCACCGCCATCGTTATTGTCACCATGACCGTTGCCACGGACTATACTGTGTCCCCTCTCCCAAAATGCATATACTGAAGCCCTAACCTCACTGTGACTACATATGAAGATAGGATCTTTCGGAGGTAATTAAGGTTAAAAAAGGTATAAGGGTACAAAGGTACACTCATGCTCAGAGGATAGGCCATGCAAGGACAAAGGAGCCATCTAATAGCCAGAAAGCTCCCACAGAAATTGAGCCCTACTGGAAATCTGATCTTGGACCTTCCAGCCTCTAGCACTGCGAGAAAAGAAATTTCTATTGTTCAAGCCACGACATCGGTGGTGTCTTACGGCAGCCTGAGCAGACTGGCACATCGACCATCATCATCACTGCCAGCATCAGTATCAACGTTTCCACCATCATCAGCATGACTCCATCCTTATCACTGTCAGCAGCAGTATCAACATCACCACCATCTTCAACACCTTCATCATCACTGTCATCACCAGCATCGACATTATCACCATCACCAACATTATACCATCATCACCAGTATCAACATTACCACCAGCATCAACAGCCTCATTATCATTGTCATCACCAGTATCAACATCATCACACCATCCGCATCAGTGTCATCTTCAGTATCAATGTTTCCACCATCATCAAAACCATCGTTATAACCGTCATCATCATCAGTATCAACATTATCACCTTCATCATCAACATCACCGTCATCATCAACTTTATAACCATCATCATTACCACCTTCAGTATTCTAGGTCAGATTCCCCAGAGGGTTGACTCTCGGGTGGAGTTAACAAGCCGGGTGTTGATCCAGGAGTGTTCCTGGGATTGACACCTGGGGAAGGCTGGCTAAGAAAGCAGGACTGAGCAGAGGGAGAAGATGGGTGGCAGGGTAACCCCAACAAAGTCTCCAGCGACCCCATGGAGAAAAACAAAACAAAACAAAACTCTGATGGCCCCTCAGAGTTGTTCAGCATCTGGGCCCCTATCACTTACAATCTCTAAATTTTATCACAATATTGGGTTTGCGACATCATCTTCTCACTTTTCTCCAAAGGAGATTTGCATCTTACAAGAAGAGAAGCCAAAAGGAAGGCTTGATAACACCACCAAGTAAATCACTGGTGGAATTCCAGGCATCTGCTGGGCTTACTATCCTGGGGCAAAGAGCCCTTTGGGAGTTTCTCACACTGTCCCATTTGCCCTCCAGCTCAAGATCCTCACTTTCCCACCACAGCAGAGCCCCTGGGGACCACCGCCCTTCCAGTGGGTGCGCATCCATTCCAACCCCAAAGGCTCAGGCCAGCATGGCCCTGCTTCCTGGCAAGTCTTCTTGGGCGGCCGCCGGGATTGGAGTCTCCTCTCAACCTTTCCCACTCTTTTTCTTCAGGAGCTGAACCAAAGGACAAGCTGCTCACGCAGGCTGGTCCTTTCCCGGCTGAGCTAACTAAGCAGAGGGTCTCAGTGAGGGGCAGAGCCTGGGCCAGGGATGCCTACGTGGGCCTCTCCCATCTGTCCTCCTCCAATGGTCAGCCTGGGAGAGACTGCCACATGATGAAATGAGACCACGTGGACGAAGGGCCCAGGACAGCTCAGCACACAGTAGGGGCTTACTAAATGCTCATTCATGCACAGGATAGGCCCTTAGCAGGCAACACGGGGCAGGAGAAGGGGTCACGATGGGGATCACGCCCCTGATGCAGGGCAGGCAACAGCTTCCCACTGAACCTCTCTCTGGTCTCCAAGGCTCTGCCTGTCCTCCTTATGCCTCCCTCAGCCCCCTAGTCTCCCCGCTGTGTCTCAAACTCACCAAACTCATCCCCACCACAGGACCTTTGCACAGACTGGCCCCACTGCCTGCAGCCCTCTTCCCAGAGCTTCTCCTCCAGCATCTGCAGCTCACTTCAAATGCCATCTCCCTAGACAGGCCTCCCCCCTCCACCCCAACATCACACTGTCCATATATTTGTCTCACAGAGTAACACTGAATTTTTCTTGCTCGGGGAAAGCGAGTCGAAGGATTCACCATGAAATCTCGGTTACCTAGAACAGTAACTGCGTACAATACAGGAGGTGGTGCCAAGGGCTTATTTTGGCCACCATCCCAGGAAAAAGCTACGAGGCAAGAGACCCGTTCCTTACTTTCTGGGCAAACCTTTCTCCCTCTCTGTATTTGCAGTTCCTCTGTCTGCAAAATGAGGGGACTGGACCCGATGAATCCATACTCCCTTCCAGCTCAAACAACAAGATTCCATATCCTTGGATAACTTCTCATTTTAGCCCATAACCAGCTCCCGCCAGGACATGATTCATCTCTGCCGATTCTGCCTAGCAACCAGCCCTTCTCCCCACATCCCGAGCCAACCCGCCCCCCTTTCAAGACAAATTCCTCCCCCACCACACACCCGCCCGGCCTCCCCCCTCCTCCAGCATCCTGGGGAGGAATGCCAGGCTTCAAGATCCTCCCCTGTCTGTCTGCCACCAGCATTTTAACGCAACCTCAGAATGTCTCGGGCTATGTCTGGAACCAGATGGGGGGGAGCTGGTCCCCCCGGGATTAGTACAGGAAACAGCAGCAGAAGTCAGGCAGGCGGAAAGCGCTGACCCAGCACGGGAGATCATTTCTATTCTGATGCCTCGCCCTCCTCTACTGTCCAGCTCCCTGGGCCTGAAAAAGTGTCTGTGTTTAGGTAAAGAGAAAGAAGGGACAGAGAAAGTGGATGAGAGAGAGAGAGCGAGTTTCCATGCTTGAGACAAAATCAGTTCATTTGGACTTTCCCAGGGAGGTCTTCATACAGTGCCCCACGGTGAGAAGAAAGAACCATCTCACCTGCTGGCTCAGTGGTAAAGAACCTCCCCTGCCAATGCAGGAGATACAGGTTCGATCCCTGGGTCAGGAGGATTCCCTGGAGAAGGAAATGGCAACCCACTCCAGTATTCTTGCCTGGGAAATCCCATGGACAGAGGGGCCTGGCGGGCTACACTCCATGGGGGTTGCAGAAAGAGTCAGACACAACGACTCAACAACAATATCATCTTCACAGATACTGGAAAGCGTTTGATAAACTTCACTGTCCATCTGCAACTCAAAAATCTTGGCAATCTAAGAATAGAAAGGAATTTCCTTAACTTGAAGAAAAGACATTTACCAGAAAACTACAGCAAACATCACAGGAAAACTTTGGAAGCACTCCCATGAGGATCAGGAACCAAGCAAAGATGTTCACCACCACAGCCACCTCCACACTGAGGTCACCACCTCCAGCACCATCCATCACCCACCCACCCCCCCACCATCACACAAAAAACAAATGGCGTGCAGGGCACAGACTGAACGTGACGAGCCTGTCACTGATGGATGGACCATCTCCCTAGAGATCCTTCTTGAATGACCATTGACAGTCAGCCTACCTGGGGACCTGCCTCGATCTTTTCTGGGCAACTTTGGGTCTCAGTTTCCCCACTTAGACCTGGAGTGGTGGGACTATACCAACTGTTTGCAAACTATAAGCCCTAGGGGCTACTGAAGAGGGGGAAGAGGGGCAAACAGGTACCTCTGGGAATCACACCCCCTCCGCCAGGAGGCAGCTTTGCTTTCACTCAACTTATGTTAGGATTCCTAGGAAGAGCTGACTCGAACAAAGGATTTTATGGCTCAAAAAATGTTGAAAACCAGTACGTACCTAATCAATCAACACGTGGAAACTAAGGCCAGAAACAGGTCACTCGTAGGAGAGGAACTCCATGGGGTTAAAAGCCCCCTCTCTCTCACAGATAATCAGAGAACCAAATTGAAAACAATGAAACACCACTCCTCACCTCTCTGATTGGAAACTCACACTGCTGGCAAGGGTGTGGGGACCCTGAACCACCCTTACACCTAGATGGTGATGGAAACTGGTGACGCATTTTGGCAGCACTGCTGAAAACGTGATGCCTCTATCCCTGGCCTTGGCAAGGCCCCTCCAGTAGGACCTGGTATCTGCAAAGACACCCACATGCAGGATGGCCTGGTGACACAGGGCCCTCCAGCTCCGCCGCCTGTGGTCTCCCTTTGTGAGCTCACCCAGGGCCTGCTCTACCCCCATGCCTGACCTGGAGGCACCCTGAGATGGTTCCATTGTTGGGGTGCCCGAAGCCTGGGTGGCGGACGTCTGGGCTCACACTTCCAACAGGTGACTCACAGGCGTGAATCCACCACGCCAGGGCTGCCCTTTCCCTCATGTAAGACACCATAGGAGCGATGAGCTGCCAGACCAGACCCAGGAGCTGAGCCCTCTCCCCAGCTCACCCACGGTGTGACAAGTCCCCTCGCCCCTGGGGTTACCACATCCGTCAACAATTCTCTGAGCATGGGTGCTTTCCTCATTAGCTCAATGAAGCTGATGGAATCGACTTCACAGTGATCTTTCAACATGAAATCATTCACGTGAAAAACAAATTAGGATGTGCTGACGACAGTCCTTACGTCCAGACCCTGCTCCCAGAAGCGAATTCTCTCTGAATATCCTCTTGAACTCGACAGGGCCGCCATCTCCCTAACCCTCCCCCAGCGATGGGCACTTAAGTCATTTTCCCTTTTCTCATTTATTCGCATCAGCGCTAGCGTCAACCATCTTTGTAGGTCCATCTCAGGGCCCATGCAGAGGTATTTCCATAGTACCTTCTGGAAAAGAATCTCAGGGGCAAACACATGGACAAGCTTGATCGATGTGGCCCCACCACCTTCCAAAAGCCTCCTTCTGTCTCTTTCTGAAGTATACTCAAAACCAGACAGTGCGGGGATCAGATCTGGACAAAGTCGAGATGTTCTTATTTCGTGAGAGGCCAGGGGAAAAATTCAGAAGAGTTTCTAACTGGCTCGCCCATGGCTGGCCCTGTCCACCCAGCTAGGCCTCTGCTGGGGGAAACCGGCCCTTGGGCCAAGCCGGTTCAACTTCCCTTAGGTGGAAACTGGCTTCTGAAAGGGTTTGTTCGGATGCTGGAGAGACCGTCCGAGAAGCTGGGACACCTCTTCCAGGGGTCTCTTAAGGTGGGGGTGTGGTTGCTCTCCCCACAATGGATTCAAGGGGGTAAAAAAACGCCAGGTTCTCCCGAGATGTTCTCATCCAAGAATCAAGCGACTCTTTTTACTTCAGGGAAAATGGCTTTCTGCAGCCCTTGTCTCAGCTGCTGACAATCGCTGCCTCACACGGGAACAGTTCGAGGCCCACCAGCTGCCTGAAATGTAGATGTTGCCTCCTTCTTTCCTTTGTGGGAGAAGCAGCTGGGGGCCAGAAGGAGTGAGTGACTTCCCTCAAGAAGCATAACAAGGAAAGGGGCAGAGCCAGACCTTCACCCCGGGGCCCCAGACCCAGGGTGAGTGACTGCCTTTGGCCCCTCACCTCCAAGTTCATGCCTCCCCTCCGGAGAGCTCAGGGCCCGTGGGCTAGGCCCCAGAGACCTGGTGGACTCTCGGCGTCGACCGCATGCGGCATCCTGGGCAGGGTCAAAGCATTGGCTGGAGCCTAGCAGACTAGCTTGGTCATTCCCCGGCCACGTGGACTGGAAGGCCACTTCAGCTACACTTGAACACCGGCAGGCAGGCCCCAAGTGGTGGGAGGCGCAGGGACGCCAAGCTCCGCCCCATACCCAGACCCCGCCCCCAGGCAAGATGTACGCAGGCGCAGTTGTTGCATCGGCGACCTCACGGACTGCAGCACGCCAGGCTTCCCTGTCCATCACCGACTCCTGGAGCTTGCTCAAACTCATGTCCATCGAATCGGTGATGCCACTCAACCATCTCATCCTCTGTTGGTGCGTAGGCGGGGCCTGACCCCGTGGCCCGTTACCGTCAACGCACTCTTTGCTGCCTTTCTACCTCGTAGAACCGCAAGGGTGCAGTACCAACAACTGCGATGACCCCCCTGCCACCAGCTGAGCTGTGGAGGTCACATGGAAGTCTGGACACTTTGGCCTCGGGCCCCATCAACCCCGTTATCCTGCATTCATGTGCTCATTCATTCACTCCTTCATTGACGAGTAGGCTTGCAGGCAGTGTGGAGCTGTGGTTAGAGCCCTACTTACAGGATCCTGGTGTCTTCCCAGGTGGAGCTAGTGGTTAAGAGCCTGCCTGCCGTTGCAAGAGATATAAGAGACATGGGATCGACCCCTGGGTCGAGAAAGGCGTGGCAACCCACACCAGTGTTCTTGCCTGGAGAATCCATGGACAGAGGAGCCTGATAGGCTACAGTCCATGAGGTCTCAAAGAGTCGGGCACGACTGAACCAACTTAGCACGCATGCATGGGATCCCTACAAGCCCAGGAGATTCAAAACCCGGTTCATGCTCTTTCTGGCTGTGTGACCTTGGGGGAGTGACCTGGCCTCTCTGAGCCCCATGCCTCCCTCTGCAGAAGGTGGATCATGCCCTGCCACCCGCAGCTTTGTGAGAACCCAATGTGTAGAAAGTCCTCAGTGCCACTCTTGCTACACAGTGGGTGTTGAAGAAGAGATGGAAACACCCTCATGGTGGGATTTAAATCCTGAGGAAGGCACAGGTGGGGGACTTGGGGGTCTCCCATGTAGGCCACATGCTCAAGTAGCATTGTTCTCATCTAAGCCTCACAACAGGGCAGGACCTGTGGTTTCACAGGTGAAGTGCTGAGAGAGAGCAGAAACTGCCCAGGGTTGAGCAGCCTGGAGGTGGGATCCGAACGCTGGGATCTGAACCCCAGGCTTTCCAGGATGCAGACACCTTCTGCCCTTCCCCCACCGTGCCTAGAGAAATTTCTGGCCAGTCTAAGCATTTGGTTTGTTTTATACTGGATACACAGCAGAGAGGGAAGGAGAGATATTCCAGGCCACCTGGCAATTAATCCCACTGGGTCCCCTTCACCTTTCCAACCCCCCAGAAATAGCCCCAGCACCTGCCCCGCCCGAGTCCCTGGGCTCCCCAGCCCATATCGACAGCCACGTCTCCAGCTGTACCCACCAGACAGTATCCAAACCCTGGCGGGGACACCACACCCCAGAGGGAGACGGGGAACAGCTGCCATGTGACCCCTGGCCCCTACTGGGAGCCAAGCCCCTGCAGAGGGGCACATGGGGTGGGGGTGACTTTTCACCCCCAAATGACCACAGCATCCTGTTGCTGACTCTGGCCGCATCTGTCGCCCTCTCCCCAGGGTTCAGAGGACTTTCCTGGCTCCCGGTGGTGCTCTGAGTCCACCAACCCTTCTAGCACCCTCTGCCCTGCCCCTCAAGAATAGATGTTTAAAATGAGAAGTTCCAAGCCTCTAAAATCACTGATCTTAGGATACTGAAGCTTCTAAACCTAGACCTGGAAAGAAGTGACTCCCAGAACAACCAGACATTTAGAGCCAGAAGTTTCCCTCTTTTCTCTTTCTGAGGAACAGCACTTCACAGTTTACAGCAAACAAGAGCTCACACTCAATGAGCACTTGTGGGGGATTTGTTCTACGAGAATGAACTCAACTCCCACCTCAACCCTCCGAGGTTCTGTTTCACAAACGAGGAAACTCACTCAGGCCCAGAGAGGTTAAGTGACTTGCCCAAGGTCACACAGCTGAGAAGTGGCAGAACTGAGATTCCAACCCAGGTCATCTGAACCCCTACCCATCAGGCTACCCTGCCCCACACAGTGTAAAGCGCACTCACATCCATTAACCTCACAGCATTCTGAGGAGATAGGGCCCCAGCTTTACAAGCGAGGAACCTACAGTTCAACAAGTTGACATGCCCAAGTCGCACATAAGAGGACCCTGACTAGGTCTCTGTTTCTTATTTCCATGTCCACCACAACCTTCTCCCCTCATTGTCCCCAGTCCGGCCTGTGCAATCCTAGTCTTTTCCCCCTCCAGGCCCTCCAGCTGAGACCAACTCTCCAAACCCTAAGTGAGAGGCCACAGGTGACCACCCTAGACCTGGACCCTCCAGCCTTCCCGGCACCATCAGCGTAACTGCAGGGCCCCCGTAGGCAGGGAGGGGGAAACCATGCTGAGCATTGCAGAGGCCTCTGGCATCAGGGACCCTGGCAAGAGCGGATTTACGAGCAGAGCTATTTTATACTTTGCAGCTGCCACCATAAACCCTGCACCCGCCTGGGGAGGGGGAGCAGCTGCGGGGGAATCTCCTGGGCCCTGGAGCCAGCACCAAATCCTTCCTGCTATTTCTGAGCAGCCGGAGGAATCCCGAAATTAAAACCTCCTGAAAAAATGACAAATCCCTGTCCCACTCCAGACAGATCCTTCCCCCAAACCAGATGAAGAGCCCGGATAAAGCAGAGTGCAGCTGGATACCGTGCAAGACTGCCCAGCAGAACCCCGAATTCTCACCCAGCTCTAGATGAGACCCAGCCCGTCTGGTCCTCAAATGACCAAGTATAAAATGAGGGCCTGGTCTGAGTCTCTCTCAACTTTAGAGGTTCTCTAAAGTCACTTAGCTCAAAAATTCTCATTCTTTTAAGATTCTGTGCTCCAACTACTGGCTGTGTGACCTTGGACAGGTTACTTGACCTCTCAGAGTCTCCATGAGTCTCATCTGTAAAATGGGGAGCACTAACAATCGTCTCTTTAATAAGGTTGGGAGGAGAGATAAAATAACATCCAGTAGTTCATAGCTTTTTTTGTAATAGCCAAAGCCGGAAACCACATGAACATCCATCAACAGGAAAATGGATAAGTTTTCATATGTATATACAAGGGAATACTCTGTGTGTGTGTGTGTGTGTGTGTGTTCAGTTGTGTCCAATTTGTTGCAACCCCTTGGAGTGTAGCCTCCCAGGCTCCTCTGTCCATGAAACTTTCCAGGCAAGAATACTGGCTGCGGCTGCTGCTGCTAAGTTGCTTTAGTCATGTCCGACTCTGTGCGACCCCATAGAGAGCAGCCCACCAGGCTCCGCCGTCCCTGGGATTCTCCAGGCAAGAACACTGGAGTGGCTTGCCATTTCCTTCTCCAATGCATGAAAGTGAAAAGTAAAAGTGAAGTCGCTCAGTCGTGTCCGACTCTTCACGACCCCATAGACTGCAGCCTACCAGGCTCCTCCATCCATGGGAAATTCCAGGCAAGAGTACTGGTGGGTTGCTATTTCCTACTCCAGGGGATCTTCCCCACCCAGGGATCAAAGCCACATCTCTTGCATCTCCCACATTGGCAGGAGAATTCTTTATCACTGTGCCACATGGGACGCCCACAAGGGAATACTACTCAGCAATAAAAAAGTATGAAATATTGGTAGATATAATAACACGGATAAATCTCAAAATATTTATGTTGAATGAAAGAACCCATACATAAAAACAGAGTACACACTGTATGGTTCCACTTATATAAAACTCCAGAAAATAAAAGTGATGGAAAGCAGATCAATAGTTGCCTGGGGACTGGGGTTGGGGTGGGGAAGCAGTAAGGAGAGATTACAAAGGGTAATGGGTATATCCATTATATTAATTGTGGTGATGGCTTTAAACACGTGTCAAAATTATCAAATTGCACCCTTGAATATGTGCATTTTATTGTGTGTCAATTACACCTCAGTAAAGCTGTAAAAAGTAATATGGGTAAAATGCCAGACACGTGCAGAACAGTCCACTTATAAATGGTGGCTATTTCCGTTATTAATCATTGTGGTTGCATCTGGATGATTCTTTGATGAAGTTTCATTTCCTCTGCTAGAATGTAGCCTCAGATAAGTTTTGCTAACTGTTCCTCCCCAATACACGGCACACGGTAGGTGCTCATAAAGAACTGTATTTGGGAAACAAAAGATCTATGACCCTGCTACACACTTCTGGGCCACCTCGGAACTCAGAGGGTTACATCATCCCAGGCAAGGAAAAAAACTGGATGATTCCAAGAATCTATGAATGAAAACAAAGACAGGCAGTTGGCAGTCACTGTCATCACCCCAGGAGGAAGGGTGGGGTCAGAACAAGGAAGGGGGACTCAAGATGAAACGCAATGGATGCAAAATGCTCGGGCCCACCCCACCATCAGGGAAGGGGCTCTGCCTTTGGACCAGGAAGTTCTAAAATGAGGTGGGAGGCTCGGCACTGAAGAGTCCAGGCTGAGAAGCCAGACAGACCTGGGTTCGAAGACCAGCTATGCCCTGTTGTGTGACTTTAGGTAAGTCACTACGCCCCTCTGAGCCTCAGTTTTCTCATCTGCAAAATGGGGGGAGGGTAATGATATTGCTCCTCTCTCCGTGGAGAGTGTAGGAAGGATTCGATGTGGTTATGGATGTGCGGGCACCATCTCGCCTTTGCCTTACACGCATGCGCACACACAGAGCGCTCGCTATGTGCCAGGGGCAGTGTTGAGTGCTGGGGAGACAGTGATGCTCAGACCCCCGGCCCCTCTCCCGGGGGACTTTGCATCTTGGCTGTGACAACTGCCTGGCTGTAGCCTCAGACACTCTGATTTCATTGGTCTGGGTGGGGGCCAGGTAGAAAGGAGTTTCAAAGCTCCCAGGTAACCCCGCTGGGCAGGTGGAGAACACTGCGGGCTGGCGTGGGTTCATCTTCTGTTTATCCACAGAGGCCCAGAGAGGCCCAGAGAGGCGAGGCGACTCCCTCAAGGCCACACAGCCAGGAAAGCAAGCGTGGAGCTGGCACTGACTCAGGTGGTCTCGCCGGAGAGCCCAGACCACGGTGAGCACCCCAAGCGGTAAAGATGATGAGCCCAACACAGAGCAGCCCGGCAGGCGTGGGTTCTGTCCCTCCTGTTCTCAACAAAACGCCAGCCAGATTACGCCCAGCCTGGCAGATGATCAGAGCAGAGCGGGACACGGGGAAGGGGCTCTTCAGCACCCCAGCCCCTCCTCGCGTCACCTGAAGCCCCATTCCCACGCCAGCCGGGGTTCAGTCTCAGGGTGGTTTTGCTCGCCCTCCCCCCCCCCCCCCGCTCCCCCTCGAAGGCGGCTGTGGGCTGGCCCCGGGGCAGACTCCCTGACTGCGGGCAGCTGCCGGCTTTACAAGGCCCGGGACAGTGGGGGCCTGTTTCTGCCCTGGCAGACGCCGGGATCCCTGGGAACGCTGGAACCCCTCACCCCCACCCGCTCCCTTACACGCACCCCCACCGTGGTCTCCCTCCGCGGCTCACTGCCCGCTGATGCCGGCCTGATGTGAGCCCATCAAAGGCCTCTCCTGGGTGACTCCATCACAGATGCGGGGGGCAGGGTGGAGGGGCTCCAAGCCTTAGAGGTCGTGCGGCCGTTCTGTCCTCCCCAAGGGCGTCCTTCATTCAATCACTCGTTCATTCATCGAAAAAGCAGGGGAGCCCGGCGGAGAACTCAGACTCCGGGATCAGACCGCGCGGCTGGAATCCTGGCTCTGTGATCTGGGCAGCTGACTTCCTCTCTCTGGACCTCAGTTTCCCCAGCTGTGACATGGGGATGAGAACAGTGCCTGAGTTGATGATGTCCGCGGCTTAGAGCGGTGCCTGACACATAACAGATACTCCTTAACTAAGGGATTATTGTCATCCTTGAGCCCACAGGACTGTAGAAGAGAGACTGGGAAGGGGGAAGGGGGGGAGGAGGGTGTCAGGGAAGACTCCCAGGAGGAGGGGATATCTAAGCCAGAAGCTAAAAGATGAGAGTTAACGGGAATTCTCTGGTGGTCCAGTGATTAGGTCTCCGAGATTCCACTGCAGGGTTCAATCCATGGTCAGGGAACTAAGATTCCGCATGCCACACTGCATGGCCAAACAGAAAATTAGAGTTAGCAAAGCAAGGCAGGGGGTGGAAGAGTGTCTTAGGCAGTGGGAATAGTAGTTGTAAAAGCTCAGAGGTGAGAGAGAGGTTGATTCCTGCACTGGGGCTCAGACCCCCTCCTTAAGCTCCTCCCCAGTCCCTGGGGAAACAGGCTGTGGCTAAAACCACACGCCCCACGTCCTCTGGAGGGCCCAGTGGACAATAATAGGAGCCACTGGCCAGGCCACTGCTGATCGGAGACCCAGCCCTGCCTGCTCCCCAGGGATCTCCAATGTCTGCTGCTGTCTTACCTGGGTTTTGCCTGACTTGGGGAAGCTTCGTGTACTTTCTAGCCACACCCCTATGCCTAGGACCCCGCAGGAGCTCAGGAACAAGCAGAGGGCTCATCACACCCAGAGAGGTGGAATGACTTGGTCCTAGCCACACAGCATCCTGGTATTCAGTATTCGTATTTCAATTCTCCCTACGTCCTTGGGCGGTCACCTGTCTGGGCTGAGATAGGGAGGGTCCTTCCCCACTGAGTCAGACAGTGGCCATTGTGTGTTTTGAAACCCAAACCCAAACCCCGGCCCCCTCCAGATGGATGTGGGGTCAGAGGAGGAGAGGGGCTGCAGGGGGTGGGGTTGGGGATAGCCTCCTGCCCCCATCACCCCAGGGATTCAGCACATGCTCCCAGCCCAGCCATGTCTGGATTCCAGCTGGCAGCTGGGGGAGCAGTGGTCACAGGAATTGCCATCAAAGGCAAGGAGGAGCCTGGTGGGTGAGGAGACAAAAGGCAGGGACTGCCTTCCACCCCAGCACCGCAGGCCAAGGGTGCGCCCAGTGTGGCGCTGTCCGTGAGACCCAGACCGGCCCTCAGCCATTCTGCAGGGAGAGGGGGAACTAAAACTTTGGCCCCAAGCCCCTCCACGGCCCCTCTCTCCTGGGGGAAACGGAGAGGTGGGTGGTTCTCCTGCAGACAGCGTAAGCCTCAGAGGTGCGCATGGACACTGCCTCGGTGGCCATGAGCCCAGGGCTTCTGGGGCACAATCTCTGGACCCTGTTCCCATGGGGCATCCACCCCTCCCTCCATTTCCCACACCCATCCGGCCCCCAAGGC
Source organism: Ovis canadensis (assembly GCF_042477335.2). Classification (NCBI taxonomy): domain Eukaryota; kingdom Metazoa; phylum Chordata; class Mammalia; order Artiodactyla; family Bovidae; genus Ovis; species Ovis canadensis. The sequence goes on along the minus strand of NC_091261.1, from coordinate 74,843,297 downwards.
CAGGTCGATGTGTCCCACCCCCCAGAAAGTTGCCCCACCCCCACAGAACAGCCCAGAGGAAATGCCCCCCAACCTCCCAGCAGACTCCTTCTCCCCACCCCCAGAAAACCAGGATGCTCAGGCCTGAATAAAGGTTTATTGTGCTGGTTTATTATATTCCAGCACCTGGACAGCTGTGCAGAGGTGGGGGAGCCTGGACGGAGGGATAGAAACAAGAACCCCCTCACAGGGCCTCCCCAAATCCTGGACGAAGCTCAGGCTCCCTTGTTGAAGACTAAAGAATGCTGTGGGCACAGGCTGCCAGGCATGTGTGTGTGTGTGTGAAGGATGGGGGGCCATTGACCCCTGCTTCCAGCCTGGATGTCGGAAACCCTCCCCCATACCTTCAGACCCGTCCTAGAATGGGGTCCCCTCACACACAGCACCTCCCAGCCCGCTTCTAGGTTGCTTGGAGTCCCTGGCAAGAAAGGTGAACTTCATTTGCCCCATCCCCACAGCAGTAAGTAGCAGGATGAGAGGCTGAGACCCCAAACCCTACCACCCTCACCCTGGACCATCGGGAAACTGGAGAGGGGGCACCCCGTGGAACATTTAGAGCAGTAACTTCCAGAGTGTTCTCTGCAGGATTTTACTCTGTAGCTGTAAAACAAAAACAAAAGTACTCCACGGTCAAAAGCAGTTTGGGAAAGGCTAAGGGAAACCGGATTCCATGGGCGCCTTTACTGCAGGACTTGTCAAAGCCTTGGAGGACTTCAGTCGGGCGGGCTGGGGGTGAGGCGGTGCGCAGAGCAGAGAAGCAATGTTTTGTCGACTGGTTCATTGGCCCTCAAAGTTTTTCTTCCAGGGAAGCCAGTTTGGGAAATGCTCGCGCTGCGTGCAGGGGCCCTCACAGAAACCTCCTGATGGATCTTCTGTGGTACCTGCAGGCCCCTGTGCGTCTCCCCATTCATTCAACCTCTTCCAAAATGTCATTATTCCGTTTCTCTTTCCTGCCTTGATGGAAAGCAGCGGCGTTGCAAGGGACTGTCACAAGGGAGCTGAGACTTCTGTTTCTCAGCGGACGTGTCTGTGACTGGGACACCCGCCTCCAAGCGCCAGCCCCCAGAGGAGCTCTGCCTTTCGGATGAGCCCCTTGGGGCTGCGGAGAAAGATGTTCTGGAAGTCGGTGAGATTCCTGAGGTGGGACAGAGACCAGCATCTCCGCCCACTGTGGTAGGGTCAGACACTGGGATCTGCAGCGGGGGGGGGGCGGAGGCAGCAGGGTGGTCAGAGCGCGGTGGGGACCAAGGGCCTTTCTAGGCCCAAGGAGGTGACCGCTAGGGGTCCAACAGTCAGGGCCCACAGTTCAAGAGGGGTCAGTTAGATGCTGGGGGGGACACTGCCGCAAGCACAGGGGTTTTCGGGGGGACCAGCTGGGCCCCCGGCTTCCTGGGCGAGTGAGGGAGCCATGTCTGGCTCTCCTTGACCTTCAGTGGCTGCCGCCGCACCTGCAGCTGCGTCCATCTCCACTGAGCAGGGCTCCTCTGGCGGAGGAGGCACCTCGGGTTTCTCCGCCGGAAGCGCACGTCCCTGGACTTCCAGGTCCGCCTCCTGGGGGCCTTTCTCCTGTTCCTCTGACCTAACCTCTAGTGCCCTGGCTAGGTCTCCACTGCTTGGGGCGGCCCTGGAGGGAGACTTGAGGTTCTGGGTGGCGGCGAGGATGTGAGCCTGGAGCTGCTGGGAGGAATCCAGGGTCTCCTCGGGCCGGCCGTCGGGAGCCCGGTCGGGGACCTCGCTGAAGGCCCGGGGGCCCCCCGCGCGGTCGCTCTGGTCTACGTACTTCTTCTTGGGGAAGGACGAGGGGTAGTAGGCAGAGGCCTTGTGCTTCTGGCGGGTGATGAGAGCCGCACAGACGATGAACATCAGCAGGAAGACCAGGGAGCCCACCACGGCGATGAGCATCACGTACTGGCGGAAGAAATCCACGATGCCATCCAGGAAATTGGTGGGGGGCTTAGGGCCCGCCAGGGGCGTGGGCTCGGGCCCCACCGACGTGGGGCTGAGGGCCGGAGTCTGGGGCGGAGGGAGGCTCGGGGAGGAGGCCGACGAGCCCTCGGCCTCCCCGCTGCCCCCCGTGTCCTCCAGGAAGCCAGCCTGCAGGGACATGGAGTGGGACGCCGTGGGCAGGACCCGCAGCAGCAGCAGCAGCAGCAGCAGAGACACAGCGAGGCTGCGCGCCGCTGCGGAAACCATGTTGCCGGGGACCTGTGGGGAAGGGAGGCAGGAGAGACGTCAGGGTGGGACCCCGGGGCCTCAGGGGACCCCGAGGAGGTGCAGGGGTCACAGAACCTCTTCTAGCAAATCGCTTCCCCTCCCTGGGCCTGAGCCTCCCCACTGTTCAATGGACCCCATCCCGGGGTTCACGTCGGTTCTCCCCCGCCCCCAACGACTCACCGCAATCTGAGTTTATAGAGGGCACAGGCTGAATCTTACTCGTCTTGGCAGCTTCAGGGTTTTGCATTGTATCTGGGTCCTGGACCCCACAGTAAGCACCCAATAAATGCATCTTGATGGACTTGGCTCAACGAATAAGAAGAACTTACTCTTTCATCGCTTGCCATGTGCCAGGCCCTATTTTATCTTTCTTAGATGAAATTTCTCTTGACTCCTGGGAACCGCCTCCTGGCGGTAGTACTACATTCTCCCCATTTTTTCAGGTGAGGAAATTGAGGCTCAGAGGAATTCAAAAAACTTGCTAAGGAAGAGCTGGAGTTTGGATGCAGGCACCGGAGGGAGGGCTCAGTGAGTAACTGAGCAAGCTGACCCCCTCCTCCAGGAAGCCCTCCCCACTGCCCCTGGCCTATCTGCTGTCCTGTCACCAAAAGATTCATAAGTTTTGAAGCATCCAGATTCTGAGCTCAGCAGGGGCCTGAGTGAGCATGTGCCCCACGGCTAACCGCCACCTCAAAGCCCCCCGGGGAAACCCTTATGCCTGAAACAAAGCTGGAGCTGGAGTCCTGTGGCTGCCACCAAATGGGATCCAGATGAACTCCGCACCTCCCTCCCCCATGGGAAGGCTGCTCCCGACATGAACCCCCAGACCCTCCCTGGCCCAGACAGCCCGAATGACTAATAAATTCCTTATGGCCCAGCTTTACAGAGGAGCCTGGCTTCTAAAGCATTAACTCTCCCAGCTGGTGTGAGTTGGCCTGGCCTCTCAGACAACCCAGGGACCCCTTCTATGCCCCCCAGGCCGCCCCCTGAGAGTCCCTGCCTGGCCCAGCAGAGGGCCCAGGACCCTGATGCTGGATGAGGCTGCATGTGCCAGGATGGGAAAGCCTCACACGCCCCTGACTGTGGCACCCCCTCTCGGGGATGCAGTTGGGAGAGACAGAAGCCCAGAGAAGGCAAGGGGCAGGCCTCAGGCCACACAGCAAGTTCCTGGGCTGAAGGAGTCAGGTGCCCAACATCTTGCAGCAGGTCCCCATGAGAGCCCAGGTCTCAGGCCCCGCTCTGCAAAGCAGGTGATGGTACCAACTCGTGGTGACTTGGGGATTCAGGAGGTGATGTAGGAATGACATGGGGCCATTGACTGGCTTGTTCCAAGTGACCTGGTGCCTCCCAATATGACATGAATGTAGACAGACTGGCTCAGATAGCAAAATACAAAAGAAATTCCCAGGATATCAGACAAGGCAACACTCACCCAGAGGCTCTTTCAAAAAAATTGTTGGGGCAGGGCGGGGGGCTCCATGGCATGTGGGATCCTATTTCCCTGATCAAGGATCAAACTCACATTGGAAGCAAGAGTCTTAACCACTGGACCATCAGGGAAGTCAAGAGATTCATTTTAAATGAGTAGGTCACCATGTACGTTTACCACAGTTGCTCATCTGAGCCCCTTTTGTGGGTGCAATTCCAAAGACACCTAGAACACTAGTATTGTCTTCATTTCTCAAATGAGGAATTAGAGGTCCTGAGACAGACAGTGACCTCCTGCCCAAGGACACACAGATGCTAAGTGTTAGAGCTGGGATTTGAACCTTCCTTCTTTGTGATTCTGAGAATCCACACATACACTCACTCACACCCACACACATTCACCCTCCGATGTGCCCCCGGCTGACCCAGGAATGGGCTCACACTCCCTGGTTGACTTGTCAGCTGGGACCAGGATTTGAGCAGTTCCATGAACTTCAGGAGCCTTCCCCTGGTACTTGTTAGCCTAGGTTCCTACAGACAGCCTTGATCTTTGGTGGATTTGCCCCTCCCTCACCAGTCACCTCCCTGCCTGCTGCCTCGAGTAAGCCCTGGAATGACCTCTCATAGTGGCAGCTGAAACTTCTCGCTGTAAACTGCTGGCCAGGTGGGGCCTGAAGACCAGGGTCTTCCCTGCAGCGGCGGCCGTCAAGGTTCCGCCCTGAAGCTCTACAGGCACCGGACTGAGAAGGCCAGTTAGGCCGGGATTAGGATCCTGGTTCCGAGTCTGGCTCTGCTGCCCGGCTCCTCTGGGCCTCACTTTCCCCATCTGTAAACTGGGGGCGGGGCAAGGAGGTGAGCACAGGGCCTGCCTCTTGGAGCTGTTAGGATCAGATGAGACCACAAGTTCAGAAAACGCCTGGTAGGGAGCTGCTGCTCCGTTGGAGGGGGTGGGGGCGGGGGCGGGAGGAGATGGAATTCAGAAGCAGCCGAATTTCTACCCCAGCAGAGATCCAAGACCAGCGGGCACTCTCCCACCCCGCCCGTGGACAAATGATGATTATCCTTGCCTGACATGTAAATGTGCTCACTCTTTCCCCTCATCGTCCAGGAAAGACCAAATCTGTATTAATACCTCATTGAGTGAAATCTCCCCAAGCTGTAGCCAACGAGGAATCCGGGACCAGACACACACACGCACACACTCACACATACACACACGCACAGCAATGAGTCAGACAGAGTAAAGTGTTCCTTTCCCCAAGAGCCTTGGGGGCTGGGGCAGAGGATAAGGAAAGAGGCCACGCAAACTACTTCTGGCTCTTAAAGACTGAGACCCTGACTCTCTGAGTCTATTCATCCCTCTCACCGGGGCTCCCTGGGAAACATGTAGGCTGAGTGCGGGGAGCCGGCGGGGCTTCACAGGAGATGGCTGTGTGACCCTGCTGGACAAGCCCCCTGACCTCTCTGGGCCTCAGTTTCCAGTCTGTAGAATGGGTGTGCTGACCTGGGCTGCTCTGACATGATTGTCCTGCCCATCAGCTGCCCTCAGCTCCTCCCTGCTCCTCATTTTTATTTCCAGGACGCAGAAATTCATGGGCCATGAGGAGGTGGGGTCAGGCCAACCCCTCTCATTTCATCCAAGAGGAAACCCAGGCCCGACACTGGGAAAGGCCTGCCCAGGGTCACACAGTTGGTCAGAATGGAGCCGGACTGGAGAGGCGGCTCTGAACACCCGAATGGAGGTCATTTCCCAGCTGTGTGTCCTGAGGTCAGGCATGGCACCTCTCTGAGCCTCAGTTTCCATATCTGTACGATGGGGAGAAGGTCACCTTCCTGGACTATTGTTAGGACAAGAAATAGCGGTGGAGATGTCAATTAGTAGTACCACGTGATTATCCAGGACTCCAAGCTGGGAACAGGGCCCCTCTCCAGAGCCCATCTCACTCACAGTTCATTGTTTTCAAATGTGATGCCCACACTTGAGGTCAGGAATAGGCAGATAGTTCAAATCCATCCCTAAGGCTAAGGTACCCCGCCAAGACCTGAGGCTGAGGGGCCAGGGGCAGCCCCGCCCCCATTCAGGGACTGGTGGCCAGAGGGGGAGGGGAGCCCACAGAAACCTGGCTTCAATTAGTGGCCTTGGGGGGAGGGGTTCTGGCTGAAGCTCTGAAGCCCCTGCTCCAGGGCAGCCAAGGACAGGGCCCTGGGCCCCTTGGAGGGGAGGCCTGGGGAAGGACGGGAGTCTTTCCCTGAGGTCTTGAAACCCACACACATACACACAGTACAGACACACAACACAGGCACCAAAGACACAGATGCACAGAGTCCCGACACCCCGGATGGCTACCCGGACCCCAGCCCAGACACACAGAGAACACGCACGGATGCACGCAGCACTTGCACAATGTACCCCCTGACCCGCTGGGAATCCCCACAGATGGGACCACCCCATACACACCACCCTCCTGCGGACCCCGGGAACACCCACCCCGGCGCCCACTTTCCAGCACACCCCCTACAGCAAGGCCCCAACCGCACACACACGCCACAGCGCTGCGCTCAGGACACATCGTCCCGGTGCACACACAGCTGGCCACCCGTCCTGTTAACACAGGTCACACACGTACACAGCATCCGACACACACTCAAGGCTCACACATACTTAGAGAAGCCCCCGAAAGCACTCACGCCGGCCCCCTAAACTCCAAGACAGCCCGGGCTCCCCGAGAGAGGCGGGGGCCCCAGGACTCACCGGTTCCTCTGCACACAGGGTGTCCCGCCAGGTGGAGCAGAGCGAGTCAGAGTCCCTGGCGGTGCCCGGTGGCCGCGGCTCTGGGCTGCCACCCGCCCTCCCTGGCCCTCCCCGCCTCCTCCTTCCCTCCCTCCCTCCCTCACTCCCTCCCTCCGTCCAGCTTGATTTCATTAAGTGGGTTTGGGGTGGGGACAAGGGGAGGGGCGGGGCCAAGCCCGGCCACACACAGTCCCCCTCCCCGCTCACACTCGCGGACACCCTCTCCTCCACGGGTGCCCCCTCCACAGCCCAGGACACCAGATGTGGCATTTCCTCCCTGACCGCGGGTCCCCAGGGCAGACTGAGGCCGACAGACACACACAGCAGGGCCGTCCTGCCGAGCACCCCTGGGCCAGCAAGCAGGGATCCTGCCTCCCAGCCCGAGAGGACAAGGTCAGGGAGGCTCCGAGGCCCCTGGAAGTGAGGAGGAAAATTCCCTGTGCTTGGTTCCAGCTGTGACTCAGGTTTTCCAAAGCTCAGGGAGCAGAGTGGGAGCTGGGCTTAAAGGATTCGTGGAGGGTCAGGCCTGAGACAGGGAGGGAATTCAGACACCCGAAGTCAGAGCCTTTTCCTCCGCAGACCTCCGTTTCCCCATTTACAGGGGTGGGTGGGAAGCTCTGTGGGTTCCCTCTTAACATCCTGAGATCCACGGCCTCGCGATACCCCAAAACGAAGCAGCCAGAACACAGGTTTTCATGGCCCCATTTCACAGACTGAGAAAGTGAGGCAAGGTGCATTCAAGAGGCTCCACCAGGGAACTGAGATAAGTCAGTTGTGGGCACTGGAACTAGGCTCTCTGGCTGATCTGAGGACTCCAGTGAGTCAGCAGTCCTTGCATTCATTTATTCCTGCGCTCATTCATTCATTCGTCCATCAAGTGCTTAAGGAACACCTGTGTGCACCAGGCCCGGTGCTAAGCAGGTTTCAGAGGTGAATCAGACATAGCCCAGCCTTCAGGAAGCTCACGGACTTCCAAGCAGAAGCACACATACATTAATCGCTTAAAAAAAAAAAAAACATAAATGGGTCCACGGCAGGAGAGAAGCCAAGAGCTCAGGGAACCCCAGGACAGAGAGGTCCACTGGAAGAGGCAGGGGAGTTGTCCTAGAGGTTGTGACTGTGAATGAGCTGAGACCCAGGAAGGTCATTCCAGGAGGAAAGCCCAGCGTGGATGAAGGCAGGTGGCTGAGAATGCCACACACGGACAGGGGGCTGTGACGAAACAGTGCTGGAGCACGCAGTAGATAAAAGGGAGGAGCAAATGAGGAGGGCGAGGGAAGAGCGGGGCTAAAGGCTCAGAACAGCATTCATCAGGGGCAACAGGGAGCCAGGGAAGGTTTGGAGCATGGAGAGTACAAGAATCAACAGATCATGCCTACCCTTTAGGAACCAGGGCCCTAGATTGTAGCTATTCCCTTTGATGGTCCCAGCAGCCCCAACTCGCCTCCCCAAAGAGGAGCCAGCTGTTTAGAAAATAAAGCCAGGAAAATTACCAGGCCAGTGACCCTGTTAGACAGCTATCAGACCATCTCTCTGTCTCTCTCTCTCTCTCTGTCTCTCTCTCTCTGTCTCTCTCTCTCTCTCTCTCACACACACACACACACCCCTTAAGCCAAATATCCCGACACAATCTAAGGACAGAATAACAAAAACCTCAGTCACCAATGGGAGGAAAAAAGATCCCTGAGTTCCAGCCCCAGCTCACTCATCAGCTGTGAGTGGCTGGGCAAATCTCTGTCCCTCTCTGGGCTGCAGCTAAATGTGGGGTTTTGCTCGATGCCCGCTGCAAGCCTGCCAGCTCTGAAGCTCCAACGCTGTGACATTCTAAATTGTATTCAGTCCACAAATCTTTCTTGAGCATCGAGTTTAAACCCAGCCACTGTCAGGCCCTGGAAGACAGTAATGAGCAGACACAGGCTCAGAGAGGAGACTTGCAATAAGTAAGTCAACAAAGAAATGAATATCTAACTGCAAACTGTGCTAAGAGTTGGAATGGGGCATTTCCGAGGCTGTGAGAGGCTAATCTGGGGGGCTTTAGTCTGGTCCTGGGGCTTATGGGGGCCTCCATGAGGAGGTGAAAGTAGAGCTACTGGTGGAGGTGTTTAGGAAGGCAAGAATGCAAGAGGATAGCATGTGCAAAGGCCCTGGGACAGACAGGAAGCCAGCGCCTTCAGAGCAGTTTCTGATCATCAAGCAGAAGTCCATGAACGAGGCCTGCGGGGCGACCAGGAACTCTACCTGTTTTGTGAGTGGCCGTAACTCCAGCATCTGGGGTGGTCCCTGGAACACAGTAGGTGCTCAATAAATGCTTGTGACCATGTCAGTGACCACTCTGCCCTCCACGCTCACGTTCCTAGGATCTAGCCACTCCTCATCCATCCTGAGGGACTCACGGTCCACATTCTCCAGCTCCAGGACCCACGATAGGGCCTGGCCCGGCTAATCCCACGGCCCACAGCGCCACGCATGGCTCCAAGGGTCGGGGGTGGGCAGGCCTGTGGCTTGGAGGGGGCCAGGCCACTCGCTTGCAACCCACAATTTCAGAAACAGAGCAAAGAGTCCTCTGCCCAGCCTTGAAGCAGTTCAGAGCCCCCACCCTGTGCCTAGCCTGCAATTAGCAGCTGTGACCACCCCCACCCCTGCCCCACTGACCAACCAGGACTGAGGAGGCAGGGAAGAGGAGGGAAAACCTCACCCAGGCTTGAGTCCCTGCCAGAGTGCTCCCCGGTTGAGCCTGGGCAAGCTGCTTGGCCCACCGCAGCCCCCAGCTCCAGCCTCTGGTGGGCTCAGAGCCACTTCTAATTACACAGCCCCCGAAGCCACTGGGGCCTGCCTTCTGGGCAAAAATATCGCAAGATTTTCATGTGGCTGGAGAGACCTGGGCTGCGGCCCCATCACAGCACAGGCCTGGCCTGCGGGTGGACACCCGTGGAGTGGCCCCTGGTGGGGGGCTCCAAGGAGGTGGAGTGGCCAGGGCTCAGGCGCACTGTGAAACCTCCCCATGCCTCAGCTTCCCCATCTGTAAACTAGAGACGTTCACTCATTCCATAGCTCTTTACCGAGTGTCTCCGTGAACCAGGAGCTGCCCGCGGCCTGGAGAGGACTGTGAATGAGACAGATGCTGAAGTGACTTCCCTCCGCCTGAAGCACTGTCCTCCATGTGCCCCCTGGCCTGACCCGCCTGCCTATGTTGCATCTCTGTTATCACCACCTCCAGGAAGCCCTCCCTGAACCCCAGCCTCTAGGGAGGGAGATGAGCAGCTCCTTCTATGTTCCTGCACCCCTGGTGCCCTGTTAGGACTTGTTTCTATGTGTCTCTAGACTGTCAGTTTCTCAGGTCCAGAATAAGGGCTTTTTCTGTCACCATATCCCTGGCACCAGTGCCTGGAACACAGTATGTGCTCAGTAAGTGCCCTCCACTGGCTGAATGGCTCTCGTCCGACCTGCCCATGTTACAGATGGGGAAACTGAGGCCCAGGGAAGGGATTCACTGACATAATATTGCTCCGCCTCAAGGAGCTCCTCTCAGGGGAATCGGTTGAGAAGCAAGTCAACTGGCAATTCAAGAAGACACCCTAACACTGCAAAATGCCATCAAGGAGATCAAAAGGCCAAGGAGACAGGAAGTAGCTTGGAAAGGGGCGGGGGCAGGTGTCCGGTCATCTATTCTAGTGACTGTGGTCAGGGCTGTCTTCCTGGAAGAGGCATCGGCACTGACATGTGCAGATAAGAGGAACCAGGCACTCAAGGGGCAGGAGGAACAGCTTCCAGGGCCAAGAAAGCCAAGTGCAAAGGCCCTGCGGTGGAAAAGGGCTTGGCACCAAGTGTCTTACAGGGAAACCAGAGGGGCTGCTGAATTGGTTCTCGCCCAGGAGTCATTCAAGCTCAGAAACCGAGAGACCTGCCTTCCTCACTCCCAGCTCTGCCCCTCCCACACGCTCTGCTGTGAGCCAAGCCTCGGTTTCCCTTCCCACACCAGGAGGAGTCAGCCGAGTTTCCTCTGAACTCTTTTTGCTGTGTGATTCTAAGTGAATTTCCCACTCCAGCAAACAGCCCACCACCGGTAAGAGCCAAAACACACCAAACTGGCAACTACCCAGATAGCCATCAGCAGGACAATGGATGCACGGACTGTGGTCCGTGTGACACTCCTCCCCAGTGGGAGGATGAGATAGATGGGAGGCAGGCAGTTGGACGAATCTCATAGACACACCGAGCAAAAGAAATGGACTCCACAGAACACGGACTGGGTGATTCCATTTACAAGTTCTAGAACAAAGGCTAAACCAGGCTATGGAGACAGAAGTCAGAAGGGCAGTTACCCAGAACTTCCCTGGTGCTCCAGTGGCTCAGGCTTCATACTCACAATGCCGGGGGCCGGAGTTCGATCCCTGGTCAGGGAACTGGATCCCACATGCCACAACTAAGACCTGGTGCAGCTGAATAAAGAAAGATATACATTTATTAAAAAAAAAAAAAGAAGAAGAAGGCAGTTACCCTTGGGGGCGGTATTGACTGGAAAGAGACACGGAGAAACTTCTCGGGCTGGAGCCGGACAATGTCTGGGTGGCGGTTATGTGGGCACGTGTGTATGGGAAAATCAAGCCTCACACTTCAGATGGTTATGGTTTACGTAGGTATGACTCAAAGTTGTCTTTAAAAATTAAGAGCCCTGCCTCCCTCTCATTTTTTTTTTTTTTGGTGGGGTGGGGGCACCAGAGCCAGTAGGATCTCTGGCTTCCTATGTCCATGGTGACCTGGCCAGCTGCACACAGCCTTGTAAACATGTACATTCCCCAAGCCCGGCGCAAGCAGCGGCTCCGTGCAGCCCATGTGGGAGCCCACGTGTCAGAGGGTAGGGGTGTAGACGCACACCCCTGGCTGCAGACCTGGCCTGGCTCTCCCGCTCTGCCAGCTGCCAATGGGGTGCCCTCGGTGAGGTGCCCTCCGGCAGGCCGTTCTGCAGGAGCCCCCCACTGCCCCGCCCCAGCCCCCATCATGAAGAGGAATTGAGATGGTGCTCCTGAATCGTCTATACAGCACTGTTGGAAATCAGGGGGCAGGGGCGGGGGAGGTGGGTGCTGCCCGTCTTTGAGCAGAGGGGCAGAGTGGGGAAGGCTCAGAGCTGGACTTCGGGGCCCTGAAGTCACCCAAACAGCTCATCATCCTGTGTGTCTCCTGCTCTGCGACCCCTCCCTTTACACTAAGACCGTCTGTCCCGTCTTCCCTCCCTCTCTCTTCTTTCCTCTTCTCCCCTTCCTCCTTCCTTTCCTCTTCCCTATCCTTCCCTTCCATTTCTCCCTTCTTGTTCTGTCTCTCTCAGTCCTTACTGAGCACATGCAATGTGTCAGACACTTTCCACCACCGGGACTGCAGCAGAGAGCAACACGGATGAAAAGTCTCTGTCCCGGGGGAGCTTGCCTTCTGGTGGGAGCAGGACTTCTTCACTGGTGGTCCCGCGGCTGAGACTCCACGTTGCAACGCAGGGGACGCAGGTCCGATCCCTGATGGGGAGCTATGATCCCACACGCCCGCAAGAGTCTTCGCGCCTCAGTGAAAGATCGCAACGAAGAACCCGAGTGCCACAACTAAGAACAGACGAATAAATACCTGAGAAGATAACACTGGGACTTCACTGGTGGTCCAGTGGTTAACACACTTGCACTTCCATTTCGGGGGCAGCAGGGTAGAGGTTCCATTCCTGGTCAGGAAACTAAGATCCCACATGCTGCCCAGCACAGCCAAAAAAGAGGGTAGTTTAGTAATTAAGTAACTACATACAGAATGGCAGACGGTGATAAGGGGTACTGAGGAAGACAAAGCAGGGAAACGGTGATGTTCAAACAAAGACCCGAAGGACGTGGCAGAGTGAGCCAGGGAGATGATCAGAGATAGAGTGGTCCAGACAGAGGCACGAACAAGCGCAAAGGTCCTGAGGTAGGGGGTGCTGGGCTTTGTTTTTTTAATTTATCTCCAGTCAGTGAGAGGCTTGCAAGAGATATCATAGAGAATCTTTTCTTTTTTTCTTTTTTTTGGCTGCACTGGGTCTTGGTTGAGGCACCCAGGATCTTCAACCTTCCTTGAAGCAAGCAGGAGTTTTAATTGGAGCATGTGGGATCTAGCTTCCTGACCAGGGATGGGACCCGGGCCCTCTGCACTGAGAGTGCGGAGGCTCAGAGGCTGGACCACTAGGCGAGTCCCTGCCTGGCGTTTTCAAGGCGTGGAAAAGAAAAGTGTCCGGTGAAGCTGGAGCCAAGTGAGTGAGAGGGAGGGTGGGAGGAGGTGAGGTCAGGGGGCACTGGCGCCAGATCTTGCCAGGTCTCTGCGGGCATTTGCAGGGGGCTTTGGCTCTTACCACGAGTGAAGGCCAACCACGGTCCCCCCACATGCGTGAAGCCCTCTCCTCCCTGCATCAAGCCCCTCTCCTCTTTATGCACGATGCCACACACACACGCACACACGCACACACACACGCACACACACACACATGCATGTGCAGACTTACCTTTCCTCTCGAGGACCCTCAGAAAGGGCTCTGGGTCCCGCCTCTGGGGCTGGGGAAGCGGCTCCATGTAAGGCCCCCGTGAAGCCCACGCAGATCCCCACAGCCCCTCCGCAAGCCTCCGGCTTCTGACTCAGCTGGAACCCAACGCTTGGCTCCCGGGTCTCCTAATGAACCTCCTCTCCTGGCAGCTGCTGTGAGCCATCTTCTGCACCCGAGCCCAGGGACAGCCTCACGGAGAGGGTCTTCTATAACCCCCAGATCCATCCACCAGGAGGGAAAGGGCCCCGTGGGGGTGACAGCAAGGAGGGAAACTCAGCCAGGGTGAGCTGAGAGCACCTACCCTTCAGGGCCTCTGGGTTCTGCTGCTTCTGAGCCGAGAGCCCTTGGGCTAGTTCCTCCACCTCTCTGGACCTTAGTTCCCTCATCTGTAAAATGGGAGCACTAGTGACACTTTCCTGGGTTATTGTGAGAACGTAACAAGCCTTGCTGTTGTTTAGTCGCTAAGTCATGTCCAGTTCCTCTGTGGCTCCCTGGACTAGAGCCCACCAGGCTCGTCTGTCCATTGGATTTTCCAGGCAGGAATGCCGGAGCAGGTTGCCATTTCCTTTCCCGGGACATCTTCCCAACTGTAGGATTGACCCTGGCTCTCCTGCATTGTCAGGTGGAAGGAATCCTTACCACTGAGCCCAGCAGGGAAGCCCGTATAAGCTTGGTGCATATGTGTGTGCTAAGTCACTTCGGTCGTGTCCAACTCTGTGCAACCCTATGGACTGTAGCCTGCCAGGCCCCTCAGCCCATGGGATTCTCCGGGCAAGAATACTGGAGTGGGTTGCCCTGCCCTCCTCCAAGGGATCTTCCCAACTCAGGGATCGAACCTGCGTCTCTTAAGTTTCCTGCATTGGCAGGAGGGTTACCAGTAGTGCCACCTGGCACTAAATGCATACGCTAATAATAACAGCAACGCAAGCGGCGCCTCGGACTCTTTCTCACAGTATCTGGACAGCAGCAAATACAGAGGCTTGGCATACAGCAGGCGCTCCACAAGGCTCCTGAATGGAAAAAGGCAGAGCGGTTACCCACCCCAGCCCCCACTCGCTGGCAGGTCAGCTGGCGAGGGTGCCCCCATCCTTAGAGGGGTGAGCCCACAGGCCCAGGCTGGCTCCCGCTCCTGCCAGGGCCCCCGAGTGCGGGCTCCGATCCATCTCCCCCGGGTAGAGTCCGACCTCCCCGGGGCACATGCAGGCGCTGGCCAGGGGGGAAGGGCTCCAACAGCTGGAAACATCTGGTTTGAATTGTCAGTTGGAAGCACTGACCAGGCAGCCATGGAATTTGTGAGCTAATTTTAGGCCAAAAGACGGCGCGCTCAGCAGGGCGGGGGCTTGCTCCCCAAACCACAGGGGGGCTGGACTTCCAGGCATGGGGGGATGTGGAGGCCCCCCGGTGCCCCTCAGAGGGTCCACGCCTGCTCCCATAGCCAGGGACTGTCTCTCGAACGTGGGCCCTCGTTGTTCACCTGAAGTGTGCCAGCCACGTCACAGCTGTGGAATAGCAAGGACTTTTCTCCCCCTTTCACAGGTATGGAAGCTGAGGCTCCCAGAGGTTAGCCTTGCCCGACATCCAGAAAGCAGCAGCAGAGCAGGGATTGAAAGCCAGGCCTGGCCCTAAGCCTTAAACCTAAGGCTCTTTTGATTTCTGCCTCTGGTGCTTAGATGTTTGCCAGGCCCACTGCTGTCCCTGCATCTTCACCCCCTTGCCAAACTCCCTTACCCATTTGTTAATGCAGTCAATGTCTTCTGAACCCCTGCGGACTGCCAGGCACTGTGCAGTCATAGACAGAGTGATGTGAGGGGCAGAGGCCCCCCCCCCCTTGCACAGCAAAAATCCGTACATCCACACGGTCACCTGGCTTCCCAGGTGGCACTAACGGTAAAGACCTCCGCCCCCGCCTGCCAATGCCAGAGACGTGAGAGATGCAATTCAGTCCCTGGGTCGGGAAGATCCCCCGGAGGAGGCCATGGCTCCCCACACCGGGATTCTTGCCTGGAGAGTCCCATGGACGGAGGAGCCTGGTGGGCTACAGTCCACGGGGTCACGGAGAGTCAGACATGGCAGCGCGAGCACCACCACCACCACCCTGAAGGGGAGCAGGGGGTTGTCCTAAAGCCAAAGCGGGGCAGGGCTGCAGAGCAGGCCCCTCTGAAGAGGCGGCATTCACGCTGAGACACGAGGGTGAGAAGATGCTGGTCCCGCAGACCTCTGGGGAGAGGGCAGTAGGCAGAGAAGCGGCAGGTGCAAAGGACCTGGGGCAGGCGAGTGCGAGGAAGAAAGAACCAGCAGGCTCTTGGGGCCGGAGCCAAAGGACAGTGAGAGGTGACAGCTTTCCTGCCCTCATCCAGCCAACATGTCTGTCAGTGGGTGAGATGGGGGTTCAAACAGGCAGGGTTGGCTTCCAGAAGCTTCGGCTGCTGGCGGGATTAAGGCACCCTACCGTCCTACAGATTCATTTATAGCCAGTGATTTGCTGAGCCGGCCACTGAAGCTCTGGGGGAAATCCCCTGAAGGCCGGAGAGGTCTGGAGGCCAGACACAAGGAAGAACAATCAGTCTCCCGGAAGGACTGCCCCGAAGGAGGGGGCAGCCCGGAAGCAGTGCTGAGACAGGAGGGGACCATGCTTCGCCCCTCGCAGGGTTCATGTGCCTGGGAAAGGGACTGCATCTTCACCCCTTTGGTGCTCCTGTCTCCTGCCCTAGGCCTATTCCTTTCTGCTCCTTTCCTCGGAAAAGCAGTTCCAAGGCTGCCCCCCTGCCAGGTTCAGCAACAGCATCCTTATTTTGCCAGGCTTAGGCATGGGGCACTGGCTCTGTGGGACCCCGGGGGGCAAAAGCCTGAGCAATTATGGCTACAGGCTTCCAGCCACCAAGAGGAGACTCAGCAATCAAGCTCCAGGCCGCACAGTTCGGGTTTCCAAACACTTTGGAGAAGGGGAACTCCAACGGGCCCTCACTGCCAAGTGGGAAGAGCCAAATTTCTCCACCTCAGGACCACTGACATTTGGACCAGGCCCTTCTTTGCCTCGGGGGACTGGCCTGTGCACTGCGGGATGTTTGTCGGGGTCCATGACCACCTGCTAGATGCCAGCAATGCTCCCCCAAGTCCTGACAACCAGCTCATCTCCAGACATTGCCAGATGTCCCCTGGGGGGGCAAAGTTGTCCCCAGGTCAGGACCACCAGCTCAGAGCCTTCCTGTGTGGGCATTCATAGCTAAAGAGTGGATGATTTTACCCAGACCTGGGACCCCCAGACTTCCTAAATACTTATGATTTTGTTCTGCCCATTGAAAAATATTAGGAAAACACAGGAAAGTCAAAAGAACCAAATAAAATTCACTTATAATCCCATGCTTGGTGGCTAATCTCTCTTAATGATTTTGTGTACTTCCTTCCAGTCATTTTTCTGTATTTGATAATCCTAAAAACTATGGTTTATGGAGGATGTATCTTGTGCTTAGGCATCAGGTAAGACTTGGCTGAGTGGCAGGCAGGGGTGGGGTATGGAGGAGGGTTTGGGGAGCCTTTGTCCAGACTGACTGCCAGATGAAGCACCCACAGGGCTGGCAGCACCCCCCCTCCAAAGGGACAAGAGTAAATTTAGCATGCCACCCTCTGTCCCCCATTTCCTGTCTACCCTCCTTCCTTCCCTACTGCCAGAGATGAAGTCAGCGGAGTCTGGTTTCTCAGCAGTGCAACTTGCTGAAGCCAGTGGTCCAGCTTTCTGAACCTCAGTTTCCCTAGCAGAGAAGTGGGGTAATAATTGTCATCACCGCACGGGCTGTTGTGAGACCTGAATGCGATCAGGCAGATAAAGCATTTGACATGGGGCTGGGCATAGACAGAGTGCCCAGGAAATGCCAGCGCCTTGCTGCAGCCACCTCTGTCTGTCTTGCATCCCAGGTCTGCTGTGTGCCTGCTCTCTGCAAGCTGGGTTCAACTGTGTCGTCCTGGGGCTTCCCTAGCGGCTCAGACAGTAAAGAATCTGCCTGCAATGAAGGAGACCCAGGTTCGATCCCTGGGTCGGGAAGATCCCCTGGGGAAGGGATTGGCTACCCACTCCAGTATTCTTGCCTGGAGAATCCCAGGGACAGAGGAAAGCCTGGCAGGCTGCAGTCCATGGGGTTGGAAAGAACTGGACATAACTGAGCCACTAACTAACAGGTCCCAATGCCTTCTCTCAGCAACTGAGAGCCACAAAGGGTGACTGAGGGGGACTTCCAGACACCAGGACAGGTCAGCAGGAGTGGGAGTTTGGGGCACGGGATTCCCCCAGAGCCCCGCTATGATCTCAAGGACCACGTGACTTAGTGGTAAGAATGTGGCTTTCTGATTCAAGCCTAGATTCCAATCTCAGATCCTCATGTACGATCTGGGACATGTGACTGCACTTCTCTGAGCCTCAGTTTCCTCTTCTGTAAAATGGCAAGAATCCTAGTTCCTCCTTCATAGGCTGTACGAGGGGATCCATGGAGACATAGCAGATATTCGTGCTCAGTGGATGGATGGGGCAATTCACGGGGTGATGTTCAAGGGCAAGGGAGGTCCAGACAAGTGGAAGGACGCACTAGGAAGCAGGAGCCGGCCTCTATCAGTCTCAGATCCAGCTGTCAAATTTTCAGAATTATTTGAACCAGTTGTTACATAAAATTAAGTTACATTATGTTAAAAAGCAAGGTCTCAATGCTTAAAACTCATCGCTTCCTCATGATCTTATTACATCCTATCTACGCCATTGGCGTTATTTACATTTTTTGTATGACCTACCGTATAAATGGCTGGTTGCTCAAAATCAGCCACGGGAGTATTTACAGCAAATACATTGGCAAGCACTGCAAATCGTGTTTTGGCCACCAATCCACCTGAGAAGCCAGTTGGTAAATATATACCAGCACCCCACTGGGTTTGGAGCTCGGATCTGGCTCCATCCTTCCTTCATCCTCCGAGACTGGACCAAGCGAAGCGCCAGGCTGCCCTTGGCTCCACTAGCTGGTGGTGGGCGCCCCCTGGTGGCATCGTCAAGCATTCGCCACCTCCGCTGCTGACGAATCCTGCACCTTGAAAGGAGGGCTGCAGAGAAGCGGTCCTCTTTCGGTAAAGACGGAAAACCAACGTGCGGGAGCAGAGGCGCTCGCCGGGGCCCTTAAGGGAGCCCGGAGACCTGCTCCTTGCCGAGACGGACGGGGTAGCAAAGTCCCGGAGGAACTGCTGAAATGTCCCCCAAGTCCTCCAGCCTCTGGGGCCCCACCCCAGTGATGTGGAATCCACCAGCTGAGTTTTCTGATCCCGGATAAAGGGGAAGTGAAACACTGTTTGTTGCTGCCTTAGGAACCCGCCTTCTGCAGGGTTGTCTGTCCCCGCCCATGGCGGATAGCCCGCTCCACCAGCGCCCCAACCGAAGCACCTTGAACACACCTTCCGGTGTATCACAGCTGTTGTAGAGGTTCAAGGGCAAGGGGGCAGGGGGGACAGAACCAGGCAGTTCTCCGCTTATCCCTGACTCTGTTCCCTATGGCCCTGTTGATTTCCGTGTTCCTGCTGCCTTTCCCCCCATCCCTCTCTCTGAGTTGCAGCCAACACCCCCGCTTCCCCTGCCCCAGTTCGATATTTTCTTTGAATTCATTCTCTGCAGGTTATGCCACGGAGTGGAGGAGGTCCTGAATTCCCAAAGAGGCCCTTGGAGGCATTTTTCTAGAAGAGAAAAAGTCCCCTGAGATGAATGTTCTAGAAGGTAGAAGTGTGTGTGTGTGTGTGTGTGTGTGTGTGTGTGTGTGTTTCCTTCCCCGTGTACAGAAATGACTAAAAGGCATTAGGAAGCAAAGATCAAAAGTCTGAAACCCTGGCTCAGCCATGTCAGGAAGTAAACCACACCCTTCTCCTCTCTAAGGCTTTGGCTTCCTGTTCTGACCCTCAGAGTCCCCCTGGGTTTCAGTGCTTAAATAGGGCCACTCGCTGTCCTAATCTGCTGGAGCTGAAAGCCTTGTATCCCACTGATATAGGACTTTCAGTGCTGAAACCAGGAAAGTCTCAGGACATCTGGTCACCCTACACTGAAGTCAGGGACAAGCTAACTTATAGATCCTGACCCAGCCTGCTGCCTTAAACAAAGTTTCAATAGAATTCAGCTAAACCCCTTCATCCGTGACGCAGAGTCAGTCGTGGCCTTCGTGCCAGGATGCCAGAGTTGAGAAGATGCAACAGAGACCACGTGAGCTGCCAAACCTAAGATATTTATGATCTTGCCCTTTAAGAAAAAGTTTACGGGGCCCCAGACTCTCTATGCTGGGGAAGGAAATGGCACCCCACTCCAGTATCCTTGCCTGGAGAATCCCATGGACAGAGGAGCCTGGCAGATTACAGTCCAGGCGGTCGCAAAGAGTCGGACATGACTGAAGTGACTTCACTTCACTTCTTCAAACTCTGTAAGACAACCAGTCAGTTGTAGGAAGGCCTTGTGGGGTGTAGCCAGGCTCCCCCTGTGAGGAGGGGGCCACTGGGTGTTAAGGGGAGATGAGCCTCATGCAGAACAGAGAAGGGTCAGGGTGGGCTTCTGGGGTGCATGGCATTGATGTTTAGAGGGGGTATCTGGCGGAGATTTGGGGTGCGGGGGGACCAAATTCTGCAGGCTTGAACTGTGTCGTGGGTACCACTGGGCAAAGTGGCTCCTGGGGCCAGCAGCCTGAACCCCTTACCCAGCGCCCAAGGATACACCAAGGTGCCCCCTGAAGTAACCTTAATAGCCTGTGCAGGGGGCTTCCTAAGGGCCCTGGGGCTGGGGGAACAGCAAAAGGACCCCCTCCCCACCTGAAGGAGGCAGCATGAAGCATTCACTCAGCCATCACTTGTTCACCACCAAACATTTACTGAGCGTCTGTGCCATCGTGGGCCCTGAGCTAGGCCCCGGAGACCTCTGTGAGCACCTCAAGACCCCCGGGGGAGGCGAGGGAGGCCAGGATGGGGTTAGGCTATCACTAGACAACAGCTTGTAGGTCCCCTAAGGAACCTGCCCAGCCCCCACAACTCACTGTGGGTTCCCCAAGAGATTCCCCAAATGAGGGGGGACGACAGGAAGTGAACCAAGGAATCCAGTGCCGAGTGCCGCCTTCCTGTGCCGTGGCCGTAGAAGGAAAGGGTCGCAGGCATGGCGGCAGGGACAGACTCTGAGCCCCCCTGGGTGCGTGAGCATGAGACTCCAGCGGCCGGGGAACGGAGGCATTAGAGGGAGCCCAGGACACACGGGGGCTGGGCAGGGAGCTGGGGGGTCGTCTGCAGCCTCTACTGGAGGTTCTGTTTGCCAGGCCTGCTTCGGTGCCTGGAGTCTGGCTGCTCTCAGTCCTGTGTGTGGCGGCCCGGGTCCCCGCCCTGAAGATTCCCGTCTCCTGGGGGATCCAAGGCAGTCCGACCCATAGCTTAGAGCCTCAGCATGGGCCCCGGCTCAGCAGCTCGGCAGCTAAGGGAGGAAGCTGCGCAGGGTGAGGTCATCCCCTTCACGGTCCTCCCCCGGCCCTGCCTTCCGGCCCTGGTCCTTGGCCTTGGGCAGGTCCCCGTTGGGCGTGGGAGCGGGCCCCTCGCCCCCCTCGGGCAGCAGAGACGAGATGCAGACCATCTCGCTGGGGGAGTAATCGCGCACGGGGTACAGGTGGTTCTTGCGGGAGAGGCGGATGGCCAGCACCACGGTGCACACGAGGAAGACGGTGGCCACCAGGGCCAGGATGAGGATGGCCAGCAGACACTGCTTCACGGGGCCCGGGTCCGGCAGGCCCTCTGGGGGGATCGGGGCCACAGAGCTCCCAGTGAAGTCATCAGACCAGTCGCCAGCTGCCACAATGGTGCCCTTGGGAGTATCAGAGGCCACAGGAAGGGCTGTGGTTAGGCCCCTGGTGGTAGCAGGTCTCATGGGCAGGGCCTCCACAGTGGTTGGATCTGTGGGCAGGGCTGGTATGGTAGTGGGCTCCCTGAAAGGGGCTTCTGTGGTGGCTGGTTCCGTGGGCAGAGTCTCTATGATTTTGGGTTCTGTGGACAGGGACTCTGTGGGCACGGGTTCTGTGGACAGGGCCTCTGTAAGCCTGGGTTCCGTGGACAGGGCCTCTGTGGGTGTGGGTTCTGTGGACGGGGCCTCTGTAAGCCGGGGTTCCGTGGATGGGGCCTCTGTGGGCACGGGTTCTGTGGACAGGGCCTCTGTGGGCGCGGGTTCTGTGGACAGGGCCTCTGTGGGCACGGGTTCTGTGGACAGGGCCTCTGTGGGCGCAGGTTCTGTGGACAGGGCCTCTGTAAGCCTGGGTTCCGTGGACGGGGCCTCTGTGGGCGTGGGTTCTGTGGACAGGGCCTCTGTAAGCCTGGGTTCCGTGGACGGGGCCTCTGTGGGTGTGGGTTCTGTGGACAGGGCCTCTGTGGGCACGGGTTCTGTGGACAGGGCCTCTGTGGGCACGGGTTCTGTGGACAGGGCCTCTGTAAGCCTGGGTTCCGTGGACAGGGCCTCTGTAAGCCTGGGTTCCGTGGACGTGGCCTCTGTGGCTGCAGCCAGCTCTGTGGACGGATCCTTCATCTTGGGAGGGATTTCAGTGACCAGTTCTCTGGTCAGAGAGACCAGTGTGACCAGTTCTGGGCTCAGTTTCTCAGTGGTTGCCCCTGTGGCATTCAGGACAGCAGAGTCCCTTGTGGACATCCCTAGAATGAATGACTTAGGTGTCGTAGGCCCTGCAGACTCTCTCTGCCCCAGCGTTGCCACCATAGGCAGAAAGTTGGGGACCTCGGTGCTATTGTCAAGCATCTCCGGAGGGTCTGTTTGTACCACATAGTCATAGTCTGATTCATCATCTTCTGGGTGTCCCCCATGATCACCTGGGTATAGGGGGCCTGGGGCCTTCACAGTTTCATTCTTGCTGGTCTCCGCCAGCTGGAGGCTGCTGCGAGGGCCCAGCAGGGCCAGAAGCAGCAGGAGTTGCAGAAGCATGGCACCTGGAGGGGGACATGGACAACGGGACGTCAGGAGAGCTACACCCTGGGCCCACCAAGCGCCCTTGACTGTGACCCTGAACAGCCACAGCTGGTAACACACCTGGTCTGGGGCATCCTCACCCCCCAGCACACGCCTGGTGCACAGATGCCCCTCCACAAATAGCAGCTATTACTACTTACCAGCATCAGTGAATCCACCTGGGGGCGCTCTTCAACTCCCTTGACCCAGTGCACACAAATGTATTAATATTCGCCTCAGACCTCCCTGGTGGTCCAGGGGTTAAGAATTCACCCGCCAGTGCAGGAGACACAGGTTCAATCCCTGGTCTGGGAAGATTCCATGTCGCCACTGGGCAACTAAGCCTGCACACCACGTCTACTGAACCTGTGCTCCAGAGCCCCTGAGCGACCGCTGCGGAGCCCACACTCCACGCCTGCGGAAGCCTGCGAGCCGGAGAGCCTGTGCTCTGTGATGGAAGCCGCCGCCGCAACGGGAAGCCTGCACATTGAGACTGGAGAGCAGCCCCCCCACCCCACTCGTCAAAACTAGAGAAAGTCCACGTGCGGCAGCGAAGACCCCGTGCAGTGTGGACAAGACAGTCTACTGAGGCGTGGAAAGATAGCGTTAGCTCTTCTGCTTACAGGAACCTTTATGTCACTTCACTTCTACTTCTGTACACGTTTAGTGTCTCGTGAGCACAGCGGTACCTGTATACAGTTTGTAAATATAGCAATGTACCTATCTTGTCCATCGATGGGGCAAGAGTTTGGTGACCGCGGGACTACAGGATAAAGATGCTCGCTTGGCCCTCTGAGGCCTCTTGGAGTGTGATGCTGACTCCTCTCTCTGCACGCCTCTGTTCCAGTTCCCCTTATCTTGGCTCCCATCCCACACAACCCTGGCCCGTCCCTCAGACTCTCAGTCTTCCCATCCTTCCTCAATGTGTTGGCTTGATCCAGTTCCCTTTGGGTAGGTCCTCGCTTACATGATGGGGATGACAGCACCTACCTGTAGACTACTGTGAGGATAAAAATGAGGTGATACCTAGAAAGCTCTTAGCATCTTGCTCCCATCTCCAGCTTCTGCAAATAGCAGCTACTTTGGTTCTTTCGGTAAATCTATCCTGTAAGTCCTCAAGGGCTCAGAGCCATCAACTGCTCTATCTGGGGCCAGGAGAAAAACTCAAATCTGTTGTGAACAGCCTGTCCTCAGGGAGCTGACAGTCATCTCGTTTGCCTGTGGGTAGCAAAAGTGACTGTCTGTCTTCGTGTCACCCCTCAGCCTCCCTCCGAACCAGGGAGCCAGAAAGGGCAGTGCCTCTCTCTTTGACCGTCTGATTGGTCTTTCTTCCTGGCCTTGTGAACACTCATGCCTCCTGGGTTTCTCTCTCTCCCCTTATTCTGCCCCTGGCAGTGGCTGGTATTTGTGGGATTCAAAATCTTGCAGCTGAGAATCCTGTGGTGACCAACACCTGTGTTTTGGGGTGAGATTCCTCGATTCCCTGACATAGTACCCTTCAGCAATATGCAATCTAAGGTACTATGGAAGGGGCCAGGTTGTGGTCCCCAAGATGGACTTTTCCCCCAACCCACCCCATCACACAGAGACAGCCCAGGGCAGAGGAGGGAACACTGAGCTGCTGTGTAAACTGAGCAGATTGCTTTACCAAGTCTGAGCCTCAGTTTCCTTATCTGTAAGATGGGCAGTATTGTCTCAAAGATGAGAACTGAATGAAATGCTGCAGGTAGGTCCCCTGATGCTGGCATCCAGCAGGGGGCTACGGACAGAGGAGCAGAGGAGATGAGAGGTGCCTGTGACTCAGGAGGATACGGAGGTGGCGACCTCCCTACCTCCCCACGTCAGGGAAGCTGCAAAGACCTGTGTGAGAGCAGAGACCTCCCTGCCTGTTCGGGATGCAACAGGGAGCACTGGGAAAAGCCAATATCTCCCTTCCTGGGATTAAGCCGACCAGCTCATCCTAGAGTGGAGCAGAGCCTGGATAATTTCCAAAACTTTTCCTTGTGTTTTTTTTTCAGTTGGAGTGTAATTGATTTTACAATGTCGGGTTAGTTTCAGGTGTACAACAAGGTGATTCCAGTATACATCTGTCGATACATATATCTATTTTTTCAGAGCATTTTCTCATTGTACTTTCCTTGTACTCCATGTACTTCAGAGCAGAGAGCAGTTGTTCATCACTTGTTGAATGTCTGTAACTCACTCATAGACCCTCTGCTTCTAGACTCAATTTAGCCTCTCCCATGTTAGTTAAAATTACGATGGTTTCTAAGATACCAGTCTGATCGTACTTTAAAATAATTTCTTAAACTAAACAACGATATTTGCACCAGACACATCTGGCTCTCACAGATATCCTCGTTTTACTGAGGAGGGATGAAGCTCAGAGAAGTAGAGCGACTTGCCCAAACGGCTGCCAAGTCGCGGAGACAAGATTCGAAGCTAGCGAGAACTCAGGAAGGCTTTGTGGAGAGACCTAGCTGAGAGGGCAGAAGGAGCAAAGGCTTGGAACACAGCTTAGCTTGGTGGGTTTGTGCCTGCCACTGGGGACCCAGTTAGGAGAGGGAGGGCAAAGAAGGAATCAGGAGGACCTTGAAGGTCGTAACACCCAGAAAGGTTGGTGCTCTCTGTACTGGGTACTGTGCAGGGCACAAGGTTGAGAGCACAGATTTTGAGGTCCAACAAAAGGATGTTCAAGTCTCAGCTCTGTCCCTTACAAGTGAAATCACCTTGACTCAGATCTTTGCCTTTCTGAGCCTCAGTTTCATCATCTGTAGAATGGGAACAACAAACGCCACCCATCTCATTGGGTTTTGGGGAGAATGCAATGAGCAAATGAATTCAAAAATGCCAGCTTGCAGCTCATGCTTAGTAAGTGTGTCATACACGTGCACGCACACAGTCTTTGCCTCTGCATTGGCCTTTGGGAGGCAGACATTCTTTGCACCTTGGGAAAGAGTGTATGGCCTAACCTTGGCCCCACTTTCCTGATGGCAGGGGACTTGAAGAAGAAGCCATGTTTAGGACATATTTCGTAACTATGAGCTTGGGCTCTACCCCTACTATCCCCACTTGGGCTGTGCTTGGTTCCTGGAAGGCAGAGCTCTCAGCTACTTCCTGGAAGCAGAAAGGGAGAAGCAAAAGCAGAATACCCAACCCACTGGCTCCTGGGTCAGGGAGGGACCTGGGTGAGTCAGGGAGGTTGGGAGGGTGCCATGGAAGGGGCCAGGTTGTGGTTCCCAAGGTGGGCTCTCCCCCTGCACCCATCCCTTCACACAGAGGCAGCCTGGGGCGGAAGAGAGACCACTGAGCTGCTGTATAACCTAAGCAGATCGTTTTACCAAGTCTGAGCCTCAGTTTCCTCATCTGTAAGATGGGTAGTATTGTCTCAAAGATGAGAACTGAACAAGATGCTGCAGGAAGGTCCCCCCTGTCCAGCAGGGGGCTACGGACAGAGGAGCAGAGAAGTGGTGGGGGAGGGCCTTTTGACTCAGGAAGGGTACAGAGGTGGCAACCTCCCTACCTCCCTACGTTACGGAAGCTGCCAAGATCTGTGTGAGAGCAGAGACTTCCTTGCCTGTTCGGGATGCAACAGGGAGCACTGGGAAAAGCCAGTATCTCCCTGCCTGGGCCTAAGCCAAACAGCTCATCCCAAATGTTCCCAGTGTTAGCACTGACCATCCCTCGTCCCCATCAGTCTCAGGCAATCCAGGACCCTGGGACCTACCATACTGTTGGCTTCAAGGGAAAGGTTACCGGGGACACAGCAGCCTGGAGCCAGGCTGCAGCTGGGCAGGCCTCACCCATATGACTGAAACCCACACGGTTCCCAGGGCTCTGTGACTCCAAAGAGCCTCGCGGGTAACAAGGAGAGGAGCAGAGTAAAGCACCATCTGTGGCAGGTAGAGTAATGACTTTCATCCCTGCCTGGACACGTGTACCCTAACGAAGCAACGTGGTATAAACCCCCACTGTGGACGGATCGTTTCACTACCTCATCATCTGGGGGCCCGTTCGTCTATCCCCCCAGCGCTGGCTGCTCTGGTTCCTGTTACACAGATAAGGGAAGGCTGAGGGCAGTGAAACCATTTCCTTCAGCCCCCACCTTTTGCCTCTTCTCTCCTCTGATGGCAGGAAAATAGTCAGTTACCACTGGAGAGGGGTGGGTGGGGCACAGAGAGAGGGGCAGAGAGATGCCACATCCTATTTGTCTTGTCACTTGCCCGACGGAGGCCATCAGACACTGCCCATTTCCTTCCACCCTAAACTGGGGTACTTCTGCCTGAGCCGCACTCAGGCAGTGCAGACTAGCGAGCTGCCAGGGGCCACCCCCACCCTATCCTCAAGCTCTGCACAGCTGCCCTGGACCACTCAGGAAAGATGCTCATGGGACTCAAGAAGTTTGGGACCTCCCAGCTGGAATCCTGAATACCAGCATTCAAAAGCTTGAAATCTGAGGATCTGAAGGATGGAACATTTCAGGGTGTGGGTTGAGCAGCCTCAAGAGAGGGGATCCAATGGAGGCCCAGGAGTCCCCCCTCCCCTCACCCTGATATCCCAGCTCAGGTCTGAGTCCTGCTAGACTGGACATGTGATCAAGGAGGACACTGTGGGGCCTTCTTAGGACATACACCGCACCCCTCCTCCCCCCCGGATATTCTCTGCTTTTGCTCTTCCCTGAAGTACCTAGATAACAGTACCTGATGCACATTTCCTGAGTTGTTTTACAGATGTTAGCCCTTCTCCCACTAGGCAGATGAACACATAGCCCCCAGACCTGGCACCTGAGGCTTGATGTTGTTAACCTCTGTAATGCTGCCCTGTTACCTAACCATCAACCAATCAGAACTGTGCAACTCTCCTCCTTCCCTCATCTGGCCTTGAAAAATGCTTTGCAGGACTTCCCTGGTGGTCCAGTGGTTAAGACTTCTCCTTTCAAAGCAGAGGCTGGGGGTTCGATCCTTGGAGAGCTAAGATCCCACATGCCTTGCAGCCCAAAAAACTAAAAAATAGAAACAGAAGCATGCATTGTAACTAATTCAATAAAAACTTTAAACATGGTGCACACCAAAAAAGATCTTTAAAAAAATAAACGTGCTTTGCAAAGGCTCGTAGGGGAGTTCCGGCTTTTTGAGCCCTAGCTGTCCTAGTCTCCTTGTCTGTTACCCTGCAGTAAACACTGCCTTTTCCTCCCCAACAACATGGTGTCAGTAGACTAGCTTGACTGAACACGAGACAGCGGACCCCAGTTTTGGTAACAGGCAGGCCCTGGCCCTGCTCAGGATCAAATCCAGTATCAAACCAGATCCAGTCCCACCTCTGTCACATACAAGCTGTGTGACCTTGGGCAACTGAACCCACCTCTCTGAGCCGTGAGTTCCTTATCTGGAATACAAGATTCCAGTAGCGCCTATGCTTTGTGGGGTTGTTACGGGTTGAAGTGAGCTGGTCCAGGCTGAACATTTAGTACCTGGTAGGCGCTCACTAAAGGCCAGCTGCTGTCATCATCATTCTGCACGGAAGGGCATATCCCTGAAAAATCTACAAGCCTGGGGTAGCTGTGACACACTTCTGACCTTGTCAGTCAGAAAGAGCGAGGGCCAGAAGCCCCTGAAGCCTGGGTACCCTACCCAGCGTCAGTCTCCTGTGGTTTGTGAATCACATGTACCTAGTGTAGACAACGCCCGGAGCACTGTTCTAAGAGCTATGCATGAATTATTAGCTCACTCAGGCCCTACAGCCTCCTCATATTAACCCCATGTGAAATGTGGGGAAACTGAGGCTCACCTGGTGCTTAGAACCACATGGCCAGTAAAAGGACCAGGAATTTGAACCTGGGTGGTCTTGCTCCAGAGCCCACCTCATAGTCACAGCTCCGTACCACCTGTGAACCAGGCCTGGACATTCTCTGGAGCCAGAATAAATGCTGCTTCCTCCAAGAAGCCCTCCCAGATTGCCCAGGCATGATTAATCCAGGTGTTTAAACCTTTTTTAAAAAATGCTTATTTACTTTCAAAACATTCATTCCCATCAGTCCATAAATGCTAAATAGGAACCAGAGACTCTTATGACTCATGCTACATGCCCAGGGCTTAGCAGACAGACAGGTGCTTGGTAGGTGCTGTGGTATTGGTCCCTCGGAGCGCAGGCAGCATGGCCGGCCACCTCCTTCAGACCACAAGTCTCCAGTGGATGCCCAGTCCCCACAGGCCTGGCATCCTGGGGGCTCATCAAAGGCGTGCTGCAGGAGTGGACACCAAAGTGAGACCTGGGAACAGGCTCGCAGCCCCACAGGACGTGCATTCTGCAGGCTTTTGGCCTCACGTGTGCCATCCCGCGCTTCCCAACCTTTTCTTATCGGTTACCCCAGTGCTATCAAGACATCACGCACGTGTGCTCAGTTGCTCCAGCTGTGTCTGACTCTGCGGCCCCATGGACTGCAGTCCACTAGGCTCCTCTGTCCATGGGATTCTCCAGGTGAGGATACCGGAGGGGGCAGCTGGGCTTCCCTGGTGGCTCAGACAGTAAAGGATCTGCCTGCAACGCAGGAGACCCCAGTTCCTTCCCTGGGTCAGGAGGATCCCCTGGAGAATTCCACGGACAGAGGAGCTTGGCTGGCTACAATCCATGGGGTCACAAAGAGTCTGACACGACTGAGTGACTAACATTTTCATTTTTTTCATAGCTGGTGAATGTTATGTGGACCTTTACAGGGACACAAACCATGGTGACATCTAAGGTTTGGTTTTTGCCTTCCTCTCATCCTCCAAAACACCCAGCTCTGGGAACTTCCCCAGTGGTTTTAGTGGTGAAGACGCCAACCTAGTGCAAGCAGCGTGGGTTCAATCCTGGTTGGGGAACTAAGATCCCACAGGCCCCTCCAGTGTGGACAAAAAAAAATGGAAAAAAAAAACACAAAACCTCAAGTCTCAACTGTCGTACCCAGATTTGCTGGTCTGGTAACAGAGGAGGTGAGGTCCTTCCACAAATGAATTCACTGAGACCTACACTTGGTTTTGGCTTAAGAACTGACAATTTTCAGAGGCTATCTGTAGACAGACAGACGGACCAACACACAAACACACACACACACCAGCCATCCTGTAATAGAAGAACAAGCCTGACTCCACCTTGTCTGCCTTTAAAAGATGGGGGATGTTTCAAATATCTCCAAAAAGAGTCTTCTGGGGGTGCATTTTGGGTAAGTGAGTGGTCTGATTACAGCTACGCTGCTGCTGCTGCTAAGTTGCATCAGTCGTGTCCAACTCTGTGCGACCCCACAGATGGCAGCCCACCAGGCTCCCCCATCCCTGTGATTCTCCAGGCAAGAGCACTGGAGTGGCTTGCCATTTCCTTCTCCAATGCATGAAAGTGAAAAGTGAAAGTGAAGTCGCTCAGTTGTGTCTGACTCTTAGTGACCCCATGGACTGCAGCCGACCAGGCTCCTCCGTCCATGGGATTTTCCAGGCAAGAGTACTGGAGTGGGGTGCCATCGCCTTCTCTGGATTACAGCTATGAACCCATGACTAAGAGGAAGAGGACATTGTACTGTAATGGTGTGGGGCCACTGTACCTATTAGGATCTGAGAAACACTGGCCTTTGAATGGCTCTCTAAATTACAATACAATCGTGAAATTAGAGCCATTCTGTGAAGAAGTGGGGAAGAATGATAAAATCCCCTCTGTGCAAACAATTGTATCAGGATGAGAAAAGTCCTACAGTTGTTGCCTTATACAGGCTTTTCAAAGGCTTGAAAAGAAGCCAAAGGGGAAACCTGTGTGACAGGAAGAAAAGGAAAGGAAGGAGCCGGAAGCCACGCTGCCCCCGACCTGAAGTGCTCCTCTGGCGGAGCTGGCTGTCCCAGCCGCTGCAGCCACTATGCCAACATAGCCACTCCCACTGCCCCCCATTCTTCTTGCTCCAGCCCCACTTCCCAACACTAGGGCTCAGGAAGTGGTTGGACTGGTTCCCTCTCCTTAAAGGGATCAGTTATCTTCCTGGGCACTGGAACCTGGTCTGGTGTCACTTTCCAAGACCCAACATGGCACCCAGTTTGGACCGGGAGCCACTCCCAGAGCAGGGCAATTACCCCATAGAGGGCATAAATGAAAAAGGCCAGCTGGCTGGGTTTCTATGGATGCACAGACCCTTCTCAACCTTGGATTTATTTAATTGGACAACCCTCTTTATAGGGAGGATTCTTTGCAAAGGACAGAATTGTTTTGCTACCCATTAACCACCCTACTTGAACAGACATACACAGTCTTTTCAATTTGATCTTCATAGGCGATGAAAGGAGAAAGGTCACTGATCAGGCCAGGGAAGAAGCATACCAGCTCCACCTGATGGACCCGAATGGTGCACCCAAAGCCCGCTTGGCAGCACCTACAGCTGAACCAGACTGGGAGCCTTAGCCGGGGAGCAATGTCCGTTTTTGCTTGTTTCTGGCCATGCCGCACAGCATGCGGACCTTAATTCCCGACCAGAGATCAAAGCCGGAGCCACAGAAGTGAAACGCTGAGTCCTGACCACGGAGCCCCCAGGGATTCCCAAAGCCCTTATTAGAGCACTACCGTAAGTGCATCTCGGCAGGGCTTCAAAAAGGGGTCCCAAAACAAGAGTTTGAAAAAGTTCAAGAAATTCAGCACAAATCAAATGAAGGCCTCTCTAAATCTGGTGGAAGAATTTATCAGACTCTATAAAGATGCAAATCCTGAGGGCCCTGAAAACACTAGAAACGAAGGAAAAGGGAAACTTTATGGGGCGACGTGCCCCAGATATCGGGAGAAAGTTGTAAAAATTAGACGGTGCCTTTAGAATGAACCCTCAGTTGGTAGACATTGCTTTTGAGGTAGTCAACAGTAGAGAACCAACACAGACAGAAGAAGACCACGGTGAAATGCTCTTTTTCTAACGGCTGTGTTGGATTCCTGGAAGACGGGAGGCTCTAAGAAAGGTAAGCCAGCACTACCTGCGAAACAATGGACTTATTGTAAAGAGAAAGGACACTGGGGCGGAGAACGCCTGGAATTAAAGAAACAGAGGGCTAAAGACATGGAAGCAAGCTAAACGTTCACTGACAAATGAATGGATAAAGATGTGGTGCGCACGTGTATATATATACATACACACATAAAAAGGAATGCATTTGAGTCCGTTCTAATGAGGTGGATGAACCTAGAACCTATTACACAGAGTGAAGTGAGTCAGAAAGAGAAAGATAAATACCATATTCTAAGACATATAAACTGGAGAAGGCAATGGCAACCCACTCCAGTACTCTTGCCAGGAAGGTCCCATGGATGGAGGAGCCTGCAGTAGGCTGCAGTCCACGGGATCGCTAGGAGCTGGACACGACTTCACTTTCACTTTTCACTTTCATGCATCGGAGAAGGAAATGGCAACCCACTCCAGTGTTCTTGCCTGGAGAATCCCAGGGACGGGAGAGCCAGGTGGGCTGCCGTCTATGGGGTCGCACAGAGTCAGACACGACCGAAGCGGCTTAGCAGTAGCAGCAGCAGCAGCAGCAGCAAGACATATATACAGAATCTAGAAAAATGGTACTGAAGAATTTATTTACAGGGCAACAATGGAGAAACAGACATAGAGAACAGACTTAGGAACATGGGGAGAGGGGAGGAGAGGGTGAGATGTATGGAAAGAGTAACATGGAAACTTACATTACCATATGTAAAATTGATAGCCAACAGGAATTTGCTGTCTGGCTCAGGAAACTCAAACAGGGCCTCTGTATCAACCTAGAGGGGTGGGATGGGGAGGGAGATGGGAGTGAGTTTCCAAAGGGAGGGGATATATGTATACCTATGGCTGATTCAGGTTGAGGTTTGACAGAAACAGCAAAATTCTGTAAAGCAATTATTCTTCAATAAAAAATAAATTACTTAAAAAAAAAGACGTGGTGTGTACATGTGTATTGCATACACACATACACATTGGAATACTACTCAGCCATTAAAAAAGAACAAAATAATGCCAGTTGTAACAATATGCATGGACCTAGAGATTATCCTAAGTGAAGTAAGCTATATAGAGAAAGAAAAATATATCATTTATTTGTGGAATCTCAAAATAAAAGATACAAAATAACCTTTTTATAAAACAGAAATAGACCTACAGATATAGAAAACAAATCTATGGTTACTAAAGGGAAAGGGGGTTGGGAAGGAATAAGAATATGCAATTAACATTTATATATATTGCTATATATAAAATCAACAACAAGAACCTGCTGTATAGTACAGAGAGCTATACTGAGTATTTTGTAATAACCTATACACGGAAAAGAATCTGAAAAAGGATATAGACAAATATATGCATAACTGAATCACTGTATTATATACTTGAAAACAACACAATGTTGTAAACCAACTATACTTCAATAAAAAAAATGTTTTTAAAGGAGGGCTAGAAGTGGACACGACTGAAGTGACTTAGCAGCAGTAGCAACAGCAGAAGCGGATAGGAAAGGATAGGAGTGGGGCCGATCAGACGGACGGTAGAGAGGGAAGAATGTTCAGGTGATGAATGAGGAGGCCTGAGGCTCCTCTGGATTTACGACACTCAATTCAAATATCCCCACAGAAGCCCTGGGTAAAACTGACGATGAGTAGCAAACTGGATGATTTTCTGTAGACACGGGGGAAACAAACTCCATAGTAAACCCTCAGTTTAGTTGTTGAAAAGACCCTGATGCTGGGAAAGATTGAGGGCCGGAGGAGAAGGGGACGAGAGAGGATGAGACGGCGGAATGGCATCACCAACTCAATGGACATGAGTTTGAGTAAACTCTGGGAGCTGGTGATGGACAGGGAGGCCTGGCGTGCTGCAGCCCATGGGATCACAAAGAGTCGGACATGACTGAGCAACTGAACTGAACTGAAACCCTCAGTTAGCACAGAGAACCTCCCAGTCTACCTGAGTCACAGGGGTGTTAGGGGAAGTACAGAGATGATCATTTTCACAACCACTGGAAGGCCAACTAGGAAATCTGATATTAAAATATAGTTTCTTGTACATGCCTGAATTCCTTATCCTCATCCTAGGCCAAGATCACCTCTGTAAACTCAATGCGCAAGTGACGTTTTCCGACAGGACCGCTAGATATCAGAGTCCCACCAAAACCTGCTTTGAAACCTACAGAGGACTCTCCTAGAAAACTCAGAAAAATGGACAAAACTTAGATGATCTTCCTGAGGTCTACAGAAAGGTAAGACCAGAAGTATGGGCCAATGGCATCCCAAGAAAGGCAAATTATCCCCCAATCTGTATTGCCTAACATCAGTGACAGAGCGCTTGCTTATATCTACAAATGTAAGCCAAGTATCACATTGACTGGAAACTACTCATGTACCTAGGGATAAGGCCTTGCCAGTTGCCCTGCAATGGATTAGAGTGGTTCCCAGAAGCAAGCTTAAATTAAGCCCTTTTGAAATATTGGATTCCTGGTATTCTCCTGACCAGCAGAACCTGTAGCCAATAGGTCCACAGACTCGGCCTTGCAATCCATTAGATCTTAAGTTGCTGTTTCAAGTCAGCCTCCTACCATATAAGTACTGAGGACTTCACTCTCTCATTTCACTGGTACTTGCTGGAAAGGAAATGCTTTAATCAAGCTCTGTCCAAGTGTGGCCAACAGGGGAAATATACAAAGATAGCACATGGCAGAGCAGCCTCGGTGCCCTCAAGTGCTAGAGTTTATATATAGGTAAAGTGGAATTATACATATATACACACACGTGTGTGTGTTCAAGCGCTTGTCTAAGTGTGCATACACGCTCACTCAGTGGTGTCCAACTCTTTGTGACGCTATGGACTGTAACCTGCCAGGTTCCTCTGTCCATGGGATTCTCCAGCTGAGAGAATTGGAGTAGGTTGCCATTTCCTCCTCCAAGGGATCTTCCCAACCCAGAAATCAAACCCACGTCTCCTTCAGGTTCTGCACTGGCAGGCTGAGCCACCTGGGAAGTCCGCTTGTCTAAGTGTGGCAGAACTGTAAAAAGGCGGGGCAGTGTCCTCATGATGCAAACGGCTTATGCTCGGCCTAGGACTTGGGAACACTTCCAGTTTCAAGGTGATACATTCCATTCCACCATCACCCCTTCCTTGCTCTTGTTCAGCAGGAAGTAGCCAGGGTCCATCCCTCCCTTCCAGGGCCGGGTGCCTTCTCATCCCCATCCTCCATCCCTGTGGTATTACTGTGGCCTTTCTCAACTTGACCCTCCCCTCCCCCAACCCCCACCCTTCCCCCACCCTCCCCACCCCCACTGCTGCCAACAGTGTGGAATGGACATGGACAGTAGGGAACTGTAACAGGGGAGAACAGACCTGACTCCACGTTAGATCTATTCCTTTAGCTCTAACCTTTCTATTCAGTTGCCTCTGGTTAGGCCTTCTGGCTCTGCACTTTTGTAAAGAAAAAAAAAAGTGTCACCTATAGCCAGAAATACACATACTGTTTCTCAAGGCTCTGCCTCCCATACCTGACCTTTAAAGGTATAACAGTTTTCCATTCACATAGAGATTAAAAAGTTGCCGAACAAAAAACAACAATTGTCTTGATAGAGGTTTATAGGAACACCGTGACCAGAACCACTGTGCATAGCTGCAAGAACAAAGGATTCCAACTCCAAGAAGTTTGCATCAACCAGCCACCCTACCGCTCCCCTTTTAGTGTAAAAGAAGCCTGGATCCTAACTCAGGTAAGATGGTTCTTTGGGACACTAGTGGGCCATCTTCTCAGCCAGCTGGCTTTCTGGATAAAGTTGCTCTTCCTTGTACCAACACCTTGTCTCTCGATGGACTGTCCTGTCCTGCAGTGAGCAGCGCAACCAGTAACAATCCTATTTCTTTCTAGCCGGAGTCCACCCCCACCCTCTGCCTGCTCCAGCTCAGCAAAAGGAGACCGAGACCAAAGCCTGGGATCTCTGTGGGCCCCAGATGGGGCCACCACAAGTGCAAGCCTAGCCACCTCCCAGCCATGCCGCCAAGGGCAGCTGCTTCACCCCTTTAAGCCTTGGTTTCTTCATCTGTTGAAAGGGGGCACAGAGTTCTCAGATGACTCCCTGACCCCTCTGAAGGCTGAGGTTCAGTTTCAGTCTCCCCGGTCTGCCGGCCAAGCCCAGTGAGGAAGATGTCTACCATGCAGGGTGTGGCCTGCCTGAGGCAAGGGGAGCCACATTCCGAGAAAAAAAGATTTCCAGGCAACCAGAGCCTACCAGCCCTGATCTTTTCCTTGTCTCTGTGTATGTTTGTGTATAGGGGGACACTGCTTGAGCCACCAGCCCCCCACCATGCCCTTATATGCCCCTAAAGCACTCCAGACACAAAACAGGAATATTCTCATCATTATTCTGACTTTCTCTTTTGCTAGCAGTAGTTTCTTAATTCTAATATTTTAATAATTTGCTGTGCACACACATCCCTTCCTCAGTCCTATAAAAATGTGAAGAACACAGGTCTGAAAAATGCAATTTTAAATGGATCCACAGCCTGAGCAAATCTCTTCTCTGGGCCTTGGATTCCCACCCATGAAGGGGTAGGATGATTTTTAGGGAAACATTCCTGATTTCTCCATTAAAAAAAAAAAT
Organism: Ovis canadensis; assembly: GCF_042477335.2. NCBI lineage: Eukaryota > Metazoa > Chordata > Mammalia > Artiodactyla > Bovidae > Ovis > Ovis canadensis. Next base: position 74,807,687 of record NC_091261.1, on the reverse strand, counting down.
TCACAGTAACCCCCAAGCCAGCAGTTGCTGGCAAAACTCGTGGGAAGGGACAGATGAAAGTTGAGGGGGGTAGGACCCAGAAGAGACAGCAGAATTAAGCTATGAACTCTATGCACACCTCAATCCTGAGTGCCCAGAGTGCTGGGATGCCCTTTCCAGCGGCTGCAGCTCAGGCCCTGCCCGGGGCTGGCCCCCACCCTGCCCTTGTCTGTCAGGCAGGCCTGCTGGCCCCTGGGGACTCTACCACCCAGCCACTCCCCGTGGTTTTGCAAGCTGGCACTTACCGTGCTCAGCAGACCATGGGACAGCCACCTCGTGGGCCCAGGAGAAGTGGTTCCTCTGCTTTAGCGACAAGGACCCAGCCTGTGCTGCCGAGCACAGCTGTGGCACCCCTGCCGTGGCCTTGGATCGCGCCAACCCCCAATGGCCGTGTGTAAAAGACGGAAGCGAGAGTGTGGTTACTCAAAGCCACATGACAGCCCACACCCCCTTGTTTGTGACAGCTCCGGAGACGTTGATCAAGCCTGGTGGGGAGTGGGAGACAGGGCCCCTCGGAGCCTGAGGTCACTCTCAGGTTCCTGTAACCGTGAAAGCACCTCGAACCACATGGGAACTTGTGGGGGAGTAGTTGGGAGGAGGCTCAGGTTGAGAAGGGCCACAGTATTACCACGGGGATGGAGGGTGGGGATGAGAAGGCACCCCGCCCTGCAAGGGAGGGATTGACCAGATGCAAAGGAGGATGGTTCTCGATTCTTGGCCAAGAAAAAATCGGGGGTGGGGGAGATTCAAATCACAGATCTTCCTGAGCTTTGCAAATCAAATGTAACCATTCTTTGGAGATCCAAGAATCTCTCGAAGGTGCCCAAGTGGTCCTTTTAGCTGTAATCAAGAACCTCTCTGGGGAGACAGACTGCAAAATCCACGAGGGCAGGTTCTGTCTGTTTTCCCTTTCCTGTTTTGGTTCTTTAGCCAACTCTGACACCCTACCATCTTTGCTCTGAGACCCTAAGGCAAGTAATTCTGGGCTCTGGCCTTCTTGTGGCTGTTCATCTGATGAGAAAGCCAGCAAGTAAACAAGTAAACAGATCATTAGGACAGAGTGGTGTGGTCATGTCACCCCTGGATGAGCCAGGGAGGGGCCTCAAACCTACCTTGGGCAGGGGAGGGAGTCGACACGAGACTTCCAAGGAGAAATGGCCACTGAGAGGACAAGTAGCCCAGGGAGAAGGCAACATCCCAAGGAGAGCACAGAGCTGGGAGCCCAGGCTGGGAGGCCTGAGAATGCAGACTCTCAAGGAGGGCAAGGAACAGGGAGGGCTGCCTTCCAGGGTCTGCCCAGTGCCTTTGTATTAATACAAGGTGGGGCTCAGGACACATGCACAGAGAGGACCACATTCTGGTTTGTCTTAAACTGAAAATCAGAGCCCCAGTGGGTGTTCACATGACAGAATCTTGATCACTTTGGGAAGCTACAGCCAGAAGGGGACCCAAACACACTCAGTCTGTACAGGCAGGGAACCTGAAGCCCCCAAAGAAGAAGGGAGACACTCAGAGATTCTTGCTCCTCCCCAGCAGGTGTGGGAACAGCCAGCCCTCACAGGCAGGGGCTGAGAAACTCTGAACGCCTCACCCAGGGGAGGAAGGACATGCCCCGATCATAAGCATTCCAGATATTAATACATCTCTTCCGGCCGGGGTTCACAAGCCCATTGGAGGCGGGGCAGTCCCTCTGCTAGGCTCAGCCCCAGATGTCCACTTCAAATCCCAGGTCATCCCGAACCAGAGCCCATCATCTGGCCCACAAGTATGAAGTCAATGACGAGGTCCTCAAGACGCAGAGGTCAAGGGAACAGCGCTGCCCAGGAGTCCAAGACCTGTGTGACTCGAGGGTGCCTTCCCCCATCCAGGTCCCAGTGCTTGATCCATAAAACAGGAAGCCCTCCAAAGATGGAAGTTTGTCCAAGAACTAGGGGCGGATGCTAATGGCCAAGTCAGAGAGACAGGAGGAAGGCTCTGATGGGAACGAACAATGGGGCAATCGCCCACCTGCCGGGGTGGAGAGGAGAGCAGCCCTGACTTTGCAGCAGGAAAGACCCCATGAGAGTCTGGCTCAGGGATGACAGTCTACACAGAGGGTGATCAATGAGGCAGGCCTGCTGGAACTGAAAGAGCTCCTGGGATGTGGGACTTTAAGTGTTAAAACTGGGTCAGTCCCAGGCTAAACCGGGATAAGTTGATCATCCTAGAGCAGGGAGCAGCCCTCTCAAGCCACAGGGCCAGGGGACCTGGTCATTTGTTTAACTGTGAATGGAGTGCCGGAGGCTGTTGGCCCCATCTGCGGAATTGGGGTGGGAGTACTGGCCAGGGGGTCCAGAGCAAGCAGAGGCAGGGCCCCACGTTCTCCAGACACCTCCTTTCCTCCCTGGCCCCTGTGCAGCTTCAAGCTGCTTCTCAGAAGATTCTGGCACAGCTGAAAGAAAAGTTAATTCTTCCACAGGCTGGCCCGGGGCCCTTACGCCCCTGTAAGCTTTGAAAAACCATCCAGGAGCAGTGACCCAGAGGGGACCACTCACAAGACCAGGGGCCTGGCAACTGGCCTTTTACAAGCTGAGTGACCCAGGCAAGTCACTTCTTTGGAGCCTCAGTTTCCTCTCCTGCAAAGCCTTAAAATACAGAAGTTTAACATTATCTTGGCTTCTGCTAAGCACCGGACTCTGTGCATCTATCTGCTTGTAGGCTCACAGCAGCCTTTGGAGGTTAGGATGCTGAGGCTCAAAGCAAAGCTGTGCCTTGTTCAAGGTCACACAGAGTCAGTGGCAGAGTCCAGGCAACCCGAAAAAAAGCCCCCAGTCTACACCCCTGGCTTGTGTTCATGCCGGCTGAGTATCAGAGTGCAGGTGAATCTTCTCTATACCCAGCAAGTGCTCTATGTAAGGAGGACGGTAGTAACTCAGCAGCAGGTAAGCTATGTCAAGGCAAGACTCGTGCTGCTAGGTCTGCCTGGTAGAGGAGCAAACAGTAATAAGAGCATGCTGGTTCTCGGCGTCTGTGCGAAAACCATAAAAGCATAACTTGCAGCACCTAAACACCAGTAAGATGCAAGCATGCAAAGTGAGTGGGTTTCCACTTCTACAGATGGAACCCAGAAAAGTACTCCAAATGTCTTCAGAGATCGAAGCAATGACATTTCACCTAAGAGAAATATCGGTAAGAAACACACAAGTCCCACAGTATGGAAGCCTGTCCTTTGATGGGATAAAGATGCAGGGGTTAAAGTTACGGTGGCTCAGCGTCTGCTTGCAATGCAGGAGACCCAGGTTCAATCCCTCAGTCAGGAAGATCCCCTGGAGAAGGAAATGGCAACCCACTCCAGTACTCTTGCCTGGAGAACCCCATGGAGGGAGGAGCCTGGTAGGCTACAGTCCATGGGGTCACAAAGAGTCTGACACATTTATGCTAAATGTGTGTAAAAGCACTTGTACCTTGTTAGGTGAAAAGGACGGGGTGTAAAAAGTGTACAAACAGCATACTTTCAACTGGATGTGGTTGCTTAGTGGATGGACTGAAAAAGAAGCTTACAGCGCCCTGTAAAGCATAACAGTGGCCCTTTCTTTCTGAAAATTTTCTTTTTCTGTATTTTTAAATAGAAAAGCATATATAATGATGTATATGTCAGCTTTATTATCAGGAAATAGGCTCTAAATGGTACAAGGACTTCACAGACACCCTGTATTTCAGGATGGCTAGACAAGCTGCATGCAGTTTTTGACTGTTTATATCCTTATGGTGTTTTGGGGGTCAGTTCCTCCCACCCCCAACCTTGTTTGTCAGGTTCCCCAATGTCCCCCTGGCTGCAGCAATGGGGCCAATGACATTCTCGAAATGTTCCTCATCCTGACTATGGAAGATCTCCACGGAAGATTCTCTGGAGAGGACTCAGGGACCTGCTCACGTCGCAGACTAAACTCTCAGAGAACAATTCATTCCCTAGAATAGGATCAGGGAGCTTTTTCTGTAAAATTCCAGAAAGCAAAGCTTTTCAGCTTTGTGGATCTGTCCAACAGCTATGGTCCATATGCAAACAAATGAGCATGGCTGTGTGTCAATAAAACTTTATTTACAAAAACAGATGCAGGGCCAGATTTGTCACACAGGCTGCAGTTTGCTGATCCCTGATCTAGAAAAACAGAAGTCACTGGCTATAAGGAGAGCCAGATTGGAGAAGGGCCCCACCTGGTCCCCACCCATGGGCAGAATGAAACATTGGTCCACTTAAGTCTATGCTTCTGGCTCTCTCAGTACTGGACACATTTATTGAGCCCTGACAAGCGCCAGGCACTGGGATGAGCCACAAGCAGGGAACATACTTGTCCTTGTCGTCTTGGGGCCTTCAGGTTAGTGGTCAGGCCAAAAGCCTAAGGCAGGGGCACTAAACGTGGCCTGGTAGAAAACACAGGCCTAAGGATCAGGAGAACCAGGTCTTTGCTTCACATTTGCTGTGTGGCGTTAAGGAATTCACATGAGCTTTCTGAGGCTGGCTCATCTGCACAACAGAGACTTGAATGCTTAGTGCCAAGCAATGGAAAGACTCTGCCAAGGCCTGCTAGTGACAGCAGGCAGGGCCACTGACGTGGGCAGAGGGTATGCAGGACTTCCCATCACTCCTCACCAAGACATGAGCGGCGGGGGTGTGGGGCGGGAATTGCAACCAGGAAAGCCACTGAGCGTTAATTTCCTCTGTCAGAGTGCAGGGGTGAGCTAGACTGGGAACCAAGGCCCATTTAGGGGTCTTCTGGGGAAAATGTGTCCCTGAACATTAACTAAAGCTTGGAGCGGCCCTGTCTTAAAGTGAATGGTGTGGCTCCTTGGGTCCCCAGCTGAACAACTAAGGATTTGCTATCCAAACAGCCTGCAACCTTCTTACACTGGGACATTCCTAAATACTCATCTGGGGGCTAAATGCGGTCGCGTTGCCCCTGGTGATGGGTGAGGGTACTGCAGCCACCACGTGGTGATGGCCACAGTCACACGCTGGGCGCCCCGTCCCAGCAGCCTCACTGCCACCTGTACGGCTCTGCTTGTGGCAAGGACTATCGTATGGTTGCATTTGGTCCCTTAGTTTTTTCTGGGTGGGGACTAGGGTGTGGAACACCGTTCTTACAAAACAATACCACAGAGACAGAGAGGAAGCAGTAGGTGGCCAAAGTCAGCAGAATTTAGCCTCAACCTGGTATTTACCAGACGTAAGCTGGTCACTTATTGAGGAAAACGAGAAAAGAAAAACAGACAAAACTTGTGGAATTCTGGAAATATGTTGGAGAAGCAGGGACTGTATCTGAAAGGCCAAGAGTAGCTGAGATCTGATCATCTTCGCAATTTGCTGGGAACTCACTAGGACCCCTCCCCCAGAAGATGTCCACTTCCTGCGTGACCCTACGTCCATTTCCCTAAAAATGGAGGAAACTGCAGGAAAATGGGGGTGGCGTCTCATAGAATCATGCCTGCCTTCCTAAGTGGCCATTGCGCCACTGAGGAAACTGGGGCCCAGGGAAGGGCCCAGGGGATCGGAGCCCAGGTAGGCCAGATAGCAAAGCCTCTGGCTTCCTCTCAGACAAAGAGGAGTCTGGCTTCCCAGGTGGCACTAGTGGTAAAGAACCCGCGTGCCAATGCAGGAGACATTAAAAGATGCAGGTTCAGTCCCTGGGTCAGGTAGATCCCCTGGAATAGGAAATGGCAACCCACTCCAGTATTCTTGCCTGGAGAATTCCATGGACAGAGGAGCTTGGCAGGCTACAGTCCACGGGGTTGCAGAGTCAGACACGGCTGAGTGACTGAGCATGGCACAGCTGGAGACGCAGCAGTTTTCAAATTTACCTGCCATGGGACCCTTGGTTCAAGTGAAAACAAAGGTCTCCTAAAATAGAGAACAGAGATAATGTAATAAAAGGTCCTGCTCTGGAGAGGCAGAGGGGACTACACCCAAATGCCTGCCCTTCCCTTCCCCTTTCCCCAACACCCTTGTGGACACAAAGGAGGGTTCACAGAATGCCATTTGCTGATTTGAATGTCTGAAGGGGAAAATGGCCAATTTAAGGCCCACCAGAGCCAGGATATCATTGTTAGGGGAAACACTGATGGAAACTGCCCACCCTGGCCTGGCCTGATAGTAACCACTTGCATGAGTTATCTTACAACAGGAGGTTCCGATAATGAACACAGAACTACCAAGCCACCACCAGTGAGAATTCGGGAAGGGTGAAGAGGAGAGAGGAGACGCCAGTCCATATTTCCTATGAACCTCCCAGCATTCTTGCTGGAATTCACCTTGGCCTCTAGGTCCACACCAAGAAGGACCACATCTCGGTGGTCCTTCTGCCACCAAGAAGGACCCTGAGTCAGAATGATTGGCCAGAGACAACCCAGAGACTAACCCCATCACCATAAAACCTGAGACTGTCAGCTACCTAGCAGAGCTGTTCTCCCAGGTTCCCTTACCCTGCTGCTCTCCACCCGGGGAGCTGGAACCCCTTCCCAATAAAGTCTCTTCATCAGCACCTGTGTCTCCTAGGACAGTTCACTACCAAGTGCTAGACAAGAGCTGACCCTTGGGCCCTGGAAGGGGTCTCTTCCTGCAACAATTGCCCTTCTCAATGAGAGCAGAACTTCGGGGAGTTGACCTTCAGCCTGATTCTGGCTCCAACTCCGGGCAGCCCCAGGAGCTGGCTGCTTTCGATGGAAGCCTACAGAGTAAGCCAGTCCTTCAGAGTGAAAAGAGGGACTCTCTAGGGCTCACTGGATCAGCTTAGGATGGACACTGGCTGGCACAGGGGCTGGTCCCAGACTGGAAGGCCAGACGGCAATCAAATCTTAAAAAGGTGCTCCAGACTCAGTGATTTTTCCAAGGAACATAGCAGTTGAAGAAATCAATGCCTCCAACAAGCCACCCCAAGCCCTGGGCCTTCCTTGGCACTAAAGGTACGAAGATGAACTCTGGACTTCAGAACTCAAGGGGCTCTAATGGGGGAGACAGAGCCGTATGAAGAAGCAGTCTTGGTTGCAGACAAACTCACCTCAAACTGGCTTAGGCAGCAGTAGGATTCCTAGGGTGTTTCGGAAAGCTGGATCTCAGGCATGGACTCAGGGAGCAGAAGGGAACCAGGGTGCTTTCTCCATCACTGCACCTCTGCCCCACCTGCTTGCTCCCTGAACCCCAAATCCACCTCCTTTGTAAAGGACTTGCTGCCACTGAAGGTGGTGGGTTCATTGGTCCAGCCTGGGGTGGACTGTGGTCAGGGGAAGGTCATATTCTGGAAGCAAAGTACTGTTGCCCAGATATCCCACTAGGCACCTTCATCTCCATAATGTCTGTATTTTCAATTCACTCATTCAACAAATGTTTATTAACAGCATATGCCAGATTCTAGAGATACCAGCGTCAAGTACTGGTCCTGTCCTCATTCCATTTGGGAGAGACAGAGACTTAAAGAGTTGATAGAGCTGGTGGTGTTAGGAGCTCTGCAAATACTGGGGGTGGGGGAAGGATGGGTGGTCCTGAGAGAATAGCACAGGTGTAAACTCAGAGGTAGGAGGCCTCTGACAAACAGAACATTAGGAGAGAGGAGGTCAGGAAGCCACGGGCCTGCCTTGAGGATCTTCCAGCCTTTTATTCTGAGTGGGATGAAAAGCCGTGGAAGGTTCGGAGCCTACAAACAGGAGTCAGGCTACTTTTTCTAAAAGGGCCGGATTGCAAATTTCAGGCTTTGTGGCCACTGGGTCTCCTAGTACCTACTCAACTCTGAGGATGTCTAGTGAAAACAGCCACAGATACTGCTCAAATGGGTGTGGTCATGTTCTAATAAAATTTAGGGACACTAAAACTTGAATTTGATACAATTTTTACTTATCACTGTTCTTTTCTGTGTGTTTGCTGTTTTCTTACAGCCATTTAAAAATGCAAAAAAAAAAAAAAACCAACAACAACCACTTTTTAGTTTGTGGATTATACAGAAACTTCCAACAGGCAGGATATGGCCTGTGGGCTTTTGTTTACCCAACCCTGCCTTAATATCTTAAAAGGTTACTCTGGCTGCGGTGCCAAGAACAGACTAAAGTGGGGGACAACAGGAAGCTTGGTGAGGAAGGCATGACGGTTAATTTTTGTGTGTCAGCTTGACTGGGTCACAGGGTACCTAGATATCTGGTCAGGTGTTATCCTGGGTGTGTCTGTGCAGGTGTTTCCGGGTGAGATGCACATTTCAATCGGTGGACTGAGGCAAGCAGATTGCCCTCCCCAGTGTGGGTGGGCCTCATCCAATCAGTTGAAGATCAGACTGGAATAGAAAAGGCTGAGTAAGACCGATCTCCTTGCCTGACTTTGAGCACTGTTTTGCGGCCTTTGGACTCAAAACTGAAACACTGGGTCTCCAGTCAGCTGACTGGAGATACGGGGATTTTGGCCTCTGCAATCATGTGAGCCCATTGTTGATAAACCTCTCACTATATACATTTATGAACACGTCTCATTAGTTCTGTTTCTTGGGAAAACATAATACAGGTCAGTTCGTTTCAGAGAAGAAGGGGGCCTGATTTACCAGGGTTACAGTGGCGGTGTGAGAAGTAGCTGGAATATGGTTATTTTCAAGCTGGAGCTGACATGAGTGATTTATGGGCTGTGAGAGGAGACAGGAGCCAGGTGGGGTGGGTGGGAGGGAGGCAGGGGTGAGTCAAAGGGGCTCTCATACAGGGGGGCTGAAGAGCTGGAGGCAAGAGGGGAACCATTTGTGTCTCCCCCAGAGACCTTGACAGACTCTATTCTGAGAAATGTCACTCTGGAAGCAAAAAAGGGAAGAGGCGGGTAGGGTTAGAAGTAGAGGAACCAGTTACAAGGCTGTTCAAATGGCTGGTCGCCCTGTAAGAGGGGTAAGAAATCAGGTGCTCAGGGCCTACATGCGGATATCTACCTTGCAGTCTTTGGGGACATTTTAATCTACTGCCCTGGTAGAAGCTGCCCAGGCTGTAAGAACTGGCTTATCACTTTGGGAAACTGCAGTTGAGGATGGCAGTGTGTTGACCAGGAAGTGCTTTGTCTTACCTTTTAGAATCCAAATAGCATCTTGGCACAGAAATGAATCTGCAGCAACTTCCTGTTATCTGTGGGGCAACTTCCCAGCTCTCAGGCCTCATCACTAGAGCCCCTGAGCTGGGATTTTGTTGCTAAAACCCTGAAGATTGACTTCTTGACCCACGGGGCACTAAGCAACCTTTCCTGGCTGGGCCGCTTGGTTACTGGCTCTACTCCAACTTTTCTGCAGGCCCTTTAAAAACCTCTCACTATAAAAATAAGTATTTCCTCAGTGAATGCCAAGATGAATGGAACCATGGTGGGGAGGGGTGGTTTAGAAATGAGTAGTGAGAAGACAGCAGGGCTGTAGAGAAGGTGAAGGCTGCCCTGCTCCCTGCCCCACCCTCAGCTGCTGCAGCACCTAAGGGCCCCCAGGACCCTGTGTGTGACCCCTTCACACTGTGATCTGTCTGTACCCCCCCGGACTAGCCAGCCGTGAATTTGGGATGGTACTTGGTGTTTAAGGCTCTCGCACACAGCACTTGACACCAGACCAGTTACTTGCTCTTCCCCTTTCAGACACAGATGACCCCCCTTGCCTCTTTCAACCCAAAGCTTTTCCTACACCCGAAACTGTCTGCAGGCCTTTGTCTGAATCATTTCTCCCCAGTGCTGCTCCAAACCCACCATGTCATATTTTCCAAAAATATTGAGTCTTTCAGACCACCATGAGGAAGCCTCCATTAAAAAAAAAAACAAACCAAAACCAACCCTCAGCACCTAGTGGTTTTGCTAACAATCTGTCCACTTGCTTTTCAATCTCCTGAGCTGACTGCTTCAATGGATTAACATCTGGTCTGACCCCAGCTCCGAGCACTGCTCTCCACTCAGGGGAGCTGGGTTCTTCCCCCCAGCACTCGCCACCCTCCATTCATGAACTCAGGCTCTGAAAATCAGCTTTCTCATTTTCATGTCCATGCAGTAACATGAAACTACACTGAATCTCACAGAGCCCACCAGCTTCTCTCAACTCAGCTTCCTCAACATTGCAACCCAGCTACCAAACTTGGCAGCTACCTGACCCCCAAAGATCTTTATATCCGGAGTAATTTCTCTTTCTACTTTTCTCTTTCAGAAACTTCAATCAAGTGTTCTCTGACTAGCGTCCCATAACAAACCCCTTCCACTTCTACGTCTGTGTTAAACCAGTAGGTAGTGGACAAAATTCCAGGGAATGGGACGAAGACTGTTGCTACCTGCACATCAAAACCCTCTTGGACTTATTAATAAAACTGGACATGCCCCATCAGGGAGGTGGAACCATCCCTGTCCAGACAGAGGTGGCAGCTGGGACTGAGATTAAGCACGTTAAAATATGTTACCCCATATCGTGTTGGTTGAAAACATATTTCCCACTTTCCATGGCCTTCATTTTTTATGCCAAGTATTGAATATATAATTTGCTTTTTATGCAGCCAATCTGCCTTTTCCTCTGTGATTCATTCTATTGCTTTAGGATTTAAAATCTTTTACCCATTCTTAAGTCTAGATAAGAAGGGACTTATTTTTCCTTCTAAATTTGAAAAGAGAAAAGTTTCCTGAGACCCAGACAGAGAGAAGGATCTCACGGACATGGTGGGGGGAGGAGAGGGTGGCACGAGTTGAGTGACACTGGCATGCACATACTTACCGTGCGTGATAGACAGCTGGTGGGAAATTGCTGTACTGCCCTGGCAGAGCAGCCTGGTGCTCTGTGATGACCTAGAGGGGTGGAATGTGCGGGAGGGAGGCTCACGAGGGAAGGAATATATACAGACCTCTATCTGGGCTTCCCTGTTGGCTCAGACAGAAAACAATCTGCCAGTATTCTCAATGCAGGAGACCCAGGTTCGATCCCTGGGTTGCGAACATCCCCTGGAGAAGGAAATGGCTACCCACTCCAGTGTATCTCTATCTGTATCTATAGTTATGACTGGTTTGCACGGTTAAACAGCAGAAACCAACATAACATTGTAAACCAATCATCCAATTTTCAAAAAAATTTCCTTTGAACTAGGGACCCCGTGAAGCATGGACACTGCTGTTGCTGGGAGGCCCTAAGGAGTCCCCGCCCCCAGTGCGACTTCAATGTCCCATCACTGAGTGACAATGCCTCCTGCTTTAACGAGTATTAATTTATCACTCGTACATTATTGACTTCTTCCTGGGAATTAAGACATTTTTAGGAAATTGAGAAATTCAGAAAAAAAATCCAGTTAATGAAAAATTACCCACAACTGCTACCCTGCATAGCAACATTTGTGGTCTTTATCCTACATATAGATATTTGTTACATATATACGTATCCCGAAGCTGTGTGCTTAGTCACTCAGTTGTGTCCAACTCTTTGTGGCCCCATGGATTGTAGCCCACCAGGCTCCTCTGTCCATTGGATTCTCTAGGCAAGAATATTGGAGTGAGTAGCCATTCCCTTCTCCAGGACCTTCCGTCCCAGGAATCAAACTGGGGTCTCCTACATTACAGGCAGATTCTCTACCAGCTGAGCTACCAGGGAAGCCCCCATATCCTTAAGAGGGTTTGTCAAAAACAACCTATTCTGGGATGGGTAATAATGAACCCAAGCTGCTCAACTAATTCCTACTCCTCTAATTCCCAAACATGCCTCCCGCTAGCCTCCTTGGGATAGAATTTCCAGAGGTGAAAACATCTAAAGCTTCTGATATACCCTATCAACCTACGCTCGGCAATGGTACCAGTTTACATACACTCTCTCCAGGAGTGGAGGAAAAACTTTTCAGCCCATCCACAGAAGGAAAGGTGGGCGTCCTTGACCATGACTCATGTCTGTGACCCTATGATGGCTTGAGGGCCTGGGGATGTGCTGGCGGAAAGAGAAGGGCCACTGAGGGTTAAGAGAGTCTGAACCACCAACAGAAGTTCCTCTGGACACAGAATGCCGAGAACAGCGGCAAGGGAAGTAGCCTTTCGAAACCAGAAGCTCTCCCTGATGGGACCTGGCTGTCTGTCTGGGGCTAACACCCTGGTCTTCTGGCAATGAAGCGAGGCGGCCAAGGGGGGAAAACCAGCCAGTCGTAAACACCCTGAACCACGAGTCTGCACCCTGACGGGGGGCGCTGAGGGGCTGCAGACGGATGCGGCCGACTTTCACTTCCTGCAGATACAGACGGACATGCAGACCACGGCCCTAGCCTCTGTTCTCCCCACAGACTACAGCAACTTTGGGAGAGGGAATTTGAGGAGGGGAGGCTTCGTGCCAATGGGTCATCGTAGTCACAGACATTTAGAGAAACCAAACAGTGAGAATTCTTTGCTATGATCGTTGAAATGTCATGGGATAATGCTTCCAGTGTAGAAAGGGGAGCTGAGAGAGGGCCACGAAATCCAAATGACCTTGAAAACCTTTTGTTGGAATAAAAATCACAGTCAAACCAAGGGTACTGGGCTTCTACAAGAAAGAGATGCTTTCCTAAGCCCTGATTCCCAGGGAATCAGCTCGTCACAGGAACTGTCGTGGCTGTGCAGAGGGCTCCTTGGGTGACCAGACACAGCTTCTATTTCCCCTGAACTCTCGTCCCTCCTTCACAATAAGGGGCTCAGCAAGACTAGGCAGTCTGCCCCAGATCCACCCCTGGGGAAGGCTAGAGATGGGTTCTGAACACCACTCCACCTCCAGAGCCAGGGGGCCCACTCATACATGCCCCATACTTACCCTCCGAGAAAGGGGGGGAGGTTCCACTGAGTCAGAGACACTGTGTCAGGGAGCAAGGCACTCGCTGCCTCAAAGACAGCGGACATGTGAAATAAACACAGACACTGTTTTGTAATCAATTTTTTTCTTTTATCTTTTAAAATGGAAGCAAGTGTTTCAACAGAATACGATGGCTGCTCTATAAGAGCCGATCTAGGAGTAATTCACTGGGTCTTCTCTCGGATAGCTTGGATTTAAAAAAAGAAAAAAGACAAAACAAGAAAAATAACCCACAGAGCGTCAAACACCAACTCTGAGCCTGGCGGGGAATCCGTTCATTAAATAAGCCATAAGCTACACACTCAGGTCAGAATAACCGGCTCCTGCCTCCTTGTCTCTCCAAACCATATTCCCAACAGTGTTTCACCACCAACAACAATTTTGCTCACTTAATTAACTGGGTATCAGAACCTTAGAACATTTCTGAATCTTAATAATGAAGGTCTTCAGCAGATTGTGTTGATAAAGAAACACATACAAGCTTGAATATAAACCACTGTAATTATTGTTTTCTTTATATCTCATTATCCACTTGAGTATTTAAAGCACACACGTACACACAAAACCACACCAAACATTCAAATACCCTGAAACTGTGGAGACAGCAATCCCAGGGTTGGCTAAGAACATGGTACCTTTTCTACGTGGACACATGGACAGCTTGGACACGTGTCCCACCCCACCAATGCCACACTCTGCTTCAGCCTGGCCCCCTGCTCACAAACTATTCCAGCCAGTCCTGGCCCGGCCGCACACCCGCAGGCACACACCCAAGCGTCCCCGCCGTGGTCCCAAAGGCATGGCACGATTCCTATTCCATCACTCAGCTCTTCTAAAAGGGCTCCTTACACCTTTTTTTTTCTCAGGCATATGCTCTGAGAAAATGGAAATGGAGAGGGGTTCCTGCTAACCCAGGAGCAGGGCAGGCCTGGAAGCTCAATGTCTGGCCCAGGACTAGGCAGCCTCTGGGTTTGGACCCAGCCTTGGAGGCGCTGCAGGGGGCGCGGGTGAGTTTGTGTAGAGGGCGCACAGGGACAAACGACACCATCAAAGCTACAGCAGATGTCTGCTTCCTTCTTGGCCCTTCTCAGTCTCGGTATTCAACAGCACCCTCTGGCCGCAGCTTAGCAGAATGCAGTTAGGACCGAAACGCAAGCGGAGGGAAGCCCTGAGAGGGAGAGCTACTTACAGAAGGGAGAAAGGAAGGGCAGGAGCTGCAGGGATGCTGGCTAGGGGTGGGGGTGGGAAGCTGCCCAGTGCAGGACAGGCGGGAAAGCAGAGGACCACGCAGGGCGACACGCGGGGCGAACACTCTCCCCGGGTTCCCTGGTCTGTGTCCCGTCTAACCTTGGGTAAGCTGCTGAAATTGACAAGAAGGAACACTCCACAGCATCTGTGGCTCCTTGTCCTGGGCACCCTTGTCAAGTATTGACCAAAACCTGAAATATGACATCAAAAGGGATGAAGGCAATAGTTTCTATGTGTGTAACAAAACCGCAGAAACACATGCTAGTTTAGGTTAGATTATAATCATCTGAAGCACAGGATAACCAAGAAGCAAAATTCCATTCTGGTACAACCACCCAATTTTTAGAAAAGAGAAAGAAAATGATTCAATATGAGCCTTTTTTTTTTTTTTGATCAGAAGACTCAATGGGAGGGGAAGGGTGGGAATACAAATCCACGTGATTTTTCAAGTCTTCCTTTTGTACAGTCATTAAGATGACCAGGTTTGTGCTGCAGAGAAGTCAGCACCGTGTGGCTACGGCTCTGTTCTCAGATGAATGTTTATACAAAATAATATCTTATCTTCATTTAGTTTATAAACATACACAGTGCTGTCCCTTTCAAATTAAAGAAAAAAAAACCCACACACAAATACTGCAAAGTAGCAAAATATAAAGAAAAAAAGCTACTTTTGGTTTTGGCAACATTAAAAAAAAAGAAATATAAAAAGCAATGTGGCATTGGTCCCTATTTGTAAAAAAAAAAAAAAAAAAGAAAGGAAAGAAAAGGTACTTGGGCAGGACACTGAATCAGAATTGGTTGGGTTTCTAAAATTCAGAATATCTGGGATTTTCAAAGTAGCACTTTTGTCTTTTAGAAGTTCACAAGTCACATAACACTTAAAACATCAAAAAAAGTTTTCTGGTAAAAAGCTCAGCTTTTAAATCACATTTTGTTTCTGCAAATTTGGGAGACGAATTGAGTTCTTACTGGAACGTGGCCTGTCGCTGGTCGACAGATCTGAAATGGAATGTCTCCAAAGGCAGTGCCTCCCTTCGCCCTCCCCGGGACCACGCCTTCCTGCTCCCATCTTGGGGGTGGGTGGACCTTCAAGCTGCTATCTTCGCCATCTGCTGTTCTAACTTGGAAATACGCTCGTCTTGATTGCAGATTGTGTCTTTTATAGATTTGATCTCTTTTAAAATCTCATCCAACTTGGCTTCATTTTGCTAAGGAAACAAAAAAGGGGGGAGAGAAGAGGGTGACTAAGGCAGCGACGTTCAGCACAGGTAGCACGCACGGGGCGCAAACGGGACGTTCTACTTGGAAGTAGCAGGTCGCAGGCTGGGCCTCACAGGAACGAAATGAGCTTGTTCCCCTGACCCCACAGCAGAGCAACTGCGCAACATGACTCCTGGCCCCTCACCTGTGCACCTGCCTGGATGGACTCTTGGGATACAGTTAAGTTGTCGGAAGAAACCGACAGGGCAAGCCTGCAAGGCTGCCCCACATTCCAGACACCCGTCACCCTCCTCAAGCAGGAACACCCTCTATGCGGCCAGGGTGAGGGTGACCTTCTAGAGGCTGCCGAGCACCCATCAGCTCCTGCGGAAGGTCCTTCCTGGGAACTGCATCCCCTGCCCTGTGGCTCCTCTAAGAGCCTGAGCTTCACCCTGGTGGAGCTGATTCTTTAGGAGGAAACCCTGCTGTCTCCAAAGTCATGGTGCCTCAAGCAGCCTCCTTGGCCACAGCCTGAGGGCACCTGTCCTCTGCTTACCACTCCTCTCGTCATCAACAACACCCGGCCCTCCTGGCCCCCAGAACTCCCTTCCACAGCCTGCCGACACCCCACCCCCATCCCTCCCTGGCTCACCCCTGCCCTCCCCGGGGCCACACTGGTCTTCACTGCCAGCCTCTGCTCCCTGACATGACTCTTGCTAAGACACCCAGGGTCATCTCAGCCTCTAAGTCCCACTCACTCCAGATCCTTCCATCACTCGAACACCCAGCAACTGCTACACTCTCTCACCACTCCTTCCTTCCGGGACCTCCTTCCTTCCAGGACCTCCTCTCCCCAGCATCAGTAACAGGCTGACTTCTATCCCAGTTATCATTACAAAAAAGAACTAAAAGAATCAAACCCATGAATGCCATGTGGTCAAGGTAGTTCCTACAGACAGTGCCTGTTATCACAGCTGAGCCCTGCCTGTCCGGTGGGGACAGTACTTGCAGACGCCCAGGGCTGGCAGGCGCTTCTGGGAGGACCAGGCTGGGCCAGCCCGCCCCCCAGGCCCGGCGGGCCTTACCCCACTGGCCGCATCTGCGGTCTTCTTCGGGATGCTGATCAGGTCACACTTCTTGTTCGCCGTGGGCTTGCTGTCCAGAATGTTCTTCTTGACCACCTTGAGGTCCCTGTTCTTCCCAGGGATGTACCCGTGCTTCAGCGAGACGAGGAGCGGGTCGGCGTCCCTCCCCTCGAACCACTCTTCCGCCTCCAGGGCCGCCTCGGGCCCTGCCGTGTCAGGGTACAAGTCGTCTTGGAAAAGGTCAGACTGCAGGAGGCACAGACGAGACCCACAGGTGAGGAAGACAGCTGCGGGGTGCTTGAGGCTCTTTTTAAACACAGGTCACCCAGACAACTGGGCACTTACCTTTCTGGGGACAGTCATGATAATAGGCTCACACTTCCTCTCGTGAAGTTTGAAGAATCTTCAAAAGAGAGATAAAGGCAAAGTTGTATTAAGTGAAACAGGCCAAGTAACAGGCTTAGTAGGCATTCTTGTACATGCTGCGTTTGCCCATCGCCTCATCTGACGGATCCTGGTGAGCAGGGAGAATTCAGTGTTCCCATCCACAGAGGAGGAAGGGGACGTGGGAGGAGCTATGCCGGGGAACGGCGGACAGGGCCGTGAACCAGGGGCAGAGGCCATGCGCTACGGTGACAGTCAAGTGCCACTTATCGGGGGCCGACGAGCTGTGGGGAAATGGTCAACATCACCAATGAGGAACCGCCTGTGAGGAAACCACCGAGGCAACAGCCAGGAGACAATGGACACCCACCACTCTGAGGGTCTCTGTGACCTGGATGCCAGGTCTTCCGCCAACATGAGGTGGTGAACATTCGTAAGTATAAACAGGGTTTTTAAAAAGGAAATGAAAATAATCCTAGGAATTAAATGTTGGCATCTGAGCAAACCACATCAGGGGTAACACTCAAGAAAAATCTGGAATTATTCAGAGCGTGAGAAGAGTAGGAACACCAAACCCCAAACCTGTGCAGTCAGCTCAGTGGTGGGAAGACGGGCCTGAGCTGGACGGCCAGCTCCACTCCCAGCCCGGGGCTTGTGGCCTTCTCAGCCGGCTTGAGCTCCTCATTCATGAAGGGGGTATACCCACACCCACCTCACGGTGTGAAAAGGGGACCTGGGCCATGTGGCTAACACAGTGCCCCACACGCAACAATACCCCAGCAACAGTAAACAGGAGGCATCCTGACTGACCCACTTAAATGGTCGCTCCTCGGTATCCACGGGGGACGGGTCCAGGATGCCCCAAAACACGGGAATCCATTGCTCTCAAGTCCTTTACACAAAATGGTGCAGTGCTTTACAGTCTAAATCATCCTAGATGACTTATGACACCTAGGATGACGTAAATGCTAGGTAAACAGTTGTGAACACAGCGCAAATGCTAAGTAAATCGTGTCCCACATGCCGCAGATTCAAGTTTTGCTTTCTGGAACTCTGGAACTTTTTCCCCTCAGTATTTTCAATCCACAGATTCAGAAGACGCAAATTCCAAGGGCTGACTATGGTATCTTCAAACTTTTAGATGACAGTAGCATAAACCCATTCCCAAATTCTGAATGTAATTTTAAAGTTCAGATTCAGCCTGTCTTGAACCACGTTTTGCCTCTGGCTGCCCTGTACAGCATGCCTGCCTCCCTGGCCAGGGATTGAACTCGTGGCTCCTGCAGTGGAAGCACAGAGTTTTAACCACTGGGCCACCGGGGAAGTCCTTGAACCACATTTCGATTACTTTAAACCACAATTTAGAAGTATTTGTGACAGCTTCATTATTCTAGCTATAGAGTTGAAGTATTAAAAAAAACAAAACCCTGCAGTGATTATATAAAAATGGGCTCATGAAAACTTCTTTTATTTTTACAGATGTTGTCAGTTATCTGTGCGGCCAGCTTAGCACACTTTGTAAACGCAGTGTTATAAAGATGTGTGGCATGATCATGTGCTTGCTAATGCTGTGCTAGTTATTTTGTTTAAAATGGCCAGCAGTCGGTTGGTACTAAGGAAAAAGCCTGCCCCTTAGGAAAGTCACTAGCATCAGGGGATATGCATTTTTAAAAACTCCACAGAGTAGCAGAGAGAGGCAGATGTTACACAACACAGATGAGCTTCCTAAGCCAACTAACCTAACACCGGCTATGGATCTCTGCTTCTCTAGTTTCAGATCCATGGGGTCCATGAGCTGGTTAGGACCCTGGCAGATCCCCCCACAGGGCAGGAGAACCACCCCTCAGTTCCATCTTGGGGACAGGCTCCCTGGTTGCCTGCCAGGGGCACTGGCCGAGCTGCAGCCTGCAGACGAGAGACAAAGATGTCACTGAATCAGGGTGTGGGTCACCCCAGCGAAGCCACTGACTGCTGTGTTTCAAGTTTATAATCTGGAGGACGGGGAGGGCACAGTTGGAGTAAATGACTTTGAATGGTTCCTTCTTGCTCTCAAATCCCATGTTTCTAAGAAGGAAATGAGACACTAGTTCTACGATTCTACTGCACACACAGAGGTAGAAAGACTGGGCACAGCAAAGTCACCAGCTCTCACAGAACACGGACGGCGTAAGCCTTCGAAATGCTCTCCAAGATCAATTCTTTTACCTGGCAATCTCACATTTGTTGACATCGAGTCCCCTCTTAGGCATGTAGCCCATCCCCCTCTGCGGCTCCTTGCTGCTGAATGTATTGAGGTAGTGGACATAAGGGGATTCGTCCGTGATCTCAAAGTAGCGGATACTGCTGTCGCCCTACGAGAAACAGGAGACGTGAGCCAAAACACTTGGTTTAGGTGGGCGTCTGACTCCTTCCTGAACTCAGCACTGACTGGGACTCCACTACAGTGCTGACCTTTTCCTCCCCTTACGAGGCTTGGCCTCAGATGGTTTTGCTTTCTGGCAGGACAAGCCCTCGCTCATGCAAGGCTAGCATGCCCTCCAAACAGCCTCTTCTTGAGGGCTCTGACTGTCCTGCACTGCATCTGACACCGAGGCAGTCGGGGAGGAAAGGTTCATCGCCCAAAGGAATGATTTTAACATTCCTTCATGGCACAGGTCTGAGGGCACTAACACCAGACAACAGGAGAAGTAAGATTTCTCTAGTGAAGAAACATTAGTTTCAGCGAGCACCCTTTAACTTCAGATTGGAATGCTATCTCACTGCAATCTGTCAGGTTCTGTGATCATTTTGCGTAGATGGTCCAGAGTGTTTTGAAGACCTGAGTACACTAGCCTGAGTATAAATAACTATCATGCAGTTACATGAAACTGAGAATGAAGGCAGTCCTGCCTGGCAGAGGGGACAGAAGAGGTCTGTGGAAGAAGTGATAAAGAGCTGGGCAGTGCTCCACCCTCCTCTCCTTTCCCATGATCTCCATCTGTTTCAATGACGCAACTATCTAAAGCAATGAAGACAAGCTAATCACACACTGCTTTCTACATACTCACAATAACTTTCCAC
This sequence comes from Ovis canadensis, assembly GCF_042477335.2. Classification (NCBI taxonomy): domain Eukaryota; kingdom Metazoa; phylum Chordata; class Mammalia; order Artiodactyla; family Bovidae; genus Ovis; species Ovis canadensis. The sequence continues at coordinate 74,787,880 of NC_091261.1, read as the reverse complement.
CCAGTGCTAGTAACATCTGGCTGACGATGTGGTCTATGGATGCTGTTAACATCGCAAGTACAACTTTCAAGGAAACAGACAAGATCTCAGTTTCCAAGTAACTGACCTATAAAAATGTCAAGCAGGTCTGCAGCTCACTCCATCAGTTGTGAACCAGAAGTAATAAGAAGACACCCCCAGCTTCACCCAGTGAGGGACTATCTGACAGGTTTGGGGAAGGGAACACATCAACAGATTTATTTTTATTAAGTCAATTACTTAAACTACAAAAGTTCTTTATGATTATTGAACCTACAAAAAAAGAAGGGATGCTGAGGCCACCGCTTTCTAAAATGATGTAACAGTAATGAAGATAAAGCTGCCAGCACTTCAGTTAGGCAGAGATCAGCAGGCAGCAGAAAGGGGTTCCGAGTTTCGTGTGGGGTCTTCCTGTAATGAATGTCACCTTCTGACACTTGAGTTGGGCCACATAATCCAAGATCTGGCTCTTAACAGAACTCCAGGAGTGAGAACCCTCTGGAGAGTCTCTGAGGCTGTCAAAAGCTCGTATCTACAAAGTGCTCTATACAACTGCCCATCTACTAAAGCTCTGAAGGATAAACTTTTCTTCTTACAGGATTAAACTTAAGATCAAACAGGAAAACTACTGCTTACCTTGCCACATAAGTAAATGATACTAGTGTCGGGGTCGTAGAAAGGTAGCAAAACCCCATTGCTAGTGTCCATTTCATGAAGAGCAATTGGTTCCTCCATGTTTTTCTGGAAGAAAAAGTATATATATACACACACACACATATGTACACACACACAAACACACGTACATACACACACATTTTAAAAGATGAATTTTCATAAGATGGTACATTCTTTCATCTCTAAGTTAGCCATTTCCCTAAAATAATGAAAGTTTAAACAACACACATGTAATATTCATATGTGTAATTACCAGTAAGAATACTATATGAGATCCAGCTCACTGAAGTGTGTTGACTTGACTGCATAATTAATGCACCCATCAGTGTGATCCCATGAGACACAAGACAGTCCTTCTCTTCTGTGACTACTTTCTTTTTAAAGTACTTTTTTCTTATTAAAAAAAAAACTCATGTTCTTTAGAAAGTTAAAAGGTATAGGAAAAATACAAAACTCATCACATTCGCCATAACCCCACGGTCCAGCGCGGGGCGACGACTGCTTTGGCCTACTTCCTGCAGCACACGAGCTACACGCAGTCCAGTACTTTCCCCACTTGTGCTGTCAGGAACATTTCCCCAAGCAGGACTACTTTGATCTAGACATTTGATCACGCTCTTTAGAAAACATTTTAACTAAGTTTAGAACTTACTTCCCAAGTCTGAGACAGTGGACTCTTCACGCATTCTTTCGAAAAACAACAGTAAACATGGACTCCTTGGGAGCATCAAGCATGCATTTTTAAAACACACTCAGCAGTAAGTCTCCAGTGAGGATGAGAACATCACATCCAATTTAAGATGAGCGGGAGTTCAGCATATGACACCGAGAACCCTACCATCTACTGACCCACCTCGAGGTGCGCTCAGAAAAGGAAAGGCTCGAGGCTGTGAAGGGGTGGCAGGGCCGCGACGGCACGTACCGGGTTCCAGAGAGCCAGCTGCCGCTCGCTCATGCGACTGAAGCCAGTGGTGAAGACATTGCCGTCGGCCAGGAAGATGGCTCTCATGGGTCGGGCTCCTTCATGTGCTTTCTCCTTCTCCTGGGTGAGAAAGCAAAGAGGCACTTTACACATAGTCAGACTGCAGGAAGGAAAAGTGAGGGAGAGCGGGGGCTCAGTGAACCCAGCTACACCCCACATGCCACTCACATCAAAGGTGTGACTGTGCACGCACCTGTGTGTGATATGCACACGTCAGTGCTGACCACCTCCCCTCCCTGAAGGAGGAGGAAGCAGAGACACCGAGGGATCTGGCCGAGGCCCCTCGGCTGGAGAGCGAGCAAGCACGCCAGGCCTGGACTGAAAGGCCTCAGCCCTCCACCAGCCCCTGCCACCAACTCCAGTCCAGCCTCAGCAAAAACATGTGAAAGGGCTCTGCCAAACATTTGTTTTTCAAAAGTATGGTAATAACCTAAAGGTGGGTATACACTATGGCATCCAGCAGTTTCAGGGACAGGAAGTCGAGTCTGGTTAACCCCTTCCTTGGCCTCATCTGTTCAGTGGGAGCCCACCAGCTCTGCCCTATGGAAGGTTCTAGTGGAGAAACCACATGCACAGGGCCTTGATAAGCACTGGCCATGCCTGTCGCCTGACATAAAAAGCAATGCTGGGCAAGAGCTACCTTCTCAGAGAAGGGCTGTGACGGGGCACAGAGTAGAGGAGAAGTGACTGAAGGCCTGCCCGTCCATCTTTGTCATAATGTGTGATTTTGCGGAGGCCTAGCTCAGAGGGCAGGACAAAGGATGCTCTGCTGAGGGAAGAACGCTCGGCGTCATCAGGCCCTTTAACAACCAACTGAGGAGCAGGGGAGGGAATCCACTGAGCTACCTGTAGTCCTAGGCCAGCATGCGGTTAAAACTCGGTGGGTTAGCTGATCTAGACCTGCCAAGTCTTTTTTTTTTAAGGGTGATATTGTATCTTCAACTCAATGTTTCTTGCTTATTGCTTTTGGTCGTGCTGGGTCTCTGCTGTTGCGTAAGGGTTTTCTCTGCTTGTGGTGAGGGGGCTACTCTAGCTGTGCTGTGCAGGCTTCCCACTGCAGCGCCTCTCTTGCTGAGGGGCCCGGGCTCCTGCACTGCGGTCTCAGGCTCTAGAGCACGGGCTCCACAGTTGCTGTGTGTGGGCTTAGCTGACCCACAGCATGTGGCTCTTCCCAGATCCAGACTGAGCCCATGCCTCCTGCATTGGCAGGTGGATTCTTCACCACTGAGCCACCAGGGAAGCCCTAGACTTGCAAATTCTTAAGCAAACTGATTTTAAAAAATTGTCTCTCTGTGAAAAATGGTTGCCAACTGAGAGGGAGAAAGTGAAAAAAAGAAAGTGAAGTCTCTCAGTCGTGTCCGACTCTGCGACCCCATGGACTGTAGCCTACCAGGCTCCTCCGTCCATGGAATTTTCCAGGCAAGAATAGTGGAGTGGGTTGCCATTTCCTTCTCCAGGAGATCTTCCCGACCCAGGGATTGAACCCAGGTCTCCCACATTGCAGGCAGACGCTTTACCATCTAAGCCACCAAGGAAGTCTTACCAGGAAGGCTTGGGTAAAAGCTGCATATGCACAGCTCTGAAGAGAAGGGCGACTGGGAGACAGAAGCCCGGACAAGCCTTTTCTGATTCACAGCTGGGTCTCTGTACACAGCAAGGGTCCACGGACTGGCAGCCCAGCCTCTCTGGTCTGTGTTAAAAAGCAGAAAGCTCTCACCCACTGGAGCACTATAAATACAGCGGCTGTTGCCCTAAGAATACTTACAGCAACAATCTCCTGTTTCCTCGGATCAATTACTCTCACTTTCTTGTCTTTGGAGGCTGTGCAGATCAGACTACCGTTCCGGTTCCAGCTGACATTGTAAATCATGTCTGAATGCATGTCGTCCAAGTTTATCAGGGCTTCCCCGGTCCCCACGTTCCAGATGATGATGGCATTATCACAGCCTGCAAGCAAGCAGAACCATACCCTCAGGGATGAGAAATGCCTGCACAACAACACATCTGTGAAAACCATAAGCACAGGGAGGATAAATACACATATGTACTGAAATGAAGATGCTAATTATAAGAAGCCCCACTTGCCAGGAGTCAAAACCTGAAACGACCATAGAAAAAAGAGATTTGTGTAAAACAAACATGGTAAAGGAAAAATACAGCTTGTTAAGTCTGGGTTCATGTGAAACAAACAAGAACACCAAGCAAACAAAAACAAAGAACTGCAAGAAAATAAAATCCTATTTTCCTCAAAATACGAGTTAACTGGGCTGGTGGACCCTGAGTGACTGTAAGTTTCCTTTTCTAGTAAAACATGCATCAGAACGAATATAGCTTCTTTCTTTTCCGGAGAAACGAAAAATAAAGGGTTTAAATAACTGTTTAGGAGGCTCAAGACAAAGACTGGGTAGGAGGTTACTGCAATCAATGGTGCTGTAAGACACAGTCTTGGACCAAAGCATGTAAATTACAGTAAGTGAACGGAAATGCCCAGCCATCTGCTCATAGCAGATTTTTATCTTCAAAAAGGAAGGAAAAATAGGCCAAGACTGGCCTGGTTTGAGAAGCACAAACTGCCATTAAATAGGCACATACATTCGGAATGTGATCCCCGAAGAGGCCACAGGTCAGCTGAGCCACAGCCCCTCAGCTCATCAAGTCATCTTCCCTCCACGGTCAGCCCCCTGTCCTCGAAGCCCCTTTAAAAAGAAGCACCACTTGCTGCTTCTAGGACATCAGCACAAGGAGGAAGCAACATGAAGGATGGACATCCTGAAGGCAAAACTCTTGTCAATAAGCCAATTCTGCAAACACTGAGAAAAATTAGCTACTGATAACCAGGACAGCTAAGTTACCTAAGGGTTCAGTCAGTTCAGTCACTCAGTCGTGTCCGACTCTTGGCGACCCCATGAATCACAGCACGCCAGGCATCCCTGTTCATCACCAAATCCTGGAGTCCACCCAAACTCATGTCCATTGAGTCGGTGATGCCATCCAACCATCTCATCCTCTGTCGTTCCCTTCTCCCCCTGCCCTCAATCTTTCCCAGCATCAGGGTCTTTTCAAATGAGTCAGCTCTTCTCATCAGGTGGCCAAAGTATTGGAGTTTCAGCTTCAACATCAGTCCTTCCAATGAACACCCAGGACTGATCTCCTTTAGGATGGACTGGTTGGATCTCCTTACAGTCCAAGGGACTCTCAAGAGTCTTCTCAAAAAAAAAAAAAAAAAAAAAGAGTCTTCTCCAACACCACAGTTCAAAAGCATTAATTCTTTGGTGCTCAGCTTTCTTTATAGTCCAACTTTCACATCCATACATGACTACTGGAATAACCATAGCCTTGACTAGATGGACCTTTTTGACAAAGTAATGTCTCTGCTTTTTAATATGTTGTCTAGGTTGGTCATAATTTTCCTTCCAAGGAGTAAGCGTCTTTTAATTTCATGGCTGCAATCACCATCTGCGGTGATTTTGGAGCCCCCCAAAATAAAGTCAGCCACTGTTTTTTGTTTCCCCATCTATTTGCCATGAAGCGTTGGGACCGGATGCCATGATCTTCGTTTTCTGAATGTTGAGCTTTAAGCCAACTTTTTCACTCTCCTCTTTCATTTTCATCAAGAGGCTTTTTTTAGTTCCTCTTCACTTTCTGCCATAAGGGTGGTGTCATCTGCATATCTGAGGTTATTGATATTTCTCCCGGCAATCGTGATTCCAGCTTGGGCTTCCTCCGGTGTCATCTGCATATCTGAGGTTATTGATATTTCTCCCGGCAATCTTGATTCCAGCTTGGGCTTCCTCCAGCCCAGTGTTTTTTTCATGATGTACTCTGCATAGAAGTTAAATAAGCAAGGTGACAATATACAGCTTTGACACACTCCTTTTACTATTTGGAACCAGTCTGTTGCTCCATGTCCAGTTCTAACTGTTGCTTCCTGACCTGCATACAGATTTCTCAAGAGGCAGGTCAGGTGGTCTGCTATTCCCATCTCTCTAGAAGTAAGAAATGGGTGAAAAAGCTGCACAACAGTATGAAGAGTTGGAACTAAATTCTGGGATGGAGACTTGACCCGTCTTCTTCCTCCTTCATCACAGGCAAGTAAGTAACTCCAGCCACTGTGGATGGATCATATAGTCTTAAAATATACACAACGCTGCAATCAACCATTCTCCTCAGCTTGTACAAGGGAGATTGGGCTTGGTCTGCCGATGATACCCTAGGTCTGACCTTGATGAGGCAGGCAGTAGGGTATTTTCCATGATGGAATTCCACCTTTGGAATTGTTTTTTCTCCTTATCAGACTGAGGTTCTGAGTAAAACACTGGAAGGGTTCCCAGTTATAGTCAATTGTGATTTAAAAAAACAGAATCTTTTTTCTTTTTTTAAGTAGTTCTTGGTTTCAACAGGCACCAGGCATTAGATTTTTAAATTAACGTACTATATTACAAATACCTTTCATTCCTAGTTAAAAACTGGACTTCTCCCCTCCTTTTTACTGGTAAAGTGAAAGAATTTAAAGTTCTACCACTAACATTAGCACTGCATTTTTAATAAGCCGATTTTTTTAAGGTACAGCTTGCATACAAGGCACTCATTTAAAGTATACATTGGTTAAGCTTTGACAGATATATATACTCATCTAGCCACTATCAGAGTCAAGATCTAGAACATTTCCATCACCCAACAAAGCTCCTTCCTGTCCTTTGTGTTGCTTCTATGATAGTAGATAAACACTCATATTTCTGAAGAAAGAAAAAGATTTCTTTAAGATGAAACTTGGAAACTATACAAGCGGGAAAGCAGTAGGGAACAACTAGGACTTGGTCACAAGATTCACTGCAGTGCTGTTTAACAGTAAAAAAGCAGAAACAACCTCAATGTCTGAAAACAGAAGACTAACTAAATAAACAGAGGTATCCAGACAATGGACTATTAATGAAGTCATTAAAAATATCACACAGTATGTATGAAAAGGACCACAGTGTACCAGCAAGTGCAGAAAGCAGGTCACGTGAAAGAGTCTGAACCCTTCTTTGTGCGTAAAATCATTTATGCACACAGAAATATCTTCTGGAAACATCAAAATGGGGTAATAATGATGTTTCCTCTGGGTGATGGGGTTATAAGTGATTTTTATTTTCTCCTTTTTGTTTATATATATTCTCTATAATATACATGGACTACAAGGAGAAACATGGAAGTATTTTTAAAAGGAAAGAACATATTAAACTAACAAGATCAACCCAACATTGGCAGCAATACCAGAGCTCCTGACTCCTACCTGGGCTCCTTCTACCACATCAGGAGTAACTACAACAGAGGGCTGTGGGGGCCCCAGCGGGAACCGTGGCTGCTGAGGTTCACTAGCGTCACAAAGTGCTAGACACACTAAGGAAGTGCATGTCCGTTCCTGCTTCTAGACAAGAAGTCCACAGCTTCCACTGGATATGCCCAAGTGGCCTTAACAGACACACACACACGGGCGCACGTGGGTGGGGGGACACCTGCACCCCACCCTGGGTTCTTCTGATTTCACAGCTGCCAGCACAGTCGGAGCATGTCTGTTGCTCCCCCAACACGGGGCTGTGGGGAGTGAGGGGGAGAGAAAAGCAGAGGCCGCTCAGCTCCTACCTGCGCTGAGAAGCACGTTGCGGGCCGTCGGGTGCCAGGCTACGATGCCAACTCTCTTTGAGTGGCCTTCTAAGATGACCACGGGCTCGGTCAGGGAAAGGGTGAGTCCATTTTCTGGGATCTGCCATACCTGTTGGAAGAGGAAGAAAGGTGATCCACATGAAAGTGGTCAGCTTTTGTTATCACATTTACTGGGACCATCCTGTGGGAAGCCTCACTGTGCGTAAACAGAATGCACAGTGGTCTCCGGGTGGAACGTAGAATGTGGTGAAACATGAATAGCTGGTTTTCAAGTGGAGTAGGATAACAAAGAACAAAATATCCATAAGCTCTAAAAATGGTAGGCCTCTCTGGCTTCTACTTACTATTAGTGGAGATTTTATTTTATATTCACTGTTAAGTTAAAAACTCTCCAGTTAGAACCACACCAAAAAATTGAAAGAAAAATAAAAAATGACTGAAGCAAGCACCCACAAAAAGAAGCACTGGGGTGAAAACCCCTAGGTAAGCCCATGGTCTTGAGGGGAAAGCAAACTCTATCCACCAGAGGTTCTTGGGTGGCGGCATAGTTTTTCAAACATCATATTTTCTATAATTTTACATTGGGAAAATAAAAAGATACCTAAGAGTTTTATAACAAATACTGAAGAAATGTTCTTACAAAAGAAAAACCTTAATTGGACTTCATCAAAATTAAAAACTTTTGTGTTTCAAAGGATACCATCAAGAAAGGGACAAGACAACCCACAGAATGAGAGACAATAATTTATGTCATATATCTGAAAAATGAGTTTTTCTAGACAATATAAAGAGCGCAATAAGAAAAGAAAAGTAATCCCATTTTTTAAAATGAGCAAGAAATCTAGATATTTCTTCAAGGAAGATATACAAATGGCAAAAAAGCACATGAAGAGCTGTTCAACATTATCAGCCACCAGGGAAACACAAATCAAAACCACAATAACATATCACTTCATACCCACTAGAAGTTTGGAATTAAAAAGACAGATACCAACAAGTATTGGGGAGGATGTAGAGAATTCAGAGCCCTCACACACTGCTGGCTAGAATGAAAAAGAGTGTAGCCGCTTTGGGCAACTGTTTAGAAATTCATCAAAAGATCAAGCACAAAGTTACTCTATGATCCAGCAATTCCACTTCTAGGTATCTACCCAAGAGAAAGGAAAATATATGTTCTGCACCATAAACCTATTATTATTCATCACAGCCAAAAGGCGGAAACAACCCAAATGTCCAGCAACCGACGAATACCAGAAATGTGAAACACAAAGGAATACATGACCAAAGAAAGGATGGAGTCCTGACACACTGGGCTTCCCTGTGGGTTCAGCGGCAAAGAATTCGCCTGTCGATGCAGCTTTGATCCCTGGGTGGGGAAGAGTCCCTGGACAGAGGAACCTGCCAGGATTCAGTCCATGGGATTGCGGAGTCGGACACAACTGAGCATGCACACGTTGACAGATGCTACGACGTGGAGGAAGCTTGACAGTGTTAGGTTAAGTAAAAGAAGCCAGTGATGACAACCCACATATTGTAGGATTCATGCATATGAGACGTCCAGAAAGGAAAATCTACAGAGGCAGAAAGTTTATTAGTGGTTGCTTAGTGCTGGGGGTGTGTGTGTGCGTGTGCAACGGCTCAGACCATGGGGTTTCTTTCTGAGGTGGTGAAAACATTCTAAAATTGTCTGCGGTGATAAGTGGCACATATCTGTGAATATACTAAAGACCACTGAATTGTACACTTTAAATGGGTGAGCTATATGTAAATTAAATCTCAATAAAGCTGTTAAAACCAGATATTAAATAACATTTAAACTTTTGAGAAGATTAAAACAATTATTTTCTTCTGTATGAAGATTAAGTAAATCTTCTAACATAAAAGAGTTTATGCAACTAGTTCGTAACAAATTTAGAACTTGCCAGTGGAAAAAATCATGCTCAACAGTGGAACAAGTGAGAAACAGAATTTTCCTTTGTTGGGGATTTTTAAGGAGGAGACAAACAACTGCCTGTTTTCAATTGCTTAGTGGAGGCAGAGTCTGGATTAGGAGTGGCTAAGGTTCAGCTCGGTTCTGTTGTCCTGCAAAGAATCAGAACAAAAAGGGTGCCAGTCTGAGGACTGTAGGAAAGTCGTGAATTATGGGATTATTCATAAACCTGACTTCTGAGGGCTTAGGAAAACCACCTAATTTCCCCTGAATGCTCCATCATTCAGCGGGTTTTAAGGCAGATGTGAACCAGCATGGGAAGGCAAGGGGGGCCGACCTTGCTCCTTCCCACCCATCACCCAGACCAGGCTTCTCTCCTCCGAACAAAAGAGACTCTGGCCTGTGGCCCCCTCTCTTGGAGTGTGGGTATCTGCTACCCTCTAGTGTTACCTGTTTGCTTTCCCCTGTTTTTATTCAAGGGTTTATGATCAGTAAAACAGCTCCACATTGAACTTGGCAATTTGAAAGTAAAGCAGGACAGAAATTTTGAACAGAAAACAAGTACTGATTTAATCAAAGCACGAAGTCGGCAGAGAAACAGTTAGGAAGTGGGACTTCAATGACTCAACAGGAAATGCATTTTGCAAAACGAATTCTGACCAGGCTTGGGACAGAAAGCATGTAATTCCACATGCTGTCTCCAGGTGGCACTGTGACCACGGGCTGCCGGGTTTTCCCACAAGGATCGTAAAACCTTCAGTGCCTGACTGACCCCGATTAAATAGTGCATTTTCTAAATCCCTAATGAGGCGTGGAGTGATGGGTGGCTTTGGATATAATCAGCATTTCCTGTCTTAAACATGAGAGCTCATAATGGGACTTCATCTCTTCTTTCTCAAGTTTCTTCCTCCATCTTTTCTTTGGATGGCAAGGAGATTTTAGTGATGGAGCATAATATTTATTATATACTTTTAAAAATGAGGAAATTCTTTGTCCCTTCTTTATCTAACTTTTGGCAGACCCATGGTTCCATCAACAAGGCTTATGCATTTCACGCAGACACCTAACCCATCGTACTACCTCAGTCACTCATTCAAGAGCACTCTCCTTGAGTAGCCACCGTAACACAGGCCCACTACCAGGTAAGGAGGAGAAGGACAACTGAACTTAGATCTTGCTCTCAAGAGGTTTATAGTCTTAACAGAGTGGTCGGTCTATGAGACCGAAAGTCAAAGACAGCACAAGTCAAACAGAAAGCTGGAGCATGGGCTTGGGAGCCAAACAGATCTTCCTTCCACTCCAGCCCAGGCCTCTTACGGTGATGGTCAAAGGGCTCAGCACAGGAAACGGTCAGACTTCATTTAGTGCCATGAGAAAGTCCTGGAACAGTGCCTGACACACAGTCAGTGCCCCCAGTACAGTGCAGGGGTGAGGAATATCCTAATTCTTCCACATATCAGCTGTATGACCTTAGGGACATTCACCTAACCTATCTGGACCTCAAGCTTCCTCGCCTATAAAATGGGAATAATAAGGAATTTGCTCTCACTGGGGTTGTCCGGAGACCAATGCAACAACATGAATCTAAAGCACTCAGAACAACGCCTGGCCTAAGGCAGGCTCTGGGTAAGTTTAGCTGTAGTTGTTACTTGTCTTTTTCACTAGGAAACCAGAGTCTACATTACCAACGCGACACTGGTATGAGCTAAGTGGAGTGAAAATTAAGTGTCACGAGGTTGCCTTCCTGCCACCTGAGTCTGGTACATCCACGGAGATTCCCTGAGGAGAACCTCTAAGGATGAACAGGAGTCAGGTGACAGGTGGAAGCAGGAAAGAAGGAAGGGGAGAGGGGAGGAAGGAAATCAAGGATCTAGCTTTAAAAGAAAATAGCTGTAGGGAGCAATTTTTTAAAGAGTAGATGCTCCAAAGAGGCTGGCTGAGGGGCTGGGAGACAGCAGAGTAAGAAGATAACCCTGGCAGGAGAGTCCAGCAGGAGGGGACAGCGACTGTGAGGGGAAACTCCTGTGCGAGGAGACACGGACAGCAGCCCTCCAGCCTCTGCAGGGAGGAAGGTGGACTCGGGAAAGGCCTGGCACGCCTACAGGTCCTTCCACACGAAGTGGACACAGCCCTGCGTGGTGCGCGCTGAGCTGGCTCACAGGCCCGCTGGCACGTGGCTCTCTGCCCTTTGCCGGGCTCCCTGCTACCGCCACAGCGGCCTTCCAGTTTGGACTGGAGAGGTCGCGGGTTTTCCTGCGCACGACCTGGGATGCAGGCTGGTGTGGACGCTGGCCAGGATGTCAGAGACCAGGTCTCCGCCAGAGCTGGGACGCTAACTGGCCACGTCAGCATGAAAACGGGGCTTCACTTCCTGGAGCCTCAATTTCCTTGTTCGATTCAAGGGACAGCAGCAGCTCTGCCCTCTCAGGGTAACTGGAAAGGTCAAACACGTCGAAACATTCTGCACCCCTAAGCACCACCCAAAGGTGAACTATTGCAAACGGAGTGACCTTTGACTAAACTGTCACCTCTCTTGGGCCTGGGTTTCCTGAGTAGTAAAATGGGACACGCTCCTGCCTCACTGTGCTGTTAACAGTGATTAAATATAATCACTACATGAAGGCTTAAAACAGCGCCTGGCAAATAAAAAGGATCTACGTTCATGATTATTTTTCTTGTTGGAACTGTGACCCCTATGACCCCAATATGTAATTTTAAGTCTGAACAGCAGGATTCTTGGCAATGAAATTAATTTGTCTTCAAATTAATTCAGCCCTGTACCTAACTGCCTCATTTATGTCCAAGATATCCCACGTGTGAAAGCTCTAGTTCACGCCGGGCCAGTCAGCACAGAGAAGATCAGCTCTCATCTCCAGGCTGGTCCGCTAGCTCCTCTGTGCTCCGTGGCCTCGGCAAGGACTCTGATACCACTCGCTCTTCCAGACTCATACTCGGGGAGCAGCGAGGAAAAGAGGCCTCAGACACCCTCTGCTGAACCCTCAGCGGGCATTCAGCCTGGCAGCCACTACAAGCTATCCCCTCACCTCCTGGCTTTTTTTCTTACTTTTTGAAATAATACTGTGTATTCCTGGCATTTTCTGTGTGGATGATACATTACTAAGGCAATGTTTTATCTTGTTTCGTTTTGAAAGAAAGAAAGAAAGAAAGGAAGTGAAGTTGCTCAGTTGTGTCTGACTCTTCGCGACCCCATGGACTGTAGCCTACCAGGCTTCTCCGTCCATGGGATTCTCCAGGCAAGAATGCTGGAGTGGGTTACCATTTCCTTCTCCAGGGGATCTCCCCGGCCCAGGGATCGAACCTGGGTCTCCCGCATTGGAGGCAGACGCTTTAACCTCTGAGCCAAAGAAAGGGAGAAAAATGCCATCAGTCTTTAGGGCTTTCAGATGAAAAAGTGAATCAGTGAGTGAAAAGCCAACATGGTTCTGGAAAAAAACAACTTTAAGCCCCTGTTCAGGAATGACTGGCCTCCTTTTCCCACATAAATTTCTGAATATGAAAAAAGACAGGTCCAGAGTACAGTTCTAACAGGAAAAAAGTGAGGAAAATTAAGAAAAGCGGATTTCTCTCAAAGCAGTCATTTTAAAGTGTTATCTGTTTGACGGTTTTATTTCTCAAACACAGCGCAAATTTAGAGCAAACAGAAAGTGTTTCCAGACACCGCTTCCCTGCTTTAATTACCCGTCGTGAACTTGCTACCGGGCCAGCTACTGCAGTTATGGCCACAAAAAGGAGGATTCCCCACAAAGGCCGCGTTTTTTAAACGCAGAAGAAATCAACTCCAAAGGCAGAATGAAGGAAAGCGCTGATCTGAAGGGACAGGGAGAGGCTGAGACTGCAGCCACTGCAGAGCAGCAACCCTCCCGCAGAAGCCGCCGTCCAACCACCCCCGCGGGCAGGACACCCCTCACGAACCGTGACACTGAGAACAACGCTGGTCTTGAGAAAATCAAGAACTGAGAGTGGGGTTCCGATGTGCCAAGAAATAGCCACTTGGCCGATGGCCCAGATGCAATCTGGACAGAATGGAAATAACAAGTCCTGCTGAATGACTGAGAGGGGTTGGAGCCCTGGGGAATGCGCTCTCATCACCAACCACATCACTTCCATCTTTATTTCAAGGCAAAGCCCACAATAGGAAAATTTACAACGGACGCAAAACTGGCTAAACTAGGGAGCTGATCACTGTTGTTGTCCACAGGAGTGTTAAGACTGATTCGGGGAAAGGGAACAGTGGCCATTAAAGCCTCGTCATCTGGGACCATCAGAACCTCCAGGTGAAGACAAGTAAGAGTGCTCCTCCTGCGGGAACATCCCCTCTCCCAGACTCTGGAAGAGCCAACCAGGCGGCCCTACTGTCTGGACAGCTGCTCTTTTGCATTTGTGTCTGCAGGTAAGGGACAGTGTTGAATCGACACCATTCACTAAACCTACGTTGGTTGCTATTTGTATTATATAAGGTGTTGTTATTTTCTTGGAGCTAAAATTTTCCCAAATAAAATACTCAACAGCTGCAATCTTTCAAACTCTCTGTGAGGAGATTTTGTTAGAGAAAAGAACTCACAGTATCAAAAAATCTGGAAAACCTAGGAGCAGAGTATAGTTTCCCCGAGCAGGGTTTATATCATTGCTAGTTGCTTGTACAAAACATCACTTCAAGAAGCAGTCCACCAGGACTTCCCTGGAGGTCCAGGGGTTAAGACTGTGCACTTCCCCTGCAGGGAACACAGTGTCGACCCCTGGTCAGAGAACCAAGATCCCACACCACATGCCAAGTGGAGTGGCCAAAACATGAGAAGACAAGACAACAGCACGTCAAGGGCAAACTATGCCTGTAAAATTTACCTTCAGGTGGCTTCAGGAGGCCACCTCTAAATGATGACGGGATGTACCATAAGGCTGGCATTCCTTCTCGAAAACTGCAATCAACACTAACATCAGTGGCACAGAATCAATGCTCACACAATGAATTAACCACCACTTAAATGCAGAGGACATCGCAGAATTACACCATAAATACAAGAAGCAGTTTTTAAAACTAATTTAATCATTTACCGTTCATTTGGTAAACTGGTTTTGTTGTATTTTTGTCTACTGAATTATCCGCTGAAGATATTCTTACTGCCATGAATCCTCTGTAAGTATACATCAAAACTCACTATAAGAAAAATAACTCATTATATATTTATACCTTCCTTGATCCTCTCAATTGGCGTATTTGTGTATTTATTTATTTAATTTAGTTTTTAAAACAAGTAAGGTAGCTAAGGCTGAGCGCATAGATAAATATATATACGTGGCCTGGGACTTTCTCAGCATCCTTTCTCTACAAAAGCTGGGCCCTGATAGCATTTGCAGCTCCTGGGCTATCACCAGGAGGAAACTAGAGCCAACTTCTCTTCTTCTTCTTTTTTCAATTAATAAAAGCTGCTGTTTGAAATTATTTGATCTATTGTATGGTGTTCTTTTACCTTCAGAACAAGTGGAAAATGAGGTATTAAGAAGCAGGTGGGGTAGGAGATCAAATACTTAAAAACTTTTTTTTCAACTGCTGAGTTATTAAAGCATTTTGTAATTAGCCCAATAATATCAAATGATTTGAGGCAAATTAAGCGATTAAAATACCAGCCCCATACTTAAGGGACTAAAAAAAAGCTGGAGGAAGATTTATCCCAAATTTACAAAATGTTCACTCTGGTAAAACCAATAAAGGGGCAACACGGGAGGATTCTGGGAAGACGGTGGTGTCAGCGGCAGATCTCCCCAAGTCCCTGCAGAAAAACACAGAGCACTCAGATGACAAAACAAAACACAGGGACCACATTTACAGAAAATGAGGCGACGACCCAGATGCAAGCGGGTGGAGGAAAATCAACAACAGCCACACGACCCGTGTGCTGTCGGCCTGTGTGTGAAAAACTCATGGGGCAGCAACGGGGGCCCCACAGACCTGAGCAGAGCAGGCCGTTACGAGACCACAACGGAAACGGGAGGGGCTCTGCCTTCCCCAACAGTGGACGAGAACAGGGGCCTAAAACAGCAAAGGTCTGAAGGGGCTGAGAAAGCTAGACCCCAGTATTCTAGAAGCCAGCCAGAGAGGACTCCCTTCTGAGACAGGCCCACACTGAGAGGCAATTCCAAGAAATGGAAGCAAAGCTGGGCAGGACCGAAGTAAGATGGACAAAGGAATCAGAAAGGTCAAATTAAAAGCAGGTCAGGAAATACACAGCAAGCCATGGTGTTCCCCAGCACTACCTGAAAACGACAGAAGAGGGCGCTCTGCAAAGTTTGAATAGCTTTATAAAGCAAGCCAGCTTTCAAAAGCTTTGGAAAAACTAAATTCACATAAAAATAAGAGAGAGCAAAAATAAATAAATAAATAAATAAGTAAAGGCCCCGAAACTACGAGAAAAAAAGAGAACAGGGTACAGAATAGCACCTCGACAGACAGTGCAGAACACTGACAAGCTCCGCGCCCAGACGATTTAAATCCTATCACACACGCTTCAAAAGGCGTTATTAAGAGAACAAGACAGGAAACGTCCTAAGTCTGAACTTGAAAAATTCAAGAACAAGGTGGTGGAAATCAAGAAAAAATTAGATCTCAAAGTAAAAGTACTTTAGAAACAAAGGCTAACAAAGAAACTAAGAGCAAACAGACACAAATAACCACCCCAAAGAAAAAAAAGGTAAAAAGCAGAAAAATTGTAGCCTACAAGAAATGAGTAAGAGGGATGCCTCTGGTACGCCCATGCAGGGGGCCAAGGCCCGCAGACCCCAGTGTGGCTGAAGTCTGCAGGTCCCGCCATGTGTGCGCACCCGAGGGGCTCCTGAGCCACCCGCTGCCCCCAGGTCCAGTGACCCTGGGATGGAACCCTCGGAGGATCCGAACCTCTCCACTCCTCTTGCAGGTATCCGGGTTCCTGACCACGCCTTTCAGGCCCGACTCAGCCCAGGCATTTGGGGGACCATTTGCTTTCACCAGCGCCAACCTCAGCCCTCAGGCCAGCTCTCTGAATGTTGAGGAATTCCAAGACCTCTGGCCTTGTCTGTCCCTGGTGATTGACTGGGGACCAACTGGGGACAACCAGAGCCCTGAGGTTGACCAGGCTCAACTGTGGTCGATTTGCCTGTGCATGGAAAGTCTGGCATCCTTTGCCTGGTTGTGCCCTGGGGAGTATTGGGCCATCCTCCAGCAGTATGGGCTGCTCCCCTCACATGGATCCTGCCTGTGAAACTCTGGGGACGGAGGCCTGGGGACTGCTGCTGGACACTGTTGTGTCCGACTGCTGGTGGCTGGCAAGGGCTCTTTGCAGAGGCTGCTGGGGCTACAGTGTTACTGGTCTGACCTTTTAAGGCAAAGTTTCTTTCTGAACACAATGGATAGACTAGGCCTCTGAAGCTGCTGGTTAAGCCTCACACCTGGTTGGGGAGGGGATATTTATTTATCTGTAATTTCATATATCAGTCACAAGCTGAAGAGAGGTTTTATGAACATTCCTAGGATGGCCTTGTTCTCATAAGTTTCTTCTTGTTTTGATTTCTGAAAAATAAATAACAGATTCGGAATCTAATGAGAGCCTCTTCTCTGGTGGACAGTGGCATTTCAGGTCCAAATCAGCTAACACCATCAGTTGGTGCTTTTTAAAAAGTCTCAAATGACCAAAGGCATGAGTCTGTGCTCCTCAAGCTGGGGCGAAGTTAGGATATAAACTGTAGGCCCAAACACTGCTTCCACTGAACCAGGGGCTGGTTCTGTGCTGTAACTGCCTGGTGGAGAGTCATCATTATGTTTTAATGGCGGGAAGTAATAAGCTCTTGGTGGGGCAGGGGCGTGGTGTGTTTGGGTCCAAATGAAAGAATAGTGAAAAATAAACCTCTACTGTCTTTTTCAGCCTTTTCTTCTAATTTATTCATAATATAAATTATAATGAATTATACCTACAACACCTTTATTTAAATCCAATGTCTACTCAGCAGCGTTTCTCTTTATCCAAATGTATATACCAAGTGTTAAACATAATTACTGTTGGGCATTTGAACTTTGTGTTTTCTTTAATAGACAGGAGTGCTATTAAACATCTTTGTAAATGCTAAAAAAAGAAGAAGAAGGAAGGTTTGGAGAGAAACTGATAAATATCAAAGCTAGATAGATAATATCAAACATCAAAGAAAGACGATAAAGCACTTGGGTAACAGGAGTCCCTGAAGGAAAAAACCAAAGCAAAAGAACAAATTTTGAAGACTTCTAAGTCAAGAAAACTTTCCTGGAGGAAAGAAAAAAAAAAAAAAAAGAAGAAGACCTGAAGCTACACTGAAAGAGCACATCACATACTCAGAAACACCAACTCAGAATAACCAAAAATAGTCTAGCAAAATTTACTACATTTTAAGAAAAAAAACAAAAACCTTATGAACATCTAGGCAAAAAGAACATACTCTGTAAGGAAAAGAAAATTACACCATCATCTGGTTTTTTATAGCAACACTTTATGCCCAAATGAGATATTTAAATACTCAAGGAAATGCTGCGAGCGAGGATTTTATATCCAGAAAAATTTACCTTCAAGTATAAAGGTCAGAAAACAAAGATCATGGCATCTGGTCCCATCACTTCATGGGAAATAGATGGGGAAACAGTGGAAACAGTGTCAGACTTTATTTTTGGGGGCTCCAAAATCACTGCAGATGGTGACTGCAGCCATGAAATTAAAAGACACTTACTCCTTGGAAGGAAGGTTATGACCATCCTAGATAGCATATTCAAAAGCAGAGACATTACTTTGCCAACAAAGGTCCTATTAGTCAAGGCTACGGTTTTTTTCAGTGGTCATGTATGGATGTGAGAGTTGGACTGTGAAGAAAGCTGAGCGCCAAAGAATTGATGCTTTTGAACTGTGGTGTTAGAGAAGACTCTTGAGAGTCCCTTGGACTGCAGGGAGATCCAACCAGTCCATCCTAAAGGAGATCAGTCTTGGGTGTTCATTGGAAAGACTGATGCTAAAGCTGAAACTCCAAAATTTTGGCCACCTCATGAGAAGAGATGACGCACTAGAAAAGACCCTGATGCTGGGAGGGATTGGGGGCAGGAGGAGAAGGGGACAATGGAGGATGAGATGGCTGAATGGCATCACTGACTTGATGGACGTGAGTTTGCGTGAACTCCGGGAGTTGGTGATGGACAGGGAGGCCTGGCGTGCTGCGATTCATGGGGTCGCAGAGAGTCAGACACGACTGAGCGACTGAACTGAACTGATAAAGGTCACAACAAGCCGCCGTCAATATAGAAGAGCTTAGAGCACGTGTTCCCACGAGCCTTTCCTAGTTGATTCCGTCCCTTGGAACTACTCTTCAGTGTGGATCCAGCCCATCCCAGCAGGGAGCCCTCTCAGGTTGGTTTCCAGAGAACTGGGGTCTACAATCTACCAGAGGAGGAGTGTCAGATGATCCAAATGACTTTTTTTTTAACTGCTTTCAGCAATCATGACAGTGGTGATACTATTGGTATTTTTAGTGTGAGACTACTGTGTGTATACCGTGAAACAGCAAATGAGATAGATTAGAATATTTTAATTCATCTTGACTCCCTGAAAACCAGGATTCTGGGTATGAAAGAAAGGAGACAGAGATGTATTATTAAAGAAGTCAGATAAAAACTCTATAGTCCTGACTTTGAACTAGCAAGATTAAAACTAAGTCACAAGGTATCATATCTTTAAATATATATGTATATTCTGAACAAATTTACCACACGGTCTTATAAACAATGATCACCACAGTAACAATGAGCATCCCTAAGCACCCAGACGGTGACCAAGAAATTCTATTTTCCATTCAAAGAAACCAGAGCTTCTGAGAGAAAGGCCGATTCGAGGTGTGGGGCTAGAGATGTCCAGGATGGGCCTTGGACACTTCGACACACCAAAGAGTAAGGAAGCAATAGAAACAAGCAGGGTCATGTCAGAAGGACTCGGGAACTACAGACAGGTTCCTATTAGCAAAGACTGAATGAGCTGAGCTTTGAAAGAAGAACTGTAATGGATCAAAAACTGTGAAATAAGTTCAAATCCATAAGTTCCATATGAAATGAAAGGGGAAGAAAACCTCCAAAGGAAAAACTAATTGGTCACCTTCTGAGGAAGACCGAGAACCAATTCATTATCTTGAAAACTTGGTAAATAAAAGGAAAGAATCAAATGTTTACCCTGCTTTCCTGTATGAACTATATACTCCTGGGTAACTAAATAGAGAAGAGGGAGGACTAGCTTACAACTTTTACCAGCTGAAAACTGAAAACAACTGATATCCAGTAACTGTGCAAATTTAAAAAAAGAGAAAAAAAAAAACCAAAAAACAAAAAAACAGGCATCTTGAGACCTCATGCCTTGAAGGAAACCAGAGCTGGAGCTCTAGGCTTGTCAAAGGGTTGGAATCTAAATCTAATCACACTCCAGGATGCAGCTGCCAACTCACAGGGAATCTGAAGGACAGAGAAGCAGGTTGAACTGGACCATGAGGGCGCAATCAGCAGAATCTAGACTGCTGGAAGCTTCAGGTCGAAGGTCAGGCATCTCCAACAAGGAAAGGATGGAGGAGCTCCTCCTGTAGACTAGGAAAGACTTAAAAGACCTATCAAGCTCTTAAAACTTGGAAGACTGAGCTCTACCATCATCCAGAGATACACATTTACATGATTAAAACCACAAAGACAGGCAAGGAGGTGAATTTACTGGTTACTTGTGGAGGGAGGG
Source organism: Ovis canadensis (assembly GCF_042477335.2). Taxonomy (NCBI): domain Eukaryota; kingdom Metazoa; phylum Chordata; class Mammalia; order Artiodactyla; family Bovidae; genus Ovis; species Ovis canadensis. The sequence goes on along the minus strand of NC_091261.1, from coordinate 74,767,860 downwards.
GTGGCTCAGGACTGGGGGGTGCATAGGAAGAGTCTGAGAGGGCTGGGAGAATCCCACTTCTTGACCTGGGTGGTGGTCACAGGATGTTCACTGTCATAAATCTCTCAATTCACTTTTTCACTTAACTGTTTAGCATGTTTTATAACACAAAGGTGGTTTGTTTGTTTGTTTTTTAAAGGGTAACATGACCAATAATGCTGGAGATGAGGAGAGATGGGTCAAACACCCTTCTCTAAGAAAGGTTAAGATTTCTTAGATTAAGATTTGGCATTGGGTCGGAACACTGTTTCTCTCCGTTAGCAAAATGTATCTGCAGCCATTCAAATGATCAGTTTAGCAAGGCATGTTAAATGGAACAATTCCTTTTAATAGCAGCATATTTCTTTAATATGCTTTGGCTGCCAAAATCATGAGATCACAGGAGGAGTTATCCTCAGCCAAAAGTCCATGAGAAAAATTGGTAAATGTTTAAATGGCACAGTTCAGGAATTAATTTGTGTTTATGTCAAATAATTATAATTAACAAAGCCTTCCAAACAATGTTTCTAGGTCTGGTTCAGTGCACAGAAACCCAAGAGGGAGCTACCCGAGCACGGTTCTTGCAGCTCTCCACTGCCAAGTGAGAGGCTGCCTTAGGGAAGACCTGCTCCCATCCAGACCTGACTTCAGGACTCCCCTTCCGCACTCAGGCTCAACCTTTCCAGCAGATGTTGGGATAGGGTTAAAAACGCATCCAAACCCATAATTACATTTGAAGGCTAAGAAGAACATAATCAAGAACAAGAAGCTTCACTTTCAAAAATACTCCTTCCTTCCACCAAAGCCTGGTTTCACACATAACCTACTTTCAGAACCTAGGGCACATAAAGAACTTACTTTAAAAATCTTTCAAGTTGGATGTTTGCCGAGAAAGGACTTTCTTAATCAGGGTCCACAAACATTAGCTTGGAAATAAGCACTTGCAAAAAACTCATTACTATCTCTCAGTATCTGTTTCATGTCCCATTTATCTGTATGACCTCTGGCATCATATTTCACTGGAATATGCAATTCATGCTAACAATTTTCTCTGCCTTTTTGGTGGGGAGGAAGGTTATGCTGTCCAATGGCATTCATGGAAATATTTGAAAGTCACTTTATCTTTTCTAAAATCTTCCCAACCATGCAGATGTGTCAACTGTTAACAAGGAAGAACACAACACACACACACACTCTCTCTCTCCTGCAAAAGGAGAAAAAAAAGACAACAGAGTACAACTCCATGATATAAGGGCTTGTAAAATGGTTTACCAAAGTTAAACTTTGATGTTGCTAAATTCTTACATAATACAATGGACAATCAAAGCTACCACGATTTTCTGCATTCCAAACCTCCTCATTGGCCTGCGTGCCCACCATACCACGGGGACTTACCATAACAGTGCAGTCCTCCGAGCCGCTGGCAATGACCTGGTCGTTGTGTGGGCACCAGTCTATGTCCAGCACTGGTCCTGTGTGGCCACATACTGTGGGGTAGGATTTGTCAATTCGACCAGTCTGAAAGGAGAGAGAAACATACCTATTAGGTATCATCAAGGCCACAGAGTCTGTGTGTTTTCTCAGATCCATTTCTCCTTTATTACCTCTACCCTGAACTCTCAGCACTCTACCAATGATCACGGTCATTCAGATCAGCCAACGTCAACCAATAAGAACTGTCAACTTGCATTTCTAGAAATAGTTACTACTGCTGCTGCTGCTGCTACTAAGTCACTTCAGTTGTGTCTGACTCTGTGCAACCCCACGGACAGCAGCCCACCAGGCTCCCCCGTCCCTGGGATTCTCCAGGCAAGAACACTGCAGTGGGTTGCCATTTCCTTTTCCAATGCATGAAAGTGAAAAGTGAAAGTGAAGTCGCTCAGTCGTGTCTGACTCTTCGCGACCCCATGGACTGCAGCCTTCCAGGCTCCTCCGTCCACGGGATTTTCCAGCAAGAGTACTGGAGTGGGGTGCCATTGCCTTCTCCAAGTTACTACTGAGGACGCTCTATCAAACAAAGGAGCTACATTTCCAGAACCAGAGATTTAATTAATCAATGGCATAAAGAGACACAGCAAAAAAGAAAAACTTTTTACCAAAACACAATTCTAACAAATAGCTGAGCTGTAAATTATAGGTGTTTCTACTGTTTAGAAAAAAAAAACCTAGTATTACTCAAAGCGTAAAATATAACCTTTAATATAATAAGCTAATACCCTTGAATATATACAAATTAACAGCTCTGGAAGTGGATGGCACTGTGAGCAAGCAAGTGACGGTAATACAAAGAAAAGCTTTCACCAGTGCTCAGGGGCTGAAGGACATAGGATGTGCCAAGGTCTCTGCTGTCTTCAATCAACAGAAATGCCAGCTGGGCCTCCTAATTTACCACTGTAGCACTCAGGCACTACCCAGATCCACATCTCATTAAGAACACAACTTTTAAGATTGGTCATAGCAACCATCACAATGTGCTCATGTTACACACTTGAACCTAACAAGCCAATGTGGCTTATTGGACCAATCCTGTGTTAACCAAGACAAATGCTCTTACAACAACAGGTATATAAAAGCTAGCTCCTTTTTAAAAGGTTAGTGCCAGTCCTTTCTGAGGTCCTTCTACATGTGCTAAACACAGGTGGACAGAAAGGGATCACCACAGTGTAAACCAACCTCTCCTGTTATGGCCAAGTGTCACAACACAGGAGCAGGCTTTTTGGAAAATGTTTAAGATCAGTAAATTTGGATTTCTTCACTGACTACGGAAATCTCCAGGGAAGCAGTGTACTAAAGCAGAGATCACAGGCTCAGAGTCAGAGAGGGATGGGTTCAAACCCAGGCTCTCTTGGTTAAATAGCATATGATCTCAGACAAGTAATTTCTCTAAGCTTCAGCTCATCACCTGTGAAATGAGTAATAATAATACTTACCTAGGAGGAGTACCATGAAGAGGAAATGAGAAATGAGGTAAATCATAGCCCAGCATTACAATGATCTATATAACATCTGTAAAAAAATTATAGTACTGGAATACAGTGAACACTCAATGAAAAACTGACACTTAGTACTAGTTTTTCCTGCATAACTTATTAACTTACTCCATCATTGAGAGTTACAAATGTGTTATCTGTGCAATTTGGGCCAGACACTGAGCTGAGTGTTGGAGACAGAGGTAAGCAGGGAGGCCTGGCCTGGCCGAGCGTGGAGTCCATCTAGAGCTCTAGTTACAGCGCAGCACGAGATGCGCGGCAGCAGGAGGCCCGGCGGCAGGAGGCCCGGCGGCAGGGACGCAGGAGGGTGCTCAACCAGAGGTGTCGGCTTAGTCTCTGGGAGGGTTTTCTGCTGAGAAAGCTGAGTTCTCAGCTGAGGGGTGAAGATGGACCAGCCTACAGACCTGAAGCCTGGGTTTTTTCACACACTGCCCCTTTCTCTTGCAAAACTAATTCAACCCAGAGTGTGGGTGTCCCGAATCAGTATTATAGAGAACCTGGGTCATATATGAGAAGCCATGTGGGTCACTGACGGGCCACAGAGCAGCAAAAGTCAGGGACCAGGTGCCAGGGCTGGGGTGTGGCACTGCCTTTTTCTCCCAGAGGCCCTGGCCAAGCCTCAGTTCCTCACCTGTAAAACGAGAACCCTAGAGTTCTTTCTCCCAGAACTGACGTGAGAACTGACTGACACAATCAAGGGAAAGCACGCGGTACTGTCCCAGCAATGTTGCCCGAATTCAACTGCTGGAAGCCACTCTTACCAACATCCCTGACCATACCCTTCCATAAAGAAGGAACTGTCACCAAGCACCTCAGCCAGGAGTTTTCAACCTGACTCTCCCTGTGAGTACTCCTCCCCGGAGCTCCTGCCCCAGGTAACAGTCTACTGCTCAAGGTGCTGGCGGTGAACTCACTCGTGTTTGTTTCCTAATATTATTGTCGTTATATTATGCACTATTATCATTATTTAATCTATACAGTAGTTACTCTCTTGAATGTGTGACATTTTGTAATTTAAAACATTCTGAGACATGAGCCCCACAGTGGGATCGGATACACACTGCAGCAGGCGTTGCAGAAGGAGGGGATGCAGGCAAGGCAAGACCTGAGGAGATGCACGCGGAGGATTTTTCCGGTTTAACTGAAGGTGAAGTCTTCAGATTGAAGAGGCACAAGTCCCAAGGAGAACAACTAAAAACAAATCCACATTTATTCACATCCTAGTGCAATTCCAAAACACCGAAAACAAAGACAAAATCTCAAACAAAAGCAGCCAGAGAGAAAAGACAAATTACTTGGAGAGAGCGTGACTAGGTCAACTGTGGGCAGACTTCTCAAAAGCAAGTACAGAAACAAAGATGTGGGGAAAATATCTTGGAAATGCTAAGAAAAACAACCACCTGTGCATTCTATACCCAGATAAACTGTCATTCAAAAGTGATGGATGGCCAAAAAAATGGGACATTTTAAACAAAAAGATACTGAAAACTTAGCATTTAAAGACTCTTATGCAAAGAATTAAGTTCTTGGACTTATTTCAAAGATAATTTCAAAGAATTAAGTTCAAGGGCTTATTTCAGGAAATAAAAGTTAACCAAAAGAAAGAGCTGGGATCCCAAACCAAGCAGTGAGCAAAAAAACTGGTCAATGTGATCAGTGTAAATGAGCACTGACTGTACAGAACAGCAGTAATTATGAGCAGCTGCACTAGAGGTAAGACAAGGCACATATCAACATTGTTTCCAAACACACATTAAGTATTTATTTTTAACATAACCAATTAGGATACCACAAAGTAAATCTCAAAAAATACACAGGAATCAATATCCTAAAGTGCATGTTCTGAGTACAATGCAATACAATTAAAAATTAACAGAAAAATATAAACCAAAAATCTCCAATGCATCTGAATTACTCAATAATTCACATAGAAAATCAAAACTGGCCAATAGCCAATAGAAAAAGGTTAAAAAAAGAAAAGTGAAAGTGTAAGAAAAAGGTTAAAACTGGTCAGTAAATACATGCCATATCAAAACTTGTGGAATATAGCTAAAACAAACCTTAAAATTCCAGAAAAAATAAGCCATCTCCTAGCAAATATGTGATGTATCAAAAGTTTTTCAATAAACAGGAAACCTAGACAGACCCAGAACCCTAAAAGAACCAGCACTGTAAATTCCACATATCACTGCCCACTCAAAACCAATCAGTCAGTAAACTCCAAACGTAACAGACCTGGATGGCTGTACAGATGAGTTTTATCCAACCAACATTCCCAGAGAACAGAAAATCAAGGCACACTGCTGAACCCATAACCTAAGGAATGTACCACCTGACATGAAGGAAACCTACAGGACATAAATATTGATGCAAATATCCCTCAAAATGGGGGAAAAATGTAAACTAAATTCAGCAGTGTAGGTTGTTCACAAAAAACATAAGTAAAAAGATATGTTGCAGAATGGGAGATTTAATATTTACATCATTATTTGTACACTATTATATGCATGTATACATAAAATGTGTATCTGACAAAATCAACAACACTTTAATAGAATAAGGGGCAAATGACAGGAACAAGGATCCACAGGGAAGGAAGCCTGAAAAGCCAACAGATGTATGGAAAGCACTCCATTTCACTGGTAATCAGGGGACTGCAAATTAAAATAAGGTAACAAAGCCCAGGCCCAGACGGCTTCACAGGTGAATTCTACCAAAAATTTAGAGAAGAGCTAACACCTATCCTACTCAAACTCTTCCAGAAAATTGCAGAGGAAGGTAAACTTCCAAACTCATTCTACGAGGCCACCATCAACCTAATACCAAAACCAGACAAAGATGCCACAAAAAAAGAAAACTACAGGCCAATATCACTGATGAACATAGATGCAAAAATCCTTAACAAAATTCTAGCAATCAGAATCCAACAACACATTAAAAAGATCAAACACCATGACCAAGTGGGCTTTATCCCAGGGATGCACGGATTCTTCAATATCTGCATATCAGTCAATGTAATTCACCACACTAACAAATTGAAAAATAAAAGCCATATGATTATCTCAATAGATGCAGGGAAAGCCTTTGACAAAATTCAACATCCATTTATGATAAAAACTCTCCAGAAAGCAGGAATAGAAGGAACATACCTCAACATAATAAAAGCTATATATGACAAACCCACAGCAAACATTATCCTCAATGGTGAAAAATTGAAAGCATTTCCCTTAAAGTCAGGAACAAGACAAGAGTGCCCACTTTCACAACTACTATTCAACATAGTTCTGGAAGTTTTGGCCACAGCAATCAGAGCAGAAAAAGAAATAAAAGGAATCCAAATTGGAAAAGAAGAAGTAAAACTCTCACTGTTTGCAGACGACATGATCATCTACATAGAAAACCCTAAAGACTCCACCAGAAAATTACTAGAGCTAATCAATGAATATAGTAAAGTTGCAGGATATAAAAATCAACACACAGAAATCCCTTGCATTCTTATACACTAATAATGAGAAAGTAGAAAAAGAAATTAAGGAAACAATTCCATTCACCATTGCAACGAAAAGAATAAAATACTTAGGAATATATCTACCTAAAGAAACTAAAGATCTATATATAGAAAACTATAAAACACTGATGAAAGAAATCAAAGATGACATAATAGATGGAGAAATATACCATGGTCATGGATCGGAAGAATCAATATAGTGAAAATGAGTATACTACCCAAAGCAATCTACAGATTCAATGCAATCCCTATCAAGCTACCAGCGATATTTTTCACAGAGCTAGAGCAAATAATTTCACGATTTGTATGGAAATACAAAAAACCTCGAAGAGCCAAAGCAATCTTGAGAAAGAAGAATGGAACTGGAGGAATCAACCTGCCTGACTTCAGGCTCTACTACAAAGCCACAGTCATCAAAACAGTATGGTACTAGCACAAAGACAGAAATATAGATCAATGGAACAAAACAGAAAGCCCAGAGATAAATCCACACACCTATGGACACCGTATCTTCGACAAAGGAGGCAAGAATATACAATGGATTAAAGACAACCTCTTTAACAAGTGGTGCTGGGAAAACTGGTCAACCACTTGTAAAAAAAATGAAACTAGAACACTTTCTAACACCATTCACAAAAAATAAACTCAAAATGGATTAAAGATCTAAACGTAAGACCAGAAACTATAAAACTCCTAGAGGAGAACACAGGCAAAACACTCTCAGACATAAGTCACAGCAGGATCCTCTATGATCCACCTCCCAGAATACTGGAAATAAAAGCAAAAATAAACAAACGGGACCTAATTAAAATTAAAAGCTTCTGCATAACAAAGGAAACTATAAGCAAGGTGAAAAGACAGCCTTCGGAATGGGAGAAAATAATAGCAAATGAAGCAACTGACAAACAACTAATCTCAAAAATATACGAACAACTTATGCAGCTCAATTCCAGAAAAATAAATGACCCAATCAAAAAATGGGCCAAAGAACTAAACAGATATCTCTCCAAAGAAGACATACGGATGGCTAACAAACACATGAAAAGATGCTCAACATCACTCATTATCAGAGAAATGCAAATCAAGACCACAATGAGGTACCATTTCACACCAGTCAGAATGGCTGCGATCCAAAAGTCTACAAGCAATAAATGCTGGAGAGGGTGTGGAGAAAAGGGAATCCTCTTACACTGTTGGTGGGAATGCAAACTAGTACAGCCACTATCGAGAACAGTGTGGAGATTCCTTAGAAAACCGGAAACAGAACTGCCTTATGACCCAGCAATCCCACTGCTGGGCATACACACTGAGGAAACCAGAATTAAAAGAGACACGTGTACCCCAATGTTCATCGCAGCACTGTTTATAATAGCCAGGACATGGAAGCAACCTAGATGTCCATCAGCAGACGAATGGATAAGAAAGCTGTGGTACATATACACAATGGAGTATTACTCAGCCATTAAAAAGAATACATTTGAATCAGTTCTAATGAGGTGGATGAAACTGGAGCCGATTATACAGAGTGAAGTAAGCCAGAAAGAAAAACACCAATACAGTATACTAACACATATTTATGGAATTTAGAAAGATGGTAATGATAACCCTGTATGCAAGACAGCAAAGAGACACAGATGTATAGAACAGACTTTTGGACTCTGTGGGAAAGGGAGAAGGTGGGATGATTTGGGAGAATGGCATTGAAACATGTATACTATCATGTAAGAAATTAATCACCAGTCTAGGTTCGATACAGGATACAGGATGCTTGGGGCTGGTGCACTGGGATGACCCAGAGAGATGATACGGGGAGGGTGGTGGGAGGGGGGTTCAGGATTGGGAATTCAGGTACACGTGGCGGATTCATGTCAATGTATGGCAAAACCAATACAGTATTATAAGTAAAAAAAATAAAGTTTAAGTCACCTAGTAGAGTGATTGATATGTAGTGAATCACCATTAAATAAAATGGATAATATTAAAATAAAATGAAATAAGGTAATAATATTTGACCCCTATTAAAACTGGCAAGAATTTAGAAGTCTAAATATAAGTGCTAGCAAAGACGTTGGGAAAGGGGAGCTCATAAACCTGCACCCAGGAGAGTACCCTGCTGCGATTCCTTTGAGAGCAGCCTGGAAACAGCTGGAGTGGAAGATGCCCAGCCCTCAGCAGTACCACTTCTACATGGTCTGTCCCATATTTCGCACAAGAAGGGTATTCATGGCGGCACTGTTGGAAATAGTGAAAAAAGCAGAAGCAATTTAACTGTCCTTTGGTATAAGAATAAGTAAGCATCACTTACATAAAAGTTTAACATATAGAAAATAATAGTCTGTGTTATAGGTATATGTACATGGCAACCCACTCCAGTGTTCTTGCCTGGAGAATCCCAGGGACGGGGGAGCCTGGTGGGCTGCCGTCTATGGGGTCGCAGAGAGTCAGACACGACTGAAGCGACGCAGCAGCGGCAGAAGCAGTACATGTAATAAAAGTACAAACTTATGATACACAGCAACTTCGAGAAGATGATTCCTCTGGGGAAGAAAAAAAGATGAAAAGCGGAATGGTGTTTTAGCTACATCTGTTATGCTTTACTGTTTTTCAAAAACAGAGATGAAACAAACATGGCAAAATTTTAACATCTGTTTAATCTCGTGGGTGAGCACAGGAGTGTTCTATTATGTATGACTTGTTTCCTAGTTTTAAAAATAATTAAAATATAATAAAGTTGAGAAACATACTAATGCATTGCTATTAATTTACATTTTAAAAAAATGTTTAACTTTAGAAAATTTTTCTACCTGAATTGTTTTATTTGATCTCAGGGTCTCTGCATTCGGGGGCTCTCCCTAGCAAACCACTTGTGGCATTCTTAATGGTAGAGGACAGTCACTAAGCTCTCAAAAGCTAAGGACACCAAATATTTTTTTTCAATCTGGGCTAAGAAGAGCTTTTTCTTAGGTATACAGCAATCTTGAGGGGAATCTGGGAGTACATTAACGCTGTGCCGTGCGTGCTCAATTGCTCAGTCCTATCCAACTCTTTGCAACCCCATGAACTGTAGCCTACCAGGCTCCTCTGTCCATGGGGATTCTCCAGGCAAGAATACTAGAGTGGGCTGCCATGCCCTCCTCCAGGGGATCTTCCTGATCCAGGCACTGAACCCAGATCTCCTACATTGCAGGCTAACTCTTTACTGGCTGAGCCACCAGGAAACTAATTGTTCTTATATACTCAGAAGCTTACTAAATGACTTTTCTTTTTTAGGTTAAAATTACATAATCCTGGCCAAAAGTTAATAAGGTACCTGAGAATAGTAAGAAGTAAGAAGCATTTCTGCATTCTCAACTCAGCTCCAACAAATCTACAGCATAAAAGTACTAACGGACCCAACATTTTCACAGGGACTTGGATGTCACTTAAAGGACAAGTGCCACTTATTTCCCTCCTTTCTATTAAAAAAAAAAATCAGTAATAAAAATCACTAGTGCTTTCAGAAGACTTACATTCCATGCTAAGAACTGTATGAAGATCTTTTATCTGCATTATCACAACTACCTGCATGATACAGCAACTCTATTATTCCCATTTTCTAGATAAAAAAATAGCAACAGAGAAAGCCAAGAAGCACAGATCGAAAATATCACTGACAGTCCTACAAGGTTTCTACAGGGAAAGACAATTTCCACTTTGCCATGAGGTTGTGAAAAAGGCATGAGAGTAAAGTGGAAATTATTGGGAGCTGGTCATCAGAAACCCAAAGTTAATCAAAGATGATACCCTGCAAACAGCTGCTTCCTCTGGTTATAACATCGCTCTAAATCCTTATAACAAATAAAGCAGGGAAAGTCACATCCTTCTGCAGCACGGCAGGAAGGGAATAGACTCAATGTCTGGTAGTGATAGAGGAACACGAGGCTGAACGTGTGAGAAACACTGCTGTTTTCAATGTGCACTGATGGTTTCACACGCAGGATGCTCTCCAAACACAGTCAAGCATCAGCCCTTGATTCCAAGGGCTTGCACATCCAAATAGTTTCTTACCCGCAATAAAATCAAACCCAAAGCACAACAACATATTTCACCCATGAGTATGTATCTTTAAAAGGGCGGAGCTGGGCAATTACAAACTGCTGAGAGCTCAAGTCCCTGGAAACCGAAGGAAACCATACAATAACGGCCTTATATGGTAAAGATGAGGGCATATCATTTAAGAAAGTCCTTCTGCGCCTGGACCTAATGAGAATGCACTTCTCATTCATAATCATGATACATCCTCATTTATCATCCAGTGAATAAACTGAGGAATCCATGTCTAATTCTAGATTGTGAAGGGCCATTCAGAAAGACATGACTACAAGTCATGGTGACAACATGGCTTACCTGCACATCTAAGCAGCAAATTTAAATGAATGCAGAGGATGGAAGGAAGACTGACAAGAACTTAATAACTGCTTTTAAAGTATCGTCTCTGGCTAAACAGTGATTTAAGAACTACTCATCAATTTACCAAGGCTTATATATAGAATAATTTCATTTCCTAACAAATCAGTCCACTGTTTCATTAAGGATGCGTCACCTTAGTTACATCATCTAGAATATTACTACTTTGCTAGCATGGAATTCAAAGCTTAGCTGAGACTAGCCAGTCAGATATAAATTTCTTGCTTTGAATAATTATTTAAATATACTGATTATTTACTAGTTATCCCCATCACACGCCATAGAACAACTTCTACTGTACCTCTCCAGCTAAAACTCCAAGTGATGAGAATTACTAGCAAGTCAACTCAAGTGGAGAAAATGACCAACACCAAGGTTCCCAAAGGCTCTGGCTCAGACCCCACGCCTACACTTGTGGGACGTATCAGTGAAACAGGTCAGAGCACTGGCTTACAGACTATTATTACCTAAAGGACTCAGTGGCCTGCCGGAGACCCAGCAATATGAGCCCGGGGTAAAATGGCTCCCCGAAGTGCGTGTGCGGCTGGCACCAGGGACAGCTGGGACAGCAGTTTCCACGTGGCGGCCCAGGCTGAGGCTGACGGTTCCGACAGGTTCCAGCCAGCACTCCTGGTAGCTGAGAACCACCAGGACACTGGCGCTGTCATTTACTCTGGGTTTGGGAAAAGTCCTCAAATATTTCAAAGTGGCTACAAGCCTCAGCACAGCTCCTGGAGACTGATGCTTCACTAAACCCAGAGTTTGGGAACACTTTCCTCCCATAGGCTTTCTTGTCTCTTTTGGGGGGGTGGTGAACAATCAAAATTTAAGCATTAGTAAATATATCTTTGTAAAACTGCTCTAGGAAGGAATGCAATTTTAAATAAGTTGGCAAAAACATTCCTCCTTAGGCATAGCAAGTTCCACACAACTCTTCAAAATATTTCTAATTGCAAAGGTATTTCCCATTAGCTTGAATAGGAAACCACAACTGCTTCCACTTACATCTAACAGTGTGTCTTACTTATGTGTCATAGAGTGGAGTGTTAGTTGCTCAGTCATGTCCAACTCTTTGCAACCCCACGGTCTGTGGCCTGCCAGGCTCCTCCGTTCGTGGGATTCCCCAGGCAAGAGTACTGGAATGGATCGCCATTCCCTTCTCCAGAGGATCTTCCCGACCTTACCTGTCATATCTCCTTTCAAAAAAGAATCCATGTTTAGGAAGTGCACTCATCACCTTCACTGAAGACACTACCATGCAATCAAAGCACTTCTGATACATACGAAAGTCTTGTCACAGACGCTTCTATAAAGGAGTTCCATTCTGGGAGGTATTTACAAGGAAGCTAATGGTGTATTTTACAGGTGCAGACATTTCACTCTCCCGAAGTCTCAAAATACAACTCTGGAACGCTTCCATAAGACCGCTGCATTAATCATTTAGGATGACTTTCTTCATTTAAGACAGACCACCTGACATGGTAACTGCTTTCAATCCACACATTAGCTTGCTCAATATTAAATTGAAGATGCTACCAAACTGGTGCCAAGGAGGCTCAATCTAATAATTACTGGTTACTTCTAAAAGCGACCTTCGGTAAAAGCCACACAACACTTTACCTGGCAGGCTTATTCTTTCTCACAACCAACATGTTTCTGTAAAGTTTAAAAAACAAAACAAAACTCCCATGGTGTCAAAAAGTGACACATGTTAGTTCCATCATTCAAATCAGATATTCCCTTTTAAGATGCTGAGGGTATTCCACACACTATGTCCTAGTCTACACTCTGGATTCAGTCAGACATGCAAGCTGTTCCGGGTGGGTTCTGCCTGCTTCCTCGGCAGTCTCCCTCAGTCAGTCCAGTACAGGCAGCTCCCACGACTTCCCTCCAAACTTCTCATCTGCAGTCTTCTTATAATTCAGCCATTTTATAATCCATTATGATAATCTGAGTTTATTATCTGGACTGGTTACACCATTCTCAGATGTAAGGCCCAAACAGCTTCCCCCCATACCCTGGCTCAAGGAACAAAGATTTTTCCAAACTGTTCATCCCTACTTTATATTCATACAGGTTTTCATTTTAGGGAAAAAGGCTGATCAAAATCACTTGACGTGTCCAAAGTTCAGTAACTATCATACTGTTGATACATCAGAAGATCTTTTCAGAGGCACGGATCGTCTCTCACCACCAGCCTTGGAATAATTCCCTCAAAGCTCATTCTCTGCAAGGAGAATGGTAAGTCAAACATGTGCTTGGACGCAAATGAAAAGTTTGCAGAGCCTGGGCATAAGGCCTCCATTCACACTGTGCAGAGTTCAAAGGAGTCAAAAAAGGGTAACTACTGAAGTGGGTTTTTCTTCTTTTTTTCAACTTCCTTTTTCTTCGAGCAGTATTATTTATGTGGATATGCGTTCTATGGAAATCTCTTCAGGCCCTGCTCCTCCACAGGAAGCAGCTACAGTGACTGGTGGGGGGGGGGGGGGGCGGGGGGTGGTGCAGGGGAGAGTGGTCCATGGGGCGAGGCTGGGCGCCTAGCAGCTGACTGGGAAGACCAATGCACACCACACAGGGCCTGCAGACAGGCGGTGACCAAGAGTGACAGCTCCTTCATGGCCCAGGAATGGAACATTCTGAGGAGGTTTTACCTTAAGGGAACCAGAAACGCTAACCTTAAGGTGGAGCTGAGAGGAGGGGCTCAGGAAGAGCACACACAGATTGGGTTACCGGGCGCTGGAAAGTAAGCCGGCCATCACAGCCGCCAGGCATGGTGTGGGAGCCCTCACCTGCCTATGAGCAAAAAGGAACAGTCTCTATGGGCACAAGTGAAAATGCCAAGCAAACCATTCTGGCACTGCATGTCCTCTTTAAAAACTGGGTTGAAGAGAGAGGAGACCATTTTAAAAGTCCATGAAGAATCTGGGAGCAGTTACTGTAAAACTATGGCTATTTTATCATCCGAAAGCAGAAAGGTGGAAGAGCTGGCATGTCCTGGCTCAGCCACGCCTAAATATACGACAGCAAACGGAGAGGCCTATCTCTTAACTGCTCGACGTAACAGAAGATTCATAAAGCGAAACTCATCACTGCAGACAGATAATTCCATATGCCACCTCTGGTCTGAGAACAAAGAAAAACTAGGAACCCATGACGAAGCAGAAATGAGTCAAAACACAGTTCAGCTTGAAAGGAAAAGCTGGAGAGCAAAAGAGCCATCAATGTAAGAGCAACTACAGGAAACTAAAACAAAGTATTCAATACCCACTCAGAAAGGACAGGAACTGGTTGCCGAACCCCTGTCCTGAGTGTCATCTCCCTGACCCTGGGGGTTCCTCCCACAGGACCCTCCATGAATGAGGAAAAGCCCCAGAACCACCCCTTCCAATCCCAGCTCTGCACTGGTTTACCCACAGGCCTTAGAGCAGAAACCCACCCTTCCTTGAAGTGGGGATGAAAACCAGAAAAATATCACAGCTCTTTTTTTTCCTTTCTTTCTTTAGGCAAATGCTTTGGGCTGCATGGCCAAGGCAGCTGACATCTTGCAGTGGTTGTAAACAAGCAGGAGCACCAGAGCAGAGACCCAATTCAGTAGCCTGTATCATTTACTCCCGACTTATAGCTCAGCCAGAAAGGAAACCCAAGTCCCCGCTCCTCTGAGAAGGCCAACACGTGCTCATCACTGCCCTCCGGCTCAGCCTGGACTCAGCTCAGGTCCCACCCCCAGTCAGCGTGGAATTCAACTTGGCGCGAGCAGAATGTCTACTACATATGGTTACAAAGAGGCTTCTGGACAAGCAGGGATGGCAGGAATGTGTCTACGGCACCTGGAGTCTATTTCAGTAGCGTAATTGGTATGTAGAAACCTGCTCCTCACTGTGTGCCCGACGTGGGGTCATCATCACGTTTATACACAGAGGCTTCTGCCAGCAGCACTGCCTGTGTGCTCAGCCCGGGCTCACATGCTCCAGAAAAACCAGGAAAGAGTTAAATGTTCTTTGCACTTGACTCAGTGGCTTCCCCTCACCACAGACTCCCAGATCCCACCATTCTCCAAGCCCGCTGCGCAGCCAATCAAAGCAAAGGAAGGAAACGATGCTGGCCGGCTGACAGCCCCAGAGCTCTGATGGCCATATATGGTAAAAACCACTGTCAGAGCCTGTCAGGCCTGCGGGCCGGCTGCTGTGGACATATCAGTGAACTGCAGCAGCGCCAGAGGCCAGCCAAGGAAACGCACAAAGGACAGGCGGCCTGCTCATCTCCAGGGGAGGGTGGAGGATGAGGGGCGGGGTGGGGGTGGGGGGTGCGGCGTCATCTGCCAGGGCATACGCTGAGACATAGCCACTTGCTGTAATCAAAAATAGTCCCCGGGTACACGGTGAGGTTTCTTCTGCCAGGACTTTGTGCTCCATTGTTAATAACTGGGGGTGAGGAGGGTGTCCCCCCTGGCCCCCCAACAGTCACTGGGAGAAAATGCAAAGGTCCTTCTGCGGCGCTTCATGTGGTAATGAGGCCGTGCAGCGCTCGGGACACAGTTTGGAAGTCATTGTTCTGCACCTGGTGCCTGCCGCCGCCACCGCCACCGCCACTGCTGGCCCCCACCCCCTGGCCCTTCACAGTTGTCCGTACCATCAACGGTTAAGGTGCTCAGGGCAGGAGGCAGCATCTACTTCAGGAGGCAGTGAATGGGCATCCCAGGACACATCAGGACACTGGCCCTGCGTAAATGCTCTGGCCCGTCATACCAAAGCTACCCTGTGCCAAATGTCCACATCTGTACAAAGGGCTACCGGCATCACCAGCCCTCTCCAAAACGGGGCACCGCTATTTGTGGGGATGGAAATTGCCTGTCAGCGGCGTACAGTCAGGGTGAGTCGCAGCCAATGCAAATCCAGCAGGTGCTGGCAGTGACTGAGGGTCACAGAGAAAAGCGCCATCGGGAGACTGCCGTTCCTTTTGAACTAGTCCATGAAAGAAGGCACTTATCAGCACGACGCCTGGCACTTAAAGGAAGCCTTCAATGATGTGAGCTTGCTGCGACTCCGTCACAGCCGCTGTCTGCGCGCAAAGCACGGTGGAGACCAAGCACTTTCTAAACCTCGAGACAATTCTCAAGCTGCCGGAATCGGAGCCCTGACAGGCTAGTGTTTTTTGTTATTAAGCCTTCCAACCCCAGAGAAAGAATGCAAAGGATTAAGTGTCAATTAGGCCATGGTTTCTATTTTTTTTTACATCTTTCACCCTCAGTGGAAAAAATAAATGTTAATCAAAAATATACATGTACAAATCAAATAGAGACTCAAAGTTCTAATCCATGGAAGAACTCAGAGCTCTGGGCAGTCACTCGGTCTGAGTTTCAATTTTTGCAACTGTAGAACAGGTGTATGACAGCAACCCTGCTGTACGCAAAAACTAAGACATGATGTATGAATGGGACCCGCCAAGCACATTCTTGATGCCGTGAATATGACATGAAGTCACCACCACTTTCTGAAGCTGAAACAGTGCAAAGATGCTATATGGATCCAGTTTTAACAATAATCCTAAAATGCAGAGCAATGCTTGCTCTGGTTTTCCCCATATAATGGTGAAGGAAAATTCCACTTCTGCACTATTTACACTGGAAGTGAAGGAAAAAATGGCCCAAAAGTATGAGATTTTTCTACCAAAAGGCTGTTCTACAGCTCCTCCTAATTCCCCCCTAATCAAACATTCCATTTCTCCAACATTAGAAAAGGTCTTCCCAATGCAGGGAGGAGGGACAGGGCTCTCCCTGGTTCTCTGCCCTCCTGGGGACAGGCCCCTCTTCTCACTCATGAATTTAGTGAGTTGGCTGGGCTCCTCTTCTGTTTCACCTCTGGCTCCCATGCTCAGGAGAAACCCAACTTCCAGTATTCTATCCTGGAAGACTTTATTTTCACAGACTGTATATATTCTCTGTGACATCTTCCTTGACTTCTGAGGCTCAGTGAGAACTCATTTCCCATAGCTGTGTCAAGAGCCCTTTAGGCACAAACATATCTCCCCATTGCAGGGATCAGTGTCAACTGTTGGCAAAACCTTTTTAAGAGCAAGAATCCAACACATGTTCTGGCAGAGCAGGTGCTCAAATGTCTCATAAATAAGCATGTGAATGAATTAATGTAATTTTTCTAAAGTACTGAATTAGCTTTCATTAAAGTTTAAACAATTAGCTCTTCGTATACACTTTGGTAATATTAATGATAATGCTTTTTAAAAATAATATTTACATGTAATAAATTCATTATAAAACATTTTGAAAGAAGTACAGATAATTATAAAGAAGAAGATAAAAATCACCTTTAGTCCCACCATCTATGTTAACATTACAGTTTTCTCCCAAAATTAATAACATAATCTGAAGTTACACCTAAGGCAGACTATAACCTTATGACACATTTTTGGGTTATGACAAAATCACAGAACACAGGATAAAAGTATCTTGCCATCTAACATAAACTTCTCTTGCTACTGTACACAATCCCTCGATATTCACTTAAGATTTATTAAAGAATCCTATATATCTATATGTATTTATCTACATAGATTTTTTTTTAAAGGAGAGGTAGAAAGAGTATCTAAAATTACCCCAAAGGCCTTTGAGCCTCATAAGAGACATGGGTTTGATGGCTGGGTTGGGAAGATCCCCGGAGGAGGGCATGGCAACCCCCGCCACTATTCCTGCTTGGAGAAACCCCACGGACAGAGAAGCCTGGCAGGCTACAGGCCATAGAGTCACAAAGGGTCAGACACAACTGAAGTGACTGAGCATGCACGCAAAGGACCATCTTGAGTTATTTATTTACCCATTGTGTGATCTAACATTATGAGTCAAGTAAGCATCATATTCTGAGAATACAAGCTGATCCTTGAACAACATGGGTTTAAACTAGGCAGGTCCACTTAGGATGCTAATTTTTTTCAATGAATATGCACTACAAGATCCACAGTTGGTTGAATCCACAGATGCAGAACCATGAATACAGAGGACCAGCTGTAACCTTAAATGTGTATTTTCGGCTGCCTGGGGGTCTGTGCCTGTAACCCTAGTTGTTCAAGTGTCAACTGTACAGTGTTTTAGTTATCACTACTGCTCAAGTGTTGTTGCTCAGTCACTCGGTTGTGTCCAGGTCTTTGCGATCCCATGCACTGCAGCATGTTAGGCTTCCCTGTCCTTCACTACCTCCCGGGGTTTGCTCAAACTCATGTCCATTGAGTCGACAATGCCATCCACTCATCTCATCTTCTGCAGCTCCCTTCTCCTCCTGCCCTCAATCTTCCCAAGCATTAGGTCTTTTCCAATAAGTTGGCTCTTCATATTAAGTGGCCAAGGTATTGCTGCTTCAGTTTCAGCATCAGTCCTTCCAATGAATATTCTGGGTTGATTTCCTTTAGAACTGTCTGGTTTGATCTTGTTGGCCAAGTGTCTTCGACTGCTTAATGAGTCATCCTAAAATTTAGCTACTTAAAACAATAAATATTTCTCATCTCACAAAGTTTCTGTGGGGTCAGGAGTGCAAAAGCAGCTTATCTGGGTGGTTCCAGCTGGTTTTCATAAGGGTTTTCATAAGTCAAGGTGTCAGCCAGGGCTGCAGGGATCCACCTTCAAGATGGCACATTCACGAGGTTGGTAAGTCAGTGCTGGCCACTGGCAGGTGGTCCCAAGGACCTCTCCATAAAGCTAACTGAGGGTCTTTACAACATAGCAGCTCCAAAAGAAACAAAGTGGAAGTCAATATGCTTTTAAGACCTAGTCTCGGAAGCCACACTCCATTGATTCCTCCATATCCTAGCGGCGACAAAGGTCACTTCCATTTAATGTGGGAGGAAACCGCCTGACGGCGTGACACGAGGAGGTGAGGAGCCACTCTGGAGGCTGCTGCCACAGTGGGTAAAGTGAGACGATGGAGAGCCCTGCCACACAGACAGCCATCCAGCTTACACACCATCCCCATCACCCTCCCTTTATCTGTTAGCTGGCTAAAAGTATAGTTACCTGACAATGTGAGGATGCAGCCTGAGACAGCAGCTAAGGAAATCCAAAGTGTGATTTCCACTGTCTCAGTGAATCAGAGGTAAACTCTGAGCTGGATACTAAATGTCAAGCAGCAGCACTTAGAATACTGACTACAATGAATCAAGATTTCTTCCTCAACAAATTTCTTCTTCAACAAATATGACAGAAAAGTACTCTAAAGCAGCCCTTGCCAACCTGAGTTCATGGAAGAATTCAGTCCTAACGCCCTACGGCAGCTACTTATGTAGTGGATTAATTTCTTTCCTATGCATCTACAAGGGTTAGCAATGTCCATTCCTTGAGAGAACTAAGAATATATTCACTGAGATGATTTCTGTAGGGCCGAATTCTTTCACAAAACTCTAGTTGTAAAGGGCTACAAATGAGTTGGAAAGATAGTTCACGGACATAAAGAAAGCAAGATCCCAAAGATTCCCACAAAATATATGGGAGAAACATACCGATGTATAAGAAGGCAGCACACAGCTACACGAGAGGAGCAAGAGGAGAAAGGAGACAGAGGCCCAGAAGGTTAGCAAAGACTGAGCCACATCCACCCTGGCACGGCCAAGAGCACCCCTGCTCTCCAAGGCAATTGCTGGGAAGAAGAAATCAGCAATCATGTCAATCCTCCCAAGTAAGAACTGTCCAGGGAGGAAGGAAGACAGGAGCCCTCCACTTTGCATCCTACACCCAAGTGGATAAGAGATCACGAGCAAAGAAGTCTAACCAACTTCCTCAACCCCCGTTTAGGTTAGGATTTCCAGGTTCTCTGTGATCGGCAGCTTTAGTGTGTGTGTGTGTGCACACGTGCATGCACACACCTACCCACAAACACTGCCGTGCTCATGGAAGCCACAGTGGCTCACAAGAGGGAAGGCAATGCCTCCGTCCCATGTCCTGAGTGTGGCTCCCACACTCAGGAAGGCTTGCTCAGGCCCACGTGGTAGAGCGCACAGCGGGCCAGACTTTTATGCTTCTGACATGGCAGCTTGTGCAGTTGTGGGGAAAAAACCCCCACGGCCAAAACCACAGAGCCAACTTCTGTTCGGCAAGAATGCTATTATTCATCCTCTGAAAGACCAAAGAACAAGAACATGTACTAGGCCACACCTTGAGAAGTCATGACAGGACAGCATGCCGCAGCTTGATGGAACCATTAGGAAGAAACCCTGAATCACGTGTGCTAATCTAAATTGCCCCACCTCAGGGCTCAGTACTTTCTACATTCCCCCGGCAGTGAGTGACCCCTTAAAATCCTATAAAATCTTCTGGATAAAAACCTCATAAACCAATACACTTAAATAAACACATTCATTCCTAAGCTTACCTCTTGCTGTGTACAGATCAATGTATTTGTCTCTAATACTCTTTCCATTTTTAAAGTCCTGGAAGACAGAGACCATGATTCTCCTAGACTCTAACCACAAGCCTCATGAGGCTACAATAAGTCCCAGTACACCAGTTGGTGTACTGCTGACACTAACTTTGAAGAGAAACTCACAGGGACCATGTTTTAAAATGGAGAGCCTTTCAGAAAGAGTCACAATACATCTTAAGATCAATACACACGTATTCAATATTAATATGGACAGAAAACCCCCCAAACACTGCCAAAACCAGCCTGGCTGACTATAACCAGGGGTAAAAACTGCAGCGGCAGAGGTCATGGGGGGAGGACGTGGCGGGTGGGGAGCAGGGGGCGACACACATTACCAGAAATCTCTGAGATAGTTATTTAAAAGCATACGCATCTCCTTAGGTTCATGTTTAGAGAAATCCTAGACTGCCATCCTCACACACAGGAGTCCAACACACACCCAGAGCATCATTTCCTGCAATCTTCATTTCAAGCATCGCTTCATATTACATGTGGGAATTTGGTTTTCCCTTCCCTTTAAACAAAAGCAGCACCTCGTTATAAAACTTTTTCAAAGTTGCCAAGACACTGAAGTCGCAGGACCTCTTTTCCAGGGCAGAATCCTGTTCAGGATCAAGGGTTCAACATGCACTCAGGGTCCTGAGTGTTTTCCTCCTTCAAAGCTGCCCTTCTAAAGGGGAGACAAACATCTCAGCACCAGCAATCTCCAGGGGAGTGGGGGGAGGGTGGAAGGAAACTGACCACAACAAAAGGTAGACACAGCACTCCTGGAGGACAGAGATTACAGACGATCAGACCAACTGATCACATGCACATCTAACCAACTGTGCACATCCAACAATGAACCATCACTGTGAAAACGTAAAACTTATGATCCTCATTCAAATATATACTATTAAACCAAAATTAAAAGGAAACAGATATCCGGGGGCAGTTGGCCCTACAAATCCTGCAGAAATGTAGGTTTCCTGACAATGTGGAACAGAGTTCTATTTTCTAAAAGCACGGGTAGTAAGTAGTTAAGGGACAGGGTCTTAGGAAGAAAAGAAAGGGGAGTGTTACCTGACACTCCAGGGCTCTGGGCTAGACCCTGCCATCCTAGGAGAGCCTTTCAAGAGCTCCTGAGACACAGGACTGTCTACAGGGGCCAAGGATTACTTTTCTTTGCTTGGCTCAGCCTTGCCTTTGGTGGAAAAGCAACCAGGAGTAAACAGGCACCTACTTCGCAAAGTTACGTGTTGGCACTAAGGAGGGAAAAAAGGAACAACAGCATTTCCCTTGCTGACTCCTGGGTAGCCAAATGAGAAAGCATATTAACACTGAGTGCCACGGGAGACAGGAAATACTTCCGAGATCATCTGGAACTGCCAAAGCAGAAAGGCGCTTTCATATAATACAGAGCCTTTCACGTTCCAGACAGAGAAACGGGAGAGAAGGACAGAGTGAGGAATCCAGGCCCCACCAGAAGTCAGTGACCGAGCCAGCACTGAGTGCCCGGCTCCTGCCTCCTGGGCCTGTGTTCCTTCCTCAACACCACGCTGATCCTAAGGGTGCAACACACATGCTTTAATACACAAAAACCCCAGAGTATGTGTGAACCCACTGATTATAAAATGTGATAGCCCCAAGTACTGGCTTTATTTCCAATGGGTGTCACTGGGCTTAGTTCATGCCAATGTCACCTCCTCCAACACAAATTAATATTTAAGGACCAAAGCCACACAGAATGCTATTACAAGCCTGGGAAAGACAGGCCCTGGAGGCGCCTCCAAAACCACCACTTTGCTCAAACATGATAATTTCTGAAGCAACTTATTCTATCCTAATTCCTATACAGTTGCTTAAAGAACAAAATGGTAAAATCTACTTATTGACCACTTCATGTTAAAAACCAAAGCACCGGATCCAGCTGGCTTTGGACCTGCACACGAGTCTCCCTTACACGGTATAAGCAGAACCCTAAGCTTCCCATGGTTGGTGAAAGCTAAGGTGGACTCACAAAGCCTTCTGTGGATGTGGGACTTGAAGAGAACTGTCTGAACTCAGGGGAAGATTAGCCACTTGGAAGTTGATTTTGGGTTTCTTAATTGGCTTGTTCCATTTCTTTGAAGCCAAAAAAAACCCACCAAAGTCTTAAATTTATCCTCTTGAACTCAAAAGAGATCGCGGTGCCTCAGAGCCTGATCTTGGTTAACGAGCTGAGGTGTCTTCTTAGCTAGCCACCATTAAGACACCACTGAAAGTCAAGTTTTCAAGTGCTCCTTGCTCTTGGTAGACAAATCAACTAAGAAGTCGTGGCAATCAAATGCACTACTGGCATCAGATTCCAAATCCCACTCCAAAATCAGGTAAGTACAGTTGTAACAGTGTAATGTATTATTCTGCTGGGAAAGATTGAAGGCAGAAGGAGAAAGGGATGACAGAGGATGAGATGGTCGGATGGCATCACCGACTTCAATGGACATAAGCTTGAGCAAGCTCCAGGAGTTGGTGATGGACTGGGAAGCCTGACGTGCTGCAGTCGATGGGGTCGCAAAGAGGCAGACACGACTGAGCGGCTGAACTGAAATGAATGAATTATTCACCACCAAAGCAGATGTCTTCTCCACAAAAGTGAAAGTATCTGAGTACAAAATTTAATTTCAATTTAACGAAAAGAGTCTTCTTTAAAAAATGATAGACAACTTTGCCAATAAGAAAGTACATTTGGAGACATATATCAGATTTGTTCCCCAAAGGCATCCATGTCCTGTTTCTGTAGTGAGATGGTTCTGTTGTATAATACCACATCAATCCAGTCACCGAGGTGCAGATCAGATGCTAAAATAAAACAAGTTTAGTCACGAGCATCTGAGAGAATGAAAAGTCAAAAAAAACTGGAAGCTTTCCCAGCAAAAGTCTTCCTAAGAAAAAAACACCAAAATACAATGGGAAACAAACTTTGACAGAAATTTACGGACCGTAACCATTTCAGAATCACACGGCCCATCATGAGGAGACACGCCCCTAACGGGCATGGCTCGGGCTCAGGGAGACCCACTGTTCCCAGCAGAGTGGAAACAGCTGTGACGTGACCCAGCCTCTGCGTCCTTATCATGAGGGCTCAGGACTCACCAAACCTATTTTCCTCCCAAAAGCTAATCAGAAAATGACTCTTTCCAGGCTCTCCCTTCAGTGTTTCCCGCCTGTGCACCCCCCCATTATTTGCAATTCTGGGATTTCCTGTTAAAGCTCACACAGACCTCATCTACAATTTTCAAGAACAGTCAGAAAGTTACAAACCGCCTATCTGCTCCCGCATATTGGAGAGGGTTCTCTGGAAGGATGAAGTCAGAAGGGAGAACTAGGAAGCCCAGCAAGGCTGAATATCACACGGAACCACTTTCAGTAGAGAGCCTTTATTTCTACCACTTGTGAACGCTGTTTAGATCCTATGCTGAAACTTACTACTGCACAGACTTGCAATGTGCATTGTCTGGGGACATTTTCTCGGGCTCTCATCGCACTTACCATTCAAAAACAAAACAAAACCAAGAAGTCTCAGTCCTCATGATCACTCACACATACACACATACACACGAGTTTCTTATATATCTTTTACAATTTCTGCCCATTTAAAAACATTACTGCTTTTAAAGTTGCACTTTGGGAATCTTTTAAGGCAAGCGGATGATTACTAACCAAATCATTAAGTCCCTGTGCCTCTCCACGCTCACAGCATCACCGTAAGAATCTTTCCTATCCATAGAGAGCACGTCCAGAACAGAGTTCACCATTCTGTTTAATGATTCTCTGTCAGAGAAAAACTGATGTGGTTAGTAAAGCGTGTGGAACTTAACCTCAACTACATCAGAGTCTAATGGTCCCAGAAATCACACAATGCTTAGTGAACTATCCGTCTCCAAAATCAATCCATTACAGGCTAAACAGAGATTACTGGAGGGTGTCATCTCACAGGATGGAAAGTCAGATGACTTACCTTGTGCAAAGGGAGTACAAGGAACGCTCCTCCCCCACTCGCTTCTATGATTATGGCAACGAATCTGGGATTGACAGCGCAAAAGGAACTGTCCCAGGTCACTCGAGAAACCCGGATGTCATCATAACACTGGTCATTTTTCACTGCTTGTCCAAATACATGCCGAAACTTGCTCTGTCGTACCACTCGCCTCATCGTGTCTGTGGGAGGACAAAAAGTAAGTTAAAATCATGCCCCTGAGAGAAAATTTACTTTTAGAAATAAAGAGCTCCAAGTCAGGAGAAAAAAAAAAAAAAACAGAACAGTATAGCATTTTGTCTGCTCTCCTAAATGGTGGCCAAATGGCAAACCCAAATTTCCTTTAGCAGCACGTATTCAGAGAAAACTGCAAAATGCGTCAGGGAAAAAATTACAAAGAAATGAAAAATTCCAAATTCGAGATCCAGAAACAGCTCATTAGTTTTAATTTTAAGAGAAAGATCAAGGTAAAGAATGAAGGAAATTAGCCTTTCAGGGCTGGGTGGGACTGGAAAGACAATCCACTATGATCCCCACCCCTTTATAGATAAGGAAAACTCCAAAGTGAAGTCATTTGGTTGATTTGAAGCTGAGGAATCCCCTCCTCCCCCAAATTATGATACTGTGGCTTTTTCCTCAGTCTGCCAAGGTAATTTTTCCATTTTTAAGCATTTTCCCCAGACATCAGCACTCTGCCATCTGAGAACAGTGTCTGCTCACGAATGTTTCCACAAGACCAGCTACGAGCAGTGGAGAATTCACAAATAAACCGCCCTTGCCTTCAAGAGGCTTCCAACACAAGCAGAACAATCAGAGCAACTAAGAACCACATCTCTGGTGCTGTTACCTGGAGTCTGACTACTTGTGCTATCATGGGGCCAAAACCAGGTTGAGGAAGAGAAAAAGCAAGGCAAAAGCTTTCATGAAAAGTGGAGATGAATTGGATGACAAGAGGGGTGCCGCTAGCACACCAGATTGATTAGGCAGAAAGGGGCCGGGCTACGAAGCTGCCATGATGGAGAAAGGCCTGGGGTCATCGTGCCAGCAGCCGTGAGCAGAGGGAAAGAAAAACTCAGGGAGGGGAAAGGAAACCAGTATGTCAGAGCTGACCACTCAGCACAGCCAATTCCCAAGGAGCCCAGAGGACCTGGGGACAGGAAGGGACACCAAGCCGGTATTCCCGGGCTTCCTCAGGGGTCATTTCAGACCCCAAATTCCACTGGGTTGTCCAACCCTGAAAGCGGTCAGGCTTGAGGAGCAGCAGGCCCCGCCTGACTGAGGCCTCCTGGGCTGCTCCGCACTGTCGTTTTCCTGTCCGTTAACACAGGACATTCCATTCGTGCTGGCCAGGGAGGAAGGAGCCCCCGGAAAACGCAAGTGACGATGGAACACAGGCAAACCTTCACAACTCAGCTGAACACTGGTCCCCCTGTCCCCAAGGACAGAAGAGGGCAAATAATACCTGTCCACGCGTGCCAAATGGGACACATGTGGAGCAGCCGCTAATTACCACCAGCCCCCACCCTTGAATTCCCTTCCTCATGGCTCTGGGCCCACTGCTAAGTGCAGAAGCCCAGGGCATGTGGCTGGGCTGAGGCAACAAAGCCTTGGCAGGCTGCTGAGCACCCGTGTTCCTCAGAGCAGCTGCTGCCAGACCTTCCCAGCTGACCAGGAAGAGCAGATGCCGAAAGCCCTCGGTGAGGAGACGGTAAATTATTTCCTCCCACTTGGCCAGGGCCCTCCATCCATGCAACAGAATGAATTCATCTCAAGCTGGAGAAGACAAGACAGCTTCCACAAGGTGGTGAAACCTAAAGAAAAGCACATCCATACAAAAACCGACGTACAGTCAGCCTGTCTCAGGGTCCGCTTCCCTCCCCGACCACCTCCACAAGCCGCAGAAGCCGGAACCCCCGCCATGGCCGTCCAGCAGGCGTTTCAGAAGTGCAGTTAACGCAGAGGAAGGGAGACCTGCACGGTGTGCCAAAGAGTTGATCCCGCTTAAGTAACGATTTTACAGATTTCAAACATGAAAATCCCAAAGGGAAATCACATGAACTACAGGACAAGGTAATTTACAAAAGAAATTCATGAATGGCATTTCTCTCCACTCCTTCCCGAAATCCTAATAAAATGACAGTAGAGAAATAAACACAGGTATAAACGCCAAAAGAGAAGCAGACACTGGAAAGGAGCCTACAGAGAGCAAACGGGACCACGAGCCTGTGCAAGAGGAATGCTGTCGAGCCCGTGGAGCTGGCAGAGTGAGCGCTCTCCCCGCAGTGGAGGTCTCGGAGGAGCAGCTCACAGAAGGATGCCAGGCCCAGCGCTCAGAAGGGAAACTGGTGTTGGGGGCCGGAGGGGCGCTGCAGGGAAAACTGACCAACAGCCTAGTTAGGAGCAGCCAGACACCCAGCTCTGCTCCTCCCGCGTGGCACAGCCAGGTGCTGCCCTCACCCGCCCCAGAAGCCACACGGGGGCCCCGGACAGGACAGCACAGCACAAGTGAGCAGAGGTGCCAGCAAGTGCCACCCAGACAGCCTGGGGCTGCACAGCGGAGCCTCCAGCCCGGGTGTCCCAGCAGGTCCCGGAACACTGGCTGCCAGGCCGAGACGGCGCTCGCCTGCCCCCCAGATCAGCTCTCACCGCCCTCTGGGAAGTCCTCCACCCACCCAGCCCCTCCACCCACGCAGGCACTGGGTCAGCTTTTCAGGCTGCCAGCAGTCAGCGTGAACAGACACGTGAGAAAGCCCTCTAACTTGAAAAATGGAGACAGTTTTTCCTCTTCACTCAAACAGGCCAGGATACCATCTAATCTCACCAAAATATGAATATTAATATAAATATGCTTTGAATGTCTTCACTGGAAAACATCTCACAAAGCTGCTGGGTGTCTGACATACTAAAATACCTTTAAAAGTCACTTCTGTATTAGAGTGACATATGTTACACAAATTTCCATCCCAAGTACAGGAAGTCAGAGTGAGATGTTCTTTTGCTACAACCATGGAGCAGAGTGTTAGCGACAGAGCAGAGAGGGGGAGGCCAGGGCTTTGGCCGCGCTGCACTGTCGGGGCCAGGCCATCCACACCCGAGGCTGAACCTCATCTGGGCTCAGTTGCCCACGTGTGGCACAGCTGCTCACACTGCACACAACAGAGAGGAGCAGGGAACGGGGCGGACTCACGAGTCAGGCAGCCTTGTGAGTGCGGAGCATGCCGTTTACCTCCTGGTCGGGGTTCAGCAGGGCAAGTCATAACCTCCTGCAGGGTCAGAGTCTCTGCCTGGAAACGGGCACAGTACACACAAAGGTGACGTGACCATAACCGAGCCCCTGCTACCGGGACTGCAGCAGGAGCGCCCTGTACAGTCAGAGGCAAGCACACAGTAGACCGGCCATCTTCACCATCCTGGTCCTCGACACAAGGTAACCCAGATTCATGTTCCACTTCTGCCACTGACCTTTCTGAGCCTCAGTTTCCTCATCTATGAAAGAGATGATACCTCATAATAAGGATTAAAAACGGTATTTGACACACTGAGTCCAGATGACTTCACTGCGAAGTCTGTCAAATGTTAAAGAATCAATGCCAGTTCTTCACCAATTACTTCCAAACTAACTTTATGAGGCCAGTATTACTCTGATACCAAAATCAGACAAAGACATCCCAAGAAAACTAGACTAATATCTTTTATAAACATGGATGCAAAAATCCTCAACAGAATACTAGCAGACCAAATCTAGCAACATGTGAAAAGGAATCTATACCGTGACCAAGTGGGACTTTTCCCACCATGCAAGGTTGGTGTGACCTCTGAAAATCAATGTAGTATGTGTCAATCAAATAAAAAACAAAAATCACACGACCATCTCACAGAAAAAGTATCTGACAAAATCAGAACAAGGACAGACATATAAGTTAATGGAACAGAACTGAAAGTTCTTTCTACATCTTTGATCAACAGATTTCAACATGACTCAATGTGGGGAATAAGCCTCTTTTTTTCAACAAATGGTGCTGAGACCGCAGAACAGACACAAAAGAAGCTGGAAGCGGAACTAGATGTAACTTTGTTCTGTATTTTCCAAGTCTTCTGTGAATGTGTTATATTTTCATAATAAATGCATGATTTAAAAAAAAAAAAGGCTGGACCCTGACCTCACATAATATAAGATAATTAACTCAAAATAGATCAAAGATATAACTCTAAGAGCTAAAATTTTAAAACTCTTAGAAGAAAACAGAAGTAAATCTTCATGACCTTGGATCTGGCAAAGGATTCTTAGATATGACACCAAAAACACAAGCAACAAAAATAAAAAGTATACAAAATGGACTGCGTTGAAACTAAAAACCTTTGTGCTTCAAAGTCACCATCAAGAAAGTAAAAAGACAACTCACAGAATGGGAGAAAATTTTTGGAAATAATATATCTGATAAGGCACTTATCTCTAGTATAGAGTTCCTACAATTCAGTAATAAAAAAGACAAATAATCTAATTTCAAAATGAGCAAAGGATTTGAATAGATCTTTCCAAAAAAGAAATGTTCAATAAACACAAGAAAGTTCAGTTCAGTCGCTCAGTCGTGTCCGACTCTTGGCGACCCCATGAATCACAGCACACCAGGCCTCCCTGTCCATCACCATCTCCCGGAGTTCACTCAGACTCACGTCCATCGAGTCCGTGATGCCATCTAGCCATCTCATCCTCGGTCGTCCCCTTCTCCTCCTGCCCCCAATCCCTCCCAGCATCAGGGTCTTTTCCAATGAGTCAACTCTTCACATGAGGTGGCCAAAGTACTGGAGCTTCAGCTTCAGCATCATTCCTTCCAAAGAAATCCCAGGGTTGATCTCCTTCAGAATGGACTGGTTGGATCTCCTTGCAGTCCAAGGGATTCTCAAGAGTCTTCTCCAACACCACAGTTCAAAAATATCAATTCTTCGGCGCTCAGCCCTCTTCACAGTCCAACTCTCACATCCATACATGACCACAGGAGAAAAGATGCTGGATATTTTTGGTCACTGGGGAAATGTAAATCAAAACCACATTGAAATACCACTTTCCGCCCACCAGGATGGCTAGAATCAGGCCAGAGAATAAGTGTCAATGAGGACGCAGAGAAATCTGAACCCTCAGACACAGGTAGTGGGAATGTAAAACAGCGCAGCTGCTTGGGAGGGCAATCTGGCAGTTCTAAAATGATTCAACAGAGTTACGCTATGACCCTGAAATTCCACAACTAGGAACTTACCCCAAAGAACTAAAAACAGGTAGTCAGACAAATATTTGAACAAGAATTTTAAGAGCAGCACATTCACAACAGCCAAAGGGTGAAAACAATTCAAATGCTTGATATACCCACTGGACAATGAATGGACACACAAAATGGCATATATCCACACAAAGGGATATTATTTGGCAATTTAAAAAAATACTAATACATGCTACAACTTAAATAAGCCTTATTATGCTAAGAAGCCAATTACAAAAGCTTATATATTATGATTCCTATTCACACAAAGGCCCAGAATAGGCGAACCCATGGACACAGAAAGCAAATTAGTGATTACCTGTCGGGGAGGAAGGGGTATCACAGAACAGGAGGTTATAGCTAAAGAGTACAGCCTTTCTTTCTGAAGTGATGAAAATATTCTATGATTTGCGGTGACAGCTGTACATATTTGTACATATTTGTGAATATATTAAAAACCATTGAACTGTTTACTTTAAGTAGGGTGAGCTGTCTGCTATGTGAATTATCTGTCAATAAAAATTTTTTTTAAAAATATGCAATGTTCCTAGCATAGAATCTGAAGCATAGCAAGCACTGTCCGATAAATGTCTGCAACTGTTATTTCAGAGCCTGCTAATAGGTTTCCCTACCCCAAGGGCAAAAAAACAAGTCAATTTTCTGCCAATTTATGAGCCAAAAGTATGGTTTCACATTAATGAGCTAGCATCAGTTATCAACGAACCTTTACAAAATTTTATATTCTCCCACATCAGCATGGTGTTTACTACAGAAAAATAAACCTCTTCTTGAGAAAGAAGCCAGTAGTATCAAACCACATTAGTGTTTCACTAATTTTTTAAATGTTCAGCTATACATTTCCAAAGTGTCATACCATCAAACTTAGGTGTTCTTTTATTAAATATCATATCCCAAATTACACAACTAAAGCATCCCCCAAATGAAGGCATAAGTAAATTTAATTTTCAGTTATATTAAAAAGAATAGATGAAACAATCCTGAACAAATACACAAAGTCCAAGGATAGAATACATTCAATTTCAAATATCTTATCAGAGTTCAATCTTGGAGAGGTTGCTTGCCTATTAGTCTTTCAAGTCAAGTTCTTTGAACTGCATAGGGCCTTTTCTTTCCAATGATCACAGTAACTAAGGAGCCTCTGGTAATAAAGAGGGAGACAATGTAGCAATCATTAAGCAAATCAATGTTTACAAATTTCACAATAAACTGATTTTAGATAGAAAAAATGCAATGTGGTTTTTAATTTTCACAAAATGTTGGGAATGATGAACCTTACGTAAGGCCTTATAATAAGCAATTGATCATTCTGCCCAAATTTCCAGTATGACTGGGACTGTCCTAGAACGATTTTCATTGTAATGAAAACTGACGAATCTCTGAAAGACAGAAACTGAAAGAACAGGCTGAGCGCACAGGCTCCACTATGCAGCGCTGTCACAGGAGCACAGGCCCCACTATGCAGCACTCTCACAGGCGCACAGGCTCCACTATGCAGCACTCTCACAGGCGCACAGGCTCCACTATGCAGCGCTCTCACAGGCGCACAGGCTCCACTATGCAGCACTCTCACAGGCGCACAGGCTCCACTATGCAGCGCTCTCACAGGCGCACAGGCTCCACTATGCAGCACTCTCACAGGCGCACAGGCTCCACTATGCAGCACTCTCACAGGCGCACAGGCTCCACTATGCAGCGCTCTCACAGGCGCACAGGCTCCACTATGCAGCGCTCTCACAGGCGCACAGGCTCCACTATGCAGCACTCTCACAGGCGCACAGGCTCCACTATGCAGCACTCTCACAGGCGCACAGGCTCCACTATGCAGCGCTCTCACAGGCGCACAGGCTCCACTATGCAGCGCTCTCACAGGAGCACAGGCTCCACTATGCAGCGCTCTCACAGGCGCACAGGCTCCACTATGCAGCACTCTCACAGGCGCACAGGCTCCACTATGCAGCACTCTCACAGGCGCACAGGCTCCACTATGCAGCACTCTCACAGGAGCACAGGCTCCACTATGCAGCACTCTCACAGGAGCACAGGCTCCACTATGCAGCACTCTCACAGGCGCACAGGCTCCACTATGCAGCACTCTCACAGGCGCACAGGCTCCACTATGCAGCACTCTCACAGGAGCACAGGCTCCACTATGCAGCACTCTCACAGGAGCACAGGCTCCACTATGCAGCACTCTCACAGGAGCACAGGCTCCACTATGCAGCACTCTCACAGGAGCACAGGCTCCACTATGCAGCACTCTCACAGGAGCACAGGCTCCACTATGCAGCACTCTCACAGGAGCACAGGCTCCACTATGCAGCACTCTCACAGGCGCACAGGCTCCACTATGCAGCACTCTCACAGGAGCACAGGCTCCACTATGCAGCACTCTCACAGGAGCACAGGCTCCACTATGCAGCACTCTCACAGGAGCACAGGCTCCACTATGCAGTGCTCTCACAGGCGCATCTCCTCTGCCCGAGTTTCTAGATGATGCTGAAAGCCAAGCAACAGATTGAAAGTTAAGTCTTTGACTGTTTAGCCGCCATCATGGCAAGCCTCTCTTCAATTCATTTACCCTTTTTATAGTCGGCAGGCTATATATTAGGACTTATTTATATTATAACCAGATGTTTGTATCTTTAGACCCCTTCACCCATTTCACCCACCCATCTAACCCACCACCTCTGGCAACCACCAAATGTGCTATTTCCCTAGAGAGTTTGGGTTTTGTGTTGGCTTTCGTTTTTAAGATTTAGCATGTAAGTGATAAAGAGTATTTGTCTTTCTCTGTCTGATTTACTTCACTTAGAATAATGCCTTCAAGATCCATCCATCTTGTCACAAATGGCAGAATTTCCTTCTTTTTAATGGCTGAACAATATTCCACAACACTACACTTTCTCATCCATTTATCTGTCACACATCTGCGTTGTTTCCATTATCTTGGCTATTGTAAATAATACTGCAATGAACACGGGGTAAAGATACCTTTTCAAGACAATAATTTAGTTTCCTCTGGATAAATACTCAGAAGTAGAATTGCTGGATCATATGGTAGTTCGATTTTTACCTTTTTGAGGAACCTCCATACCATCTTCCATAGTGATTATACCAATTTACATTCTAGCACAAATTTCTAATCAGTAGATAATATGTTCTTGTTTTCAGCTTCACGAAGAAAATCTAGGGCTTCCCTGATGGTCCAGTGGTTAAGAATCCACCTGCCAATGCTGGGGACACGGCATTTTTGATTCCTGCTCTGGTAAGAGCCCACATGCTGGGGGCAACTAAGCCCGTTCGCCTCAACTGCTGAAGCCCGGTGTGCTAGAGCCTGGGAGCCGCGAGAGAGGCCACCACAGAGAGCACAGGAGCTGCCGCTGAAAGCGCCCCCGCTCCCTGCAACCAGAGAGAGCCCAAGCGCAATAACTGAGACCAGCACAGCCAGAAATACAGACAGCAAGCTGGTCTGCAAAGAAAGACTCTAAAAAGAGAAAACCTACAAGCTGACTATTAATGCCCACAATACTTAACAGTTCAGCTACGGAACCAAAAAATTATTAAAATTTTCTTTACATGTTGGGTAAACATTTTAACCAAGAACAAACTGTGAAAAATAAGGTCCATGTTTTAAGGACCTATTTTATAGGCATCAGAGCAAAGTTTGCTAAAAATCATTCTCAGAAGAAAACTTCCATCTCACAATCAGCTAATCATCATTGACCTCGTCGAGAGTGTAAAGGCATGCTTCTTGCGGTAATGCCTCGTCAAGTTAACAGAGAAAATTTATTTCAAAGGCCATAAAAGAAACGTGTTGGGTGTTTACAGGGGGAAACGTAGACAAAACAGGGTGTTTATAATACTGTAATGGCACCAAATAAAACACACTCAAACACCTGAGTAAATGTTACTACATTTTTTTCTCCATTCTCTCTGCTTCCATCAATCTCATAAAAAAGGGACCACAATTTTGACATTTTCCTGTTTATTGAAAAGTTATCTGTTTTAAAGATTCCAGCAGATGCACTTCTATGGTGTGTATGAAAGGAAGCACATCCTGCTAGGAACACATACAGGAAAACCCCTACTAGCAGCAAAATCCTGCTCGGCACATGTGCCGAGACCATTCCAGAGTCCAGATCACTCAAGACCTCAGGAGGCTGAGCAGCAGCAACCACAGGAAGACTCCAGAGTGTCCCAACAGGGAAAGGACATGTTCCCTCTGAGCTGCTGTTTTTCTGGCCCTTTTAGATGTGGCAAGAGATCAGACACCTTATTTAATAGAAAGCGGCAAGCAGGACAGCAGAGGAGGAAACAAGGGTCCCCAAATCCGCTATTTAAATGGCAGCGCCAACAGTTAAAAAGTCTTTGTGAGAAGTTGTAAAGGTATTACGCAGGCCTATGTAGGATGTACATTCGTAAGACAGCAGATACCAAGAGCAAATACGGGAGGTACTCTGATTAAATACAAAAATTCAAGATTCATCACCTTTGGATATGAGATGGCTCGGCTTTTTTGAATTTCCTTAAACCAAACCCACCAGTGATACTTGAGCAGTTCACCTAACAAATTACTTTTATTGCATCCAGTCCCTTAATAGATCCACTTATGAGATCCTCCAAAAAAAAAAAAAAGGCTAATTTACTTACTTTAATAGAAGCTGTTTTACAAAGGAAGAAGAAAAAGACCACATGCAACAGTCTGCTTTATATAAAGCACAGCAGAAAGTCAGACAGACACACAACAGTCCTCACACACAGCAGCTAAGGGTGAAAGTTTGCACTCCAGAGATGTTGGAAATTTTTTTTTTAGAAAAACTGCTGACCACTTAAGACAACTGACTGCAACTATGGAACAGCCTTGATGTTGGTTCAATTCATCATGACACCAGGAATGGTGACAGGGCTTCCCTGGAGGTCCAGTGGTTGGGACTTTGTCTTCCAATGCAGGGGGTGTGGGTTCCATCTTTGGTCTGAGAGCTAAGATCCCACAGGCCTCTTTGCCAAAAAACGTAAAACAGGCAATATCGTAACAAATTCAATGAAAGACTTTAAAAAAATGGCAAAAGTAATGGGTGAAAATTCACTCATTATAGCTTTCCAAACACTGATATCCACTCATCCACTCAGGTTCTAGATAAAATGCCACAAATGAGGCATACCAACAATAAGTGCACTTTGCTTTGACCCAAGAATCCTACGACATTTTGGTTTTTAAATGCTTCTTGGAAAGAAAATACAAAGAAATGCAAGTAAGATTTACCAAGAAGTATCCAGACCGGGCCCCACAGAAGAAGCCTGGAGTAAAAAGGGTCATCAGCTCCAGGCCCTTCATTTTTAGTCCAGAGACACTGCGTGACTTGCCCAAAGATAAAGGACTTCAGAGAGAGACAGGATGACCTCGAACCACAAAGTACAGGGCAGTTCAACTTCTCACCCCCTGAACTTTCATACTTTTTCAGTGATAAACTCCACACACACATACAGTTTGGGTTTCCCACGTCAGCCAGCAACGCCTCTCGGAACTCCTTCATGCGGTGCCCCCACAGTTCACAGTTCCACGTGGCCTGCTGGTGCCATTTTAAAATAGGAAATGACACTTGGCTCACACTTTATAAACTACAGAAGCTGGCTGTTTGCATTTAAATACACTGAGACAAGCGACACAGCACATTAGGCATGCCGAAGGAAACCCATCTTTGCTTCTGATTGAAAACCCTTAGGTTTAAGTCAAGGGACTCTGTGCTCAACTGTCCAAGAGAAGAGCCGGGCATGTATAAAAAGCTGGAGATCTACATGTCAAGAATAATTTCTGGGCTTCCCTGGGAGCTGCTCCGTTGCAGAAGACATGGGTTCGATCCCTGATCCTGGAGGATCCCACATGCCTTGGGGCAGCTAAGCCCGAGTGCCTCAACTACTGAAGCCACGAGCCTAGGGCCCGTGCTCCACAACAAGAGAAGCCACCGCGGTGAAGAGCCCACATACCACAACTAGAGAGAGCCCCGCGTGCCCCAACTAGAGAAAACTCTGCACGGCAACCAAGACCTAGCACAGCTGAAAATAAGATCAATCATTCTTTAAAAAAGAATACTTTCTAAAAGGCGAGCTACTAAGAACAGGTTTACTCTTTTTAAAGCTTTCTGAGAAGAGAATTCCTACTTTTACAGTTTATAACTCTGTACTCATAGGAAAGAGTTACAAAGAGTTACAAAGAGTTCCTAAAATGATAACCAGTATAGGCGCTCCCCGATGCCACAGAGTAGGAAGTGCAGCTCAGAGTGACAGCAAGAAATGCAGTGACAAGAGCCCAAACAAGCTATCGACCTGCGCCAAATCACGAGGCAGGCTGCAGACGTCTCACAATTAACTGTCAACACACTCCATAAGGCTGCAACTTTTAAAAAAGAAACGAGCATGACGCATGACGTGAACAGCAAAAGAGCGACAGAAAAAGATCCTAAATACGAAACCTCGAAATCCCACTTCAGCGCTCGCACGCTTGTCTTAAAGAAAGACCCTTCATCAACCAAAGAGGTCTGTGCTGGAACTCCCTTAAAATGAAGAAGAATGACATGCCATGAATTTTAGTTACTAAATCAAGAACTTTAAAAAGGTTGCGAGGGCCATCTCTAGCTCTTCGATGACAGAATTTTTTTTTATTACTTTATCAAAGGAAGGGCAGGTCTCCCCCAGGTCACATATAAGGGTGACATGTTTACAGGCCCTGTATCTCCCAGCTATCATCAGCATTTTCATAAACACGCCACACCATGCTTCCCTGGAGCTTTAAGAAAGGATCGCTGAAGAA
Organism: Ovis canadensis; assembly: GCF_042477335.2. Classification (NCBI taxonomy): domain Eukaryota; kingdom Metazoa; phylum Chordata; class Mammalia; order Artiodactyla; family Bovidae; genus Ovis; species Ovis canadensis. Next base: position 74,731,398 of record NC_091261.1, on the reverse strand, counting down.
TCCCCCATGGAAGAGACAGGCGCCGCCTGCCCAGACAACACAATGGAACCAAATAAAATCCTCTGAGCGGAAGCATTTCCCTAAAGTGCCCCACAGGAGACCAGGCTCGGAAGCTTGGTTCTGCCTCCCTCTTCAAAGAGCCAAATTAATCCCAAGAGTGCTCATCCCAATTGCAGAACCTTTACCGACATGACTGGCCCAGCACTCTCACTTAAAAATTAATGACGACTGTGTTTTGAAATGCTCTTTCTATACTGTTGACCTACTTTTCTTATCAACAGCTGGGGGAAAGCTCATTGTGTATGACTGTCCAAACTTGCTAAGTCTGTATGCACTACTGAGATGGAGTTTCTCTTGGAATAAAATTTTAATAATTCTTTAGCAATATACTTAGAGCAGGAAATGAAATTATCGGACTCCCAGATCTTTCTGTGGGGTTTTAAAGGCATTTTTATGAAGACCCTCATAAGGCTAGCCATAGGAAAAAGTAGCAATGTCAAAAAAACACACTAATCTCCTTCAACTGAAGAACTGCCATCTTCCCTTTTTAATACCATATACCCTGGGCAAGCAGTGATCAAATAAACACACTTCTGACCCTGGTTCAAGGGAGGTAGAGTAGGAAAAACTCTGGCCTGGATGCAAGATAAATCCTGACACAGTCACCTAACCACTAAATCAATTCAGTCCTATGGTTGGTTGTTTCTTCATCTAAAAGTGGGAGAACTAAAAGAATTTCTATGGTGCTATTATTAATACAATTACTATTAAACGTATTAACCTAAAGCCTCCAAGTCTATACGGAATGTTTCTTTCACTGGGATGCAATCTACACCCCCCCATAAAACACACAATTCAAGGAGAATGGAGTACCAGCACCCATAGGGGTTATACTCATAACACACATGCTCGACTGTGAATGCTGAAGAGTTAATCCCAGTCATTCTTCATGCATTTATTCACCAACTATTTACTGAGCTCTGACCATGTGCCTGGCATGACGCTAAGAAGACCGGCCAGGCTTTCATGGAGCTGACAGTCTCCAGGAGGAGACCCTGCGATGGAATACTCACACCAAAGTCACTGTGCTGCTGGGACGCAGAGTACGTGGGGCAGGGAGTCAATTCAGGGTGAAGAACCACCTTTTAGGAGGAGTTCCCAAGAGCCTTGTCTTTATAAGCAGGGTATCTGAAAACAGCAAAACCTAGGGGGAAATATTTAAATTACTTACATGACTTTTCAGATTAGTAACAATCTGTGGCTTTAAAATTAAGGTAGTTTACCCACAGAGGTGCCCCAGAGCTTGAAGGTAAACATACTGAACAAGCTATTTGAAAACAAAACTAACACTGTTTAAAATTAAAAATCTCCCTGTTTCCAGAATTTTCAGCCATTTTATAGAGACAGTAAAGTGCAGAGGTGTACACAGCTCAAAGATAATGCAGGTTCAGGTTCAAACCACTGCAACAAAGCACATCTCAAAGTAAAGTGAGTCACAAGAATTTTCGGGCAGTCCATATAAAAGTTGCGTTCACGTCATCCATAGGACAAAGGAGCCTGGCAGGCCACAGTCCACAGGGTCACAGAGTCAGACACGACTGAAGCAACTTCGCGAGCACATAGTCTATTGAGCGCACAACAGCATAATATCTGAAAACAATGTATACATCTTTATTTTAAAATACCTAATTGCTTTTTTGAAAAACCAGCTATCATCTGAGCCTTCAGTGAGTGATAATCCTTTTTGGTTGATGGCTGACAGATCAAGGTGGTAGTTGCGAAAGGCTGGGTGGCTATGGCAATTTCTTAAGACAACAGCCTGCCACATCAATTGATTCTTCCTTTCACAAAAGATTTCTCTGCAGCACACAAAGCTGTTTGACAGCATCTTACCCATGACAGAACTTTTTTCAAAATTGGGCTCAATCCTCTCAAATTCGGCTGCTGCCTTATCATCTAAATTTATGTAATATTCTAAATAAAACCTTTGTTGTCATGTCAACAATCTTCACATCTTTACCAGGAACAGAATCCACCTCAAGAAACCATTTTCTTTGCTCCCCCGTGAGAAGCCGCTCTTCATCTGCCCAAGTCTGATCAGGAGGCGGCAGCAATCCACGCCCATCTTGGGGCTCCAGTTCTAGCTCTCTTGCTATTTCCATCACAGCAGTTACTTCCTCCACTGAAGTCATCCATGACGACTGGAATTAACTTCTTCCAAACTCTTGTTAATGTTGGTATTCTGACCTCTTCCCATGAATCATGAATAATCCAAGTGGCATCTAGAATGGTGAGTCCTTTCCAGAAAGTTCTCAATTGACTTTGCCACAATCCATCAGAGGACTCACCATCTATGGCAGCTATAGCCTTACAAAAACGTTATGTCTTCAATAGTAAGATCTGAAAGTTGAAACTACCCCTTGATCCATGGGCTAGAGAGCTGAAGCTGTGTTGGCAGGCAGGAAAACAACATTCACCTCATTCTACCTCTCCAGCAGAGCTCTGGAGTGACCAAGTATGTCAGCAACAAGCAGTAATATTTTGAAAGGAATGTTTTTCTGCACAGTTGGTCTCAACAGTAGGCTTAAAATATTCAGGAAACCACGTTGTAAACAGCTGTGCTGTCATCCAGGCTTTGTTGTTCCATTTATAGAGCACAGGCAGAGTAGATTTAGAGTGACTCTAAAGGGCCCTAGGATATTCAGGATGGTGAACGAGCACTGTCTTCACCTTAGGTCACGAGCTGCATTAGCCACCGGGAGTCAGCCTGTCCTTTGAAGCTTTGAAGCGAGGCACTGACTTCTCCTCTCTTGCTATGAAAGTCCCAGGTGGCATCTTCTTCCATTAGAAGAATACTTCATCTATGTTGAAAATCTGTTGTCTAGGGTGGTCACCTTCGTTAATAATCTGAGCTAGATCTTCGGGATAACTTGCTCCAGCTTCTACCTCAGGCCTTGCTGCCTCACCTTGCACTCTGATGTTAAGTGACAGTTTCTTTCCTTAAACTTCATGAAGAAACCTCTGCTAGCTTCAAATTTTTCTTCTGCAGTTTCTTCACTTTAAGCCTTCACAGAACTGAAGAGAGTTAGGGCCTTGCTCGAGATTAGGCTTTGGCGTAAGGGAATGCTGTGGCTGGTTTGGTATTCTCTCCAGACCACCAAAACTGTCTCCATACCAGCAATAAGATTGCTTTGCTTTCTTTTATTATTCCAGGTTCACCAGCGACCTTCAAGAACTTTTCCTTTGCATTCACAACTTGACTAACTGGCCCAAGAAGTCTGTTAGCCTCCCTCACTGAGCTTATTATTTCTAACTTTTGATTTAAGTGAGAAACCTAACACTCTTCCTTTCACGTGAACACTTAGAAGCCACTGCAAGGTTATGAACTGGCCTAATTTCAACACTGCTGTGTCTCAGGGAATAGGGAGGCTCAAGGAGAGAGGAACAAGGAGGCAGCCAGGTAGTGGAGCAGTTAGAAAACCCCCTGATTAAGTTCACCACCCACATGGGCGTGGTTCATGATGCTCCAAAACATCAGTGGACCATCAAAGAACACTGATCACAGAGCGTCATACCAAGTATAATAATGAAGAAGTCTGAAATATTGCAAGAATTACCAAACTGTGAACACATGCGTGAAGTGGGCAAACACTACTGGGAAAACGGTGCTGACAGACTCTCTCGATGCAAGGCTTCCACAAACCTTCCACTTTGTGAAAAGACTCTATCTGTGAAGTGTGATAAGGAAATGGCAACCCACTCTAGTATCCCTGCCTGGAAAATCCCATAGTCAGAGGAGCCTGGGGGGCTACGGCCCATGCAGTTGCAGAGAACTGAACACAACTGAGCAACAGAGCGTGAGCACGCCTGTACTCCTGAAGTCTTACTGCACCTCTGGACAAATCATTTTGTCTAATCCTTTTTGGTAAAGTTACAAACTACTTCCTCATCAGCACACCTCTCTTCTAAAGGGGGGAAACACAAAAAACTCAGAATATCAGTGTCTACAATCAAGAAACTATAAAATGTAACATCACTAGGGAAAATGTAATTACTATCAAATAAATACTTTGCTAAGTCGCTTCAGTCGTGTCCGACTCTGTGCGACCCCATAGACGGCAGCCCACCAGGCTCCCCCGTCCCTGGTATTCTCCAGGCAAGAACACTGGAGTGGGTTGCCATCCTGTCTCTGGTATTCTCCAGGCAAGAACACTGGAGTGGGTTGCCATTTCCATCTCCAATGCAGGAAAGTGAAAAGCGAAAGTGAAGTCGCTCAGCCACGTGCAACTCTTAGCGACCCCATGGATTGCAGCCTACCAGGCTCCTCCGTCCATGGGATTTTCCAGGCAAGAGTACTGGAGTGGGGTGCCATTGCCTCCACTCAATACCTTTAGAAGGTCTCAGTTCTTTAAGTGGGAAATGTCACACATCTTCTTTTACTAATAAAATGGAAATACCTCCAGGGAAACGGAGACAAAGCTCACTTTCAGAAGCAAAATGAGCTTTCATTTGGGCTAAGTATTTTGGGAGTGAATTCTCTATTACTAGAAGCTTTTACCAGCCTTAGCTGGTAAAACGGTAACCTCATCCATTCCAAATCCAATTTCCCTCCAAACTGGATAATGATTTGAAAAGAAAATCATAGCCCTTAATCCTTTATGTTAAATTAATTGGACTACATAATAGTAACTAAAAGAGAATTTTCAAATGCCTCAAATGAAAGCAGGAAGAATCCTTTAAGCATATTGAGCAGAAGGCCAGCGGAAAGACCAGAGGTGTCCCACCCCCTAACAGTACTTGTCTAAAAAACTACATTTATAACAAACTTACATGTATAGTTTGCAGGAACCTCTAAAAATGGCCAAACTAACACACACAAAAATGCAGCTACAAAATGATTCTTTTTTTGTGATCACACGTTATAACAGGATATAAACCAAAGCCTACGGATTTTCAAATTTTAAAACTGCACAAATGAACTCCTAAATGATTCAACAGCTGGAAGGGTGCCCAATTCACCCTACCTTAATGTACTTGGTTCTTGTCAATTTTTCAAGTGAAATGAACCCAAGCACATTAAATTCTTGGAGATCTAGGAGCCACTGAAATGAGCTGAGACCTGCCCTGTGACTCCCTGGGGCTGGCCTGGGGGCCCTGCAGTGCCCACTATGGGCACTTTACAGCAAGTATATTAAAGGACAGGAAACTGGACAGAAGGAGAAAGACAAGAAAAGGAAACTCCATTTTTTCGAGGGCTACCTGAACTATAAATCCTCACCTTGGTACACATCAGGTTTATTCCCATACCTGTTTTGACAAAAACTCTCCAGCCAAAGGCACACTTCCACTAGGACGTTTCTTCAGATTCTTTCTAAAGTCAGAGTTGCAAGAATACTGGAGTGGAGTGCCATTTCCTACTCCAGGAGATCTTCCCAACCCAGGGATCGAACCGGTACCTCTTGTGACTCCTGCACTGGCAGGCAGGTTCATTACCACTAGTGCCACCTGGGAAGCCCCAAAGTTGCTAACCAAACCACAAATCAAAGCCCTAAGAACTCCATGCTACCAGTACTTTCAATTTACTCAATAAATTAGTTCATCAGAATTCATGCTTTAAATAACTAGAACTCCAAAATTTGCTTCACAGATAAAATTATGTTTCAGTGAGTAAATGTGCATATATATGCTAACACATTTAAATGAAAATGATGACTAGCTTATCAGGAGATAATTTAACCAGCAAATGTTTACAATCAGCAGTCCTACACCACAGAAAATTTCCTCTATTCCTTTCATCTTCTAGCAAAATAGGAAGACTAACAATCCCTAGCACAAGTATAACAGGCAAAACTGAAGTTCAATTATTTGACTGGCATTTACTGAACATCTACTCTATGCCAGGAACACGGCAGTGGACTGGGCAATGAAGGCACAAAAAACATGAGACTTCTCTGCCTTCGAGGAACATGGCATATAGTGGTGCCAGTGTTCACTTTCACAAACTGGAAAATAATAATTCCACACTTACTTGTTTTAAACTTTCTACTCGTTTAGCTCAAAATGTAATTACTATTAGCACAGAAATCAGTAACGTTAGTGACACCCATAACTTCCATCTCCATCTACCTTTATAACTCCACAGCTAAACCATACTTCCATTTTACTCAAGTGCACTGTATAAACGTGTATTCTGTTCTCACGACCTTGGACAATCTGGGTCATCTGCCTTATCCGCCAACATTACTCTTCCCCTGTTACACCTGCCCTGAGTCAGCCCAGTGCTATTTCGTAAACCCAAGGGCAGGGCCTCAACCCAGTGTCCCAGAGACACTGACTCTCCACCGCCCTGTCCTTTCAACCCCCATAGGGCTCAGGCCCCACACAGAGAATTCAGCATCAAGAATTGCATACCTGGGGGCTAGAGGAAGCTTGTAATGTATTTTTACAAGTATTACACATTCTAAAAGTAAATCAAAACATTAAGCCTGCCATTAACACTTGGTGAAGAAGTCTTTTCTACCTGCACCAGGAAAATCAAGTCCCTAATCCTTATTATACTTAGTTTCATAAAATGTTGAAGATGTTTTTAAAAACCAAACAATCCAAACCCTTTAAAGAGGTAATAACAAAAAGGAAAGATCAATTATTTCCCTTTGTTTGAGGAAAGAAGGGGCTTTGTGATAAGAGTTTATAAAGAATTAGAAATACAGGTGGAGACTAGCACACAGCTCTGGACAGCACAAGTCACCCCAACTTACAGCCATTATTACCCTGACCTGATCTAGCACTACTCTAAGATTCCAGAATCCAAGTCACTGCTAAAACTTAAAACCCTTTTAAGCTGCGGTTCCCAAATGAAAAGAGAGGGAAAAAAAAAAAAAAACGGATCATGAGTGTTTTGGAAAAAAGCTGAGCAGATTCACTGTTTTCAATGAGGAACTTTTCTTTTTCTTGAGTTTAAATGCATTTTATTTTTAGACAATGTACATGACATGTTTTCTTAAAAACAATGCCTTTGCGCCAAATAAATCACCGTTCAGAACAAATGAAGAGCTTGAGATGACTTCAGTCCCATTTGTCTAAGCCCTGGTGCTGTGTGGATGAAAAGCAGCAGCCAGCCAGTTATGACGACAGGTGACAGACCCAAAGTAACTGCCAAGTGTATTAACATATTCCATCTCTAAACCATCCCTAAAGAAAACCATATACGGGGCCACACCATGCTCACAGTAGTCCAGCAGAGCAGCCCTGCCATCTGGATTCATGTTTTCATCAATAAAAGAACTGACAGTAATTAGCAAGGATGTGCTTGATGTGTTCTGCAGCCCCTATCATCAAAGGTTTTACTCTTTCTGGTCTCTGTTCTTCAAGTTTCCCTTTGATTGACTTTATATCATCTTTGATGTACTTTTTGTAGGCTTCTTTTGTGAAGTGGGTTTCCTGCTAGTGATGGTTCAGACAATATCAACACCAGTGATTACTGTGTTTTCAGCACCTTTGCCCTTGGGGACTTCAGCAGAGGCATAGCCACCAACGAGCCAGTCGTCAATGTTACCCTCTGTCCTACTGACCATATTCCCTCCACCTCCAGACACAGCCAGTCCACCACCTCCCAGGTCTTGCGGATGTGGGAGACTATGTCATCATCTGCTCTCCAGAAGGAACCTTTCCAAAGCAGACAAGGCTTCTTCCCAATTCCAGGAACCAGGGCTGCCTCCTACATGGGCTCTGCCTGAGCCCGCTCCAATTCCCTCAACCTTTCCCTTGAAACTCTGTTACACTGACTACAGGCCAACATTTCACAGAGATGATGTTTATCAGTAAGGAATCTCCTTTGTAAAAATAGTAATACTGGATCTCTAAGAGGGGCAAGAGACATGAACAAAATAAGCTAAGACAATTAGGGCCACAGTTGTTCTCGCACTGACAGTGGTAGTCTCGTAGGAACTGCGGCCCTCCAGAAGCACATTAGTTAGTAGAAACGCATTTGAACCACCTGCTTTGCCACTACTATTTAAAGGAGATCAGTTGAACAGGGGAGTGGAAGCTTCAAGTCGAGAGAAGCAAGATGAACTTGGAGGGCTGCTGTGGCCTGAGGCTGCAGGATGTCCCTGCACAGACAGGCATGGGCTGGGCACCGGGGAGAGCTGGGTTCCTTCCTTACTCGACTCCCAGCTCCCAAGGCCTTGAATTCAGCTATCATCACTAACACTTTAAAAGTTGTGCTGTGACTTAAACAGATTTCTTCAGTCTAGGCTGGGAACTTACCCACTGCTATAACACTGAATCTATACCCAAAAAATGCCTTCTCGGTTGCAAATAACTGAGTTAGACTGGGAATGCAACCCAGTCCTGCGCTGGGGACTGAATCGACACGCTGCCTCCAGAACAGAAGCTGCAGCTGAACTGCTCAGGGTCAGGGAACGAGTGACTCACAACTATCCTTTGCAGGTAAGACATATCACTTGTTCCACTTGACATTGTAATTCAGCCCAGGGCATGCAAGATAGCTCTATACCGCAAAAGGTCAAGGACATCGCAGGGTTAAAATAAAGAAGCATACACACTTCCAGTTTCCCTTTTCCTCTGTAACACTGTAAGCAACAGCGGTTCACACAAAAGACAGGGAGCCTAAGGGGACAACACGCATCTTATTAAGTATCGCCCCAAAGAGCTATGGCCAACACTTGTTGGCTCTGGCTTCTCGCCTGCTTGCCAAGAAAAACTAGGATGAAAATGTTAAACTAAAGACACTACTAACCGCAAAATTAATTTATCATCTAGCTTGTAAAGTGACTAGTCTCCTAATAAATCCTTCTGCTTAACGGAGATGATAGCTCAAGTTTACTTGGGTTTCTCAGTCACCGCTCAGGCAGCGCTTGAGTTCTTATATTAATAAATCGGCCTCAATTCTTTAAGTTCCTAAGAATGAAAGGAATTAGAGTCTTTAACTAGAAAAGAATGCTTGACCATTATGAAAAGGAATTTAAGTATCTTTCATGTGCAGTAAGCAAATAATGGTGAGTAAACATTCATCCTACAGAGGGGGAGCCTGTGAATTTTGTCAAGAACTTGATAATGTCAAGAGTGGAAAATACACCCCCAAAGGCTTCACTCTCCCAACACTTTCTTTCCCACGTGTGTTTACGGCCATTTACAAAACTGAAAAAACTATGGCTTTGTTCATACAGGATGAAGACCTCAGCAATTGTCAGAACATGGGACACACTATGAGTTCACAATGGGGCCAAAAAGGCTCTTCCACCAAATGGCCATCTGCCCAGGTTACCTTGGTTCCCCAGAAACATAATGACCACAATGGGAAGCAATGATCAACTTCTGCCAGCCCCATGGGGTTTTCACTACACCTGTCTGTAGTTCCAGTACCCGTCAGATCTTGTTTCTGTCAAAATGAGCCTTTTCATGTATGAATGGCCTAATGGGGCTGACCTTTGCAATATTAATTGGTCTTTGAAACACCCAAGATAAATCCTTACCATAACTACATACTATAATGGTCAGATTACAAGATTGAGGATACAAAAAGGGGTCAATAAAATAGTGTCAAGGAGCTTTACATGGAAACTAGGACATCTACCAAAGGCTATCCAAGAGAGTCCAAGTATTTTCACGTTTCCCCAAACTACATCTAAAAAGAAACCCTGAAAATCTGGACCAAGTTTCCTAGTTTAGTACATGAACAATCTGCAGATGAGAAGTGGAAAAAAGAAATTGGTGCTAACTACCAATCTGGATGATGAACTGAAGTGAATGACAGTGAGTGGGCTCAGTGTGTAAGTTTGGCAAAAGACCACAGTGGAAGCTTAAGAGGGAATTGCTGCATTGTGTCAAGGACTAAAAATCAAGGAAAGCCCATCGGGGTTCACACTGTTAAAAAAAAAATCCACACTATAGTATAAATCAACACCACCAATTACAAAAATGAACTTACACCATCCATGAAAGGAGGTGGAGGCAGAAGGGAGGGACAGTCAAGTTCCTGATTTTGGCAAGTCTCTCAAACGCCCGTGACCACAGGCCCCTGGTCATCAGATGAGGAACAAGCGAGCGAGGTACTTTCCGCTCGAGCTGTGATTCAGAGTCACCAGGGAGCTGGAGCCCAGGCAGCTGGACTGACCGAGCTAAACCTCACAGGCATCAAGTTGAGGACCTCTGGGCCTGAGAAATAATCTCCCAAACCCACTAAAATGATACATTTGTCAAAAGACAGTGACCTACCAGAGCTAAAACTACAATCTATTATTCATAATTTTTTAAAATGGAGATAATTGCATGACCAAAGGGGGGAAAATACGTATTGTGAAATTCCCACCTTCAGTCATGCAAAACACAAGCGTTTCTACTTCCACTTAGAGTACACCTTCACCCCCAACCTCCGCATTAATTTGATTTCTCTTGACTATGGCAAACCGAAGGAATGATTTTTGTCATTAATGTAAGATTCAAATGACAGGCCTAATTTAACATCCCATGAGACAACGGAGGCTCTATTCCCACACAGAACGTTACACTTGATCACAACACTGCCACTCACATCGTACTCCATCCCGTGAGCATCTCACACACTGCAGCACAATCTCCTTCCAAATCCTAAGAAGACCAATCTTTTTGCCAGTAGCTAAACCTTTTTCCTTAAAATACACAGACTGAATACAAGCCTAAGGCCTGCATAAGAGAAGCTCGTCTGAATAGACAGTTTCAATTCAGATGGATGGCCAAAAACTGTCTCATTTTTAACACTACCTTCCTATCCTAAAATTAAACACTTTTTTCCTCTCCGGTGATTCAAGTTGGATATGAAGTCTAAAATGCAGAGGTAGGAGTGAGAATCCATACACTAATAGCTTAACATCAAAAATAAAATGTTATTAAACTTCCCCTCATTGATTCTCCCCAATTCCATTCATTAATAGACATTTAAGAGTGAAGACAGAGGGAACACAAATTTATTCAGAGTCTACTCAAAACCTAGCAAGGTACTGTTGGCCTCTCTGTATCACAGAAGAGGAAACTAAGGCTCAGGGAGCTCAGGTAATTGACAAAATCGCAGCTATTAAAAACAGGAGTAGAGAGTGAAACCCCCTCAGTCTGGCTCTGAAGGTCTGCATTATTCGTTGCTTCAATTTCTCTAAAGACAAAACTCTCAGAGCAAGAAACAATATAAGAACAGATAGCTCATTGAGCCTGATGAGACAAAGAACAAATCTGAAATTTATTATTATTTTTTCAAAGCATTTGTTTATTTATCTGGCTGCAGTAGCACACGGGATCTTTGTTGCATCATGAGGGATCCGCTCCAGACTCTCTAGTTGTGGAGCACAAGCTCAGTAGTCGAGGCAGCTCGGCTTAGTTGCCCGTCGGCGTATGGGATCTTATTAATAGTTTCCCAACCAGGGATCAAACCCATGACCTCTGCACTGCAAGGCAGATTCTTAACCACTGGACCACCAAGGAAGTCCTAGAAATTTACCTCACTCCACTCCAATCACTTCAGTGACCACACAAAAAAGAAAACATAACCTCAAATGACCAACTGGTTTTTTTCTAATTCTTAGGAAGATACTAATTGGGGTATTTTTAATTAAAGCGTTAATCAGATGCTCTGAGAGAAGCAAGAGCAAGTGAAAAGGAAGGCAGTATGCGCCTTTAAAACTCAATTTTCGCCCACCATCAGGGGTGCACATGAGCAGTTCCAGCACTGACTGACTGACTCAACACCATCAGGGTAAGCCTGCTTGCGCTTGGTGTGGCTAAATCATACCAACCAAATGTGCTCCCTGGCCATCTGCCCTGCTGAGAAGGCTGTGAGCCAGTCATCACTGTTTATCAGGGGGAAAGAGCCTGGATGAGAATATTCTGCCCTCAGGAAAATGTTTCAAACACTCAGTTTACATCTGAGCAATTTTTTGGTAAGAGCTGGACTCTGCCAGAAAGGCAGAGGGGAATTACCTCTGTACTTTATGTTATTTTGACATTGACAACAACGGTATAAATAATAACCAGAGAAACAAACCCACTGACCTCAGGATCTTTCCAGTTAACTTCAATAAAAATAATCATTCAGCACTAGAGACCATGCTATGAGCAAGCGAATCTCAATCTGCCTTCCATGTCCATTTCTCTCTCACATTCTGCCTTCTATAGGAAGGTGCCTTTCAGACTGTGAGCTCAAGTTCAGATACAGTTCCTTGTAGCAGATGGGAGTGATGAATGTCCGAGGTATGAGGACAGGGACAATGTCTGCCTGCGAGAACTAAGGAAGGTTTCACGGATCCCAAAGGACAAGAGGGAAATGCAAATCAAAACCACAATGAGATACCACTTCACACCCACTAGGACGCCTAGTATCAAACAGTCAGAGGATAACAAGTGTTGGCAAAGATGCAGAAAAATCAAAACCTTTATACACTGCGGGTGGGACTGTAAAATGGTGCAACTGCTTTGGAAAAATATGGCAGTTCCTCTAAGAGTTAAACACAGAGTAACCAATATGACCCAGTAATTCCCAAGAGAAAGGAAAACATATGTCCATACAGAAACTTGGACACAAATGTTCACAGAAGCATTATTCATAATAGTCAAAAAGGAGAAACACCCAAATGTCCATCAACTGATGAATGGATAAGCAATGGAAAGAGTATTTTTCAACTATTAGAAAAAGAATGAAGTACTTACTCACGCTGCAACAGAGAAAAACCTTCCATACACTATGCTTAATAAAAGACACAGAAGACCACATATTGTATGATTCTACTTATAGAAAATGTCCAAAACAAGGGAAATCCATAGAAACAAAAAGTAGATATGTAGTTGTCTAGAGCAGGGGAGGGAAAAGAATTGAGGGATGGGGGTAAGACTGTTAATGGGTACAGGGTTTCTTTTGGGTCGATGAAAATATTCTAAAATTGTTATGATGACTGTCCAACTCTGTGGATATACCAAAAATCAGTGGATTCTACACTTTAAATGGGTGAATTGTATGATATGTGAATTATAGCTCCATAAAGTAGTTATAAAACAAAAGGATTGCATTATGTGCCACTGAAATACAAAATAAGCTCTCAAAAGGAGTGTAGAATCTTGTTCACTCATTTTAAAGGATCTGAACTAGGGCAATGAAAACCCAGAGAGATTCTATTACTTAACATTCTGGGTACTAGGTCATACTAAAATATTCATGAGTATTTCCATGTTTTAATAGAGAAAAGGCATCTTATGTTTAAAAAGACATACACATGTCAGAAAAGAGTTCTTATAACTCAGGAACAGGATGAATCCAAAGGAAAACAAACCTGGATTTGTACCCTGCATCTGAAAATAGCACCCAAAATTTTTTATTGTTCCACCTCTGAAAAAGAAATCAAAGGTAAAACAACTTGGTTTAATATAATATTTCTAAAACACTGTTCGCAACAAAACAAAGTATTAAGAAATAATCTGCCATCTTACAGAAATGAATTTCCACACCCCCAGTGACATAACTAAGAACTGATCGCTTCTCCTTTTGTACATTCCATTTCGTAGGTATCTGAGTGACTCTCTTCATGGGTGGAGTGAATCTCAACAGCGACAGCTGTGGTAAGCATAAAACTTAAATCAAAAAATCCAAGTATTTAAAAAGGGCTATATGTTAGGGGTGAATGGAGTCAAGAAGTACAAATTTCTAGTAAAAACATGCGTAAGTCATGGGATTTTACAGTCAACACGGTGACTAGTCAATAACCTAGTGCACAGCTGAAAGCTGTCAAGAGACTAAATCTTAACAGTTCTCATCACAAAGAAAAAAGAAATGTAACTTTGTATGGTGACAAATGGTAACTAGGTTTATTGTGGTGATCATTTCAGTGTATACAAATATCAAATCATTATGCTGTACACATGAAACAATGTTACATGTCAATTACACCTTAATTTAAAAAAAAAAAAATGAAGCAGCATACACATCAAAAGTCCTGTCAACCCTGAATCTGATCCCAAACTATATATAAAGTAATAGACATAACTTTTGATTAGCACAATCTGCATGCCAAAGAAACAAATGATCATGAAAAATGTAATACTTTGTGCAGTGATCTCTCATTAGTATGTGTCCATCAGAATCCATCAGGCTTTAATGTACCTTCCACAAATAACTGAAAACAAACACAGACAGGGCACACTCCTGATTTGTCAAAAAGGTGTGTACCCAACCTTTATACCAATCTTTGTTTAATCCCCAACACACACGACAAACATCCACCACAGAACATGGCACCGGGAGGCCTAATATACAACACAATTCCCAGTTTTATTTCACTTTCTCCTTCTATTTATTTATGCAAACTCCCAGACCCAAGAGTTACTATTAGGCTTCATATCCAAACATGGTGCTGTGAATTTGAAATGTACCTCCAAGGCAAAAGAAAAAAAAAATGTTTCCTTTAATTAATTTTCTGAAATACATAGAATCAAGTCCAAAATAGTCTTCCCATGTCTTGTTTTACAGGCAGTGCAGAAAGCGCAGTCCTATAAACAGATATCTATTTGCCTTCACAATTGAACAGCAGACGGTACAAAGCAACTGCTTATACTTAATCATGTTTCTGTCTATTCTAGCAGGCTGGTGTCAGGAGAGAGTTCTGCCAGATAAGGACAATGAAATGTATTATTATAGAGTGACTACCAGCCCTACAAGTGCTGTTTGAGGATGGAACCCTGGGCAGGAAGGCTTAAGTGAGAGGGCCTGCTATTTTGTTGTAACCATTTCCAAAAGTAAATACATTCGTTCCCCAGAACCAGTTTACAAACACACACTATATTCAATTCTGCTTAAATGTCTTATACGAAAGAAAGGCCTCTGTATCTTGCTCCCCTGGGGAAGATGAGCGACTTGCAATTTGCTTCTTACCCTGAATCCCACGTTTGCAACATGTAGAGCAAGGACTTCAGACACCACAAAACAAGGACAGCCTACATTAAAGCCAAATATAGGATGTGATTCTAAACCGCGATGCAGTAAAGCCTACGTTTCCTTTTCCAGCCATCAAAACCCTTTGAACACTCCCAAAAAAGGACGGGAGGGCCAGCGCCTCTCCTGCAAAAGGAAGCCCCTTTCTTCTCGGCTCTTCCCGCAGCCGGCCACTTGCCCGCAACACATTCATATCATTCGAGACGGAGAGCAGAGTGTGCGCGCCTGTGTGGACAGGCGGGAGGGCTCGGTTCCCGTATTTCCAGCCTCTACATCTGAGCTCATCCTCAGTCATTTAGGCGCAGCAGAGCCCCACCTGCACCGCGCTCCGTCTTAACTGCGTCCCTCGCCAGCTGCTCCGCTCTCACCCGAGCCTAGCTCTGAATCACCCAGCGCACGCGGACGCTCCAGGCCCCCGACCCTGCCGCCTTCCTGCCCCATTCTTCCTCTCCCAACCTGCCCCCTCGCCCCTCCCCCGCCAGTCCCAGATCTCGGCTCCCACCGCCCGGCTCAGCCTCCTCTCAAACCGCCCCCACCCACATCACTCCAAACCCAGCCCTGCCCCGCCCTTCCCGACCCCCAACCCAGCTCTTCAGGGTCCAGTGCCGGCCTCTCACCCCGAAGCAGGCACCCCAAGGCCAGACCGCCGCCCTCACCTCTCCCAAGCAGAACCCAGCTCCCCCAGACCCCACGCGAGCCCGGACCCTGGCACCCGCCCCCTCCTCGCTCCCCAGGGCGGCTCAAGCCCCGCCCCCAGGCCTGGCGCCCCCGGGCTCAGCGCCCTGGCCTCTCGCAGCCCCACCCCACCCAAGACCCCACCCAACCCGGCGGAGCCCTGACCCCTACAATCCTTCCCGGGGTAGCCCCATTCTCACGCGGCTCCTCACCCGTCCAGGAGGGTTCCGGACCCCTAAAAGTCTCCCCTGAGCAGCCTCTTCCCCACAGGCGACCTGGGTTTACTCTCCTCAGGCCGAGCGGTTCGGTCCTCAACTCCCCGCCCCGCTGGACCCCAAGTCTCCCAAAGCAGCCCCGACCCCTGCCCCTTGCACACCGGCCAGGGCGGGCCCCCGACCCAGGGACCCGCGCCGCGCGCGCCCACCCAGCCCTGTCCGCTCCACCGGGCCCTGCCCTACGCCCCGCCGGCTCCTGTCAGCCGGCGCCCGCACATACTGAGAGGACAGATCCGTCCACCCGCCTCGCTTGCTCCCAAGCGGCCCTGCCGGGCGCGCGCAGCTCACCAGGGCCGAGGTGCCTGAGGCGCCGCTGCCGAAGTCCCCACCGCAAAGCCCGGCAAAGCCTCCAACCGCTACCGCCTCCCGCCTGGCACTGAGCGCTGCGCGGGGGAGGGGCGCGGACAGCCGCCACCGCCCCCGCCGCCGCACGCAGGCCCCGCCCCGCGCCGTGCCGCGCCCAACCAGGGCCGCCGCACTGCGGCACGCCACGCCCACTTCCGGGAGGGGAAGCCCGCTTCCCACCCCGCGTTCCACGCCTCACTCTCCCTAGCGCCTCCTCTGGTCGCGCCGAGGGATGCAGGTAGGCCTTGGAAGAAGGCGGTGCCCAAGCGCAAGCACCGCCCACTAGCCCTCGGAGTGACCGGAGAGCCACGCCCACTGCCCCTCAGAACAGGGAGCGGCGACCTTAGAGCCCGCCCACTGACCTGCTTGGTTCGGCCGAGCCGCATTCCCTGGCTCCTCAAAAATTCCCCCAGAGTCCCTTAAAACCGGAACATCAGCTCCTCTAAGCCCCGCCCACTGCCCCATCCGAACCCTTCGCCGGCTTCTTGGGTCCTTAAGCCCAGCTCCCCTCCCATCCCTTCAGAACTGTCCCTTCTGCGTCACAAACCCAGTCCCAACTTCTAGAAGCCCCGCCCACGGGCGAACAACCCTCATTTGTGGCATCGCAATTCCCGCCCGGGAGTTGGTGATGGACAGGGAGGCCTGGCGTGGTGCGGCCCATGGGGTCGCAAAGAGTCGGACACGACTGAATTCCCGCCCAGGGCCCATCTAACTGTTTTAAATCTCAAGCTCCGCCCAGAACCCTCGAATCCCCGCCTCTGGCTCCCGAAGCTCCGCCTCTGCAGCCAGCACACCCTCCCACCGCTTCTGGGAACTCCTGAGGCTGAGATCTTCTTTCCACTACACCTTGTCACTTTGCTAGCACAAGGTGGCGGCCCCTGGACTCCCACACCCGCGTATCCCCCACCACTACACAGGAGGGCCTATCTTGACCAGTTTCGCAGGTGGGGAAATGAAGGATTACAGGGTCCCTCCCTCTCTTTTCCTGGCCGAAGTCCCCGACTTAATAACTGGGCGACCCAGGCCTAAAAAAGTCAGAGCGCAGAGCTTCGAGTCCATCTCTGCTGCCGTCAGACTGTGTGTCCTGGGGCAGTTGCCTTCATCTCCCTGGACCTGAATTTCCTGATCTGTAGCGTGAAGCTGTCCTCTTGATAGCCAGAGACCCTTTCTCAAATACCAAGCTCTGAAATGTCAAGATTTGGGGAAGCTAATCTTCAGGCCTGGTAAACTGGACTGACAAAGCAGATCTTCTGATGGGGTAGGCTATTTACTTCCCAAAGCAAAACACCTTTGCAGTTAACAATGAGGAATTTTTCAGTATCAGCCACAGAAGTGTGTGTTATGTAAAGCATGGTCCACCTGAACCAAAACAGCTATCAAAGCAAATTATGTTTCCTCTCTAAGCCTCAGGGTTTGGGGTGGGGGGGCGGGCTGCACCATCCAAGATATGGAATCTTAGTTCCCCAGGGATCAAACCAGCGCCCCCTCCATTGGACCCACAGCCTTAACCACTGGCCCACCTAAGCCTCAGTGAAATAGAGATAGATAATAGGCGCACCTTAGGAAGGATTCCATGAGGTCCCAGTTAGTAATGCACTTATCAAAGAGACTGACTTGGCATAAGCCCTCAGTTAGTCATTTCGCTAAACATTAAAATGCCTCTCTGGCAGCATGACAGAATAGAAAAAACATGGACTTTAGATGCTGACAGACTTGGCTCTAAATCCAGGCTCCACGTCTTAACAGTTGTGTGACCTCAGGCAAGTCACTTCCCCTCTCTGCACCCAGTTCTCCTCCTTTATATAGGGGGACTCATCCAAGTGCTTACTTCAGTGAATGGTTTTGAAGATTCAGGAGTTTAGATTCAATGAATTAAGGCATGGCAAAGCATCCAGCATAGTGCCTGGCATGCAGAAGTTATTTAAAATGTGTTGATTCCCATCTCCCAGTTCTATAAATGATAAAATTAAAGCAAAATTTCCTAGGACATCAGTTCCCCACAGATGACACCACAATACCACAACCATGAAATATACTGAGAAGGATCCCAAGGCATTTGTCTTCCAGTTTTTATCCTTAGGGTGAAGAAGATGATTCTTGCACAGAAAGTAACCAAAGCCAGAAGCAATGCCACATCCCCACCTCACCCCACACCTGACCCAAATGTGCTCAGTGGAGAGCTGCTACTTCCAGAAGCAGCTGGAAAATTGCGTAACTCTTTGAGGGAAAAAAAAAAAAATCATCCCATTGTTCTTGAATCCATAGCAACCTCTTCATGGGTCCGAAAGGAAACCTTGGGTCTGCCCAGGTTGGCCGCAGGTGGAGAGATTTAGGTGCAGGTAAGATGCCTGATTTGTGTCTTCTGCTCTCAAAAGCTGGCGATTTCTGAAGTAGCCTGAAAAGATAGATGCTAGATGAAGATGAATTCAGTGATTAGGAAAAAGAAGAATGGTCCCATATCCTACATGATACACATGCCAGCTCATGTATGAAGAAGAAAGAACTGTGAGACCTGCATTTGGAAGCTCCTAAGAAAATCTTTTTTTCTAGTTTCTCTTAGTAGCAAATGGGGACGTTCGTCTTAGATTACCAGGGCAACATGGAAGCTGAGCTGGATTAGCCCTATGGAAGCATTAACAAATGATAAAACTATTAATTAAATGAAAGACTGGAAGTAATCTCAGATTACTGGAATAATCTCAGTAGGCAAGACCCCTGCTTGAGTGACAGAAGGGGACAAAACTTGGGGAATATTAAAATTCACCCTCCATTGATCAGTTTTGATTCTCACTGCTTGGAGTGCTTCCTTCTGCAAAATAGAACAAGGAATCATTGATTGGCAATGGATAGGATGTCTTTTTCAAAAATTTATTTTCCTGAAGTATAGTTGATTTATAATGTGTTAATTTCTACTGCATAGTGATTCAGTTATACATGCAAATACATTCTTTTTCATACTCTATCCATTAGGGCTTATCACAGGACAGTGAATATAGTTCCCTGTGCTATACAGTAGTTCTTATTGCTTATCCATTCTATATATAATAGTCTGGAATGCCTTTCTTAATTTAAATGTTTGATTTTGAGATAATTGTAAGTACACATGTAAATATAAGACATAATTCAAAGAGATCACGTGCAATGACATCTCTTGTTGCAGAGCATGGGCTCTAGGGCCCAGTGGTGTGTGTTTTGCTAAGTCGCTTCAGCTGTGTCCAATTCTTTGCAACCCATGGACTCTAGCCTGCCAGGGTCCTGAGTCCATGGGATTCTCCAGGCAAGACCACTGGAGTGGGTTACTATTTCCTCCTCCAGAGGATCTTTCTGACCCAGGGATCGAACCAGTGTCTCTTACATCTCCTGCATTGGCAGGTAGGTTCTTTAACCACTAGCACCACCTGGGAAGCCCTCCCCCCGGTGGTAACATCTTGCAAAACTGGAATATAATCGCACACTCTGGATATTTATATCTTGATACAAGATACAGAATATTTCCACCACCAGGAAGACCCCTGCCATTGCCCCTTTACAGCCACCCCCACTTCCCTCCTGCCCCCATTCCCTCCTAACCTCGGGCAACGGCTCATCTGTTCTCAGTTTCTATAATCTTTGTGATTTTAAGAATGACAAATGGGACTTCCCTGGTATTCCCCTGATTAAGAGCCCACCTGTCAATGTGGGGAACCCAGCTTTGATCCTTGGTCCAGGAAGATCCCATATGCTGAGGGGCAACTAAGCCCATATCCCACAGCTACTGAGCCTCTGGGCCCTAGAGCCCATGCTCTGCAACAAGAGATGTCATTGCAATGAAAAACCTGTGCACCACAATGAAGAGTAGCCCCCCTTACTGCAACTAGAGAAAACCCACTCACAGCAATGAAAGACCCAGTGCAGCCAAAAAGTACATAATTTTTTTTTTTTAAGAATGACAAATGAATTCATATATTGTGCAACCCTAGGGGGCTGGCTTTTTTTCACTCAGTATAACTCTCTGGAGATGCACCAAGACTGTTATATGTTTGCTCCTTATTACTATTTGTTGTTAGTTTTTTGTTTTTCTTTTGTCCCTTATTATGACTAAGTAATATTCCATAGAGAGCAGAATTTGTTTAACCCTTTATCCACTGAAGAAGATCTGGGCTGTTTCCTGTTTGGGATCATTTGTTATGAATAAAGCTGCTATGGACACTATACACATTCATGTACAGGTTTTTGTGTGAACACAGGTCTTCATTTCTCCTGGAAAAATGTCCATGAGTTTA
The DNA here is from genome assembly GCF_042477335.2 of Ovis canadensis. Taxonomy (NCBI): domain Eukaryota; kingdom Metazoa; phylum Chordata; class Mammalia; order Artiodactyla; family Bovidae; genus Ovis; species Ovis canadensis. Next base: position 74,710,873 of record NC_091261.1, on the reverse strand, counting down.
ACTGCTGGGTCATATGGTACAGGCAGACCTCAGAGATACTGTGGGTTCAGTCTTAGGCCATCATAATGAGTCCATGCACAACAGCCCTATTGGACTGAGCTGACGGTAGAAACTCTGATGTAATGACTGGTCATGCCATTTCCTGGCTCTGACATCTTGGACAAGTTGTGTTACCTCCCTGGGCTTTAGCTTCCTTATCTCTTCAATGGGGAGAAATAACATTAACCTATGATTACGTTCGTGAGTGTACCTGCTACAGATCTTCAATACAAGTAAATGCTATGATGGAGCTTGTACTTATAAAGCACATACTGCTCACCAGGCCCAGAGTTAACCAACTTGCCAGACACTACCTCTTTGATTCCTCATAAGTTGACAGGAAGTAATGCGGCTTTTTAAAAATCAGTGTTTTACAGAGGTGGAAACAGGTTTGTTATGCAGTAAGAACTAACTGATACAAACTGAAAAGACCTCAGTAGAGGCATTCCATGTGGGCTCAGTAATTCCACTCTCAGAAATTTAACCAAAGGCAATAATCATGGTGACATGCAAAATCACAATCAACTCTCATTACTCAAGAGATATATTCTATAAAGTCAGCACACACACTAAATGAGTGAATACTGAATCATTGCTTCTGGGAGAAATATAATATTAGGTAACTACAGGCTTCTGGTCACATGTTCACCAACCAATCAATATATAACATGGTTTTATGTGTGCTTCTGTTTGAAGATATCTTATTTAACATGTACATTGTTGAAATATATATATGTGAGTGTGTGTGTGTGTGTGTGTGTGTAGTTGATTCGACTTCCCAGGTGGTGCAGTGGTAAAGAACCTGCCTGCCAATGCAGGAGATGCGGGTTTGATCCCTGGGTTGGAAAGAATCCCTGGAGAAGGAAATGACAACCCACTCCTTGCCTGGGAAATTCCATGGACAAAGGTGCCTGGCGGGCTACAGTCCATGGGGTCTCAAAGAGCTGGACACGACTGAGCAACTGAGCACACACACACGCACGGGGTCGATTCACCAACATTGAACTGACAGCCAGTAACAGCACAGCTCATGCCTGAATGAAACTAACACACGTATTTTCTCCATAAGGCACCGTACAGCCTTCTGGTCCTTAGTTACTCTCAACAGCACTTTATCACTATACTTGGGTGCCATTATAAGTAGCAAAATCATGCCAAAACACACAAATGCTAAAAATGTGGTACTCGATTTATAGGGAAAGGATACTTGTTTACAGTACGAACTGAAACAAGAAGACAGAGCTTTACCTCCTTCAACCTCAGCTGGCAACCTGTGCATTGAGTAACTCAAATTTTTCTCCACTCCGTATGCGCACATGCCCACGAATGACTAATAAAGGACAGAGAGTATGGCTTTGTGGGGGGTCACAAATTTTAACGAGGAGCTGAATTTGAAAATATAGAGTCCACAAATAATGAGGATTAACTGTTTATGCAGAAGAATGCTTATCACACCACTGTCTGCTAGGGAAACAACCCTCCAGGGTAACAGTGAGACGAGATGGATTAATATCAATACACTCCAGGGTAGGAACTGGACAGAAGGCTATGAATGAGGGACACGATCAGAAAGACAGACAGGGCTAGGCACTGGAGACGATACACAGCAGCCAGAAATGTCTGCGCCTCACCCTGGAGGCAAAAATGGCTTCCCAGAACCCGACCACTGCCCTCTCCTTTCATGGGGTCCATGGTCTCTGCCTCCATGTGTCTAGGTAACACCTGGACAACATGAGTCAAGGAGTGTGGCTTCATCCTTTTCCTCCTGTGAATCCTGACTATTTCCAGGCTGCCAGGAGCCACAGGAGGTTTTCAAGCAGGAAAAATAAAAAAATTTTATGGAAGACTATTCATCGTTTAATGATACATGAAAATGTTCCAGCCGCTGTTAGATGAAAAAGGCAGGTCAGAAAACAGTATGTCCTGTCTTTATAAAACACACATTTTGTAATAGTATTTTTGCATCTACGCTCATCAGTGATACTGGCTGGTAATTTTCTTTACACATACTGCAATAGAAATTATCTCTGAGTGACAGGATCCCAGTTACGGGTGAGTTTCCATTTTACACTTCCTGTTTTGAGTTGTCTACTTCTTTTGCAAAGTTCATTCAATGATATAAATTTTGAAAAACATTACCTTTTTAAAGGGAAAGGAGAAATTCTATAAATTCAAGGTGTTCTCTCCAGACTCCAAGCCCAGTGTCACCCTCTGACAACCTCAGCAGAACCCCAGCTGGAACAATTTCTCCAGACAATGCTCCCGTAAAGAGTTTCCAAAATTTAAACATGAATTTTGGTCAAAAAAAAAAAAAATCACTCATCCGCGTCAATCTCATTACTGAGATTGAGGTTTATTACGAACCTTGCAAACTGCCCAGGCAGTCTGCAGCAGCAAGAGCTGCAGCTTCCAAAGCTCAACCTGGCCTCCCCTTGCAAATCAGGTGCCTCAGCCTCACATGAGAAGGGAACTAATGTTCATAATAGCAACAAGAAAGGCTTAGACCAGAGGTTTTCAACCAGGCTCAGGGCAGTTTTGCTCCTCGCCTCCTCCCCGGGGACATCTGGCATGGTCTGGAGACATTTTTGGTCGTCACAGCTAGGAGGGTGCTACTGGCATCCTGTGTGTATAGATCAGAGATGCTGCTTGATATCCTGCAGTGCACAGGACAGACCCCATCCCAGGCCACAACGAAAAAGGCTTAGGTCCCAGGAGTCAAGAGTGGTGAGATTGAGAAACCTTGAGTCAAACATGTACTGTGCTGTGCTTAGTTGCTCAGGTGTTGTCTGACTCTTGGCAACCCCATGGACTGCAGCCCACCAGGATCCTCTGTCCATGGGGATTCTCCAGGCAAGAATACTGGAAAGGGTTGCCATGCCCTCCTCCAGGGGATCTTCCCAAGCTAGGGATCAAACCCAGATCTCCCATATTGCAGGTGGATTCTTTACTGTCTCAGCCACCAGGGAAGCCAACATAGAACTTTATTAAGTCTGGCTGGGCCAGGGGATTTACAGGAAAGATCCCATTTAATCCTCTTAGCAATCCTACCTAGGAGATAGGGCCCATTATTCGCCCATTTTACAGAAGAAGAAACTGAGGCTTCTGCTCAGCAGGAAACCTGAGATTATGACTCCATCTTGCAGAATCAGGAATCGTGTTGAAGGAAGGGGACTTCCCTGGGTAGTCCAGTGGTTAAGATTCCACACTTCCAATGCAGGATATGCAGGTTCGATCCCTGGCCAGGGAACTGAGATCCCACATGGTGCGAGGTGCAGTCAGAAACAAAACAAGAATCATGTTGCAGGAATTCGTGGGCAGTCCAGTGATTGGGACCAGGGACCATGGGTCCTGGTTGGGACCTGGTTGGGTCTCGTGCTTTCACTGGCAAGGATGAGGTTCACTCCCTGGTCGGGGAACTAAGATCCCACGTGCCATACAGCATGGTGCAGCTAAAATAAAAAAATTTTCCTAACTCAGCACCTGCACCCTTCTCTCCCTACACTCTGTACCCAAACACTGTTGTCTCAGGGCTGCATTTGGAACTTAATGGGTACTGTACTCTCTTACAGAATCAGAACTCCCTGAACATGCAGAGGGACATCATACCAGCCTGCGGTTCTCAGGGCCATGGGAGCCCCCGTCAAGTGGTTTGGATTTGTTCCCTTTTTCTTTACAGGTTTTGATGTTAGTCCCCATCAGCGGCTACCTTTCCCAGCAGAAAAAGCTGGATGGAGGATCGTCTCTCTTTCCCAAGGAAGCGTCCCTCCACTTCTGAGAGGCGAGAAAAATGGCTTTTCCCAAAGGGAGGCTGAGATGGGAGAACAAATGCTCTGAGACACAGATGCTTTTGCCTCCCAAACTGCTGGTAGCAGGAAGGAACCGTGTGATGTAGGGGTCTAGGGAGTTCTTCCTCTGTGTCTGCAAGATGCAGAAATTCTTCCAGCTGATGTATTCCCGGTGCCTAGAACAGTGCCTGGCAATAGTACTGTGTGAGTTGCTCAGTCATGTCCGACTCTTTGTGACCCCATGGACGGTAGCCTGCTAGGCTTCTCTGCCTATGGAATTCTTCAGGCAATAATACTAGAATGGGTAGCTATTCCCTTCTCCAGTGGATCTTCCTAACCCAGGTCTCCTGCATCGCAGGCAGATTCTTTACCATTTGCGCCACCAGGGAAGCCCAAGAATACTGGAGTGGGCAGTCTATCCCTTCTCCAGTGGATCTTCCCGACCCAGGAATCAAACCAGGGTCTCCTGCATTGCAGGTGGATTCTTTACCAGCTGAGCTAACAGGGAAGCCCAGTAGTGTGAGAAGTAGATGGAATATGGACATTATATTAAATATTATTAAAAAAAATAAAGCTGCAGAGTTAAAAGGGCTTCCCAGGTAGCACAGTGGTAAAGAACGTGCCTGCCAATGCAGGAGACGCAAGAGATGCAGTTTCAGTCCCTGGCTGGGGAAGATCCCCTGGAGAAGGGAATGGCAACCCACTCCAGTATTCTTGCCTGGGAAATCCCATGGATGGAGGAGCCTGGTGGGCTACAGTCAATGGGGTCACAAAGAGCTGGATACAACTTAGCAACTGAGCACACGCACACCACAGAGTTAAAAGAACGCTGGCTGAGGACTCAGACTGCCTGGGTTTAAATCCTGGCCAGGCCACTTACGAGTGAAAGAGCTAACCTCCCTGTGCCACGCCTTCCCCATCTGTAAAATGGGAATGTGATACTAGCAGCTGCTTCATAGGGCTGTTATGAAGATTAAGTGAGTTAATGAATATAAACACTGAAAACAACGTCCAGCACGTAGCTGGCGCTCAGTGCATGCCAACGGTCGTCATTAACACGACTTCACGGATGAAGGACACTGAGGCTCAAAGACGTGACTTCATTGATTAATTTCACTTAGCTAGTTGATGGTGAGCAGAATCGTGGACCGTGGTCTGACAAACTCTCGTAACAGCTCCATCATTCCTGGAAGTTCCAGGACCATCTGCCCGCCACCGAGGGTCCTGCCTCTGCAGCCAGAGTTCCAGCCCCAGAGTCAAGTGAGGACTTGCTCTGTCAGTTCCTAGCTACACAAATGGGTTACAGAACGGTTCCTCAGAAATCCATGCCCAGTCCTCAAGAACCATGGGAAAGACCTGGTTACAGCAATTATAAAACTGCATTGCAATAATTTGCTTTTCTGATCATAGCTACAGTAGCTACAGAAATAGCTACTGTACAATACAGGTCTGTGTGCTGAGTGTCCATAGGCAGACACTGTCTTATTTAATCTGCACAATAAGCTGGGAAGGTGCATTGATTAGACCTAGTCTACAGATCAAGAATTGGAGAAGGCAATGGCACCCCACTCCGGTACTCTTGCCTGGAAAATCCCATGGACGGAGGAGCCTGGAAGGCTGCAGTCCATGGGGTCGCTGAGGGTCAGACACGACTGAGCGACTTCACTTTCACTTTTCCCTTTTGCGCATTGGAGAAGGAAATGGCAACCCACTGCAGTGTTCTTGCCTGGAGAATCCCAGGGACGGGGGAGCCTGGTGGGCTGCTGTCTATGGGGTTGCGCAGAGTCGGACACGACTGAAGCAACTTAGCAGCAGCAACAGATCAAGAATAGAGGCTCCGACTGCTGCAGGCATGTGTGTGCAGTCACACAGTCGGGATTCAAATAGTAATCTGTCTTGTTTTGTGATGTGGGTTCATTCGAGGCATTGTATTACTGTATTACCAACAGTAACGAAGTCAGTACTCGTTAGAAACAGACTCATAGATCCAGGGAACAGATCTGTGGTTGCCACGGGGCAGTGGGAGGGATGAATAAAGAGTTTGGGATTAGGAGATGCAAACTATTATATATAGGATGGATGAACAACAAGGTCCTACTGTATAGCACAGGGAACTATATTCAGTATCCAGTGATAAGCCATAATGGAAAAGAATATGAATAAGAATACATATTATATATAGATGTATAACCAAATGGCTCTACTATACTGCAAAAAGTAACACAACATTGCAAATCAACTATACTTCAATAAAATTAAAAATATATGAGTCTGTCGTGTTTCCTGATGTGAGCTCATTCGAGGCCCTGTGGGACCTTTTACTACCAACTGGAAAAGACTCAGTACTTGTTAATTCATGCCAGGTTCTAGGTCCAGAACCAATTGTTTCATAGGCATATCTCATGTAAACCTCAAACCATTGCAAACAGATACTACTATCATCTTTTCCTTTTAGAAGAGGCAACTGAAGCTCAGAGAAGGGCAGAAACCAGTCCAGGGTCACACAGTTTGTTAGACAGGTTAGCTGGGATTTGAACCCAGTACACAGTTACAACTATGGACTTTTTACACCGTTTGCTGCCTCTGTGAATGACTTCAAGCACAAAAACCATGACTTACACGCCTCTGAATCGTCTCAGCAGTGTCTGAGATGCTAAATAAATATTTACTGAGCATATTAATGATTGAATGAATGGAGCCCTTGGTATTTCTCCAAGTGCTCAGGCAGGTTCCCCAGGTCTGTACATCATGTGGGGAATCTTCAGAGCACATGAGTCAGAGGCATGGAAGCCACTTTGCTCATAATAACCCTTATTCGAGTTGTATGTCCTCTGGTGAAACAGTCCTCGTGAGCCAGATGTTTTTATCTTTGACGCTTTCAAAAGCTTTTGAGAATCCAGAGAAAGCAAGGAGCAATTAACTGACAACAGCCTGGGCTTTCTCTGCCGTGCAACTCAGGTTATTAGAAGTTTTAGCTGGGCACAGAAGCAAGTTGTGAACATCTTTTCCTGGAGGGGCTCAAGACCACAAATCAAAAACCAATCTGCATATGGGAACAGCCTGGAAAGGGCTGTTGATCACATACATGTGTCTATGCGTGTTCAGTCATTTCAGTCGTGTCTGACTCTTTGTGACCCCACGGACTGAAGCCCACCAGGCTCTTTTGTCTATGGGGATTCTCCAGGCAAGACTACTGGAGTGGGTTGCCACTTCCTCCTCCAGGGAATCTTCCTGACCCAGGGATCAAACCAGCGTCTCTTGATTCTCCTGCATTGGCAGGTGGGTTCTTTACCACTAGCGCCACCTGGGAAGCTTTGGTCACATATGGGACTTTCCAATATACTCCACATCTCCAGAGCTAATTGGAGCTCCTATCAAGAGGCCACTTTCAATCATCAGGTCAATTACATGTCAAAGTCAGTGCTGACAATCTGGCAATATAAAAAGGAAAAAAAAAATGGCACTCTCCATCATGTGTCTAAAGAATGCTCTGGTCTTCGGTTCAGCATATTATTTACCCATGGCTGTGAAACAAATCGCCCAAAACAGGTTGGCTTAAAACTGAAATATCATTTATCATGTCTGGTGGACTGGAAATCTGGAAGAAGCTTCCACTGCGTGGTTCTGGCTCAGGGCTTCTCATGAATTTGAAGTCGGGTGAAAGCCAGGGCTGCAGTCAGTGGAAGGCTTGCCTGAGACCCCACTTCCATTTCCAAATTGGTCCACATGCATGGCTGACAAACAGGGGGACTGTTGGTGTGAGGCCTCAGTTCCTCCTCAGGTCTGACTGAGTGCCCTCAGGACATGGTGGTTGGCTTCCCCAGACTAAGAGATTCAAGAAACCAAGACAGAGGCTGCAATGCTTTTTATAACTTAGCCTTGAAAGTCACACGATGTCAGGACTTCCCTGGTGGTCCAGTGGCTAAGACTCCTCCCTCCCAATGCAGGGAGCCTGGGTTTGATTCCTGGTCAGGGAACTAGATCTCACAAGCCAAAACTAAGATCCCACATGCTGCAACTAAGACTCAGTGCAGCAACTGAGACTCAGTGCAGCCAAATAGGTTAAATAAAAATGTGAAAAAGAAAGTCACACTGTCCACTCAGGTCAGCATAATTCAGCATGGAAGGAGACATAAAGGCTGGGACTATTAGGAGCTGTAGATGGCTGGGGGGGCCCCCTTGGAGGTAGGTTGCCATTTCTGAGAACCAGGTCTAAGGAAAGATGGCAGGTGCTACAAAGGATTTTAGGCACAGAGTTGCTTATCACAGCATTGTTTACAATAGTATGCAACTGTAAACAATCTATGTGTCCTTCTACATTAAGATAGGCTGAGTTGGCTTCAGCACAGATACCCAGACAGGAACTGGGAGGACGTTATCTCACTTTGAGCAATGGCTATTGCTGCGGGTGGGCGTGGGACTGAGTCTTATAGGTAGGAAACTGAGGTTCAGAGTGCCCCGATGTGGGACTGAATGAAGTACGAAGGAGGAGAGGTCTTCACTGACAAATCCATCCTGCTAGGTTCTTTCTCCTCAACACCCCCAGGGAAGTGAAACCGAGACTTCAGCTTCTGAGCACCTGTATGGCTGAAACACCCTCTTAACCAGGCTATCTTTCCAGTTTTAGCAGTCTGCTATAGGGTTTGATCCCAAGAAGCAGACTGCCCAGCTCAGTGTCAGGGGTCAGCTCTCATCCACTTCTCCAATCTTCTCTGTCACCTACACTGATTAAGACACTGAGGGTTCTCTCCAGTATCCAGGGCTGGAAGGGCCACGGCAGATGCCTTCTCCTGTTAATTACCAACAGACGTTTATCCCTTACTCCCTCTCCCTCCACGAGTCCAGTGGAAAATGACCAGGCATTTTCCTGACCTCCCCCCAACCCCGCCTCCAACACAGTAATTATCAGAGGTTGCAAAGAAAATGAGACAATTTCTGGAATAAATCTATGGCTCCATCTGTCCCTATTTCCCTACGGCTTCCAGATCTCAAAAAGTTTTTAGTGCATGCAAACATGGGTTTGTCCAGCCAGACTGCTGCAGTCTCCCTGCAGATAAAACTGAGTCCTACCCCCAGAGCCTGGGAGAATTCCATCCCTAAGGGAGAAGAGAATGAGAGCCTGAGAGAGCTGGATGCCAACTCTTCCTCTGCCTCAGTCAGCAAACCAGAGGTGAGAGGGAAAAAGAAGAAGCCTTCCTGCTATGATCTGAAACGAGATGAAGCGGTTTGGCACATGAGCACAGGTTTTGGCAGCAAATGGACCTCATTTTGATTTCTGTCTCTGCCAAAGACATGCTGAGTGGCCTCAGGCAGGTTGCTTTGTCTCTGTGTGCCTCCCTTGCCTCTCCTTAAAAAGGGCAGAGTAAGAGGGTCTACACGGGCTTCCCCAGTAGTTCAGTGGTAAAGAATCCGCCTGCCAATGCAGGAGACGTGGGTTTGATCCCTGAGTTGGGAAGATCCCCTGGAGGAGGGCATGGCAACCCACTTCAGTATTCTTGCCTGGAGAATCCCCATGGACAGGGGAGCCTGGCGGGCTACAGTTGGCGGGGTGTCAGCATTCTGACACGACTGAGCACGCATGCACACATGCTGAAGAGAGTCTGTCTCTCGCGGGCGCTGTGAGGTACAACGAGATCACATCTAAAGGCTCAGCAGAGTGTATGGCACAAAACCTGAGCATAGTGAGTGGTCCTCAGGATTAAAATGAGGCAGTCCCAGTGAAAGAAGAGCTTCCCTTGTGGCTCAGCTGGTACAGAATCCACCTGCAATGTGGGAGACCTGGGTTCAATACCTGGGTTTGGAAGATCCCCCGGAGAAGGGAAAGGCTACCCACTCCAGTATTCTGGCCTGGAGAATGCCATGGACTATACAGTTCATAGGGTTGCAAAGACTCAGGCATGACTGAGCAACTTTCACTTTCAGACCCACGGGACACCGGACTCGGGAACGGAGCCAACAGCATACATGTGTTGTAAGTCTGGAAATACCAGCACTAAATGAATGGCATCTCTTGTTCTTTCTCTCTGGCTAAATGATTCCCACTTGGGAATCGTGGTGCTCCTGTATCACTTTATGGTTTGTTGAGCCCCAAAGGAGGAAGAGTCTGGGACGCACCCAGGGGTCAGAGCCGGAGGGGCTGGATTCAAGACCAGGCCCTGCTGACCTAGACGGAGCCTCTGCAGAATTAGGAGAGGGTGACCAGAGTGATGGGGGCAGATTGCCAAGTGCCCCTGACCTCAGTTTCTTCATCTCTGAAGTGGGGATAAATAAGACACAGCCACCTGGCTGGGATGTGGAGGTCAGCCACTGGATTGCTTGCAGACCGTCAAGCAGGGTTCAAACCCCACTTACCGGACCTCGCTGAATTAACGGTACCTGTTCCTCCCCCTAATCTTTAACACACCCCACCCCGTTTCCCCGTGACCTGTGACCAAGCTTGGGTTTTTCCCATCTCCAAGAAAAAAATTCCCTTCCTCCAGCCAGCATCGCCTTCAGTAACAGCCTTAACTCTTTCACCAACAAGCTTCTCGAGACCTGCAGCCATTTCTTCAATTCCAGTTGGCCGGGCCAGTTGTCACTGTCCTCTTCTCTCTCTCTCTCTCTCTCTCTCTCTCTCTCTCTCTCTCTCCCCCGCCCCGAATCATCTCTTTCCAAAGTCACCAGAAACCCGGCTGCACCCAGGGCTGGCTGGTCCCGGTTGACAGGTGCCTAGTGAGCCTGGCCCTTCAAGCACTGCTTGCCCCTGGCTTTGCTGCTGCTGCTGCTCGGGCTATGTCATCTCGTGGGCAGCCCCCGCCAAGCCCCTTCTTCTTTATCTGCGTCTCTTCTCACACCTCTACCTGGCCCACACCTCACTGCCGGCCTCTGGGCACCAAAATCCAATGGGCTCCCGGGCATCTCCACGTGGCCACAGCACCAGCACCCAGACATGAGCTCATCCTTGTCCCCCACCACCCACCTGCCTCCCTCACAGGTCCCCACCTTAGGAAACAGCCCCAACGTCAACTCAGCTGCCCGAGCCAGAACCGAGGTGCCATCCTTGGCCCTTGAACCAGTCACCTCACTCTATCAGTTCAGCCTCCTGCCGGCCTCCCGAGGTCGTCGTCTCATCTTCATCGCCATGACCTCACTCAAATCCAGCCCATTCGCCCATTCAGTGGTCATTTATTGAGCGCCTGCTGTGTTTCCAGCAGCGTGGGAGGCGCTGGTCACTGGCACCTCTCACTGGATTCCTGGTACCCCACCTTTACTGGTCTCTTCCTCCAACAGCATTTTCCTCCCAGAACCCTGAGTGACCTCTCCAGCACAGCGCTGTCCACAGAACTTCCTGCAGCGATGAAAATATTCTCTATCTGTACTGTCCAGTATGGTGACCAATGTAGGTACTGAGCGCCTGAAACGTGACTAGTGCAGTAAGGAACTGAATCACTAAAACAAATACTCATTATTTGGCTGCTCCAGGTGTTAGCTGCGACAGGCAGGCTCTTCAGTTGCGGCATGCGAACTCTTAGCCGCGGCATGTGGGATCTAATTCCCTGACCAGGGATGGAACCCAGGTGCCTTGTATTGGGAGCTCAGAGTCTTAGCCACTGGACCACCAGGCAAGTCCCAAGGAACTGAATTTTTGCTTTAGTGAACCGTGTGTGTGTTAGTCATCTTGGGCTGACTAATGACTAATACAGTCATAAAAAAATATCACACTGGGAGACTCAAACAAAAGAGGTTTATTGGACTTCTCTGATGGCTCAGTGGTTAAGACTCCACGTTTTCAATGCAGGGGGCACGGGTTCAATCCCTGGCTGGGGAAGTTATCATGCTTTTGTCTTAGAGTTCCAAAAGCTGGGAAGTCCAAATTTAAGGTGCCAATTCAGTTCCTGGTTTGACCTGTTTTCCTGGCTTATAAACAATATCCTCACATGATAGAAAGCTCTGAGTCTCTTCCTATTCTTATAAGGGCACCAGCCCTACACAGTTAGGGGTTCACCGTTTTGTTGTTTAGTTGGTAAGTCATTTCTGACTCTTTTGCAACCCCATGGACTGTAGCCCGCCAGGCTCATCTGTCCATGGGGTTTCCCAGGCAAGAATACTCAAGTGGGTTGCCATCTCCTTCTCCAGGGGATCTTCCTGACCCAGGGATCGAACCCAGGTCTCCTGCATTCTTTACTTTTCTCCTGGATTCTTTCCCACTGAGCCACCAGGGAAGCTCCAGGGCCTCATATCCTTATGACCAGATTTATTCTTTATCATCCTCACAGGTCCCATACATGGGTACTTGGCTTCAACATGACTTTGGGGGAGGGTCAGAACTATCCAGTCCATGACAATGGGGCTGGGGGCAACCGTACTGAACAATGGGGCTCAGGAGGGAAAAGAAAGTCAATCATGTCCTTCCAGAGTCCACAACCTCCTCAGCTCCTCAGCACCCTCAGGATCAAAGCCAGACCCCGGACAATGGCCTACAAGGCCCTGTAGAGTCTGCACCCAGCTCATCATTCTAGCCCAGGAGTCCCCAACCTCGGGGATCTAATGTCTAATGCTCTGAGGTAGAAGTGATGTACTAATAATAGAAATAAAGTATACAATAAATGCAATGCACTTGAATCATCTCCAAATCACGGCCCCCCTCCATCCCGGTCTGCGGAAACACTGTCTTCCACGAAACCGGTCCCTGATGCCAAAGAGGTTGGGGAGCACTGCTCTAGCCTCTACTTGCTATCTTGACTGCTGAGAGTCTGTAGAAGCCAGAGCACTGGCCCCCATCGCTGGGCCTCTACACCAGAACCCCCCTCCGCCCAGAACATGTTTCACCTCCCGCTCCCCACACAACCCCCACCTGTTCACCTCACTCTGATTCCCAAATCGGGGATCCCCCTTAGACATCTGTGAGGGGCCCTCCTCCTCTGTGTGTGAGGCAGTGACAGGCTGGGCCAGTGACCCAATGTCCACATCCGTGGTCCCTCCTCCCAAGGATGTTCCCCAGGGATAAGGCAGAAAGGTGGTCTCAGGGACCTGAGGGTGCTGACCGGAAACAGGAGCAAGGACCCCTTGACCTTTCCTCTGGGAAGCCAGCCCTTTTGGGGTTCAAGCAGATGATCTGAGGAGGAAGTGTTTCAGTGGGATGAGCATGGGGCTTTGAAGTCAGGCCTCGGGGGTGGGGGGGGTTTCTGGGCCCCATTTCTTCAACTCTCATCCATCCACTCAATCCTAAAGGAAATTAACCCTGAATATTAACCCCTGAAGGACTGACGCTGAAGCTCCAATACTTTGGCCACATAATGCAAAGAACTGACTCATTAGACAAGACTTTGATGCTGGGAAAGATTGAAGGCAGGAGGAGAAGGGGACAACAGAGGACAAGATGGTTGGATGGCATCACTGACTCAATGGACACGAGTTTGAGCAAACTCCAGGAGATGGTGAAAGACAGGGAAGGCTGGTGTGCTGCAGTCCACGTGGTTGCGAAGAGTCGGACAGGACTGAGTGACTGAACAACAACATCCATCCACTCACGACTCTCTTTTATGGGGGTGGGCATGCCAAGTGGCATGTGGGATCTAGTTCCTCTACCAGGGATCAAACCTATGGCCCCTCCAGTAGAAGTGCAGAGACTCAAGCATTTAGACCAGCAGGGAAGTCCCATGATCTCATTTCCATGTCAGTAAAATGGGTAACAGCACCTCTCAGGAGGGTTACTGTGAGAATTCAAAGGGAAAGGAGGTTCAAATGGACCAGGCACTGCTATAATCCTACAGGTAAAGCCTTTCACAAAATGAAGTCACCTCTTTGGGTTTTAAGGTGGAAGGCCTAGCTCCAAGCCATGGTGGCAGAGAAAAGGAACCTGAGGGTCAGAGAGGACCCGAAGTCACTGACAAATGGGCAAGGGTACTGAGAACGCAGGTGCCCAGATGCCCCCAAGGATTAACTGCCCAAGCAGCCTGCAGGTCCAATGCAGGGAAGGGACGCTCCCAAAAGTGCTCACCTTTTCGAGTGGAGGGCTCTGCCTTCTACCTTTCGGACCTCGAAACTAGTGGGTCCTCGCGTGGGGAGACCGAGACGGCTCCCGCTGTGCCCTGGTGGGCTCCCTGGAGACGGTGGGCCTGGACGCCAGGAGTCCGGGAGGCGCACTGAGAGTGTTCTCTCTTCCAGACTGTACACGACTGACCCAGTGGGTCCGGGTGCAGGGCAGTCCCAGGGAGGAGGCCGGTGGGCGTCTGCTTGGGGCTGGGCGGTGCAGCTCTGGCCACACCCCGTGGGCGGGGCTGCAGGATGTAACGCCCAGCCCACCCCGCCCCCTGAGGCTGCAGAAGTCAGCTGCATGCTCATTTGCCACCCCGGGAGGCTTCTTGACTCAGGGGTGGTCTATAAGGATGACAGGGTTCCCCTTTCCCATACTTTGGGAGCTACTAACCATACCCCAACCCCAGATGCTGCTGATATGGTGTCCACCACCCCCACCTCTCATCCCAGGGTTGGAGCTGGGGAGGCAACAGACCCAACCCACATAACTCAGGGTTCCTCCATTGTCCACTGTCTCCTCCTTGATTCAACAAACAGATACGGGGTTGCGGTCAAGACCGTTCTTCCCACCACTGTGTGACTGGAGCAAGTAATTAACTTCACCTCGCTGAGCCTCAGTCTCCTCATCTGTAAAATCATAGCTTTTTCAGGATTTATTGAGAGAACGAGTAAGGCCCTCAACAAGGGAGGCTATTCCTATTGACACTCTCCTCCACTCCACCCCCTCTCCATCCCCTCAGCCCAGGTGACCCCCTGTCTGTCTACCCAGAGGCCCAGCTCTGCTGGTATGTGGGGTTGTGCAGGGAAAATAGCTAAAGCCACAGCTGAAACCAGCAAGATATAGTCTCTGCCACCTTGGACAAGACACTGGCCCTCTCTGGGTCTCAGTTTCTCCATCTGTGGAAGACAAGAGCTGTCCTATAAAAAGAGAGACAGCTGCGCCCGGTGCATCTGTGAAGGGCCAACTGTGTGCCCCACACGTCACCTGCACCCCAGCAACCCTAGGGGGCTTCCCAGCAGCAGCAGCCGCCGCATTGTACAGGAAGAGAGGCTCAGAGAGGTGGGGCGATGTGTCCACGGTCACACAGCCAGGAGTAGGGGTTCTGGGCTTGAAGCCCCACACTTTCCTGTCTGAGGAGCTTGGGCCCCTGGGAAAGCAGGGTTAACTCTGGAGGGGCTTCGTCTTGCCCTCCTTCCCAGTGCCCACTGGGAGGTGCATCCTGGAGGAGCAGCCGCCACCCTGCCTCCACCAGGCTCAGCACAAAGCAGGGGTGGAGCTGGTGCTCCAACTCCAGCTTGTCGGAAATGAGATGGAAAAACACAGGAGAGCTGGCCTGGGAGGGGAGGGTGCTCAGGAGCCGGCGCTGGCTCTCTGGGGCTGCAGCACAAAGAGCTGAAACAAGATTCCATTCCTTTGAGCGTGTGAGGACCTACTGTGTGCCTGGCACTGAGCGGGGCCAGAGGGTGGGTGGGAGAGTTAGGAGCCGTCCCCACCCCCAGAGAGCTCACTCTCCGTCACACAAGCCCTCCAAAGCATCACTTACATAGGACGCTCACTGTGTCCCTTCATTCTCACCACCACGGAGCTACGGGTGCTGTTATCACCCCCAAGGAGTGTGTCTGGAAAATGAAGCCCAGAGAAGGAAAGTGATTTGTCCAAAGTCACACAGCTAGTGTGTGTTGGAGCTTGACACTGGGCCTGAATTGTCTCTCTACAGGGCTGCTTATTGAGCATCTGCTATTAATATGTGTGGTCATGGTAGGCCATCTCCGACTCTCTCCCCAGAAGGAAACAAGCTCAGAGAGGTTAGGTAACTGGTCAAGGTCACACAGCCAGGAAGTGGCAGAGGAATGAATCAAACTCAGGCCTGATTCTCCCAAACTTCTCCTGGCCCAAGTAGGGAAAAGAGAACAGTTCCACCATGCACTCATTTAATTGTTTATTCATTCAACAAATGTTTATTGAGCACCTACTCTGTCAGGTACAGGGACAGGGTGGACCACAAAAACTTGAGCCAGCCTCTGTCCTCAGGGGGTTCATGGTCTTTGTTACTATTTATTTTTATCTATTTTGGCTGTACCACGTCTTAGCTGTGGCATGCAGGACCTTTAGTGGCGGCATGTGGGATCTAGTTCCCTGAGTGCATGCTCAGTCACTCAGTTGTGTCCAACTCTGCAACCCCATGGACTGTAGCCCGCCAGGTTCCCCTGTCCATAGGATTAACCTGGCAAGAATACTGGAGTGGGTGGCCATTTCCTCCTCCAGTTCCATGACCAGGGATCGAACCAGGCCCCCTGCATTGGGAGTATGGAGTCTTAGCCACTGTTTGGCCAGGGAAGTTCCAGGATCCTGGTCTTGAGCATGCCCATGGGCTGCTGGGACAGAACAGCCATTTCTTCTAGAATTGGGGCAGGAGGAGGTGCTGCTGGGGATGGCTTCCTGGAGTTGACTCTGGAATTGTCTACCTTCTGGCTGGGCCACCTGGCCCCAGAGTCATCTACCTTCTGAGTCTCATCTGGAAAATGGTGATAACGAAGTCCACCTTGTCCAGAATGGCTCAAGAAATGTCACTGCTATTACTAACATTATGGTCTTAACCGAGCCCCCACGGCAGGGCCCAGCAAGTGGGCAGAGGAAAGGGGTGTGATGCCACCAGTGTCCAGGCCTTGGGGAGAGGCAGAGAGTGCCAGCACCCGGAGAACGTGGGCACAAACCTGTGAAACGAATCTCCAAAGGGCTCAGAACTGGGGTGGCTGCAGGGGGTCTAGGGCTGGGTCTGTGGCCTTGGCTAGACCCCTGGGGCCTCCAGCAGGAATGAGGTCAGGGCTGGGGGCTGTGATCAGAGGGGTGGAAGGGACCCTGCAAGGTGTTCAGGAAGCAGCAAAGGGTGGGGGTTTGAGAGGGTGGAGCAATCTGGGCTTGGAACACTAGGGCTGGCATAATTTGGGTTCAGATCCCACTGGGCACCTCTTGGCCTCAGTTTCCTCCTCTAGAAAATGTGTTCCTGATGCCTGCATGGCAAGATGGAATCAGATCATGCTAACAAACTGTTTTATTTAACAGATACGTGTACAGTGTGTACTGCGGGTCAGGTACTGCTCCATGCATCTTCTGCCCGGGTATTTTCAAGTATTCCTATT
This sequence comes from Ovis canadensis, assembly GCF_042477335.2. Classification (NCBI taxonomy): domain Eukaryota; kingdom Metazoa; phylum Chordata; class Mammalia; order Artiodactyla; family Bovidae; genus Ovis; species Ovis canadensis. The sequence goes on along the minus strand of NC_091261.1, from coordinate 74,693,891 downwards.
TTATTTATTTGGCTGTGCCAGGTCTTAGTTGTGGCATGCAGGATCTGCGTTGCTACCTGCAGGATCTTCTGGTTTCAGCAGGAAAACTCTTAGTTGCGGCATGTGGGATCTAGTTCCCTGAGCAGGGATCGAACCCCGGGCCTGCTGCATTGGGAGTGCAAAGTCTTAGCTGCTGGACCACCAGGGAAAAGTCCCTGCCTGTGTATTTTTAATGAGAGGTACGTGCTCCTACACCACGAGGGCAGCTCTTGTCAGTCGGCTACATCATGTGACGGTGTTACAACGACTGGGTTTTACTTTCGAATCAGGAAAAGCATTAACATCCAGGAAAGTGAATTCCATTTCGGGAGCAGACCAGGACCTGGGAGGCTGGCTGTGGGCTAGACCAGGATAAGAATTCAGGACAACCCGGTCCCTGCCAGGGCTGCTCTCCAGGAAGAGAACTGGGAACCCTTCTCTAAGGGAAATCTGCCTGTCCTGGAAAGCCAACTTGCATGCGTGCATGCTTGCGTGCGTGTGTCTGCACGTGGATGTAAGTCTGTGCGTGCATGTGTGTCGGGGTGGGGGTAGAGTGGGGGACGTCCCGGCCCTCACCCATCCGCAGCCTCGCTGCCAGCCGCCAGCCCCAGCCGTCTGTTGTGGCAGATGTTTGGCTGTGCCATGGCAACGCCAGAACAGGATGTACCTCTGGATTGCAGCAGGGACAAGCCCACGCTCACAGGCCGCCCACACCGTTCCCCTCCCCAAAGGCCTGTTGCGAAGAAGAACCACTTGGGTCCAGGTGGGGGACAAATGGTGATTGTGTCGGGAGGCAGGCAGAGATGGCATCCTCCATGGGGTCAGCGGTGAGGAGGGGAGGAGGGGAGGAGAAGGAAGACACACGTGTCCACAGCCCAGCCGAGGCCCTCCTCTGGCAGCTTGCGGCAGCTTCCCTCTGCCCAACAGAGGATGCTAAGGAAACAGCGTGGGAAGAGGAGCTGCCGTCAACAGGGCTGGTCTGCGGACGGCTGATTGCTGTCTTTCCCACGATTACAGTGGCTCCTCACGGAGGGAGGGCTTTGTGCCAGGACATGTGCTCAGTACTTCGTCTAGCAAATAATATCTACGTTCACGGGTCTCTGCTGTGTGCCGATGACACGGCACACATCTTTGTGGCGCCCTATGAGGTCATCCCTGTTTTTCAAATGAGGAAAAGGGGGCACGGAGAGGTGAAAGCCAGCGCTCTGGGTCACAGAGTGGGTGAATTAGGGGGCAAGACCTCGGGCTGTCTTGCTCCCAAGCCCTTGATTAAGTGTGGTGATTCTGCCAGGACTGGCTACATCCTCTGCGGGGCCCAGTGGGAAATGAAAAGGCCTGGCCCTCATTAAAGAATTGAAGACGGCGACGGCGGAGCATCAGGCCAGTCACGGGGCCCTTGTAAGTGCAGGGCTCTATGTAGCTGCCCAGGAAGCCAGGCCTCAAGGGCTCAGAGGGTAGGCACAGATGGCTTGGAGAAGCATACAGACCAGAATAGTGAGCCCCAGCCTGGCCCCTCTGAGCTGCAGTGATCTGAGTGTGATCTCTGCTCCAGGCAGCCCATGTTACCCCATCAGAGGGGAGAAAGGACCACCCACCCTGCCCAAATGCTGCGCTGAATTCCCTAGAACCAGAAGCCTGGGAGATTGGAGGACAAATCTTAGCTCAATGCTAAAGTTCCTCTGTCTTTGGGGATTCTCCAGGCAAGAATACTGGAGTAGGTTGCCATGCCCTCCTCCAGGGGATCTTCCCAAGCCAGGCATCAAACCCAGGTCTCCCACACTGTAGGCAGATTCTTTACCATTTGAGCCACCAACGAAGCCCATGAATACTAGAGAGGGTAGCCTATTCCTTCTCCAGGGAATCTTCCAGACACAGGAATTGAACCAGGGTCTCCTGCATTGCAGGTGGATTCTTGGCCAGGCTGAGCTAGCAGGGAAGCCCATTGTTTTATGAAATCTTTACATTCTCCTTTTAAAGTATGACAGTAACAACAGTCCTATTGGAGAGATTCTGGTATTGATAAAGGGAGGGGAAAACATCGACCTGGACTCCTAACCACCTAGCCCCACGGCCACTGGCATGTTGTATATTTTCTTCCTAACTTTCACAGGTGGGCTTTCTCTCAGGACCCCCGGGGGTGAAACAGAGGCTCCTCTCTGCCTCAGGCAGGAGCACATGAATGGGGGAGAATGACTGAATGCATGGATGTTACAAAGGAGTCTGGTCTGGATGACCTTTCAGATTCTTCTGGACTCTAACTATAAACTCCGGATTCATTGATTCCTGCATGGCAAACACCTAGTGTAGACTGGGGTGGGCAGGGTGGGGTGGGGTGGAGGGGCCCAGTCCAGTGAGCCAAGCCCAGTGTCCTGGACCTCCGAGGTGGTCGATTCCTGGCCCAGTCCTGCAAGAATGTGGTTTAGGCAGTTGTGAGTGCCCCCAAACTTTCCCAGCTGTGGGGTGTGTGCGTGTGTTGGTTTAGGCAGTCGTGGGTGCCCCCAAGCTTTCCCAGCCATGGTGAATGACACTTGGCACTCATTTTCACAGCATATCTCATTCATTTATGCTCATTGGATACTGAGTGCTTGCTATGCACTGGGCCTCCCCAGTGGCTCAGCAGTAAAGAATCTGCCAACAATGCAGGAGATGCGGGTTCGGTCCCTGGGTTGGGAAGATCCTCTGGAGGAGGGCATGGCAACCCGCTCCAGTATTCTTGCCTGGAGAATCCCCATGGACAGAGGAGCCTGGCAGTTGCAAAGAGTCTGCCCATGGGGTTGCAAAGAGTTGGACACGACTGAAGCAACTGAGCATGCACGTACTATGTACAAAGCCCACGAGGGGCTGGCTCTTTTGGAGAGAAGATGCTGAGGTAGAAAGTGTATGAATTTGGAGTCAGGTACCCTGAGCTTCTGTCCCTTCCTGGCTGTGTGGCCTTAATCCAGGTGACCTAACCTCTCTGGAGCTTCCACCTCTTCATTTGTAAAACAGGTCACCTCTACCGTGAGGATCATCTCAGCTGCAGACATGAAGCACCTGCACCCAGATGCTGGGGGACTTCCTTCTCCCCTCCTGCCAGTACCAACAGTAACAGCCACTGACTCAGCAAGTGTTGTGCCAGCAGAGAAGAGGTGTGCATACATTATCAGCTAATTCTCAAATTATTGGCCCCATGAGGTCGGTAGCACTGTCCTTCATCTGTTGTGAGATCCAATTTCAAAACCAGAGGGAGCTCTGCACCTCCAGCTGCCTGTGGGAGAATCTGTCTCTTAGCATCCAATTCCCAAGCATCCTTTTCTGTGCTAGGGCTTCTGCTGACATTTCACTTGCAGAAACAGTTAACAACAACAAAGAGGAATTTGGGGCTGACACCGGACCCTTTGCCAGAATACTTCAGGGTGTGTGAGCAGCTTCCCTTTAAAGGTCAAATACAGTGAATTCGATCTGGGGGCGGGAAACACACCTTGTACCACCAGCCAAGGTAGCCTTTGAAGTGGGTCAGATTTCCCCGGGGCTGGAGGCTTCATTTCTGACTCGATGTTTTCCTGCTGGTACCTACTGGGAGATCAGATGCCGCTTCAAGCTTGCTGCTTTCTACTTCTGCGGTGGGGGGACAGCTCTGGGAGGGTTTTGGGTGGAGAAGGAACAGTAGTACCTCCTGGCTTCACCCCCTTTTAGAGGTCACTGTGGCCAAATGACTTATATGCTGCAGGCCTGATTCTTCAACTGAAAACTGAGGGCAACATCAAAGGGCCTTTGGAGGGTTCCAAGGGGTTCATTTAAAGTGCTGGGTACGCGGAAGTCTCAGGAATATAGTTCTGCTCCCTCATGTGAGGGCGTAGGGGTGGGTGGATGGCCTGTCCTGGGCAGGGCTGACCTGGTGCACCACTGCCAGACACCTTTGGACGGGGCTTCCCTATGATGCAGTGAATCCTTCTGAAATGCCGGGAACTCCATGCTCTGCCTCCTGGAGCTTCTTGAGGCCTAGCCAGGAAGGGCTTCCAAGAGCATGCGGCTGCTCCCCTGCCTGCCCATGGCCCCTGGAGGCGAGATCTGGGGCCCCACGCAACCTCAGGCTTGCTACTCTGAGGACAAGATCAGGCTGTCAGTCACAGGAAGGTTCTCCAGGGACCTGAGTGAAGAGAGTATCTGGTGATCTGGGAACACCCACATTCTGGAAGGGCCATGTGGAAGGGTGGGTGTTGTCTGCAGAAAACATGTGTGGAATGTGATTGTAACTGGCGAAGGGAAAACCTACTCAACTGCACCGCATTCCTATGTCAATGGTTTTCTAGACGTGGCCATCACAATTCTCAGGGAATCCACGGGAATCGCAAGGAGTGCTGGACCCCCTGCTCTGGCTCAGATTCACCTTGGGAGCCTGAAGAGAATGTGTTAGGGGTCTCCACCTTGCCTAGGGGTATCCTGAACCATGACCCTCAGTGGTTCAGTTCCAAAAACTCATATATAGAGAGGGCTACGTTACAGCTTGATGGGACCAGTCAGCAGTCACCCCACTCACCTCCTTTAATTTTCTACTGAATAAGCATTTCCTAACCATAGTTTGGACTTCCCAGTTGGCTCAGTGATAATCTGCCTGCCAATTCAGGAGAGGTGAGTACAATCCCTGGGTCAGGAAGATCCCCTGGAGGAGAAAATGGCAACAGACTCCAGGATTCTTGCCTGGAGAATCCCACGGACAAGTCTTACAGGCTACAGTCCATGGGGTCACAGTCAGACAACCGAGTGACAGCAACCATAATCTGGCTTCAACTGCAGATGTTCCCAGGACTCAATGTGCTCATTGGCAAACGAGAGTAATCTGGTTGGCTTGATGCTTATAGTATGTATATATATATACATATATTTACAATATCCTTTTATTATCTTCTTTTGCTGATGGCATGTAGGACTTTAGTTACCTGACCAGGGATCCAACCAGTGTCCCCTGCATTGAAAGGTGGATTCTTAACCACTGGATTGCCAGGGAAGTTCCCATTGATGGTTATAATTCTTATCGTAAAGTGAAAACCTTGCATCCTGGTTTATCCAGCCATCTCCTGTGAGTACAGGTGAGGGGTAGAGTAAGTCTAGATGAACTAAATGGAGTGGGCACTGTTTCTGGACTCACGGGATCTGGAATTTCGCAGTCCTGTCAGGGCACTAGTGGCAGGTGGGTGACACTTACTCACGTGACTTGCCCGTGGGACCCGCAGGTATGGTACCCAAAGGCAGCGAAGAGGAAATATGAGCGCCATTTGCTCTGCTAGATGCACAGAACTCCAGGAAGGCAGGGTTTTCCTTTGGCAGAAGCCTGGCTTGGCCCAGACACCATGGGAGGAGAGCCCCCAGAGCTCTATCTGCAGTGAACTGTGACCTGAGCTCGGCCTAAGCCTTTGCTGTGTCTGGTGACTGGGGTCCCCTGGGGTTCTTGTCTTGGCCATTAACCATGATGAGCCCCCTCCACCCCATCCCCTCTTCTGTGTGAGCAGTTAAGGTGGTGAATTTCTCCAGCACACCTCTCAAGTTCAAGTCTCACCCAAGGTGGGGGCAGACAGGACAGGTATTTTTGTTATACAAGTGACCACCTTGTATACCAAAAGTTGGCCTGCTCTTTCTTACTGGCAAGATCAGGAAGAAAAAGATGATTCCTGCAGCAGCTGACCTTTCTCCTGGTTCTTTCTCTGGTCTCACTTGTCCAGCTGTTTAGCATGGGGCCAGCACACAGCTGTGTCTCGACTTTCCTGGCCAGGGCTGGAGGGGCTGCTGCTTTTTTTTTTGCACAAGTTCAGAGGTCATCAAGCATTTATAAAGAAAGTTTATTTTCCTCACAAGAAGCACACAGACTATATACAATACACACCAACAGAAGTAAAAAAAAAAAAAAAGTGCTTTATGCATCTTCTACTGCAAATTCACAGTACAAAAGATACTGCCTTTTAAATATGTAATATAAAAAAACCAAGAAGAAAAACAATACATAATAAAAAATCATTGATACCATAACGCAACACACTGGCACCCACTGGCAGCTTCTGAAAACCAAAGGGCAGGCTATCTTGGGGGGAGGGGGCTCCTGACTGTGGAAGACCTGTACCTGCATTTTGCTGCAAAGAGCTCAGGACACCAAAACAGAGGAAAACGGGGGTGGGGGGGGGGACAAGATGGTAATAAAAACTCTACTGAACAGGAGAACAGCTGTGTGATGGGGAGGGTGTAGGGAAGGGGCAGGGCTGTGGTCCAGAGGGGCCAGAGCTGGCTGGCCTACCAATCCTGTCTTTTCTTCACTTACTACGGGCCCTCGGCTGAAACAGCGCCTGCCTCGCCCATAGGGACCGCCAGCCAGCACTGTTTCTAGCGATGCCCCTGGCCTGGCTGTGGGCAGGCCGCCCAGCAGATCAGCCCAAGTATGGGGCAGGCAAATTCCAGCCCCAGCGCCAACCACCGCGGACAAGGCAAAGTATCCAATCACAGAAGGCGAAAGCGGAACGGCTGCCCATAAATACACAGTATTTGTAAACTATTATTAAGGCACTCGATTGTAAAACAATAATTACAGTGTTGAAGAGGAGGGAGGGAGCGGCCATCTCCTTGCTGACAGAGGGATAGTGGAGGACGGGGCTCTGGCTCTCAAGGGTCCCGCTAGGAGGCTAACACCTGCCGGGGCCACGGGGGCCTACTACAGGACAAAAGGACGAGGTGGTCACATCCAGATCCACCGCACAGTGTCGCTCCAGACCATTCAAGGTGACCCGCTCCACAGCTTGGGTGACAGTTGTGTGTGTGGATGAGGGGAGGGGAACGCACGTGATGCTCTCGTTCAAGTGACAGACGTATAGACTCAAATATATGTATCTGTGCGATCTCTCACGATCTCACACACACAGGTATTCATCTGCAGAAACAAAATGAAGTCCCTCAGTTGTGTCCGACTCCTTGCAACCCCATGGACTGTAGCCTACCAGGCTCCTCTGTCCATGGGATTTTCCAGGCAAGAATACTGGAGTGGGTTGCCATTTCCTTCTCCAGAGCAGATGATAAAAAGACCAAGTTAGCTGAACACGGGGATCCGTGAGTACCTTCGTCTGGCCAAGATGCTGGGGTAGGACAAGAGCAGGTGAACTTGCACCATGCTGGCCAGATGTCCCAAATCTCCCGCCACCTGGCTCCCCTACCGGAGGGGCCCAGAGGGACTCGCTGCCCGCGTGGGTCCAGGGAAGCCCTGCTGGCTGGCAAGCCAGAGCAGCGTTTCCAGGTGGCAGACAGCGCATTGGTCTTCCAACACCTTGGGTGAGATTCTGCACGTGATCTCGACTAGATGCCAGCACTTCCTCTCACTAAGGAGCAGGGGCCCCCCCTGGGATGGGGCCTGAGTGCAGGGCTGATATACATGGTTGTCCTGATGTTAATTCTATGGCTGTTCTGGCTCCATCCTAGGCATCCATCCTCTGGGCTTATCCAGGAGGGAAAATGCTTAGAAAGGGCTGGAATGCTTTCTTAGCTGGACAGGGTGGGATAGATGGAGCACAAGGGGGCTGGACAGAGTACACTCCTGCCTGATGCAATGGGTGCCCCCACCCAGCAGAGAGCTGTTTGGCAGCCTGGAGTTTGGCACGGGTGCCTGCACTGAGACCAAGGAGGCAGGGGAGACCAGGGGCAGGAAGCCTGTTCTCAAGACGTACATGCAGTGATGCACACTGCCACGAGACAAAGATATGGAAATCGGCAAGGTCACGCGCCAACCAGAGGGCAGCACGGCTTCCCCTCTCTGCGACCAGTTCCCCGCTCGGACTCAACAAAACTCAGTGAGATGACCTCCGTGAATCCACGCAAGAGAAAGACCTAGGCAAGCTGAATCTCCTGCTGGCATGCTGTGCAAATGGGGAACCAGCAGGGAGGTGGAGGGGGAAGAGGAAACAGCTGAGTTTATGGGCACCAAGCTGATTCAGAAACCTTCTGCTCTTGCCTGGTTCAACAAAGGCATTCCATGAAGACAGCCGGTCACCAAAATCCATGACTTTCACAGCATAAACCTCTGCTGCCCACATTCCGAATTTCCCCCACGCGCTAAGGTACAGACAAAGCTTGGTCAAGAAGCTTATGGAGCAAGCTTTCTTTTCAGACACCACTAATGCATCTGTCTTTGTCGAGACGCCCCCAAGCCTGGTAGAACACTCTGGTCTTATTAGCGTACCATTTAAAACAGCAATCCACATTGGTCTCTATGCCACTAATCTGGGAGAAAAGCCTTCACTCTCTTCTCCAGGCTAGAATGTTTCCTATTCAGAAGGCTTCGCTTTGTTCTGACGGTGGGGACCTGGGCCCTAGTTTCAGTGTTAACAGACTAACTTCTGACAGTGAATGGATAACTCTGCCAAAAGCCAAAGACCCCCTCATCTTTGTGATCCTACTCCCATCCTTTACCTGGATTAAAAAAACTATGGCTTTCAAAATGAAGGTCTTCAAAATGTATCATACCTAGGCATGGTTAAAAAACAAAAAATCAAACAACATAAGCCTGTCATCATCAAATCTACAGGATTCTTTTGACACAAAAATTGACCCACCACATGAAATGCAATTTGGCAAAACACTGAACCTGATACTTTTTTTTTTGAGACCATGCTCTTGTGGTGGCTAAGAGAGAGGCGGAAACCCAACTGGGTTTTCTGATCAGCCCCGGCAGATCATCTAAGGTGATTCCAATTGACAGCGGTGGGGAAAAAAACTCCTATAAGGTGAAATAACATATACTTAAAAAAAAAAAAAAAAGGTCAGGGAGAAAGTTTCTAGAGAGGGCTTTTTGCAAAAGCTCCACCCACGAGCTGAAACATGGACTGGTCTTGTTTCTGAAAACTCTGCATGGGTTGCTCTGAGAGGCCCAGTTTGGACCAACATGAGACTCATTTACCCACTTCTGGAATTCGGCTGGCCCTTGAAGGATGTCTAGTTTCACTGAAATAATCCGGTGGACCCATCTGAGGGCAAGCTGCAACCGCGGGGAAGCTTCAGCCACTAGGGGCCCCTCGACCCCCGGGGGAGAGACACTGGGGGTGGGCTGGCAAGGACTGGGTCGGGAGGAGGACAGGGTTTGGCCTGAGGTGACAAAAGAGGCAGGGAGGCCTTCTAACTCCCCAGAGTTTCTTCCCCAAGGGCCTGGGGCAAGCCCTGGGTTTTCAAGTAAAACCAGGGCTCAGGAAAGGTTTTCTATAAAGGGCCTGATTATAAAGTATCTTCAGTTTTGCAGGCTACATGGTCTCTGTTGCCTGTTTGGTAATTTTTAGCTAACACTTTGAAAATATGAAAAAAAAAAAAACACCCCATCTTAGCTCATGGGGCGACACACCCCAGCCATGGTTGGCTGACGCCTGCATTAAATCTAACCAACCTCTTTTCTCTCTCCAAAATGTTTTAACACCCTGTCTTGCCTGCTGACATCAGAGGAGTCCCTCTACTCAAGATCCTCAGAGGGGCTACCCCTGGAGCCGGGCGGGATCTCAAGCCTTCCCGGCCCGCTGGGAAGAGCCGTGGAGAAGCAGGAAGCAGCGTTCTCACCACAGGAAGGGGTGACTTGTAAACATCTGAGCAGCTTCCCACCAGTCCCGCTTCTCAGAGAAGCTGCTGCCGAGCTGCTCCTCGAGTAACTGAGCGTCTCTCACTGCTGACCTCTCCCTTTCCTCCCCAGACTTGAGTACGTGTGACCTAATGAACCTGAGTGCCGGGGCTCCGGTGGGGTGACCCATGTCTCTGAAACCCCTCCCCAGCCCCGCCAGATGCTAGAGCGCCTTTGAAATCCTCGTAGGACCGTGTGGGCTTCTGCAGCAGGTGAGACTCAACGATAACTTTGTGGGTCCTTCTCCCCAGATTGGGGCGGGGGGACAACGAGGACCACACACAGATTGCCCACTGCCTCCATCAGGGCTGGCCAGACCCGCATCACTCAGCTGTGACAACACGCCAGCACCGGCAAGTCAAAGCTCAGAGGACCTCCACGCGCCCCGGAGTCGGTCCAATGACGGCGTCTGTGCCTTCCTGTCGCTTTAAGTAGCGGTGTTTGGTGCGGGCAACTTTAAAAGTCTTGACACTTTTGGGGGAAGGGGGCGTGGGTCCTGACAGCAACAACAGAAAAGTTCTCTTTAGGAAAAAAAAAAAACCCTTTTCTGACACAGCATTTTCCCCTGGAACAAGCCTTGGTCATTACTGGATTTTTAAAAATAAAAAACACGCACAGCAGGATCAGAGGTAGGAATTCTAGTGCCATCCATGGGTCTCCCCACGAGGGCCTGCATGAGCGAAGACGAGCCCCTGTGGTGCCGACGCCACACCACGGCTATTCGTTTGCAGGTTGTGCGTGGAGGGGCTTTTTGATGCCTGCACATCTCCGCATCTCCGTATAAATGCTCTCCTTAAAACATGAGTCTTCTCAGAAACATTCGCTTAGGGGTCAGAGTCTACTGGCTGACAACTGCTGGCTCTCCCAGGCCACAGACACCCACGCTGCCCTCTCTCTTCTTGTGCTGTATGTTCGGCAATTTTGTTGCCTTTTCTCCCCTCTGCAAAGAGAAGGGGAGGAAAGGCGAGGATAACGCCAGTTGCTTAAGGGACATCCAGATGGCAGGGGTGGACCAGAAATCCACAGGGAGGCTAAGGGGGGGATCGCACAAGTCCAAACGCAGCCAGAGGTGGGTCAGCTTTTGCCCAGCCACGAAGGGCTTTTCAAGTTTTCCAGGGCAGATTTCCCTGACGGTTTTGAGGTTGTGGCCGAACTCCTGGCGACCACTGGGGGCTCGTGCAAGAGGGAAGACTCGCTCAACCTGGTGTCCTGGGAGTCAGCTGCGGTGGACATGTCGGCCTCGCTGCACAGGTCCTCGGTCGAGAGGTTGAGGCTGCCGAGCTTGGCCAGGGAGTGGGAGCGCTTGAGCGGGGACGAGACGGTGAGGCCCGCCAGCCGGAGCCGGGTCTCAATCTCCTGCGTGCGCTGCTTCACCAGCCCCGGCTTCCCGCGGACGCTGTGGATGCTGTCACTGCTCGAACTCCGCGTCAGGTTGGAGCTCATGGAGGACGAGGTGGGGGTGTAGCAGATGGTCTTCAGGAAGTCTCTGGAGAAGTGACTGGCGTGGTCTGGGCGGCAGAGGAAGGGCGGGGGGCTCTTTAGCGGGGCTCCCTCGAGCAGAGGGGGGCCGGGCTCGGGCTTCTCAGGGCCTGGGGCTCGGCCGGGCAGAGGCGAGTCCTGGTTCTCCTCGGGGATGGCGGCCGGGCCGTCCCGGCACGGGGCCGCCGGCTCGGCGGGTGTGCCCTTCAACCTCTCCAGCTCTCTGGTGTGCTTGCGGACCAGGCCCGCCTTCTGCAGCTGGATGATGGACTCCTGGTGCTGCACCAAGTAGCTGTTGCTCGTGGGCTTCTCGGCCTCTTTACTGAACAGCAGCCGCAGGTCCTTGGCCGGCTTCGGATCTTTCTTGGGTGACAAGTCTTCCTTCGCTGCTTCCGAGCCAGGAGGGTTCTTATCACAGTGAGAATTCTTCACGAGGGACTTTGGTAGGGCTTTGTGAGTCTCTCTGGAAGGTTCCGGAAGGCTGGCTGGGGGCTCCAGGGCAGCCCCAGCCCCTGGGCCACTGGTGTCTGGCCTCCTTGAACCTATTGGTGGTAGAAAGGGGGCAGTTTCCGTTGGGCCAGAGGCCAGTTTCTCCAAAGCTCGGGACCTGCTGGCCACAGGGGAAGACGTGAGTTGGGGCAGGAACGTGGGCTGGGTGCAGATGGCGGGAGCACTGGGGTTCTTGCATCGCTCCCCGAAGGCCTCGGGGGTCCCACCGGCTGCAGGGTACATGCAGTCGGCGCAGGATTTGTAGGAAGGCTTCACTTTGTTAAGGATCCCGAAGATCGCGTCATGCTGCAAGGGGCAAGAACATGGTGAGGGTGCAGTACAAGCTGAAGACCGAAAAATACAAGGAGGGTGGCGGGCGGTGCTCTCCCTTCAGCTGGTGTCAGGACAGAGAGCTCTCAGAACCGGAACCTGCTCAACCGTGACTGATGCAGGTTTGGAGACGAGTTAGACACTGAACTTCCTGCAAGCTGTGAACCCACGATCCTGGACGAATCCTTTGGCTACACAGCCAGGAGTGGGACCTCCAAGGGCCTCCCTTCTCAACTCTTGCCTCTGCCTCCTGCACCAAATGACCCTTTCCAGCACCCCGATTTCGCCTGGAAACCAGGGTGACTTTGCCCTCAGAGGATCGTGGTGGTTGTCCTGTCACCCAGTCGTGTCTTGACTCTTTTGTGACCCCCCCAGGCTCCTCTGTCCATGAGGTTTCCCAGGCAGGCACACTGGAGTGGGTTGCCATTTCCTTCTCCAGGAGATCTTCCCAAACCAGTGAGCGAAGCCATGTCTCCTGCACTGGCAGGTGGAATCTTTACCACTGAGCCACCAGGGAAGCCCTCAGGGCAGCGTGGGAATTGGTGAAATAACGTTTCTGGCACAGTAACCGCATCTCCCTTTCAGAAAGGGTCTGGGGTCTGCAGCCTGATGACAGACCCTGCTCGTCTGGCACGACAGAGCGCGGCTCCGAGAAACCATCACCTGACTGCGCTCTTCGCAGAGAGGTGGCGAAGGGCAAAGACAGCTTGGGAATGACTCTAATACAGACCCAAACACAGGTGCCCGCGGCCTCGACAAGGGAACCAGCCGGAGGTGGGCTTCATACACCAACAGGGTCTGTAAGACTATGTCAGATGGTGCTGCAGGACTGCTACCAATTTTCCCAAGGTGGCAGTGGTCCTGTGGTCCTGATATATATGGAAGCATTTGTGATGGGAACGACAGACTGGGGATTTGATTTGTTTCCACCTGATGTGAAGAGCCGACTCACTGGAAACAACCCTGAGGCTGGGAAAGATTGAAGGCAGGAGGAGAAGGGGGCGACAGGATGCGATGGGGCTGGATGGCATCATCGACTCAATGGACATGAGTCTGAATAACCTCCAGGAGATGGTGATGGACAGGCAAGTCTGGTGTGCTGCAGTCCATGGGGTCGCAAAGAGTCAGATACCACTGAGCAACTGAACAATAATCCGGGGTATGGGAAAGTGTATGGGGGTGAGATGAAAAGAAGAACAGCCACACACTGGTAAAGATCAAAGCTGGGTAACAATTTACATGTCTTACATTTTACGTAAGAAAAAAAAATTTAGAAGCCTTGCCTGACACAGCAACGGGGCAGCGGGGTCAAGGGAGCAGTGTACAGACATTCCTCGGGGCCTCTGGTCCTCCACTGTCTACCCTCCCGAAGGGCCTGCAGAACCTCTCGGAAATCCACCCAGGGGCTGCATGGAGCGGGGGCTGCCCCCGGGCGGAACGGAAGTGGCAGGCATGCCCCCCTCACCCCCCACGCCTACCTCCAGGTCGTCCGGGCAGCTCCTCTTGCTGTTGTTGTTATTTAGGTTTTCCCGGTTGAGCAGGTTATCGAGCTGGGCTGCCGGCCGCCCCCACCTCCCGGCTCCCAGGGCCTCCTCCCCTTCCATCTCCTCTGCCTGCGGCAACGAGCTGCCCTGGGCCTGGGGGCTCCCAGGCTCTGGTCTCTTCGTCACTTCCCTCTCACAGAGTCCGGGACCTTCTCGGGGGGGTCTGGCTGGCTGGGACACCTCTGCCAGCTGAGCACCTTCCTCCAGCAGAGCATCCCTCTCCAGATACTCCAGGTGGACGGGGCCGCCCATCTCATCGCCGGGGGCCCGCAGCAGAGGGTCTGAGAGTCGCCGGAAACAGCAGGGCAGAGTGGGGCCCCCGAGGGCCCCGCTGCCTGGGAACTGAGGCAGGGGGGCGGCCGCGTCCAAGCAGGGCAGCTGGGCTTCCGGGGTGCTGTCCAGGGTCTCTGGCTGGAAGTCCCCAGGCCCCGCGGGGTCATCCACAGGCTGCTGGAGGCAGCTGTCATCGGCCTGCTGGCGCCACAGTTTGTTGTGCCGCTGTTTGCTGGGAGAAAGGAGGAGGAGGAAGGTGAGCCGAGGCCAGTGCCCAGAGGGTCCTTGGAAGAGGCTGGTGGGGCAGGGGGGCAGCCCAAGGCTTGGGTGGATGCCAGGGGCTCACCTGGGTGAAGCCCCTCTGGGATCATTTATCCCTAAGACATTCAACGATGATGGAAAAGGCCCTGGGACCCCAAGTCATCGTGGCTCCCCCAGGAGCAATCCAGGTATGGTCACGTGAACAGCTCTGTCACATGATGAGGATGCTGCAGACGTGGGGGGTCTGGCGCTGAATCCCATCCCGGCCCCAGTGCCCCGGCTCACTGGTGCACCTCGCCCTGAATCCCAACCCGGCCCCAGTGCCCCGGCTCACTGGTGCACCTGGCCCTGAATCCCATCCCGGCCCCAGTGCCCCGGCTCACTGGTGCACCTCGCCCTGTATCCCATCCCGGCCCCAGTGCCCCGGCTCACTGGTGCACCTCGCCCTGAATCCCATCCCGGCCCCAGTGCCCCGGCTCACTGGTGCACCTCGCCCTGAATCCCATCCCGGCCCCAGTGCCCCGGCTCACTGGTGCACCTCGCCCTGAATCCCATCCCAGCCCCAGTGCCCCGGCTCACTGGTGCACCTCGCCCTGAATCACATCCCGGCCCTAGTGCCCCGGCTCACTGGTGCACCTCGCCCTGAATCCTATCACGGCCCCAGTGCCCTGGCTTACTGGTGAACCTGGACCTGAAATCCTATCCCGGCCCCAGTGCCCCGGCTCACTGGTGCACCTGGCCCTGAATCCCATCCCGGCCCCAGTGCCCCGGCTCACTGGTGAACCTCGCCCTGAATCCCATCCCGGCCCCAGTGCCCCGGCTCACTGGTGCACCTCGCCCTGAATCCCATCACGGCCCCAGTGCCCCGGCTCACTGGTGCACCTCACCCTGAATCCCATCACGGCCCCAGTGCCCCGGCTCACTGGTGCACCTGGCCCTGAATCCCATCCCGGCCCCAGTGCCCCAGCTCACTGGTGCACCTGGCCCTGAATCCCATCCCGGCCCCAGTGCCCCGGCTCACTGGTGAACCTCGCCCTGAATCCCATCCCGGCCCCAGTGCCCCGGCTCACTGGTGCACCTCGCCCTGAATCCCATCCCGGCCCCAGTGCCCCGGCTCACTGGTGCACCTCGCCCTGAATCCCATCACGGCCCCAGTGCCCCGGCTCACTGGTGCACCTGGCCCTGAATCCCATCCCGGCCCCAGTGCCCCAGCTCACTGGTGCACCTGGCCCTGAATCCCATCCCGGCCCCAGTGCCCCGGCTCACTGGTGCACCTGGCCCTGAAATCCCATCCCGGCCCCAGTGCCCCAGCTCACTGGTGCACCTGGCCCTGAATCCCATCACGGCCCCAGTGACCCGGCTCACTGGTGAACCTGTTCACACCACTGATGCTCAGTCTCTGTTCCACCCCCACTGGTCAAAGAAGAAACTGTATCTTTTCCTACTGCCTTTGTAGGGAAATAATGTGGATGAAAGCAGAGAGTTGGTAAAAAATTACACACATTCATGTGATCACGTAAACACGTGATGTACCTGAATAAAATTGGAAGACACCAGAAAATCGGAAATACTAGTGTAGGTCAGAGAGATTACAGGTCACTTTTTAAAAAAGTCTTATAGCACTATAGTATTATTTTTATATAACAATTTTTAAACATAAAGGGTTAAAAAAAATAAGAGACTCATAATGAAATAAGGTCAATGAGTCACCTCTGCAAACCTTAAGAGACTCACCACCATCGCGGGCCGAGAGTTAAGAGATGTAAACATAAAAGGATGTGCAAACTAAGGTCTTGCTGCTGTTTTCGGCCGTCTGCTCTGCGTGCCTAGGCCAGGCCAGGCGGGCCATCAGATGGGGCTGGGATTCAAGGTCAAAATGCTGTGCAGCTGTGAACCTGGCCTGGAGACCCCTGGCTGGGCTGCAAGCTATTGATGGTAGCAAGTGACTAAAGGGCTAAAGGAGCTGATATCTCCCATCCCCTCCCACTCAGCCCTGCCTGCACATCCGTCCAGCTGCTCTCCGGCTGACAGTGAAGGAGTCCAGAGATGTCCAGAGCTATTCTCCAGACCCCTGGTTGCTTCCTCAGATGTGGCCAAGAAGCTGGCGGACTTAGCCTGCGGCCTCCCCATGGCACCAAGCAGGAACAGCTGTCAGGGATGCCTTGGGCAGACTGAGCAGAAAAGGAGTAGGGAGAGTGAGTGGACTCCTCCCATGGGGGCAGGACCACCCTGCATGGGACCCCCAGAGGCTGACAGGCGTGGGGAACGCCCCTCCTCCCTGGGCCGCCCTCTGGCTGTGTGACATGGGACACCTCAACCTCCAGTGTCCATTCCTGACTCCCCGTAAATGAGGGATCCTCTGTCCTTTGCAGACCTTAGGTAGGTGGGTGGTGGTGGTTAGAGAATTAAAAAGCAGCTACGTCATCACTGACCACGAGATGGGTCTACTAAAGCATGTGGATGGTGCTCGTGGGAATTTCACAGCCACCTTCCGAGGGGATGGCGCGAGTCGCTCAGTCACGTCTGACTCTCCACAATCCCACGGGCTGTGGCCCGTCAGGCTCCTCTGTCCGTATGGCTACTCCACGCAAGAATACTGGGGTGGGTGGCCGTTCCCATCTTCAGGAGATCTTCTGAACCCAGTTCTCCCGCATTGCAGGTGGACTCTTTACCGTCTGAGCCACCACGAAAGCCCAAGAATACTGGAGTGGGTAGTCTATCCCTTCTCCAGGGGCTCTTCCTGACCTAGGAATTGAACCAGGGTCTCCTGCATCGCAGGCGGGCTCTTTACCAGCTGAGCCACCAGGGAAGAGTAGGAGGAGGGGCAGGGGAATGGGGCCAATTCTTAGCTCAGGAGAGGAGACTGTGACCGGGGCAGACGATGAGTCAGGCCTGAGCTGCCAGTTTGGCAGCGGCGGGCCCGGGTCTGCCCCTGCAGTCCCTGGAGCTGCCCTGCGTTGAAACCTGGCACGGGGCTGGGCACAGAGCAGATGCTTAGGAAACGGGGCAGCCCAGGGCCGAGCCGCACGTGGGAGTCCTGCCTTGGATCAGAAGCCGTGCCCTGCTCCCTCCAGCCGCAGAACAGCTTTCTGTGCGTGCCAACACAATCAACACAGATCCCTCCTGGAAACCGCTAATCAAACCCCAAACAATAGCTGTTTTGCTCAGACGGGCTCCCCTCCACCCCGCCAACCCCGAGGCAGGATTTCTGGCTGTGGAAGCCAACCCTGGGCTGGATGGGAGCGCGGCTGGGCAGCAGGGCTCTTGGAGCCTGGCTTTGCCGGTCGGTTCTTCCCGGCACATGGTCACCCACCTGGCGTCCAGGATGCCTTCATACTCAGACAGCTGCCTCATAAAGCCCGCGTTGGGGCGCGTGATGCTGCGTTTCTGCTTCACGTAGTTGTAGGCTTTCTCCAAGGTCCAGCCGAATTCCTTCATCGCGTAGGCTATGACCGTGGAAGCTGAGCGGCTGACGCCCATCTTGCAGTGGACCAGGCACTTGGAGCGGTTCCTCCTGCAACGGCCGGGGCGGGGAGAGAGGGCACGAGCTGGTGCAACTGCATTCTCTCCGTGAGACAGATATTTTTAAAACAAAAAACCCTGAGGTCATCTCATTGCCCAAACCCTCCAAGGTCCTGAGGTTTAGGTAGCAGGTGTCCACAGACCCTCAGAAGGAAATAACTTGGCTGCCAAATCAATTAGCACATAATGGGAAATCGAGATGGAGCTCTCCGGCTGGGCCCAAGTTTGGCAGGGAGAGAGCTCCTGAATTAGGCCATCTCTAGTGAAGAAGCAGGAGTCTTCCCGGGTTGGCCAGGATGGGCCGGGAGACCAGAGCCCCTTGGGCAGGCAGCAGCGAAAGGAGTTATCTGCAGAGCAGATGGGGACAGGGAGTGGGTTACTGCAGGAAAATGGGGTCAGCGGACGGAAAGCTCCAGGGCCCGGGAGAGAGAGCACCTCTGCAGACAGGAGAGCTAAGGAGCCACCAGAGAAAGAAGCCAAAGGAAACAGAAGGGCCGATAGGCTTTTTGTAAGGAGACGGTACGGGTCCGGGCAGGGCAGATTTAACAGACACGGCAAGCCAGGAACACTGTTGCTCTAGCTGCTGCTGCTCCAAAAAGGTGCGGGGGAACAGGCTGGGGGGGCAGGGGTGGGCACAGGCTGGGGAGGCCGCACCTGTGAGGGTTTATTTGTACAGGAGGTAGGGCGCCAGCCTGCCTGCTTACATTAGAAGCAGCCCACCTGTCAGGTAGGGACAGGCTCACTTCCTTTACCCCAGGCTTGAAATTCGTCCTCAGATCTCAGTTTGTTTTTTTTGGACTGCTGAAGTCTATGCCCCAGGAACCAGGGAAACTAAGATTTGGTCCTACATCATGGAGCTTTGAGCTGGAGGGGTGCAAAGCAGAAGGGGTGGGGGTGTCTCTTGATAGCGTCTCAAAAGAGTTGTTTCCTGCTGGTCCTACTTCAGGGAGACAGAGGTGTTCCTTGGGAGGGTAAGGTGAGGACAAGACAGGCTGACGCTGGAGACAGGCTTGAGGGCGCTGGGGGATGGGTGACCCCATCCTACGTGAACGGAGTCCAGCGAACTCAGGTGCAGGCGGCCACGGCTCCGGGCACTTGCCAGAGTAGATGTCTGGGCAGATTCCTCCGGGGCAGCAGCCCCAAAGGTCCTCTGAGTCATGTCTGGCCCGCATGCTCCCCCCCCTCCACCGGCTCAGCAACTCCCCACAGGCAGAGCGCCTGAGAGTGTGTGCTTGATACAGAAGCAGTGCCTGGAGCCAGAGCTGATGATGAAATGGGGGTCAAATGGCACGGCAGGTGGGAGAGAAGGTGCTCATCTGGGGCCCTGGAGAAGATGAGCGACTTGGCCCTGCCGGCGCCTGGGGTCCTCTGCTCTACAACCAGAGGATCGTGGCGTGCCGCTGGACCCTCGAGCCAGGAGGTGGCTGTGTCTGGGGTCCCCATTAACGTCTGCCCGCCCTGTGGCTGCCAGTCAGCGTCTTCCCCAGCCTGGTTTCTCTGGCTTCTCTGCCCACTTACTTTGCTTTGTTTATAAAATGGTACGCCTCGTTCCAGTGGGCGAGGAGGTCTGTGGTCTCCTCATCATAGACTCGGATGTTATGGTACGCAAATAAGCCAGGGAAAAAATTATCTATTTCTCTAGTGACGTTTAAAATATAGTCAACACTGCAATGAGAAAAAAAAGATAAAGAACAAATTTGGAAAATCAGAACAAGGATTGACAAAAAAACAGAGTAATAAAAAATTGCGTATGTAAAATTAAATAGCCAACGGGAATTTGCTGTCTGGCTCAGGAAACCCAAACAGGGGCTCGGTATCAACCTAGAGGGGTGGGATGGGGAGGGCGATGGGAGGGAGGTTCAAAAGGGAGGGGATATATGTATACCTATCGCTGATTCATGTTGAGGTTTCACAGAAAATAACAAAATTTTGTAAAGCAATTATCCTTCAAAAGAAATTTAAAAAAAAGAAAGATAGCACAAAAGGGAAAAAAAAAACTGTGCAGAGAGAACATTAAATACACATTTATAAAAGATCTGTGTTTTCATGGCAGAATTTCATAGGGGTTTTTTTTTTTTGGTTTTTTGTTTGTTTTGAAAGTGAAAGTCTGGCGCTAAGTTATCTCCGATTCACTGCAACCCCCTGGACTGCCTGCCAGGCTCCTCTGTCCGTGGGATTCTCTAGGCAAGAATATTGGAGTGGGCTGCCATTCTGGTATCTTTTAAATGCCCTCTGTATGATGAGAATATAT
This sequence comes from Ovis canadensis, assembly GCF_042477335.2. Lineage (NCBI taxonomy): Eukaryota > Metazoa > Chordata > Mammalia > Artiodactyla > Bovidae > Ovis > Ovis canadensis. The sequence goes on along the minus strand of NC_091261.1, from coordinate 74,674,114 downwards.
TATATTTATGATTAAAAAAAACAAATTTCTGCATTAAAAAACTTATAAAAAGAAAGTTTCATTCAAAGCATTGTCAAACAATGTTAATTCTAGAAATTCATCATATGTATTAGTTAAACACATTTTTAAGTCTCTTAAAGCTTCAGAATTCAGAACTATTATGGGTATACAGAGGCTTAAAAAAAAAAAAAACAATGTCTCCACTTTTAAGTAGTTAAGCTGAATATATCCATCCATTATTCATGCCCTTGGGAACTGCCTTAAATCCTTTTTCAAACAAGATAGGCTATAAATAAATAAACAGTCTGGAGGGTTTGCTAACCCAGTTAACCCAGGTTCTATAGTTCTCTACTTAATACTTACATTCCTGGAAGACCAAAATAATTTCAGGAGTTTGAAAACACCTCAAATAGATCTCATAAGAGGATACTTATAAATGCTTTAGAAAAAGAGAAAAACCTTTAAAATCATTTATTTATTCCCAGCAAGATAAAGCATAGACAGGATAACCCTCCACTTCAAGATCCCTTTCTGTTGAAAGAACACATCTTAACCAGTAGCTCTGAAGATATATTTTAAGATTTGTTTAGTCTTGACTTTTAATGCAGTAATTCAAGAATGCCATCATGTCAGACAAACAGGATGGTGATTTTGTGGCTGTGTTGTTTTTTAAAAAGATGTCCAGACATTTGTTCTTAAAGGTCTAGATTTATACATTTTTTTAATTCCTGCTCCCAAGCGTTTCTCAGACTGAGGTATATGTTTTTGCCAACGCTGAGTATCTAACTGTGGGTGTCAGGCTCCAAAGCACCACCTCAGATAGAACAGGGAGTGGTCTGGGGCACACTGCTGACTGGCTCACAGGTAATAGGACGCTCAGCATCCCTGCCAGGCGATAGGGCAGTGGGAGGCGGCTCGTGGCCCTCCCAGGATTCAGGTTGCCCTGTACAGTTCGAGGGTGGCTTAAAATCGTTCTCCCTGACACCCACATTTCCAAACCCCAGTAATACCTAAAGCCCCTGAATCATTCAAGGAGGTGGCATTTCGAAGCACATCTGGTTTAGCTATGCCCATCAAGCAAGCCAGTGGCCGCTTTGGAGACTGGGGTGTGGGCAATTCCGGGCGGGTGGGTGGGCGGCACCAGGGCTCGGCCTCAACGGGACGGCTGAGCTGAGGGTTTCTAAACTGCCTGGAAGGACGAGGGGAGACAAGGGGGGCAGACTCACCCTGAGCCCTGTAGTTCCTCCAGGTTGGATGCATTCCATTCAGAGCCCTGGGGGACAGACCACACAGACCCCCGTGAGTGTTGCACGTCACCTCAGGGTTGCCTGTGGGATGCGCGGTGCGCGCCAGCCCTGATGGTGGTGCGGAATCTCAACAGCCCCTGGCCTCAGAGGAAGCCGACGGAAAGAAGCCAGTATCAAGGCAGGTTCCCTGAGAATTCAAGGCATCGTCGGAGAGAAGGGCAGGTCGAGGAAACCCTGCCCCTCCCCCTCACCACTCCTTTTCCCAGGTCTCCGGCGGGGTCCTGGGCACCAGAAGCAGTGACCCCTGACCTCCCAGGCAGGAGAGGGCACTTCTGCACCCCACTCACTGCAGGCAGGAATGGGTTTACCTTTTCTGGGAAGTATTTGGCAATGTTAAAAAAGTTCCCACCGTCTGACCTAGAAATTCCACTTATAAAAGGCTACCCCGAGGAAACACCCAGAATTCACACAGGAATATATGTGCAGGGATATTTATGGTCATTTATAATAACAGATCAGCGGAAACCACCCATGGGTTCAACAAGAAGAAATCAGTAACACAGATGATGATGGGTCCACGTGATGGAGCCGCCGAAATAAATCCTACTTTTGCAGGGTATTTAATGACACAGGGAAAGGCCACATAGTGAAAAAGGGTTTTCTAAAGCAGGATACAAAACTATAGAATCAACTAGTATGGTTCCTTTCTTTTTCTTTCTCTTTCCTTTTTAAGAAGTTATAAATGCATTAAAAAAAAAACCCCAGAAGACAGAAAAATAAACATTCCAGAGTATTAACAGTGACTGCCTCTAGATTAGTGAAATCAAGAATGCTTTTCTTCCTTAGACTTGCATTTCCTGGTGGGGATGCAGTCACGCAGTCGTGTCCGACTTTCTGAGACCCCATGGACTGTACCTGACAGGCTCCTCTGTGCACGGGATTTCCCCCGCGAGAATTCTGGAGTTGACTGCTACTTCCTCCTCCAGGGGCTCTTCCCAAGCCAGGGGTCAAACCCACATCCCCTGCACTGCAGGCAGAGTCTTTACTGCCGAGCCATCAGGGAAGCCCTTTATATTTCCTAACCGTCTATATCATGTTTTTGTTTTTTTTTTCCAGCCACTCTGTGCAGCATACAGGATCTTAGCTCCATAACCTGGGACTGAACCCAAGGTCCCTGCATTGGGAGCTCAGACTTCCCCGGACCGTCAGGGAAGTCACACAGGTTATAACTTCATATTTAAAAAATGGTTTCTTACAAAAACAAACCCTCCATTTCCAAGGAGGCAAAGAATACAGAAGGGGGAAAAAACAAAAAAAAGCCCGAAGACAAAAACACCACTTTGCTCTTAGGAAATGTGATGGACCCCGAGTCAGAAAAGCAGCAGCGCCCAGGGTCTCCCAGCGCCCTGTGGTCTGCCTTTTCTCACATCTCGGGCCGCCTAGGCCTAATTTGGGGGTTAGGCATGGGGCAACGGCCCCAGTGGAGCTGGCAGTGTGCGGGCAACTAGCTGGATTTCTCATACTGGAGGGAGAGGCTCAAATATAAAAATTCCTTTGGTATCTCTCATGGAAAAAGTGACATAAAGCACCGAGCCACACCGAAAAAAATAACGAGAGCTCCGCTAGGGCTGCGAGCATCCCCTTGCCGTGATCACCACCTGGTGGAGAGGCCAGCCAAGGTGCCTCTGGCTGTGTGTCCACCAGGGAAGATAACCCACTCCGCAGGGAGAAGAGTAGAGACAGGGCTGCTTTCAAGATTCCGGCTTCAAATCCACACACTTATAACCAGTTTACATACATACTACAGTAAATATCTATAGATCGGGGTTATAGATCAGTATATAAAAACTTGTTAAACATATGTATACTCCATTAAGTATATATCACGACATACACATTTGGGGAACTACTGGTTACTTCCTACAGGCAGAAAACAGTCGGTCACCCCTTCAGCAGCCAATATGCTCTGTCAACTTTCCCAAGGAAGTGATTTCTGCTCTGACCATGGGTACCATTTATGAGTGCCCACAGAAACTATACTCGGTGCTTTAAACACACGCTAACTTAAGCTTTGTAAAGGTCTGCTGAGCTATGTGGGTGCCTGCTCTGTGACTCTCTGCAACCCCATGGACTGCCAGGCTCCTCTGTTCTTGGGATTTCCCAGGCAAGAATACCAGAGTGGGTTGCCATTTCCTCCTCCAGGGGATCTTCCCAACCCAGGGATCAAACCCTCATCTCCTGAATCACCACTGAGCCGCTTGGGGAGGCCCTTCTGCCCTGAGGTATAGAATGAAGGAAAAGTGAGGCCGAAAGGATTGCTCCCAGGCACCTAGCTGGTCAGGCTGTGGAACGGGACCCTGATGCGGTTGGCGGGGGCGGGGGAGGGGGGTGGTTTCCAGTTTCCATCATGCCCTGCGGACCCCTCACTGTAGGAACCTGCCTTCCTCTACGGTCCCCCTGACTTTGAAAATGTGCCGGTTGCCTTCTATGGAGATGGACAGCTTTATGAAAATCTGAGCGAGAGATGGGGCGGAGGGAGTGATGGATGTGCAGACCCCGCCGGCTGTGTGTCCGCAGGGTCTACTCCCTCCAGGGGCTCTGGGAGCAGGGCCGGGGGCAGTTGTGCACCAGCGGGGAGGGCGGGGCAATGCTGCCGCCTCTGCCTTTTCTCACGTCTCGGGCCGCCTAGGCCTAATTTTGGGGTTAGGCATGCGTGCTCCCTGCAGTAACTGGGCTTTTTTTTCCAGCCCACAGACCATTTGGAGGGGGTTTCTGGTAGTGACCGAGGAAGGCGGGAAGGTGGTGTGTGTCTGAAAAGGGCAGCCAACCGCCGACGCCAGAGAGCTCTTCAGACAACTCCCCGCAGCTCAGCTGGGAGCCTCGGCTCCAATGTCTGGCTCAGTAAGCAAACCAGTAGGCTGAAGGCCAGAGAAAAGGGTCAAGAGGGGAGTTCCCGTAAAAGTTACCACGGAGGCTCCAGGAACTCAAGTTTCTCCCCCCCTCATGACTTGCTGCAAACTCTAAACAAATCCCGGTCTGAGTTACATCCCCCGCCCCAAGCCAGGCCCCGCCCGACACTGTGCCTCTTACGAGATAAAGATGGTCGAAGATGAGAGAGGGCTTGTCCATCTGTCCCAAGATAAGGAGCATCTCATTGTCTATGAATTCCTTGAATTCTTTCAGGTTACAGTTCATCTGTTTCTCTAATTCATTACGAATCTGCAGAGTGGAAAATATTAGGAGGGGTTAAAAAAAAAAAAACAAGACAAACAGTTCCTTCAGAGAAGTCAGGTCACAACATGAACTACGCTGCTGCTGTTGTTCAGTCTCTTAGTTGCATCCGACTCTTTGCAACCCCTTGATCTGTAGCCCCCCAGGCTCCTCTGTCCATAGGATTTTGCAGGCAAGAATACGGAGCGGGTTGCCATTTCCTTCTCCAAAGGATCCTCCTGACCCTGGGATCGAACCTGTTTTCTCTGCATTGATAGGCAGATTCTTTACCTCTGAGCATCCTGAGAAGCCCAACTGTGGCTGTTTTCAAAGGAAGTATTTGGGGGCTCTTTTCAAGAGTCATCATATATGCATTTAGACATAGCGAACACACGCGTGGGTGGCAGGAATACAGGCTGCTCGGCCTCAAAGTGACTCTGACTAGGGGACATTTATTATTTCAAAGAAGGAATCTGATTCCCTGGGATCTTTTCTACTGAGTTGAAAGCACTTAATGCTTTTCCAATGCTCAAATCTATCACCGTGAAAACATAAGATCAGTTTCATCTCGCTTTGGAAGATACCATGATGGGCTTCATTGTGTATTATTTCATAAAAAGACTGCTTTGTACACCGTCAACCTGCTGCTGAATTCAGCTGTTACTATAATTCACAGCATTCCGTGGACAAAAAGCAACAGAAAGAAGAAAACAAGCGATCCAGAAAAACAATAAAGGGTAGTTTCCTCTGGCTTTGGAAGGATTTTTTTTACACGTGCTAATTCATAAACAGATCGTATGTGACTTTTTTACAATGGCAGCTTCAACCTCTCGGCTCTACGCAATCGGAAGCAGGGACGCCCGCCACCTCGGCCTGCCCAGCAGGGACGCGCTCTTACTTCTTTCGACGTCACATTCTCCAGGTCTTGACTCATCATGATGCTCCGGAGTTTGGCTTTGATGAGACGCTCTGTCCTCTCCCCTTCGGTCGGCCTGGGGAGAAGTCGTGTTTAGGGACGTGCAGAACTGAAGAGGCCTGTGGTCGGCATTCACAGAAACCCCAGCTGCGCCTGGGCGGCACGGGGCACGGCTCAGGCACGTCCTCAGTGAGAAGGGGAGAGGGGCAGGGATGTCCCCTAAGGATGCAAACGCTGGTGGCGAGGCACCCTCACTCCTTGTGTGGGTCTGCAGAGCCCCAGACTCTCAGGGCTGGAGGCTGGAACCCCTGGGGCCCTCAGGAAGCCTGTGGCCCAGCTGCATCCGGCTCCTGTTACCTCCTTACACATTTAAACGGAATCAACGTCTGCGAGCCTCCCTGCACCTTCTACAGGCCAGCCTGATCCTGACCCTGGGGCCACACGGACTGAACAGGACAACCCTTCTCGCACGTGATGCGCCGCCTTTATACTCGAAGGCACATATTCTGGCCAATGCTCTTGTAATTTCTTGGAGGCCTCATACATGTGGCTTCTGTCCTCCCCACATATGCTGGGCTCCCCTCCATCTACAGCCCTCCTACATGCGATGTCCCTGAGGAACAGGACACTCAGGACGAGGATCTTACCAGGAGAGAAGGGGCAAGTGCCTCCCTCCTTCTGGGACTAGAGCTGACTGAGTGTGGCCTTGGGGCACACGGAGGCACCTCTACAGCCTCTGAGAGGCAGCTCCGGGCCTGCTTTCATGAAGTCGTGTTTCGGGACCCGAGGAACCAGACGTTACATTCATCTTATAAACTTATTCACTCTTATAAGCAGAGGAAGAGGCTTTGCAAACCCGTCTGTGGCCCTGGGGAAGAGGGGCTGGAGCACCGCACAGGGAGGCTGATGAACAGTTATGGAGCTGCTCCCCAGAAATGCATTTATACTTGAATTCGTCTATAATTTCCAAAGGGGGAGTGGAAGTCACATATCCTCCCCGCAGCCAAAGACAACCCCCGGGGGCTGCAGGTCAGGAACCCCTGCCTGCGGTGCTGGTTCTGGGACATGACGGGGCGGGATGCTGTGCGGGCCAGGGTCCGGGGTCGGGGCACTCACTTGTCTGCGAACAGGGCGGGGGAGTCGGGCCGCGTGGACTCGAGGTCCTGCATGGCGTTCCACTCGTTGATGCAGCTCTGCTCAGAGCCGATGCAGCTCTCGTAGTATGAGGCCCAGAGCAGCGCCACGCCCCCTGGGAAGTAGTTGTGCCGCCGCGCCACCTCGCAGGCCTTGTGCAAGACCTGCAGGGCAGACCTGGGGCCAGGGGAGGGGGAGAGGGTCAGGGACAGGAAACCCGAGAGAGCCGCACAGCCGCCAGGCACCTCTGCGGGCCTCCAGGACACGGGGCAGTGACCCTGAGGGCCGAGATAGCACCTGCCATCAGCCCCAAGGAGGGAACAACACAGCTTCCTAACTTGCCCAGTCGGGCAGGCTCCCAGGTCACGTTCCATCCGCGGGTGGGCTCCCAAGGACGGATTCTCTGCTGAGGCTGCAGTTACCTTGAAGGCAGGGACCCCAGTTTAGCAGAGCAGTTGCAAGGAAAGCTTCCTCAACACGCAGCACAGAGGGCTGGTTGTATCCTCAGTCAGTTAATTTTCAGCTCCCTCCCATCAATGTCAGAATAGCTTAGATGCTCAGACTTCCTAGGGAAATGAGTTCTAGAAACTAATTTTAATATGAGAACTAACTGCAGAAGAGGTTTGGGAAGGCAGAGTGGGGCAGAAGAAACGAAACTGCCAATGCATATGGTAGCAGCCAATTTACTTATCCGTTTCCTACTTCTTTTTACAAAAATATCTGCTGAGTATTTCTCAGTGAATGGGGTGAATCAGGTATCAATGAAGGGTGGACAAACGAGGCCTTGGATGGAAAAATGATCAGCGAGTGAATGGCTACAGTGTAAGACACTGAGTCGGGGGCACCCCTTCAAAGACTGGAGACAGAATTACCACATGATCTAGAAATTCCATTCCTAGGTACATTCCCCAAAGAATTGAAAGCAGGGATTCAGCAGATACTTTGTCTGCCAGAGGTCACAGCAGCTCTATTCATAGCCGCCAAAAGGAGGAAGTAACCCAAATGTCCATCAAGGGACGAACAGATAAACAAAAGCAGTATATCCATATAACAAACTTACTGTTCAGCCTTAAAAAGGAATGGAGTACGGCAACATGGATGAACCCTGAAAGCATCACGCTAGGTGAAAGAAGCCAGACACGAGAGGATGGGATGCTGTATGACCCCACTTACATGAGGGACCCAGAACAGGCAAAGTTAGAGGGAGAGCGAAAATAGAGGCTACCAGGCGCTGGGAGGGGGGGCAATGGGGAATTAACGTTTAATAAATGCACAGCTTCTGTTTCAAGTGATGAAAAGTTCTGGAAGTGGACAGTGGTGATGGGTGTACAACACTGGAAATGTACTTAATGTCACTGAACTGCAACCTTGAAAAACGCTTAAGGGACTTCCCTGGCGGTCCAGTGGTTAAGACTCCGAGCTCCCAATGCAAAGGGCGTGGGTTCCACGCCCCGGTTGGGGAACTGAGATCCCACATACTGCACAGAGTGGCCAAAAAAAAAAAAAAAAAAATGCTTAAAATGGTAAATTTTATGTTACATGTATTTTGCCACACACATAAAATAAACATACCTAAACGTGCTTCTCAGGAGATGGGGTTTTTTAATTCGTGCTGTCAGCTAGGAAAATATTTGTAAGGAGTTAAAAGTCCCCGAAACCACACTTACCACATAGCCTGGACAGACACAGGCTTGAAGACGTGCATCCTCCCAGCGGTGCTGACGCTGAATCCACTGGGAATGAAAAACAAAAGACGGCATGGTGAGAAGGCGGAGCCCCCAACCACGTCACTGCCAGGTGGTGGGGGACACCCCAAGGACAAGTCTGCCTCACACTGTCTGACGAGGGACCGTAGGCCACAGAGACAATGGCAAAAGCGAAAAAAAAAGAAAAAAAGAGAGAGAGAGAGAGATGGGTTCTCAGATCCGGAAGACTGGCTTTTAACCCAGCAACGCAAAGTCAGCCGAAAACCGCAAACCCAGCAAAGGGCAACCCCAGCACTGGGCACTCTCGCTTCACTTGCCCACCCCGCTCCCCTACTTCTGGCCCCACACACACTACCTAGGTTTGTTTTTTGTTTTGTTTTTCATTAGGGTCTTAGTTGCAGGCATGTGGGATCTAGTTCTCTGACTAGGGATCAAACCAGGGGCTCTCTGCGTTGGGAGCCTGGAGTCACAGCCACTGGACCATCAGGGCAGTCCCCATCTATGTTTTTTAGAGTTGCGTAAGAAACACATTAATGAAAGATAAAAGTTTAAAAGGGGAATATATATGGTAATTCCTTGGAGGTTCAGTGGCTAAGACTCCTTGCTTTCATTATAGGGGGCACAGGTTCGATCCCTGGTTGAGGAACTAAGATCTTGCAAGCTGCACAGCAGGGTCAAAAATTTTTTTAAAAGTAAACACAAATTTTTAAAAATTAGAAAAGTAATCGTAAGCCCATGTCTTCAGTAAATCTGATTTTCATTTTTCCCTCCCAGTTTTATCTACACAGCCACATAACTTTTCTTGCTGGAATCGCAGGTGGAGATCATTTCCTCTCCTGCTTCTTCCCACTCTTGGCTGTACCTGAGGTCCCCCCACCTCACGGCCGCTCTGGGATCTGGACTGCCCTCTGGCTACTGGGATGATTCCGCCTCTTCAGCGCCCCCAAGGGGCACCTGAAACACACTGCACCTGTTGGTTGCATGTCTCCCCTCAGCCCTCAGAGACCTGAAACTCCAGCCGCACCCTATTACCCGTGCACTTGCAGGGACCAGTCCCGGGAGGACACACGGCGAGTGTACATTTAAAAACTCAAGGCAAATGGATGAATGTCCGTTTAACGCTATTCTTGAACTTCATACAGCAGAAGATCTCCCCAAAAGTAGAATGTTTCTGTTGGCACCTCATGACCCAGACTCCCTTCTCATTAGAGGTGTGTGCGTGCTGAGCTGTGCCTGACTCCTTTCGACCAAATGGACTATAGCCTGCCAGGTTCCTCTGTCCATGGGATTTCCCAGGCAAGAATACTGGGTTGGGCTGCCATTTCCTCCTCCAGGGTATCTTCCTAACCTAGGGATCAAACTCATGTGCCCTGCACTGGCAGGTGGGATCTCTACCACTGAGCCATCAGGAAAGCCCAAACTCCCTGGTATCACGTCCCAAATGGACCCTGCCTCGTGTGCCTCACGGGAGGGCAGTGTTACTCCTCCTGACGTGATAAACATGTCACACACGGAGATTGTGTTAATGATTACCCAACGATGTCCAAACTGACTCGTGTTTCAAAGCCTATGGTGAAAGAAGCCCTTTTAAAGAGGTCTCCTTACCCATCTCCATCGAGGTGGATTTTTGTGTCGCTCCACAGTCGTAGAACCATCCCGATGGTACAGCTTTTACTACACAGGAGGGAAGAGGAGACATCTGGAGTTAGGGTCCACCCTCCTGCACGAGGCCTTCCCTCGCTGTGTCTCCACCCAGCTGGTGCAGCTCACAGCGGGGAACCACCACCTGCCCTGGGTCCTGCTCCCTAGGGGTGTATCTGTCTGCAGGGACAGCCCACCACTGAATTCGAGAAGACGTGGGCCTAGGATGGCCAGAAACCCCAGCTTAGAGACAGTCACGGGGGACCATGACTCCATAAATGCTAGGTCTCAGCTGCAGCTCTCAGGGGCCAGGAGCAACCAGTGGACCACACGCCCGCAGTGCAGCAGGAGTGAAGCCGACAGCGGCAGGCATGCACCTGGCACGAGGCCACACAGTCTGGGGGACACAGGCGAATAGTGGCAGGTACCCTCAGTCTCCTGTCCTGGGGTGGCAGGGGTGGGGAAACTGCCAACATCAGGACTGGAGTTCACTTCTGGGCCTCTGTTTCTGTAGCTGCTGTGCAGTTGGTGTTTTAAAATCAAGTTTAACCTGCGTTTTGGTTTTTTTTGCCCATCCTAACAGCGATATGATACCTGACCACTTCAGGTATCATAGCCTGGCACTGCTGAGAAACACAGATGGAAAGAAAAGGCTTTATCAGAGGGTCTCCTCGGATCCCTATGAAAGTTCTTCAGGCATTTGAAAAAGAGTTGGCTTGTGAGAAACAGCCGTCACTTCCAGGGCCAGCTCAGACCACCTCCGGGGACCCTACACGGACATCTCTCTGCTATGGGTTGACAGGCCCCAAGGGACTATGGCTATGCACACAAAACCGTGCCACAGGCAGTCCTCGGGTTCACGAAACCCACTCAATCCTCTGAGTATCAGCAGCCATGGGGGATCTTTTCAACCCTCCGCTTCTGTATCTGCCTTCCTATTACTTCATTTACTTGTAACAAGCAATGGAGTCTTGGTCGCAAGGGTGGGACTAATGGCAGCCCCCTCGCAAGAACAAGACGAGACAGCACGGTCTCCACGCCAACCACAGCCTCTGCGGCTCGTGACTTCTGCTATCAATTCTGCCTGAAGTGCTCTTCCAACGCATCCTCTGACCTGCCCCAACCCCAGACTCACCTGACAAGCCCATTCGTCCTCTAAGACTGGGCTTAGCCATCGCCTGCTCCTGAAGGCCTCTGGCAGGCTCCCTGCCAGGCCCGTGCCCCTCCTGGGTTCCCACGACCACCCCACACTTCTCCATTACTGGGTACATCACCCTGACTTCTGGAGACGGCTCTTTCCCCGCTGAGCTTACAGGCTCTTTGAGGCCGAGAACCGTGGAAACTGTTGCTGCCCTGTGTGCCTGGGCTGAGCCTATTGCCTCATACTCAGGAGAATGCAAGCGCATGGCTTGCTTAATGAAGAGCAGGTTAATGAGGAATAAAGAGAGTCTACTCTAATCCAGTTTTAACAAATTCAGGTTCAGCAATGATCTCACTTACATTAACTTCTCCGATACGTAAGGAGAGTCGTTCACCTCCATTTAACACATATAATAAGGTCTATGATATAACTATTAGAAAGTTGGCCTCCAGTTATTGGGAAATTCCCAACCCCTCTTCAAGCCTCTGACCCAGGACCCATCAACAAGCACTTGGGAATCCACGGGATATTAATACTGAATCAGGCCCTTGATATAATCCCCATCGATCCCATACTTCCATATGGGATGGTCAGCCTGGAAGGCGCCTTCCTGCTTTACCTGGTCTGGCTCCTGCTTGCCCTGGGGTATTCACCACAGCTGTCACTTCCTCCAGGAAGCCCTCCTGGTTAAGGTGCCCTCTTCTAGGGCACCCCTGGGACCCAGGGTTAAATCTCTAAGCAGAGTGTAGGCCCTAAGCTCTCTGAGAGCAGAGACTGGACCAGCACAGCACACGAGAGCTAAAACAAGGGGCTCCATGGTCCCCAGGGCCTGACCACCTTGTCATCTACTGTCCCCACCATGGGTGTGGGACCCTGGAAACCTTTTTCCAGCAGCAACTCCTGGCCCTGCCGCAGAGGGGAGCCACCGTGCAGGGCAGACTCACCTCTCCTTACTGGAAAAGTCGACTCCCAACAGGATACTCTCCTCCGTGTCCTGGCGCCCGCTGCTGTCCACCACCACCATGTAGCGGACCCGCTCTGCCCAGGCACTCTCCAAGCGCACGGCCTAGATGGGCGGACATGCTCTTGCTGGCCTGCCTTTCCAGGTGGCCGCCCCTTCCTCCATCAGCCCAAGACCGGAGACTTTTGTTTTTATCTTTCCCCTGAGAGTTTCAGCATTAAAATGAAAGTCTTACATCTGGTCTATATCCCCAGAATGAGGGACAGCGCCTGGCTCAAAGGAGACCCTCAAACTTCGTTAAATACGAGTGAACAAATAAAACCCAGAGAAAGACGATTTCAGCTCAGCACAGACTGACCCAGAGATCTTATCCACCCTTTCCTGCACCTTCTGGGGGACAGAGGAGCAGATGGGGAATTTGGCCTTAGTGAACAGCTTGGGAGAATTTGCTATAATGTAAGAGAGCCAACCCCCCACCCCCTCATTCCCCGACCTCCCTTCCAACTCCCTGCTCGTCAATAAGTGCCTACCAAATGTCACCATTAAAAATGAAAACTTGCCACTCTCGTCTCTTCTTACCAGCTTGATTCTATCTTCACAACGCAGAAGGTTGATCATGACTTGAAGATGTTGAGGCAGGTCCCCTGTTGGATGAATGGAGAAAGTTTAAAATAGGTCACCCACCTACTTTCCAGGCAGATACCCAGGAGAGGCTGGTTTTGAGGGTCTGGAAGACCTGGACTTCCCTTAGTCCACTCCTGAATGCTGAAATGAGTATGGGTGAGAGAGAGAGTTCATTGCCAGGTTTTTTAAAGTTGCTTTTGTTTTCTGAACGAAATGCAATATGTGTTTTTTATTATTACATACAAAAATCTCAAAAATACAGATAAGCCTAGAGAAGAAACGTTATTAAATTCAAGCAAATGTGACTTTGCAGGGGTGGAGGCAGCAGCAACTATAGACACAGCTGAAGAGAGGGATTTGCTGAGGGTTGGTCTGAAGGAAAAAGGACTTGGGGTTATTTTCTGCTTAAAAAATCTGCCTTCAGTGCAGGAGACGTGGGTTTGATCCCTGGGTCAGGAAGATTCCTGGGAGAAGAGAATGCATTCCAGTATTCTTGCCTGGAGAGTTCCATGGACAAAGGAGTCTGATGGTACTACAGTCCATGGGGTCTCAAAGAGCTGGACATGACTGAGTGACTAACACGCACACTCCACTTTCCTTAAAAGAGGGTGAAAGACATGACTTCTATAACCAGGAGGGAAAATGTTTTAAGTCACTGCACAGAGAGAAGGTATGTGCTGGGTACCCAGAGATATAATTTGAGTAAACAGCAATGGCATTTTTTTTCCTGCTAAAAAACATATACTCTCTGTTTGTTTCCCCCAGGTGATTGAAAAGAGACAGGAATCCAGGGTCAGCCTCCAATCATCACTGAGTGGCCGCAGGGTCCCTGGGGGGTGCCTCTGGGCTGCAGGGCGGGGAAGAGAGTTTCTCGGAGATGGTGAGGCTCCACAGCCACGCAGGATCCAACCCACAGGAGAAGGGCTACGTCTCCCAGGCACAGGGGACCCCATAACTGAGCTTCAGAACTAGAAAGTAGTGAGGGTGTTTGCAATGCCGCTTTTTTTCCTAGCTTATGTATATATTTCAAATATGTCTGTGTGGGGATCGTTCTGAAGAAACGGTTCAACTGTAAAGATGCTGATGTGGAAGAAAAGTGCAAGGAGTAATTCACAGAAAATCCATAATCATTTCAGGTTGTGCAACACTCCTAAGAAATAATTATCTTAAGAAAAAAAATGATCCTACAGATCATGATTAGAACCCAGAGGGATTAATCCACTGGCTGTGTTCCTTTTTTCCAAACTTGATTTTCCCATATGATTTTTTTAAGTTGGTATGTTGCATTTTCATTTTTTATTTAGTTCAAGAAATTTTCTTTTTTATGGCCATGCGGTATGTGGGATCTTAGCTCCCTGACCAGAGATTAGACCCCTGGCATCCTGACATGGAAGTATAGAGTCTCAACCACTGGACCGCCAGGGAAGACCCAGGGCATGCTCCTTTGGCAAAAAGCATCTTTTTAATCTTAAAGAAGGCTGACAAATGATGTGCAAACGGCACTTCCAGCCTCAGAGAGGAGTCAAGTTTGTTGGAAACCGGCCCCCTTGTCTTCTCTCTTCCAGGATCCCACAGAGTACAACACCATACGCTGGCACCACGTCCCATGAGAAATGACTTGGAGGGGACTGTCCTCGGTCCTTTTCTCTACCCAGAGGCATGCTTACCTGTCGTGTCACCAACATCAGGATGGCACACAACCACCACAGCTGGGCGCCCCCACCCCCTACTCTGAGTCACAAAGGCACACGGATGAAGGCGGACACCAGTCCCTTGTCTGATGAGTGGCTCAGTGAAAACGAAGCTGTCCACACAGATAGAGGCCTTTCTGGAAAAGGCAATGGCACCCCACACCAGTACTCTTGCCTGGAAAATCCCATGGATGGAGGAGCCTGGTAGGCTGCAGTCCATGGGGTCGCTATGAGTTGGACATGACTGAGTGACTTCACTTTCACTTTTATGCATCAGAGAAGGAAATGGCAACCCACTCCAGTGTTGTTGCCTGGAGAATCCCAGGGACGGGGGAGCCTCGTGGGCTGCTGTCTATGGGGTTGCACAGAGTTGGACACGACTGAAACGACTTAGCAGCAGCAGCAGCAGCAGCAGAGGGCTTTCAGTGGGACTGTCTGCTGAGACATGGAATTGCTGACAGAGAGAAATCCCAACCCCGGGCCTGGCAGCCTCACACAGTCTCTGTATGTTAAAGTGTTCGGTAAGCACTTGCAAAAAAGAAAAAAAAGCAGAGAATTTGAGCCTGAAGTATAGGTCAGCCCTGGAAAGGAAGAGTCTCGGCCCAACTGGACTGGCTAACATGAGCGGAATCACTCGACGTGGAGTCATGTCCTCAGCTTGGCATGGGGTTTGCTTAGGGGCCTGTGGGTCGTCTGGGGGACTTGCCGTGAAGTCCAGTGTGTGCCTGACCCACAGCCATGTACTGAGCATCTGTGGCCAATGGGCAAGCCCTGCTTTTCGGAGCTCACTGTCCGTGCCCCCCAGACCCCAGGGCAGAAAAGCCAACACACCAGGCTCCCTTCCCATCCTTGTGTTACCTTCCAGAGATGCACCAACCGGGTGGAATGATTTTACAAGACGGTTTTGTAGTCACTTCCCCAAGACTGCACACAGTATGCAAATATTCGCTGAATTTGAGGAAGGAGACATTTAATACTTAGGGAGCAAAACTGAGCATTGGCTTTGCTCATGCATTATGGTTAAGCCATGCACAACAGTTTACATTCCTTATAGGCAGAAGTGCTAGCAGATTAAGAAGCAAAGGTTCTGTTTGTAGTTTTATTGTACCAGCAGGCACTGTAGCAATGATTACAGCTACGCAGGCAGAGCACCAAGAAGGTAGGCCTGTTAACGTGCATAAATTTCACATTTCTTGTCATCGGAGTTACCAACCGATATTTGATGCCCGTTGTAAAGATTAGGAGACCAAAGCTCAGAAACTGACTCTGAAAGTTCTGTATGCTTGCAGAACTGGATCAGAAGCCAGGTCTGTCTGGCTCCAGAGTAAATATTCTTTCCACAAAACTCACTGCCTCCCTGTGCAGAGGGATTGTTTACTTAGCTTACGACAGACCTAAATCTTGATTATAAATATCAGCATGTGACAATATTGACTGAGCCTTGGGGTTTGCTATAAAATCTAAGACAGGAAATTCTAGCCCAGAGACTCAGCTCCCAGATGAGGCTTGATTGACTTGACGTTAGACAAACAAGATGACCGAAGTGACAACAGGACTGGCCCCAACTGCCAGCTCCTTTGATTCGCTGCAGTTCTGAGAGGCGAGGTCTTTCCAGCGCCTATTCAGACGTGCGCTGCCCATCCAAGAAGTGCCTGGAGAGGCTCCCCACTGGCTACAAAGATCCACTTGCACGCAAATGCCTCCCTAATCCTTTACTCCCAAATGCCTTCAGGTTCAGGGTCAAGTCACCTAAGAAAACCCGTCTTACTGCTTTGTTGTTGCTGTGCAGTCGCTCAGTCCGACTCTGTGCAACCCCATGGACTGCAGCATGTCAGCCTTCCCTGTCTTCCACTTCCTGGGCATTTCTTTTCTTTTTTTTGAAGCTTTTTTTTTTTTTTTGTAGACCATTTTTAAAGTCTTTATTGAACTGGTTACAATATTGCTCCTGTTTCTCTGTTTTGGTTTTTTGGTCACAAGGCACAAGGGATCTCAGTTCCCCAACCAGGGACTGAACCCGCACCTTCTGCATTGGAAGGCGAAGTCTTAACCACCGGACCGCCAGGGAAGTCCTTGGACACATTTCTTATTTCCTTGCTTTTGTGCCTCAGTGAATACTTGCTTTGATCCCATTTTATAATTTCTGTCTACTTCCAAAAAACCACCCACCATTAAAAAATAAAGACTTTCCAACCCAATATGTGCCCAAGGTTTGTAAATAAATTCCCCAAATGAGAGCTTTCCAAGTGCTCAGAGCAATGACAGGCTAGGCATCTCGCACCCCAAGGCAGTAATTTTCAAGGGGACAACATCTGGCCATAAGATGCTCTGGTACATTTGTTAAAAAGGCATGTGAAGAAAGGGAAAGCGTTAGCTGCTTAGTCATGTCCGAGTCTTTGCGACACCTTGAACTACGGTCCACCAGGCTCCTCTGTCCATGGAATTCTCCAGGCAAGAATACTAGAGTGGGCAGCCATTCCCACTAGGGGAATCTTCCCAAACCAGGGATCAGACCCGGGTCTTCTGCAAGGCAGGCAACTTCTTTATTGTCTGAGCCACCAGGAGAAGCCCAGGATACTGTAACTTAAAATCTGCAGTTAACGGATAGACTGAGTAGGGAATCTTTACATCCAAACAGAAAGCTGCTGCCCTTATATACACACGCATGGTCAAAGGGTGCTGGCTCCCAGTACCGTCAGGAAAACACACATGGCCTCAAGAAAAGAGCCTCTAACCCGCACCTGTTATTATCAACCTGTGCTGCGCTATTTCCCTGGCCTTGAGAACCAGCCAAGTGCTGAACACAGTGTTGCAGGGTTGCTCAGCCACACAGAAGGTAACTCCCTGGGTAAAAGCATCAGTTTAGAGCCATCACCTGCATGCTTGTGGGGGTGCTGAAGACTCCGCTGGCCTTGAGGGCTGCTTCCCTGCTGTAGGAAGAGGGCTGCTCCTTTCACCATGAAAAAGCTCTCACTTAAGCTGGGGAGAGGAAAAAAAAACAGAGCACAGTTAGGCTGGAATTCACAGAGGAAAATGGGCGAAGACAAGCTGCAGAGGAAAAGCTGGAGAGTGGCATGTAAAAGGCCAACGGGATGAAACAGCTCCTATGGTAGTTCCACACACTGCTCCCCCCAAACTCTGGCACAAGCCTGCTGCTGGAGAGTTTCGGGACAAAGCGGGACACCTCGGCTACAACACCGAGGGTCTCCACAGGCTCCTCCAGCACTCAGAGCCCCTTCCTGCAGGACACTGTGACGGGACCCACTGTAATACGATGTCTTCTGGAAACAGAGACCGGCTCTCTGACGAGCAGAGGCTGGTTCCTTTCGTGAATTTTTCAGACTTTTGCTGCTGATCTCTTCCCTCAGCGCTCTGAACTTTTAACAACCTCACTGCTTCCTGGTGTCTTCGGTTTACAGAGCATAAGGAAGATGAAATCACACTTTCAGTATCTGTTTGCATCTCAAGAAAAACGGGTGGCTTGCTCACTATTCCCATAGAAAAGCTCAAGTTAACCCAGTGAACTTCTCAGCAGAGGGAATCTTTGGTCTTTGTCATTTTAACAGGCAATAGAGAGGGACTGGGAGCAGGAGGAGAAGGGGACGACAGAGGATGAGATGGCTGGATGGCATCACTGACTCAATGGACGTGAATCTGAGTGAACTCCGGGAGTTGGTGACAGACAGGGAGGCCTGGTGTGCTGCGATTCATGGGGTTGCAAAGAGTCGGACACGACTGAGCAACTGAACTGAACTGAACTGAATATCCATATTCAACGTAAGATTTTAAGAATTACAATAAAAAATTTCACTTTCATGACTTGGCTACCAAGAAAATCTTCAGCTTATGCAGATATCCAGCCTGTATGAACTGATAAGACTATATTAGCTATTAATTACCACCAATTACTTAGAAAAAACCATTATCTCTGAACATTACACATAAGACACACCAAAATTATTAACAGTGCTAAAGTTATCTTCCTTCTACTTCTTAGCATCTTCCAAATTTACTGTATTGAGCAAATATTAACTTTTGTAAATGATATTTTAACTTTCAAAGTCATAATGCAAAAACATTTCATTTTTATTAATTTTGTGAAAGATCGCAGTTCAAATTATAGGGAGCCATATATATTATTCATTTTCTCTTGAGCAACCAATTAACATATTTGATTGAAAGAAAAATCTCTAAGAAACAGAAGCACTTAAAAAAAAACAAAAACAAATCAATTCTTGACAGAAACACAAGAACATCTTGTGTAACATAAAACAACAAAGTCATCATTGCCCAGGACAGCTAAAGTTGGTAGTTAAACATTCTCATCCTGGAATATTCAGCTAAGTCTAAAATACAACTCCAGGAGCTAAGAAACCTCATCGCAGGGGCCAGTGCCAAGTCAGCAGTTTCTGGAATTGGAAAAAAAAAAACGGTTATCTTCCATACTATGAAGACCGCCAATGAAATCCATTCGTTTTTCCGCCTCGCACGCTAAAAAATCACAACAGCTCTAATAGCAAACATTAAGGTTCTAGTTCTGCCCCCCTTATCCTACCGACACCTGGCTTTCTCTCTTTCCTATGGGAAACAGTTCACACCTGGACGGCGCTTCTTCATCCATCGTCACATACTGCCAAGGCACCCTTTCCACCCTGTGAGTCCTGTACCTGTGGTGCCAGTTTCAAGCGCTGAGTCTAGGACTGTAAATCATGGAAGAAACGAGATGCACCCTTTCTGTGAGTCTCACTTACCCACGGCAGGCAAAAAGCTCGTTAGCATCCATTGGCCGACAGACATCCCAGGCTGTCTAGTTCAAGCAAATGGCAGAGAACTGTCCAACACTTTTCTACCCCTGAAACTTGTCACTCACCCTTTCCTTAAAATCTTACAACTGAGTTTGTTTCTGAACTACGCCAATTTAGGTAAGACACGGATCACTTACTACCTACTTTCATCACTGCCAGAGAGACTCCAACAAAACGCATGAAACTTCACACAGCAATCAGTTCATTGAAGCAGCTGGCAGGGTGGTGGGGGGGAACTTTGCAAGGCATCATCAACCTCTTTTTGTTCGTAAGTTTTAAAAAAAACAAATCCATAGTGACCAGAAACCTGAGACCTCTGGAAACAGCCAGCCAGTGACGGTGACCTTTGCCTTGGAAATCATGGGCAAAAATTCCCCTTGGTTTCCCTTATATTTCCTTGGGGGGTGGGGTGGGGGTGGAGGAGGAACAACGCAAAAGAATAGGCTGATTTTATCCCGTGATCGCTTTTGAGGCCAGTAGTTCCTCAGTGTTTCTGAGGCTGTTACAGAATCAAGAGCCTTGAGGCTACATGTCAATTCAGGGGGCTGTGTGCCTGGGCTCCCCGGGAACACTCTGCCTCTGTCCTCCTCTGTGCAGGGTGAGATCTGAAGCTGCACGCAGGGAGGCTCAGAGGACACACCCTCCCCAGGCTCAGAGACAGCCCTGCGGCTCAGACAGTAAGCAGATGGGGCACAAGGAAAAAAACCTCGCTGGATGACTCCCGGGGCCCAGAGGCCACAGAGCCTGGCAGCCATGGGACCTACGAAAATGGGACACGGATATTCTTTATGGCCCTGCGTCTCGTCTTCTGCTCTGAGCTCACCCTGGGCTCAGAGCCTCCCTCGCCCGCTGGGTGGCCGATGTGAGCAACTGTGTCCTGCAGCCAGGGCTCTGACACCATACGGTCCCTGGGTTCATCAGTCTCCAGACACCCCCACTTCGGGGATGGCGCACCTCCTTTTCAAGGTTCTCTGGATGAGGAAAACACACCCACAAACCACCCATCCTCATCCCAGTGAAATCAGCCTTTTCCCCAAAGATGCTGGTCCCCAGAAAGACAGCTCTTTAGACTAAAGCTTGGGGAACTCAGACGCAGGCAAACAAAACGGAAATGTTTCTCTTGGTCGCTGCGAGAAAAATCCCAACGGGGGATTAAGAACAAGTTCAGCCCCCCACCCTCCCCGCTTTTTATCTCCACGATAGAGAGGAATCTCAGAGGCCGGTTTTAGGAGATGACGTGGGGTCATAAGCACTGCAGACAGACGGGGTCCTCCGGAAAACCCCACCCTCCGAGCAGCAACAGCCAGTGTCATCCAGAAACCGGGACGCGGGATGGAAAGAGGAATCGGCGGTGGCGATACATACTAGCTTTGCTGGAAATCTCTGAGGAGCAGTAGTGGGGGTGGCTGGCTGGAGAGGCAGATGTCAGCACCAGAGAAGAGGTCCCGGACGGCCTGCCGCGGTCACACCGTGTGATCTGAGCTGCCCCCAGCCCCTGCCCTCCCCGCTCCCCGGAGAAGGATGGACGTCTGAACAGGAGGCTGGAGGGAGCCCTCCAGGGAAGCGGCAGAGTGCCCGTCCTGATGGAAGGAAGGATGGCGTTCCCACCCAGACGGCAAATGGCTCTGCTGGAACCCTCGTCCTTCCCTGATATTTGGGTTTAAAAAAGGCCCTTGTCCCTGCCTATCCTGATGAAAGAGGGCTATTCAGAGGGAGCAAAACAGCTGAAGTTCCTCTAATCACTTTTACTCCTACGGCTTTTTGTGGGCCTCGGGAACAAGCGATAGGGTGTGCGTTAGAAACTGCGAGGAAAAACAGCTGGCAGCCCAGAAACCCGCCCCGAGCCATGAGGACCCCATTCTTGTTCAAACCGACAGACTGAAGGATTTCTGTTTCTTTCAAATCACCATCCATTCGCCCAACAGGGACCGTGGGCAGCTGCCACGGTTATTGCGTGTTTTTTAAAAGCACAGATACGTCCTGGAAGTCCTTCAGTCGTGCTAACAGCTCCTCGAGGCAGATCTGGGGTTTGTGTGTGTGTGGGGGGGGGGATGGCATTCCAGGTAGAGGGGAGGGGAGGGGCTCTGAAGAGCAGGTGGGTGTCCCAGAGAGTGTGGGATGAGACGCTGCAACCCACCTGGCGGAAGCCAGCTCTGCTTTTACTGCTTCTTTTGGCAGAGGAAATATCTATGTTAGGATGCAACTAACATATACGATGCCAGGCAGGATGGGATGAGCTCCCTGAGAAAGGAACCCTGGAGGGCTGGGAAGAGAGTGCTTCTGAGCGGTGGGTTCTGCAACGTTCTGTGAAGGAAGGGCTCTGAGAGACTTCTGGGAGGGTCTCGCCTGCAAGGTTCTTCCAGCTCCCAAATGGTGAAATTAACCTTCACAAGAGGATCAAGGGAAACATACGCTACGATCGTTCTTGTTCTGTGGTTGAGGAAACTTCAGCCGCAGTAGCATAATCTTTATGAGATGGGCTGAGACCCACATCTCTCTGGCCCATGCCCACCTTCTTAACCCCTGGAATGCCCTTGCCGCTGCCCATCTCAGAGGGAGGACCAGAGTGGAGGCCCTGCAGCCCCCTCTGGGGCCAGGCCTAGCAGCACTGAGGAGTCAGGAGAGGACCAGTCCCCGGTCCTTCTTCCCAGCATGTGGACGCATCAGGCACTGGAGAGAGATGGGAAACAGCCTCAGAAAGAGAAGACCCGGCGTCAGCCCCAGGGGCGCCACCATCACCGTTACGGGACAGGATATGTCACCCGGTCCTTCTGGACTGAATGGGGGTCCTGGAGGGGGCGGCTGGGGAGGGGCAGAGCCACGCTGGCCAAGAAGCTGCTTCTCACCAACAGCACCGCCACTGCCCGAGCGCCCGCCACGAGCCACCCCGTCTCCTCCCCAAGCTCTGCGGGAAGACATTCTCTTCTTTCTCACAAATGAAGGAGGTCAGTCCAGCTCCTGAAAGCGTCCAGAGAAGAGGCTGGGCAACCTCATCTTTAACCCACTGCCTCAATGACTCTAAGTGCATGTCAAAGTTTAAAAACGTGCAATGCACTGGTCTGGGAATCCATATTTCTGGGTTCTAACACCTGGTCTATATGCGTATGTTCTGATATTCACCTACAGGGCTCTGTTCAGTCATTCAAATAGCCAAGTACTTGCAGAGTAAGGAGAACCACAGTACGCCAAGCCCAAATGAACGCTGACCAGGTAAAGACAGCAGTCTTTAAGGGATGGGTCCACATTTGAGCAGTCTGGATGTGTGCCAGGCCACTCGGAAACATAATTCCTTGAAGAAGGGAAACACTCAGTGTAGAGACACTGCACAATAGAATATGATACTAACGCTTCTAATTTCCACTTCTGGCTGTACGTGGGAAGAATCTACAAAACTTCTAAAACATTCACGTCCAGGTCTAACACCAGCCGGTTCTAATTCGGAAGGTCTGTGACAAGTCCTCGGCACCTGCTTTTTTTTTTTTTTAAGTCCCAAAACTGCTACTGAAGCACAGTCAGGGCTAAGAACGACACACAGGAAGCTGCTCCCTTCATAAGAGTTCCTTACACACAGCAGGTACACGACCCATGTTTTTGCTGGTGAAAGATAACACCCATAAAAACCTGTGCTCCTCTCAGAAGGATATGAACATGATTGGGTGCAATGAAGGAAGGCCACGCCAGGTCAAAACAAAACAAACAAAAACAAAAACAAATAAAATAATACCATCCTCGGAAGCAGCACAACAGGTTAGCAGATAACTACACACGCCCTTTTCCTACCAAATGCTTTCAGAGTCACAGGTGTTCCTGCCCTTGAAAGGCAGTCCTGCCTCACAGTCATCTGAGATGACAATCACGACAATGAACCAGACCTCTGATAAGCCCGGCTGTTGACAAAGCTCTCCGGATGATGTCAGCCTATTTGATCTTCAAGAAGCTCTCCTAAGGAGAACCCAGCAGGCATCATGATACTCATTTTACAGAAGAGGATACAAGAAGTTGCTTAACTGGTGATTGTTTTAGGATTTCTGATGCTACATCTTGGTCGGGGGAAAACCCCAGAGAACACAGACTTAAACGTATAGACTCTAAAAAAGGGTGAAATGAACACAGCACTGTCAATCAACTATGCTTCAATTTTTAAAAAGGTTTCATACTGACTGAAATGCTTGAAATGAACTGAATAACTTTTGCATGGATAGAATTAGCCCTCGATTGCACACAGCTCTGCACAGCGATTACGGAATAGACTGGTTTGTCCAGTGGACTCGACGATAATTCTTTACGGAATACTCATAAAGTTGTCACTATAGGAAAGGTGGTCCCCATGTACGCTCCAAGAAGGGGTTCCATTAATTCCATCGAGGTTAACAAATACTGGGCTTTCCTGGTGGCTCATTGGTAAAGAACCTGCCTGCAGTGAGGGAGACCTGGGTTCGATCGCTGGGTCAGGAAGATCCCCTGGAAAAAGGAATGACCACCCACTCCAGTGTTCTTGCCTGGAGAATCCCATGGACAGAGGAGCCTGGTGGGCTACAGTGCATGGGATCGCTAGACAGCTGGACATGACTTAGTGGTTCAACAGCAACAAGGGAATGGAAGACTTACTACGGGAGTAAGGCAGGCACCCTGCAGATGGAGACAGAACACTCTCCCCTGTTGTCCCGCAGATGTTTCTCTCATTTTGAACTCAAGTTCAAAAGTCACAGAGACCCCAGGGTGTACCAACACCTTATTTCCATTTTGTGCTTCACAGGGCCATTTGGTAAGGCCTTGTCCCAAAGGCCGTTCTTTGGGCTCTGAGTGAAGACCACAGCTCACCTGATCCAGTCAGAGCCCTCTCCTCAAAGGCTCCACTCCACACAGAGTGCTGACCACAGGGAAACTCCAGCTCTGCAGGGCCTTATACTCAGGGAATGGGGTCAGCAGCAAGCAATGCTGGCAGGGCTCGCTACAAATGTCTCTGCTGCTGGGGCATGTATTGTTTGGCTAGAAGGCGTGGGCTTCTCTCAGAGAGAAGGAATGTCGGCAAGTATTCTGGACAGTAAGAGACGTCCTCTGCAGCCAGCTACACAGCGTGCCTTCACGGCAACGGGCGGGGGCGAGCAGCTGGATACGCCAGCAAGCTCGCAAAAGCAGGGCTTCTCCCCCTGCCTGAGTAGGACAGCAGATACTCTGCCTTGGGCTGGCTCCGCAAACCTCGGGAGGGCTCCTCGACGGCCCCCATGAGCCCTAAGGCCCCGTCTGTGGAGGCTGGAGCTGGTGCATCTGCCTGGGAATGTCTGGTACACAGAACTGAAGCCCCTTTCGTGAGCACAGAGGGAGAAAGGCCACATTGTGCAGGAAACGCAGTGGCAGCAGAGACAACCTAGCCAGCCAGAAATAACAGGTACACGAAGGAAACGCTTTCCGAAACAACTCAGAAATTCCAAGAACGGACCGTCTCAGCTGTCCCCGGGTCCCGGCCCCTTCTTTGGGAGGCAGCCCCATCCCATATTCATGGGTCGCCCAGTCCTAACCTGGCGAGGGCACCCTTTCCTTCCCAGGCCCCCAGCTGTGTGAGCCGTGCAACGTCCACTCTCCGTGTGCCCGGCTCTGTGCGGAGTCCTCAGTGTCCCTGTGGGGCAATGCTGTCCAAGAGGAAGGAGACCTCCTCCACCTGTGCCGTCTGATAGGGCAGCCGGAAAGGCCTACAGTCTGACGCTTGAAAGGTGATGAGTGAGGCGGATGAGCTGAATTTGTCTTTTTATTTGACTTTAGTAGTGAAACTCGCTCCGTCATGTCCAATTCTTTGCGACCCCATGGACTGTAGCTCACCAAGCTCCTCTGACCATGGGATTTCCCAGGCGAGAATAGTGGAGCAGGTAGCAGTTCCCTTCCTGAGGGGATCTTCCCAATCCAGGGATGGAAGCCTGGTCTCCTGCATTGCAGGTGGATTCTTTACTGTCTGAGCCACCAGGAAAGCCCAAGAATACTGGGCTTTACTCAGCCACGTGTGGCAAGCAGCTATGATTTGGATGGCACAGCTAGGCTGGGAGCCTGCAGCCTAGTGGGAATCAGGGTGGAGAACAGAGGACCCCTGGCCTCTAACCTGCTCCATGCCATTCCCAGCCACTGCCCTTGCTGCATAGATCCCAGCTCCAGGGCTTCTGACGATGCGGCCTCATCTAGAGAACCCATTTGCACTTGCTTGCTGTGGCAGCCCCAGCCATTCATGTTGCTAACCTAAGCTTTACACGCTCTGACCTCAAGGCTTATAATGCAGTTAGCAAAAGTGATTTATAATAAAAAGCTTCCCTGTATCGCCTCTCACACTATTCCTCCCACATGCCACACGCTCTCTGCTCCACCCCACCTGGCATTGCTCCTGTCAGCGCTTCTACGCTGCGTCTCCACACACAGCCTCCTCACGTCCTGCCCAGCTACCAGCGTTCACGCCTCCTCCAGGAAGCCCTCCCTTGCAGGCCTGGCTGCAAGCCACGCTTTTCAACATCTTTACAGCACCTTCTCTCACTGAGCACTATTCGTTCAAGGTCATATACTTAGAAAGGGACAGAACCCTAAGGACCCGAACTGTGTTCCTGGCCCTGTGTACCTACTAACTGGTGAGGACATTATCCTCACGTCAGCATATTCAACTTCACGATGGGACTCTAGGGCCAGGACATACATAATTTTTTAAGTCTCCCTCTCTGCCTGACATACAGCAGAGGCTACACTCAGAAGTAAATACTCACAAACTGAGCTATGTACCTCCTCCAGCCTCAAAGCCATTTTGTGACTAAGTCACCTTGGTCGTCTCTGAGTGGCTACAATACTGGGTGCTCAACACGGACAGGATGGACAGAAGACGTAAGAACCACAGATACAGAGAACAAACCTGTGGTTACCAGTGGGGAGGGGCAACACAGGGGCAGCGGACTAAGAGGTACAAACTATCATGTGTACAGCAAGCAACAAGCATGTACGGTACAACATGGGAAACAGCCCGAAGCTGGTAACGACTACAAAGGGAGCACACTCTTTACAAAGCGCGCATCGTCATAGTGTACACCTGTGACTTACACAATGTCCCGCATCAACCAGACTTCAGTTTAAAAATCCAATTCAAGGGCTTCCCTGGGTGCTCAGTGGTTAAGAATCTGCCTGTCAACGCAGAGGACACAGGTTTGATCCCTGGCCCGGGAAGATCCCACATGCCGTGGGACAACTAAGCCCGTGCACCTCAACTGCTGAGCTCACACACCCCAGAGCTTGTGATCCCCAACAAGAGAAGCCACCGCAACGAGAAGCCGGTGCACCGCCGCTCGAGAGGAGCTCCCACTCGCCGGAACTGGAGAAGGCGGCGAAGTGTGGTGATGGAGACCCACCGCAGCCTGAGATAATAAATCAATGCAAATCTTTTTAAAAAATAAATTAACGAATGTCCGATTATTCAGTGAGAACATGTGGCCTGGGAAAATATTTCTCAAGCTTCAGTCAATTATCAGACACCTCTGACTAAGCATTACAACCTTTGGTGAGAGAAAAAAGATTCGCTGCTGCATAAATGCTGCTACAGCTACACGGAGGTCGGGTCCTCCTGGCAACAACTAAGCTGTCCACGTCACCAGAGTCTGGAGCGTCAAAGCTGTGACTCCTCCATGTCTCAGTGCCCAGAGGGTAATGTGCACTCAGCGAAGGTAAAGTCAATAAGAAACATCTCTGCTGTGTGTCCTGCTGGGCACATCATGGATACCCTTAGCATCCATCTGTGAGTATCTTAGACACAGGGAAACTGAGGCTCGGAGAGGTTACGTGGCTTATCCAAGTTCTAGTGGCGCAGAAGGGGAAAAGCCAGGAAACGACACCAAAAGTCTCACCAGAAAGCGTCAAACCTCTGCTGAATGGACACCTTGGGAAAACAGCATCAAGAGAGCAAGTCTGCCTCTTTTCCCAACAAGTCAGACTGAAAACCCTCTGGTAGGCAGAGCACGGAGGGCCTCCAGGTTGGGGAGGGGGTGTGGTAAGGAGCGGAGAGGTGGCCGCAAAGTTGAGAGGCTGGTGGCAGACAAGGGGGTTGATCAGACAAGTAACACTGTAGGGACAATGGGAGGCAGCTTTCTCTCACTATGAGAAAAGGGATTACAAATATGGAGCGAGAAGAAACTAGAATGAACCCGGAGATGTTGGATCAGAATTGAAGGTATCAGTTTGAACTCATGGTTTTCGACATAAATAGAAAAATACAGATGCAAATGTGCAACGTGTGTGTGTGTCTGTGCGTGCACACACAGCCACAGTCCCAAATTCTGCCCGCTGAAGAGACCTGCAGAGAACACCTCCAACAGTAATAATAAGCATGCCTACCTCAGTTTCTTTGTTTTCCAGATTAATTTGGTGTAATTTTATTTCTTCAAAAGAAAAGCCCTTGTTAATATCATTTGGGTTTAGAGAGCAGGACGAGCTTCAAGGAGGCTTTACAGAGTACATGAAAAAAAGGGCATTATTTTCTGCTTTTTTTTCAAATTAGTGGACATTTAGTTCTCAGCTGGGCCCATCGATCAACTAACACCCAAATAAACAGAACTTGGCAACCTGCATCTACCACTTGCCGTGTTCTGCACTCCACTGTCCGATTTCTAGGTCTAGCACCAGCTCCTAATCTCATCCATTAATTATCCTTTTCAATGATTATTCACAGGGGTTAAAATGATTCATAAATTCTTTATTTTAAAAAAATTTTGTTGATGTATAATTGATCTGCACCACTGTTAGTTCCAGGCATGTGTGTGTATGCTCTTTGCGACCCCATGGACTGCCATGGACTGTAGCCCACCAGGCTCCTCTGTCCATGAGATTTTCCAGGATTTTCCCTGCCTTTCTTGCCATCTCCCGTGTTGGCAGGCAAGGACTCTTTACCATTGCTCCATCTGGGAAGCCCCAGTCCCAGGCATACAACATAGTGATTTGCTATTTCCACATATCATAAAAACCACCTGTCTACTTTGAAATCTCTTTTCTACTAAAAGCAACTGGGGCTGCGTGGAGGAATGATGGATTCCAGGGACGGGGCAAAAACTACAAGGCACGGTCTGCCATCTGGTGTCGGAAAACAAGGCTGTGCTCAAACGATGATGCGCACGCTCAGGGGCACGGGAGCCAACCTGACGAGACCCCACGGGCCGAATCGGGGCAATGTGAACCCTGGAGTCCAGAATACAATGAACAGACTGTGAACCACTGTGTGAAACAAAGAGGTGTCCACACAGACAGAAATAAATGGAAAGGTTGTGGGGCACTGGGCCCTGAGCCAATTCCAAAGTATTCCCACAAGAAACACCTCGCGACACAAGGGACGAGAACACTCGTGCAGGGAGGAAGCCCGGCAAAGCCACCAGATGGCCACGGTGAACATCACTCGGCGCTGCACGGCCCAAACCTCATCTTGAGCAAACATCAGACAAACCTAAACCGAGGGTCATTCCATTCTACAAACTAACAGGCCCGTCCCTCTAAATGGTCGTGAAAGTCAAAGAAAGACTGAGCAATGTCCCAGACTGAAGGAGGTGCAGCAGACAGGACCATGCCACACAGTGGGCGATACTAGCCGGGACCCTTTACAACAAAGGACACCACTGGGACAGATGGCGGACCCCGAATGGGGTCTGAGGATTAGATGGAGTCATGGATCAGGTCAAGCTGGGTTAATGGCCTGCTCTGGAGGAAAACGTCCTTGCTTGTATTCAATTGGCATCTGGCTGGCAACTTACTCTCAAAACGTTTCAGAAAAATGTTCTCTGTATACCATTTGCAACTTTTATGTATGTTTTCAATTGCTTCTAAATTTTTAATATTACTTCTAAAAAAATTCCACTTAACTGGATTTTGGCAAAACAATCCCTCTCGTTTTTCCTCTTAGGCTCCCCTGGTGGCTGGCTCAGTGGTAAAGAACCCGCCTGCCAATGCGGGAGACGCAGCAGATGCAGGTTCGATCCCTGGGTCGGGAAGACCCCCTGGAGAAGGAAATGAGAACCCTCTCCAGTCTTCTTGCCTGGAGAATCCCATGGACAGAGGAGCCTGGTGGGCTGCAGTCCATGAGTTTGCACAAGAGTCAGTCGTGACTGAGGGACTACACAGCAATTTTCCTTACTGGCCAGTGATAGAAACTTAAGACCCTCTCACTGGTCATCATCGCTGGCAGACGTCCTGGCTTCCCAGTTCCCTCTCAGGGATGTTCTGCCCCTCAGCGCCCAAGATCTGTCCCTGCCTCAGGACCACCTCCCCTCCGCACTTCCAGAACAACAGCAGCCCTGCTTTGCGCATAAGGCCGTGGAGGATGATGGGAAACTCCCCTCTCCCAGTTCCTCCTGGTCTCAGGGTGTCCAGATTTTGAAGGCCTCAAGTACACACGCAGGTCCCTGGCCCACATGAGTCCTACTTTTAGCATTTTCCTGCTCTGAGACCACCAGAGCAGGAAAAGTTGGGGGAGGGGGGGCGACCTGCCCCAGAGAGCCTCCTGTTGTGACCGGCACACGGAGCTGGGACGGGCAGGCGGAGTTGGGATGCTGCAGGCCTGCAGGATGCGGGCTGGCATCCTGTTTTTGGCAGCTGGGTGGCTAGGCGGCTCTGGCACCATGTACTGCCGCCAACTTCACCTCTCCAGACCACAAACGTACAGGTTAATTGGTGGGATGGGCCTCAGGGCTCAGCCTAAGACAAGCTGACTCACGCTCATCACACTGGGTCTCCTCACAAATACCCACCCTCAGGAACAGTTCTTCAGGGGGGCCAACCTGGTGGTCTTTTAAGGACACCATGAACCAAGCAACTGATGGTTGTTTCTCTCTTTGCTTTGACTCCTCAGAAACTCAAACTCTGGTAATTACACTATGCCTTGAATTCCACATACAACTGTCCGCTCACTTGGCTTATTTTCCCCCAGGTTCTCCAGGTCCCACTTTTCAATTTTAAATCAGACGATTCGCTTCGAATGTTACACGCTGTTTCAAATCCCTTCTGGGGGCCACAGTGGACATGGCACATACAAGGTACCTCTGGAACGTTAACAACATCTTTTTATATTTAACATGGAATTCCCAGCACTTGGCACAGAATCCAAAACATACACAGGCACCAAATATACTTGGGCTGACTTGATAAGGCAAACCACTCTTAGATAAAAAGCGCCTCCGTTACCAGGTCGTTTCACGATATACTCCTCCCCCCACCCGGCGTGCAGGCCCACATGGGGCGCCCGGGCTTGGCGAGTGGGCTCCTGAGGAAGCTCGCTCGCCATGGGGCTCAGCGGTCTCCACTGCAGACCTGAACAGACACACTCCCAACTTCCACCGGCTTCACACACGGCACAGAACCGTGGGCTTGGAAGTTTGGGGAGAAGGGATGAGCGATCTCCGGAGGTGGCAGCAGGCCCGGCTCCCTCCAAACCACATCAACAGTCCCCTCCCCGGCAGGTCCCAAAGCTCGGCAAGCAAACATGTGGGGGTCACTTTTGCCAGTGCACGGAGGCCCCCAGGGCATTTCCTAAGGCCGGGCCTCTGGGCCTTCTTTGAAACAAAATCTTAAAAAAAAAAAACAGCTTCAAAAGTTGCCACAAAGTTGCCGCTCAAGGAAAAAAAAATTCTTTTAATTGTAAAAATAAACAAAGGCACACAAGAAGTGATGCTCTTGGGACAGAAACCTGGTGCCAGGCTCCATGTGACTTGGAGGAAGGCAGGTCCAGCAGCGGCTGCTGCCTTCCCTTGGGCTCGACTAGGTTGACCTTTTGGGGTTTTGATCTAGAGCTCCTCTGGGGCGGGGGTTGGGGGTAAGAAGGTCAGGAAGGCAGCAGAAGGGACTGTCGCTTCCCAACATCAGTGAAAATAACGGTGTCCCATTGTCAGACAAGGACCAGACACAACACAATATACAAGACACCCTCTCAGCCTCACAGAAGCTCCCTGAAGCCCAGGAGGACTCTTCCTGTTTCAGGGAGGGCAGGAGGGCTGGCCTGAGGTCACAGTCACACATAGGGTTGGGTGGGGGTGTACAGACCTGGCCCAGAGGCCCCGCCCCAGCCAAGCACAGCCAGGAGCATGACTGTGTAATTTACACGGCAGTCATGCATCCCTGGTTCTCGCCCAACACTGCAGGGCGGGCTCCTGGCAGGGCGCTCTCACCAACACACACCATCTCCACTGCGGGAGCACGAACCCTCTCCAAGGCTTTCCATGCTCCAATGTGGGAGCCTCGCAGGCCAGACTCTTAGTCTTATCCTCCACCCCCCATCCCATCACTTGGCATGCCCCTGGGAGTGCCACCTCCCAACCCGGATTAATCCTATTTTGATTAATCCTGTTTTCTTCCTGTAGCCTTCCTCAAAGCAGAAAGACTCTGGTGGGCCCCCCCCTTAGTCTTAAGAATGTTCCCAATAAGCTGCCCAAATCTAGTGTCTCATGGCAGCACAACATATGCCAAGATGACCTCTGAAGGCGGGAGTCCCTTCTGCCCAGGCAGTCACCACCAAGGGCGTGGCCCTGCTCCCAGGGCAAAGCGCGTTAAGGGGAAGTGGGGCCAAGCAGAGGGTCCACTTCCTCTCAGAGGCCACACCAGTTCTCGCCATCTCAGGGTGACTCAGCGAGATGCCCCCCTTACCTCCCCAAATACAGCTGACCTTGTTCTCAGCCTGAGAATAAAGGAGAAACTCTGGATGCGCTGTTACAAAGCTACGGAGGATGGTTAGAAGCTGCACCACGGTGACACAGAACTAAACTGGTGGGCCTGAAGATGCTTATTCCTGGGTTTGGGAGCTGTTATCTAATCTCACCTCACTTGACAGAGGAGGTGGTGGGGGCCAGAGACATTTAGTGACTGGCCTAAAGGCTATAAGGCAGGTAACCCATTTTAGCAGGTAAACACCCTGTTTACCACAGGGTGATCGTGGGTACCACTATGAAGAAAGGGCTCACACACACCTTCTCCGGTGCACACGTCTCCCTGGCGTGCTAAGTGCACGGGAAAATGAGACAAGGGCCTCGAGGCACGCTTTAGAAGTCTGAGCACTGCTATTTCAAACGTTTAATGAAACCTACAAGACTCTGAGCAAAACTCATTTTAAGTTAACCTTAGCAATGTTAATTACATTCCAACAGAATCAAATTAACTCTTCACTTGTTCCAAGGGTGTGCATCCCCAGTGTTTCAAGGTGGGGTGGGGGGTGGGAGGCGGCTGCTAGTAAAGCTGTGAGGGAGGGGACAGGAAGGGACGCGGGTTTCTGATCACAGCCACCAGAATCTAAACCCTGTCTCCCGCCCCAGGGAGCTGCGGTTTCCTACAATGAGGCCGGCATCTCATGGGGGTGACAGAAATGAGACGAGCTGCCCAAGTTCCCAGTACCTACAGGCCCCTCGTGAATGGGAACCCTGACATGCACACATCCCCCCACCCCTGGTGCCCACCCAGGCAACCCACTGCTTGGGAAGGGACATCAAATACCAGTCTCACTCGAGCTCACAGTCAGAGAGGTCACGGGACAGGGCACACCACTCACGGCGGGGGCCTACAGTCACGGAGGTCATGGGACAGGGCACACTGCTCATGGTGGGGCCCCACAGTCAGGGAGGTCACGGGACAGGGCACACCGCTCACAGTGGGGCCCTGGGGTTCAGGCTGGAAGGGAGGAAGACTGAGATCTTCAGGGGTGAAGGGGCATGCAGGTGCGGAGCTGCGAGAACAGGACGGTCTCTGGCAGGTGGTCGAACCCTGCCGGCTCCCGGGGGCTCCTGGCCCCTTCCCACTAGCCAGCATCGCCTCTACGTGACACACCCTACCATGTCTGCAACACTGAACAGAAAGCCACTTGTTTATGCGTCTTTCTCTCTGCTAGACTGGAGCATCTCGAGAACTCCCGTGGCTCGAGACTTCTGGGCAGATTCTACCCAGGAACCCGGGCAAGCACCCTGTGCTGAGTGTGTGCTGGGACCAGGGACCAGGATGGGAGAGCTGCTCCCTTAATTAGTTTATAACTGATGGCAAAGGCGATCATCTCTCTCCTGATGGCATTCCCGGATGGCAGTGGACTCTCCTGCCGGCCTTGAAGAAGCTGCCAGCCATGTCTATAGCCACAAGAGGATGCATTCTACCAAGAATCAGTGTGAACCTGGAAGAGGACCCAAGGCACAGATGCAACCCCAGCCCTGGTCAACACCTTGCTTGCAGCCACGTGAGACCCCGAGCAGAAGATCCAACTCAATCATGTCAAGGGTTCCTGGCTCATGCGAG
Source organism: Ovis canadensis (assembly GCF_042477335.2). NCBI lineage: Eukaryota > Metazoa > Chordata > Mammalia > Artiodactyla > Bovidae > Ovis > Ovis canadensis. The sequence goes on along the minus strand of NC_091261.1, from coordinate 74,640,782 downwards.
CTGAGGAGTAAACCTGTGTACTGTTTTGACTGCTGAGTTTGACTGGGGTGGCTTGTTACACAGCAGTAGATCACTGATACAGCAGCCTGCTACACAGAGCCTGGACATGGCAGAGGCACAACACGTCTGGGCAGGACTTAACCAGACAGACTTGACTCTCAACAGGGACAGTCAAAGTCCAGGCTGAGAAACCATCAAGGAAGTCAGAGGAAGCTCCAAGGGTAGACAGGCATTGAAGAAGAGGTTCTGAAAGAAGATGGGAGGCAGGGTCTGCAGAGCGATGGGACACACCCCATCCTGACTCACCCACGAGAAGGGAGAGAAGGTTACACAGAAGGTTACACAGAGATCGGGGTCCTCTGGGGATTTCCGAAATGGGGAGAGGAGCGAGGGAAAGGCGGGTGCACGGGAGTTCAGTTTCCCACTAAAATTGGGTAAAAGAGAGAAGACAAAATCCTGCTGCTCTGGCCCAAGTATTTGCTTGGGCAAGCAAGAAAAGAAATTAAAAGAACTCTAATGATCAGTTCACGTGCTTGACTTGGAAACGCTGGATTAAAAAAAAAAAAAAAAGCAGCAAAACATTCACTCCAGATCCACTGTCTGGAAACAACACAACCCTATTCCCTCCCCGGGGCCCTGCCTGGCACACAACCACTTGAGTCTCCTGCCAGACCGAGGCAGCTCCCAGGATGGCGAGGGAGCCAGGGGCTGCTGTGGCAGAGCCATCTGCTCACCGGTTCCCACAGTCTGAACAGCGCAGCTTCCCAGAGGGGACTGCCGGAGGCCGGCAGCAGGCTGCACAGAGAGCAGGCAGGGCAGAGGGGGAGCAAGGGCTGGGTGCAGGCTCTGGGTCCCTCAGCTTCCCTCTGCACGGGCAGACAGCGGCTCCCCAGACGGGCCCCAGGCCTTCGGAGAAACCAACTGGGTGATAGTCAAGATTCTGCAAGAGGTGCGCTCCTGTTCCCATCGTATGGGGACGTCACCAGCTGAGCGATGCAGGCTGGTCCCCGGTCCGAGTCACCGGGCATCCGCGCAGTGAGCCCGGCGCCTGCGGGGAGTCAGACTCTCTACTGCTGGGCTGTGAAACTAACACTGATGGAACACCACCCTCTGAAGACCGATCACAGCCACTGTCCTCCACACCCATCGTGGACCTGGCTCTGGGCAGGGAGCTCCGTACAAACTACTGGTCAACCCTGAAAGGCCAGCGCTTTCTCTGTTTCACCGATGCAAGGACAGAGACCTACAGAGACAATTCCTAGAGGCGTGTGGGCTTCTCTACTAGTGCAGGAGCCAGGCTCCGAACCCCATCATCTTTCCTCGAAATGTCTTTCTTGCACATGAATGCACTTTACTGCAGAATCAAAACCAAGTTAATATGTTGAAAATTCCTGAAGTGCTACGTGCAGGCGGAGCACTAAGGCCCTGTCACTAAGGAAGCCCCAACAGTTAGGGATGAGACAAAAACACAGGTACTTGCCCAGGGAAGGCAGGGGCGGTACCTGGCCCAGAAAGAAACCAGGAGTCACCTGCTGAGGAGAGGGAAGCCACAGAGGTTTGCGGGGAAGCACGCGGAGCTGGCCGTGAGGACTGCGGCCAACTGGAAAAGAAACTGGCTTAGAGAAGGAGCCTGCTCAGGGAGCAGCGGTAGAACTGAAAAACGGCATGTCTGTGCAAGGAAAGGCCAGCGGTGAGGCTGAAGGCAGAAAAGGCTGTGTGGACCAGGAGGATGAAGCTGGGGGCGCGTCCAGACTGCCAGCCCTCTGACAGCTGGATGATAAACTGAGGTCCAAGGATGGGTTGATGGGCGGCCCCTCAGTGAACGGGGGAGGTACAGGGGCCTGGCCACGGTGCTCCCAGTGGGGGAAGGGGTGGGGAAGAGGGCAGGGTGAGAAAGATCTGACCCACGGATTCAGCAGTTCACTGGCTACACGCTGGGTCCAAGATCACTTCTTAGAGGATCCGCAAGATGAAGTTGTCCATTAAGGGCAGACCAAGGGGCGAGGGAACAGGACGACCCTGCGGGCCCCAGCTTCTCTCCCACCCCAGCACCCTTTAGACACCAAATCAGGTCAGATTAACTTCAGGATGAATGTGAAGCAAAGAGATGTCTCCTCGCTCCAACTCTCCTCCCCCCAGAGAGTAAAGAATGACCAGCCATTCCACACATTTTTTCCTCGAGGAGAAGCTCAGAGAGCAGAGGTCTGGAAACGCAAATCCCCACGCAGATGCCAACGAGCTGCGGTCACACCGCTTACACGGGGACCTCAGCACTCCTCTCGTTGGGCTCAGAGGGCTAGACAGCAGGACTTTGTCCTCTGCCTGAAACGGGGCCTGAATGTCAAGGTGAGTGAAGAGCAGAAGAAAGGGGAGGCTTGTGAGGACGGGATCAGAGCCCAGGTCAGGCATCAGACCCAGAGCCAGCCTGGGTCTCCCAGGACTCACGATGGCCTTGGGGACTTGCTGAGAGCAGCGAAGAGGGACTCACCGGGGTCACCAGGGTGATCTGACCTCCCGGGAGGCACCGTCACAAGTCAGCAGGGGTCCTGGGTTCCAGCCCTGATGCTGCCTCTAACCACCTGGGCGACCTCAGCAAGTCCGCATCCCTGACCTGCAACACTGGTGTCCAACTGAATCACGAAACTGTTCCCTGGAAAGGTGGAGTCCTATGACAAATTCAAGTGTTACGGACAATGGAGGCCCCACTTGGAATGCAACCTGCGACTTAAGGGGTAGAGGGTGGGAATACCCCCTTCTCCTGGGGTTGCTGTGAGGACGAGATGTGGCCCCACAGAGAGCTGCCTTTACTTCCCTCTGAATGGCCCTCTTCAGCTCCGAACGTTGCAAAGAATGGGGCCTTTTATTGGCCAGCAGCACATACACGTTTTCCTATCATTGCTAGCTATAAGTTCTTTATTAATGGAAACAATTCAAAGTGCTATGTTGTCAGCGCAGGAAGGGCAAGTAAAAAACGAAATAGTTCTTTGCCACAAAGACCACCGAAGTGCCACCTCCTGGGGAAGAGCCCTGGAAGAAAGGGACCAGCTTGAGGGGGAGAAGAGAGTCCAAGTCCAGGGAAGGGCTGGAGATGAGCTGGGGGCGCAGGGAGCTCCGCAGGCCCTCTGCCCCGATCTCCCTCCCCCAACAGTCTCCGGAGTAGACCTCCACTCCCCTCCCAGCCTCCACCGGCTGGGCTGATTCACAACACGGCCCGTGACTGCCCCCACTTGGGAATCCAGCTGATTCCAGCCTTCGAGACTCAGCAATGAGAACTCCCAGTTTGAAGGAGATGTGTCTCAGCGCCTGGTCATCCCTCCAGCGTAATGTGAAAACGAGGACCCGGCCACTGTACTAAGACAATTATTTTCCTGCACACGTGAATTTCAGAAACCAGGGTGCCTCCTTCCCTCAAACACACAGGAAACTTCACAGACAGGCAGGGCGGAGCTCCACCACTCCCGTGTGAGCGTTTACCCAGGAGGAAAGCCTGCTCTCGGCAATGAATGGCGGACCCTCGTTTCTCAACACTTATGTCCTCTTCCAGTTAATTCTCCTCCCCTTCCCAAGATGAAACAGACAATAATAAAAGAACAGTATTCTTGAAATTCGGTGCAGTTTCTTTTTTTTTTTTTCTTAATCTAGCTGTTTACTTTTTTAAACTCTTAAGAGCCAGCGTTTAAGACCAGATCATTGGAACAGAAGAATGCATTATATAATAAAGTACTAAAGCTTCTGCAAGCCAACACAACACCCAATTTTTGGCAAAGAAAAACAACTATACTTCTGGTGTCTACTTGGGAATATAGCAACTGAGGACTACAAGTTTGAGAAACCTCTCAACAGGCACATGCTCACGGGCGCGCACACACACATCCTGAATTAATAAACTGAGGGGCTGAATGTCTGTTTCGAATCAGCAATGTACTTACCTCAAAAGGAATACCCTCCCAAAAGCAGGATGGAAAAGTGAAAACACATTAGAATGATTACTTTCTTTAAAGCAGAGGTAAAACCTGGAAGGAAGTTTGTAAAGATACTCATTATGGCAAAACCAGGGTGGTGGAATACTGGCAATTATTTTTCTTCTTCTCTGAATGTTCCATAATTATCAAAGCTGTTTACAGTTAAATATCTGTTCATCTGTAAAGCCCTCCTCCTACTGAAAAGCTGGTGTAGTCTTTCTCCAGGGTTCTCCCTTTCGGAAAGGCACAAGAGTATTTCTTACCTGCTTGGAAGAAAGACTCCAGGGTGAAAATGTGAAGCCTGCTTACCTGTGGTTTAACTTGCGATCTTCATCACTGCCAGCCTCCAACTGCAGAGAAAGGAAGAGAAGGTCACAGCCCAGACGCCACCATCAATGAGCCTCGGACACAAGGCTCACATTTTTTGCTCTGGCGTCTGCAAAAGGCACAGATGTGCGGGAAACCTGGCTCCTTGCAAACACCGCTCCCTTCCCAGGCCAGTCCTGCTCTGCTGCTCCCCTGAAGAATTCCTGTGGAGGAATGTTCAGGTTTCCTGGAGCTTTCCCACCGGCCTTCCAAGGCACCGCAGATGGGTGCCTGCTAACGCAGTGCTCCTAGCCAGCCCAGGTCCTCCACACATTCGTTCCGCCCTGAGAGTTCCCTTTTCCAGTGCTGCTTCGGAGCTCATCCAGTTTTTCTTTCTTTAAAATTTTATCTATTTATTTGGACACGCAGGCATGTGGGATTTTAGCTCCCCAACCAGGAATCGCACCCTGTCCTCTGCATTGGAAGTGCAGAGTCTTTAACCCCTGGATCACCAGGGAAGGGGGTGTTGTTTCAAGAGGCTCTGTTTCCTTCCTCAATCTAAGCAACAGCTGAGTGATCAACACCATTTTTTTTTTTTGATGACTCTTACGATTTACTCCCTTACTAGCTTTCAAATATAACATACAGCAGGGTTAATTTTATTTATCATGTGGTATACTGTGTCTGTATTACTTATTTTTGGAAGTTTATTATTACTTATAATTGGAAGTTTATGTCTTTTGATTGCCTTTATCCACTTCCCCCTCATCTCAATCCCCACCCTCTGGTAATCACAAATGATCAACACCATTTTAAGCCACAACACACAAGTTTAAGAAACAACCACCACCACCACCATTCCAGGCAAGTCTTTCTTAACAGAAGATAGCCAGGATCAGGCTGTCAGTGGGTCTCAAAGCTTTTGGTAGGTTCTCAAAAAGGCTTTCATGTTTAATATAAAACTTCCTAGGCTCTTAGCGTATTTCCAGACATGAAAGAAAGGGATATTTAATATCTTCTAAAGGTTACAAGATCAGGAGGGTTAAAGGCTCCAAAAGTAACCATGATTTAAGCCCCAACTGTAATTTTTCTTTTCTTTTTCTTTCAAGGAGAAAACTCAAACCCCAACAACTTTCCACCACTGGGAGTTGGCATGTTTAGTATGTTACACAGAAGGGCCCATTGAATGGGAAAGAGAGAAACCTGGAAAGCAGCGATGGCTGGGAGAGATGCAAGGTTGACTGAGGACAGAAACCAGACAGAAGCTGGCAGTGGTGGGAAAAGGGTACAGAGGTCATGTGTGGAGGGCTCCGGGCAGCCAGGGACACACACCGCAGGTGGCAGTTTCACCAATGAATGAGCCTGGCACAGGGTCCTGGAATCCCCACGCCATAATAAGATCATGTACGTATTGCACTGGGCAGAGGCAGAGAGCATCAGTTCATTCTCATGCTCCCCTCCCCATGCTGAAGGAGAAGTGGAAACACTGGGGACGGCGCTGCTGACCACAGGGCCACCGAAGTGAAACATAACACGAAACAACTCACACGACCACGGGAACAAACTCAGAAGAGACTGTTGGGTCTAACCCAGTGGTTCTCAACTGGGGACCACTGCTCTTGGTGGGGGATGCCAGGCAAGGCCGGACCCTCTTTTGGGAGGATGCTAGTGGCATCTAGTGGGTAGCAGTCAGGGTGCTGCTATATCCGCCGCAACACACAAGACGGGCCCCCTGCAACACGGGTTTTCTGGCCCCAACGTCGGCAATGCTGATGTTGAAAAACCCTGATCTGATACTCCCCTCCCCAAAGCGACTGGAGATCCACCCGTGAAAATCAGTCACCTTGAATGGTGGTCAAAAATCACAGTTCGTGAAAGCTACTGCTTTATCTCTTCTTGGGCTCTCTGCCTGTTCTCACAAAAGAATGAGACAAGGTTCACGGTAAAATGATGTAAGTGAGATAAAGATGGAGTGGAAAGGAACAAAACCAACAAGAGGGAAGCGCTGCTCTGCGGGTTGGGCTATGACTTCCCTTAGTTCCCATGCCGGGCAGGACCACGGGTTGGGGAAGCCAAGAAGTGACCTGAGCGTGTCTGACTCAACGAAGGATGCGCGTTTTGAGGAGTAAGGAAGTGGATGAGGTGGGATGCAAAATCACTTAATTCTTGCTCCCTCTCTGACGGTCTTGGGATGAAAGGCAATGAGAGATCAATTATTCCAGAGAAGGAAGCTACCTATGCCAAGGAACACATGAGAGAGGGAAGCAGGAACTTTCGGATGAGCTGAGGCCCAGAGAGGGGAAGTCACCGGAGGAAGGTCAGAGCAGAGGCTCAGAGATGGCACACACGCTGCCCTCGCCCTTCCTCCCTTCCATCTTCATGCCTCACCCAACCTGGAAGATGCCTCACCTTCTGGGGAACACCCCAGCCTCTGCCAGCTCCTGGAGCCACTAATGCTGCTGATTTACTCAAGGTAAGGAAGAGCTGTCTGAGTTTTATCATTTCGGAGGTCACTGGCACTTGGTGAAAATAATGCTTTCTCTATAATAATTTAAAATATGCTCAGTGGAAGCAATCCCAAGGTCCAACAAAAGGTACCACCATACAGTAGAATATTGGAAAGAAAAAAGTGCTAGCTGCTCAACTGTGTCTGACTCTTTGCGACCCCATGGACTGTAGCCTGCTGGACTCCTCTGCCTACGGGATTTCCCAGGCAAGAACACTGGAGTGCGTAGCCACTTCCTTTTCTAGGGGATCTTCCCGACCCAAGGATTGCAGGCTGAGCCACCAGGGAAGCCCAGAAAGTGAAAGTGAAAATATACTCAGTGAGAACAACCCCCAGGTCCAACACAATGCACATCCATACAATAGAATATTACTCAGCCATAAAAAGGAACGAGGTCCTGCCTCATGCTGCAACGTGGATGAGTCCCGAAAACATGAGGCTGAGGGAAACCGACCCGACACAAACGGCCACACAGTTTAAGACTCCACTTACATGAAATGCCCAGGACAGGCCAAATTCGTAGAAACAGAAAGAACATTAGTGGTTGCCTACAGTTTGGTGAGGGCAGGGCAGGGCAGGGGTTGGTGGGAGGGAGGCTGTGGGTGATGGCTAAGGGCTGTGAGGTTTCTTTTGGGGGTGATGAAAACGTTCTGCAATCTGTGGTGATGGCTGGTCAACCTTGGGCATGTACTAAAAACCACTGAATTGTACAGTTTAAAATGGCAGATTTGTGGTATGTGAATTCCATCTTGGTTAAAAATAATAATAATAAGAAATTTTACATGTGGTAACTTCCCTGGTGGTCCAGTGGGTAAGAATCTGCCTTCCAATGCAGGGGAGGAGGGTTCGATCCCTGGTTAAGGAACTGAAATCCCACATGCCTTGGGGCAGCAAAGACCCAACACAGTCAAAAAAAAATTTTTTTTTTAACGTGTTTAGAGCAGAAGTAGACTGGATGCAAAGTAACACAAGGAAGGTGGGGTTTAGAATCAGAGGCCTAGGCTTGACAGGCTTCCCTGATAGCTCAGTTGGTAAAGAATCTGCCTGCAATGCGGGAGACCCCGGTTCAGTTCCTAGGTCGTGATGATCCACTGGAGAAGGGATAGCCCACTCCAGTATTCTTAGGCTTCCCTGGTGGCTCAGCTGGTAAAGAATCCGAAATGTGAGAGACCTGGGTTTGATCCCTGGGTTGGAAAGATCTGCTGGAGAAGGGATAGGCAACCCACCACTCCCTGGTGGCTCAAAGGTTAAATGCCTGGAATGCGGGAGACCAGGGTTCAATCCTTCGGTTGGGAAGATCCTGTGGAGAAGGAAATGGCAACCTACGCCAGTACTCTTGCCTGGAGAATCCCATGGAGGGAGGAGCCTGGTAGGCTACAGTCCATGGGGTCACAAAGAGTCGGACACAACTGAGTGACTTCACTTTCACTTTTCACCCACCACTCCTGTATTCTGGCCTGGAGAATTTCATGGACAGTATAGCCCATGGGGTTGCAAAGACTGTGACGGGACTGAGCGACTTTCACTTTCACTCCACGTTCAGGTTTGATAGGCTGTCCGAATAACCTCTTCCTGGAGCTGATTTATTCACCCATTGGTTTTGAGAAGGGACCATGAAATTAAGTGCAGAGGAGTACTTTGTAAACTGCAAGACAGCGGTAGTAGAAATGATGTAAGGGAACAGATGTCTCTGCGGGAAGTGAGAAGCTGCCGCACTCACTTCCCAGCTGCAGGCCACTGGCTGCCGTGTAGAGCAGGGATTGTTAGAACCTTCTGTCTGCAGGCAAGATAACTCATGAATGGCCTCTCCTTGAGAGGGCCAGGGCTGTGAGGTTCAACCCTGCAGCCAGGTTGAGAAATGTTCCTGCCAGTCCCAACGAAACAGGCTGAAGAGCTGCCCACCAGAAGCCGGCCCGACAGGCAGGGCTGTTAAACCCCAAACAGGTCCTCTTCTCTCACAGACACACACAAACGTTATCAGTGTTATCAGTCAACTTCCCCCAGGGAGAAGGGGCCTGACTTGCCCAGATGCTGGCGGGGTCACTTCCTGGGCCTGCCTGCAGGGCCCTCCCCCAGCAGCCTCCTCTCCCTTCTCTATAAACAGTTCCCGTCTCCTCCTCCAGCTGCGGTGTCTACGGGTCAACACTCAGCCTGGCCACCGATGCTGAGTTTAGACCCAAGGCCCTAACTAGTTCTCCTGCTCAGAGGCCCGAGGCCCAGCCGAGCTCGGTCCAGCCCAGCTGTGCGCTCAGAGGACGAATTCCCCAGGGACTCCAGGGCAAGGAGCCAGGCCGGGTCACACGCAGACCCAGAGAAACCCGCACTGCTCAGAGAGGCACATTCAGCCCCCCAAAGCACGGGGGGGATCACAGGAACCCCAGAATCGGCCTCAGCCATACAGCCAGCTGCACATAAACAGCCAGCCTCAGGCGATATCAGGGACAGGAAGAGCCCAGATTGAGCTGCACACAGAGACCTAAGACACTGTCACCCAGCACCCTGAGCTCACTGTCACACAGTGACAAGGGATTGCCACTCACACCCACAGCCAGGGGCGTGCACTACAGAAACAATTTCACACCTTTACGGGGCACCCCTGCGGCTTCTCCCCCCAGCACTACACAGGCAGGGGCCCCAGGGGACAGGCCAGAACACACAGGAAGAGACACACAAGGTCCGGAATCTCAGAACCGGCATCTCAGGCAGTCTACCCAATCAGGAGTTTCAGTCTCAGGACAAGTACCCTGCAGAGTCACCCCTAATGGGGCGAGGGGGCAGTATCACACATTTAGTCACCCCCCAGACGGGGGTCACACTTACACACAGTCACCCCCCACACAGGACTCACACACACACAGAGTCAACCCCAGACGGGGGTCACACTTACACACAGTCACCCCCGACGGGGGTCACACACAACGTCTCATGCACAGTCACCCCCAAACAGGGGTCACACACACAGAGTCAACCCCAGATGGGGGTACACCGGCACTGCACAGTCTCACTGCAGTCACCCCAGGCCGGCAACCCAGGGGGTCGTCCAGCGGGGTCCCCGCAGGCCCGAGGACCCCTCAAAGCTGTCCCGGCGCAGCCCCCGGCGCCCTGCGCCCCGCACTCGCGGCCCAGGCCTCGCGCGGCGGCTGCTCGGCCGGGCCAGGGCCGCGGGCCCGGGGCTCACCTCGCTGTTGCTGGCGGAGGAGGAGGCGGCGCTGGGCGTGGGCGAGCGCTGCAGGGTCACCAGGGCCATGGCTGCGGTGCGGTACGGCGCCCGGGCGCCGCTGAGGCCTCCGGCTAAAGCCGCCGCCGCCGCCCGGGCCGGGCCCGGGGCGCTCCAGGAGCCGCGCGCGGGCGGCCGGGCCGAGCCGGGCCGGGCCCGCCCCTCCCCGTCGGCGTCCGCCGCCGCCCCCGCCCCCCGCGCCGGCGCGCGCCGGGCTTGAGCGCGGGCGGGGGGCGTGGCCCTCGCGGGGCGCGCGTGCGCGTGCGCGGCGCGGGAAGCCCGAGGGGCGGTGGGAGGCCCAGGCCAGCCAGTCACATCCCTCGCGCGCACCCGACGCGCGCTCCCGCTCCAGCCCGCCAAGCGGGGGCGCGCCCGACGGCGAGCAAGTCCTCCCCAAGAGGCCCCTCCTCTGCGCAGGCCGGGGAAACTGAGGTTCCGTGGCCGCGCAGCTTGGAATGCGCGGAGCAAGCAGGCATAAAGACAGAAAATAAAACATGCTCGTCCCTGCGCCTTGAACCTCGAGGAGGGGTCTGCATAAATTCGTTTGTTCGTTCATTCATTCGTTTATGAAATATTTATTGAGCACTTATCAAGTGCCCCGCGTGGAGTATTCGACAGTAAACAACATAGAATTGACCTGCCCTAGGGGATTTGGCTCAGATGGTAAAGCATCTGCCTACAATGCAGGACACCCGGGTTCAATCACTGGGTTGGGAAGATCTCCTGGAGAAGGAAATGGCAACCCACTCCAGTATTCTTGCCTGAAGAGTCGGACACGACTGAGTAACATCACTTTCACTTTTCAGGGGATTTTATGAAAGTAAATTAAATTGCTAGAAACTCACTTTGCCCATCTTTTTATATGAATTCCCACCATGTATCCAGAAACTCAGCTAATTCCTTGGGAAGTTAGGGAGGGTGTCTCCAAAAAGGGTGCATTTGCTCTCAGACCTGGCGGATGAGCAGGATTAACAGGTGAGGGTGGGAGTGGACTGCTGGGCGTGATCTCCAGGGGAGAGCCTGCACAGTGGCCGGGAACGGAAAGATTTTCATCAGCCGCTGAAGCCCAGGGATGGGGAAGAGGGAGTCAGGGTGCTCTCTGGAAAGCTCTGGCTAAGGCTTAGAGAATGGACTGTGGAACAGAGGCGTGAAGGGAGGCCCGGGATAGGCTGCTCTTGTCCTGGGGTAGGTGGCCAGTGTAGGGATGGGAGAGAGAGACATGGAGGAAGATACTAAGAGGGCGGCTTGACTTAGCGTCAGTTTCACCCAAATCCCCTACTTCTCTTCTTTCACCCAGCCCAAGCACGCACGCAACCGCAAATTTACTGGTCCAGTCCTTGTTCCGTGCATCTCACTGCCAAACCAGCAACACAGGCAGCCTGGGCGATACTCCCGCTCTTTCCCGTAGATCCAGGGGCTGGGACCTCCTCCATATTCCCTCAGTATCATTCTTCTCAACGGGGTTTGTGGCGGGTTGGGGGGTGGTTTGGACTTTTTTTTTTTATGTGACATCTTAGTTCCCCCACCAGGGATGAACCCATACCCCCTGCAGTGGAAGAAGGGAGTCTTAACTGGAATGCCAAGGAAGTCCTCCCCTCTCCCCACTTTATTTATTTTCTTTTTTAATTTGTGTGAGTATTTTTGAATGGCTTGGCAGATGGAGAGAATTGTTGGTGGTTTCTGGTGTTTAGAGGACAGGAGCCGGAAATGCTGAAAATGCTGAAAGTCCTACAGTTCACTGGACAGTCCCAACTCCCAAGAAGAACTGCTCAATTCCCATAAGACTCCTGTGTGGGTGAAAGCACCCTTCATAATTATCTGACTCCATTTGACATATCAACACAAAGTATTTTTCACTGAATTTTAAGAAACGCAACTATGTTTAAACAGAGGGCAGAATATACTTTGTTTTGTTTGAGAGCTTTGTCAGGAGCTATTCACCATTTGGGAAAGAGTTTATAGAGGGAAACATAACTCCTAATATTGGAGAAGTTGACCCAACACACTGGCATCTTGGTAGACAGACTGCTCTATTTATTTAGCACCTATTTTTAAATGTCAAGCCTGAGACAAAATTATGGGCAGTATTCAACTGACTAATGACTATATACTTCTCAATTCTGAACACATTCATTTGAAAACAGATATGTGGGACTTCCCTGGCAGTCCAGGGTTTAAGACCCCGAGCTTCCACTTCAGAGGGCACGAGTTTGATCCCTCGTGATTGAACTAGGATCCCACATGCCATGTGGCCTAGATAAATAAATAAATAAAAATTTAAAGAACCCAGACACTTCAACACAACATTGTAAATTGACTATACTTCAAAAAAAGAAAGAAAGAAAAAAAAAAAGACGTACTACGGAGACTTCCCCGTGTCCTCCAGGGATGTTATTTCATCATAATGAATTTTCCTTATATGTTAGGGCATTATCAGTCAGTCCAGTCGCTTAGTCACGTCCGACTCTTTTCCACCCCATGGACTGCAGCACGCCAGGCTTCCCTGTCCATCACCAATTCCGTGAGCCTGCTCAAATTCATGTCCATTGAGTTGGTGATGCCATCCAACTATCTTACACTGTGTATATATATATATCTTACCCTCTGTATACATATACACAGTGGAATACTACTCAGCCATGAAAAAGAATGAAATAATGCTATTACAACAACATAGATGCAACTAGAGATTATCATAGTAAGTGAAGTAAGTCAGAAAGACAAATACCATATTGTTGTAGGAAAGGGGGACCCCTACAGGGCCCCAAGAGTGGGCTCTTGTCTAGCACTCGGAAAAGAATTGTCCAAGGAGACACATGTGCTGACCAAGCAAGAGATTTTATTGGGAAAGGGCACCCGGGGGGAGAGCAGTAGGGTAAGGGAACCCAGGAGGACTGCTCTGCCACCGTGGCTCGCAATGTCGGGTTTTATGGTGATAAGATTGGTTTCCAGGTGGTCTTTGGCCAATCATTCTAATTCAGAGTCTTTCCTGGTGGCGCACTCATCACTCAGCCAAAATGGATGCTAGCGAGAGGGATTCTGGGAAGTGGACGGACACGCGGTGTCTCCTTTAGACCATTCCCAAACTCTTCCGGTTGGTGGTGGCTTATTAGTTCCGTATTCCTTATCAGGATCTCCTGTCATAAAACAACTCATGCAAATGGTTACTATGGTGCCTGGCCAGGGTGGGTGGTTTCAATCAGTGTGCTCCCCCTAACAATATGCTGTTACTTATATAGGGAGTCTAAAATATGACACAAATGATTCAATCTATGAAACAGAAAGAGAATCATGGACATAGTGACTAGACTGGTGGTTGTCAAGGAGGAAGGGGTTGGGAGAGGGATGGAGTGGGAGATGGGAGTTAGCAGATGTAAGCTTTTATATATCGAATGGGTAAATAACAAAGTCCTACTGTGTAGCACGGATAGTCTGTATCCTGTGATAAGCCGTAATGGAAAAGAATATCTTAAAACAGAATGTATATGTGTGTGTGTCTGTGTGTGTGTGTGCACGTGTGTGTGTGCTCAGTCATGTCTGACTCTCTGAGACCCCCATGGACTGTAGCCCACCAGTCTTCTCTGTCTATGGAATTTTCCAAGAATACTGGCATGGGTTGCCTTTTCCTACTCCAGGGGATCTTCCTGACCTAGGAATCAAATCCTGAGTCTCTTGCATCTCCTGCAGTGGTAAACGGATTCTTCACCACTGTGCCGCCTCTGAGGCCCATACATGTATATGTGTGTGTGTGTGTATAATTGAATCACTTTGTTGTATAGCAGAAATTAACACAACATTGTAAATCAACTATATACTTCAACTGGGGAAAAAAAAAAAAAACCTAAACCCTAATGTTTCTACCCTGGCCTTGCCTACCTCTCTACCCACACCCACTGGCCCAGAGGCCATCCCCACCCATTCTCACTTCCTCTTACAGCTGAGGGGCCCTCTTCCCTCCCACGTTAACTCTTTGCGAGACACCACCTCCAAAAATCCCTCCCTGCTCCCTAGACTGGACTCAGCACTTTCCCAGGATGTCACCTCTCCCCCCACCTACCCCCAGGCACACAGCAAGTTCTCTCAACATTGCCACAACTCCCTGTCTTGTCACATGTTTCTAAGAAAAACCTCAGGAGCTGGGCTGGGACCAGGGTGAGAACCCAAAATGTAAAGGGGCAACCAAAACAACAACAACAAAAATTCAACCAAGAGAAAGACTACATATTTTTTTTTTCTTTTTCCCCACCTTTTTTGGCCACACAGCACAGGTTGTGGGATCTTAGTTTCCTGACCAGGGCTTGAACCCCGGCCCTTGGCAGTGAAAGCACAAGTCCTAACCACCGGACTACCAGGGAATATCAGAAAGATTATAGTTTCAGGAATCAAACGGTATGCCAAAAATCTTCAATGTACAAAATGTCAATATTTTGAATGGGATGGGTACTGTATTACTGGGCTTTCCCGTTGCCTCAGCCTCCAGTTCGGCACTTTCACTGATCCTGTCTTCATCTGACCCTGTCTGTATTTAAAATTTTGATCATTCTAAACACTTCTGTGAAAACCCAGCTCTGAAAAGACCTGTGGGCTTGCCTTGTGGCCTGTAAGGAGATGGGGCAGGGAGAAAAGAAGTGAGAGCTCCCTGGTCTAGGCTTCAGGGAATCCCAGGAGCAGAGGAGGGGAACCTGGTGGAAGACCCAGCTCCAGAGTTTTCTTGCATGCAGTAGAGTCTTTTCCGCTCAGTATCATAATGATTTTTTCATCATACTTTATTTAATTGCCATAGTTCTTGCAGTCTCAGTTTTGCAACTATTATAAATAGCCAGTTAATGAGTTATTTGCTGTATGCTAGGTGGTAGGCAAAGTGATTTGCAAATGTGTTGGGGACAGCGGTTTTTTATGTGAATGTCCCCCATGCTAACCCCCAGGGCCACCTCCTCCAGGAAGCCTTCCCTGACCTGAGGCCAGATTAGGTATCCGTTATCAAGGCTCCTGCAGCCTCTCTGCTTTGTCCTGGCTTGAGCCCCTTTGTTTATTTCTTGTCACATGGTTGTGGTTCTTCTTTTATGGCTGAGGAAGCTGATGCACAGGTGGTTTAGTCGCGCGCCCATGGTCACAGAGCTAGGGCGTGGTGAAGCTGGTTACTTGGACACTTGCTTTTCCACTTTAGAAGTCAGATGAGAGACAGAGGTTCTTCCAGGATAGCCTAGGAGGGGAGAAGAGAAGAAAACCCTACTGATAATTCCATTTTCAGAGCAAGTGATTTGCAATTCACAAATATTAAATAACAAAGCTCTGATAGACTGAATCACGGCTCCCCAAAGATGTCTATGTATACCTGTAATGTGTTACCCGATATGGTAGGAAGGACTTTGCAACTGTGATTAAGTTAAGAGTGTTGAGGTAGGGAGATTATCCTGAGTTATCCGAGTGGGCCTGATACAAACCCAAAGGTCTTTATAAGAAGGAGGAAGAAGGATCAGAGTGAGAAGTGGGAGCTGTGACAACACGAGAGGTTGGGGTGATGTGAGGAAGGCCGCGAACAGAGGCAGGTGGCCGCTAGAAGCAGAAAAAGGCCACGGAGTGAATTCCCTCCTCCTCATCTCCAGAAAGAACACAGACTTGCCATCATCTTGGCTTTAGACTTCTGACCTCTAGTTGCTGTTGTTCAGTCGCTAAGTCGTGTGCAACTCTGCAACCCCATGGACTGCAGCACACCAGGCTTCCCTGTCCTCCGCCATCTCCTGGAGCTTGCTCAAACTTATGTCCATTGAGTCGGTGATGCTATCTAACCTTTTCTACCTCTGTGGCCTCCTTCTGCTTTTGCCTTTAATCTTTCCCATCATCAGGGTCTTTTCCAATGAGTTAGCTCTTCACATCAGGTATCCGAAGTATTGGAGCTTCAGCTTCAGCATCAGCCCTTCCAGTGAATATTCAGGGTTGGTTTCCTTTAGGATTGACTGGTTTGATCTCCTTGCAGTCCTCTAGAAATACAAGAAAATAAATTCTTGTTGTTTTAAGCCACTGAGTTTCTAGTAATTGGTTGTAGGAGCTATAGAAAATGAATATAAAACAATACATATATACTGTATTAAAAAAAAATCAGACCCCAAATGGGGTCACTTGTGCTGTTAACTTTTTTAAAAAATGCACAACATCAGAGTTGTGCGTTACATTTTATTTGGGGCAAAATGAGGGCTATTTAGCCCAAGAGACAGCATCTTGTATGGTTATGAGAACTACTCCCAAGGGTTGGGGGGAAGGCCGGCACATACGTGATTTTGCTGAAGGGGAAGTACGTGCAATCAAGCACTCATTTTTTTGCAGAAGGTTTCTGGCGGTCATGAGGAGCAATCATCACCATGAAAGATTTCCGTGCTTTTCTAGGTATGAGGAGATGCAAGAACTGGGTCCATCAAATCAGCTCCTGAAAAGATCTATCTGAAGACCTGTTCCGTCAGGTTTTCCCAGAGCACAGAGGGTCTTATTTCTGCCCTCACCCTGAACTCCTTTCAAGGGGTGTTGAAAGTCAGCAGCTGTTACAGCTCATGATATAATCCTTATAGAGGTAGCAAGTCCTAACAGCAAGTGCCAATTTGTAGTTGACCAGGCTAAACCCCACATCAGCAAATCAAGACTTAATATCTAACCTAATTGCAGTTACAAAGTCCTCCAGGAACGTAGTCTTAACTGGTCACTCTGGAATTTTCTGGTCAGTACCAATGAGGTAATCTGCCACACAGCCCCCTTCTGTCCCTCACAGGTAGGTTTCCTAAGCCTGAAACAATTCATCCTTTTCTCCTTTCTATAAAAGGCTTCCTTTTTGTCCAGCTCCTCAGAGCGTCTTTCTACTTGCTGGATGGCATTCTATCCATTTGTGAATCATTCGTGAATCATTCAATTAAGCCAATTAGATCTTAAAATTTTACTCAGTTAAAATTGTGCTATTTAACAACTATTAAAAAATTATTAGAATGTCATAATACAATATGTTGTAGCCAATTCTTGGGCACTATATCATTTTCACATTCACTCAATTCATTGGACAACAATTTACGGAGTGCCTATGCAACCCACTCCAGTATTCTTGCCCGGAAAATTCCACGGGCAGAGGAACCTGGCGGTCTATGGTCCATGGGGTTGCAAAGAGCTGGATGTGACTGAGCATGCGTGCATCCTCTGCTGAGGACCAGTCTTGGAATTTGGGGTCCATCAGGGAACAAGCAGAGTCACTGTCCTTGGTGGCATCCAATCAGGTGGGAGATAAAGCCAAATAGCATTTGACTGAATAGATTTTCCATAACACATGTTAACATATGCATATAATATATGACTATTTAAATATGTCATTTTTAAATGAATCAATTCCAATAAAGTTCTTAGAAAATGACATGCACAGATGAGTGTCAGATAAATAAAATATGGCATCAAGTAGTAAAAAGGAGTTTGAGAGAAGGACTTCCCTGGCAGTCCAGTAGTTAAGACGTCATCTTACGATGCAGGGGAGGTGGGTTCAATCCCTGGGCAGGGAATTAAGATCCCACGTGTCTCACTGCCAAAAAGCAAAACATAAAACAGAAGGAATACTGTAACAAGTTCTATAAAGACTTTAAAAATTGTCCACATCAAAAAAACCTTATAAGAAAGAAAGGGCTGGAGAGAGAAATAGAGCAGTCTTGGGGACATGGTGATGGAGGCGGCTGTTTAAGTGGTCAGGGAAACCTCTGGCCAGGGTGACATTTGAGCCTCCAGTTTGTCTGTCATACAAGAGCTGTTAAAACTTTTGGGGGCAGCAACATGGATGGATTCAAGAGATTATCAAGCTTTGTATGACAAATTGTTACATCTTAGCACTTTCCTGGTGGTCCAGTGGCTAAGACTCCGCACTCCCAATGCAGGGGGCTCCGGGGGTCGATCAGTGGTCCGGGAGCTAGATCCCATATGCCACAACTAAGCCCTGATGCAGCAAAATAAACAAACAAACAAATAAATAAACACTAAGACCAAACTCCATGAAAAAAATTGTTATATCCACATACAATGGCAACCTGTGTGAAACGGATTCCCCTGGTGACAGTCCTATGGAAGGGTGTTCAGGATATGCCATATTGATAACAGAATGGAAGTCAAGAAAGCCCCATAATGTTTTAACATAATGTTAAAATGTATTTTAACATTTGGGGACATTCACTCAAAATGTTAATGGCCCGTATTCTTGGTGGTGGGATTAGTGGTGGGAAGTAACTAGTACTTTCTTCTCTCTACCATCAGCGTTATACACATTTATAGAGGTTATGATGATGCTAATACTTAGAAAAGTTCTAATAAAACTAATTTCATCTGAGAGAGTGTGTGGGTGTGTGAGGTTAACTGGCTATTCTGTAACTTCACCTAGTCCACAGAGTTCAACCTCCTGCAGAGAACTCTCCTGGCCAAGGATCCTTTTGTCCTGGCCTGAGTATATTTCAGAGCTGCTAGAAGGCCATATTGTTATCAGCCAGCCGATGGGTCAGAAGAATCTTCAACAGCTCCAGCCACATAAACAGAAATCGCTTCCAAAGGTCCTTCGGGGGCCTCCTGGAGACTCCTGGAGTCTCCTATCAGTATGATCAGTGAACTTTGGACTTCAGAGTAGTTTCTCAATGTCCTTGTGATCAGCAGACCAAGTAAGCCCCATACCCCTGCAAGAAGAAGGGTGCATCCCTCCTGCTCTCTGGTCTCAGTTTACCCAACCATAAGATGGGCAGATTCAACCAGCTCAGTGTCTCTCAACACTTTTTTCTTTTTTAAAAAAACAAAACTCATACTCCCTTCTGATAAAGACAAAAATCTCACATCCTTTCTGGGGGATATAGTAAATACTGAATTTGCTTTTTGCCCACACCGCAGGACTCTGAAGACATGGCCAGGCTCCCACGCTGGGGTAGGGGAGCCCTGGGTGCCTGATGCCTTTCTCGACTCTCAGTAAAACTCTCCAGGGTGGTGGCTGCGTGTTCCAGCTCTGGATACAGACTGCCTGGGTGAGAGTCACTGGACATAACACAGGCTGTCCTGTATTTTTTTTTTTCCCCATGGCAGATTTTCTGGTACAGACAGGAAAGAAAGAAAGTGAAGTCACTCAGTCATGTCCAACTCTTTGCGACCCCATGAACTATTAGCCTAGCAGCCTCCTCAGTCCATGGAATTTTCCAGGCAAGAGTACTGGAGTGGGTTGCCATTTCCTTCTCCAGGGGATCTTCCCAACCTAGGGATCGAACCTGGGTCTCCCACATTGCAGGCAGACCCTTTACCATCTGAGCCACCAGGGAAGTCCTACTAGAAAAATTATTTAAAAACTGTAACACTTATTTTTATTTGTCGGATCTGGGAACACTAGGCTGGGTTCAAATTTGAACCTCTGCTTGTAGGCTGTGTTCCTACGGGCAAGTTCTCTCTTTTCTCTTTCTCCCTCCCTCCTTCCTTCCTTTCTCATACTCGCTCCTTTTTCCTTCCTTCCCTTCTTTCTTTTTACTCCCTCTCTCCCCACCACTTTCTTTTCCATGTTAAGTCCTTTCATCTTAATCTTAAATGTGCAGCTTGATGGCTTTTCCCGTATGCATTATTGTTGGTCAGTTGCTCAGTCATGTCCGACTCTTTGCGACCCCATGGACTGCAGCACACAGGCCTCCCTGTCCATCACCGACTCCTGGAGCTTGCTCAAACTCATGTCGATTGCATCGGTGATGCCATCCAACCACCTCATCCTCTGTTGCCCCCTTCTCCTCCAGCCTTCAATCTTTCCCAGCATCAGGGTCTTTTCCAATGAGTCAGCTCTTCGCATCAGGTGGCCAAAGTATTGGAGCTTCAGCTTCAGCGTCAGTCCTACCAATGAATATGACACACTCCCACAACCACCGCCCAGAAAAAGGACATGCTTCTAGTATCCCAATAAAAATTCCTTGTGCCCCAGAAGTAAGCATGTTTCCCATATCCTCAACCACCATCTCCTAGTTTCACCTCTTCTACGTTGTGTGGGCTCTTCCCTCCCTCTTCCACTCAACAAACTGACTGTGAGATTCACCCAGTTGCTGCGTGTGGCAGCATTTCATTTCCTCATTGCTGTGCAATATTCCATGGTGTGCATTGTCTGAAAATGTCAGAATTTGTTTACCCATTCTCTAACTGATAGGCATTTTGGTTGTTTCTGCTTTGAGGCTATGAATGTTCTTGTACAGTCCTTTTGGGTGGTGTTTGTCTTCATTTCTCTTGGATATGTACATAAAAGGAGGTTTGCTGGGTTTTAAGATAGACATATGTTTAGCTATAGTGGATACTGGGAGCAAGTTGTTGAATTTCAACTATGAAGAGAAAGTTAATCGTGATCCTACCTACTATTAGGGTTGCTGCAAGATTAAATGAGATAATCTAGGCAAAATATTTAGAACTGGCACACTGAAATTCACAAAACCCAAATCATTGTTGGAATGGGGAGGGCACAAAGATATCCAGCTGACTTTTGCTAACTTTTAAGTGTTCCCATAATGAATTAGAGGCACAAGCAATTTCCTAAGGTTGTGAGACATAACAGTGATACATGGGACTTCCCAGTGGTTAAGAATCCACCTGTCAGGGCAGGGGACATGGGTTCAATCCCTGGTCCAGGAGGATTCCATATTCCTTGGGGAAGGCCTAGAACCCGTGCTCTGCAAGACCAGCCACCGCAATGAGCAGCCTGTACACCACAATTGGAGAGTAGCTCCCATTCACTGCAACTAGAGAAAGCCTGTTCGAAGCAACAGAGACCCAATGTAGCCATAAATAGATAAATGTGACCCATGACATTTGTTTAAAAAATGCAAATAAAATGGAATCATAAAAGCAAATGGAGTTCACCCCATCTTCTTTATTATTCAAGAAAAATGGAGTGCACTAATCTTTTGCAGGCATTTTCTTATGTCATCTGCACATTGCTATTTGAGGGTGCTGAAGGTACGGGGTTAGAGGTTGGACTTTCAAAGCTAACCCAAAGGGTGACTCACCCAGGGCTGGTTGGTCCCTGTCCCTGGGCCTCAGTCTCTCCATCCATACAGTGAGGTGCCTGATGCTCTCTAGGCTCTAATAATCACTGCTCCATGTCCAGTTCTGGCAGAGGAGGGACCTGGCGTCCAGCCACACCTGTCTCTGGGATAGAGGAGCAAAGACCTACCCATCTTTTTGGCCCAAAGAGGCATGGCCCTGAGTCTCATCCATCCGGCATCCCAGAATGCATTAGGCTGGCTGGCTGGCCGCAGGAGCTCTTGTCCTGTACCTCTGACCTCCCCTCAGGGGCCGCCAGCCTGACCACTCCCCCACCCCCTCAGGCAAGATGCACAGTGGTTCAGGAGGCCGCCGTCCCCTCCCCCAGGGTGGCAACAGGAAGAGGGAAGAAAGAGGATCGTCTCCAGCTGGCCCGGGAGACAGATCTCCTTGTGCCCATCAGCCCTCCAAGAACCCCCCTTCTTCCTCCCTCCTTCTCTGAGGCCTGTCCATGGGGACTTGGGGTCAGCCAGAAAAGTCAGGCAACTTCTCAGGGACCAGAGTGAGGGGAGGTGAGGTCTCCCAAGCCGGCCAGGATCCAGCCCCTGAGAGCGGCAGCGGGTGCCCAGCCCCACCCCTTGCCGTGCCCTGTCCATCCCTTCAGACTTTGACCCTGAGCTCCAGTTCGGGCTGAGGACAGGACGCCCCAGAATCGGGAGCCTCCCTTCAGGAGATAGGACCCTGGGCCCACAGCAGCTGCCTCTTTGCTGCAGAGATTTGGCACACCAGGTGACTGGGGGCAGGGGTTGGGGCACAAAAGATCTGAGCATTCCTCCCGGTGTCGCCAGAGAAGGTCCACGTTAGAGCCCGAAGCAGGTGACAACCTTGCAGGGACCACAGGTAAGTGTCTTCACCTCTCCAAGCCTCAGTGTCCTCATCTAGAACATGGGGATCATAACTCACCTCTTTCAGGGTTAACCTGGATATTAAAAGAGGTGATGACTACAGAGGGCTTAGCACAGAACTGGGCATGTAGCAAGTACTCAATAAAAGGTTAATTATTATTATTTGGGAGGCTGGGAGCGGTGGCCTGGTTATCCAGCATTGATAGTATATGTTTCATTTTAAGAATAAACTCTGAAACTTTATAAGAGGTAGCCATAGGAAGCTGAGGATATTTATTCAGATAACTCACCTGTGACTTGATTAAAAAACAAAACAAAACAAGTCTTTCCTGTTTTTTGCACATGCAGCTATCAAAGGTATGAGCCGCTTCAAGGTCTGTTCTAGGGACAAGGGAGGTTATAAGCAAACTATTAGAAGACTGGAAAGTAAAAAAACACTGTCATGTGCCAATTTCTTGATGGCTGCCTAAGAGATCTATGGTGCAGCCCAGGAAGCTCAGACAGGGTCCAGCTAAACTCTGTGCCACACCGGCTGTGTGACTTTAGGGGGGTGACTTCCTCTCTCTGAACCTCAGTCCCCAGTCCGTAGAACCTCTCAGGGCAGTTGTGAGGATAAAGTAAGAGGATGTCTGTACTGCTTCTATGTGTGTCTGGCAAGTGGCATACGGCCAGAATTCCCTTCATGCTCCACGTACAGGTAGATATTATAATTACACACACACACACACACACACAAATCTAACAACATCAGCTGCTTGTGTCTTCCTGAATGTACACTCCAAGCATGTTTGGTTAAACTAACAGCATAAAGCAGAAAACAGCAACACTAATAGAAACATCAGTAACAATAAGAAAATGGTTGAAGGATAACAGAGCTGTGTGCAAACCGGGTCAGGGAAATAATTATCAACATGCATAAATGATTTCACCCAAGGCTGGCTCTGTTAAATCCTACAGTCTGACTGCCGATTCTGATAAGGACCTTATCCATTTATATTCCACTTTAATACATGCAGAAATACACAGTTGCTGCCATTAGTATCAAATCTGATTCATTTATTCGATTGAGATAATTGACTTAGGACACATTTTCCTTTAATTCTGTGTCTACCACCAACACACTAAAAATTCCTACACTCATTGAATTTCATGTTTGTTTGTTTGTTTTTAATGCAGAAAAAAAAAAAAAAACAGAAGCTTTGGCTGTTACTCTTCACCTGCTTGATTTCATGTTTTTTTCAAATTGTGGGATTAGCGCATAGCCTTGTGAGTCAGGCCAGCCCGAGCTCTGCTTCTTACCAGCAGGTGCCTGAACCTCAGTCACCTCATCTGTAAAATGGGCATGATGACAACCCCAAGGGTTGTTAGAAGATTAAAGGAGATAATGCATGTCAAGTTCTTAGCACGATGAGTGACACATACCAAGAGTTGAAAAGCTCACAGCTGCTACTGTTTCTCCCCATTGCCAGGTTTTTCCTTTCACAGAGACTTTTTAACCCCAAAACTCTACAAATCTTTTGATCACAAATGTGTGAGTCTGGCTGAGTGGACCCTCTTTCTGTGAGCCCCGGTTTCTTCTTCTGCATGATGCTATCGTGCTTATCTTTAAGATTTTAGACGCTGGAGAAACTGAGCTCCATGCTGCTACCTGTCTTTCTTTCTAATGGCCAGAGGTTTTAGAACTTGCTCTGGGTCCTGCCTCATGTTCTTCTCTTGGGCACCTGCCTTTGATTCCAACCAGAGGCTTTGCCATCCCTGAGCAGCCTTGTTACCGGAGACATGCCACGTGACGGCTTTGGTCTGAAGTCTCTTTCTCCATGCCCAGAGATCTCTCACTCAGTCAAGTGAAGTAACTTACCCAGGGTCACACAGAGGGTGTGTGCCAGGCTGCTCAACCCCCAGCCTGGGCTGTCATGGACACCCCTCCACACCATAACACCTCCTTCATTACAGGGAATTTTGGAAAATACAGGTAAAGCCTCTATTCCAGCCTTCTTCTTGTCAAGGTACGAAAGTCGTCAAATCTCCAGAGCCTATGTAGAGACAGAAAGCCCAGAGAGGGGAAGTAACTTGGCCAAGATCACACAGCAAGCCAGCAGTGAAGCCAGATCTGACTCCCCTTGCTGTCTTCTCCTCCAGACCTAATGTTCTTTCCCTTGTCATTCTCAAGGTGCTGGGGGACAGAAAGAGGTCACTACAGACTGAGGCCAGGCCGCATACCAGGAACTTTCACCAGGCTAGTTATTCAGTCTTCAGGCTGACCCGGGAGATGGGGGTTAACCCTATTTCATGGCTGAAGGGATTGGATCTCCTGAGGCAAGGGGTGGAGGAGATGGTGAGGGGGTCCCTGAGCAGGTCCCCCACCACCAAAACCAGGCTCACGGCTAGAAGGAGAATCACCAGAGGACGATGCTTTTCCCTTTTTTGGGTTTATCTCCAACTTGGCTGCTGAAATCCCAACAGAGTCCAGTTCTTGTGGGCTGGAGCCGTTTTCTCCTTTATAAAACTAGGCCATATTGAGAATGTCCTGCCGTTCAGGGCCACGGGCCGCAGTTGCCAGGAGGCAAGGTCCGTGGGAGGAGAGTTGTGAGCAAAGAGGAGGGAAAGTTGAATTTGGCCCTTCCGGGCACAAAAAGTCCCCTTGTTCTGCCCTAGCAGGAGCCGGCAAAATATTTCCCTGCTGTGCACGGACCAAGCAGCTTCAAGGTCAAAAGCTGCTAGGTCTTCTAAATTTCTGAGGAGGAATTAGAAATTTAGCAGCCCAGTATCCCCAGGCAGGCCTGGCGGGGATGCACTCTGAAGGTCTGAGTTGTGAGGCCAAAAAATGCATCCCAGATGCTCACAGCTGCCAGCCTGGCACACAGTAGGTGTGCAGTAAATGTGTATCAAGTTTACGTGAATTAAAATGAAATCCTGGCAGCACCATTTACTGGCTGTGTGAACTTCTGTAAGTTACTCCACCTCTCTGAGTCTTTGTTTCCTTATCTGTAGAATGGGATCAATAACACCAGCCCCTAACTCTTAAGAATGTGGGAGATTTAGGTGCAGTGATGCACAAGAAGTGTTTAGCACAGGGTTGGCCCACAGTAGGTGCCCCAGAAATGTCAGGAAAGCGCTTCTTTTGCCCTGGACACTGTGTTAAGCTTTTTACATTTGCTGCCTTGTGAAAACTTCCATCTACTCTCTGAGGCATGAGTTAGTTTTCTCATTTCTCCAGAGAAAGAATTTGAGTCTTGAGAGGCATCTTACCCAAGGTCATGGCCAGCAGACAGCAGAGCTGAGATCTGAGATTTGAAGTCCATTGTCCTAACCTCTGGACTTTCCTGGTAGCTCAGATGCTAAAGAATCAGCCTGCAGTGTGGGAGGCCTGGGGTTCAATTCCAAGGTTGGGAAGATCCTCCCTGCCCCTGGAGAAGTGAGTGGCTACCCACTCCAGTATTCTTGCCTAGAGAATTCCATGGACAGAGGAGCCTTGAGGGCTACAGTTTATGGGGTTGCAAAGAGTCAGACACGATTTATAGACTAAACACACACACGGTCCTAACCACCAGACTACCTAGCCAACAGCTGGGCTAGGCACTCTGCTGTGTACTTTTTATTCTCCCAGCCTGGGGACAGGATATTCGAGGAGGCTCCCCAGAGAAACTTGCATCATTTACTGGCTGTGTGGCCTTAGGCAAGCGGCTTTGCCTCTCTGGGCCTCAGTTTTCCCCTGGGTAAGGGTCAACAAAAGGATCAAGTATAAAAAGGGCTGGGCAGTGTCAGTCATCTTCTAAGCCATCAGTGGATGGTGTTGATGACGATGAAGGTGACAGTGATGGTGGCCCACCTCAACCCTTCCTTCCTGCAGGCTGGCACGATGCGCGTGGTCGTGATCGGAGCGGGCGTCATCGGGCTGTCCACCGCCCTCTGCATCCATGAGTGCTATCGCTCAGTCCTACAGTCGCTGAATGTGATGGTCTATGCAGACCGCTTCACCCCGCTCACCACCACCGATGTGGCTGCCGGCCTCTGGCAGCCCTACCTCTCGGAGCCCAGCAACCCACAGGAGGCGTGAGTGAGGGCCCCAGTGGGTGGTCGGGGTTGGTGGGGCAGAGTCTGCAGAGAGGATGTCCCCTCTCAGGGTTCCTGTCCCCAAGAATGACTCTTCTTGAAGGCTTTGTCCTGACATGCTGTAAAAACAATACTAACACATATTAAGTC
Source organism: Ovis canadensis (assembly GCF_042477335.2). Classification (NCBI taxonomy): domain Eukaryota; kingdom Metazoa; phylum Chordata; class Mammalia; order Artiodactyla; family Bovidae; genus Ovis; species Ovis canadensis. Next base: position 74,614,691 of record NC_091261.1, on the reverse strand, counting down.
CTTGCTGTGTGCCAGACAGATGCTACACCTAACTGTGGCCGAAAGGCCAAGAAGCCATGTGTGCCAGACAAATGAAGGTTTTGTCTCCATCTCTTCCTTAAACTGGGTGGCAGTCAGTGCCCAGTGCATCCAGCTATCAGGAAGACGTCTAAGTGCATGGATTGATGTTGAAGGTTAGCAAAGAAGTGGCAGAGGTCATTGTTTCAGTTTAGAAACCACCGACTGCTTCAACACAGGAACCCTCAAATGAATATTGGCTTGATTTCATCTTCATGCCCATAAATTAGGAAACCAATATTCCTGATCAGTGGCAATTCAGGGGCCTGACCTCCTTCCATCTCATGGCTCTGCCATCCTGCTCGTGGCTTTCGATGTTGCCAGGAGCCAGTGAATGAATGTGGAAGGAGAGAGCATGAGGGCCACAAGGGAGGAGTCTTTAGAGTCCATTGGCCAGAATGCAGCCACATGGCTGCAAGAACCCCTAACGCAGCCACCCCTAACTGAAAGGCAGTCTAGGAAACGTGGTCGAGCTGTGTGCCCAGGAGAAAGATAAAGCGTTTGGAAGCGGTAAGCAATGTCTGGGTGTTTATGGGGGCTTGAGGGCGGGTGGGGGGTATTCCCAGAGAGAGAGCCTGAACCACAGGACTTCCAGTCCCTAAAGCAGTCAAAGCTTTCATTTAAACTGGCAGCTACATGATCCCAAGCTGGATGTGGGCTCCAAATATTAATAGTTGTGATGGAGGATTCTTTTTTGTCTTTTTTTTTTTGCCGCGTAATTTTTTTAATTGAAGGATATTTGCTTTACAGAATTTTGTGGGTTTTCTGTCATACATCAACAAGAATCAGCCATAGGTACACCTGTGTCCCCTGCCTCCTGAACCTCCCTTCCATCTCCGTACACGTCTCCCTCTTCTAGATTGCCACAGGGCCCATGTTTGAGTTCCCTGAGTCACACAGTAAATTCCCACTGGCTGTCTTTTTTACATATGGTACTGTAAATTTCCATGTTACTCTCTCCATATATCTCACCATCTCCCTGCTCACCTCCCACCATGTCCTTAGGTCTGTTTTCTCTGTTTCTCCATTTCTGCCCTGAAAATTGGAGCATTAAAAAAAAATTTTTTTAATTGAAATTTATTTGATTACAATATTGTTTTAATTTCTGCTGTACAGCAAAGTGATTCAGTTATGCATTTGTAGAAGCTATATACACCCTTTTTTGAAAATATTCCTTTGCATTATGGCTTATCATAAGATACTGAGTATAGTGGGTGTGGTGCTCGTGGTAAAGAACCTGTCTGCCAATGCAGGTGACATAAGAGATGCAGGTTCGATCCCTGGGTCAGGAAGTCCCCTGGAGGAAAGCATGACAACCCACTCCAGTATTCTTGCCTGGAGAATCCCACGGACAGAGAGGTCTGGTGGGCTATGGTCCATAGGGTTGCAAAAAGTTGGACACAACTGAAGTGACTTAGCACGCGCATATTGAATATATTGTAGTTCCCCGTGCTGTTCAGTAGGACTGCTATTTATCCATTCTACATATAATAGCTTACATCTGCCACCCCGTCTCCCACTCCGCCCCTCCCCCAGCCCCCTCTCCCTTGACAACCACAAGCCTGTTCTCTGTGGTGGTGGAGGATCCTTTGTCCCTCCTCTTCCCTGTTAATGTTGAAATATGAAAAAGTTTATGGAGGGTGATTAGCACTTGAGTCACTGCAGAGTGAATGGGGTGAATTTCTGGATTTGGACACATCCTACCAGCCTGAGCACAGTCCCATGCAAGCCGACCCTTGGAGCTCTCTTGTCCAGCTCAGGGTATTAGGTGACCAAGACTCTGGGGCATCCTTTCAGGCACTGGAACCAGCAGACCTTCAACTATCTCCTGAGCCTCATCGGTTCTCCCAACGCCGCAAACATGGGCCTGGCCCCGGTCTCAGGCTACAACCTCTTCCGTGAAGCCGTTCCGGTGAGTGAGACATCTTTGGCCGTGAACCGTACATAGAGCAGAGCCTTGATCACAGATCAAGGCGTGCCGAAGCAGGGTGGGAGGAGAGGGAGGTCCTTTAAGCCCCTTAGGCAGACTCCTGTTCAAAACAGGTTTGCTTTAAGTTCTATCTTTGTGGGACTTCCCTGGTGATCCAGCGGTTAAGACTTTGCCTCCCAAAGCAGGAGGTGTGGGTTTGATCCCTGGTTGGGGAGCTAAGATACCACATGCCTCCTAGCCAAAAAACTACAATATAAAAGAGAAGCAATATTGTAGCAAATTCAGTAAAGACTTGAACAAACAAATGGTCCACATTAAAAAAAAAAAGTCTTGAAAAAAAGGAGAAAGAAATAACTAAGGCTTACAAAAGTTCTATTTTTGCTTTAAAAATTATTTTTGTGTTCCATTTATTATTATTAAACTGCCTTCTAAGAGTATTATTAAAAAAAAAAAGAGAGAGAGAGTGACTATTAACTCCATTATACAGACAAGAAAACTGAGTCTCGGAGAATTCAAGGTGGTCAGTGGTGAGGCCAAAATCTCCCCCTACTGGGCTGTCTGACCCTTCCCTCTGCAACTTTCCCCTATCATCCCTGGTGACCTTCACTGTCACCCCTTATTTTCCCTCCCCTATTTATGACTCTACCATATCATTCATTCTCAGCCTTATTCTTACCCTCGCGTAGCACCATGGTTAAGAACATGGATTCTGAAGCCCCACTGTGTGGGTTCAAATCTCAGTGCCACCATTAATTAGCTGGGTGACCACAGACAACTTATTTAAACTCTCTGAGCCTCAGTGGGCCCATCTGTAAAATGGGACTAAAAATAGCATCTACCTCAATGGGTTGTTGTGAAGATTAAATGGATTGGTATGAATAAAATGCTTGGAACAGCGCCTTACACATGGTAAACTTACATAAGTCTTAGTTATCATCAGTCTTGCTGATGTTCATCCATCTCTGTGCCGCCTTCTCTTCTTCCTCTAAAGGACCCTTACTGGAAGGATACAGTTCTGGGATTTCGGAAGCTGACTCCCAGAGAGCTGGACATGTTTCCTGATTACAGGTAAGATTATTGTCATGGGTGAAGGAGCTGAGGCCACACAATTCAGATAGATTTATAGGGAATATGGTTTAATTGCTAAGTTGTGTCTGACCCTTGTGACATTATGGATTGAAGTCCGCCAGTCTCCTCTGTCCATGAGATTTTCCAGGCAAGAATACTGGAGTGAGTTGCCATTCCCTTCTCCAGGGGATCTTTCCAACCCAGGGATCAAACTCTGGTTTCCTGCATTGGAGGCAGATTCTTTACTGACTGATCTATGAGGGAAGCCCAGATTTCCTATTCCATCCCAGGCCTAGAGCCCCTGGGACTCTGATCTCTCAGTGTTCTGTCCAACCCCTTCTGGAAACCCACCTATCCAAACTGTGCCTTAGACTATGGTGGTAGGGGATGTGGATACAGATCTCAAGCCCAGAAGTTCCATTTGTTGTTGCTAAGTCTTGTCTGACTCTTTTACAATCCCATGGACTGTAGCCCACTGTAGCTCCACTGATCATGAGATTTTCCAGTCAAGAATACTGGGGTGGGTTGCCATTTCCTTCTCTAGGGGATCTTCCTGACTCAGGCATTGAACCCACATCTCCTGCATGGGCAGGTGGATTCTTTACCACTGAGCCACCAGGGAAGCCCTTAGAAGTTCCATACCACTATCCTGTTTTGTAGATGAGGAAACTGAGCTTCAGAAAGACCAAGTCACTTCCCCAGGTCACACAGCAAAGTGACCACAATAGAATTCCAACCCTGTCCAAACCCCTCTATTCTTTTTTCTACAGCCTGATGCTTCTATGATCCTCTCCTCACCTTGCTCCATGTCTGAATCTTCTCTACAGATTCACATCAATTCCCTCTTGTGCACCCCAATGTCAAGGAGGGCTTTGATAGAAAATATTTCCTTGCTTTGAGCTGAAAATTGCTTTCCCTTGAATGTCACCTGATGGTCCCTGCTCTACCCTTTTATGGGCCCAGAGAATGTGACAGCCACCCCTATTTGATAGCCTTCAAATACAGCTCTGATTCCAATCCTCTCTTCCCACCTTTTGCCTCTTGTGATTCTAGCTATGGCTGGTTCAACACAAGCCTGCTTCTGGAGGGGAGGAAGTATCTGCAGTGGCTGACTGAAAGGTGAGATTTTCAGCTTTACTTTGAAGAAAGCAGCTCCCAGGAACAAGGGTTGTAGTGAATGACAGTTCATGGGATTTATCTTTGTACTGCGTGCGTGCTCAATCACTCAGTCATGTCCAACTCTTTGCGACCTCATGGAGTGTATAGCCTGTCAGGCTCCTCTGTCCATGGGATTTCCCAGGCAAGAATACTGGAGCAGATTGCCATTTCCTTCTCCAGGGGATCTTTCTAACCCAGGGATTGAACCTGTATCTCCCATGTCTCTTGCAGGCAGATTCTTTACCCCTGCACCGCCTGGTAAGCCTTAAATATTGATGAAAACCTTTAGGTTTGGTGGGAGCTATCCGTGGTCCTGACCACCTCTGTGCAGTAGGACAGTGCTTTCCACACCTGGTTGAAACCACTCAAGAAGCTTTTTACATGTGATATTTATTGTCAGCCTCACCAAAATCTGTGATGTTAGTGTAATAGATTTAAATAGATTCTCCTAAGTTTTTCCAGGTATATAGACATCATCATCAAGCATAAGCTGGCTTTTATTTTTATACCTCACATTTGTTTTTTGTCTAACTGCTCTGGCCAGTACCTCCAGGACAACACTAACTAATGCAGATGATAGTGGGTGTCCCTGTCTTGTTCCTTTTGTTGATAAGAATCCTGTAGTATTCTCAATTAGCAAACATTATCTTGAGAGCTATATCTGTATCTATATTCACAAACATTCATATTAAGGAAGATTCCATAAATTTCCTGTATGTTATTATTTTATTAATATTTAAAAATCTGGAATGGATGGTGACTTTCCTCAAATGATTTGGGAAGGTTTTAAAAATATAAATTTCAGGACCCTATTTTATAGCTACTGATCAGATTCTCTGGGGTGGGGTGGGTCAGAAATTTATATTTTAAAAAGTCCTCTGAGTGACTGTAATCATCAACCAGGCTTGGAAATCATTGTATCAAAACATGGTTACATCTCCTAACCTTAGGACACTCATGACTCTTGTCCAGCCTCTCCACGGAAGAGTGTCCCCAGTTTTTCTACTGATATCTTGAGGAAACTAGGAGGGTAAAGTAATTACGAGATTGTGCTTTAGCTTGTACAGTGTTTTACTTCCTCTTCTCCTAATGTTTCTACTATATTCCTAACAGTGACATACATTTTTTTCCTCTGTGAAATTTAAGGGGAGAGGTGGGTGTCCCCAGCCTACCCCCTTCCTCATGCTCTGCTGCTGACAAAGGAGCATTCGGCATTGACCCAACCCTGCCCGTCCTCCACTCTGCATCTCATCCCCTTTGATAATACAGAGCAGCATCATGGGTAGTAAGAGTTTCAGTTTCGATTGGGTTTCGGTCCCAATCCCATCATTGACTCACGATATGACCTTCAACTAGGCCCTTCTTCCATCTCCATCTGCTCAACGAGGGGCATGGACCATCTCAGGTTTCCCAAGGGACATTTCAGAGGCCACTGGTGCATCAAGGTGCTAATGAACCGACTGGACTGTATAGTCATATTCTCAAGGAGCATCCTGTAGGACTAACATCCTCAAAAGGTTCTTTGGGAAACGTCTACCCCCCACCTGCCGTCCTCAGAGAACTAAATGCTTGATTTTTGGATGTGTTTGATCGTCCCAGGTTAACTGAGAGAGGAGTGAAATTCTTCCTGCGGAAGGTGGAGTCTTTTGAGGAGGTGAGCTGAAGGGCCAGAAGGGGCTGGGTGTGGGAGAGAGGAAAAGAAGGGAGGCCTTTGCTTCCTGTTACAGGGTTGGGGAAGGCCTTCTCAGGCTCCCAGGGTTCCTGTGAGGCCTGTCCAAGACTTTAGGCCTATTTTTAATCCCAGAAGGACTCGGGCATTCTGCCTTGATGTGGGAGGCAGAAGCAAAGGAACAATGGAAACATGGTGGCCATTAGGGGCTAATCTGTGTCTGGGCCTCAGTGGATTTTAGGGCCGGAGAGCTGGCTGCCTCTTCTCGCTCTCAGCCACAGCCCACTCCTCAGGTTTTAGATGTTTGGCTGCTTCTTAACAACATCTGGGTTGATGCTGATACAAAACAAAGTGACTTAGGTCCAGAGTGACACCACCATCCGTAGTAATGATAGTAGCATGCACCATTAGCAGGCCCTGGCTATGTACCAGGAACTTTGCTATATCACTCAATCCCAGCACCCAGAAAAGTGCTTAGCACATGGAAGACTCTTGGTACTTGCATGGGTGCATATTTAGTCGTGTCTAACTCTTTGTGATCCCATGGACTGTAGCCCACCAGGCTCCTCTGTCCATAGCATTTTCCAGTCAAGAATACTGGAGTGGGTTGCCCTTTCTTCCTCCAGGGGATCCCCTGGAGGAGGGCATGGCAACCTGGGTTGAGGGGATCTTTCCAACCCAGGGATTGAACCCACATCTCCTGCTTTGGCAGGTGGATTCTTTACCACTGAGCAACCAGGGAAGCCCCCTTGGTACCTACTAAAATAAAAGAGCATCTGCTCTAGGTCAAGCCCTGATGGGCACTTGGAATGCATACTTGAATTAGACACAGCTCTCATTCCCAAGGGGCTCAGAGTCCAGTGCAGCAAATACTAGCTTATGAACAATACCAGTGTGTTTCAGGAGTGACCTGTAAGGAGAGTCACTGGGGCTGGGCTGGGAGTTTGGGTACCCATGATGCTATGTCTTTGAGTTATGGAGCATCGAATACAAATGCATGGAGCTAGGGCTTCCAACCCGCCTTCTGCAGATGTCTTGGCAGAGAAGGAGGCAAGAGAATGAAATAAAAAGGAGGCAGAAGGAGGGAGAAAACTATCTCTGCATCCTTTCTGACTTCTTCTGGAAGGTTCCAAGAAGGTTTCCCCCTTCTGTAGTATTCCTTTCCAAACACATTATAGTGTTTATATCACACTGGAACCAGCAGCCTATGAACAGATAGTACCAGCCCCATTTAATAGCTAAGGAAGGTGAACCTTGTGGAGAGCATAGGGCATTTCTGAGGTCACACAGTAGGTAAATGGCAGGGCAGTATTGGAGGCAGGTCCATGGATTCCTCATTGAGCCCCACTTCCTAGCTGTTCCAAAGGAAGCAGGGAGCTGCAGGGTGGAAGAAGCCAAGGGATCCTAGGGTCCTCAACCCCTTTCAACCCACCTGCCCTGTTGATTGCTACCAGGTGGTAAGAGAAGGCGCTGATGTGATTATCAACTGCACTGGGGTGTGGGCTGGGGCGCTGCAACCAGATCCCCTGCTGCAGCCAGGCCGAGGGCAGATCATTAAGGTAAGTCTGAAGGTGAGGGATGAGCTCTTGCTGATAGATTGTTTCTGCCTGCCTATTTCATCTGTAAAGATAGAGGCTGAATCGAGAACTTCTGAGAGAGGAGCCCCTACCAGGTCTTCAGGGAATTTGCATGTTAAAGAAACAAGAAGAACCAAGAACACAACCCTCCCAAACATACTCTTTTTTTTTTTTTGGCAGAGTTCTTAATAGTAAAGCATGTATATGTGTGTGTTTGTTCATACATGGGAGCTGCATATGCCAGTATCAAAATAAAAAGAGCATTTACATGTGTGTGCATTTACACGTGTATTGGGTTTCTCTGTGGATGAGAATGTGTGATGCTTTGGGAGAGTCACCAGGGGTGACTCTCTATTAGGACAGCTCTTTCTGCAAAAGTAAGCGGTCAAGTGCAGACTTGGGACAGAGGAGTCATGGGAAGGCCAAGGGATGACTGTGCCACTCCTACCAGAACATGTGGTCATAAAGGGACCAGGGGAAGGGAGCCCACTGATCTGACTCTCCTGGTGAGACTTCTCTGTCCTCAATCAACAGGTGGATGCACCATGGTTGAAACACTTCGTTATCACCCATGACCCTGAGAGAGGCATCTACAAGTCTCCATACATCATCCCAGGGTAAAAAGAATCTGACATTGTAGGGCGAAGGAGGGAGTACCTTCCTGCTCTTTTTATGCCCTTGCTGCTTGCTCCAGGGCTCTTGCTTCATCTTTTCAGGTTTTTTTTCCTCCAATGATTTTAAGTGAGGCTGAGCAAAAATTCAATCCCTGAGAAGGCAGAACTTAGCCTTAGCTGGGCTTTATGTTGAACCTGATTTGGGATGACAGTAGCGATGAGGCTGGAGACAAAGGTAGTGGATGCGGACGGCAGTAACATGAGCAGCGTTGTGAACGGCCATAAGGGGAGTGGTGATGGGGCTGATGATAGTATTGTTGACGGAGGAATAGTGGGAGCGGGGATCAGTCCAGGTCAGTCGCTCAGTCGTGTCCGACTCTTTGCAACCTCATGGACTGCAGCACGCCAGGCTTCCCTGTGCATCACCAACTCCTGGAGCTTGCTCAAACCCATGTGCATTGAGTCGGTGATGCCAACCATCTCATCCTCTGTCATCCCCTTCCCCTCCTGCCTTCAATCTTTCCCAGCATCAGGGTCATGTTGTTATAGATGAGGAGATCAGTGTGGATGATGGATGGTAGTGAGTGGGAATTGGGGGTGGTAGTTGGTGCTGATGTAGATGACACTATTCATGTTGACTGTTACTAATGCGGCAGGGACGTCCCTGGTGGTCCAGTGGCTAAGATTCTGTGCTCCCAGTGCAAGGGGGTCGACGTTGATCCCTGGTTGGGGAACAAGATTCTGCATGCCTCAACAGTCAAAGATCCCACGTGCCACAACTAAGACCGGGTGCAGCCATTTTTTAAAACGTGGTAGTCACAACAGTCTCAAAGGCCACGTTAATGGTGTGACTGTGCTGACTGCCTCGATGGCAATTTTAGTGGTGCGGCAGAGAGGATAGTGCTTATGCAGTGCTAATAGTGGTGGTAGAGATGGTGAAAGGAGTTGATGGTGATGACATGTTACTGGTAGCAAGGAAGGCAGCAGTAGTGAAGATGATGTTGATGGAGAAGAGAGTATTTTCCCCAATATCGCTGAGATGTCATTAACATATAACACTGTGTACGTTTAAGATGTACAACATGATGATGTGATGTATGTCCATACTGTGAAATGATTACCACAATAAGGTTCATTGACACATTCATCACGTCACATAATTATAGTTTGGTGTATGTAAGTAGATACATACATATGTATGTAGATCTTGGTGAGAACATTTAAGATCTACTCTCTTAGCAACATTCAAGGATACAATACAGTATTGTTAACTATCATTATCATGCTGTACATTAGAAGGGATGACGATAAAGACTATGATGTTCATGGTGAGGGTGGAGGTGGTAGCTGTTGATGGTGATAACCATGGCAATTGTAGTGATGTTGGTGTTATTAGTAGGGATGATAATGTTTGGGGTTTTTTGAGTTTTTTTATATTTAATATTTTAGTTTTATTGAGTCCAGTTGATTTACAATATTGTGTTAGTTTCAGGTGTACAGCAAAGTGATTCAGTTATACTTACACATATATTAATTCTTTTTTAGGCTCTTTCCTCATTTAACACAGAATATTGAGTAGAGTTCCCTGTGCTACACAATAGGTCCATCTTGGTTATCTGTCTTATAGTGTGTGTATGTGTGTGTGTGTGTTCATCCCAAGCTCCTGATTTATTCCTTCCCCTCCATTCCCCCTTTGGTAACCATAAGTTTGTTTTCAGTATCTATGGGATTATAATGTTGATCTAGGTAAATACGGTGATAAGGGTGAGCATGGCAATGACTCCTCCCCCCTTATCTCAAAGGCTTCATTTTCCTTCATCTTCGACCTTGTTCACTTTATCCAGGCTCCAGGCAATAACTCTTGGCGGCATCTTCCAGCTGGGGAACTGGAGTGAGACAAATAACATCCCAGATCACAACACCATTTGGGAAGGCTGCTGCAGACTGGAGCCCACACTGAAGGTAAGGTGGTGAGAGATATTCTTGCTCTAGACCAGGATCCTAGCAGCTTGATGATCATAAGGAAACTTGAGGGTGGGAAGATACTGTGACTGGGACAACTGAGCAAAAGAATTCCAAGAAGGGACTGGCAATGGCAGTCCTGCTGTGGGCCAATGAAACCTATCCAGTCATGGCTAAGGGTTGCTCTTTCTTGAGGTGACATCCCATCCCCCAGACACCATAGGCTGTCTTCGCGTGGAGCAGATGTACTCGCTGCAGAAATCTGTTTTCACATGTGTCTGCTGGTGTTGACAACAACAGTGACAGCAGTGACGGTGGGATGGAGTGGTTGGTGCTGGTGGTGAGGAAAGCTCATGGGACTTCCCCGGCAGTCTGGTGCTTGGGATTCCACATTTCCACTGCAGGTGTGTGGGTTCTGTCCCTAGTCAGGGAACTAGGATCCTACATGGAGTATGGCCTGGCCAAAAGAAAAACGAATCTGAACGTGGTGATAATGATGGTGATGAGACCATACTATGGTGGTGGCTGGTGGTGACAGTGGCTAATAAAAAACCATGACTGGTGGCGGTGGTGAGGTTCCAAAAGCTGTCTCAACCACCTACAAATGGCATCAGGAAAAAAAAAAAATCCAGAGTTGAATTACCAATGCTTTTTTTTCCAGGATGCAAAAATTATCGGTGAATGGTCTGGCTTCCGGCCAGTACGCCCCCAGGTTCGACTAGAAAGAGAACAGCTTCGCTTTGGATCTTCAAACACAGAGGTATGTTTTCTTGGCAAGGAAAGCAACACCCTCTCCTGACACCTAAGAATGCACTGGCATTCTGAGGAATAGTCATACTGACTTCAGGCAGGGGCCATAATGGCTAATAGCCCCTCCTCTATAAATGGGGAATTGAGGCCCAGCGATGGTAAAGGATAGGCTCAAGGTTATACAGAGGGCAGTGCTCCCATCTGCTAAAGTCTGTGTGAAGTAGAAGGAAAAGGGGGTGTTTACTGAGCACCTAGTTTGTGTCCACGACAACAATGACCCAATTGAATCTCCCCTACAGCGCTTTGGGACAGGGATGGTTGTCCCCACACTTCAGATGGCAAACTGGGGTTCCCAGAGGTGGAATTCACTGGCCTCCGTCAGACCAGTGGTGAGGGCAAGGCTGGGAAGTAATTTGAATTTGAGTCCAGTGCTATTTCTCAGATGTCCATATTGGGTTGCCCATCATCTCTTTAGGGCCCCTCATCTCCTCTCTCATAGGGTGGGAACTGGGCTTATCGAAAAGATGAGGATTGTCTGGGGTTGAAGAAATCTAGGTCACCCTTCCTCCTTTACCCCGGTCATATGGTGTGTGTGTGTGTAGGAGAGTTTGTGTATGTAATGTATGCGTACAGAGAATTGGGTGTCCATCTGTAAGAGAAGTTGTCTGTGCAGGGGTGGGGTGGGGGAGTTGGGGGGAGAGTCACATACAGACTGTAACTCCCTGTTAACGGTTTCAGCTTTGAAAAAGGCCTCTGGGGTCTAACCTCTCCCAAGTTCACCTATATGGTACCCCTGGTTTTCTTTCTTCCCAAGGTGGGTAGGAGAATCTATCTATTAATACAGGAGGTTCAGCTGTCTGGAGCAGTATGGGAATGAGGAAAGTGATTTAGGGAACTTCAAATAATTTGATGTGGGGGTGAAGGAAATCTCTGATCAAGTTCTAGATGATTCAACTTTTTCTGTGCTGAGTGCTCAAAGCAGGTCCACTTCCAAGTAGAAAAGTCTAGAATGTTGAACTCCAGTTTCCCAAACACCCACCCCTTACTGCTCTTCCTGGGGTCGGCCATCCTACCATGGTACCAAGAGAAGTTCTGATACCATCAGGCTTGGCCCAGGATTCTTCAGGAAGCTCCTGAACCTTCCAGGGCAGCCCAGAACTTCTCTCTTGCCTCTCCCAGGTCATCCACAACTATGGGCATGGAGGCTTCGGGCTCACCATCCACTGGGGCTGTGCCCAAGAGGTGGCCAAGCTCTTCGGGAAAATTCTGGAAGAAAGGAATTTGCTCAGGACACCACCATCCCACCTCTGAAGATGCCAGTGACCACCGCCTCCCCTCACTAACTCCCTGCTTCTCTCAGTCACTAAAAACTGTGCTCCATCACTTGCCCCACCCCACCCCACCCCACCCCTGACTTCTTTCTGCAAGAAGCACAAGGTGAAAGGAAACCACAAGGTTAATTCCAAGAAGTGAGTATGGCTCTTCTGATGGCCGAGGTATCTCTCGAGTCCACTTATATGGTGTCATTGCTTCCTTTTTCCTCCTAAGTTGGGTAGCAGAATCTATTAACATAGGAGGGTCACCTGTCTGGAGCAGGACAGCAGACACGAAGAAGTACAGCCAGAGCTGTTACCCAGTGTGTTCGCAGAGGAAGGAAAGCTCAGAAAATCCAAGTGGTGAGACAGCTCTGTGTGAGGAGAGTTGAGGAAGCTCTGAGTGAGGAGGGTGTGAGGAAGCTCTGAGTGAGGAAGCTCTGAGTAAGGAAGCTCTGAGTAAGGAAGCTCTGAGTGAGGAGGGTGTGAGGAAGCTCTGAGTGAGGAGGGTGTGAGGAAGCTCTGAGTAAGGAGGGTGTGAGGAAGCTCTGAGTGAGGAAGCTCTGAGTGAGGAAGCTCTGAGTGAGGAGGGTGTGAGGAAGCTCTGAGTAAGGAGGGTGTGAGGAAGCTCTGAGTGAGGAAGCTCTGAGTGAGGAAGCTCTGAGTGAGGAGGGTGTGAGGAAGCTCTGAGTGAGGAAGCTCTGAGTGAGGAGGGTGTGAGGAAGCTCTGAGTGAGGAGGGTGTGAGGAAGCTCTGAGTGAGGAGGGTGTGAGGAAGCTCTGAGTGAGGAAGCTCTGAGTGAGGAGGGTTGAGGAAGTGCTCAGTGAAGGAGGATTGAGGAAGTGCTGAGTGAGGGAGGGTGAGGAAGCTCTGAGTCAGGGAAAATGTGAAGAAATGCTGAGTTAGGAAGGATGTGAGGAAGCGCTGAGGGAGGGAGCTTGTGAAAAAATGCTGAGTGAGGAGGGTCTGAGGAAGCCCTCAGTGAGGAATGCTGACTGAGGAGGGTGTGAGGAAGCTCTGAGTGAGGAGGGTTAAGGAAGTATTGAGTGAGGGAGGGTGTGAGGAAGCTCTGAGTGGAGGGTCTGTGTGAGGAAGTGCTGCATGAAGAGGGGTAAGAAGAAGCTGTGTTAAGGGAGGGTGAAAGTGGGAATGTTTCCCAGATTCCCAGCACTCAGGAAGCTCTGAGTGTTGGAGGGTAGAAGTGCTGAGTGTGGGAGCTCTGAGTGTGGCAGGCGTGAGAAAACTTTGAGTATGGCAGGGTGTGAGGTAGCTCTGAGGGAGGGAGCTCAAAGTTAGGGAGTGGAAGCTCTAGTGAGGAGGCTCTGAGTGAGGAAGGTTGTGGAGGCTGCTAGTGAGGGAGAGGGTGTGGAAAGCCTGAGTATGGGGAGTCCTGAGCAAGGGTTAACGTGATGCAGCTCTGAGCGAGTGAGGATGTTGCAACCACGGTGCAGTGAGGCCACAGAAAGCACTTGAGGACAGATTTCACGGCAGGAGGAGGCCAAAGAGGTGAGACGCTGAACAACATGTAATGCCTGTTCCACACTCATGCTAGAAGCATGCTATCTTGATTACTTGTAGCTTTGTAGTAAGTTTTAAAATCCCAGCTGGGATTTTTGATAGGGATTTTGTTAAATTTATGAGGTCAATTTTAGGAGTTCTGATATGGACACCTTAATAGTTTTAAATCTTCAGATTCATGGTCATGGAATGTCTCTATTTTTTTAGATCTTTGATTTCTTTCAGGATTGTTTTATAGTTTGTAAATGTCTTGGACTCCTGTTAAATTTATTCCGTTTTATCCTTTTTGATGCTTTGTGAGTAGAAATTGTTTAATTCAGGAAGTGCTCTGTTTTCCGGCATGTGGAGGTAGGAATATTTGAAGTGGTTCATCATCAAGTATTCTTGATTAATGGAGAATGATTATATGTGATGTATCTAGATGTTCAAATGTCAAAGAATCGGAATACAGTAAAGTACCAACAGTGACTAAGTCTGACTGTAATCATGGAATCTGGACTGTAATCATGAGGAGCCAGAAGGGACTTCAGAATGTTCTAGAGCTTTGGGACTGGCCTCCTGTGTGCCTCCCACAGCACTCTGCATTCCTCCATTAATGCCCGTATGGCTCTGTGTCCCAGTGTGCAGTGTTTTCTCCACACTACACTATGAGTTCATGAAGATAAGGATCATGTCTTAATTCTCTTCTGCATCCTCAGTGCTGAATATCATACCAATATATGGTAGATATTCCATATGCCAAGACATAACCCATAACAGTTATAATGAACAGACTTGAGAGTTTACCTATGTGTTGCTATGGGTTCCAGGCATACCAGTAATTGTCATGACCAAAGCTGCCATGTTTGTACCTCTTGACCCCACCCCTCCCTGACCCTACCAATTGGACCAATGCTGAACTGGACCAATCAGCTTCCTCTCTTGAGATTTTGAAAGTGGGACACTGAACAGCTGAGTCAGCTACGATTGCAGAGCTGAACCCTGGTGAGTGGAAGCCATATGCAAGGTTAGGTACACGCAGCAGCCACGAGGGGGCAGAAGGAAGCCAGTCTGCAGAGAGGGACAGAAACCAAGGCCTCAGATCCAGAGAGAGGGCGGGCTCCGGCCCTGGTGGCTATTTTGCAGTTCCATTTATTTCAGAGAACTTTCCAAGGCTGCAAACTGGTTGCCCATCAACCAAATCTGGCCTACAGATGAATTTTATTAGACTCACACATTTAAAATTTTTTAACAATCCAACACACTAAAGTCAAAAAAAATTTTTTTTTGATCTAGCATTCAATATTTTGGAGATTTCACATAAGAATCCAGATTTTTGTCTTGAAAATCAGGTGACCTCATGTTACAGCATCGGTTGGAGCTGAGTAGCAGCCACTGCCTTTGGACAGAGCCCATGTCCTGTACTCTGCCACAATCTTCCCCTCTTCCTGTTGTTCCTTACACTTCTGTTTCCCACATTTATATTCCCCAGGAAGTTAACTACTGTTCCCAGTCTTATTTTAAAATTTTACTTCTTAAAGCTGTTCTATTCCTTGCAACTATAACAGCCTTCATGAAAACTCTGTGTCAAGGTTTCTCTTGGCTATCTCCCATCCCACCATCATTGCCTTCCTTTTCTGTACTAACAGAATCTCAATTTTGTGTTCAAGAGGCTCTGGGTATCCCTTGATCCAGTGGGAGGTAGGCCCTTCCT
This sequence comes from Ovis canadensis, assembly GCF_042477335.2. Lineage (NCBI taxonomy): Eukaryota > Metazoa > Chordata > Mammalia > Artiodactyla > Bovidae > Ovis > Ovis canadensis. The sequence continues at coordinate 74,599,382 of NC_091261.1, read as the reverse complement.
TCCCCAACTAGGGGAGAGCTCATGCTGGGATTGGCATGTAACCCAGGTCTGACTAATGCAAAGCAATAGTAAATCTGTAGGACTTCTCTTTCCAGCCAAAACAACAGACTCTTTCGAAAGAAAACCTGTTGTGACTGCTCCTTCCCCATTCTACCTCTTTTGAAAAAAAACTTGATGCCTGGCACATTGGCAGCCATTTTGCCACCATGAGGTTTCACACTTAGGGTCAATGGCTGACATGCAGAGGAAGGTGGGGAGGGAAAACAAAACAAAACAAAAAAATGCTGGGTCCTTAATGACACTGTTGAGCTGCAGAACCTTCCCTGGAACTGTCTGACTCTGGGCTTGTTGTTAAATGAACAATTAATACTCTAAAGGGTTAAAATACTATTGGTTGGTTTTGCTGTTACTGACAGCTCAAGGTTATTCCAGTCCTTTGATGTTTATTGTCATAACCAAGGAAGACTTCTGATATCATCTTTCAAGGCTCTATGTTGCTTACCATTATTTAAAAATAATACATATCCATATTCAAAGTCCACCTCTAAGATACTCTTTTTTTCTCACTGCCAACACATCTCATGTATGTATTCCTGAGCACACTTAAAGTAAGGGAAAGAAAGAAACCATGTAATCCTGGCTACATTGAACATTCTTTACCATTTTCTAGTCTTTCCTAACACTGAGAGAGACAGATGATATTTCCATTAATGGAAAGGGAAGCATTTGGATGGTTCAAAATTAGATACAAAGGTTTTCAGCTAAAGGTCTCATGTGTTTCAGAGGCTTGCACAATGTTTGTGGCAGCTCTTATTTCATTCAATATCGATTTTATAAAAGGGCATGCAATTTAGAAGACCAAAAGTGTTCACCTTTCATTTTCTTGAGAAAACCCACAATTACAAGCTTCTTTACTGCAGCCCCTGGAACACATCTATGCCCACCAAGTTCTCCTTCCCCACCACAGTCCCCAGTTACTCCAGGTTATTTGAGGGTGAAGAGAGTGGACTTTCTCATCTGGCAGTGTCTGGTCAGCTGAAAGGCAAAAAAGACAAGCAAAGGTTCTTTGTTACCCAGGAGAGCTCAGCAGACCAGAAATAATTAGAGCTTTAGCCACTCATGGTCCAAGAAATGTGGGTGACAGAGAAAGGAAGCTCTGCCAAACTGCCCCCTCTGACTGCCTGGGCCCCGGGGGTGCTGCAGACCATATATCCAGGGACATGGGATCATCTGCAGTTGATTTAGAGCCTGGGCCTGAAGAAGCTGACCACTATGATCTCTACACCATTAGCAGAGAGTGTTGCTTCCAAACAGACTCAAAGTCAGCAGCCAACTGTGCACCTTTCCCCCCTTGTTGGAAAGATCATCATATTAAAGCATACAAAAGCATCAAACTTACCCTGAATGGACAAAGCTGGCAAGACCATTAAGTCGAACCATCCCTAGGACATTATGACAAACAGACAAACTCCAACCCTTTCAATGTCCATCACCAACATGTTTTAATAAAGATGAGCGTACACTTTTGGCTTCCTCGAAATGTTTACTTCAAGCAGACATCTCCAAGCAGAGGGTCATTCTTCTCTGGCCTTTGATGGGATCTGGAAGCTTCTGCCCTCCTTCCCTAGGTTTCTGCCTCATGATGGGGAAAAGGCTCATAGAAACCAAACCCTGGCAGTGGATGTTGTCTGCTGAGAACAGCATCTGCCCTTCCTCTGGAGGCAACCCCCAAAACTGGTTGACCTCTCTGCTCTTTCTTTGAAAATACACATTTCATACATCTGGAATTCCCATTCCTCCTCCGCACAGCATCCCTGCCATGTGGTCCATCACGGGAACCCAAGGAGTTGCCTCTATGGAAAGACCAAACCAGCCCTTGACTGCAGGGGTGGCAGAGAATCCAGGGAGGAAGGGATCCTGGTCCCCTGACCCTGATGGGAGTGGGTGGTTGGGGGAGCCTCTTTCTGTTTCCCTAGCCACATACCACACTCAACTCCCAAATGCTGAAACCTGACTTAACTGTTTTCTTGCCCCAAGAGTCAGCAGTCAGCCTGACTGAAGAGGCAGCCAGAAAAGAAGCCCCCCAGAGTGGCCTTTTCTACTTCCAAAGGGCAGGCCCCTGCTTCAGCTGTGGGCTTGGTTCTCACTTCCCTTTCACCTCCACCCCCAATTCCTGGAGGTAACAACTCTATGAGGTTGTCATCTGGTGCAAGCCCAGCTGTTCTCGTGGTCACATTTGGATCCCCTGGAACCAGAGACAGTGACTCCAAGAAGAGGCTAGGTGGAAGCATGCAAGAGACTCAAGTTCAAATGCATATCCATCTTCCAGAGTCTCTGCTACTCAAGCCCTGGGGATGCAAACTGAGGGGCTCCTTCCCCAGGAGCATTTCTCAGACCCAAGAAAAAGCTGCTCAGGCCACACCCAGGTCACCTGCTTTCAAAGAAGAAAGCCTGGGGCTGGGGATGCAGGAGAAACCTAGGAACAGATTCAGTGGGTGGCTGGCCTGTGTCATCTTACTGGATGCCAGATCTCACAAGGGTCCGTCCGGGCCTGGACTGTACCTACAGAGATCTTTTGGTTGTTGTTCACCAAGGGTGTGACTGGCTGACTCTGGATGGTGTCCAGCTGGCTACTGGTGTCACTGGGCACTTCTGAGGTGGCAGTTTTCCCATGCAGATTCACAGGTTATTAACAGGCCTCCACACACACAGAGAACCTCCCAAAGCAAAGGCCTCCCCATCCCCGGGTGGATCTTGATGAATATGAGCAAACAGTCAAGACACAAAACCTTGTTGGTCTGGGTGGTACCCTTGGATGAGTTCTTGATGTGGGCAGTGACGATCAGTGCCCCTGCTGGGCTCCACCAGCTCCTCATGCTCTACAGCCTCAAAGACCAGTGCAGCCCCCCATCGGTCACTACTCCTGAGAGCCCGAGTTCGACCTGGCGACACCTGTGCCGTGCGCCCCTCGGCCAACCATCTCCTGCCCCCACTCCCGATGGCTGGACTCCTGCAGTCCGCGGCCTTTGGTCTCAATAGGCAAAAAGCAGGAGGCCAGGGCGGCCAGGAGGCAGCAGCCACTGTAAACGGCCAGCGTCAGGTACACGGATGATTCCAGCATCACCTGGGGGAGGGAGACACACGCTGGTGAGAGTGTCCCTAATGACGCACGGGCCCCACCAATCATACAGACGATACTGAGAATGCCAGGTCCTCCTGGAAGCCCTCGTTGTCGCTGGACTCCCACGGAGTCCTCATGACAGCTTTATGAGGTACATACTCCAACCCCACTTTACAGAGGGAAAAACAGGCTCAAAAAGGATTAAGTAACATACCCGAGTTCACATAAAGACCAAGGATGGGGCTGGGATTTGAACCCAGATCCCATCAGACTCGAGAGTCTGTTTTGTTTTTGTTTTTGCCACACCAGGAGGCATGTGGGATCTTAGTTCCCTGATGAGGGATCAAACCCATGCTCCTTGCATTGGAAGTGCAGAGTCTTAACCACAGTCCTTCAAGAGTCTGTTTATTTCCTCTCAAAACAGTACATCTGCTGGCTTCTTATCTTCATGACCCAGGCAAATCACGCAGCAGGTCTAAACCTCATTTCTTCAGCTGCCAAATGGGCAGAGGGGCAGAGGTCACCTCCCAATGAGAAGATGCCTCACTTGGCAACATGCAGGCACTTGGCAAGTTGTCAACCAGTGCTAGTTAATAGTGATGTATAATGTTCAAACACAACGGTATTGGGACAGAACAACTTGGCCAAAACACATATTAGGATTCTATTTACACAGAAGATTCAGAAGAGAAAAAATTCACACAGACAGAATGCATACCAGTGGTTGCCAGGGGCTGGAGGGGCCGGAGCTGGGAAGTACTTGTTTAATGGATACGGAGGTTTATTTGGGGGCAAGGAAAATGCCTTGGAACTAGATCAACATAGTGGTTCCCAACATCATGAAAGTGCTACAGGCCAGTGAATCATTCACTTTCTTTTTAAAATTTTATTTATTTGGCTGCACCACGTGGCTTGTGGTATCTTAGTTCTCCAACCAGAGATAGAACCCGGGCCCTGGCATTAGAAATGCAGAGTCCTCACCACAGGATTGACAAGGAAGTCCTCGAATTAAAACGGTTAATTTTATATTACATGACTTTTACCTCAATTAAAAAAAAATATTATTAAAAACTGGAAAAAAAATGAATTGGATATTAAAAAAGCAAAAAGACTCCAATAAAATAAGCTTCCCCCCCAAACAGACAGAAATGCTTCAAGATACAAAGACCTGAAAAACTCTGCAAGGACATTTGAATCATCCAAATCAGAAACTGGGGACTGGGACATTAGTTTCCCTCTAAGGCGTGGTGGTCTGTTTATTCCAATCCAAACTGTCTTTGGCCAAATCATCAGAAAGAGCAGAGTTTGACTCCCAGCTCCTCACCTCCCAGCTGTGTGACCTTGGACAAGTCCCGTAACTCTTCTGAGCCTCCCCTTTCTCACTTGCATACAATATGGCTGCTTTCGTAGGGCGGATTGCTAAGTTGAGATCAGGTCTCGCACACATACCAAGGGCCATGCAGAGGCTCAGCGTCTGGTAATGGCTTGCCACCATTGGCTTTGGTCACGCCCACCCCCTCTATATTTGGGGTGACACCTACCTGAGCAATGAACGGAGTGATGAGGGCGCCCACCCTCGCCATGCCGCTGCAGGTGCCCAGGCCCAGCGCTCGGGTCGCAGTGGGGTAGACCTGAAACACAGCCGCCCAAGTGGCTGCCATGAGAAAATGCAGGCCCCTCCCTCCTCTCTGGCTCAGGAATGATGGAATTCACCCTGTGGGCGGGTCTGAGTTAGGGTCAGTCTTGTGAGGGCGGGGTGGGGAGTCTCACCCCAAAGGGGCCAGGAAACTCAACTAAGAAGGCAGAAGGGAAGCTGGCAGTGGGAACCTAGGAACAGGGGTCCTCTCTGCCCTGCGAGCTGTGCATGCTCACTCACTCAGTCACATCTGATTCTCTGCGACCCCACGGACTGCAGCCCGCCAGGCTCCTCTGTCCATGGGATTTTCCAGGCAAGAATGCTGGAGTGGGTTGCCATTTCCTCCTCCAGGGGATTTTCCCGACCCAGGGATTGAACCAGGGTCTCCTGCATTGGCAGGCAGATTCTTTACTGCTGAATCATCTGAGAAGCCTCTGCCCTGGGGGGTTATAGCTGAATAAATAAATGAGTAAAAGTAGAATGATGGAATCAATCATCTAGGACCAAGTACAGTGGCCTGTGTTGGGTTTTTTGTTTTTGCTTTTTAAAAAAATTTTTGGCCATGCCTCACGGCATGTGGGCTCTTAGTTCCCAGACCAGGGGTAAAACCTGTGCCCCTGCACTTGAAGCACAGAGTCTTAACCCCTGGACTGCCAGGAAAGTCCTGCCTGTGTTAGTTTCAATCACATTCATTTCCTTTCCCTCCTAAATTATGATAAGGCAAATCCTAGAGGGGATATAGTTTTATCCACTAGCTATTTCTGTATATGCTACTTTGAAGATTTTTCTTTTTCCTCGTAGAAAAAGACTGCGGACATCTCTGATGTCCATATTTGGTCTTTTCCAGTGTGTGATTTTTAATAGCTACGTAGAATTCTATCATTTGGATCAATCATCATTCATTTAACCAATTCTTCCTTGGGCCTAGCCAGCTGGAATAGCTTAAGCCAGGAGTCAGCAAACTTTTTCTTAAAGGGCCAGAGAGTAAATAATCTGAGCTCTGGGGGCCAGCCGGTCTCCAGCAACTACTCAGCTCTGCTCCTGTAACACAAAAGCGGTTGTGGACAACAGTACAGGAAGGGCTGTGGCTTGTTCTGACAAAGCTTTATTAATGAACACTGACACATGAATTCCATATAATTTTCACATGTCACAAAATATCGTTTTGATCTGGCATTCAACTGTTTAAAAACATAAAAACCATTCTTAACTCTTGGACTAGACAAGAACAGACAGCAGGTTGAATATGGCCCGTAGTTTGCTGATCCCTGGTATTTGCCATTGTAGATGCCGGGCCTCCCAATCTCTGCAGGGCCAGCAGCCTTCTCCTGATTCCTTTCTGTGAGGCTCCAGCAATCAATCCACAAGCCTCTGTTGAGGGGACACTAGGCCAGATGAGAGTCAAGGCGAAGGAGACCCAGGCCCTGTCCACAAGGAGCCTTAGTAGGAGTCTCCTTGAGGGACAGGCCATGTGGCAGGACTAAAAATACCAAAGAGGGGCACAGACAGTGAGGGTAAAATGAAGTCAGGGGAGGAGGGATATCCTGGAGGGCTTCCTGGAGGAGGCAGGGTTGGAGCTGGGCCTGGAAGGTTGGGTGGAGGTGTCAGGACTTAGGATGATGACTCAGAGTGAGGGCTCTGGAGAGCTGTGCAGACCTGAGCAGGGGGAGGGGGGTCCTTCTCAGCACAGCATCTGATACATACTATTCTTTCCCTCTCTTTGCCCCTATCTAAAATAAGGTGAGATAAAATAAAATAAATATAAAACAAGTAACCCATCATCCCTGAGTGTGGGAAAACGGACACGCTGTCACGTGGAGTGTAACTTCAGGCAATATTTTAGAGGTTGTTGTGCTTTTTCAGTCTTTCTCAAGGACAAATTTCAGTCAGAGGAGCCCACGCTTCGTGTTTCTGGAAGTAGAGCTTCTCCCTCCATCTGCCCCCTCCCCACCACTGCTCCCAGGCATCCCTTCCCACCCTCTTACCTCAGGTGTGTAAACGTAGGCTGCTTGGAAGCCTCCAGAAATAAATGCTCTTGCAATGAAGAGTAACAGAGTGAGCATATTTCTAGGAAGAGGGAAAAAAAAAAAAAGCAGATGAGCAAGTATTAACATGTTTTTTTTCTGACAGTTTCTTTCAGCAGTCTTCTCTGCCCAGGTAGAATTTACGCCCTAGAAATTGGCAAAGCCCACCTTACCCAACACACATTCAGGTAGGCATGCAGACACACACACACCCCAGTGGTCTCTCTGAAGGTTAGCTTTTATAAGTTTATCATTCTCCGAAGTTCCAGGCTGAGATGGAAACATCGGCGGTGCCCAGGGTGGGGGTGAGGTTGGGGAGAAGTGACATAAAGCATCCAAAGTCCAGGTAGGACCTAGTGGGGACGGGAATTGAGCTAGGAACCAGCTGAACCAGAGAAAGTAACCTTCTCTTCAGTATTTTGAGGACAATCCTGATCCCCACACCCCTGTTCCATCGTTCCCACAATGTCTTTGAATATCAGCATTCCCAGATCTAAGCTACGTCTCCAGACTCTTCACAGATCTCTCATCTGCAGGTTGGTCTGGGGTCTCTCCAAGGTCAGCACAGGTCAGTTCTACCTTTGGAGGCACTTGATAGATGGAAAAAATGGAGCAATGCCAAAAGCAGATTATAAAACAGGACCTTGAAATAGTGCCATGGAACAAATGAACACTTACAACTCATATATGAATTAAACAGCTAAATGCATGCGCTCACTGGGAGATGATGTCAAATGTCTAAATGTGATGGTGACGGAGTAAACTTTGGACCAAAGTGCCCTCCTACCCTCACCCCCATCAGAGGCCCCAACTTTAAGCATGGGGCAGTTATGAGGCAGCCAACAGACTCAGTCCTAGTGAGGGGTTGGAGGGATCTTTCAGATGACCCCCAGAGGGTGTAATCCACAGCTTGCAGGTCCAAGGAGCCATTGACCACCAGCTGAGAAATAAGCCAGCTGGCCACAGAAAGCTGGTGTCATGACCCACCTTCCGACACAGATAAACAGTAGGAGGCTGCAAAAGGAGAAGACGACGAAGCACAGGGCCATGGTCTTCTTGCGGCCCAGGCGGTCAATAATCCAGAGAGTCACAAGGACACCTGCAAGGGAGCAGGGGTGCCATGGGAAGTGGCGTCCGACATGGCCCCCACGACCTCCCCCTCCCGGTCTTCACATGCTATGTACTCCCCTCCCCTTGAGAGTGGGCTAGGTCTCATGACCCACTTCTAACGACTAGAATATGGCTGAAGTGATGCAACGTCACTTCATTTTTTTGAGCCAAAAAATTTTACATGGGGAATTCACTGGAGGCCTAGTGGTTAGGACTCTTGTGCTTTTGCTGTGGAGGGTGTGGGTTCAAACCCTGGTTGGGGAACTAAGATCCCATAAACCACATGGAACAGGCAAAAATTATTTTATATCAATATTTGATTATGATAACAAAACTTACAGAAGTATAAAAACAATCACTTAAAACTGTACTTTCCATAAATGTCATTAATGTTACTAGACGTCTACAGTCTGCTTTAAAATGCATTGAGTTACACAGAAACAAAAGTGATTCCTCCTGGGAAATCGAATGAGGGGTGGGAGGCGCTAGGGCAGTAGACTATGGTTTCATTATAATCCCTAGTACAATTGTTTTTTCCATGTGTGTGATTACTGTGATGCAGTGCTTAAAAATAATGATATTTTAATAAAGCGAGAATGGCCTACAATTCAGAGTGCTTGTACAGGCACAATAAAAACCTGGTGCTTAGATTTTTAAAAAAATGCATTGTGTTATATGTTTCCAGTTCAGTTCAGTTGCTCAGTCACGTCCAACTCTTTGCAACCCCATAGATGGCAGCATACTAGGTTTTCCTGTCCATCAGCAACTCCCGGAGCCTACTCAAATTCATCACGTCGGTTATATGTCTATTACAAAGTATATCTGTGAATCTTGGGCAGGGATTAAGATTGTAGCTTTTTAAAATTAAGTTTACGCCAAAAGTGACCTCCCTAGTGACAAATGGACATATGTCTATAAGACTGGCATAAGACTGACAATCCCTGGTCATCCAGTGGTTAGAATTTAGCACTTTTACTGCTGTGGGCTCATGTTCAATCCCTGGTTAGGGAACTAAGATCCCACATCCCGTGGGGTGCAGCCAAAAAAAAAGGATGACGGAAAAAGACAGATCACCTTTGCTTTCTGTGAAGCATACAGTAAAATGTCAGCCCCTTCACAGTTCTTGACTTGTAGCTAAAGTTTGAAAACAAATCCCAGGCTTTTTTTAGAAATGGGATTTGCTTCCAGCTGGCATGAGGTTACAGCCACGTTCCCAGGCTGCACTGTCCCAGCCCCACCTGGCGCAGGTCCCTCACCTGGGAACTCAGACAGGGTGGTCCACAGCAGGTCCATGTAGTCCTCCTCACTCAGGTACTCGCAGGCCAGGCTGCACTTTGCCTCCACTGCCTTCTTCCGGCTGGAGACTGGGAGGTGGAGAGAGAGAGAAAGAGGAAGAGGCACCCACAGTGTTGAATCGCGTCCTCCCATTCCCCATGTCTCCTTCCCTGGGCTGATTCGGCTGGGATGCTGGGGAAGGTGCACAGGCTCAGGACTCAGACCAACTCAGCGTGCCTCCCCCCGACCAGCAGTGTCAGAGCTCCGTCTCTTTAAGCCCCAGCTTCCTGACAATCCCGGGGCTAATAAACCGTCGGGGGTAAAATGGTTGAGAGGCTGAAAGCAGGCTGTGTACATGAATGTGCTTAGACCAGAACTGGGGCTTCCCAGGTGGCACAGTCGTAAAGAATCCACCTGCCAGTGCAGGAGATGTAGGAGATGTGGGTTCAATCCCCGGGTTGGGAAGATCCCCTGGAGGAGGAAGTGGCAACCCCCGCCAGTATTCTTGCCTGCGAAATCCCATGGACAGGGGAGCCTGGCGGGCTGCAGTCCATAAGTTAGCGCAGTGGAACACAACTGAAGTGACTTAGCACACACTGTGACTATTTACTCACCTCTTTCAAGTCTTTCTTTAAATATCTGCTCACTGAGGCCACCTTGACCACCCTGTTTAAAACTCTGACTTACCCATGGCCCCGTACTCTGCCCCACACTCCTCACCTCCCTTACCTTGTGTGATCTTTTTGCCCTCATGTTATCTGTTAGGAAATAGAGTGAAACACTTTGAAATGGCATAGCATCCTGTCCTGTGAATCCTTACAGGTTATCTCACCTTTCACATCCTTAAGCTCTTTCACAACTTCACATGATAGAATACTAACACTAATGCCAAGGATTCTTGTCCACAAAAATGCAAGTTGCGTCTGGCAGTGATGCATTCGATTATTGGCCCTCGGCACACTGCCAATTTTTGGCACGTTGCTAACCTGCGAAGGGAGGGGCTGCAGAAACAAGGGAGGAGGCGTCAAGACATACTTGTGCAGCCTGGTTTCTCCTCAAGGAATACACATCAGAATATCTTTGAGTTCTGTAGGCACTAAGGTCCCCACCCAGAAGGAGGGTGGCAACTCCAGAGTGAGTACAAGATTCCTGGGACATCACCCAGGTACCTCACCACCAACCAATCAGAAGAAAGCCACACAACCTGCAGCTCTCCTCCTCCACCACCAAAATCTGCCTATAAAAATCTCCCCCCCAAACCGCCGGGGAGTTCAGGGTTTTTGAGCAAGAGTCAACTCATTCTCCTTGCCTGGCCTTGCAACACACCTTTCTCTGCTCCAAACTCCACTGATTTGGTTTGTCTGGCCTCACTGTGAGTCAGGCACATGAACTTGTATTCCATCACGGGAGCAAAGGATTTAGGCTTAAATCAATACCAAACCCCGAATTTATAACTGAACTGCTTCCTCAGGGCAGTTCCTTTAAGACTCTCTCACACCCCCCAGGGAGATGGGACTCTGCTATCTCATTAATAATACCAATCCTCATACCAATAAACAAAACAATTAACTCAAATTAAGAACGCTTCATATGAAAAAAATAATTGGACAAATCCTGCAAACAGACAAGAGCTCCATCCCTTTATGTCTCATCCTGAGTTCAATGCTAGCAATCTAATATTCTCTTAAAGATAGATCAGTTTGAAAGCCCAGACATCTATATATAGATCTTGATTGTTATTCATTCCTCTTGTCCTACGGGTCCCATCTCCAGCTCCACAACAGAATCACCTGGGGAGCTTTAAAAACCCACTCACGCCTGGGCCACACCCCCAAAGATGCTGATTAAATTGCCCTAGGCATTGTTTAAATGGCGCTGCCATGTTTAAAAGCTCCCCCAGGTGATTCTGTTGTGTGGCCAGGATTGAGCTCCAACCTGGTTCTCAGACTTAACACACACACACACAGACACACACACACACAGAGACACACACACAGACACACACACACACACACACACACAGGATGGCTCCACAGGGTCACAACAGTAAAACTCACGATGGACTTCATGGACCTCTTCAGGGGACGTAAGATAAGATTCTGCTCTAAGGTCAAGCCTATGATGATAAGATTGTCCAGGTTTCTACAGAACCTCTCAGAAACCACAACCCAGCTCTTTCATATTCAGATTTTGCAGAAACTTGCTCCTGGGAGTCTGTGCAAGGCCAGGCCCTGTGAGGGCAGGACCAGGGCTGGGAGTGTGTGGATGACCTTGCGTGTTGGGTGGAGGGTGTTAACTGCTAGACGGCTGTCATACTCACTGCTGCAGACATCTCCTGCTTGGAAGAGCTCGGTGGTGAGCAGGACTAATCCGTAGTAAGAAAACGCATTGGAAAACCTGCCAGGAAGCAAGCAAGAAGCGTAAGGAAATGATGGGAGAGATGCAAGCCCCAATTCCCATTCCACTGCAAAGGACTTCCACCCATAGCAGCAGAGACTAGGCTTTGGGCTCAGGCCACACTGGGCCTTTGGGGGTTTTCCTTCTTGCTTGAGCAAGAAGATAGCGGGTACAAAACATACTGATGGACTAAAAGGAAGTGATCCTGTGTCCTTTGAAAGATCAAGAAAATTGAATTATAGGGACTTCCCTGGCAGTCTAGTGGTTAAGATAAATGCAGGGGGCATGGGTTTGCTCCCTGATCAGGGGACTAAGATCCCACATGCTGCACAGCACAGCCAAACAAAAAATACAAACACCAAAGAACTGAATTATATCACAAACAAGCCACACCCAAGCTGTTCACTCAACTGGCAAAAGGAGGGAAAAAAAATGGGGGAACCAAAATTTGGTAGAAAACAGTCATTTTGACAGATGTCAACAGATGTTAGAGCTTTTGGGTTGAGCTGAATAGGGAAGAGAAGGGAGACAGATTTAATAATATAGGTATTCCCCACTTTCTGAAAGCTTGCTTCGCTATACTTCACTTTTACAAAATCTATATTAGTACCTGTTTTTGCTCACCAGAAGAAATCTGAAGAGGTTTTCACTTTTACAAAAAAGGGAGGAAAGCAAAAATAGCATCCAGTGTTCATTTTATAGAGGCAACTCTTACCCCAAGCAGCGACAGTGGTGCCACCAAGCTCCTTCCCTGAGAACTACACTCAGCATCAGCATCAAGCTGCCATTACCTTTTTTAAAAAATTATTTTACTGAAGTATAGTTGATTTACAATGTTGTGTTAATTTCTGCTGTGCATCGAAGTGATTCAGTTATACATAGAAATACACTCCTTTTCAGATTCAAGCTGCCATTCCCTTGGAACTGTTGTCTGTGAGCATCTGTACTTTATTTCCAAGTATTATTTCTTCGATTAGCAAGATGCTCTTCATTCTTTAGTCACTAAGTTGTGCCCGACTGTTTTTGTGACCCAATGGACTGTGACCCATCAGGCCCCTCTGACCGTGGCATTTCTCAGGCAAGAATACTGGGGTGGGTTGCCGTTTCCTTCTCCAGGGGATCTTCCCCACCCAGGGATTGAAACTGTCTCCTGCTTGGCAGGCAGATTCTCTACCGCTGAGCCACCTCGGAAGCCTCAAGCAAGATGTATCCTCAGGTAATTATTTCTTCGCTTTATGCCACTTCAGCTTGAGAAAGCTTTCATTGCAACACTCTACTTTTGTAACATTTTAATTTACTTATTTTTAATTGAAGGATAATCGCTTTACAATATTGTGTTGGTTTCTGCCGTATATCAACATGACTCAGCCATAGGTATACACATGCTCCCTCCCTCTTAAGCCTCCCTCCCACCTCCCACCCCATCCCACCCCTCTAGGTTGTCATAGAGCCCCAGTTTGAGCTCCCTGGGTCATATAGCAAATTCCCGCTGGCCACCTATCTTACATACGGTAGTGTATATGTTTCCACGTACTCTCTCCATTCATTCCACCCTCTCCTTCCCCGGTCTGTGTCCACAAGCCTATTCACTATGTCTGCATCTCCACTACTGCCCTACAAATAGGTTCATCAATACCATCTTTCTAGATTCCATATATATGCATTAGTATATGATACTTGTTTTTCTTTTTCTGACTTACTTCATTCTGTATAATAGGCTCTAGGTTCATCCACCTGATTAAGTGAAAACGAAAGTCACTCAGTCATCTCCAACTCTTTGCGGCCCCATGGACTATAAAGTCCATGGAATTCTCCAGGCCAGAATACTGGAGTGGGTAGCCATTCCCTTCTCCAGGGGATCTTCCCAACCCAGGTCTCCTGCATTATAGTCGTTAGAACTGACTCAAATGTGGAATACACTACTTTTGGATAGCAGGGGCGAGGAAACTGCAGAGCTCTGTCTCCGTGTTCAACTGGATCACTTCACCGAGCGTTTGTTAAACACCTGCTCTGTGCCCAGTCAAGTGTGGAGTCCACAGACTTCATGGGCATTTCAGATCAGAATGACGCAGTTAACTAAATTCCAACTGTCCCAGGAACCAGAATACTCAAGTCTGTAGGGTCAGAATATCGCGTCCTATAGTACAGCTACGTGGGAGTTCAGTCATTATCAGAAGCCGATGATTAATTTCCTTGCCTTACAATATGTGCTCTCAAATGTGATTTCTATAGTATTCTAAAATTAGGCTGTAATCAATTGCTTAGGATTTAAGTAGTGTTCGTCCAACAGAATCACATGCACTCAAAGATAGATACTCTCATTTCTGTTTCCCCACCTTTTAAAATATCCTGCCAGCTCCATACGTGGACTGGGCACACAGCAGGTGTTAAAGCCTTGGTGAGCTGATTCAGTTCTTGGGGGACATTAGGACAGAGCTGGAACCTGGTGCTGTATATCATCAAAGCTTTCTCCCCACCCCCTGCTACACTCCATGCCCCTACTCTGCTGCAATTGCCCTTTTTAGGACACTCCCCTGCTCATTCGCACCTCTGCTCAAAGGCGAATAGGAAAAGTAAGAACTGGTGAAAACATGTCACAAAGCCTCAACCGGGCTAATTTTCCGCACTGTTGATGCCATAGAAATTACACAGTTGAAAGAGTTGAGAAAATGGCTAAAATTTGACTAGCTTTGGGGTGTCAGGTGAGTTCTCACTACAAATGCCCTCCAGGCAATGCCATGGTTGTTATTTAAGAAAAACTAGAACTAGATAAAAACTGAAAGTTCTGAGAATGCCCATGTTGATCAAATCAGGGGTTCCCAAAATACGGGCCCTGTGCTGGGTGATACCCAAGGTAATATAAATGGAGAGCGGGCTGGATACAGCAAGAGTAATATTAATGGAAAGTGGGCTGGATACAGCAAAAGAATCTCTTTGTGAAAATAAGATTCCCCTAAGTTTCCCTTTGATTCTTTAATCATATCTCAGTCTTACTTATGTGCTAACAAGTCCCTAACACCTCTCCTCTCTGTCTGTCTCTTAAGCACAGAGGCTTCGTGCCTCCCGCCTTGGTAACCATCAATTTAGCTACTTTTTACTGTACAGTCATCCCTCAGGATCTGTGGGGGATGGGTTCCAGGAGCCCCTGCGGACACCACAATCCTTGGATGCTCAAGTCCATTGTATAAAATGGTGCCGTGTTTGCACATAACCTGCACATGTGTGTGCATACGTGCTCAGTGCTGTCTGACTCTTTGCAGGCCCATGGACTACAGCCCACCAGGCTCCTCTGTCCATGGGATTTTTCAGGCAAGAATACTGGAGTGGGTTGCCATTTCCTCCTCCAGGGGACCTTCCTGACCCAGGAATTGAATCCTGGACTCCTGCATTGCCTCTTGACCCCTGAGCCACCTGGGAATCCCACATATCCTCCTGTATACTTCAAATCATCTCTGGATTACTTATAATACCAAATACAATGTAAGTGCTGTGTAAAGAATTGTAACTACCATGTAAATACTATGTAAATAGTTGCCAATGCACAGCAGTTTCAAGTTTTGCCTTTTAGAACTTCCTGGAATTTTTTTTTTTCTATTATCTTCCGTCTATAGTTGGCTGAATCCTTGAGTGAAGCCTGCGGCTAGGGAGGGCTGACCATATTTATCTTTAAAAGCGACTTCTGTCTACGGTCTGCAATTACAGTTCTTCCTGAAAGCAGTTATACAAAGTTTCCTTTTAAAAGACATTTATCTGTCCTACTGTATAGCACAGGCAATTACATTCAGTGTCCTGGGATAAACCATAACAAAAAGAAGATAAAAAGAATGCATACATATATACATATGTGTGTAAATATATCAAAAGAATATAAGAAAAGAATATATACATATATATGTATAATTGAGTCACTTTGCTATACAGCAGAAATTAACACAGCATTGTAAATCAACTATACTTCAATTTTTAAAAAAGTATCAGAGTAAAAAGTAAGTCAAATAAAAGACGACTAAGCAAACAATAGTACAGGGGATACTTGAATAACACAGAGGCCAGGAAAATGATGCTCAGTTTTGCAAATATTGCCCAAGATGGAAGAGTTGTCATTGCATCGAGTTCAAACAAAACCCCAAACAGGGTGCAGATGAGGGGGACCCAAGCATGAACAAACAGCTCTTACCATATAAACCACAGCAACAAGGTTGTCCATCTAAAATGGGGTGTGAAAAGGTCCCTCATTTTGCCTCGGTCTTCCTGTTTCAAGACAAAGAATGCCCTTTACTCTCCTCCCCTGCAGATGTGTGGGCCGTGGCCATGCACCTACCCTAGAAGGACATATCCACCCCCCCCCAAAAAAAAAATACTCGCTGCCGGGTGCCCTGGAACACAGGGAGGCCCCTGCGGCAGCCGCTCCTTTCCAAAGAGAAGCCCCCCACTGGAGCGTCCAGTCTTGTCACTTTCGCTTTGCAACACACATTGGAAATCACTGTATACTTTCTCCATCCAGAGCATCTTCACACAGAAGGGAGCGGGGAGAACGCAGTCTCTCCCCAAAGGCAACTAAGTGAGCCTCCTGCCCCCCCCAGGCTCTTTGGGAGGCCCCCTGCCCCACCCCTGCGCTTCCCAAAGCAAGTCAGGGGTATGTTCTTGGCTTCCACACTATCAGACCCCGCCTAACACTTCCTCTCGAGCTGGTGAAATCCCATTCAGTTCTTTTCACCCAATATAGAAACAATCAGAAATATAATTTTATTTTTAAAAATAATTTCCTCGTAAGCTCTGTTGTTTGCTTAACAGTGTTTGTGATGTTTCTATAAGCTGCAGGGTTGATTCTTGAGGGCAGGGACTGCAGCCTTCAAATCTGGCTCCTTTTTCCCCCCTTGCACCTGGGGTAGGTGCTCAGCTGTTTGTACTGCAGTGGAGTCCCTGATGGTGTTGCCATGGGGAGCGATGTGCCATCCATTAAGGATGTCTACACGAGCACAGTGTAGTGCCCCGGATATAAGTCTATCACGGCACTTCCTAATGTGGTTTTATTGTTGAGCAACCACATCTGCTAATCAGACTTCCTGGGTGCTCAAAGATAAAATCGAAGCAGGAGTAGTTACATGACCCATGAGGGGACATTATATGACATTTCTATGCTGCTGCTGCTACGTCGCTTCAGTCGTGTCCCGACTCTGTGTGACCCCATAGACGGCAGCCCACCAGGCTGCCCAGTCCCTGGGATTCTCCAGGCAACAACACTGGAGTGGGTTGCCATTTCCTTCTCCAATGCATGAAAGTGAAAAGTGAAAGTCCAGTCGCTCAGTCGTGTCCTACTCCTAGCGACCCCATGGACTGCAGCCTACCAGGCTCCTCCATCCACGGGATTTTCCAGGCAAGAGTACTGGAGTGGGGTGCCATTGCCTTCTCCGATAATATTTCTCTAGTCACTGGCTAAACGCTCCAGGTGGCACTTTTAAGACTTGGCAATGAAAATACACAGATTGAAGTTGCCAAGTTCCCCTTGCGGGTCCTGTCCACTGCACCCCCACCCTCTCAAGTACACAAGCTCCCCAGCTCGTGTGGCAACACGTGCTGTCTGTCCGCCTGGCACTGACCTGTCTGGAAATGATGAGTTTCCCCAGAGGCATAGGAGCTCCGTTTTCCGTGGCTATTCTCTTTAAGGTGGCGATGGCCTTCTCCTGGTTCCCGGACAGCACATCATACCTCGCACTCTCCGGCAGCCACTATGGGGACAGGAGACCGAGATGTGGCCAGTTGGGGTGGAACAGAACCCTTGGTCCCACCCGTATGCTCCCACCTGTGTGTGAAGTCCTTAAGGCCAGAGGCTCTGGGGCCAGAAGCCTGGCTTCAAGTCCTGGTGCTGCCATTGATTATAATGGCTTTGTGACCTTAAACAATAATTTGACCTCTCTGTGCCTCCATCTCCTCATCCATCAAATGGGGATAATAACAGATCCCCCCTCTTAGGATTGTTGAGAGGATTAGATGGGATTATCCTAAGTGCTCAGCACAGTGCCAGGAATGGTTGATATATCTGCCATTGTGGTTGTTGCTATGACTATAATTTGGTGCTTCTGAGTTCCAGGTGACAGCTGAATTAAGACTGCTGCCAAAATATAAAAAGTTTCACCTCTCAATACCATCATCATCATCACCTCTACCTCTCAAGAAACTACACCTCACCTGTGTTTAGCATCATCTTGCAAACTCAATCTAAGAGATAGAAAGAAACCAGAAATACCTTAGGCCTAATAGAGTCCCAACCTCACGTGACTAGATAAAGGTATCTCCATAAAACAAAGAAACAGTCATCTGTGAAATAAGAGCGTATGAGACTTGGAGTCAGAAGATCTGGTTCAAGTGATTTCTGTTGCTTATTAGTTGTGTGCCTTTTGACAAGTCAGTCGACCTCTCTGGGCCTCAGTTTCTTCATCAGTAAAATGAGAATGTAGCAGAGGTTAAAATTCATGCTTCCCTTTCCATAGTATAGAGTTGTCTTCAGATATGGCTACCCAGCCAGAAACTACATTTCCCAGCACCTCTTGCACCTAGGCAAGGCCATGTGACATGCTTTCACCAATGGCATATAAGCAGAATATTCCTGGCCAAGTTATGCCCTCATCAGTAAAGAATCCACCTGCCGTTGCAGGAGACATGGGTTCTGTCTCTGGGTCAGGAAGAGCCCTTGGAGAAGGAAATGGCAACCCACTCCAGTATTTTTGCCCAGAAAATCCCATGGATGGAGGAGCCTGGCAGGCTACAGTCCATGGGGTTGCCAAGAGTTGGACATGACTTGGTGACTAAACAACAATGGAAGATTACAAAGCCCTACACAATGGCAGAACTACAAGCTAAAAGGAAGCTGGGCCCAGAATCACACTTGTCAAACAGAAGCGCCCATCTGGACTGCTCTGTGAATGAGAAATAAACTCCTAGTGTGTTAAGTTACTGAATTTGTAGGCTTTTCTTGTTACAAAAGCATCCAGCCATGCTTGAAGCCAGATATTTAAAATTCTCTCATATGGGTTGAATTGGGTTTTTGTCACTTGCAACTGAAGAATGCCAGCTATTCTGAACACACTCCCCTTAAGTGTAGATCCTGCATGGGGGGATGGGGCAAGAGATCTCCCAGCCCCTTGATATTTCCCTCAAGGACATCCCAGCAGAGTCTGTCTGGAGGAAACCTGACGCCCTATACCGGGCCTACCCCTGGCCCTGTTCCTTTGTCTCATTTCTTGATCAAAAGAAATAATCTTAAACGTGGCTTTGGTGTGCTCCTCCACACCCTCCGCACCAAAATACAGTGAACGGCAAGAGACCAAAAGCAAAGGCTGAGGTCCCTTAAAGGATACCTACAAAACACAGGACTGCAAAGAGGAGGAGTGGGACAGCTGAGAGGATGAGCAGCCAGCGCCAGCCCAGGCTGGGCATCACAAACACAGCCAGGACGACCTCGAACACTGTCCCGATGGCCCAAAACACCTGGCAGGGGAGAAAGGGGGTCAGTCACGGTGCAGCTTTGGTCAACACAGTGTGCAATTCCAGGGCCACTGTAGACAAGGTTATCCATGTGGATGGGAGGATCCTTGAAGTCAGGAAAGTAAGAATGGCCGTCCCTTTTCCTGTGGTCCATATGGGTGGGCCAGGGCCTCCACGTTGTCCAACTCCTGAGGGTGCCACCCACACTGCATAATATTTGTATGGCACCCACTGGAGTGTGCACTGTGGCAGCTCTGGTTACGGAGATCAAAACAATCAATGCTGTGTGAGGTCAACAGGGAAGTGGACACATTGGTTTTTGTCTACTGTTATTCACCTTCCTTGTCCAAGAGTGCCCCGGTCTCCTTTATCAGAACTGCCACTCCCCTGTGGAGCTGAACATCTGTCTGCTTCTCTGAGTCACTCCATGCTTTCCCACCTTGCCCTTTGTATGGACCTCATCCACGGACTCCTCATCCTCTGGCTTTACACTGGGTGCAGCCAATGGGGAACCCCATAGGAGATGAGAGGAAAGACAGACCGGGGTGTTTATTCCACCAGGATGGGCATGGGCTGGTTGCACCCTTCAGCTTAAGGTCCTCAGAAAGGACAGGGAGCAGGCAATGAGGGCCACTCAGGGTTCAGCATCATCAGCAGATGCATTTCAGTATTTAAACTGGTTCATCCATACCAGCATCAGCTGACCCCCACCCCTGATTGGTCAGGGGTAGACACAGTCAGGACGGTTGGGCAGTGGGGTCAATGCGATCAATACTATCATGTGAAAAAAAAATACTGTCATGTGGTCATGGTGATTAGGGAAGATTCTGACTTGGTGTCCAGCGGGGACAAATGAATAATATTTCCACTGCATGGAGGAGGGCCATTAAGCAGTTGGAAATCTGTCCTGAGGGCTTCCAGATCGTAGTTGGAAAACGGGTCATAGGACTCTGGCAGAGGGAGGGCTTGAGAGGGACTGACTGGTCCAGGAGAGTTTTAAGGCAGTCTGCTGGCCACAGAGGTGGCCGTGAATGGGGATCTCACATACGACACGAGTGAGTCTGGATACAAACAGAGGTAATGAATGATGATGGGTGAAGGACAGGAGTTTGGTCCCCTTAAGCTACACTATTCAAAACCTACTCTCAGATAAAAGTCATTTCTAGTTCAAGAAGGACATTCTACCTGCCTGCCACCAGTTTTTTTTTTTTTTTCCCCCGGGGATGGTAGACTGATTTTGCTTGTTGTTGGAGGAATTTATCCATATTGCAAAACCACCCTGTTGAAATCAACGTAACCGATTCATTTTAATCCTTGCATACTGTATTTTTCTTAAACTCCACGTTCTTCATCCTGTGGCTCAAGACACAGGAAATCTGCCCAGAGACTGAGTATTCTTCAGACTCCCAGACCATCCTCCTTACCTCAATCAGCAAAATACACTTAGCTCTGGCTTTCATGGGAAGGAACTCGGCATACAGTGTAACCCTGGGAAAGCAAAAGAGAGAAAGGGAATTAATGTCAGGGCTGAGTGGGAAGATTGCTCTGGTTTTCTGGATTTTTTTCAGCCAAAGAAAAAAGTCAATGTCATTTGGTCTTACTTCAGTGTATTTCAGTAAGTCTCTCCCTGTTTTGGTGTCTCTCTCTTTGATCTCTCCGTCTCTCTGCTTGAAACCCTAGCTGAGACCATATTCAAGAATATTGAACCCAGCACTTCTTTGGCGGTCCAGTAGGTTAGACTCCATGCTTCCGCTGCCGGGGACATGGGTTCAGTCCCTGGTCAGGGGACTAAGATCCTGCATGCCACATGACCAAAAAAAAAAAAATCTCTGTGCCCTGAGATATTTTATCAAATATATAAATAGTATTTCTGTGCTATTTTAATAGTATTTCCATGCTATTTATCCTCTTATACACATATATTCCACCATATTCATGGGCCATATTTTCCTTAATAATAGCTACCTTTTACTGAGGACCTACTATATGCCAAATGTTTTCCTAGATGATCTACATGAATTATCTCCCTCAATAAATGACAAACATGGAGAATCAACAGGGTAGGTAATTATAATTCCCACTGTGTGTGTGAGTGTGTATCTTTAGCTCCTATTTTCATCTCTGTATCTGCGTCGAGTGAGTGAAGACTCTTTGAGACTGTATAGTCCATGGAATTCTCCAGGCCAGAATACTGGAGTGGGTAGCTGTTGCATCCTCCAGGGGATCTTCCCAATCCAGCGATCAAACCCAGGTTTCCTGCATTGTGGGCAGATTCTTTACCAGCTGAGCCATCAGGGAAGCCCAAGAATACTGAAGTGGGTAGTCTATCCTTCTCCAGTGGATCTTCCTGACCCAGGAATCGAACCAGGGCCTCCTGCATTGCAGGTGGATTCTTTACCAACTGAGCTACCAGGGAAGCCGGTCAGATCAGTTGTTACTTGACTAGGATCACATAGTTAGTAAATTAGCAAGTAGAAGAGCCATACTTTTAATCCAGGTCTATCTATATTATGCACCCCTTCATTCACTTCCCTATTTAGGTGGTTTCAGAATTATAAACAATACTTCAACAAGCATCTTTTATCTTAAATCTTTGTTTGCATGTGTTTTCCTTAGGATGGATTCTTATAGTAGAACTTGAGTCAAAGGGTATGCATATTTTAAGGCTTTTGATAAATATCACCAAAGTGGTTCCCAAAAATGTTGTTCCAATTTATATTCCTACAAGTACCTCTCTCAACACAAACCATTAGGAATTTCATTAACTCAGATTTGAGAATGGAGACCAACTGCCAGCATTGTAAAAGATGACAGTGATTATCACGAATGACTTTGAAATTTTATTAATATTCTCCAAATGGTGTTCCTGTATTATTTTTAAAAATCAATAATACTGAAGTAAGAAGTGTGTTTGCGTTTTTCTCCACCAAATTAAAGTCAAGTTACTAACCATGAAAAAATGTGCTATAGTATATTCTGAGGGCAAAGCTAATCCTTAGATGTCAAGGATTTGTTTGGACATGCTAAAATGAACTTAGAGCATGCAACCTTTTTATTTTAAAGTGGTACACGAATGCATTCTCATTGTAAATAATCTAGCAATATGCAAGAATACAAAGTATCTGAAGAATCTTCCTCTTCCTCCTCACCCTTGCTTCCATTCCCCTGCCCCAAAGCCATGACTAATAGCGGTTTGCTTTGCAAACTTCCAGCCCCTTCTCTATGTAAATGAATATATAAATTTAAAACTGAACAGACATTTTTCCAAAGAAGACATAACAGATGGTTAGAGGCACATGAAAAGATGTTCAACATCACAAATCATCAGGGAAATGCAAGTCAAAACCACCATGAGCTATCACCTCACACCTGTCAGAATGGTCATTATCAAAAAGACAACAAATAACAAGCATTGATGAGGATGCGGAGAGAAAAGAATTCTCATGCAGCGCTGGTGGGAATGTAAATTGGTGCAGTCACTATGGAAAACATTATGGGGGGCTGCCTCAAAAATTAAAAAGAGGACTATCATATGATCCAGCAATTCCACTCCTGGGTATTCATCTGAAAAAAATGAAAACACATGCACCTCCGTGTCCACCGCAGCATTACTTACAATAGCCAAGGTTCAGAAGCAACCTGTGTCCAACAACAGACAAATGGATAAAGATGTGGCTGCTGCTGCTGCTAAGTCGCTTCAGTCATGTCCAACTCTGTGCGACCCCATAGATGGCAGCCCACCAGACTCCCCCGTCCCTGGAATTCTCCAGGCAAGAACACTGGAGTGGGTTGCCATTTCCTTCTCCAATGCATGAAAGTGAAAAGGGAAAGTGAAGTTGCTCAGTCATGTCTGACTCTTCGTGACCCCACTGACTGTAGCCTACCAGGCTACTCTGTCCATGGGATTTTCCAGGCAAGAGTACTGGAGTGGGGTGCCATCGCCTTCCCCGAAGATGTGGCTATAAACATATATATATACATATACACACATACAGTTATATATACACAATATTAACCACTAAAAAAGAATTAAATCTTGTCATTTGCAACAACATGGATGAACCTAGAGAGTATTATACTAAGAGAAGTAAGTCAGAGAAAGACAAATGCTGTGTGATTTCACTTACATGTGAAATCTCAAAAACAGAACAAATAAACAAACACAGCAAGCAGAAACAGAGTCGTAGATACAGACAACAGACAGGTGGTTGCGGGGGTGGTGGGGAAAGTGACGACCAGGTGACAGACATGAAGAGGTAAAAACTTCCAGCTGCAAATAAATGAGTCATGGGTATGAAATGCACGCTGTGAGGTCTACACGCTGGAATTAATTACATAATAACTGGGCTTTCCATGGGGGCACTAGTGGTAAAGAATCCGCCTGTCAATGCAGGAGATGGCAGAGACATGGGTTTGATCCCTGGGTCGGGAAGACCTGCTGGAGGAGGAAATGATTACCTGCTCCAGTGTTCTTGCCTGGAAAATTCCATAGACAGAGGAGCCTGGTGGGCTACAGTCCATGGAGCAACAAACTCAGACACAACTGAGCACAATAGTAATAATAAATTTAACCATGCTATCTTTTTTCTTCCCTTCCCTTCTCCTTCCTTCCCACACATGCAGTGTATGGCCAGTGTTCCATTCATACACATGGCCCCATTCTTACCACTTTCGGCTATGCCAGTCCAGCTCGCAACTGTCAGCACCTGGAAGTCTTCCCTGAGTGCTTTCCCTGGTCATTAAAGCTTGCTTTGCCAACCCATGTGGTAGACCAGAAGTGCCAAGGAATTTAAACTTCCCAGGAGCAGCTCTCAACAAACGACAGTTCACTCGTCTCTTGAACAGGACAATCTGGAGAATGTGTTGCAGTCTCTCAGGGGAAAGTCCTTGCTCCTGAGAGCCTATGTCAGGACCTGCTCCTGATAAGACAGTTTGGAAGTCTTTCCATAATAATCTATATCGATCTACCAGATTATTTTTTAACAGCTCCAATCCTATTGATGAACTTAGATTGGTTTCAATTTCTTGTTTTTGTAGCCTATGCCACAAGGAACATCTCTTCCTGTAATTGTGCCCCGCATCTGGCCATTATTTATAGCAGTTCATTATGAAAAAGAGTATTTTGGGATTCATTCAAAGTAGGGGATTATTGCAATCACGTTAAAGAGTCAAAGAAAGAGCAATGAAATTAGCAACACCAAGAAGCAAATGATACAGACGTGAGTAAATCCCCTCTGTGAGTAATTTGCATTTTTGGCACGTGGCAGTTAGATATTTGCCATTTGGATCACACGCTTGGAGAGAAATAACCTGGGACCTCCATCTGGCATTTCTGCTTGGTCTTTGGGGAAAGAGCAGCGTCAAGGTCAGATGTGTGAGCAACCTGATTCTAGACAACAAATCTGAAGAAACTTCTGAGGCAGGGCTCAAGGTAGAACAGATGGGCAGCTACCTGGGGTATTTGTCTTTAAGAGTGGCTAAAACACTCTGTCACTCTTAAAGACAAATATAGGATGCCAGGTAAGGCAGGCTTCCAGCTCATAGGTAAGTAGTGTTTCTGCTGAGATACACGGTGCCCTCTACTGGAAATAATAAACCATCTCCTTGGGTGCTAGCCTGCGTCTTCTATATTTTTTTGTGAGGCAGGATGTGACTGGTGATGGAAGTAAACTCTGGTGCTGTAAAGAACAATATTGCATAGGAACCTGGAATGTTAGGCCCATGAATCAAGGTAAATTGGAAGTGGTCAATTTACCTTGAGATGGCAAGAGGAATCAGTGATCTAAAATGGACTGGAATGGGTGAATTTAACTCAGATGACCATTATATCTACAACTGTGGCCAAGTATCCCTTAGAAGAAATGGAGTAGCCCTCATAGTCAACAAAGAGTCCAAAATGCAGTACTTGGATGCAATCTCAATGACAGAATGATCTCTGTTCGTTTCCAAGGCAAACCATTTAGTATCACAGTAATCCAAATCTATGCCCCAACAAGTAATGCTGAAGAAGCTGAAGTTGAACGGTTCTATGAAGACCTTCAAGACCTTTTAGAACTAACACCCCAAAAAGATGTCCTTTTCATTATAGGGGACTGAAATGCAAAAGAAGGAAGTCAAGAGATACCTGGAGTAACAGGCAAATTTGGCCTTGGAGTACAAAATGAATCAGGGCAAAGGCTAACAGAGTTTTGCCAAGAGAACACACTGGTCATAACAAACACCCTCTTCCAATAACACAAGAGAAGACTCTACACATGGACATCACCAGATGGTCAACATTGAAATCAGATTGATGGTATTCTTTGCAGCCAGAGATGGAGAAGCTCTATACTGTCAGCAAAAACAAGACCGGGAGCTGACTGTGGCTCAGATCATGAACTCCTTATTGCCAAATTCAGACTTAAATTGAAAAAGGAGGGAAAACCACTAGACCATTCAAGTATGACCTCAATCAAATTCCTTATGATTATACACTGGAAGTGACAAACAGATTCAAGGGATTACATCTGATAGACAGAGTGCCCGAAGAACTATGGACAGATGTTCCTGACACTGTACAAGAGGCAGGGATCAAGAACATGCCCAAGAAAAAGAAATGCAAAAAGGCAAACTGGCTGTCTGAGGAGGCCTTACAAATAGCTGAGAAAAAAAGAGAAGCAAAAAGCAAAGGAGAAAAGGAAAGATATACCCATTTGAATTCGGAGATCCAAATATCAAGGAGAGATAAGAAAGCCTTCCTTAGTGATCAATGCAAAGAAATAGAGGATAACAATAGAATGGGAAAGACTAGAGATCTCTTCAAGAAAATTAGAGATACCAAGGGAACATTTCACGCAAAGATGGGCACAATAAAGGACAGAAATGGTATGGACCTAAAAGAAGCAGAAGATATTAAGAAGAGGTGGCAAAAATACACAGAACAGCTATACAAAAAAGATCTTCATGACCCAGATAACCACGATGGTGTGACCACTCACCTAGAGCCAGACATCCTGGAATGCAAAGTCAAGTGGGCCTTAGAGAGCATCACTACGAACAAAACTAGTGGAGGTGATGGAATTCCAGTTGAGCTATTTCAAATCCTGACAGATGATGCTGTGAAAGTGCTGCACTCAATATGTCAGCAAATCTGGAAAACTCAGCAGTGGCCACAGGACTGGAAAAGGTCAGTTTTCATTCCAATTCCAAAGAAGGGCAATGCCAAAAAAAGTTCAAACTACCACACAATGGCACTCATTTCACAAGCTAGCAAAGAAATGCTCAAAATTCTCCAAGCTAGTCTTCAACAGTACATGAACTGAGAACTTCAAGATGTTCAAGCTGGATTTAGAAAAGGCAGAGGAACCAGAGATCAAATTGCCAACATCTGTTGGATCATAGAAAAAGCAAGAGAATTCCAGAAAAACATCTACTTCCGCTTCATTGACTATACTAAAGTCCTTGACTGCGTGGACCATGAGAAACTGGAAAATTCTTAAAGAAATGGAAATACCAGACCACCTTACCTGCCTCCTGAGAAATCTATATGCAGGTCAAAAAGCAACAGTTAGAACTGGACATGGAACAAAAGACTGGTTCCAAATCAGGAAAGGAGTACTTCAAGATTGTATATTGTCACCCTGCTTATTTAACTTATATACAGAATACATCGTGTGAAATGCTGGGATGGATGAAACACAGGTTGGAATCAAGATTGCCAGGAGAAATATCAGTAACCTCAGATATGCAGATGACACCACCCTTATGGCAGAAAATGAAGAAGAACTAAATAGCCTCTGGATGAAAGTGAGAGAGTAAAAAAGTTGGCTTAAAACTCAACATTCAGAAAACTAAGATCATGGCATCTGGTCCCATCACTTCATGGCAAATAGATGAGGAAACAATGGAAACAGTGACAGACTTTATTTTTGGGAGGCTCCAAAATCACTGCAGATGGTGACTGCAGCCATGAAATTAAAAGACGCGTGCTCCTTAGAAGAAAAGCTATGACCAACCTAGATAGCATGTTAAAAAGCAGAGACATTACTATGCTGACAAAGTTCCATCTAGTCAAAGCTATAGTTTTTCCAGTAGTCATGTATGGATGTGAGAGTTGGACCATAAAGAAAGCTGAGCACCAAAGAATTGGTGCTTTTGAAGTGTGGTGTTGGAGAAGACTCTTGAGAGTCCCCTGGACTGCAAAGAGATCCAACCAGTCCATCCTAAAGGAAATCAGTCCTGAATATTCATTGGAAGGACTGATGCTGAAGCTGAAACTCCAATACTTTGGCCACCTGATGCGAAGAACTGACTCATTGGAAAAGACCCTGATGATAGGAAAGATTGAAGGTGGGAGGAGAAGGGGATGACAGAGGATGAGATGGTTGGATGGCGTCACCGACTGGATGGACCTGAGTTTGAGCAAGCTCTGGGAGTTGGTGATGGATGGGGAAGCCTGGTGTGCTGCAGTCCATGGGGTTGTAAAGAGTTGGATACAACTGAGAGACGGAACTTAGTTACTTAACTATGTGCAACTATTTTTGCCTGGAAAATTCCATGGACAGAGGAGCCTAGAGGTCTACAGTCCATGGGGTCTTAAAGAGTCAGACACAACTGAGTGACTGAGCAATTAGAGGTGATTATTGTTTGGGGGTTCCTATGTGCATTTTTCTAAAGTTTCTAAAACAAAAATGTATTGTTTACTGCCTCTCCTCTTCACATCAGTATTTAAAACACTGAATCACCCCCTCTCAGGCTCAGTGGATGGCCCTATGCAAGAAAATGGAAAGTGAACAAATAATTCTTTCTTCAGCCTCCCAACACCAAACCCTAAGAGAACAATCCATGTTGCTTTGCTTTTCTTTCTATTAAAATAGATCTTCCCACATCCAGCTTTTCTCATTTAGACACTATTTAGTTTTCATTTAGTGTTAGCTAGAAATATCACTTCTCTTTTCTGGAACATAGACATGTCTTCGAGATTTATCTCTACTCCTTAGCACTTAAGCCTGTTTAAAAATTAAGCAAAACAAAAACTTTAAAATGTCAACACCGCCAAAAAAATGAATACTCTCAAACTACTACTGGATTCCACTATCCTATCACTTAATGTTCATTGTAAAAGAAACTGCTTAGTGGCCTAAATGAGTAAACATTCATTATTTCCCCCCAAAATGTATTGTTTGTAATGATCAAGTTACATTTAACTCTTTTGCTTGGATTAAAGTCTCTTCCTTCTTGTGGCTATGTAAATTGGTACAGCCATTATGGAGAACAGTATGGAGTCTCCCTAAAAAACTAAAAATAGAGTTATCATATGATCCTGGAATACCACTCTGGGGCATATATTCAGAGAAAACCATACTCTGGAAAGACAATACACCTCAGTGTTGACTGAAGCACTGTTCACTATAGCTAAGACATGGAAATAACCTAACTGTTCATCAACAAAGAAATGGATAAATAAGATGTGGTTTATTTATACAACAGACTATTACTCAACCACAAACAAATAATGAAATAATGTCATTTGCAGCAACAGGAACAGACCTAGAGATCACCATGCTAAGTGGAGAAAGCCAGAGGGAGAAAGATAAATATCGTATGAATTCACTTCGATGTGGAAACTAGAAAAAAGGTACAAGTGAACTTATATAATACGAAACAGAAATAGACCCAGAGACAGAAAAGAAACTCCTGGTTACCAAAGGAGAAGGCGGGGGAGAGACTTAGGGAACAGAGATGAGTCAGTTATGGCCATGCTGGCCTAGCCAGTGCCCAGCCAACTCGCCAGCTGACAAAAGACACAAGAGTAAGTCTTGCAGAGGTGAGAGCCACCAAAACACCAAACTGCAGAATCATGGGTTAAATCCATTGTCATTTTAAGCCATACGCATTGGAGTAGTTTGTTACAAAGCAAAAGGAAACTGCATTCCACTTAATAACCACCTGTCCTTAGGCAAATTCCTCAGGATCTCTGGGCCTCAGTTTTCTTATCTGTTAAATGGGGATAGTAGGGTTGTTCGATGGCCAAGAAGAGGTCGTGTGAAGAGAGGGCTTGGCATGGCTCCTCACGCTAGGGAAGCGCTCCACTCATTATTATCAGCATCACTACCAATGATACTGTCATTGTTATCGTCAAGGACCCATGTGAACACCTTCTTTCGGGGAAGCAAAAAAAGAAACAAGAAATAAAGGGAGAGGAGTTAGAAAGGCAAAAATTAGGGCAGAGGGATGGGCTCTTTATTAACAATATAATTGCTATATGAATTGATGGATGTCAGCTAAACATACTGTGTTAATCATTTGCGAGATACAGAAGTCATTATGCCTTAAACAGTTGTTTTGTTGTTTAGTGGCTTAGTTACGTCCGACTCTTTGGCGACCCCATGGACTATAGCCCGCCAGGCTCCTCTGTCCACGGGATTTCCCAAGCAAGAATACTGGAGTGGGTTGCCATTTCCTTCTCCAGGGGATTTTTGCAACCCAGGGATTAAAGCCACCTGGCAAGCCCACAGCTTATAAGTGCTGTATATCAATTCCATCTCAATAAAACTAAGAGAAAAACATCATTTCAATTAAAAAAAATGTAATAATATAATTTTGCATTTATACTAAATACAGAGTATATTATAAGGATTTCTGATTGTTGAACTTTTAAAAATAGTATAGCAAAATCTTCCTCACTTGATTTTGTGAAGTGGTACAACTGGGTAAAGTCCTTCTAGAGGAATGGAAACTCTTAGTTACATTTAATTACACAAAAATATTTTCAACTAAATGTTTCCAAATAATGAACTTAGGGGAACCATTTTTATAACTAGATAAGAGCTTTGCATAATTAAGGCGTGATTATTTTATGTAAATAGCTGGCATGAAAGTGCCTGGGAATCAAATGAGTCTCCTGGATGGCTAAAATATTTCTTCTGTAACTTTTTTTTTGACCTCGCCACGTGTAATGCAGGATCTTAGCTCCTCAGCCAGGGATCGAACCAGTGTCCCCTGCAGTGGAAGTGTAGTCTTAAACCCTGGACCTCCAGGGAAGACCCTCTTCTGTAATTTTTATTTGCCCTCCTTTTGCTAACCATGTGATCTTACACATGCTACTGCTATAAAGCCTCAGTTTCCTTACCTGGAGAATGGAGGTCGTCATATCTATGCCTTAAGGTTCTGCAAGTTTAGAATGGTCATGTGTTTGGAATGTAGTAATAGCTCAATAAACAGACAGAAGTGCTATTGCAGCATTAAATAAATGAACAGCTAAATGGGGAGGCATGACACTTGGGAAGCAGGGGAAGGGGACAGACAGGCCAACTTGGAACCGTCAAGATACCCGGTAAGGGGGTAAAGGCCCTCCCAGCTGCTCTGTGTCCTTAATTTTATTCCCTTGGTGTCCTGTCCTTCCTGGCTGAAGATCTCTTCCCTTTGCAGTTTCCGGAGGTGGTTTTTTCTCCCCTCCAGTGACTCAGCCATTGGAATCTCATCAGCTTATAGCAGTCTACAGGTTCCTGAGAATTTGTTTCACTGACAGCACCTTTTTCTTGCTTTCCAGCACCATTCGAGATTTATTTCTTATACCTTCTGTATTACTTCCAGAAAATGTGGAAGATGACCTAGAAAAGAGCACTTCTCATGGCACCATCTTCAACAAGAATCACTGGGGATGTTCATAAGCCTCGGTTCCTTTCCCTACCCTCCTATGGCCAGAAATTCCAGGGCTGGGATGTGAGGAGGCTGGACCTACTGCCATCTCCCCAAGCATCCCTGGGAGAGGAATTTCACGTGTTCCTCTGTGAGTTCATCCCTTCCAGCCACGAGGGGGAAACGGTCCCAAAGTCAATGAATGGCTCACGAACGGGGCAGTGGCTGGAACAGCAGGAATTCCTGGAGTTGGGCCAGAAGTGGAACAGACTGACCACAAGCCCCTGCCAGCCCAGGTTAACAGGCTTGGCGTAATGGCCTCTGCTTTAAGCTCCAGTGGTTCTTAAGCTCATCTCCAATCCAGGAGTCCATGTCAAATACCTACTCTGCACAGCCCTGGAGGATCGATGATGAATAATAACCCAGGCAAGGGCTGAGCGGAACTGAGAGTCTCTAAGTGGGAGAAAGGGCTTCCCAGGAGGTGCTAGTGCTAAAGAACCTGCCTGCCAATGCAGGAGGTGTAAGGGAAGAGGTTCAGCCCCTGAGTCGGGGAGATCCCCTGGAGAGGACACAGCAACCCATCCAGTATCCTTGCCTAGAGAATCCCATGGACAGGGGAGCCTGGCAGGCTACAGTCCATAGGGTCGCAAAGAGTCACGACGGAAGTGACCTAGCGCACACGCACGCAAGCACCTCGGAAGGGTCCAGGGGAGGGACTGTAACAGACGTATCGCCTGGATTCCCCCTTCAGGGCTGAGGCACACAGTCCCTCTGGCATGACCAGGAATGTTGCCTGCTAAGAGCTCGGGGTTGAGCCCCTTGCAGGAACTGCCTTGGCCCAAAGTAGCTAACTTCCCCCAAGGTCATGCTCCCTCCTTGAGGGCAGCCCACATCCAAGGTGGCTGATGTGAACGGACAAAGGTTCAGCCCCCATCCTCAGTATGGGACATCTAAAGGGCCATCCCAGCTTCTGAACCCTAAGGATCAGCTGAGGCCCCTATCAACTGTTACAATCACATGGCAACTTAGCTTCTCCCTCTGCCCAGCCCTGTTTTTCTGACTCCTTTACAGGTGTTGATCTTCGTGGCCTCTTGCACACGTATCTCGATTTGTCTGTGTCCCAGGATGTCAGCCTGAAACAGGGACCATGTCTGTTTGGCTCACTGCTGTACCCCCAGTACCTAGCACTGGCCTGTGTCACAACAGAAGCTCAAGAAAATGCCGGTTGAGGGGATTCCTTGGTGGTCCAGTGGTTAACACTTGGGCTTTCACTGCTGTGAACTTGGCTTTGATCCCTGGGAGGGGAACTAAGATCCCACAAGCTACGTGGTACGGGGAGGAAAAAATTGGTTGAATGAATGAATAAAACTAAAAAGAAACTCCCTGGTCCTAAATTACTGCAACCGGATTCCTTACTTCCAGCCTAGCCAACCCATCACTGCCAGATTAATTCTTTTAAAGTACCTCTCCTGCTTGAAATCTTTCAGTGGCTTCCCACTCATCTGCAGACAATCCCTTTGACCTGACATTCAAGACCTTGTGTAAGCTTGCCCTAGTCTATCGGGGCTTCCTAAATGGCTCAGTGGTCAAGAATCCGCCTACGAAGCTGGAGGTGCGGGTCGTTCCCTGGATGGGGAAGCGTCCCTGCAGTAGGAAATGGGAACCCACTCCAATATTCTTGCTGGGAAATCCCACGGACAGAGGAGCCTGGTGGGCTACGGTCCACGGGGTCGCAGAGTCGGAAACGACTTAGCGACTAAACGGCAACAGCCACCTGGTCTACATGGCCCATCTCAGGGTTTTCAATTCTCACATTTCTCAGCCAAACAAGCTAACTGAACGGGACCACTAGCCTTCCTCAGACTCAGCTATGGCTTCCTCTTTTTCAAGAAATTCCCTTCTTATGAAATATCCTACATATTCCCCATCTCCTTGGGTCTCTCTAAATCCTTTTAATTGTTCATAGCAAGGCAGTGGAAATCAATGGTTAGAACCCAGGCTCTGGAGATAGAGGGTGTGGGTTCCGATTGCAACCCTACCTCTTGTAACTGTGTCATCTGGGGCAAGTTACCTCCCCTCTCTGTAACCTTAGTTTCTTTATCTGTAAAATAGGATTAATAATAGAATCCACCTCATAGGGAAATTGGGGAGATTAAATGAGGCAGTCTGGGCAAACTGCTTAGAACAGCACTTGCCCCTTAATATCGGCTATTAATCACTATCCTTTAGAGTGAGGTCAACACTTTTTTGACAAAGGTCTGGACAGTAAATACTTCAGGTTTGCAGGCCACAGAGTTTCTACTGAGACTACTCAACTCTGTTGCTGAAGCACCAAAACAGGTGTAGATAATACGTCAGTGCATGGTGAGACTGTGTTCCAATAAAACTTTATTTAGAGATCCAGTTGGCAGTTCAGATTCGGTCCAGCTGCCACAAGCTGCCAATCTCGGCTTCAGAATTCCCCAGTCTCCCAGGACACAGTGACGTCTTCCTACAATCCTGACTACTCTCAGTATCTTAATAACAGTAACAACAAAATAACACATAACTTACAAATTGGTTAGCCCCACCCCCTTCCCTGATAGTTCGGTTGGTAAAGAATCTGCCTGCAATGCAGGAGACCCCGGTTCGATTCCTGGGTCAGGAAGACCCGCTGGAGAAGGGATAGGCTACCCACTCCAGTATTCTTGGGCTTCCCTTGTGGCTCAGCTGGTAAAGAATCTGCCTGCAATATGGAAGACATGGGTGCAGTCCCTGGGTTGGGAAGATCTCCTGGAGAAGGGAAAGACTACCCACTCCAGTACTCTGGCCTGGAGAATGCCATGGACTGTATAGTCCAAGGGGTCACAAAGAGTTGGACACGATTGAGCAACTTCCCCTTTCACTTTGACTTCCTGCCTTGTGGTCAAGTTAGAAACAGGTAAAAGGGAGCAGGCAGGGTAGTTAAAAGCATGGATGTTGCAGGCGGACAGTTTCCAGGTCTTAGTTCCAACTGCACCCTGTGTGACTTGGGCAAATGATTTCACCCGATGAGCCTCAGTTTTCTCAACTGTAAAATGGGAATTACTCTAATTCAATACCCCTGCACATCTTCTGAGGCTGCTGCACCATGTCCAAGAGAAATGTCCCGTCAATGCCAGATCTACCGTTTTGATTATCATTTCACCTCTCTGTCTTTCCAGCTATCGTGTTGCTTTTGCTGCTGTTAATCATTACAGTAGTGACACTCTTCTCCGGCTCCATCCGAGTCCCTGGGTAGCAGCAGCCCCAGTGTATGTACCATCTTTGCATCCTTCCGAGCCCATGAACATAGCTGCCTGGCTGCCTGGCTGGGTGGCCAGAGCTGGGTCTTTACTTACGACTGCGGGACCCCTCCGATCCCGAAGCCCACCAGGCCCCGGAGCACCAGGATCCAGCTGTACACGGGCGCAAACGCACTGAGGATTCCATAGTACAGGGTCCAGAGCACGCTGATCTTCAGTCCCTGCAGAGAAGGAAGACACCCGGTCACAGGGCTTCTCAGCATCTCCAGGTCACACGCCCCTGCACATGTCCAAGGTCACCATAGGGTGGCGGTAAAGGGTAATCCACACAGCCAAAGGGATACTAGGTGTTCTCTGGGTGGTGGTGCCAACTCAGAGGGGCAGTGTGGGAAAACGGTGGGGTGTTCTTAGCAGTCCCAGTGATTGGCAGTTACGAGACAGGTCCCAGGGACTTTGCTGGTGGGCCAGTGGTTAAGACTCTGTACTTCCACTTTAGGAGGTATGGGGTTCAATTCCTGGTTGGAGAACTAAGATCTCACATGCTGTGTGGTGCAGCCAAGATTTTTTTTTAATAGACAGGTCCCAGAGATGCTAGATGTCCCACACAGCACATGAGACATGAAGACTCACCCCACACAAGCTTGAATCGAACTTCCCACCAGATATTGAACCATGCAGCTGCTAACTGTTATGACTCTCTCCACCTAGACCTTTCTGGTTTACATAGAAACAGGATTTGGGAAGGCGGGTCACACCCTCCAAAAGAATCCCTGCGGGTAATTTTTCAGGAAAGCAACTTCTAGATCAATCAAAGTAAGATACACTTTGTTTTATCTGGAATTTTACAGAATTATCTTTTCAGAAACCCGTGTTTCCAGTGGAAAAGCTATGTGTGATATCTGAGTGACCGAGTGTGAATACAGCGTCCGTCTGCCTTCATGGGACTATGTGTGTCTATGAATAGATCAGAATCTTATTTTGAAATGTCAGATATACAAAGAAAAAGCATCGAGATTTCATTAAATCCAAACTTATTTGTAACTGGGGCGAATATGAACTCCTTTCAGGATCTAGGCAGAGTAGTATGTGACTATTTGCATATTGAAAGGAAATTTATTAATTACTTCTTAAAAAAATGTTCTCCCTTGTGGCCTAGTTAAGATATTATAACTGACTTCTTTTTAAAAGCTGTGTAAGTGGGAATTCCCTGAGGGCTCAATGGTAGAGAATCCGCCTGCCAATGCAGGAGGCACAGGTTTGTCACCCGGTCCAGGAAGATCCCACGTGCCAGGGAGCAATTAATTCCGGGCACCACAACTATTGAGCCTTCGCGCTAGAGCCTGGGAGCCACAACCACTGAGCCCACAGCCACAATTACCGAAGGCCGAACACTCTAGGGCCTGCGCTCTGCAACAAGAGAAGCCACTGCCACGAGAAGCCTGTGCACTCCAGCTGGACAGCAGCCCCTGCCTGCTGCAACTAGAGAAAAGCCCGTGTAGCGACAAAGAGCCAGCACAGCCAAAACAATTAATTAAATGGAAAAAACTGTATACATGACTAGGCTACTTTATCTCGGAAATTATTTCTGGATTATTGGGGGCACTACAAAAATTTTATAATTTTTTTTTTTAAATAAAGGAGACATTGTATGGAATTCCCTAGCAATTCAGCAGTTAGGACCTGGTGCTTTCTCTGCTGTGGCCTGGGTTTTCGATCCCTGATCTCGAAGTTAAGATCCCACAGGCCACACGACATGGCCGGGGGAAAAAAAAAAAAAAGATGTATTTTATGGGGTTGAGAATCACCTGCTGCTAAGTCGCTTCAGTCGTGTCCGACTCTGTGCAACCGCATAGACAGCAGCCCACCAGGCTCCACCATCCCTGGGATTCTCCAGGCAAGTACACTGGAGTGGGTTGCCATTTCCTTCTCCAATGCAGGAAAGTGAAAATGGAAAGTGAAGTTGCTCAGTCGTGTCCAACTCTTTGCGACCCCACGGACTGCAGCCTACCAGGCTCCTCCGTCCATGGGATTTTTCAGGCAAGAGTACTGGAGTGGGGTGCCATTCCCTTCTCCTAGGAACACAAAATTGCAGGAGAAACCTGGCATATATTTCTGGAGTGTTAATTACGCTTAGAGATGGAGAAAAAAATTAAGGGCGAATGTGATTGAAAATGGCATTTTTAATAACACAACCAACACCAAAAGTGTTCTGGAGTAGAATGCAAATGTACCATGA
The DNA here is from genome assembly GCF_042477335.2 of Ovis canadensis. Taxonomy (NCBI): domain Eukaryota; kingdom Metazoa; phylum Chordata; class Mammalia; order Artiodactyla; family Bovidae; genus Ovis; species Ovis canadensis. The sequence goes on along the minus strand of NC_091261.1, from coordinate 74,563,216 downwards.
ATATTAGACCTGCCACATGAGGTCTGGGCAGACTACCCTGTCAGGGAGTGTTTAACAGGAGGATTGCTACGTGCTGTTTCTCATAAGTCCTTTGTTTCTTATCAAGTGGAGCAGCAAGCTGCTCCCAGGAACTGAGCTCATTATGTGAGACAGGCTTGAATCTCCTTTAGTAAACATTCTCTTTACGACAAAACTGCTTAGCCTCGATCCCCTTTCTTGAGATATGGACTGTCTCCAGGTCTTGTGACCATTATTAATCCCTTGTTCCCTCGGTAACGGTTGCTGTATGTTTGGTTTTCTGATCTTTATCATTGTCGAAAGAAATTTCTTGTACAACAGCCTATAGGTACTCAGAGAAAGATTATTAAAGCACCTTTGCTCCATCAGAGCTTGGGTCCCCATGTCTTTCTGTTTTTCTTTCTTTCTCTCTCTCTCTCTCTCTCTGGCTAATTCTCTGCAGAGTAGAAACCCATTGTGCTCACTCTCCTGCCCGGGCTTCCAAGACCCCCTTGAGAAGGCGCCCTGTGCCTTCGTCAGCGATGCAAGCCCTGTGTCAAGGGCTTTATTGGTTCTCTAAGAAAACCAGGGAATATCAGCCTGTTTCACTTTCTTACCATCAACTCCGGACTGCCAGGGCCCAGTCCATTAAAGAACCCCAACACTGCCCTTTGCAGCACACTTCCTAGATCTGCAGGATTGAATTCACCCTCTGTCCACTGCCCTCTCTGCACACCCCTACCCCTCAACCCTTGCTTCAGGGAGAAAGTGTGAGATATTCTAATTTTAGCTTTAAAATGAAAATGAATTAAAAGAGACTAGAGAGGGAATTTGGAAGTCTACCACACATGATCTCAGGCTTTTGGAAAATGATTTTAGGTTGTAGAGAGAATGTTTTAAATGACTTTGCACCACTTTGCAAGAGTGTGATTAACTTTTCATTTTAATCTTCACTCTTCTGATTATGCTTAAAAGGAAGTGTCCATGGGATGCTGGTCTATCTTAACACCATTAAAAATTTTTTATTTTATATTGGAGTCTAGCTGATTTACAAGGCTGTGAGAGTTTCAGGTGGACAGCAAGGGGACTCAGTCACACATAGACATTTGTCCTTTCTCCCCCAAACCCCCCTCCCATCCACTCTGCCACATAACATCAAGCAGAGTTCCTTTTGCTACACAGTAGGACTTTGTTGGTTATCTATTTAAAATACAGAAGTGTGTACATGTCCATCCCCAACTCTCTAAGTATCCCTTACCGCCCCCTCCCCCCCATCCTTCCACCCGGGTAACCATCTTTAACATCTTTTCAAACATCTGCTAATCTTATTCTTTAACAGAGACAGCAATGAGGCAACCATACCAGCTAGAATTTTATAACATTGTTTTCCTTGTATTTATTTTTGCAGGTATTTCTTACCTAGGGCAATTGTTATTGATTTCCCATATAAGACTCTAAATCAAGTTTCCTTTTCAAAAAACATGCATCTAAGGATTTTTTAAATATTGATATAAAGAAAGATATTAAGTACATAAGAGAATATGTGGGGCAGGAGTGATTAAAGTCTAGGAAGATCTGGATCTATTGCAATAAATAATAATAAATAAAAAAGCAACCTTTCTACTCCCCTTTCTAAACCCAGGGCTCCACAACTAAACAACAACAGCAAGGATACAGGTACCTGCCATAGGCTTAGTTCCTTTCTTCCAATTTGACCTAACTTACTAGGGACTATCTTTTTTTTTTTTAATTGAAGAATAATTGCTTTACATCATTTTTTTTTTTACATCATTCTTTTGGTTTCTGCCAAACATCAACATGAATCAGCCATAGGTATACATATGTCCCTGCATTAGGGATCTTCTTCCTTGGAACCTGAGAAGTCTTGAATCAGAAATAAGACATCATTAGTGGCTGCTGCTGCTGCTGCTAAGTCGCTTCAGTTGTGTCCGACTCTGTGCGACCCCATAGACGGCAGCCCACCAGGTTCGCCTGTCCCTGGGATTCTCCAGGCAAGAACACTGGAGTGGGTTGCCATTTCCTTCTCCAATGCATGAAAGTGAAAAGTGAAAGTGAAGTCGCTCAGTCATGTCCGACTCTCCACAACCCCATGGACTGCAGCCCATTAGGCTCCTCCATCCATGGGATTTTCCAGGCAACAGAGAACCCAAATTATGGGCTTCCATTATAGCTCAGCTGATTAAGAATCCACCTGCATTGCAGGAGACCCTGGTTCAACTCCTGGGTGGTTAAGATCCACTGGTGAAGAAGGGATAGGCTACCTACTCCAGTATTCTTGGGCTTCCCTGGTGGCTCAGCTGGTAAAGAATCCCCCTGCAATGCGAGAGACCTGGGTTCGATCCCTGGGTTGGGAAGATCCCTTGGAGAAGGGAAAGGCTACCCACTCCAGTATTCTGGCCTGGAGAATTCCATGGACTGTATATCCATGGGGTCGAAAAGAGTCGGACACGACTGAGCGACTTTCACTTTCAGCGGCAGAGAAAATAAAAGAACAGAAGGAAAACAAAGCAGGAGAAGAGTTGGGAGAGAGAAGGGCGCCCAGACTGACACATGGGAGCTATATTTCTCTCCCGGGGCTGCCTGGCAGCCGTGCTGCCCTGGTGAGGTCACCGGATGCCCTCATGCCAGGCAGCAAAGACAAGCAGGCCGACTGGTCCTGTCAGGTCACAGCAGAGTGCAGCTGGCCCTGCATTTGCCCGCTGATGCCAGCGCTTTCCAGGTGCCCAGAGAACAAGGACTCAGCAGCCATTTGGAGGGGCTGTCATGGCATTGCAAAAGCATGAGTGCTGCCAGCAAGCCCCATCCAAGCGCTGCTCAGGGCCTCTGCGGAAATGTCCTCTGGGTTCTCATTAACTGCACTTGTCGCTCTGCCTAACATCTGTTCTGCCTTCTAGATTGCTACCCTTCCCCCTTTCCTTCCCTCCTTCCTTCCCTATTTATTCAGCAGCCTCTGTATGCCCAGCTCTGGAGATGGAACGCGTAGACATTAGGCACTCACTAATTTGCTCATTCACTTCACAATAAGCAGGTATTGAATGCCTGCAGTACGCCAGACCCTTAGGGATACTGATCACATACTATTCATTCATTCAATACACAGGTACTGAACACCTGCTGCGCGCCGCACTAGAGGTACTGAAATGTATCATTCATTTGTTCACTCGTTGGTTCACTGTGCATGGACTGAGTACCTCTTGTGGGCCTGGCATTCATCCTTTCACTCTGCACATATTGATGGCCTACTGGCTGCTATATACTTGGTTGTATCCTGCGTCACAGCAGGCCACAGGACAGCCAGAGGCTCTGACTTCATGGAACTTCCGTTTGCATTTTGAAATCACTGCCTCATCGTGATGCTGGGTCCTAACCATGTACTGTGGAAAGAGGTTGTTATTTTCATGTCCACTTTAGAAACAGCACATTGAGGGCCAGAGGAGATGAGTGATTTGTCCAGGATCAGCAGAGTCAATACTGGAGCTAAGACTTCCAACCTCTAAAGCTGTACTTGGAATGAGATACTCCCCTCCTCCCGGACCTTCGATGGCTCCCCATTACCCCCGGTAGACAACATACAGGCCTGGTGCAGGTGGACCTGGGTGAATGAAAGCGAACTTGTCCTGTCCTGCCAGCCTCAGCTCCAGCCAGAAGCTACCGTCACAGAATGTGGGTCCTAAGCCACCAGATTACCCAGCTTTCCAAAAATCCACAACTCTTTTCATTTTTATGCAAAATATAGCCATTTTGAAACAGAGGCAACTGATTGAAAAATCCCATTAAGCACTGCATGGGATAAATTAAACACATCTGGGGGCCACCTTTGGCTCACGGCCAACCTGTTTGGAACCCATAGCCTGGAAAGGTTTCAAGCTCCCGCTCTAAGAAGCTGAATGTCTAGCTGTCACTTGCATGCCAGGCCTGCAACTCCAGCTCCAGAGAAGTACACTGATCTCATTGCCAGGAGCACTGCTCAGTCACCTGCAGGGTTGCCTGACCCAAGCCCCTGGTACTCTCCAATCATGCTCAAGTATAGTGAAAATATTCACAGGGCAAGGAAACCCAAGCATGTTCAGAACATTAAAATGAGAGGCCCAGTGCCTGCCAGCCACCCCTTTTTATTCCTTAAAGCCAACATGGTCCTAGAGCCTTTGAACTAGATGATGACCTGATCCCATTCTAAATTTTTCTTGAGTCCCAATCAATAGTAGTTACCACCGATCACAGGCTAACTATTCATCAGTAAATACTGTTCTAAATGTATTATATACATATTCTTATTTAATCCTCCCAGTGTTCCTGTGAGTTCCTGCTATTGTCAATCCTATTTTGCAGATGGGAAAACTGAGGCTTAGAGAGGGAGAGCAGCTTGCCCAAAGTTACCTCGCTCGACAGGGGTCTCTATGATGTAAACTCAGATGCATGTGTTTCCATACCCACGAAGCTACACACCCATGGTCGTCCTTCCTTTCCATGACGGCCACACGTCCCCAGGCTGTAGAAACTTCTGTAGGGATCAAAGAGGCCCATTGAGGGAATTCCCTGGTGGTCCAGTGGTTAAGACTCTGTGCTTCCAATGCAGGGGACCCAGGTTCGATCCCTGGTTGGAGAACTAAAAGATCCCACTTCTCCTCAGTGCAGAAAAAAAAAAGTCGACTTAGAAAGAAGTGGCCCACTGAGTCTCCTGCAAAGTCATGCAGCAGAGGCTCTCACAGAAACCTCTCAGCTGGGCCGAGGCAGATCAAGGAGCTAGGAGGAGCTTCTTCAAGCTTGCCAAGGCTCGCCAGCTGTCTGGTTCGCCCTCTAGTCCTAGAGGAGTTCTGGGGAAGCTTTATAATTAGAGCTGCATCCATCCTTCCTGATATTGGGCCAGAGTTCCATGCTGGGGAGGAGAAGGCTCTATAATCTGGGGGCACTTTCTCTCCCTCTCTCCAGTCACACCAGCTTTGTGTTGGGTGTGGGATTTAGCAAGCTGGTCAGAAGAGCTGGAGGCACCCCCTACAGGTAGCCCCCCAGGCTTCATCTATTTAGAGTAGATGAATGTTCAACTGATCCACCAAATTCCAGCATCCTATTTGGTGATGTCTCTCAGCAACCCAGGTCAGGGTGAAGGATGTGAACTCTGGAGCCAGATACACCTTCATCTTAGCACTGGTCTTGCCATATTTATCGGCACCACGAGCGTGGTGAATAACAGGTAACGGGAATTGAGGAAACATTTCCTCTGAACCAGGGGCTTTCTGTACAAGGGTCATTTACTCCCCATAGGAGCCCTATGGGGAAGACTATTACTCTCCCATTTACAGATGAGGAAACTGAGGCACAGAGGGGTTAAGCACCAAGGGGATGGGGCTAGCACCACTACCAGCATCTTTTATGTTCTGAAACACACATGCTTCGGCCCCCTAAGGAGGTGTGATTTTTTTTTCAAGAGTCCACAACTTCATAGCAATGTCTTTCTTTGCCCTTCAATGTAGCTCTGAATTAAACTTCCACCAAAAAAAAAAAAAATTCGGTTGGCACAAGTTTTGCTGTTGTCAAGGAGATAACCCAGAGAACACAAGCTTAGGGGAAGTCGCCTTACTGTTTTTCTGCCATACTGGTCTGAGATGTTTCCCCAGAGGGTAGAGCTGGACATCATGCCGACAAAGACCACCTGTGGGGGCAAAGACAGCTTCTGTTAGACACTGACACGGAGCATCGCAGAGAAAGGGAACATCGAAGTGAGCTTGTGGGGTCACACTCTTAGTAACAAGAAAGAACCAAGCTTTATAGCTTCCCAGGTAGCGCTAGTGGTAGAGAACCCACCTGCCAAAGCAGGAGACATGGGTTTGATCCCTGGGTTGGAAAGGTCCCCTGAAGAAGGAAATGGCAACCCATTCCAATGTTCTTGCCTGGAGAATTTCTTGGACAGGGGAGCTTGGGCTACAGTCCATAGGGTGGCAAAGAGTTAGACATGACTGAAGCGACTTTGCAAGCAAGCATTCCTGAGATCTTGTTAAGATGCAAACACTAGCCTATATGTCTCCTGTTACTGTTTAAGTCTCACAACAACCCTACGGGGTGGGTGCTACCATTATCTCCATATCAAACATGGGGAAACGGAGCCTCAGAGAGGTGAGGTCATGCAGCCAGGGTCACACATGTGCTAGTGGCGCAGCCTGGGCTGGAGTCAGGCTGCCTGGCTGCAGAGCTAGTATTTTTCCAATTTCTTACAGAACCCAAGAAATGTCTTATGGCTAAGAAAATATTAAAGGTTGCAAGGTACTGAATAAAATCTGGAGGATATGAAAACAGGAGACAGGAGGTTAGGACGGGAGCTGGAAGCCATGAGCAAGAGAGAGCACCCCTGGAGTGCTCTCTGCGTGCTGGGCAAAATTCTGGTTCCCTTGTCAGTCCTTGATCAGAGCTGAAGAGGTATGACTACTCATACCCATTTTATAGATAGGTAGCTTGAGGCTTAGAAGAGTTTAAGGGGACTTCCCTGGAGGTCTAGCAGTTAAGACTCCGCACTTCCAATGCAGGAGGTGCAGATTCCATTCCTGGTTGGGGAACTCAAGATCCATGTGCCACATGGTACGGCTAAAAAGTTTTAAAAAAGAAAAAGAAGGGTTTTGGAAACCTGCTCTGATCCCAGGGAGGAGAGGGTAAAGACAGGTCTTTAGCCCAAGCAGGCTGACTAGAGCTTTCTTCACTGTTCTGTCCTTTCTGGAGCACTCACCAAGTGTCAGGAACCACACCGAATGTTCTTGACATTTGTTGCTCTCGTTCAGTCGCTCAGTCGTGTCCGACTCTTGTGACCCCATGGACTGCAGCACACCAGGCCCCCCTGTCCTTCACCATCTCCTGGAGTTTGCTCAAACTCAGGGCCATTGAGTCAATGATGCCATCCAACCATCTCTTCCTCTGTCGTCCCCTTCTCCTCCTGCCTTCACTCTTTCCCAGCATCTGGGTCTTTCCCGTCAGTCAACCCTTCACAAGAGGTGGCCAAAGTATTGGAACCTTTTACATATGTCTTACCAAATGTTCCCAAGAGCTCCACGAAGTGGGTGCCATTATTATCCCATTTTACAGATAAGGCAACTAATTGAGGCCCAGAGATAGGAACAGCATTGCCTAGTGTGGGCTGAACCCAAAAGAATTCCTCCAGGCACGCCCTAGAGCAGTGGGCTCCAAACAGGCTACACAGAGGCGCTCCAAGAGAGACAAAATTTGGATAATTTTAAAGGAATTAATTTCCACATCCTCAACTTCCATAGAAACTCTTTCCCGAGAATAGGTTAGGGGGTCTCACCAGCTCCCGGGTCCCCTTCTCAACCACCCTTCCCCTATTTCTTCATACCCAGCCCCCTGATGTACTTCATAGCCATTGCTTTGAGGTTAAACCCTCTAGGCTGCCTCCAAAAGGACACCGACACAGATACAAATCCATTCACAAGTCATCTTGATTCCAATTCCATTTTATTATTTTTAACCAAATTGCAGGAGAGGCTAATCAAGCTGTCAGCAAATTAGCTCACTAAAAATAATTTTTCATTAATGACTGCTGTGTGCTCTTCAGCACGAAACTTGGAAGTTGCTGAAAAGAATCAAGTGGCATTAGTTTACTGAGTTATTATAAAACTCCTTCAGTTCCTCCAGCAAAACTTTTTATATGTGAACAAAACCTTTCATATTCATATCTATCCAGTAAAAATGAAAAATAGAAATAGCATTACAGCTGAACTCTGTCTCATTTTGGCAACAGGCTTTCAAATTGTAGCACTGGAGAAGACTCTTGAGAGTCCCTTGAACAGCAAAGAGATCAAGCCGGTCAATCCTACAGGAAATTAACCCTGAATGCTCATTGGAAGGACTGATTCTGAAGCTGAAGCTCCAATACTTTGGCCACCTGATTCGACAGCTGACTCATTGGAAAAGACCCTGATGCTGGGAAAGATTGAAGGCGGGAGGAGAAGGGGACGACAGAGGATGAGGTGGTTGGATGGCATCACCAACTCAATGGACATCAGTTTGAGCAAACTCTGGGAGATAGTGGAGGACAGAGGAGCCTGACGTGCTGCAGTCCATGGGGTTGCAAAGAATCAGACATGATTTAGCGACTGAATAACAACAATAATTCAAGAATACGTGACATAGTTGAGAAACACTCCATACTCCTCATCAAGAGGCGCGTTCCTGATAAAAATGACTTACGTTTAGCAAGCATTTATCAAAATTAATTATATCTTGTTTTGATCGGTTGTTTACTACTAAAAATTATCATGGTTAACTTACTGCAGGAGAAACATCTTAAATCTTGGAGTCTTATGGTCTCAAAAAATTGAAAATCTCACAAAAATTATAATAGGGTGATTGATGAAACTTTCAAGCCTAGTAAAACCTTACATTGCTTCCTTTGTAGCTCATCTGGTAAAGAATCCACCTGCAATGCGGGACACCTGGGTTCGATCCCTGGGTTGGGAAGAACCCCTGGAGAAGGGAAAGCCTACCCACTCCAGTACTCTGGCCTAGAGAATGCCATGGACTGTATAGCCCACGGGGTTGCAAAGAGTCGGACACGACTGAGCAACCTTAACTTTCACAACCTTACATTAAGATAAAATTATATGGAGAAACTGAATGAAAATACCAGTTCAAGAAGAAAACAAGACAAGAATAAAGGGTTCTGCTTCATGCTTCTCCAAGCCTTAGCTCCAGGGAGCACCAGTTCCTACAGCTGACTGAACAGGTACTATGCTGTTTCCAACCCTGAAGTCACCTTCATGTGGAAGGAACTGGTGTCTCCTTTTTGGAAGAGCGAAGTTTATAAGGTTTACGTGATCTGATCAGGTGGTTCCAAGTTCCCCGCAACTGAGCAGGATATCTGGGGCCCCGGGATGTGGTTAGAGTTGGCTGCAGACCTGCCAGGATACATGAGATGGAGAAGGGAGAAGGGATGCTGAGGTCCTGGTGATCCCATTGAGGGTTTAATTCCTGTCTGCTGAGCCCTTGGCAGCAGCAGGAGGAAGTGGGGGGCATCCGACAGAACACCCCCCCGGGGGACCAGAACTGAGCACGAGAGGAGAGGGCCGCTGGGCTGCCTACCGAGGTCAGCAACGCCACCTGCCAGCTGGGCAGCCGCCACTCGCAGTGCAGCTGCGGCGCAAGGATGCTCAGAATCATCATCTCCATGGCGTCGGCCATCTGCAGGGAGCAAGCAAACACGTGAGGCCAGGATGCTGCCCGGGTAGGGGGACGGCTGGCCCCTCACTAAAAATTCTCATGGTAACTTACTGCAGGAGAGAAGAATTCAAACCTTAGAGCCTTATGATCTCAGAAAATTTAAAACGGTAATTTAAAATGTCACAAGTCCACAGCCCCAAGCGAGTGCGTAGAAAAATCCCTTTGGACTTTCCTGGTGGTCCAGTGGTTAAGACTCTGCCCTTTCACTGCAGGGGGCTTGGGTTCAATCCCTAGTCTGGGAAGTTCTGTGTGCCGCGAAGAATGGCCCCCCCAAAATTTTTAAATAAAATCAATCAATTAATTAAAAAAAGAAAAAAGAGAGAGACTCCCTCTTCTACCTTCTGCTGAGTGCCCTATCACCCATCAAAACACACTGAAAGCTCCAAAAGTTAAAACAGTGTGGTATCACACAGGAACTGGTGACTAGACATTTAACATTCTTTCGGTGTGGTTTCCCATGTTTGGAAAAGAAATTTAGGGACACTCCCCAAATGGAATGGGAAAGTAGCATATTTTGAAAATCAGAAAAACATTTTTTTTTTTTAGAAAAAAATTTTTATAGAGGTAGAGAGACCTTTTTCTCTTGTAGCTCAATTAAAAGCTAATTTCTCTTTGGTCATTGTTTATGGAGAACTGTCAATATAATTAACATTAAACAGTGTGATCTTTTAATGTATTAAAACACACTAGCGAGCCTCAGGGATGAAACACTGTGGTACCTCTACAGGATTACACAGACAGAGCGGAGGCACAGAAATGAGAGTCCAGAAGGAAACCCACGTGGCCCTGGGCATGTGGTGGATGATAAAATGCCAATTAGTGGGGGAAATGAGGTGGGGAAATTGATGACTGTTTGGAAAAACAGGTAGTTGAATCTCAGTTTTGCACTGTCCATAAAAATCCATGTCACTTGTATTAATGGTCTAGATTAATGGCAGAGGATGAGACGGTTAGACAGCATCACCAACTCAATGAATATGAATTTGAGAAAGCTCTGGAAGATAGTGGGGATTCCCAGGTGGCACTAGTGGTAAGGAATCCAGCTGCCAACGTAGGAGATGTAAGAGACTCAGGTTCAATCCCTGGGTCAGGAAGATCCCCTGGAGGAGGGCACGGCAACCCATTCCAGTGTTCTTGCCTGGAGAATCCCATGGACAGAGGCACCTTGGTGGGCTGCAGTCTATGGGGTTGCAGAGTCGGACGCGACTTAGCAACTGAACAACAGCAATGATCTAGATACATCATTTGCTATAGGTAGATCCGGCAACTTTAATAAGGAATCACAAGCCCCTTGAAAGAGAAGGCATGTTTTGATCTGTGCATGTTCTTCTAGGGTGAGTCCCACAGATGACATTAGAATCTTAGAGTAGCCCTGAGCCTCAAAGGGTTGAGAACCACTTAATTAACAGGAAGCTTCAACTCCTCCTTGAGGGCAACTGTCAGCCACACCCAACTCCCCCTAGGCTCAGACTTCATTATCACCCAGGGTCACTCAAACTTTGTCGATTCAAGCAAAGACTCTAAGAGGAGGGAACTGTGTCCTCCCTTGTAGAGCATGGAAACCCAGTTGAGCAGCATGGTATTCCTTGGAGACTGAAGATGACGTCATCGTCCCCAGAGATACTTGCCCAAGCCAAGCCGGTGAGAACAGACAGCTTCCACTGAAATTTTCCAAAACCAATGGCTTCCACCGCATCTTCCACCATGAAAGTATCTGGGAAGGAGAAAGGGGAGGGGAAGGAAGGAGTTAGAGCATTTTGTCCTTGTCCTAGTTCTGGGGGGATCTAGGGGGATCCCTGGCCAAGCTCTTTAAAGCAGTGCATGCTGCTTCTAGAACTTATCCTAGGAAAACCTTCTGGCAAGTGTGAAGTGTGCTACAAAGTCCAATACAACGTGGGTTCTACAAAGGGCAACCCAGAATGTCTATCAACAAGGAAATGGTTAAATTATTTTATGTATTATAGATGAATGTTTATATATCTACATCCTAAAATACAACCCACCTATTAAAAAATGCACAGATATAGAAAGATGCATACAATATATTGTGATTTAATTTTTAGAAAACAAAGTAAGATGGAGCAGAGGAAGTCAGATTGAATGCCCATAGACTGTCAATAGGATCATGTGTCAGTATTCACTTTTTTGTACATTTTGATCACATCCCAGTGCTTTCCAAATAAACACATGGTATTTGTGTGCTCAGAAAAAAATTAGGATGTACTTTAGGAGCTCATAGGTGGCTTTGAGAAAGACTAAAAGACAAATACAATGTGGTGTGCTGGAATTGATTCCTGTAACACCACTGCTGGGAAAACTGGTGAAATCTGAATCAAGTCTGGAGTTTCATGGAGGGTATCACACCAGTCTCAATTTCTTAGTTTTGACAAGTCTGTCATGACTAGGTAAGATACTAAAAGCTGCATGAAGAGTATACAAAAATAAATAAATAAGTAAATAACAAAAAATATTAAAAAAAAAAAGAGTTTACGAGCACTCTCTGTGCTATCTTTGCAACTTTTCTGTACTTTTAAAATATTCCAAGGCAAAAAAAATTTAACTGAAAAATAAAAATACTAAAGGAGCATGCTGGGTGGCCGTCCTGTGGGGGTGCCTCTGAGGATCTTATCTGCCCCTGCTGGGAGTTGTCATCTTGTTAGAATTTCAATCATGAGCCTCTTACATCAACCGTCATTTTCTCCTGAAGTATGAGCTGGTGGTTATCACACCAGCAGGGTCTGGTTTCCTTCAATAATATTGAGGAGAAAGCAGAGTAAGTCCTGTTATGGCATCGGTAATAAGGTCAGTAATAGTAATAATATAATTATATATTTACTGGGAGCTCAGTGTGTGTCAGGCAGTGCCCTAAGAGAGTGGTCCCCATCCTTTTTGGCAACAGTGAGCTGTTTCATAGAAGACAATTTTTCCATAGACAGGGGCAGCTTTGGGGATCATTCAAGCACAGTACATCTATTGTGCACTTTGTCTCTGTTTTGTAGTGACCTCAGAGTATTCCGCCTTGACCTTATGGCTAGGTTCTCACTCACATGAGAATCTAACACCGCTGCTGATATGACAGGAGGCGGAGCTCAGGTAGCAATGGGAGCCATGGGGAGCGGCTGTAAAGACAGAGGAAGCTTGCTCACCCCTGCTCACTTCTAGCTGTGTGGCCCGGTTCCTAACAGGCCACAGACTGGAACCAGGGATTGGGGACCCAGGCTCTAAGAGCTTGCTGTACATAATCTCACTGAGTCCCTATGACACCTACTAGTTAAAGGCTCTGTCTTAGCCCCATTTTTCAGAGGAGGACATGGACTTGCCCAGTGGTGATACAGCTGGCACACTGCAGATCTGGGAATTTAGCCCAGATCAGCCTGGACCTGAAGCCACTGCTTCTAACCACTGCCTTCACTCCCACTCCAGTCATTGCCTCCTTAGATCTGCCAACAATGGCCTTGGGCTCAAGCTCTTAACCCTCTCTCTGGTTGGGAATCTGGGCCCTTGGAGGGATGAATGGAACATTTTCATGCATCAGCATTATCAGGTGGTATGGGGAGACCAGGTCCCCCATGAGCACTTCAAATCTCCTTTAACCATCTCTACTCGGAGGGAGCACAAGGTCACAGGTAGGGATGTGGTCTCTGAGGCCAGATTTCCTGGGTGTAAATCCAGCTTGGCTAAGTTCTAACTGTGGGACCCTGGGCAAGATACGTAACCTTTCTGTGCTTCTGTGGCCTCTCCTGCAAAATGGGGAAGGTGACTGTAACAGTTCTAATCAGAACTGTTGTGAAGATGAAATGGGTAATACACGTAAAGTGCTTAGAACCGGGCCTGGCACAGAGTAGACCCTCAGCCTGCGTCTGTGGCGCTGATCACTCTCACCATCTTCACAATCACCATCACCACCATCAGCACCGTCTGCTCGTCATCACCACCATCACCCTCACCGTCATCACTGTGGCTCCCATCCTTGGGCAAGTGTTAGTCGACGGTGCTGACTGTCAGGGATGGTGATGCAATCTCGCCTGCTGAGAAGGCCATGCAGGTCCAGCCCCCACTGCCAGTGTCACCCTGGGCCCTCCAGGCTCTCCTGCCTGCCCCTTCACAAGACCCCTCTGAGTGCCACCTGCAGAGGCAACCCTGGAGCCTCAAAGCCCCTGACGATGGCCTGCCCCAACTGCAGGGCCCCTCACCGTCGGTGGGATTGGCAAACTCCTTGGGCACGGCCGCCCCATCGTCCAGCTCCACGGCCTCTAGGCCTGCACGGACCCCTTCAATCTGGATCTCATGCTCTCCCGAAGCCGTGTCGTCCTCTGACCTTGCACTCTCGCCTGTGCGACGGAATTTCACCACCCTAGAGGAGAGAGCAAATCTGGTCATGATGGATAGAACTCCTCCTCGATGACCTTGCGGTATAGTTGTGCCCAAGACAGGTGAAAAGCTTTCTCTTGTGGTCCAGAGAGTTCTCTCATGGTCCATGAATGGGTGAAAGAGGTAGGGGCTGGCATTTCTGTTGAGTTGGGCTGTGGGGAGGGTGACAAATTTGAGTTATGTATCAGGGCTGTCTAGTACAGTTGGACAGGTTGGCCACTGCACAACTCCAAGGGGAGCCCTATTCACATAGTAAGCCATGTGAATAAGGATATCTTTGTTCTAGACCTAAATTCCGTTTGGAAGCATATGTGTTTCAGAATTTATACTCATTTGTCTGTATCTAATGTAAGTAACCGTTCAACTTCAGCTTCTTCAGCGTTACTGGTTGGGGCATAGGTTTGGATTACAGTGATACTGAATGGTTTGCCTAGGGAACATTTCATGCAAAGATGGGCTTGATAAAGGACAAAAATGGTATGGACCTAACAGAAGCAGAAGATATTAAGAAGAGGTGGCAAGAATACACAGAAGAACTATACAAAAAAGAGCTTCACAACCAAGATAATCACGATGGTGTGATTACTCACATAGAGCCAGACATCCTGGGATGTGAAGTCAAGTGGGCCTTAGAAAGCATCACCATGAACAAAGCTAGTGGAGGTCATGGAATCCCAGTTGAGCTGTTTCAAATCCTAAAAGATGATGCTGTTGAGACTGCTGCATTCAATATGCCAGCACATTTGGAAAACTCAGCAGTGGCCACAGGACTGGAAAAGGTCAGTTTTCATTCCAATCCCAAAGAAAGGCAATGCCAAAGAATGCTCAAACTACCACACAACTGCACTCATCTCACATGCTAGTAAAATAATGCTCAAAATTCTGCAAGGCAGGCTTCAACAATATGTGAACGGTGAACTTCCTGTTATTCAAGCTGGTTTTAGAAAAGGCAGAGGAACCAGAGATCAAATTACCAACATCCGCTGGATCATGGAAAAAGCAAGAGAGTTCCAGAAAAACATCTATTTCTGCTTTATTGACTATGCCAAAGCCTTTGACTGTGTGGCTCACAATAAACTGTGGAAAATTCTGAAAGAGATGGGAATACCAGACCACCTGACCTGTCTCTTGAGAAACCTAAATGCAGGTCAGGAAGCAACAGTTAGAACTGTACATGGAACAACAGACTGGTTCCAAATAGGAAAGGGAGTACGTCAAAGCTGTATATTGTCATCCTGCTTATTTAACTTATATGCAGAGTACATCACGAGAAATGCTGGGCTGGAGGAAGCACAAGCTGGAATCAAGATTGCCGGGAGAAATATCAATAACCTCAGATAATGCAGATGACACCACCCTTAGGGCAGAAAGTGAAGAGGAGCTAAAGAGACTCTTGATGAAAGTGAAAAAGAACAGTGAAAAAGTTGGCTTAAAGCTCAACATTCAGAAAACAAAGATCATGGCATCTGGTCCCATCACTTCATGGGAAATAGATGGGGAAACAGTGGAAATAGTGTCAGACTTTATTTTTTGGGGCTCCAAAATCCCTACAGATGGTGATTTCAGCCATGAAATTAAAAGACGCTTACTCCTTGGAAGGAAAGTTATGACCAACCTAGATAGCATATTAAAAGCAGAGACATTACTTTGCCAACAAAGGTCTGTCTAGTCAAGGCTATGGTTTTTCCAGTGGTCATGTATGGATGTGAAAGTTGGACTGTGAAGAAAGCTGAGCGCCAAAGAATTGATGCTTTTGAACTGTGGTGTTGGAGAAGACTCTTGAGAGTTCCTTGGACTGCAAGGAGATCCAACCAGTCCATCTTAAAGGAGATCAGTCCTGGGTGTTCACTGGAAGGACTGATGCTAAAGCTGAAACTCTAACACTTTGGCCAGCCCATGCGAAGGGTTTGACTCATTGGAAAAGACTCTGATGCTGGGAGGGATTGGGGGCAGGAGGAGAAGGGGACGACAGAGGATGAGATGGCTGGATGGCATCACTGACTCTATGGACATGAGTTTGAGTCAACTCCAGGAGTTGGTGATAGACAGGGAGGCCTGGCGTGCTGCGGTTCATGAGGTTGCAAGGAGTCAGACACGACCGATCAACTGAACTGAAATGAATGTAAGTAACAATTTGGTCACATAAAGATTGCTTTATGCTTACAAAAAGCTGCCCACATAGTATTTTTTTTTTAATTTAAAGTGAACATCAAAGTTTTAAAATTAGAAGAATTCACAAAGAAATCCAGATTCCTGATGTCTCTTTAAAAAACAGAATATCTGGCCATCTGGGACCTACATTCTAATAAGGGACCAACATGGCTAGACCAGAGCAGTATGTCCCTTGTATATGGGCCACTCAATCCCCAGATGACTGACAGTCTCATCCTCTCCAAAGGACGTCC
Organism: Ovis canadensis; assembly: GCF_042477335.2. Lineage (NCBI taxonomy): Eukaryota > Metazoa > Chordata > Mammalia > Artiodactyla > Bovidae > Ovis > Ovis canadensis. The sequence continues at coordinate 74,547,203 of NC_091261.1, read as the reverse complement.
AGCCCTTACGGTCTCTTGCCATTTTTCTTTACACTTCCCTCTGTGTTCCTCTCACTTGGCACTTTGTTCCCCTTGCCCTCATAGGCATTTGAGTTTGAGACCCCATGGACTTTACTCTCAATACAATACATTCCTTCACACTGTGCTGTTTCTTGGGACTCTGGGAAATGCCTTGATTTCTTTGAGCAGCAACTTATTTATCTGAGACCCACGCAAAAACATAATAACCTGTCTCCTTCTAGCTTCCTCATCCTGAAACAAAACTCCTGCTTTTTGCCAGCCCTGCGATGAGTTGCAAGGTCACGGCAGTAACAGAAGAGATGAGTCCCTACCTTCCCAGGAGACAGCCATATGGAATGAATGATGCCCATTCCTCCCTGGGCTTTGAAAAAAGAAGTCTGGGATGCCAAGGGCATAGAGGGCAGAGGGCTGATGAGGGCGTGTGTGAGTGCCCAGTCACTCCATCGTCTCTGACTCTTTGCCATCCTGTGGACTGTAGCCCACCAGGCTCCCCTGCCCATAGGCTTTCCCAGGCAAGAATATTGGAGTGGGCTGCCATCTCCTCTTCCAGGGGATTTTCCCGACCCAGGGATTGAACCTGCGTGTCCTGCATAGGCTGGCGGATTCTTTACCACTGCGCCATCAAGGAAGCCTGATGATGAGGAACTGGAGGGCAAATTTGGGCCTTTTTAAAAGGTAAAAATGGATACATTTCTTTTTATTTATTTATTTTTAATTTACAATCCTGTATTGGTTTTGCCATACATTGACATGAATCCGCCACGGGTGTACATGAGTTCCCGATCGTGAACCCCCCTCCCACTACCCTAAAATGGAGAAATTTCTACGTTTAAAAAAAAATTGCTATCATCATCATCAATTAACTATTGCCTTATTCCGCACATTTCACCAAGAATAACTAGTGCTCTGGCATAGAAAGCCTAAGTCTCCAGATTCCAGAAGCCTGGGGGAACATTCCTTGCTTGTGAATTGGGAGAAAAGGCAGATGATATCATAGCAATTTTGTAAATACCGGAAACACCATTCAATGGCCAGGCTGAACTGGGAAAGCTCCAGCTGTCAAGCTCGTCTCCGGCTGGAAATACGGGGCAGAGTACAGCGCACAGGGTCTGCAGGCAGAGCGGCTGGGACTGAACCTCGGAGCAATCACTCCACCACCTGCCGCCAGCTCTACCACGCCCCTCTCTCCACCACGCCCCTCTCTCCACCACGCCCCCCTCCACCACGCCCCTCTCTCCACCACGCCCCCTCTCCACCACGCCCCCTCTCCACCACGCCCCCTCTCCACCACGGCCCCTCTCTCCACCACGCCCCTCTCTCCACCACGGCCCCTCTCTCCACCACGCCCCTCTCTCCACCACGCCCCTCTCTCCACCACGGCCCCAACCGTCCGGCAGCTTCCGTGCCTCGTTCTAGATGTTGCTCTCGACGCACTCGCTCTGCACAGCAGCCCTGTTGTTCGTTGTTTGGTCACAGTCATGTCTGCCTCTTTGCAGCCCTATGGACTGTAGCCCACCAGGCTCCTGTGTCCGTGGGATTCTCCAGGCAAGAATACTGGAGTGGGTAGCCGTTCCCTTCTCCAGGGGATCTTCCCGACCCAGGGATCACACCCATAACTCCTGCTTGGCGGGTGGATCCTTTACCGCTGAGCCACCAGGGAAGCACAACAGCTCTGTGAGGTTGGTGTTTTTATAGCCATTGTACAGACAAGAAAACGGAGGCCCCAGAAGTCATGGAATTTAACCATGGTCACGGGGGATTCCCTGGTGGCTCAGACGGTAAAGCGTCGGCCTGCAAAGCGGGAGACCCGGGTTCCATTCCTGGGTCGGGAAGATCCCCTGGAGAAGGAAATGGCAATCCACTCCAGCACTCTTGCCTGGAAAATCCCATGGACGGAGGAGCCTGATAGGCTACAGTCCATGGGGTCCCAAAGGGTCCGACACGACTGAACGACTTAAAAAGGCATGGAGCCGGGGGTCACCCTTAGGTCTGTCTGGTCAAAACCCTGTGTTTCTGGCCAAAGACAGGATACCAGTTAAACCCTTCCATTCCTCCCCCACAAAATCTTTTATTTTGAAATATCTAAAACAGATAAAAATAAATAGATAAGAATGAGAGAACTATCTTTGCTTCTTGTCCAGCTTAAGGACCCTACTAGAAGGTTGAACTATATGAAACTGCCAACATTTGATTCTAATTCATTTGAAGCCACCAGGTCTCTTTTCCAATCTCCATCTCTCAATACAGCTTGAAAGAACCAAGGCTTCAGCCTGGATGTCAGTGGTAAAGAATCCACCTACCAATGCAGGAGATGCGGGTTTGAGCCCTTAGTTGGGAAGATCCCCCTGGAGAAGGAGAGGGCAACTCACTCCAGTATTCTTGCCTGGGAAATCCCATGGGCAGGGGAGCCTGGCAGGCCGCAGTCTAGTGGGTCACAAAGAGTCAGATACAACTTAGCAACTAAACAACAGCAGCTTTGCAGGGGGGTGGTGCTGATGGAGATTATGGGGAGGCTCTGAAGCAGTGCCTACAAACTGAGTCTCAAATAAACCCCCCAAGACCATACTGATGTGTAGCATTTGCCAATATCTATGGGGTAAATAACTCCCACCACGACCCGCTTTAAGCTCTCAACAGTTAAATAGAAGGCTCTGAGATTTCCTGAATATCTAACCATCAAATCTGCTCGCTGGAGCGGCTCTGAGCAGTCTCCAGCATAACCACTGTAAGGTCCTCGAGTCACTGTCAGAACCTTGAAACATGCTGCTGAGTGAAAGCAGCCAGACACAGAGAGTCACATATGCATGATCCCATTTATGTGAAGCAACTTCAGAGAGACAGAAAGCAGATCAGTGGTTGCCAGGGGCTGGGGAAGGAGGGAGAGGGAGTGACTGTCTAAGGGCACAGAATTCCCTTTCGGGGATGATGAAATTGGTCTGGAATTAGACAGAAGGGGAGGTGGTACAACATTGTAAATGTACATCCATGATGACAGGAGTATTCACGACAGCCCAAAGGTGAAAACACCCCAGTGTCCATCAGTGGACGAGTGCGTTAGCAAAATGTAGTCTATACATGCAGTGGGCTATTATTCAGCTTCAGAAAGGAAGGCAAGGGGGAACTCCCCAGCAGTCCAGTGGTTAGGAATCCCTGCTTCCACTGCAGGGGGCGTGGGTTCAATCCCTGGCTGGGGAACTAAAATCTGGCATGCTGTGCAGCGTGACCAAAATAAATAAGTAAAAATTATTGATTTATAATTTATAAAAAATAACTAATAAAATAAAAATGGCTTTATAAAAAGGGGTGCATACTAGGGTGAAGATTCAATAAAATTAATCATTTTTTTTTAAAGGGAAAAGTGAAAGTATTTGTCGCTCAGTCCTGTCCAATTCTTTTGCAACCCCGTGGACTGCAACCCACCAGGCTCCTCTGTCCATGGGATTTCCCAGGCAAAAATACTGGAGTGGGTTGCCATTTCCTTCTCCAGGGGATCTTCCTGACCCAGGGATAGAACTGGCATCTCCTTCAGGAGATCATGCATTGGCAGGCAGGTTCACTGAGCCACTTGGGAAGTCCAAAAAAAAAGGGAAGGGAAGGGAAGGGGAAATTCCCTGGTTGCCTAGCAGTTAGGGCTCTGTGCTTTCATAGCTGAGGGCCTTCGATCCCTGGTCAGGGAACTAAGATCCCACAAGCTGTGCATCAAAAAAAAAAAAAAAAAGGAACTGGAAAGGAAAGAAATTCTACACATTACATAACATGGATGAGACTTGAAGACATTATGCTAAGTGAGATATGCCAGTCACAGAAGACAAATGCTGTATGATTCCATATGCAGTCAGACTCAGAGATGGAAAGCAGAATGGGGGCTCCCAGGGGCTGGGAGAGGAAGACATAGGGACTTCGTGTTTAACAGGCAGAGTTTCAGTCCAGGAAGATGAAAACTGTCCTAGAGACGGATGGTATTGATGGTTGCACAACACGAAGGCACTTAATGCCACAGGCTTGTACTCTTAAAAATGGTGACAATGGTGAATTTTACCTTATTTTGCCATGCCCCTCTCTCCCCTAAACCCCCAAACCCTCAACCCTTAGCACCGCCGTGAATGTCACCTCCGTGAAATTTATCAGAGAAAGACAAACACTGTATATTATCATTTATATATGGAATCTAAAAATGAAATATACTAGTGAATTTAACAAAAAAAGAAGCAGGACCTGCGGATATAGAGAACAAACTAGTGGTTACCAGTGGGAAGGGTGAAAGGGTTAGGGGCAAGATAGGGGTAGGGAATTAAGAGATATAAACTACTGTGTATAAAATAGATATATTGTGCAGTACAGGGAATACAGCCAATATTTCATAATAACATAAATGGAGCCTAATCTTTAGAAATTGTGAATCACTATGTTTTAAACCTGAAACCAAAATAATATTGTAAATCAACTTTTTGTTGATCAGTCGTCAAGCTGTGTTAGATTCGTTGAGACCTCATGGACTGCAGCATGCCAGGCCTCCCTGTCCTTCACCATCTCCCGGAATTCGCCCAAGTTCATGTGCATAGAATCGGTGATGCCATCCAACCATCTCATCCTCTGTTGTCCTCTTCTCCTTATATAAGTATTATATATAAATGTATAAGTATGTAGTTATTTATATATGTATATATTTACAATTATTTACATATATAAATACAAAAATGCATGTGGATATACACATATAATTTTTTACACCTCAATAAAAATTTCATGTATATATCCACATGCAGTTTTGTATTTTAAATGTGAATAATTATAAATACATACATATATAAATATTATAGCTACAAATATATAATTTTATGTCAGTATATAAATTAATATTGTAAATATAAATATGTATTTATATATATTATTATGCATGTGGATGCATATACTGCTACACAGATATTCTGTACATTGCGAGAAAAGCTGTAAATGAAATGAACTGGGTGCAGTGAGAGGCTGGGGGTGTGGTGAGGCGGGGAGACATTTTAACTCTGTAACCCACTGAGGGGTGATGCAAACGGGGTTCCAGGAAGGAAGCAACAAAGAGTAGGGCTCTCACTCCCCTGGAAGCAACCCCCCAGCTCAAAACTACAAACAGTCCCCTGAGGTATTAATAGAAGATAGAATGTGGAGAATTACTAGGCGAAGGAAGGAAACGAACATTTACGTGCATTATCAATTCCTTTTCAGGGGTGAAGGGAAGGTCCGTGGCTCACCCTCGACTCTGAGGGTAACATCACAGAAGATGGCTATGTGATCTGACACTCTCCCTTTCATCACAGCTTCTCCTCCAGGACCGTCCAGGGCTCTGTGCTTCCTTCTTTGAATAACAGCTTCCACTGCAACCTTCTGGGAAGGTAAGCAGTGATATGGGCTTCCCAGGTGGCTCAGGGGTAAAGAATCCGCCAGCCAATGCAGGAGTCACAGGAGACGCAGGTTCGATCCCTGGGTCGGGAAGATCCCCTGGAGAAGGAAATGGCAACCTGCCCCAGTATTCTTGCCTGGCAAATCCCATGGACAGAGAAGCCTGGAGGGCTACAGTCCTTGGGGTCACAAAGAGTCGGACACAGCTGAGCACCCATGCAAGCTGTGATGTCTTTCCAATTTTTCAGTGCTTTGAGCGCCAACCCGGAAGGTGAGGCTGTGCTGGCAGTTCATTGTGGGGACAGTCACGGTAAGCAATGGTTTACCCTCCCAGCGATGGCACATGTGGATCGTCAGCTCGCCATGCGTCAGGCCCAATGTTTGCACTTTGCATCATTAAATTATTTATTCCCACTTTCATTGTCCCCATTTTGCAGAGGAGGACACTCAAGCACAAGGGGCTGGGAGCTTGCCCAAGGTCACACAGTGAGTGTCTACGCTTTGGTGAAGCTATCTGATTTCAGCATCCCCACTTCAGCTCTCTGTTTTCTCTTCTGGTGCTAGCATCTCTTTGCAGCTTTGCTGCAAATAATACTAAACCAGAAATAATCACCAAGAGAGGAGTAATTAAATAAATGATGGAACAGCCACTAAAGAAAAAAAATTTTTTTTTAGAACATTTTATTGGGACTTCCCTGTCGGTCCAGACTTCCACTTCAGGGAGTGCAGGTTCCATCCCTGGTCAGGGAACTAAGATCCTGGAGGCTGCATGGTGCGGCCAAAAAAAAAAAAAAAGTTTTTTTTTTTTTTTTAAATTTGTGTTGATCTGAGTCACAACAGATGAAAGTGGAAACAACTTAAGTGGCTATCAGTGGATGAATGGATAAACAAACTGTGGTCTATCCATACAACCGAGTATTACTCAGTCTTAAAAAGGATGGAAATTCTAACCCATGTTACAACATGGATGTACTTTGAAGACACTGCACTAAGTGAAATAAAACCAACATCAAAGGGCAATGACTGTACTAGTCCGCCTATCTAAATGGGCTTACACAGAGAGAAAGTAGAACAGTGGTCCCCAAGCTCTGGAGGTTGGGGGGACAGAGGGGGATGGGGAGTTAGTGTTTAATGGGCACAGAGTTTCAGTTGAGGAAGATGAGAAAGTTCTGGAGATGGATGGTAGTGAAGGTAACACGACATTGAATGTAATTCATACCATTAGCCGCACAGCTGTTGAAATGGTAAACTTTATAGCGACTATTTTAACACCATAAACACACACAACGAACAGACACACAAGTCGGTTGCAAGAACTAACAGGAAAAGACTGTTGGGGCTCATTTGTTTTTGGCCACACAGCTTGTGGGATCCCAGTTCCCAGACCAGGGATCAAATCCAGGGACGTGGCAGCGAAAGCCACTGGACTGCCAGGGAACTCCTGCCGGGGCTCACTATTAAATGTGCTACAGTCCCACGATCTAGGTTCTCGGTACTAAGATTTAAGTATGGTCTCGAACCAGAGACCCAGCCTCCCCAGGGACTTGTTAGAAACGCTGAGTCTCAGGTCCTGACCGAGATCTTCTAAATCAACATCTGCGCTGTAACCAGGTCCCCAGGGAATTCATGTACATGAATTCATGTGCATGTTCAAGTGTGCTCAAGAATATTTTCTCTTCGGCCATCGAACATTCTGGAAGGATACTTAAGAAGCCTGAGACTGATTTTTGGGAAGGAGGACGGATGGGGATGGGGAGTTTTGAGGGAAAGAAATTTCTTTTTACTTTTCATTTTGGATCCTTCTGTAATATGCAGATTTTTAAACCTGCACATCTATTAACTTAAATAATCAAGATAAATCACAATAGTGACTATTTACAGAACAGTTGTCAATCTGTAACATTAGCTAAGCATGTTACAGACACGTTCATCTGTGAAGTGGGATGAAGACAGGCTTACAGGACTGTCGTGAAGATAAACGGAGCTTGATGAACAGAAAACTGTGGAGGCTTTGTGTCAATATTGGCTTTCCTCCAACCCAGCTTCGTTCAAGTCACCTTTGTACCTTGAGCATGGGGGACACTGACCTTTGTGAAATTTGACTTTGAGAAATGGCTTAGCTCCCTGGCGTTTTAAGCCAGGATCTATTCACATTCCTTCTCTGGCAATCCACTAGGAACCAGGGCCCTTTATTTATTAAAACTTGTTTTAAGACGGATGTAAAGAGAGACCTCTGACATTAAATTACACTCAGAAAGCCAGACTACATTTTGAATCAGATGGGTTCCTAAAAGCCGTTATCAGCGACATGAGCCAAGATTTTCCAAGGGGAAAAAAAAGTAATATGAAAGAAAAAGAAAATAGCAGTGGCATATGTTAACTATATGAGGGCTTTGAAACAAGCTGGCTCACAATTTCTTGGCATTTGTTGTGTATATATAGCATATAATTTACCAAAATAGCAGGGAACATTTGTTTTACATAATTTTTCTATTGAAAGAAGGGAAGAGCTTGAGGAAATAAGTGTCAACCCAAAGATTTTGCTTGAACCATCATGTAATTCACCTCAGTACCTTAAATTAGGGTCTGAGACGCGATTAGGGTGAGGAAGTTTTTTTTTTTTTCTATTTTCATCTGAGCTTCTGGGTATTTATCCCCTGAGTTCATGAATCTATCAGACTGAAAAAGGAAGCTTGTGCCTAATTGTGATTACGACAGGGTAGCATTTCAAGTCATGCCTAAAGATGGGGTGGGGGTGTCATAGAAAGGAGCGCCCAACTCTGCAAACAGACTGATCTGGGTTTGAATTTCCTGCCCCCACTACTCGGCAGCTCTGAGGTTAGGTTACTTTACTTCTCTGGGTCTCAGTGTCCTGCTGGTAGAATGGAGATGGTAATTCCCATCTCACAGGGTTGCCATGGAGATTAAAGGAGTCAACAGAGAGAACATCTCAAAAGAGTCTGGCCCTCTTCTTTAGTATTTTATTTTACTTGCAGCATGTGGCATCTTAGTGCCCAGGGATCGAACCTGTGCCCCCTACACTGGAAGAGCACAGTGTTAACCACTGGACCACCAAGGAAGTCCCTATTCTTCAGTATTTTAATAAATGTTTACTGAGTGCTGACTGTGGGCTGAAGGCTCAGATATGAAAGGGGATAAAATACACCTGCCCTCCTGAAATGGATTCCCTATTGAGAAGACGGTTAATATACAAGTAAACAAGAAATCATTATACGTTTGCAAATGAATGAACCTTGAGAGGGAAACAAATAGGGTGCCAAGATAAAGAACAACTGGAGGGAAGAGTAGTCAGGATAGACTTGCCTGAGGTCTGGAGACCAGGAGAATCCCACAGAGATGGGGGACACAGACCCAGGGAGTAGGACCAAGGAGTAGAGGTGGGAGAGACAGGCTGAATTATACAGAGACCACAGGGTTTCCATGTTTTCCTGAGATCAGTGGGATGCCCCTGAAAGGTTTACAAGTAGAGTGAGACGGGGGAAGGTGATCAGAGTTGATTTTGAGATCATCCAGGCATATTTTGCTATAAGAGGATGAACAGATTGTGGGCAGTGTTTTAAAACACTGGAGAAGGAATGGAAACCCACTCCAGTATTCTTGCCTGGAAAATCCCACTGAGTCAAACTTACATTTATTTATTTTTTGACTGTGAGGCACGTGGGCTCTTAGATCCCCAACCAGGGATCGAACCTGAGACCCTGCATTGGATGGGCACAGTCTTAACCACTGGACCGCCAGGGAAGTCCCTAAAATATTGGTTTTATTATCATTTAGGTGTGGCAAACAGATCAGGAGATGACTGCCAACTGAAGACTTCAGACTCTGTTATACTCAAAGATTCCAAGAAGAGGGGGCATGCCACATTTTGGGGGCAGGGGTAGCCAAATGGGGAAACACTGGGATCAGTAAGGAGGCAAGTGAAAGTGAAAGCCGCTCGGTTGTGTCCAACTCTTTGTGACCCCATGGACTCTACAGTCCATGGAATTCTCCAGGCCAGAATACTGGAGTGGGTAGCCATTCCCTCCTCCAGCGGATCTTCCCAACCCAGGGATCAAACCCAGGTCTCCCACATTACAGGTGGATTCTTTACCAGCTGAGCCACCAGGGAAGCCCAAGAATACTGGAGCGGGTAGGCTATCCCTTCTCCAGCGGATCTTCCCGACCCAGGAATCGCACTGGGGAGGCAAGGGTGAGGATACAATCTGGGGCAGAGTCTTTGCTGAGGTTTCCACAGGAAGGAGCAGGTGAGGCAGGGCAAGCAAGTTGAGGATCAGCTAGTTTGAGTCATTTCTCCAGGCTCTGAGCATAGGGACCGTCTTCAGTTGTCTGGTATTTGGCCCTGGTGCGGTTAGTGCAGGTGGATCAGTAGCTTTGGATTGGTTGGTTTGCACACAGAAGGTCCACTGGCAGGCGACTTATTTACTAGTTAACCCTGGGAGGGGAGAGCCCTCCAGAATCTGCAAGGCCCCAAAAGGTCAAAACATCAGAATTCAGAAAATAAAAAGCATGATTAATGCACAAAGATTAACACAGGACAGACATGCAGTGAGGGCATTCTATGTGTCAGACCACATTCTGGCCCTCGGGGAGTTTTCAGTCTTTTACCAAAAGTATCCTGAAGCTGCAGGAAGGGGCACCAGCCACAGTCCCTACATGACTAATGTGAGAAGAGTGAGGTGTAAAGAGAGGTCTGAAGATGCTCTGTAAATGGAGAGACCGAAAAATGTATTGTCTAAACTAAAACGCTTCAGAGAAGTGGTTCTCAATGGGGTGACATTGGCAATGTCTGGAGACAGTTTCGATTGTCACAACTTGGAGGGGGAGTGACTATGATGAAACAAGGCTATGTCTGATCTTTCCATGGGGACTCAGTGCTTTAGCTGCTAAAACTTAATAATGGTGGCCCCTGCTGTCAAGGAGAATGATTAAGCTGATGAACAGATTTTTCTGATTTTTTTTCAATGCATAAAGTTTTTACTTAATCCTGTGGCTTGATCTACCCTAAAATCCAGTATCGGATGGAATCTAGGCAATGTCCCATGAACTTGGGATCCATCAGACCCCTGGTGTGTGAAGCTTTCATACAACTAAGTGAAGACAGACACTGAACAATAAATAAGCAAATTATATGGTATGTTGGAAGGTAATGTGTGATTTTAAAAAAAAGGAAAAGCAGGGATTTCCCCGACAGTCCAGTGGTTAGGACTATGCCTTTCAATGCAGGGGGTGCAGCTTTGACCCGTGGTCAGGGAGCAAAGATCCCACATTGCCTCACGGTCAAAAACACAAAACATAAAACAGACCCAATACTGTTAACAAATTCAGTAAAGACTTTAAAAATGGTCTACATTTAAAAAAAAAAATCTTAAAGAGGAAAAGCTGAACATGGTATTGGAGGATGGGGGAAGAGGGCTATGATTTTTTTCAACTACAGTAAAATACACAGAAGATATCATTTGTCATTTTAAGTGTTTTTAAAGAGTACAGTTCAGTGGGCATCAACTATATTCACAATATTGCACAATCATTACCACTGTTCATCCACAGAACTCTTTTCATCTTGTAAAAATGGACAGTGTACCCACCACACAGATCCCCCTCTTCCCCTTCCCCAGCCTCTGGCAACTACCATTCTACTTTATGTCTCTATGAACTTGATTGCTTTAGAAACCTCACAGAGTGGAGGTTATGCTTATTTCACTTAGTATAATGTCTTCAAGGTTTATCTGTGTTGTAGCATGTTTCAGGATTCCCTTCCTTTTTTGAAGACTACATAATATTCCATCATATGGATAGACCACATTTGTGTATCTACTCATCATGAAGGGACCCTTAGGTGGCTTTCATCTTTTGGCTATTGCGAATAATGCTGCTATGAACATGGCTGTACAAATATCTCTTCCATATTCTGCTTTCAACTCTTTTGCAGGTATATACCCAGAAGTGAAATTGCTGGGTCCTATGGTGATTCCTAATTTTTTGAGGAGCCTCCATACTGTTTCTTTGGAGGCTGCCCCATTTTTCATTCTCACCAATAGTCAGTGTGTAAGAATTCCATTTTCTCCATATCCTCACCAAGACTCGTTGTTTTTATTTATATTTGATAGTAGCCATCCAAGAAGTCCGGTGTGCTGCAGTTTGTGGGGTTGCAAAGAGTCAGACACAACTGAGCAACTGAACAACAACAAAAATCTTAATGGCAGTAAGAGAGGGCTACAGATTTTAAGGAGGTGATGAGGGTAGGCTTGGGTGAGATGGTGGCATTTGAGATCTGAGTAAAGCAGATACGTAGGAGAAGAGCTTTCTCTTAGAGAGAACAGTGGGTGCTGGAGCAGGAACCCACCTGGTGTGCTTAAGGAACAACAAGGGGACCACGGGCTTCCCTGGTAGCTCAGATAGTAAAGAATCTGTCTGCAATTTAGGAGACCAGGGTTCCAACCCCGGGTCAAGAAGATCCCCTGGAGAAGAGAATGGCAACCCACTCCAGTATTCTTGCCTGGATAATTCCATGGACAGAGGAGCCTGGTGGGCTACATTCTATGGGGCTGCAAAGAGTCAGACACAACTGAGCAACTAACACACACACACACACACACACACACACACACACACATAGAAGCCAGAATGGCTACATGAGGGGGTGAAAGAGTAGAGAAGACAAGGTGAAATGGGAGCCCTAGGAGGGTTTTGGAACTGAAGAGGCTTGTGAGTTGACTTCTAAAGAATCCCTCCAGGACTTACCCTGGTGGTCCAGTGGCTAAGACGTCACGCTGCCAAGGCAGGGGGGCCCCGAGTTCAATCCCTGGTCGGGGAACTAGATCCCATATGCTGCAACTAAAGATCCTGCATGCCGCAACTAAGACCCAGCACAGCCAAATAAATAAATAATTTTTTTTAAAAAGAATACGTTTGGTTGCTGTGTTGAGAATGTGCCGTAGGGAGACACAGGCAGGACCGGGAAGACCAGCAAGATAACCCCTGGAATCTACCCAGGTTCAGAGACGACAGGGACTTGAACCAAGGAGTAGCAGTAGAGTTGGAGAGAAGTGATAGGAGTTTAGATGGAATTTAAAGGCAGGACCAAGAGAATTTCCTGATGGGTTGGAGTGAAATCTGAGGGAAGGAGTCAAAACGGACTCCAAATGGGGAGGATGGAGTCACCATCAACTGGAAGAGGCTGAAAGAGGAGCAGAATGCAGGAAAGATCAGACTTCACGTTTGGATGGGTGCTTCTGTTAGCTTTCATCAGGACATCTTAGGATTCGGAAAAGGAGACCGTGGCTTCCAGGTGCTTTGCTATTTGAACAAGCTGGAGGATGAGGGGAAGATGTCCAGAGTGAAAGAAGACAAATAACACTAGTACCAACTGGTTGAGCCCTTATGTGGAGCCAGGCACTGTGCTGGGACTTCCCAGTGGTGTGACCTGCCTGATCCTCACAACGGCCCTGCCATGCAGATATCACTATTATCCCAGCGTTACAGATAAACACCCAATCATGGGGAAATGAAGTCACTAGGCCAGGGTTACCCAGATGGTAAGTGGCAGAGTCAGGGTTTGAACCCAGATCTGCCTGACTCAGAGCCTGCACTTTTACCCCAGGAAGCCCCAGGAGGAGTCAGAAGATTCATTGAGCTGATGGACTTAAGCTCCATCTTTATTTTTTTAATATTTATGTTATTTATTGAGCTGTTCCAGGTCTTCGCTGCAGCACGCGGCATCTTTACTCACAGCATGCAAACTCCTAGTTGTGGCATGTGGGATCTAGTTCCCTGGCCAGGGATCAAACCCAGACCCCCTGGACTGGGAGTTAGAGTTCTTATCCACTGGCCCACCAGGGAAGTCCCTAAGCTCAATCTTGAAAGACAGTTAGTAAGAAGGGAGTGAGTGGATCAAGCAAACACAAGGTAAATGTCCAATTTCTTGTCCTTACTACAGGGTCCTGTGTGGCCTGGTCCCTGCCATCCTCTGCAGCCTTCCCTCCACTCACTTGCTCATGAAGCTCCACTGGCCTGATTTTGAGCTCTTCCCCTCACACAGTTCCTACTATTGGAAAGCTCCCTCCTATCTCTTCTCCTGGCTGATCTCTACACATGTCTACGGGTTCAGCGCCAATGTCACTTCCTCCAAGAAGCCTTCTCTGATCTGCCTCTCTGCCATATAGAACTAGACTTGTCGCCCCTTCTCCATGTGTGGAGAAAAGGGAACCCTCCTGTGCTGTTGGCAGGAACATAAATTGGTGCAGCCACTATGGAGAACAGTATGGAGTTTCCTTAGAAAACTAAAAATAGAGTTACCATATGATCCAGCAACCCCACTCTTGGGCATATATTCAGAGAAAACCATAATTTAAAAAGATACACGTGCCCCAGTGTTCATCGCAGCACGATTTATAACAGCCAAGAGGACACGGAAACAATTTAACTGTCTGTCCATCGACAGATGAATGGATAAAGGAGATGTGGGGGATACACACAGAACAGAATACTACTCAGGCATTAAAAAAGAAGGAAATAATGCTATTTGCATTTGCAGCAAGGTGGATTATCATACTAACTGAAGTAAGTAGCCCTTAAGACAATTCTCATAATTATTGTGAAACTGTGTCTTCAATATTCGCTTCTCCCATGGGACCATTACCAGTTTCTGCAATTCCAAAAGTGCTCTGGGCCCAGGCTGTCACAATGGGACTAAAGCAGCCTTGAGCCACAAGCAGCTACTGGGCACTCGAAATGCAACCAACGCAATGAAGGAACTGACTTTGTAAACAGGACCTATTTTACCTATAAATCATACTTTATAATGTGAATGCACGTGTCGCTTCAGTCGTGTCCGACTCTTCGCGCCTCTATGGACTGTAGCCCTCCAGGCTCCTCTGTCCATGGGATTCTCTAGGCAAGAATACTGGAGAGGGTTGCCATGTCTTTCTCCAGGCGATCTTTCTGACCCAGGGATTGAACCCTTGTCTCTTGTGTCTCCTGCATTGGCAGGCGGGTTCTTTACTATTAGCACCACCTGGGAAGCCCACTGTGTATTACGCATGGACATTATTTCATATACCAACTACATAATTTAAGTTTAAATAGCCACATGTATTGGACACTGTATTGGACACTGAAGCTCTAGCTGTGAGCTCCTTGAGGGCAAGCTCCATGTATCTTATTTGGTCATAGAATTCCCTGATGTAGGATGATGCTCAGGAAGACTGTTGAGTGAATAAATGAATCAATGAATGGATGAGCCAATCCGTCAATGTAGTCTGCATAATCTGTTTTCAGGAAACTCATCCCAGAAAGGAGAGACCCGGGAAAATCTGACTTGCACAAGATCTCACAAAAAGGCAGAACTAGATACAAAATCCAGCCTTCTGAATCTCCTGCACGTAGTGCTGTGCACAGGCAGAGGTTGTCTGTGGTCTCACACAAGCCATCGCGGAGCTGTTCATGAAGGCACCTCCAAGTCCTGGGAAGGACTGTTTCTTAGACATCCTCACCCCTTCCTCCTCCCCTGACCCTGTAAACAACGTAGTGGCTTGTAATCTATTAACACTTGGCTTCCCGCAAGACTGAGCCTGTTCCAAGGTCCACTCTTGCCAATCCTCTATAAGGCACTCTGATTTTTAAAAAACCCATATTTTTCTCAGGCCATCTGTTGCCGGCAGTCTGTGAATAATATACACAGGGTGTGGTTTAAAAAACACCTATGTCGTGATGTGAAATCCACTCAGATTTACACAGCCGTTCCTTTTATTTATTTTTTTTTTTTAATAAACGAATGTTAACATGTTTCAGGGCTAATTTTGACCTCGTTCAAATGTAATTTGGGGGTTGCAGATTACATTCTGGGGGACTCCAGCAGAAAGAGCCTACAGATTTTGTTTTTACAAACTTTTTTTCAGATATCATCATAATCATAATTTTATAAATTATTTTTCAGATGTTCATATGTATTGATGTCTCTGTCTGCCAGGCATTCGGCACAATGACCTCACATGATCTTCCCAATAAGCCTTTGAATCAAGTACTATTATGATTCCCATTTTATGGCTAAGGAAAATGAGTTTCAGAAAGGTTAAGTCACTTGCACAAAGTCACACAGCCAGGAAGTGGCACAGTAGGGATTTGAAGCCTAGTCTGTTTTATTCAAGAGCCAGTGCTCTTAGCTAGCACACAATGTGGCCTTTCTAATAGATATTACATGTGTGTAAAAATCAGGAAAATAATCAAGAAACTTAACACTGGGGCTTGGGAAGAGAGACTTATTCTTGTGCTTCTTTTTGGACTTTATTCTATGTATATACTATTATTAGTATAAAAACTAAATTAATTTAAGCTTAAGTAAAATCCTCTTATTAGGTTTGATTTTTTTCTAATGAAGGAAGGGCTTGTCACTCTATTAGTAGATTAAATATACATGAATCTTTGAGTAATTTGCAAAGTTCACATGCCCTGACAGCATTTGAAAATTTAGTAAAACTGCAGTTCCAACATGTATCCTTATCCTGAATTCCAAATTTCATATTTTAGTTTCTGGATTATTTTTTTATTTTGAGGTAATAGGTTGGTTTTTAAACATATTTATTTTCAATGAAAATAAATGTTTTCCTTGAGAGATCTGCACTCAGGTACATACATTTTCATGGATTCATAGATCGACTTTGGATAGTATAACTGGGCATCTTTCAGCATTTGTGAAATAATGCCGTGTTACATAAGACAGGCCATTGCAGATCAATTAATAAAAGCTTAAAAGTAAACATTTCATTAATTAAAATTTTTAATGCAAATTAATTTTACACTGAATGAGAAGTAGACACCCCAATACCCTTCAGTACTCAGAGCCTCAGAGAGCTGTAGCAGTCACACTAAAAGTCACTTGGGAGAATTCCTCAGTGGTTTAGAGAGAGAGAGAGAAAAAAAAAACACATTTAAGTCAAGAAAATATACATACTAACAATAATGTATCCTTTCCAACAATTCCAAAGGAGGGTCCGCTTTTACCATCCAAGTGACCCGTGCTTCTAAAAATTAAAACAAAAATCCCATTAATGTTCTTTTTGTTGCTCCATCTCATACTCTTGGAATTTGCTTAACAAATCACCATCAGCTTGAGGTTGGAGAATTTTGAATGCCCCTTTACAAGCCCTTTCCATTGCTTGACCGTATTTCCCCAAGATTTTCAGAGCAAATTTGGTATCCTTGAAAAATTCAAAAAAAAAAAAAATTCCAGTCCTCTAAGCAGTGTATTCCTGAGTTCCCAAGGATAGCCCCTGACAGTGAGCCTCACTTAGCTAGCTGTTACAAAAACCTTTCATTCAGAAGAAGGCAAGAGGTTTCACCAAAGATACACAGCCCTCTCATTCACACACTTCATAAACAACGGGGACTTCGCCGAAGCCTCCTCTCTAGGAAGGAATCCCAGCTTTTCAGAAAACAGTATGCAACATCAGTTTCCCTTCTAAAAGACCTTGCAGGAAAATTCGGAATTTCACAGCATAGGAGAAGGGCTGGAAAGGACCCATGTCATTGCACGGACTCATAAATTCACTCCACATTTCCAAACAGCAGCTAAAGCTTTCTTAAAACACAGACCCTCCCAATCCCTTTAGGAGGAAGAGCAATTCCAAGGGAAAATATTACACGTTTAGGTCCCCGTTAAGATTCTGACGGATCTGGGGGCGGGGGCGGGGGGAACCGGACTGAGTCAGAGATAACAGAGGCTGAGCCGGTGGGGTTGGGAAAATGGCTTGTCTCCTCCAGGCCTGAGTCTCTCCCCCTGAAACCGTTCCCTTTAAATTCGGGAAGGCATGCCGAGATGCTCTCCTGCAGGTTTTCTTTCTTTCTTTTTTTCTTTTTAAAGAAAAGCCTGTCTGCCTCTGACTCGCCCTTAAGATACTCACGGCAGCTGCCTGAGCTGGAATAAGTCCTCCTCCATGTCCGCGCTGCGCCAGGACGAGCCCTGTTCATGGCCCTTACATGGTGGTGGTGGATGACGAGCGCGCGCTCGGGGGCTTCAGCGTTAGGATGCCGGACCCGCGCGGCTGCCTCCCTCGGTGGCAGCTGTTCAGGGGAGGGAGCCGCCAGGGACCAGCCCACGAGACAAAGCCGCCGCCGCCAGGAGACCGCGGCGAGAGTGGGCGGAGAGGAGGCGGCGGAGGGCAGAGCGCGATGCGCGCGGAGGGGGGCGGGGAGAGCCCTTCTGGTTAGCGAAATTTACAGGCTCTCTGGGGCTGGTGGTGATGCTCTGGGGTGCCGACAGGGCGCCCGCCAGCCTGTGAAATGGCCGTCTGGGTACCAATGAGGGCTCTTCGGTTGACGATGCCTCTCTGAAGGTTTGTGTATATGGATTCATTTAAGGTTGCCTTCAATATTCTTGAAAACCAGGCGGCTGTCACAAACGCAAAGAATGAAAAACAAAATTTCCATGCGTTGAAGCATTGTTTATTGAGCACCTACTGTCCGCCAGGGCTTTCCTGGTGGCTCAGGGGTAAAGAATCCGCCCGCCAAAGCAGGGTTTGTTCCCTGGGAGGGGAAGATCCCCCGGAGTAAGGAAATGGCAACCCACTTCTGCGTTCTTGCCTGGGAAATCCCATGGACAGAGGAGCCTGGGGGGCTGCAGTCCTTGGGGTCGCAAAGAGTCAAGACGAGACTTAGCGACTAACAACTGTATGCTGGGCAAGGTGATAGTCACTGGGTAACTGATAAGAGAATAAGTTAGACATGACATTGTCATTACGGAGATGAGATCTTATGAAATGAATCAAGAAAAAAAAATTGAGTAAGTTGTGTAGGAGAAAGCCAAAGATCACTCATTTATTTAACAATCGTTCACGAGTGATTTCTGCAGTTCTGGGGAATCAGAGATGAATAAAACCCAATTCCTGCCTTCAAATTCCTCTTTGTCTTGTTCAGTGGCACACCTCTCTCTTCCACTAGAATGTCCGCCCCCGCTCTGCCTCTAGAAGGTAAGCTTTGTAAAGGTTTCTGATGTACCCCCAAGGGCCTAGAATAATAAAACTTTATTTATGGACACTGAAATTGAAATTTAATATTCCTCACTACACTCAACCCCAGGGCTTTGCTGTTGTGAGCACTCAATAAATGCTTGTTAAACTGAAAACACACATCTTTCAAGTGAGGAGATTCAGTATCTTTCTTAAGCCATGGAGGGTTGGGATAATAATTTATATCAGAGCTGGCAAGTTGGAGGGTTATTGGTTAACTCACCCTGGTTTGCTCAGGGCTTGAGTTATAGTACTGAAAGCTCAGTGTCCTGGAAAGTGCTGGGTCTGAAGCAAACCTTGACAGTTGGTTCCTCTACAGCTGTAAGCCAGAGAAGGGTTTTCATGCCTAAAGGGTTTTGAGTACTCTTAGGTGCAAGATTTCAAACTATAAAACTCTTTACATAAAACTATAAGACTCACAGGAGTAGGTCTTCATGACCTTCAATTAGGCAATGGTTTTATAGACACGACCTCAAAAAGCACTAGAGACAAAGAAAAAAAAACAGATATGCTGGACTATATCAAAGTTAAAATCTTTTATGCTGCAAATAATACTATCAAGAAAGTGAAAAGACAACCAATAGAATAAGAAAAAATATTTGAAAACCGTATAACTAACAAGAGACTAACTCAAAATATGTAAAGAACTCTTGGAACTTAGTAATAAAAGACAAATAACTCAATTTAAAATGGGCAAAACATATGAATAGACATTTCTTCAAAGAAGACATGTAAATAGCCAATATGCACTTGAAAAGAAAAAGTGTAACAATGCTGCAATCAAGATACAAAATGTTTCCATCATCCCCAAATTTCCTCTCTGGCTGCTCAGACAACCACTAATCTGCTTTTATTACTATAAATTAATTTGTGTTTTCTAGAATTTATGTAAACAGAATCATAAAGTACATATTCTTTTCTGTCTGACTTCTTCATTCAGCGTGGCTTTGAGATTCATAAATGTTACCGTTTTTTAATAGGGCATTCTTTTTTATCACAGAGTAATATTCTATTGTATGATATGCTACATTTTACTTATTTGCTGTTACTAAGTCTCTTCAGTCCTGTCCGACTCTGTGTGACCCCATAGATGGCAGCCCACCAGGCTGCCCCATCCCTGGGATTCTCCAGGCAAGAACACTGGAGTGGGTTGCCATTTCCTTCTCAAATGCATGAAAGTGAAATGTGAAAGTGAAGTTGCTCAGTCATGTCTGACTCTTTACGACCCCATGGACTGCAGCCTACCAGGCTCCTCCGTCCATGGGATTTTCCAGGCAAGAGTACTCGAGTGGGGTACCACTGCCTTCTCCGACACATATACTGCTGCTGCTGCTGCTGCTGCTGCTAAGTCACTTCAGTCATGTCCGACTCTGTGCGACTCCATAGACGGCAGGCAGCCCACCAGGCTCCACCGTCACTGGTATTCTCCAGGCAAGAACACTGGAGTGTGTTGCCGTTTCCTTCTCCAATGCATGAAAGTGAAAAGTGAAAGTGAAGTCGCTCAGTCATGTCTGACTCTTTACGACCCCATGGACTGCAGCCCACCAGGCTCCTCCGTCCATGGGATTTTCCAGGCTAGAATACTGGAGTGGGGCGCCATTGCCTGCTACTTCTACCATTTCCCTTGTTTTCTACAGAACAGGTCTAATTGTGAAATAGTATTATACTTAAGAGACCCTCTGACTGGCCACGAATGCCATCCTCCAATGGATACTGTGGCCATGCAGTATCACATAGGAAGACCAGGTATGTCTTCTTTAAGCCCTGGGGATCAAATCTATCCCAGTTTTTCAGGATGCAGTTCAAGGGAGTGAGGCTGGAATTGTTAGCTCCCATCTTGTCCTGAAGAAATCAGACAAGCCCCCAAGATGAAAGGTTGTTGCTGAACCATGCAAAGACGCCAGGATTCTTGGCCTCCAGAGGAGAAGAATTCAATCCGGGGCCAGAGATGAGGCTTGATCACTCAGAGCTTTTGTGTAATAAAGTTCTATTAAAGTATAAAGGAGATAGAGAAAGCTTCTGACATAGGCATCAGAAGGGGGCAGAAATGACCATTTAAAGTTTTCCAAATTTGGAGCTCTTATGAATACAGTAACTGTGAGCATTCATATACAAGTCTTTCTATAGATTTACATTTTCATTTCTTTTGGGTAAATAAATACTGAAGAGTGAAATGGTTGGGTCACTGTGGTAAGGTTATGTTTATCTTCATAGCAAACTGCTAGCTTTCCAAAGCATTTATTGTCGTTGTTTAGTCACTAAGTTGTGTCCGACTCTTTGCGACCCCATGGACTGTAGCCCCCCAGGCTCCTCTGTCCATGGGATTTCCCAGGCAGGAACGCTGGGGTAGGTTGCCATTTGCTTCTCCAGGGGATCTTCCCAACCCAGGGATGGAACCCACATTTCTTACATCTGCTTCATTGCAGGTGGGTTCTTCACCGCTAGCGCCACCTGGGAAGCATACGTATCATTTTACATCCCCATCAGTGATGTATGAGAGAGTTCCAGTTGCGCTTCAAATCCTTAACCAACAAACCGTATTGACCATTTCTTTAACTGTCATCATTCTAATATAGTGTCTTGTGGTGTTAATTTTTGTTTCCCTTGTGACAAATTATGTTGACCATATTTTCATGTACCTATTGGCCAATTACATACCTTTTTTTGGTGTGCAATGTCTGTCCAAATATTTTGACAGTTTGGGGAAAATTGTATGTCTTATTACTGAATTGTAAGATGTCTTTACACATTATGGATGCAGGTCATTGTTAGATGTGTGCACCCTTAAAATTTTCTGAAATTTGTGTCATACCTTTTCATTTTCTTAACAGTATCTTTCAAAGAAAATGTTTAAACTTAAATAAGATTGAGGTTATCAGATATTTTTTCTTTTCTAATTTGGGCTTTTGTGACCTAAGAAATCTCTGGGGTTTATATATATATATTTGGCTGTGCTGGGTCTTAGTTGTGGCAAAGAAATCTTTGTTTACCTGAAGGTTGCAAAGATTTTTCTCCTACAAGAAAACCTCCTTAGAGAGTTTTATAGTTTTAGCTTTTAGCTTTTAGTTTTATAGTTTTAGCTTTTAGCTTTTATGCTAAAACTATAAAATTTCCAGTAAGTCTAAGTGTTTCATTACATTCTTTCACAATAATATGCCCTCTATATTTTAGGTATCCTTCCTTTTCTCCTGATCTCTATGGGTTATTTGGCCATGGAGGAATGGCATATCTTGCAAAAATGTATGAATGGGAAGACCGGAGACAGGGCTTGCATTCTGTGATAGCATTTGTGACCTTAGACAGGCCTGGGCACCTGTACGTGGCTCAGTGTTCTCATCTGTAAGAGTGGCGCTGATCAGACCTTAGCCTGCCTGCTGCCCAAGAATGCGGTGAGGCTGGGAGGAGATGCTACAGGTGCCAGCACTGAGAGCTGGTCCAGCTTCAGAGAAAACGTGGGGTGCGATAGCTCTTATCATTTTCCGATAATCTCGATTTCTCTATCTCAGCATTTTGCCTAAGATAGAGGGTACTACACTTCATTCTGAGCGTAAGGAAGATGATTTTAGTTGATACATGGGGTAAACAGTTATACTACTTAAAATAAATACAGCTACTTATTTTTATATATATTAGAAAAATATATTTGTCCAAATATGAAAACAAATTAAAAACAAAAGAAATTTAAAAATATTTATGTAGTAAAAATAAAAATTAAAAATAAATAAATAAAATAAAATATTTATGTGATATAGGCACCCCAGGTGAAAAAACAAAGCTAATTAAATTAAATAGTAAAGGTGATGTCTGAATATGACCAAAAAAATTAAAGATGTTATCCAAACAACAGCAGTTTGTCAAAATGCAGATGCGTGAGTATCACACTGATACCTTCTAATACATTTGGCTGAGATGGAGCCAAGAACATGCACCTTTTTTTGTTGTTGTTATTTTCATTCATTTTATTTTTTAGATTCCACATATAAGTGAAAAATATACAGTATTTGTCTTCCTCTGTCTGGCTTATTTCGTTATGTGTAATATCCTTCAGGCCCATCCACATTGTTGTAAATGGCAGATTTTTGTTCTTTTTTATGGCTGAGTAATATTCCACATCTTTATCCATTCATCTGTTGATGGACACTTAGGTTGCTTCCATTTCTTGGCTATTGTGAGTAAATGAATAATGCTGCTATGAACAGTGGGGTGCACATATCTTTTCAAATTAGTGTTTTTGCTTTCTCAGAATATATACCCAGGAGTGGAATTGCTGGATCACATGGCAACTGCAATTTTCATTTTTTAAGCAAGCTCGGAACTGTTTTCCGTAGTGACCACACCTATTTACATTCCCTACAAAAGTGTATGAGCAGGGACCTGTAATTTTAACCAGGAAGTCAGGGGATTTTTGAGCTAGGTGGTATAAGGCCCACATTTTAAAGAACACTGTTTCCAGTGTCTTAGTTATCTATAGCTGCATAACAAATTATCCCGAAACTTAGGACCTTTGAAAAATATTAACAGTTATTATCTCACACAATTTCTCTGGATTGGGAATCCAAGAGCCAGTTATCCGGGTGGTTGTAACTCAAGGTTGCTCATGAGGCTTCAGTCAGATATCAGCCAGGGTTGTGGTCTCATCTGAAGATTTGAATGAGACAGGAGGCCCATTTTCAAGGTGGTAGACTAACATGGTTGATAAGTTAGTGATGACTGTTGGCAGGGGCTTCAGTTCTTAACAGGTAGATCTCTCCATAAGAATATCCTCTCCTAAAAGGAAGCCCTCTTGCACTCTTGATGGGAATGTAAATTGCTACAACTACTATGGAGAACAGTATGGAGATTCCTTAAAAAACTAGGACTGAAACTATTATATGACCCAACAAACCCATTACTGGGCATATACCCCAAGAACACCATAATTGAAAAAGACACACGTACTCCAGTATTCATTGCAGCACTATTTACGACAGCCAAGACATGGAGTCAACCTAGATGTCCACTGACAGATGAATGGATAAAGAAGTGGTGGTACATGTATGCAATGGAATATTACTCAGCCATAAAAAGGAATGAATTTGAGTCAGTTCTAGTGAGGTGGATGAACCCTGAGCCTGTTATACAGAGTGAAGTAAGTCAGAGAGAGAAAAACAAATATATATTAGTGCAAATATATGGAATCTCGAAAAATGGTACTGATGAACCTGTTTGCAGGGCACAAATAAAGAGGCAGACACAGAGAACACACTTGTGGACACAGTGCGGGAAGGAGAGGAAGGGATGAATCGGGAGGGCAGCATTGAAACATGTACATTACCATATGTAACCTAGTTAGCTAATGGGACAGCTGTGTAAAACCAATAGCTAACGCATAACACAGTTTGCGTAACAGGGTGCTCTGTGACAACCTAGCGGGGTGGAATGGGGTGGTGGTGGGAGGGAGGTTGAAGAGGAAGGGGACATAGGTATACTTATGGCTGATTTGCCGTGTTGTATGGCAGAAACCAACACAGCATTGTAAAGCAATTATCCTCCCATTGAAAATAAATCATAAAAAATAAGGAAAAAGGCAGATCCTCTCCTGAGCATCTTCACAACCAACATAGTGAGTGGCTTCTTCCATAGCAAGTGGTCCAAGAGAAAGCAAAGTGGATACAGGACTGTCATTTATGACCTGACCTTGAAATTTACATACCAACCTTCTCACAGTAAAAAGATAAAATGTAAAAAAATATTATGTATTTTTTTTGGCCATGCTGGGTCTTCATTGCTGTGTGTGGGCTTTCTCTAGTTGTGGCGAGCGGCGGCTACTCTCAAGTTGCGGGGCACCAGCTTCTCTTTGTGGTGGCCTCTCTTGTTGCGGAGCATGGGCTCTAAGACATGTGGGCTTCAGTGATTGTGGTGAATGGGCTTAGTTGCCACTCTGAATGTGGGGCTTCCCTGATCAGGAATCGAACCATGTCCCCTGCACTAGCAGACAGATTCTTAACCTCTGGACCACCAGAAATGTCCCTCACAATAATCATTTGGTTACATATGTCCACTGTATTTAACATGAGATGTGTGAATCCAGGATACGTAAGGTCTTCGGGGTCATGTCTTGGAGGCTGGCTACTATACTCAGCTTCCCTTCTATGTTGTTCTGCATGTTTGAAACTCTCAGAAAAGACAGTTGGAAAAAAAACACAGAGTCTCTGCCAGGAAATGAGGCGACTAGTTTAACTGATGGCAGAAGTTAATTCTGCTATCAGTGAACTCTTCTGGGCCTCAGTTTCCTCACCAGTCAATGAACTGACCTCTGATGGCCTCTTCGGTCAAGATCATTCCTGATTAGAAAAATAAATAATGGTGACTCGTAAGATATTATGATCAGATGTTCTGGGAACCAATGTGCTGTAGTCTTACAGGACTTCTGTTTGAACAGGAGAAAGTGACTTTGAAACTACTGCCATTCTTTGTTACTGGAAAATGAAACAGGAGTCTAGTCACTCTTTGACAACATATACATTCACAGCAGATAGGAGGAGACATGCAAAAACACATAAACGAGTTCTTAGAAACTTTTATGGGCTTGCTGGTTTTAGAAAGTTAACACATGTGAAATACGAATTGATCAACCACATAAATTAGGTAGCAATTCCCACAATTATTTATTGCAAATTTATTATTTTTATAAAGGATTTATATTGAAGAGCTACCTAGGAAGGCTTAAATGTGGGTTTATTGTGAGGATCTGAGAGGTAAGGTGAGCTTAAAAACTGGGTTTTAGGGTCTCTCTGGAGACTGGAGATCCTACCAGAAAAGGAGGGTTTCAGTTACAAAGGTTGCAACAATTTAGAGCTGCTGCATAGAGATACACTTATATAGTTATCTCTTAAAAGTGTTTCTAGTTATGAAAGAAATAAATGATCATGATAGAAAATCAGATAATAAGAAAAGCATTCGGAAGAAAATAAAACTTACTACTGATCTACCACAAAGAGAGAACCAGAGTTGCCATTTGGGGACTATAGCCTTCCAGCCATTTTTTGACACAGGGACAGTTAAACAAAGATGTCTTCTTACAAATTTGGGCGCATGTTTATCCTATTAAGTTGCCTGCTTTTTTAATTTTCATGAGCTTCTAATGAATTTTTTTTTACAGGAAGGAACGTCAATTTTGATGCTGTCTTCCCACTGTAGTTTTTTAAATTAATGTATTCATTTGTCTGTGTTAGGTCTTAGTTGCAGCATAGGAGATCTTTTGTTGCTGCATTAGGCCTCAGTAGTTCTGGCTTGCGCTGACTTGTTTGCCTCCCAGCATGTGGGATCTTATTTCCCAGACCAGGGATCAAATTCACGTCCCCTGCATTGCAAGGTGGATTCCTAACCACTGGACGACCATGGAAGTCCTACCCCTGTGTTTTAGTGATGCTTTTCAAGTTTAAAGTTTTTAAATTGTTTTTGGATTTTTTCTTATTTTTTGAATAATAATGCACGCACATGGCACAAAATTCCCAAGGACAAAAGGTTGCCCTCAATCCCACAGCTGCCTTATCAGAGGCCAGCAGTGTCTCCAGTTTCTTAATTATCTCTATGTTTATAAACATTTATTCTCACACAATTAAAAGCATTCTCTTCGATTGCCTTGCACCTTACTGTTTCTGCCTTAACAATGAATCTTAGAATCTCCCTTATCAATACACAAGAGCTACAGTATTATTTTCATAGCATATAGTATTCCACTGTATGGGATTACTATAATTTTTCTAGGTATTTAGATTTCTTCTCATTGTTTATTATTCATAACAATGCTGCAATAAACACCTTTATTCTTATGTGTGTGTGTGTGATAAATAGATTACTCTGTAGATCACAGGGTATGCAGATTCGCCATTTTTGTAAATAGTCCAAACTGCCCCGGATGAAGGTGGTACCCATTTACTCTCCCACAGGGATGCAGTATCTTTCTCTGAGGCACATGGGCTCAGTAGTTGCCACGGGCAGGCTTAGTTGCTCTGCAGTATGTAGAGTCTTAGTTCCCTGACCAGGGATTCAACCCAAGCCCCCTGTATTGCAAGGCAGATTCTTAACCATTCAACCACCAGGGAAGTCCCCTGAAGTAGAAATTTTAATAGAACCTACTTGGTGGGTTTGTTGGGAGGATGGAATAGGACAGTGCACACAGGTATTCAGCACAAGGATCTAGCCGCTAGCAAATGTTTGGCAAGAGGTTTCAATTATTATGTTTATAGACAAAGGAAGTGTGAAACCCAGTGTACTAGTCAGGATGCTCCATATTTCTCAATTTTAATTTTTAGTAGTGTAAGTATAATTAGATATAGTGTACATGAACAAAAGCTTTATAATTTTTAGGGTCCTGAGATGAAAAACTTTGAGAATCACTGAACCAAAACATTGATTTCTTTACTAAAGCAGTTGCAATTACTTGCTCCGGAGTTGAGGGAATTGATTAAAAGGGAGGGCAAGTTCTCTCTGGCTCCAATATTATCCAGTGTAGTAGCTCCTAGTCACACGCGGCTGTCGAGAACATGAAACACAGCTGGTGCAAATGGTGAGGTATTTGGTACAAACGTGAAAAGCGTTAGTTGCTCAGCCATGTCTGACTCTTTGTGATCCCATGAACTGTATGTTGTTTAAGTTATGTTTAAGTTGGCTTAAAACTCAACATTCAAAAAACTAAGATTGTGGCATCCGGTCTCATACTTCATGGCAAATAGATGGGGAAACAATGGAAATAGTGAGACTTTAATTTTGGGGGCTCCAAAATCACTGCAGATGGTGACTGCAGCCATGAAATTAAAAGACGCTTGCTCCTTGGAAGAAAAGCTATGACCGACATAGATAGCATATTAAAAAGCAGAGACATTGCCTATAAGGGTCCACCTAGTCAAAGCTATGGTTTTTCCATTAGTTATGTATGGATGTGAGAGTTGGGCTATAAAAAAAGCTGAGCATCTAAGAATTGATGCTTTTGAACTGAGGTGTTGGAGAAGACTCCTGAGCATCCCTTGGACTGCAAGGAGATCCAACCAGTCAATTCTAAAGGAAATCAGTCCTGAATATACTTAGGAAGGACTGATGCTGAAGCTGACACTCCAATACTTTGGCCACCTAATGCAAAGAACTGCCTCACTGGGAAAGACCCTGATGCTGGGAAAGATTGAAGGCAGGAGGAGAAGGGGATGACAGGGGATGAGATGGTTGGAGGGCATCACCGACTGGATGGACCTGAGTTTGAGCAAGCTCCAGGAGTTGGTGATGGACAGGGAAGCCTGGCATGTTGCAGTCCACAGGGTCACAAAGAGTGGGACATGACTGAATGACTGAACTGAAAACAGAACTGTATGTAGCCCACCAGGCTCCTCTGTCTGTGGAATTCTCCAGGCAAGAATACTGGAGTGGGTTGCCACTCCCCAAGAATGTAAATTATCTCATTAAGAATTTCTACATACAAATGACAGTATTTTGAACATATTGGGGCAAGTGAAAGATACTGATAAAAGTAATCTACTGTTTTTTTCACTTTAATGTGGCTACTAGAAAATTTAAAATATGGCCTTCCATATATGCTATTGGACAGTGCTATTCTTGAGACACAGATTTGCCTGACAATCTTGTTTCCACCACTTACACCTGTGTCAAAAACTTACTATTTCTCTGAATTTCTTGCGTTTCCTGGGATGTAAAATGTGGATAAGTGCGAAGATTAAATATGAATAATGCATGTGAAGTACTTAGCAATGCACTGAATTAGACAATAGGTTTGGTGGCTGTTATTACTCAAGGTCTGATTAATCTATAGATGCCGTCAGGATGGTCCACACGCTCCTTAAAGGCCCTTCTGAGACCTGTTTCCACTCCGAAGACAAGTTGTGATCCCGCTTTCAGGAGGGAATCGCCCTCTTCACACCGAAAAATAAAAGTGAGCCACGGTCCCTTTTGCAAATGGGACATTTGTATATAAGAACGGGGCCCGAACTAAACTTTAAAACCAAGCGGAGGCCACAGGGCCTCCCTTAGTAACCGACGCCGACATCCGTTGCTAAGGGGGAAAAGGAAGTACAAGTTGTGGTCCTTCGACTCTAGTCTTCCGGTGAGAGCTACTTCCGGTTCTTCTGGCAGGCCGTCCTTCGGTCTACCCTCCCCGGAGGAGCTGGGACTTTGGCCACGGGTTCCGCCGCCTTGGGAGCCCTCGGAGGCCTGGGTCCGGCCGCGGCGACAGCGGCGGGGGCGGCGGCTCGCCTCCCGCGCAGCCGCGATGCTGAGCTCCCGGGCCTCGGCGGCGATGACCGCGGCCGACAGGGCCATCCAGCGCTTCCTGCGGACCGGGGCCGCCGTCAGGTGAGCTCTGGGGGGCGGGGCGGCCGGGGAGGCCGGGGCCGGGGCGCCTGTGGAGGCTCTTCCGCGCTCCAGTCAGGGTCCCCGGGGCCGGAGTGGGCATTCCGGAGCCGTCTGCGTCGGCAGGGCTGGAGGCCCAGGCCCTGCGGCGGGGGTGGGGGTGTCGGGCCTCCAGGGCCTCAAGGCAACGCCGATTCTGTCCGCGTTCCCCGGTTCTGCTGGGCCCCCAGTTTTATCAGTGCCCCCTCCACCCCCGTCCTTCCACCTGCCAGTGCCTCCTCCAGCCCTGTCACTGTCGCCAGCACTTCCAGGGAGACTCAGTCTTGTCAAGGCCCCGAATTCCGTGAGTGGCCTCTCGGAGCTCTCAGCGCCTCGGAGGACTTCCTGGACTCCCTCATCCTATCAGGATACCCCCCCCCCCCAGTTCTTCTGGGCTCCCCAGTTATGTCAGTTCCTGGCCTGCTAGGTTTCACAAACCTTGCCCAGCCCCGCAAACCTGCCATGATTCTCACAACCCTGTTAGAGTACCCCGAGCTTGCTAGTGTCCCCCCACCCCATTTTGTCAGTACCCCTCTTCCTCTCATCGCCCCGCCCCCCTCGTTTTGCCAGGGATCCCTTAGTCTGTATCCCTTATTAGTGACTCCTTATCTTGCAAGGGCTCCTAAAGCGATCAGGACCCCTTAACCTGTTATGGCTCCCAGGCTTGTTGAGATCCCCCATTCCCATCAGGACCTCCGATAGTATGAGTCCCCAGTCCTGCCAGGGTCCCAATGTGCCTTCTTTGTCTGCCCTCCTCCCACGGGCTCCAGGTTCAGAGCTGAGCACTATGGCTACCCTCAGCCCCCACTTCCTGCATAGGTTCTATGTATATTGTTTGCCTTATTTAGTGGAAATACATAACTGTGTGTGAAGAAGGTGTTTTAAACTGCTGGTGAAATTTCTTTACTTGTAGTAAAAGAATAACTTCAGTGTTGAAGTCAAGCTTCAAATGAAGAAATATTTAATATTTAGTAAATATTTAGAAGATCTTTATATGATTGTATAAAGACCTATTTATACATCTATTTATCTTTATACTTTATACATCTATCTTTATACTGTTGTATAAAGATCTCCCCCCATTTAATAACCTAAAAGATAAATCCATTTCTGTATTTCTCCAATCATGCAGTAAGTACTGTCAAGAACCTACTGTGTGATCTAAACACTTGGAAGCACTTGTTTAGTGTGTAAAACAAAGATCCCTGTCCCCGGGGACTTTGCATTTTAGTTGAGGGAGACTGAAAATAAACGTGGTGAATCAGTGAATGTTATGTTGGAAAGTGGAGAGCACTATGGTGAAAAGAAAAAGTAGAGCCGGGTAAAATGTCACGAGAGCAGGTTCTAATAGTTTGTTAGATGTGAGAGGGAGAGACTTTCCCGGTAGCCTAGTGGTTAAGACTGCACTTCCGCTGCGGGGGGCACAGGTTCAATCCCTGGTTGTGGAACTAAGAGCCTCCATGCCACATGGCAAGGAAAAAAAATAAAAAATAATTTTAAAAAAGGAAGGAGGGAGGGAATGAGCCAAGCAGTGGGACCTGGGGGAAGAGCACCCTGGGCAGAGAGGGCAGCCAGGCAAAGGCCCTGGGGCAGGAGCATGGCTTTGGCTGGGGCGGTGGCCAGTGTGGTGGTAGAATGAGAGAGAGAGCAGGAGGAAAGCCCTGGACCCCGCTCTCGAGTGAGGTGGGGCTTGGGGAGGTTGTGCTCTGACTTAGGTTTTAAATCCTAATATCTGTGTCTGTAGATTTTCAAGACATATCCTATACTGTATGTTGCTTTAATTTGAAAGCTAGGTATTTGGTGGGCCAGTGGGTTAATTTAATGAAATGTTATATCTGTGTACCTGTCCCTATATATACACGTGTTGTATTTGTCATGAGGAAAGACAGTCAACTTATTTTCCTTTTTAGATACAAAGTCATGAAGAACTGGGGTGTTATAGGTGGAATTGCCGCTGCTCTTGCAGCAGGAATCTATGTTATTTGGGGTCCCATTACAGAAAGAAAGAAGCGTAGAAAAGGTAAGAATGAAGCCTTTGCATCATAGTCTGTAGACTCGACCCAAACCTTTCATTATTCAAAAACATTACCAAAGGGGGAGGACATGTATGGTTCTCTTGTGTCTTCAATTTTGTCAACAGTATTTGCTTTTAAGCAGAAGTTAATTTTAATGACTCATTATTTTATATCCTGTAGTAAAAAGATTTCTATTTCACCCCCACTAAGGGCATGAGTTTGAGACATGCTTCGTAATGAGAAATTTCAAGTGGTTTAATTGTCTAAACGTCCTCATTATTATGGCCATTGTGTTTTTCAGCTGTACAGCTGCCTAATTGTGTGATGCCTTTGTGCTTTCACCAAATGGCTGCTAGTCACTAGTAAATGTTTCAAGTTCATTTCTTCATTAACAAAAAAATATATTTTCTTATTTTTAAAAATGCCCCCTTTTGTCAATGTTGCTCTACTTATATTGATTAAAATTCAGCCAAAATAAATATATAAAAGAGACAGATGTAGCAAAATATTGATCATTTTTAAAAAATGTATTTGTTTTTAATTGGAGGATAATTGCTTTACAATGTTGTGCTGATTTCTGACATACATCAACATAAATCAGCCATAGGTATACATGTGTCCCCTCCCTCTTGAACCTCCCTTCCACCTCCCACCCCATCCTGAATCGTTCAATTTGGGGATGGTTGTTATTGGGGTTCATTAGATATCTGTTCTTCTTTTGCGGATGTTTGAGAACTTTCATGATAAAAATTTTGTTTTTGTTGTTTTCAGTTTCAGCAGAAGAGGGAAGTATGTCAGATCTTGTTAATCTCTTTGCAGAAAGACTGATCAGAATGGCAGGAGCAGTGTCTTTTCCACTGATTATAAGAACAAAATCATTGTCCTGAGGGAGCAAGAACAAAACGATTGTTTTCTTCTGTTGTGAGAAACATTGCTTTCTTAACAAAGGAGAGAGAGAGAGTGAGGGAGAGAAAGAGAGAGAGGTTACTAAGTGTTTCTGTACATTTAATGTAAGCCAGGCTGTGCCAGACACTGTGGTGCTCTGGTGAGTTTCACAAGTCCCACGTGGCCAGGACCTGCCCTTCTGCAGCCTACGATCTCCTGAAGGAGCATCGTTAGGGCCAGGCCTCGGCTGGGACGGAACGCTTGGTCCCCTGGGCTCTGTGGATGAGGGCTTTCTGAGATTGGGGTCTCCAGCCCAAGGCCATGGTGCAGGAGCTCTGGGATCCAGATGGGAGAGGAACAAAGAGCCGGTCCAGTGTGATGTGCTGTTCTCTTCTCCCCCTCACTTAGGGCTTGTGCCTGGCCTTGTCAACTTGGGGAACACCTGCTTCATGAACTCCCTGCTGCAGGGCCTGTCCGCCTGCCCCACGTTCATCAAGTGGCTGGAAGAGTTCACCACCCAGTACACTGGGAGTCACAAGGAGCCCCCGCAACACCAGTACTTATCGTTGACGCTGTTGCACCTCCTGAAAGGTACTGAGTTGGAAATGGAAAGGGGATTGTGTGCGTTTTCAAAGCAGCAGCCCAGGTGGCAGGCGAAGGGTTAATAACCTTCCTGTAGGAAAAAAAATCACACACATTCTTATGAAAAAAGCACTAAGGGCCCAATAGATACACTCAGGCTGTTTTTTTTTTTAAAATCGAAGATGTAATCATTTATTTTAAAAATTGTCAGTTTAGTAATAGCTTTTTAAGGAAGAAAAAAAACCCCACTGCCATTTAAGCATTTGGATTGTAAGAAGTGCTCCAGTTTCAAAAACATCAAGGTTAAAAAAAAAGCATCTTACCCTAGGAAATGAGGTATTTCACAAAAACAATAATACAGATTGTATTTAGGTAGAGACAGGATATATCTGGGCTTTCCTTGTGGCTCAGACCATAGAGAATCTGCCTGCAATGCAGGAGACCCGGGTTTGATCCCTGGGTCAGAAAGATCCCCTGGAGGAGGGCATGGCAATCCACTCTAGTATTCTTGCCTGGAGAATCCTATGGAGAAAGAAGCCTGGTGGGCTACAATCCAGTCCTTGCGGTCCCAAAATAGTTGGACATGACTCAGCGACTAACACATAGGATGTATCTAACAAATAAGCAAAGTAAATATTCACTGCGTCCACCATCAAAGAAATATTAATAGCATAATAGTGAGGTACTGCTTTTTGGCCTGTCAGCAAAGATTCAAAAGCAGATCTACAATCCTGACCTGCCCCTGGGTGACACGTTCATACATGCTAGTGGTGTCACTTGGGACAGCCTTGGCGGAAGGCAGTGTGGAACCACATAGTAGCAGCTTGCAAAACACCCAGGACCATTTGACCTAGTAGTTCAATGGACTGCGATCTATACTAGCTGGGAGTGGAGTTTGTTCCCAGGGCAGGCAAGTTTGGGAATGGCCCTGTACTAGCCCTGAGGTTGGAAAGCCACCGTGTATATGGGCTTGGTAAAGGTTTTAGGAAGCCACCAATCTAACTTCATTAAAAAAAAATATATTGGAGTGTAACTGCTTTACAGCGTTGTACTAGTTTCTGCTGGACAACAGCACGAATCAGCCATATGCACACAGATGTCTTCTTGCTCTTGAGCCTCCTTTCCAGCCCTGAGTTCCATCTTCCCACTCTCCAGTCCACCCCCTGGGTCGTCACTGAGCACTGAGCTGAGCTCCCTGCGCTAGGCAGCAGCTTCCTGCTAGCGGTCAGTTTTACACAGGACAGTGTGTATGTGGGTGCCACTCTCTCAGCCCGTCCCACCCTCTCCTTCCCCCACTGTGGCCACAGGCCCACCCTCTACGTCTGTGTCTCTCTTCCTGCCCTGCAGATAGGTTCATCAGTACCATTTGTCTAGATTTCATAATAGGTATATGTTAATATGCAGTATTTGTTTCTCGCTTTCTTTCTTCACTCTGTATCAGGCTCTAGGTTCATCCACCTCACTACAAGTGACTCAGTTCCTTTTTATGGCTCAGTAATATCCCATTGTATATATGTATCACAACTTTATCCATTCATCTGTCGATGGACATCTAAGTTGCTTCCTCTCATTTTGTTTTTAACCACTTTTTTTGTTTTAACTGTAGAACTGGTTTTTCCTCCTGCAGCATCTGTACACCCCTACAGGCAGATACCCAAACCTGCAGATGCTCAAGCCCCTTATGTGAAATGTCGTAGTGTTTGTGTATAACCTGTGCACATCCTCCCATCAACTTTCAATAATCTCTACATTACTTATAATGTCTGATACGATGTACTGCTGCTGCTGCTAAGTTGCTTCAGTCATGTCCAACTCTGTGTGACCCCATAGACGGCAGCCCACCAGGCTCCCCCATCCCTGGGATTCTCCAGGCAAGAACGCTGGAGTGGGTTGCCATTTCCTTCTCCAATGCATGAGAGTGAAAAGTGAAAGGGAAGTCGCTCAGTCGTGTCAGACAATGTAAATTCCATGTAAATAGTTGCCAGTGCCTGGAAGATTCAAGTTTTGCTTTGGGGGACTTTCTGGAATTTTTTTCCCTGAGTATTTTCAATCTTTGGTTGGTAGACTCTGAGGATATGGAGCAAGTGGGTATGGATGGCTGAGTGTATGAGCAAAGACTTCCACCACCTTGTGTAATGGGGGTTTGGGGAGCAAGGGAAGAATGTGGTTATCCAGCAGTAGGGTGATTAAGCCAGCAATGGAATGTTACACAGCCATTAAGAATCATCTTTCTGAAGTGTTTTAGTTTTAGTTTTAATTTGGGAGAAGGCATCGGCTATCTTATTAAGTTTAAAAGAGCAGGATACAAAATATGGTATAATTTGACTTCAGGAAAGCGAAAATGTACACAGATAAAGGGTGGACAGAAAAAGGCCAAAACATTAGCCATGGATATTTTGGTATGGTGCAGGTGACAATTTTAAAAGATGAAAAAAAAACCTACTAAAACTTTCAATAATGATTGTGTATTATTAGAAAAAAAGTTGGATTTTGAAAACAGTTAGCTGAGTGTTGCTTAACCTGAGGTATGATCTCACTTTGACCAGAAACCGTTATGAAAAGCAAGTTCTCTTTTACATAAGAGGCAACTTGAAACTCTTTTCTTTTACTGCCCTGTTTAAAAACAAAAAAGATTACCATCCCAAAGACTGTGAAAAACTGGCATGTCCACATGGGTGTCCTAACGCAGGCTGGGTGCTATCACGACGGAGGGTTAGGTGTTGTCCTCTTGCCACATGCTGCCTGCTCTGCTTCTGCCTCTTCAGTTCAGTTCAGTTCAGTCGCTCAGTCGTGTCCGACCCTTTGCGACCCCATGAATAGCAGCACGCCAGGCCTCCCTGTCCATCACCGACTCCTGGAGTTCACCCAGACTCATGTCCATCAAGTCGATGATACCATCCAGCCATCTCATCCTCTGTCGTCCCCTTTTCCTCCTGCCCCCAATCCCTCCCAGCATCAGGGTCTTTTCCAATGAGTCAAACTCTTCTCATGAGGTGGCCAAAGCATTGGAGTTTCAGCTTCAGCATCAGTCCTTCCAGTGAACATCCAGGACTGATCTCCTTTAGGATGGACTGGTTGGATCTCCTTGCAGTCCAAGGGACTCTGAAGAATCTTCTCCAACACCACAGTTCAAAAGCATCAATTCTTTGGCGCTCAGCTTTCTTCACAGTCCAACTCTCACATCCATACATGACCACTGGAAAGACCATAGCCTTGACTAGATGGACCTTTGTTGGCAAAGTAATGTCTCTACTTTTGAATATGCTGTCTAGGTTGGTCATAACTCCTTCCAAGGAGTAAGTGTCTTTTAATTTCATGGCTGCAGTCACCATCTGCAGTGATTTTGGAGCCCAGAAAAAGTCAGCCACTGTTTCCCCATCTATTTCCCATGAAGTGATGGGACCGGATGCCATGATCTTCGTTTTCTGAATGTTGAGCTTTAAGCCAACTTTTTCACTCTCCTCTTTCACTTTCATCAAGAGGCTTTTTAGTTCCTCTTCACTTTCTGCCATAAGGGTGGTGTCATCTGCATATCTGAGGTTGTTGATATTTCTCCTGGCAATCTTGATTCCAGCTTGTGCTTCTTCCAGCCCAGTGTCTTTTATTTTGGTTTTTATAAATATAATTTTTAATTTCGTGATAAAGCCTGAATAAATTCTCCTTGTGAGAAGTTAAAGCATTACAGAGAGGCCTGAAGTTCTTTACCACTATCCCAGCCCTGTTCCCCTCCTTCCTTCCCGAAGCAAAAGATAAGTGTAACCTTCCAGACTATTTCTGTGCATTTAACTGCATTTCTACCTACCCACAGAAATGGTATATTATTTTGTTTTTTTATGACCAAATAATCTTATGTGCATTAGAGAAACAGCCGTTTCATACACATATCTCTCCCTCATTCACTGTTTTTTTTTCTTTTTCTGAATTTACTGGTCTCATGTATTTTGTCTTCTGTGAACTACTAGCTCATATCCTTTGCCCATTTAAAAAATTGTGGTAAAATATTCCTAACTTAAAAGTTAGCATCTTAATCATTTTGAAGTAAACAGTTCAGTAGTAATAGGTATATTGACACTGTTGGGCAACCGTGACCACTGTTCATCTCCAGAACATTTTCATCTTCCGTATTGAAACTCTACATCCATTAAACAGTAACTGCCTATTTTCACTACCCCCAGACCCTGGGCACTGCTATTCTGCTTTCTGTCTCTGTCAGTTTGACTGTGTGCCTTACTTAAGTGGAATCATACAATATATCTGTTCTTTTGTGCCCGGTTTGTTTCACTTAGCCTGATGTGTTCGAGGCTTATCCCCACTGGAGCATGTGTCCGAAGGTCGTTCCTACAGGCTGAATATGAGTGACTTTCCAGTGTGTGTGTGTGCGCGTGTGTACTATGTACACGCCGCATTTTGTTTACCTGTTCATAGGTCAGTGGGCGTTTAGGCTGTTTCCGCCTTTTGGCCATTGTGAATAGTGCTGCTGTGGACATTGGTGGCCATATATATCTGTTTGAGCCCCTGCTTTTGATTTTGGGGGGTTATATACCCAGATGTGGACTCACTGGATCAGATGGCAGCTCGTTTAATACTTTGAGGCGTCGCCACACCGCTTTCCACAGCGGCTATAGCCTTTTCCCTTCCCTTTGCACAGACGTTCCAGTTCTCCACGTCCTCACCAGCACCTGTTACTGTCTGTCTTTCTGATAACAGCCACCTCAGTAGGTGTGCAAGTGATGTCACTGTGGCTTTGATTTGCATTTCCCTAATCATAGGTCACGTTGAGCATCTTCTCATGTGTTTATTGGCCATTTATATGTTTTTTTAAATGTCTATTCTAATCTTTCATCCATTTTTGAAATCAGTTTTCTGTATTTTTGTTTTTGAGTTTTTAAGAGTTTTTTTTTTTTTTAATATATTTTGACTTTTAATCCCGTATCACATACGTGGTTTGCAAAACCTCATGCACCTTTGCAGCTGTGCCACGTCCCCCGTCCACTTAGCTATTGGCTTCTGGTGCCTTGTCTAGATAAACTGGCTGTAGTGAACCTCCTTGTACATGGCTGTCAAGAACACAGTCACTTGTTTCCCTGGGCAGATCCTGAGAAAGTCAGGTTGCTGGATTGTGAGACAGGAAAATGAGTAGACATTGCCACGTTGCCCCACAGTGTTGTAGGCAGAACTGGGCTAAAGGGGACGTTCAGATGTTCTTTGGGAGGGAAAAAGCTAACAGGGCTGCCTGGGGCTCTAGGAAGAGGGAAGGAATAATACCTCTTCAGACGGGTAGGGTAAGGGTCTGACGCCAGGGTTTATTGCACCAGTAACTGGCTACCAGCTGTCCAGGCTGCTGCTTCTCCTCAGGTCACCAGCCATGCTTCGACATGCGTAGGGTGGCAGTGTTCAGGGTCACAGCCATCTTGCCAGTTCACTGACTGCAAATCGCAGAGAAGAAACACCGGCTTAATTTATCTGGAGAGTCACTGAACTCCCAGAAACTGCACTGAGAGGCAGGCTTCTCCTATACTTTTATCTTCTTTATCTTATGGCAGTGCTGATTCAGTGTGATATATTGGTCCTTAATAATATGCTCAGGGAAGAGGGTGGTCAGGATCAGGAATCAATAAACTTTGGCCCTGGGGCCAAATTTGCGTGCCACCTGTTTTTGTGAATAAAACTTTATTGAAACACAGCAACCTACTCCAGTGTTCTTGCCTGGAGAATCCCAGGGACGGGGGAGCCTGGTGGGCTGCCATCTATGGGGTCGCACAGAGTCGGACACGACTGAAGTGACTTAGCAGTAGCAGCAGAAACACAGCCATGTCCATTTGTTTACATGTTATCTATGTAATATTACTTATGTATCTATGTAATATATACTATTACATACCATCTTTATAATATTGCATATCTATATAATATTACATATTATCTATCATCTGTGACTGCTTTTTGTGTTACAGTGGCAGAGCTGAGTAGTTGCTACAGAGACCTGCAAAGCCTAAAATGTTTACTAGCTGACCTTTTACAGAAAAAGTTTGCCAACCCCCGATGTAGATTTACTTGCAGTATAAATTCATAAGCTTATCAAACTTTTATCTGTATCTGTTAGGCTTGATTCTACTCAGATTGAAATCCCTGGTTGTCCAGGGGTTAGGCCTTGTGTTTTCACTGCTGAAGGCAGGGTTCAATATCTACTCTAGGAGTTAAGATCCCAAAAGCCAGGTGGCGCGACCAGAAACAACAATGACAGAAAAAAGAAAAGTAAACCATTCAGAGGACTCTTTCAGGCTACTTCATAGAGCTTGATGCTTTGTAGCAAGAGTCAGAAACTCTAATGCAAACAAGGCCTGCCTGGTGGTCCTGGGACAGTCCTGTAGAGAAGGAGATAGGCAGAAAGTGTAGGGTGGGACCAGCTGGATGTTTAAGGGTCCTCCTGTCCCTCCAAGTTGAGAGTTAAAATCATTTTATTCAACATGAATCTTGCAACAGTAAGTTTCTGTTGATAATAGTAATTCAGATATCTGAAGGTCGGTTACTAAATGCTGCGGCCGTGTGAAAAATTACATTCATTCAGGAAACTCCAGGTGTCTACCAGCGTCCTAACTGGGTAAGGCTACAAGGAAGAGTAACAAAAGAGATATAATTCCAGGGTGAATTTTCCAGTCTTTCTGTTTTAATTAGCTTTGACACATCTTTCTGCACAGGTTTTCTTGGCTAGTTGTTGTGTTGGTTCACTTAATAACTGTGTTGCCTCTTTTGATTCCAGCTTTATCCTGCCAAGAGGTCACTGACGAAGAGGTCTTGGATGCAAGCTGCTTGTTGGACGTCTTAAGAATGTACCGATGGCAGATCTCTTCATTTGAAGAGCAGGTGAACACAATATTCAAAACAGGTTTCCTCGGAGACTCCTTCCCATTCATGAGCTGGGACCTGAGCTCCAGAAACAGCTGCATCGCTGCAGCGGGAGGAGTAAATGCCAGCACTGACTTCACAGTTAGTGGCCAGGCCTGCGCAGATGTTTCTGTGATGTTTCAGACAGCTTGAGTGTCCTGAGACCAGATTGTGACTGGGGACAGAGAAGTTTCACAGGACAGGGCGTAGGCACACTGTTGCCAAGGGGGGGAGATCTTTTTAGTTCTCTAGTGACTTTACACTTCAGTGGCTGATGGGGAGATGTGAGGCCTTCAGAGAGAGGTGAGTGGCTCTACCTTCTCCTCCCCTTCCCCGGAGGACAGCGCTGGGGCTGAGAGCGTGGAGGTCTGGGGACCGACGGTTTCACCCCCGTGGGTGCACATTTCCGGCAGTGCCTCCTCCTGTCCGCCAATGTTCCAGGCTGGCCCTGGCCAGCTTTGTGCTGGCCGCTGCCGCCTCCACTGTCCATCCCCTGGACCAGAGCCTTTGGGCTCCCCAAACTGTGGGGCTGAAGTGAGAGGCATTTAAAAACTCAGGAAAGTGAAGTGGGAGGCTTTCTCACTCCCTGTTTCTTTAAAGATGGTCTCCATTTCCACTTTAATTGGAAGCCATGTATGTGTTACTTTTTAAACACGATGTTGAGAGTATCTCTGCTTTCTCATGATGCTTCTTGACTAATCCATTACATGTCGAAATATTTTTCCATTTAGAAGCTACTTTTGTAATCCTCCTCTGGTAACTGGAATTATTTAGCTACAATTCAATTTCTCTAAACTGAGAGAGCGACTGGAGTTTAGTCCTTCAGGACATCAGATATCTGTTGGCTGAAAAAAAAAACATACAACCTTACAGCTGAGAATCAGGTTTTATTTGACTGGCATACTGAAGGCAGTCCTTAAGCAGGGAGACAGCCTCTCGGATAGCTCTGGGGGCTTCTCTGAAGAGGTCAGGGAGGAGCCAGGATATATCAAGTATTTGCAAAAAAAACCCCACAGTAGTCAGAACATCGAAAGATTACTGTTAATTAAAGAAAAACTGGACTTCCCAAGTTAATGAATTAAGTACTTTTCTACGTACGGGAAGATGCACACATCTGGGCTCATTGAAATCATTCCTTCAGTGCGCACCTTAGCTATCTCGGGCCCATATCCTGCTTTTCTCCATCCTGAATCCCCTCAGGGTGCACAGTGGGGGCGACTGCAGGGCCGCTGGTCTGGTGGCCACACCATCCTTTGTTTACTGATGTGACAGGTGACATTCTTCATCCGCATTCCTTAAGTCCTGCTCTTCTGTCAAGGACCCCCTTGGGTCCCAGGTGCTCCTGGGGAGTGTTTCCAGGGTCTGACACTGAGCCACATGGCGCTGCGATGTGTGGCGGGGGAGAAAGCACGTCTGTCTGTGGTTCCCTTCCTCTCAGCACATCAGAGCATCTAGCACAGGACCTGGTCCACGCCTTCACTGTTAGTGATCAGGTCCGCCAGCCACTTTTATAGCCATTTCTGTTGAACGCAATGGGTTTTGAGAAGCTGGAAAGCAAACTCTACCCAGCTTAGCCATAGAGGGTCTGCCTGGTGGTACACACGGCAGGTGGTTCTGACGTTGCCCGGCCTCTCCAGCCACTCTGAAGAGTGCTCTGCCCTCTTGACAGGACGCCCACGAGTTATTCCACGTGATCACTTCGTCACTGGAGGATGAGCGGGACCGCCAGCCCCGGGTCACACATCTGTTTGATGTGCATTCCCTGGAGGTAAACCATTAACACTCACAGTACATCCAGTGTGGTCTGTGCACATCGAGCAGGTCCAGGGGACACAAGTGTGATTTTCCTATAACTTTAAACTGAAAAGTAAAATTTGATCAAAAGCCAGTAGTGGGAGTGAGGCTGGGGGAGGGTCTGAAACATCACAGTTGGCAGGCAGTGACTGTGCCTAGCAGTGTTGAAGTTCTTGAAAGCAATCCCTTGCTGCAATTTGCATTGGCCTTGAGAGGAA
Organism: Ovis canadensis; assembly: GCF_042477335.2. Lineage (NCBI taxonomy): Eukaryota > Metazoa > Chordata > Mammalia > Artiodactyla > Bovidae > Ovis > Ovis canadensis. The sequence goes on along the minus strand of NC_091261.1, from coordinate 74,506,016 downwards.
AGAGTGTATTCCCCCCCCTCCCTTTTAATACAGGAGAGCAAGGAGCCACAATGCTCAATGAATCTCATTTCCCTGGCACATTCTAAATGTTAGGGAGTTGATAAAAGTTAACCAGTCAAAGGAGGGGGGTGCAGATATTCCAGAGAGGAAAGGTGTTCAGTTGCATTTGGTGAAGGAATAGGTACAGAAATCAGTCAGAGAGCACAGTTAAGGCTGCTTTTAGGAAGCTTAGCTCAAAGTTGATTTTTGAACAGGGCAGTCAGGACAGAAATGAGAGATTTAAGAGGGGATTGAGGGTGGGTGGCCAGAGGGAGAGCAGTAGGGTTTTCAGCCTCTTTCTCTTTCTTCCCCTGCAGCAGCAGACAGAAATAACTCCCAGACAGATCACCTGCCGCACCAGAGGTAGTCGTTTCCCTTAAACTGTAACATGTGAGATGTGTACCTTTTCGATAGGATAGTAATTTGCTTTATGTTTTCTAAAAAGAATGTTTTTTTTCCGGTGACATCCATCCCAACTTGGAGTGTGTGCATTTGAGAGGAACTTGTGTTTTGGAAACAGCTCTAAACCGTCCCCCCAGTGAGCACCTCAAGTGTTCCTTCACAGCCGAGTCCTGCTCAGTTTCTGCTTAATGGACCTGTTTCTGCCTCAGACGGTGGTCTCTCTACCTTCTTGAATTGGTCCTGTAACTTAATAAGGCGAAGTTGCCATGTCCTCAGCGTTTCCACTGTGGCCAGCTGTTCCTGCAAATGATCCCAGGCCTCCCTAGAAGGAAATCATTGTTTTCTTGAGAAAATGACACGTCAATTCCTTTGCGCATTGGTAGTAATGAGAACAGTTATCTTTTGGGTCCCTGCTGTGTGCCAATCACCATAATACCTCACAGAAGCTTGCTCTGTGAAGTTGGTGGTGTGGGGCACGCGCTTAGTCACTCAGTCGTGTCTGGCTCTGTGACTCCATTGGACTGTAGCCCACAAGGCTGTTCCATCCACGGGATTTTTCAGGCAAGAATACTGGCGTGGTTGCCATTTCCTTCCCCAGGAAATCTTCCCAATCCAGGGATTGAACCCATGTCTCCTATGTTGCAGGCGGATCCTTTACCTGCTGAGCCATCAGGGAAGCCCCAGGTGTGGGGCATAGTGGGATCATAATTATCCCCATTTCCAGAAAACTGAGGCTTATAAACATGAAGTCTGGCTCTGGGCCGGTGACTAAAGAAGCAAAGCCAGGACCCAGCCCAGGCTGGCCTGTCTTCTGCCTGTGGTTCTAACTGGTACACCACACCGCTGTGATTATTCCACTAACCCCCATCCTACCCCTCCAAACCCTAGTTCTTTAGAACCTGCTCATTCTGATGTTTTCAGAAGTCTTTTTTTTTTTTTCCTGCCTTTGTTTTCTTTTGGCCTTGCCTCATGGCATGCAGGATCTTAGTTCCCTGACTAGGGATCAGGTCCAATATCTGTGCAGTGAAAGCCTGGAATCTTAACCAATGGACTGCCTGGGAAGCCCAGAAACGTTTTTCTCTGAAGAGGGTGTTTGTACCACGTACTAAGAAGGAGGGTAATTTTGAGGTTGGTGCCAAAGAGCTAGAGGTGGCCTATCCAAAGGTGTTCTGTGTTTCAGGGTCACCGCATCCCGCGTCCAACCACTGGAAGTCTCAGCATCCTTTTCACGGAAGACTCACGAGTAACATGGTCTGCAAACACTGTGAGCACCAGGTAAGTACACCACCAGTGCCTGATGTTTTCTGGCAAGGCTTTATTTAAGATTCATGCAGGAACCAGAGTGTGCAGACTGACATTGACGTCTGGCTTTTGTGACTTTCTGGGGTCTCTGTGCACAGTCAGCTGACTGCCCACGTTTGTTGAGTGCTGACATACCAGTTGACTCTCAGATGGCATCTTCTGTACCAGGAGCAGCACACCCATTGTGGATTGGCAGGGTTTTGAGTCCTAAGGTTGGGTCTATACTCTTGGTAAACACAACAGATTCTAGGGCTGGTTTGTTTAGTTTTGTTTAGTTCTGGTGTGTGTATTGTTTCTGAGATTTTAAAATGTTATTATGTAAAATTTTGAACATGATGCAAAAATAGAGAATTATACAGCTGTCACCTCAGTCAGTTTTAGAATATTTTTATCATCCCCCCGACCACACACACACGAAAAAACCAACCCTGTACCCATTCGCTTCCTTTCTTATTTCTCCTCACACTTGTCAGCCCTCGGAAACCACTAATCTGCTTTCTGTCTTTGTAGATTTGTCTGTTCGGGACATTTCGTATAAATGGAATCGTACACTGTCTGGTGCCCTGAGACTTTCTTTGACTCAGCATAATGTTTTCAGGGTTCTTCCATGCTGTAGCCTGTACCAGCGCTTTATTCCTGGGTATTACCAGTACTATTCCGCTGTACTGCTAGACCACATTTTGTTTACCCAGTCGTCTGTTGATGGACATTTGAGTTGTTTCTACTTTTCAGCTCTTATGTATAATGCTACTGTGAATAGTTCCCATATTTTTGTGGGAACATGTTTTGATCTCTCTTTAGTATTTCCCTAGGAGTGGAATTGCTAGCTCGTATGGTAACTCTAAGTTTAACCTTTTGAGAGACTGCGAGACTATTTTTCCATTTCCACCAGCAGTGAATGAAGTTTCAAATTTTTCTACATCTTCACCAACACTTATTATCTAAGTTTTTATTTATAGCCATTCTCTTGTGTGCAACATGGTGTCTCATTTTTTTTTTCCTGTCATTGTGCTTTTAATTGGACTTATCATGAGAACTTCCATGTCTCCTGCCAGTGTGGGAGATGTAAGAGACGCTGGTTTGATCCCTGGGTCGAGAAGATCCCCTGGAGGAGGGCATGGCAACCCACTCCAGTGTTCTTGCCTAGAGAATCCCATGGACAGAGGAGCCTGGCAGGCTACAGTCCACAGGGTCTCAAAGAGTTGGACATGACTGAGTGACTAATGATGTTGAATCTTTTTTTTAATAAGTTCTGTATCGATTTTGACATTTATTATTTATTTATGAATAAAATTAATTATTTATTTTTGGCGATGCTGGGTCTTCATTGCTGCATGTGAGCTGTCTCTAGTTGCAGCCAGCAGGGACTGTTCTTTGCTGTGGTGTGCAGGCTTCTCATTGCGGTGGCCTCTCTTGTTGCAGAGAATGGGCTCTAGAGCATTGGCTATGTGGGGCTGTGGTGCACGGGCTTAGTTGCTCTATGGCATGTGGGTTCTTCCTGGATCAGGGATTGAACTCATCTGTCCTGCATTGGCAGGCAAATTCTTAACCACTGGGCCACCAGGGAGGTCCCCAAAGCAGGAACTCTAAACATGCACATCTTTCTGTGTAATCATGTATACTTCTACTACAGTATTTTAAATATAGGATTCCACTCTATGTGGACATGATATAATTTACTTTATCATTCCCTAGAAGTTTCACCCATTTGTGTTTTGCTGTTTTAAATGGTGCTGTGATAACTACATCCTTGTAGTTATGTTGTCCATGGTTATTTCCTTAGGATAATATCCTCATTTTGCTGGGTCAGGTATATTATTGTACAGTTTTTCCAAGCTGTCCTTTAGTATTATTGTAGTTCTTATGTTTACAAAGTTGTTCTTAATAGACTTTGCTTCTCGGTAGGTATATTACGTTTGACTCTGTTACTGTTGGGTGTGTAAATATGAAACTGTTTTATAGGCATATATCTTCCCACTTATAAAACTTTGAATTGAACCTCAGTCCTTTCTGTATTTCCTGCAATTCATGTTTCAGAGTCCCGTTCGATTTGATACCTTCGACAGTCTATCACTCAGTATTCCAGCCGCCACATGGGTACGTACCGACCTCTGGTTTATTTCGAATTTGTTTCAGAGACATCTGAATCTGAAAGAGCTTTGAGGCGTCTTGTGTAACTCAGGTACTGCACATGACTCAGACACATAGTTAGTTGAACCTGTCTTAGTTTTAATCTGTGGTTACCACTACCTGTCTGGGAGAAGAAGAAGGTGGTTTCTCTCTTGCTGCAGAAATTTTGGCTTTTTCGAATACATATATAGACACCTCTCAAGTTCAGAGATGCGTAAAACAGCACGGAAGCGCATACTTTTCTGCAGTATTGGGTCCTCATACCCTGGAATCCATCCAGAGTTACAAATCTAGGATGCTCTGAGCTCCCCATTTTGTTCGGGAAACACCCACTTGTGTCTGTAGCCTCGCAGCCTACCTAAGCAGAATAAAGCTCTGGGCTTCGCCCTGTTAACAGTGTCAGTCCAGCTCTCCTTGAATTGTATTCGTGAAAGTGCTTCTTGTGCCATAGGGTCATCCCCTGACCCTGGACCACTGCCTTCACCACTTCATCTCATCGGAATCCGTGCGGGATGTCGTCTGTGACAACTGTACAAAGGTATGACTTTAGCCCTGGCCGCCATCTCCCAAGCTGGCCCCTGTGTCCAGATACAGGACCTCACATACCCTTAGCCCTGAGCTCTGTTGACTGGCCCAGAGGCTCCCTGCAGCCACAGCCACCTCCACCTCACTTGCTTAGAACATTGGCAGCCCACAGACTATATCTTTTTCCCAGATGAGTTGTTTCATTCACAGAATGTTTAAAGGAAAAAAATTGAATCATATGCTTTGAGGTGAGACATGCCCGCTCCAATTTGCTACAGTCCCCTCCATGCCCACCTGTCTCGCTCCTGCCCAACTGCCCCAGGAATGTCATCCTCTGAATTAAGAGGAGGTGTATGGGAAGGAGTTTTTGAAGACACAAAACAAAACATGACAGGCAGCCCGCGCCGGGGTCTCACTGCGGCCTCTGTCTCTCTTGCTGCCACGGCCACAATTGTTTAATGACTCTTGCTTCTGTTCAGTCGCTAAGTCATGTCCAACTCTCGGCGACCCCGTGGACTACAGTACGCCTAGCTTCCCTGTCCTTCACTATCTCCCGGAGTTTGCTCAAACTCATATCCTTTGAGTTGGTGATGCCATCCAACCATGTCATCCTCTTTAAAACAATGAAAGCGAAAGTCGCTTGGTCATATCCGACTCTTTGCAACCCCATGGGCTATACAGTCCATGGAATTCTCCAGGCCAGAATACTGGAGTGGGTAGCCATTCCCTTCTCCAGGGGATCTTCCCAACCAAGGAATCCAACTGGGGTCTCCTGCATCGCAGGTGGATTCTTTACCAGCTTAGCTACCAGGGAAGCCCATTTCAAACAGCTAAACCAACTTGCAAATATCTGGGCAGCTGAGTTCCTTCAGCAGATGGATGGATGCCAAGTACCCAGTGAATGCTGCTGGTAACTGGCCCTCTGCTCTCTCTGAGGGTCCTGTTTCAAGAATTTCTTCAGAGAGATATTTCCTTTATTTCAGATTGAGGCGAAAGGGACGCTGAATGGGGAGAAGGTGGAACACCAGAGGACCACATTTGTCAAACAGTTAAAACTGGGGAAGGTAAGCCTATGCCGCACACCTGGCCAGCTCTGTCCCCGGAACCCCCCAGATCCATCTCTGCTCCCAGGACCCCCGGGTCTGGCTCTGCTCTGGGCGCCCCTGAGATCCGGCTCTGCTCCCAGGACCCCCGGGTCTGGCTCTGCTCTGGGGGCCCCCCAGATCCATCTCTGCTCCCAGGACTCCCGGGTCTGGCTCTGCTCTGGGGGCCCCCCAGATCCGGCTCTGCTCCCAGGACCCCCAGGTCTGGCTCTGCTCTGTGGGCTCCCCAGATCCGGCTCTGCCCCCAGGACCCCCGGGTCTGGCTCTGCTCTGGGGGCCCCCCAGATCCGGCTCTGCTCCCAGGACCCCGGGTCTGGCTCTGCTCTGGGGGCCCCCCAGATCCGGCTCTGCTCTGGGGGCCCCCTGGGTCCCGCTCTGGCCCTCCACTCTCCGTCTCTCCCGCCGCAGCTCCCGCAGTGCCTGTGCATCCACCTCCAGCGGCTGAGCTGGTCCAGCCAGGGCACGCCCCTGAAGCGGCACGAGCACGTGCAGTTCGGCGAGTTCCTGATGATGGA